>NC_083727.1:35697500-36947500 GCF_028564815.1 Eubalaena glacialis | reverse complement strand
TAAAAGGACAAGCTCTGAAATCAGACAGATCTGGATACATCTTGAGATGTATTCATTGTGTGACTCTGGACAAATTTCTGTATCTGTGTAAGCTTTGTTTTTCTCATCAGTAAAATAGGATTTAAAAAGCAACACCTATCTCACAACGATTTTTGGAAGATTAAATGAGATAATGTTCATAAGACCTGGCACATGGTATACTATCAATAAATGGTAGTGTAGCTTATTCAAATTTAGTTCGTTAAAAATGTCTTAAGGGACTTCCCTGGCAGTCCAGTGGTTAAGACTCCATGCTTCCACGGCAGGGGGTGCAGTTTCGATCCCTGGTGGGGGAACTAAGATCCCATGTGCCACATGGTGTGGCCAAAAAGTTAAAAAAAAAACTCAAGATCCAAAATAAGTCTCATTCGGTCCCATTCACACAACTTTACTCAAATACATGCCCAGGTAGTCCCCCAATACCCATTCTCTTTAAATTAATAGCACGTACATATTTCTTTTTGAATATATTTAGAGATTCACAGAATTTCAGAGTTAGAAGAACATAACCTAGACCAGTGCTTCATTTAGCAGGTGAAAAAAGCGGAAGCTCAATCAAGTTCGATGATCTTTCCCCACAGTCATCTCCTAACCCAGGTCTCCTAATTGCCAATACATGGTTCTTTCTGAGACAGTATGACCATAAATGAAACATTTTCTTTCATCCCTTTTATATTTTAGGTGCCAAGGGTTTTTGTTTTGTTGTGGATGAGCTAAATAGATCTATTTATTTGTTAAGATAGCACACTTTATGTTTCCTGTCTTCAAAAAGCAATGGCTTTCCGTTTGATCCAAAATAAATACAATGGAGTCATGTTTCTTTAAAAGAAAAATCTTAAATCTAATAAATGCAGCCGAGATTGAAATTATATTACTGTTTTTAAATGATGTCCTTCACTATCAAAAAGCTAATCACACATAGGCGGACAGAGTCGTGCCACTGTCTAGCACTTAGGGCAGAATCTGTCATAAACCCTGATGAAGCTACTGACTCACCAGTGACTGGGCAGGGACTTTGAGCTGCTCCCACCCTCCTTTCTGTGCCTCCCTAATGCTCTTAGAATGAAGACAAAATCCTTAACCTCAAGCCACAAGACCATGCAAGATCTGTCCCCTGCCCACTTCTTAGACCTCACCTATCTCTGCTACCTCTGAATTGCTACCCAGCCATCCCCCTTTTTTCCAGCCCTTTTTTTCCTTGCTCTCTCCTGCTACAAGGCCTTGCACATGTTCCTTTTACTCACAATGTTCTTTTCTCTCCTTCTTACCTAGGTAACTCATCTTATTTTTCAGATCTGGAGAGATGGATCACTCCTCTAACATCTCCAACTGGTTCAAAACCATATTGTGGAATCTTGTGAACCACACACTTCTCTTTCACAGAATTTGTCAGTGGCAATTTAAATTTGTGATTATGTGATTAATCTGTCTCCACCGCTACACTGAAAGCAAATGGTAGTGACTATGTTTTTGTTCATCATTGTTTCTAGGGCCTCTTTGCCCTGTGTCTGGTACAGAAGAGAAGTTCAAAAAAAAAATATGTGTGGATGTTAGTTCAGTGACTGAATACATGAATGCATGACTGACTGAATGAGGAATGAATGAATAAATGTCATATGCTAGACCTTCATACTTGTTGTATTGATGAATTGCTTCCCCCCAAATTTAATCTGATAGCACAGTACATATGCAAGTAAAATCAAGCATATGAAATGAGAAGAAAGAAGCTAAAAGAAAAAAAATCCTCTGTTGCTCCTTATGAATACAGTAAACTCTAGATTTTGACTATATCCAACGTTTCCAAGGTAAGTATGGGTTACTTGGATTAAACGTGTCTGAATGAGACACATGAGACTAGGGCGCCACCTTGTGGTTTATTTTCACATTTATCGTTTTCCACCTGCCTGGAACTTTCCTGCTTCAGAAAAAAACACCATTAAAAACTACAGCAATATTGATAAAGGAGGCAAGAATATACAATGGAGAAAAGACAGCCTCTTCAATAAGTGGTGCTGGGAAAACTAGACAGCTACATGCAAAAGAATGAAATTAGAACACTCCCTAACACCATACACAAAAATAAACTCCAAATGGATTAAAGACCTAAATGTAAGGCAAGACACTATAAAACTCTTAGAGGAAAACATAGGCAGAACACTCTATGACATACATCACGGCAAGATCCTTTTTGACCCACCTCCTAGAGAAATGGAAATAAAAACAAAAATAAACAAATGGGACTTAATGAAACTTAAAAGCTTTTGCACAGCAAAGGAAACCATAAACAAGACAAAAAGACAACCCTCAGAATGGGAGAAAATATTTGCAAAAGAAGCAACTGACAAAGGATTAATCTCCAAAATATATAAGCAGCTCATGCAGCTCTATATCAAAAAAACAAACAACCCAATCCAAAAATGGGCAGAAGACCTAAACAGACATTTCTCCAAAGAAGATATACAGATGGTCAACAAACATATGAAAGGATGCTCAACATCACTAATCATTGGAGAAATGCAAATCAAAACTACGATGAGGTATCTCCTCACACCGGTCAGAATGGCCATCATCAAAAAAACTACAAACAATAAATGCTGGAGAGAGTATGGAGAAAAGGGAACCCTCTTGCACTGTTGGTGGGAATGTAAATTGATACAGCCACTATGGAGAACAGTATGGAGGTTCCTTAAAAAACTACAAATAGAACTACCATACGACCCAGCAATCCCACTACTGGGCATATACCCTGAGAAAACCATAATTCGGAAAGAGTCATGTACCGCAATGTTCATTGCGGCTCTATTTACAATAGCCAGGACATGGAAGCAACCTAAGTGTCCATCGACAGATGAATGGATAAAGAAGATGTGGCACATATATGCAATGGCATATTACTCAGCCATAAAAAGAAACGAATTTGAGTTATTTGTAGTGAGATGGATGGACCTAGAGTCTGTCATACAGAGTGCAGTAAGTCAGAAAGAGAAAAACAAATACCGTATGTTAACACATATATACGGAATCTAAAAAAAAAAAAATGGTTCTGATGAACCTAGGGGCAGGACCCGAATAAAGACGCAGACGTTGAGAATGGACTTGAGGGCACCGGTAGGGGGAAGGGTAAGCTGGGACGAAGTGAGAGGGTGGCATGGACATATATACTACCAAATGTAAAATAGATAGCTAGTGGGAAGCAGCCGCATAGCACAGGGCGATCAGCTTGGTGCTTTGTGACCACCTAGAAGGGGTGGGATAGGGAGGGTGGGAGGGAGACGCAAGAGGGAGGAGATATGGGGATATATGTATATGTATAGCTGATTCACTTTGTTATAAAGCAGAAACTAACACACCATTGTAAAGCAATTATACTCCAATAAAGATGTTTAAAAAAAAAAAACTACAGCAATAGAGAGGAGTGGAATTTTTGCTCATCTAGATATTGCTTGCATGTCATTATCCCAAAGACTTTATTCAAACATTATCATTCATTCCTTTTTGTTTTTTATTTTAATTAAATATTGAATTGGTAGAGAAAAATGGTATAATATATGTGGTTGTTTTTTAATAAATTTATTGATTTATTATTTTTATTTTTGGCTGCGTTGGGTCTTCGCTGCTGTGCACAGACTTTCTCTAGTTGTGGCGAGCGGGGGCTACTCTTCGTTGCGGTGCGCAGGCTTCTCGTTGCGGTGGCTTCTCTTGTTGCAGAGCACGGGCTCTAGGTGCGCGGGCTTCAGTAGTTGTGGCTCGCGGGCTCTAGAGCGCAGGCTCAGTAACGCACGGGCTTAGTTGCTCCGCGGCATGTGGGGTCTTCCTGGACCAGGGCTCGAACCCGTGTCCTCTGCATTGGCAGGCGGATTCTTTACCACTGCTGCCACCAGGGAAGCCCTAATATATGTGTTATAAATAATCAAAGGAGACTTAACACCTGTGTACTCACCACCCAGCTTAGCACTACCAGTACTTTGAAAGAGCTCTGTGCGCTTCTCGTTGAATCCTTTCTCCATCTTCTCTATTAACCAGGCACACCCACTATGTTGCTTTTATTTATAGTTTACCATCCATGTACATATCAATAAGCAATAGTTTTCATTTAGCATTTTAAAACTGCATATGAAATGAGATCATTCTGTATTTGATTTGCTTTTTAAATTAAGTAGTATTTTTCTGGGATTCATCATGTTGATAAGAGGAGCTGTGATCCATTTGTTTTCACCACTCTGTAGTATTTCATTTTACGACTATACCACAATATATTTAGCTCTTCTACTCTTGATGGACATTTAGGTTGCTTCCAGTTTGGGTCTATTATGATGGTGCTACTGTGAACATTCTTGTATATGTCTTCCGGAGCTTACGTGCAGGATTCCTCCCAGGGGGTTGAATTGCTGGGCATGAGAACCTCCAACTTTACTAGATAATAACAAATTATCTTTTATTTTATCACACCAATTTACACTCCCACCTTTAGCGTATATAAGTTTCAGTCTATATCCTTACCGGCACTTGATATTGTTAGATTTTTCCATTTTTGCTAATTTATGGGTATAATCGGAATCTCTTTTGTTTTAATTTGCATTTCTTGGTTACACAAGAAGTCAGTCCTCTTTTCAAAGGTTTATTGGTGACCATGTTTCTTCTGAAAAGTGCCAGTTTCAATTTTTTGCCTCATTCTTTCATTTATCCACTCGAGTCATTTGATTTGCTACTATGTGCCAAGTACTGTCATTGTCTAGAGGATACAAAGATGAATATGATGTAGACCCTGTCCTCATGAAGCTCCTGGCTTACTATCATTATTGCTTTCAGGGATCATACTAATAATCAAGACCAAAAAACAACAACAATTTTGAGCACCAATTATATGATTATCACTTTGTAAGACAGAAGTACATTTTATGAACTCAAACTTCAAGGAATTTACAAAACCATAGCTTACACAAAACAATAGGAAATTATTGAAAGTACCGTATATTATGTTACATATATTATAAAAATTCAGAGGATGTAATAAGCAGAAAAAAGTAATTGATCAAGTGTGTCCATGGTTTAAATTTAAATTTCTTTTCTTTTATGTAACTAATGTAAAAACATTTTTTTCTATAGCCTACTCATTAAATGAGGAAAATGGAAAAAAAGAACCATTTTTATTTAAGTCAATAAGATAATAGTGATCAACATGGAGATGTGGCAAAGATTAGTTTTAATTAAATAAAAATTATACTGAAGAAAGAAACACTTTCACAAATCAACATGCTTATCCAATAAATGCAAGTATGTTGTGTTTGCTGTTAAACTTATTTCTTAATTGAAAGTTTTCCCCAACTTTCTGGGGAATTTGGTAACCTCCAATAAGCAGCTACTAGGATTGACTCTCACCAAAATTGTAATGCATAGAGTTCAATTATTCATTTGAAATAGAACCTGAGATATCATATAATTCCTTTTTCCTTCTATGGAACACTCCCCATGAACCGCCCTATTTGTAAAGACTGCTCTAAAGAACACTCCATAGTGCCACCAGAAAATTTGTTGTAGCTGGGGAGTCTTAAAGAATACAGGATTTAGGCTGGGCAAATCCAGGCTGGAATCCTGTTTCCCCGACATACTTGTATGACATACTTGTATAACTTATAAATAAGTTATAAACTTTCTAAGTGTCCTAAACTACAAAGCAAGGATAATTGTAAGAATTGGTTCTAATATTGTGGATTCAGCATTCAAAACCATAACTTACACAAAACAATATGCAAATTATTAAAAGTACTATATATTATATTATGTATATTATAGAAATGCATAGAAATAATTTAGAAATTCATCTAAAAGAACACAGTAAGAGATAGACATTATTCAGGATGACTCAGTTTAATTCTTTTTCCGCTTTCTGCTCTCAGCAGAAATATAGCGGTGTGATTCATAAAAAATAGTATTATGAGGGGTTAGCTTTCAAGTGAAGTCCTAGCAATCCACTTCTTGGTTAAATTGATTATTTAATTCATTGATTTAGCACCAACCATATGTCAAGCACTGTACTAGATGCTGTTGAAAGTCCTTCCCTTCCTTCCTACCTTAGTTACTCTCAGACATCCTTTATAATTCTAGTATTTGTCAGCCCAATCAAGGTCCACTGTAGTAGCCCAACCCTGGATGAATGATGATTATTTATTTAAATAAAGTAATTTGACAGGTCCAGAAATATATTTTTGATATACAGCAAATAACCCCTGCTATATTTTGTGCAGGTTAAATAATTTCTATTCCTTTACCCTTAAGGAGCCTCTTCATATGTGGAGTATTTCTGCAGACAGTTCTTCAGCATTTCCCCACTCTTCGAAAGCACAGAAATGGAGCACAATATTCTGGCTCTATGAAGCAGTAATTTCATACTATGTGTAGGTTATATGATATACTTCTGCGTCTAAATGACAATGTCATGTAGAAAAACTGACTAAAAATAACAGTAGAGGGAATTCCCTGGCTGTCCAGTGGTTAGGACTCAGGGCTTTCACTGTGGTGGCCGGGGTTCAGTCCCCAGTCAGGGAACTAATATCCCCCAAGCTGTGCAGCGTGGCCAAAAAAAAAAAAAAAAATTAAAAAAATTAAAAATAAATAAATAAATAGTGGTATATATACATAAAAAAACAGTAGAATAGATAAAACACAAAATGATTCTAACCATAACAAAATAAAACTCCATTAAAAAATAAATCAAACAAGAGAAATATGCTACTACTATTAATGACTACCCTGCAATCTCCAGACTCTTTCTTCTTTGACTTCTTTGACCTTGACTTATCCTGACTCTGCTCCTTCAGACTTTCCTCCTTTGTCCTCCTCTAGCCAGTCAGGCCTGCAAACCTCCACTCTTCATTTTGCTGTACTCAGTCTCTTGGCATGCATTTCCATTCTTGAGGGTTCAATTCTCAATTCAAAGATGAATCTCCTCAGAATCTATCATCATTAGTCAAAAATGTCAACCCATGTATAGGACAGCTTAACTTGGATGCCCTCTCTTTAGTCCAAACCTAAATGCAACTAGACTTCCTGCTGTGCCTCGCTCTGAATCAACACCCTTTCCAAATTAATAGGCTATAATCAAAACCTTAATCATTTTCCCCTTTGATTCCTACTCAACTGTGATAAACAGTCTTACTGCCCTTTCTTACCTGTGCCTACAACAGTGACTGGCATGGAGTAAGAATTACAGAAGTGTTTGCTAAATCAGTGAATGAATGAATGAATGAATGAGTGACAATAACTCTGTGAAGCATGCATGGGAGCTAGTAGCATCTCCATTGTACAGAAAAAGATCCAGAGGCTCAGAGAAGCTGAGTCACTTTCCCAAGGTAACTCAGCTGATATTGGCAGACAGGATTATTTCACAGTCTCTGGCTCCTGAACAAGAGTGTTTTCTTTGCCTTCCTAAGACCTCTTTTTCTTCTCCATATTTGCTCTCCTGCAATATCTAGTTATTGATAGGTTTGCTGTCTCTTTCTCACACTAGTCCAGACCCTCAGCACATGGAGTCATGTTTAAAGCTATGGCCTCCTAGACAGAGTTGCTTACTGTGGTCTGGCTTCCACTGGTCTATTCTGAACCCAGCAGCCGTGTCTCACCACCCATCTTTACTTCCTCTCCTTCATCTTCTCCTTGACCTTTTTACAATATCCTATTCTCTTCACTGTTACTTCCTTCTTGAACTTCTCTGATCTGGTTATAAACTCTCTTACTGCTCCTTTGCTGTTTTCTTTATAGTTATTCTACTTCTTCCCATTCTCCTACAATATATTCTCACCTTGATTTATTCCTTGGTCTTCTGTCCTCTTTCTAGATTCTCTTTTTGAGAGAGCTCATATCTTCTCAAACTTCTAAGCTAATAGCTCCAAAATCCCTACCTTCCTAAGTTCCATCCAGTATTTCCAACCACCATTTACCTGTGCTGCCACAGCTGGGATCCAACTGAACTTAACTTCTGTCCCAAGTCTGTTTCCCCACCTCAACCTCCCTACCACTTTTCGTGCCACTCCAACTTTACTAACCACATAGAACACAACTCACAGTGTCATTACTGATTCTTCCCTATTATTCTTAAGCTTTTCTATCCTGTTAAATACCAAGGCTTCTTGCATTCCCTTTGTAACTCCATAGATTGTCTTAAGGTCCTCCATAATCTGGCTGCACTAACCTGTCTTACCTGGACCTGCACTGTTCCCTAGCACAGGTGCCCTTCTATAGCCAGCCTGGTACAACCACCCTGGATGTCCAGGCCTTGGTCATCCTGGATCCCCTAAGATTAAATGCCCATTCCCACTTTCTCAGGCTTTCCAGATCCTGCTAGCCTCTAGGTTATTTTGGGAACCAGTTTTCCAGTCCTATTTTCATTCTCATATCCACTTCTTTCTCCCTTCCCTCATTACATATTTCAATTATTTGAAGTACTTACCACATAGCAAATAGTCAAGGAATGGTGCCTTTGTTTTTGTTAATGGCAATAATAATAACAAATATATTTCTGTCTTAATTCCTCAGTGAAAGACTCCTTAAACACTTCTGCTTTTTCCTACCCCCTGGACCATTAATAAATACTCTTCCTTTTCCTCTTCCAAACCAGTCTCAGCACAGCTAAAAGGAAAGTAAGACAAAGCCACAGGAGCTGTAATTAAGCTCTTAGTTTATTTCTATGCTATTGTGAAATTTCAGGCTTAAAATGAAATGGTCAAAAAAACCCAGTAGCTTAAAAGTTAGCAAAGGTTAAAATGATTTTGAAATTTCAGGATTAAAAAAAATGTAATGTCTATATAGCACCATTTTATCTTCTTTTTGACTCCAACATTTCCATATTCTCTTTTGGGGAATTCCCAGAGTCCTCCTTTGCCCTGAATGTAAGAATTCCAAATGATACTTAACTATTTTTGAAAGACCTATATGATTAACCTACAGGGAATCGACACACTGGATGCAAGAAATTTGCCATATTTGCGTGAAGGTCTTTGAGAAAAGTTAAAATACAACAGGTAAAGTAATTACTACAGTGCGTTAGTAACAGAAAATATAAAGCAGCTACTTGATAATTAACCAACAACATATCTCAGAAAAGATCTTAGGTTCATAAAGAAGAACCGGATAAGAACAGCTCCAACATACGCAATCTACAAAGCACATAATCTGAATATATGAAACTTGACTCTCAGCATGATGCAAAATAGGTATAATCCCTCCTAAAATTATTTTCCTCCTCTTATTAGTCAAACGAAGCTCCAGATTAACAAAGGCTCAATAATTAATGCTTGTATACACATCCAAATTATTTTCAAAGCTGGAAAATGCAAATTTATAAGTGACTTAGTTGTATCTAGAGTACTTTAGAATCAGGGAACATTTTGTTGTTTATTTGATTGCAAATATCTGTAAAAAGGTATGGCGTATTTTAAATCTTAGGTTCAATAATATTTAAAGCTAATTGAATTTTTATAATAGAAAAAAATCGGTAACAACCATCATAACTTGTTTGCAAGCAAAAAAGTTAATTTCCCTGACCGGGAATCGAACCCGGGCCGCGGCGGTGAGAGCGCCGAATCCTAACCACTAGACCACCAGGGAACTTGTTAAATTTTCTCGCTCGCTGCATTTGTGTCTTTAGAAATCGCCACGTAAACCTGGCCAATAGAAAAAAAGATTGTTGCCTCTAAGCCCTGCCCACTTCGTTCCTGTTTTGGGTTTCTGTAGGTTTGCAATGTTTCAAGATAAAAAGTTGAGGAAAAAAGAAATAGATATTTCTAGGAAATAAAAAATAAAATTAAACTAGCATAGACAATTTCTAGGAGGATACGGGAGAAACTGTTGACACTGGTTAACTGTAGGAAAAAGAAATGAAGAATTTCTTCACTTGCCTAAACCCGGCAAACGCTCTGCGCTCTCAGGCGATCTCCGCGGCGGCTCCTAAGGGGAAAGGCTGGATCCTCCAAATCGAATCCTCTTCCGACTGCCGTGCTGGAAAAGACGTCCTGGGATTTCATCCTAATTATGTAACATGTAAATATCTATACCTAGACAATGTTAAAGTACTGTCCAGAACCTTGCAATTTGCTTTATCATTTTCTCAATCATGTAGCTGCTCTTTCTAAATCTAACCTCTTTCTCTGTGTATGTCTTTCTGTCTTTCCCTCTCACGCAGATGTTAAATCCCACTAAACATTTTACTAAATCTAATGGTAAGATTGCCACGGGCGGAGAGCGTTTCCCGGTGTAGAGCTTGGCACAGAGCAGATGCTCTGTAAGTGTGGGTAATGAAGGGCCTCGTGGCCTTTAGGACGCAACTACTTAATTTACTTATTTGAGAGTCAGATTAACGAAGCTGGGAGGGCTGTGGGTAATTTGCTTAGTGAAGAACCAGGGCATCTGCACCCGATTCGGAGTAAACCGTTAAAACGCACTGTTTCCATTATCCTCCTGTTTTTCAAACTGTTATTATCTGGGCAAGTGCTTCCCTTCTCCGCATTATGTATGAGAAACGGCCAGGAAATGATGCAATTACCAAAGGAGTCAAGAAACCTTCCAGCCCAGCCTCAGTTCGGAAGCCCTCATGAAATACGAGCAGAAGACAATAGGATGTAACTCAGCTTTGAAAGCGCCAACCGTTACAGTTGGACAAATGTAACCCTAGAGACCCCGCTCCGCTGCAAGATGGAAGGAGGCTTAAGTAAAGCAGATATAAATTTGTAATGAACTTGCGCACAACCTCCGGCGCCATTGTGAATTACAGCCTTCGTCCATCACGTAGAATTTAGGTGAGCCTGAGCTAGAATTTTTTTGCTTGTTTTCAGCAACTCAGAAATGGAGTTTAGATTACTGATAAAACTTATCTAAAATTATTTAATAATATGCAAACAGGAAGCTTAAAATGACTTATTAAGACTAATAAGTAAAGATGGAAACATCACCAGAAGAAATTTCTAAACAATTACTATATTTTAGATGGGACCCACACCCCTTTCCTGTATCAAGGAATTTTTAGTAAATCGAGTGCAGTAGGTGGAGCTTTTACCTCTCAACTGGGGGTTTTCAGAGCTTAGCATGAAAGAGCATCTGGTTTTGAATTAAAAGATAAAGCAGATATTACTTTTAGAATAGTTTAAATTTTTTTTAATAGGTTTAGTCACAGTCTTGTACAAGAGGTACGAAAGGGTACAGCGAGAACCATCACTCTTTTATCACTCTTCATTTCTTCTTCCCAGAGTTGACCAGTTTCTTCTGTATCCTCCTAGAAATTGTCTATGCTATTTTAAATTTTATTTTATTTTTTTATTTCCTAGAAATATCTATTTCCTTTTTCCCCAACTTTTTATCTTGAAACATTCCAAACCTACAGAAAACTCCAAGTATAGAACAATGAACACACATACACCCTTCATCTAGACCTGTGCTAATTTAGTAGTACCAGCATCCACCGTGTGACTTTTGTGCACTGAAATGTGGCTAGTAAGAGTTTAGGTGTTCTATAAGTGTTGCATGCATACTGGATTTTTAAGCCTTAGTATGGAAAAAAAAGAATGTAAAATATCTCATTAATAATTTTTACATTGAGTAAATTTTAAATGCTAATTGAATATGAGTTAAAATATTAAAATTAATTTCACTTTTTTGTTTTAACCTAGCTACTAGAATATTTAAAATTATTGATATATATATATATATGGCTTGCATTATATTTCTATTTTATAGTACTAATCTAGATTCACCAGTTGTCAATATTTTGCCATATTTGCTTTCTCTTGATCTTTTTTCTGAACCATTTGAGGTTAGTTGCAGACACCATGATACTTTACTTTGAAAAACTATACCATATATTTCCTAAGAACAAGCAATACAATTATCACACTTAGGAAATTTAAATTTAATACAATATTATTTATGCTACAGTTCATAGTCCAATTTTTCAATTGTCCTAACACCTTTTATACTTTTTCATTTTTATCCAGGATCCATTCAAGGATTATACACTGCATTTAATTGTCAAGTTTCTGTAGTCTCCTTCCTTTAATCTGAAACAATTCCCCAATTTTTTTTTTTTTTTTTTTACAGCATTGAATAGTGGAGGACATTTGCTTCAGAAAGTCCCTCAATTTAGACAAATATTACTTTTGTCAGGAAAACTACCTTAAGTGATATGTCCTTCTCAGTGCATTATATCATAATTCGAATAATGCTGATGTATTGTGTTATCTCTAATGGTAAATGTGGTAGGCAGAATAATGGCTCCCACAGAGATTGTACCTGTCCTAATCTCCAGAATATATGAATATTACTTCACGTGGCAGTAGGAATTTTGCAGATGTGTTTAAATTAAGGATTTTGAGAGAGAGATTATCCTGGATTATCTGGGTGGGCCAGAAATCATCACATGGGTCCTTTTCAGTCAAGGAGGGAGACTGGAGAGTTGGAGTCCCAGTGATGTGATTCCAGGAAGACTCTACCAGCGTTTAACTGGCTTTGAAGATGGAGGAAGGGGACCATGAGCTAAGGAATGCAAGGGGCCTCTAGAAACTGAAAAAGGCAAGGAAAATGTTCTCTTCAGCGCCTCCAGAAAGAAAGCAGCTCTGCCAACACCTAGATTCTGACCCAAGAATTCTGGACTACAGAACCGTAAGATAATAAATTTGTGCTGTTGTAAGCCACTAAGTTTGTGGTGATTTTTTTACAGCACCAATAGGAAACAAACACAGTAAGTCTGATCATTTGGTGAAGGTGTCTGCCATATTCCTCCATTGTAAAGTTACCCTTTACACTTGTAATTAACAAATATCAAAAAAAAAAAAAAAAGCAAATATCACCCATGGAAGTAATACTTTGAAAATGTATGAATTTTCTGTTCCCCCGCAAAGTTTCACCCAATGGCCTTAGCATCCACCGATGATGCTTGCCTGAATCAATTACTACTATGTTGACTGCAAAACGGTGTTATTTTATCATTCACATGTAAAGAACTTTCCTTTCTGTCCTCCCTCTTTTTATTCTTTATTTAATTTTAAAATATCAGTTTGGACTCATATTCTTTTTTTATTTTTGTGGTTTTAGTCAA
Source organism: Eubalaena glacialis (assembly GCF_028564815.1). NCBI lineage: Eukaryota > Metazoa > Chordata > Mammalia > Artiodactyla > Balaenidae > Eubalaena > Eubalaena glacialis. Next base: position 36,934,380 of record NC_083727.1, on the reverse strand, counting down.
TGTGTTATAATCTACTGCTGTCATTATTAATACTTAAATTGTTCCAAATATGGCCAGAAGGAGTCCCTTTAAGCTGGCTCCTGTATTCTTTTGACATGTCCCTATAAATTTTTGAGCATTTCTTTACTTTCTAGCATAAGATGGTGCAGGCACACCCTCTACTTTATAAACTGATTTATGGAGAATTAACATCTTTTTGCATGTATCTTTTCTCTTTTAATTTCCTTGTTTAAAATTTTACATGAGAAGGGGCATTACTCTACATACTCTTCTGTAACCTTTTTTTAAATTAATTTCTTTTGAAGCATGTCCATTCTTTACATAAAGAGTTTTTTCATTATTTCTGATAACTGCATGATATTCCCCTGTATAGAGGTTTTATTAAAGTAGTTTTATATCATTGGTCATTTAGATTATTTTCAATTTTTTGCTGTTACCAAAGTACTACAACAAATAACCTTGGTGCCACATAATTGGCATTTAGTTTCTATTAACTGACCCACAAATGACTTACCTTATGGACTGCCAATTTCTGACTTGAAAATGTTATATATTGGAAGAAAAATCATGGCATCCAATTCAAATTCAGTTCTAGTTATAATTTATGGGCAATTTAATTTTTCAATTTGATTTCAACCTCACTCAGCTATTCTTCTTCTGTTCATTAATTTGTTCATTTGCTGAACAAATATTTATTGACTGTCTATTATATGTAAGTCACTATGTTAGGCACAGGATGCCTGATCTTGAAGTTTAGTCTGGCAGGGTTCAAGTAAATAAGCAATTACAGTTAGTAGAGTAGTGGATAGTAAAAGAAACGTTTGACTATACTTCAATTTAATAAGTTCATTTAATACATTAAAAACATGTTAGTTATTGCACATACTTTGCTGATAGGAATGTAAAATGTACAGCCACTCTGGAAAATAGTTTGGCAGTTTCTTATAAAACTAATTATGCACCCATCAATTGTACCCTTAGGCATTTATACCAGAAAAATGAAAATTTATGTTCACATAAAATCTGCGCATGAATGTTTATAGTAGCTTTATTCATAATAGCCTAAAACTGGAAACAACGGAAACATCCTTCAGTGGGTGAATGGTTAAACTGTGGTACACCCATACCATGGAATATTTATCAAAAAAAAGAACAAACTATTGATACATATAACAGCTTGGATAGATCCCAAGGGAATTATGCTGAATTTTTTTAAAAAGCCAATCCAAAAGGTTATACACTGTATGATTCCATTTATTTAGACTTTTTAAAATGATAGAGATGAGAACATATTAGTGATTGACAGAAATTAGATGGGGTGGGGAGGAGGATGGAGGTGACTGTAAAAGGGTAGGAGTGATACAGCAGTCCTGTAGCTCGGGGGTCCCCAACTCCCCTGTTAGGAACCGGGCCGCACAGCAGGAGGTGAGCTGCAGGCAGTGGAGCTTCATCTGCCGCTCCCCATTGCCCCCCATCGCTCACATCACCACTGAACCATCCCCTCCCCCACTCCCACCCGGTCCGTGGAAAAATTGTCTTCCATGAAACCGGTCCCTGCTGCCAAAAAGGTTGGGGACTGCTGCTGTAGCTTGTTGTGGTGGTGGTAGAAGAATCTATACCGATGATAAAATTGCATAGAAATCACACACACACACACACACACACACACACACACACACACAGGCAAGAACATGTGTAAAAACTAGTGAAATCTCAATGAGCTCTAAAGATCATACCAATGTCATTTTCTGGTTTTGATATTTACTGTAGTTATGCAAGATGTTATCTTTGGGGGATAACTGGGGGAAAACCTGGGACTTCCCTGTACATTTTTTGCAACTTTTTGTGAATCTTTGTTTCCTTCGAAAAACTCCCTTTTCAGCTTATTGCACTGTAATTTTCTTTCACTCAAATTAAGTCCAATAAACAATCACCACTTAACATCACTTTGAGTTTAGGGATTCATTTCAAAATTTTAAATTATATCTTAGCGCTAGATTATTTAAATAAGTTTTTCAGAAATTATTTTTTTAAAAAAAAGAATTCTCAAGCTATTGAATAGACTATTTTTAGCAGAAATAAGGCAGCAGAAACTGTCCAAGGGTAGATACTTTTAAATTAACTGTGAATAAAAGAAAAGGACAAATTTTGGGGGGGGGGGCTTATTCTAAATAAGCAGCCATAATTTCTACCTACTAACAGGCACCCAGACAGCAATCCATTCCTGTATATGTCAGTATTTCTTTCTTAATACACTCTGGCAGGCTCTTTCTCTTTTCAAATGACAAGGAGATTTCTACCTCCTCTTTAGACAAGATTTCTACCTCTTCTTCATAACAAGCCAAGGGAAGCACTGAACCTAGGCCTATCCACAAAAGAACCTATTTACATTCTTCTCAAAACTCAAGATGGTATCTAAGATGTTCTGGACCAATGACCCCAGTTGTGAAAATGAGCTACTGCCTTCAACACTATTAAATAGTGAACTCTATTCTGCCTCTTTAGGTGCAAGATGGCTCCCCACAGACCTCCAAGATGTCATCAGTGTTTCCCTCCCATGGAACTCCTGCGTCTCAACTAGCCTATGTCAGGTGTGTGCAAGGAGGTGTGTTTCTCTTTGTGCTAGGAAAAGCAGGATGGGTTTAACCACTGGAGAATGAACTTTCTTGGTGCTGGTAGATTAAACTCACCAACCAGTACAAAAATCTCCTCTTCAACGTCTTTACAGAGAAAACTCCCAAAGAAGTTTCAATTCTTTCTGTAGTTGTGAGCTCATTACTTACCAGGGAGCTTTCATTTTGACAAGGTGTTGCAGCAGTATTTGCCAGTGTTTCTGGAACTCCAGTTTCATGAGAGGTTACCAGTGCTGTCGTTAGAAACAGACATACTAGCCATACTTCATTACAAAACTATTCTTGGATAGATATGTAAGAAAAATACAGAACACATTTGCAATAATGGTTGCCGTTGTTTGGTGATGTTCCCAAAGATGTGGAATTCCTACCCACCTCCTCCCGGAAGTCCCTTGGGTGAACACCTGATGCCTGAACTCAGGGATCCAGTTGTCTCCCACTATCCAATTCCTGCCCTGAGGAGCAAAAAAAAGGAGGGCAAGTGACCCTCTTTTCTTCCTTTAAGAGCTGAAGGCCTCTCTGCTTCTCTCTGTCTACCCCCAAAGTCTCATCATACAGGGTTCTTTACCCCAGAAAAAGTGAGATGACAATTCTGCCTAAATTGCCCTCAAATGGCCTCTACCCTTCAACAGAGATAGAAAGATCAGTTTTCATTTTTAATAGAGGCCCTCATATCCATAAAATCATTGTAGCATTATAATTTTTCATTAACTCAGCATTTACCAAGCACTTTCTATTAGCTAAGTACAGTGAGGGGTGCTAAGGATACAATTTTTTAAAAAGAAAACCTTTATTATAATAATGTATATTGCTATAAAAATACCTAACTTTTCTTGAAGGTCACGTTCTAGACTTTAGCCTAAGCATCATTCACAGATTATCTCATTTAATCCCTATATCCACCCTGAAATTTGGTACTATTATCATCCCCCTTTTACAGATACAGAGGTCAGCATGTGATGGAGCCGCAGTCTGAAGCCAGAGCCCGAACTCTTAGAGATTACCCCGTTCTTAAGAAGTACACATTCTAATGAGGTTTGATCTGTAGTGTACTAAGATTTCCCAAATAACTTTATATACTATATCTTATTCTCCCAATTAAAATTTCACCTTCTAGTTAGAGCAGTGCTATCCAGAAGAATTTCTTGCAATAACGGAAATGTTCTATTCCATGCTGTCCAATGAGTAGTCTCTAGCCATGTGTGGCTCTTTAGCACTTGAAATGTGGCTAGTGAAATGAAAAACTACATTTTAAATTTAATTTAGTTTAAATTTAAATGGCCACATGTGGCTAGAGGGTACTGTATTGGACAGCACAGATCTAGAGGATAAGGAAATGGTTTTATTTCTTTGGATTTCTCTATAAAGACAAGGCTTAGGCAAATCAATAAATGCTGAGTTAATGAAAAAGAATAAATGAACAATCATTAAGGGGGAATTTTCTCCCTCTTTAAACTGTAGAGCAGAAACCTTCATTCTACCATGACTTTCATTGTAATAAAATGTTATAATAAGCATATGATACAGCCTGCAGTCCTAGAGCAGTTCATGAAGACGGTAAAGAGGATCCTTACATTATAAGCAATGTTTTTGAAAGGCTGACAAACCATTTATAATTGATGGTTACTACTTTTAAAACACACAGTTATATCTTTGCCTAATAAAAAAAGATCACTGCTTAATTTTTTTCTTGACAAAATCTGGGGTCCATAGAGAGAAAAACAAAAGGGAACTCTTGGTGGTGAAAGGATGGAAACAGTCAAGAATTGCAACTCAATGGATATTTCATGCAGAAACTACAGTCTAAAGCAGACCTCTTTACAAATGTGAGACTCAGCAACTGCCAAATTCTCTTTAAGTGACTTTGTTTTGTCACTTATTCATCACATATATACATATAGATTCCTATAGTCAATTCGTTCTGAATATGGGGCTAGATATGATGAATAATAATAGGTACTTTTGAAAATAAACTGGGGCTCTAGATCAAATCAGAGTCTCTGGAAGTAACCAAGTCATGTGCCCTGTGTTTCCTGATCCATACACAATGCAGCTTCTACCCTGCTCCCCACTGGATGTCCACTTTACTTAAAAGAACTCATCTCAAGAAGTCTTAGCAATTTTATCACAGTTTGTACTGCTATGGAACATGTCTCTTCTTTGCCTGTTTTTAAAAAATTCATCTTAGATTTCAAAATCATCAAAGAAGTGTGAGAGCAGCTCACTTTCTCTGGTGATCCCAAACCATGCTCTTCTGATTCAATGAAATCAGCTCTTTACACCTTAGAAGCCTAATTTTCCCTTGGAAATAATTTGCAAATAGCATAATGAATGCCTAAAGAAAAAAGAGTAAAATACCCAGTTCTTCACATTCAAACCAAAAAGATGTAAACCTGAGGTCCAATTTTATACATGCTCAGTATATCATGGGCGATTATTCCATATTTTGCAAGATAATATAGCATGACCACTTGCAACTGAAATCCCAAAGCCATCACTGTTAAATGCTTCGCTCAGTCTTCCACGAGAGGCTGTCACAGCTTAAGCAGCATCAACAAGCCAGAGGAGGCCGCTATCTAGTGTGCCTGTGTCTGGCCTCTGACACACCAATGTTATCGCACCAGCTGCAGGCTCCACCATGAAGTTTTTTTCTGTGCGTAAGGGTAAACCTCACGGCCAAATCCTCCTAGTCATCTTGCAGTGCTGGTCATGGGACCGTAGAAGGAACAGCTCCCAGATGGGGATGGGAAGTTCACAGGCACTGCCCCACAGCTGATGCAAATCTTCCCAACCCAGGCTCTCTCGGGTCTTTGCCAAGAGTCGTCCTGGAGGGCTCAATTGCTACGTTCCTATTGCTGTAATGATAGCAACTTGGCAGCAGCCGGGATGCTGTGCCTAGGATGGGAGCGGGAGGGGGGAGGAGATGGTGGGCCCCTTTGAGAAACACAACGCCGGAAAGGACAGAAGGATGAATTTATTGTGACCAGTGGTCTCCGAACTGGAAGGAAACTCAAGGCTTTAAAGCTCGGGGAGACACTCTTTTAACTCCAGCTCTGCTCTCAGAGCCTTATTCCCACGAACAGTGGTGGCCACAGCGAGCCAGCTGTAGGAGATGCAGCCCGGGGAGAGGTAAGAAGACCCTCCCAGGCTTAGCCGCCGGGCGTCCGGCCGCCGGAGTCGCAACGAGCTCGCTCCCGGGAGGCGTCACAAAGGGCTGAGGCCTGCGGAGGCCTCGCGCGCAGCTCTCCGGGGCGGAGCCGCCAGGCTCGGGCTGGGGCTGCGCCGGGGCAGCGGAGGCTACAGCCGCCAGGGGGTGGCGCGGCTGCCCAGACCGCCAGCTCGGAGGTCGCCGGGGCAGGGAGGATGCCGCAGCTGCAGCCCAAGCCGCCGACCGGAGCCGCCGAGCTCCCCGGCCCCCGCCGCAGCGGAGGGGCGCAGAGCGTGGCGCGGGCCGGGCGGAGCTAGAGGTGGGCGTCTGCCCCGCGTCGCGCCACCCGCAGCTCCCCGCCTCCGGCCGGGCCCGGCAGCCTGTCGTGGCCGATGTCCTGACCGCGGGTGCATCTGCAGGGTTGGCTAGGCACCGCGCCTGGGGAAAGGCCTGAGGAGTCCCGGCGGCGGCCGCGTCCAGTAGCACCGGACGCCGGTCCCCCGGGGCGCGCTCCTGGGCGCTCCTCCCTCCTGCCCCAGCACCGCGTCACCGCAAGGTCCTCCCCCGACCCCTCCTCCCACCCACCCTGGAGGATGCGCTCCCAGGCGCCGAGCGGCAGAGGCCACCGCTCCCAGAAATGCGTGCGGCGGCTCCCTTTTTCCCGGACCCGAAGAGCCGGCGCCCCCGCCCTGTAGGTAAGTAGGTGAGGCGGGGACTAGCCCTCGCAGCCGCCCGCTGCTGATGCTGCCGCTGGGTAGGGGCGGGGGGCCGGGGCCAGGACCCGCCAAACTTGCCTCCCGCTGGAGCTCGGTGCAGCGCTCGGAGGTGTCCTAATGGCGCTGGGCGCAGCCCCCTGTTAACCTGACAACCTCTTCTTGAGCCCGGGAGGCCCAGCTGTGGCGAAGGAGAGCTTGACCCTTCCCCGCCCACACCCAGGGCCCGGTGGGGTGCGCGCTTCGGGCAGGGGCGGGGAGGATGGGTTGCTGTGTGGATTACTGGGGGGTGAATGGGGAAATACCGTTGAATTTTCAGCAGCTCAGGTGGAAATATGTCACCGTATTTTTTCGGCTTGATGAACAGATGCGTTCTTCCTGTTTTCTCTCAATATGTAGCCACGCACAGCGTTATTTCAGCGGCATAGAGAAGTCGCTGTGGATTTTTGTGTATTTCAGAGTTGGCTGGCTGATATATAAAATTGATGTCTCCAACCCTTACAGTCAACATTTTAGGGCCAGTTAGAGAAGGCTCCTCTAGGAGTCAAATATTCAAGAGATAGATGAGGCTGAGGAATTCTCGTGCTGCCTACTTGGGAGCCTTCGGCTTTCGTGAAGAGCGTGGCAAGTTTGATACAGGTGTAGGGAGTTGAGAATCTGCTGGAAGGATGCACGGAGTCGGCCAGCAGAGGCAGCCTTGGGCGCAGCCTAGCTTCCAACTAGATGTTAATAAGGTCTGTATTTCTGAGAAACTGGTTATAAATTATGTCTCCTCTCCCAAGTGTAAAGTTCATACATCAGAGCTTTTGGCAAGATTATCTCTTCACAGGCCATCATTTTTAAATTTCGTATTAAGCAATAAGGTTTAGAGTTTTGGAAAGTGGATCATTGTAAGCGCCAGTTTTATTAACGTATTAAGGTTTAGAGCTTTGGAAAATGAACCGGTGTAAACTCCAGGAGGACAGAGTCTTCCTCTTGTTCAGTCCTGTAATCCCCTAGTCTGCTGAATAGTGGGCGCTCATTGGTTATTTGTTGAATGAACTGTGTTTCAAGCTTCATCTAAAGACAGTTTAGGATTAAAATGTGTCCTGTGGCCGTTGAAGTTTAACTGGATTTTAAAAATTACTTCTTTGTATAAATAGTCAAATTCGGTTATCCCAGCATTTAAGTTGAATTTTGACATTTTTAGGACCATATGTTTTCCTTCTTTAATGTGTTATTAAATAAGGTAATTCTCCCCAACTCTTAATATAAGTTAATTTCATTTCTAAGCTTGCAATTTTTTTTCTAATTGGTAATCAAACTTATTTTAATTAAACTCTAAAACACAATTAAAAAGTACAATTCATGTTTAAAGGAAATTCTAGGTTACTCCAGAGGTAACAATGATTTGGTTAATAAGTGACATATTAATTCATTTTAGAGTTGAGTTGTTGTGGCTGACCTAATTATAATGTATTTATTACAGGTAAAAGTGGAAATAAAGCATTTAGAAGTGTCTGTGATTCCTAAATGATTCAAAATACATGGTATAGATACACATTTTCAACTGCATGGTTTTCCTCAGTATATAAACATATCAGTTTTCAAGTTTGACACCCAGGGTGGTTGTGACATTGCAGGTTTGGAAGGTTTGGTGCCTCTCTGCTTTTAAATCTTATGTTATCTTGAAATAATCAAGGATAACTGCATCACATTTCACTTGCTTCATTTTTGCACTGTGATACAATATTTCCTGTTTTGTTTTTATTTTCCTGTTACGTAAGTTTTCTGAGTCAGTATTAACCTTTTTTCAGTCACTTTGTTTAACTCCCAGAATTATCTGGGAGTGGTCCAGTCACTTATTTTCTTTCTTTCTCTTTTGTCATTTTAATACCTCTTCACCATCCTTACTACATATTACCCAAAAGACTTATTTTCACAAAACTATGTTAAGCCCTAGTTTATTACTATTGCTTCTCCAGCCTACTTGGGCTCTTCCTAGATGGTGAGGAAATAACACTTTTATGTAAAATCTCACTTTTAGTGAGATTGGGGGAACCAGCAGTGGGAGGGAGCTTATGAAAAATATGTTATGATTTATTCAAACAGAGCAAAAATTCTCCCATGAAATAAAGATAATTACATTTTACACATCTTATATTTGTAGTCAAGGATATTGAGCAGTTAATTTATATTGTTCTTCCTTGCTCACTTTAAACTTCTCAAAAGAGCCCTCCCTATGGTTACAGTAAACTCTCTTTACTTTGTTGCAGATAATAAACACTTATTTGTTCATTTGACAAAGAGAAGTTGAGCGCTTGACTGTGCTAGCACTCTTGACCTTGAAATCAGTTCCTAATGTCAGAATGGAAGAGGCATTTTTCTGTGTGTGTCCTGCATCCAAATGCGCAGCGCCCCTGCAATTGAATGACTCACTACCTGGGTCCTGACAAGTGAGCTCCCCAGTACCCTGACTCCACGTGCACCACTGGAATGAGATCCTAAGACCTAGATTTACTCTATCTTACTTTTCTATATCTTTCCTAAGGTTTTATTACCAAACCCCCTATCCCTTCCTCACTATATGTCCCTTACTGTCCCTTTTTTATCCCACCATTTTTTATCCCAGCCCATGATTTTTGTTGTTGTTGTTTATATCCAGTAAGATCCACTCAGTTTCACATATGTTAGAACCAAAATTGTTATGGTTGCAGAAAAAGTATAGAAAAGAAAATTTGTATAACCTTGAATTTCAAATACAGGGAACTAGTGGATGAAGAATAATTGTTGTATACTAATCTCCCTTTAAAAATGGTAAAGAATGCCAGAGACAATGCATTGTCTGCTTATAAATTTGACCAGAAGCTTAATTGAAAGAAATGTTTATAGAGAGTTGGCTGAACAAAGGCCATGATGTCCACCCATGCCCCTCCAATTCTAGGTGTTATGCCAGGAGTCTAGCCAGATCTTCAGAAACTGCATACTTTGGTTACCTTGTTTTGCATCCTTTGCACCCCTCCCCCCAAATTGTACTCACACTGAAGCATTCTATTAATAAAGACAGTCACAAGAAACCTACTGTTATGTTACTTAAGAGATGTGGTTATTAAGATAATAGTTCCTTCTACAGCTCCTGCTTGAAGACTCTTGCAAGAAATTCCATTCAACTCTAAATGCCAAAGGAAGGCTTTACTTCCCCTGAACAATTATGGAGCGTCCATTTTTCATCATGCAAAAATAGAATTAGATAGTCGATTATATTTCCCTTTCTGATTTGGCAACTAGGAAACGCAGAGTCAAATTTACAACTTAATTTTAATAACCCTGTAAAAACCTATGGCCTATTATTGATGTTCTAACTTTCCCTTTGGTTTTGAATTTCTGTTCTACCTTGTTTTGTTTTTTTTTCTTCTGATTTTTTTAATCTAAGTATATTTTCCCATTTTATTGAATTTATTAAGCTGACTCACATCTTTTGTAGAACAAGGAAAAATATAAAACATGAAACCAATAAATGGAAACATGTGCAGAATTGATCTATGGATACAGTATGTTTTGATTAACAAGTTTAATGGGTTCCCTTAAATATGCTTTGAACAAGTGTTGCAAGTTTAGTATATTTACGCTTATATAGAAAACAATGGAAATGTTTTGGAAAACAATGTTACATAGTTGTGCAAAACTAAGATCCACTTATTTTTTTTAACTATTAAATTTATGTCTACTATTGACTAATTTAAAATTGGTAAAACCATTCAGTTTAAGTCAGTTCTGGATTGACCAGGAGATTCATTCTATTTAATTTAAAAAAAAGTCATTTTTAGCCAAAGGGCTAGCCTAAATTAGCTTAACACTCACCACACTGGACCTCACATCTGACCTCTTTCACATCAGTAATTTATTTGATTCATCTTTGTTTTAATAAATCATAGAGATTCTTCCTAGAGCCTCTTTTATTCACCATAAAATTTAAAAGATTGAGCTCCCTGAGTTAATTGATCAGACTTTCTTCATTCTGGTATTTTGACAACTACCTGTTAAGTTGGTTGAATTTAACCACGTAAACAGTTATTTACATCTTTATGGTGTCAACTTCATTTTCATACATTTATCACCCCGGTCCACAGAGAGACTGGCCCTTCTCAAGGGATAGTCATCGGTGCAGTCCAGGAGCTTTTGAGGTAAAAATAATCTGAATTCAAAAGTGCAACTTGAAACATTGAGGAGGGGATTTGGAGAGAGATGTGGGCAAAGTTTTACACAGAGGCATATCATTCCGGTAATGATTCTTTTTAAATCTTTTTAAAGGTTTAAAAGTCTTTTTTTAAAAAAGTTTTATTTTTGTAGTAGGCAATACCTTCATGTGATTCAAAAGGTACAAATGGGTAAACATTGAAAGGATTCCCTCTCATCCTCTTTCCTAGTTACGTGCTTCCCCTGTCCACTGGCAACCAGAGTTATCAGTTAATTGAGAATCCTCCAGTGACATTTTGTGCACATACAAGCAAATGTGAACATTCAGCCTGCTCCTTTGATCTCCTAATCATTTCTCTAATTGCCTTCTCTCCATTCCCACTGTTCTTTATGGCTCCTCGGATGCTTTGGACTGTTGCCTGCACTTTACTTTCCCCTACATTTCAGCCAGTCTTCCTTCTAAACTTCCCTTTTCAACCTTCTAAAGGATTCCCATCCTGCGCAGGAAGGAGTCCACCATGAATCTTACTTAGCCTGGTCTCCTGGGCCCTGAGGAATTCATCTCTCGTCCCCTGTCTCTCCCTGTCATGCATTTGGCTCACAGTTGTTCTTAACTTACCTCCCCATCCCCAATCGCGGACCCTTTAAAAAAATCTGATGAAAGTTCGTGGTCTCATCACACACTAAACACACCATTTTGCCTACATGTCCTTGTTTATGGACCCCAAGTTCAGAATCTCTATGTTGGTAACACAAAACTGTTTGTCACTTCCTGCACATGCGCTGCATTTGATTTTTCTTCTCCACGCTGTTTCCTCTGCATGGAACACTCGGTCCTCCTATTTTCATTAGCAAGCCACACTCAGTGCTGGTGTCATCTCTAGGGGCCATTCTTGGTTGAGATTCTAGAAACTCCTGGAGCCTTCCACATGTAATGTAGTATCCCAAGTAGGCTTCTGTACTGGCAACAGGCATTTCTCATAAATAGCAAAATTGCCTTTCTAGTAAAAATTAATTACGATTTTGGATAACATGCTATGATTGGTCAAAAAAAAAAAAAAAAGCCCAAGGTTGAAGCTTTTATTTAACTATTCATCCCTCCTCTACTCCGCTCCCCCCCATCCTCCGTAGAATACGTGTCTGTATCATTTTCTTTAGCATCCCTGCCTTACTTTACTAATTCTCTCGAAACATTGTGTTAACACTCATTTAAAAAAAAAAAAACTTCATATTTATTATGGTCCTCACCTAAGAGAGTGTTTTGTTTTTTTTTTGCCTCTGCCTCTGGGTTTGCCTCTGTAGTTGGTACATAAAGGAGTGAAACCCTCCGAATGTGGTGTTACTCTTAAAAATCGGAAGTATTAACCACCAACCCTGATGGATGACATGAACCATCTGGAGACAGTAGCCCATCCTACGAAGTGACTCCTAAGTATGTGAATATGGTATTTTTCTTTCCAGGCCAAGTAATCGGAGGGCGTCCTCCGTGCTTGATTTTATTGCAAAGTGCCTGACACGAGGTAAATTGCTGTTGACTGATTAACAGAGGATTTAGCCAGTAAGAATTTAATAGCATTTTTTCAGCACTGTTCCTGTGGAATCCTCTGGCTAGTGGATGATTCTGATCACTAACCAAACTAGCCATGTAGAATAGGAAAAATCTGTAAGACTGCTCCATAGGTGTGAGATCCCTTGAAATCTTTTATTTTCCTTCTGTAATTCTGACCTCACTAAGCAAACATCAGATTTACTAATTTGTTTCCGCAGACATGTTGATATGAGGAATTGAGTGTGTCTTGAGTAGCAGTAATGACTATTCCAGCCATCCAATAGGTACAGCCCCTGCTGTATGCTGTAAAGCACAATTTTAGGCTATTAGTCTGTTGGGAGGGCTTGCTCAATCCTTATGGTCCCAGGTATTTACAGCTGAGTCCTCAGCCCTGGGTCCTGGTGATTCCCCCAAGGTATAATACTTGCCGGTCTCTAGGCTCCCACTGAAACAGCTAGTTAGCAACCCTCTGATATCTTCTAAAATAATTTCAGTTTAACACACTCTAACTCTTTAAAAAGCATTCTAGGAAGGAATCGTTTTAGTCCATTTGTGCTGCTAGAACAAAATTCCATACACTGGGTGGCTTAGAAGCAGCAGAAATTTACTGCTCACATTTCTGGAGGCTGGAAGTCCAAGATCAGGGTGCCAGCATGGTCAGGTTCTAGTGAGAACCCTCTTTCAGGTTGTAGACCATGGACTTCTTATTGTGTCCTCATCTAGTAGAAGGGGCTAGGGATCTCTCTGGGCTTCCTTTATGAGGGTACTAATCCCATGAGGGCGCTAATCCCATGAGGGTAGATCCCTCATGATCTAATCACCTCCTGAACTCCTACCTCATACCATCACCTAGAGCATTAGGTTTTCAACGTATGAATTTGGGGTGGGGATGGGGGACACAAACAATCTATACGGCAGGAATAGAAAATTCACAAAACAGGAACTACAAATGGCCAAAACATGAAAAAATATTCAACTTCATTGCATCAAAGAAATGCAGACAATAATTAGATTGTAAAAGTCCATAACAATGCTGGCAAGTTGAAGTTGGGTCATTTTCCCTTTTCACAGATGGTAAGAGGGTATATGGGGGTATTATGCCTTTGATGGAGAGCAGTTCAACTCATAGAATCCCTTGGCACCCGTGATTCTGTTCTGAGTACATCCTAAAAAAATCAGAGATGAGGCTTGATTTCAGTGGTGAGCACATTGTCTCTGGGAGGCAGGTGGTATGGTAGATGGGTTAAGAGCAGGGATGCTGGAGCCTGTTGCCTGGCTTGGAGTCCTTTTCCACCGTTTGTCAGCTAGGTGAACTTAGGCAAGTTAATTTCTCCTTGATTTTCTCATCTGTGAAATGAAGATAATAATAGTATCCACCTCTCACATTGTATTGAGAATTAGATAAGTTAATATATGTAAAGCACTTGGAATTCTGTCACAGAGTAAGCAACTATATAAGTATTAGCTATTAGCAAGGTTGATATTGTAGAAATTGGAGACAAATCCAACAATGGAGTCTTTTTTGATAGTATACCAAACTGTATGTACAAAAAGACCCTAATTTGATTTTAAAATGCAGCTTCATGGAAGAAAAGACAGGAAAGTGACAAAATATTGAGACTTTTGTCTCCATTGCTGGGATCATAGGCAATTTCTATTTTCACATTTTATTTGTTATCCGTATGTATTACAATGATAATTGTTAGAAATAATTAAAATTAATATATCATAGGATTCTTATATTCTTGACTTTTCTTTATCAGATGCATATTCATTTTGACATATTTTACTCTCTCTTCCTCTTTTCAAAGCTGCTAATATTTCACTTCCTCCACATCTTCACCCACATGCCATCTGCTTGGTATTTTCTTGCATTTAGCTTGCTTGCTTGTTTTATGTATAGATCAGCCCCAAGGCTAGTTCCTCAAGAATAAGTAGAGTAAGTGAAATGATTTATGAGATTTTCATGGTGGTGGCTTTCTCTTGGAAATTTAAGCCAGAGAATGCTGCTTAGGTGATAATGGTACTGTATCCTCTCCACATTGCAGGCACTCAGCCGTATCTCCCACTCCTCACCTGCATAAACTCAGCACTTTAGTAGGGTCAGAAGGGTCCTCAGTACCCCTCGCGCACATGGGGTAATTCCTGCCTTCAGGCTTTTGGCTGCCCGCTCTATCTGAATTTCCTTACACATTTCTTCCTTTTAAAGCCAATATTCTGCACCAGGTTGATACTTAATTCCATCAACACTTTCCAAAACATCTGCTGTACCCCTAATTTCAGTTTATTTTGGCACTTAACAATTTGTACTGCAAATTTTTTTTACATCTTTATTGGAGTATAATTGCTTTACAATGGTGTGTTAGTTTCTGCTTTATAACAAAGTGAATCAGCTATACATATACATATATCCCCATATTTCCTCCCTCTTGCATCTCCCTCCTACCCTCCCTATCCCACCTCTCTAGGTGGACACAAAGCACCGAGCTGATCTCCCTGTGCTATGTAGCTGCTTCCCACTAGCTATCTGTTTTACATTTGGTAGTGTATATATGTCCATGCCACTCTCTCACTTCGTCCCAGCTTACCCTTCCCCCTCCCCGTGTTCTCAAGTCCATTCTCTACATCTGAATCTTTATTCCTGTCCTGCCCCTAGGTTATTCAGAACCTTTTTTTTTTTTTTTTTTTTAGATTCCATATATATGTGTTAGCATACGGTATTTGTTTTTCTCTTTCTGACTTACTTCACTTTGTATGACAGTCTCTAGGTCCATCCACCTCACTACAAATACTCAATTTTGTTTCTTTTTATGGCTGAGTAATATTCCATTGTATATATGTGCCACATCTTCTTTATCCATTCATCTGTCAGTGGACACTTAGGTTGCTTACATGTCCTGGCTATTGTAAATAGAGCTGCAATGAACATTGTGCCACATGACTCTTTTTGAATTATGGTTTTCTCAGGGTATATGCCCGGTAGTGGGATTGCTGGGTCGTTCTATTTTTAGTTTTTTAAGGAACCTCCATACTGTTCTCCATAGTGGCTGTATCAATTTACATTCCCACCAACAGTGCAAGAGGGTTCCCTTTTCTCCATACTCTCTCCAGCATTTATTGTTTGTAGTTTTTTTGATGATGGCCATTCTGACCAGTGTGAGGTGATACCTCATTGTAGTTTTGATTTGCATTTCTCTAATGATTAGTGATGTTGAGCATCCTTTCATGTGGTTGCTGGCCATCTGTATATCTTCTTTGGAGAAATGTCTATTTAGGTCTTCTGCCCATTTTTGGATTGGGTTGTTTGTTTTTTTGATATAGAGCTGCATGAGCTGCTTATATATTTTGGAGATTAATCCTTTGTCAGTTGCTTCTTTTGCAAATATTTTCTCCCATTCTGAGGGTTGTCTTTTCATCTTGTTTATGGTTTCCTTTGCTGTGCAAAAGCTTTTAAGTTTCATTAGGTCTCATTTGTTTATTTTTGTTTTTATTTCCATTTCTCTAGGAGGTGGGTCAAAAAGGATCTTGCTGTGATTTATGTCATAGAGTGTTCTGCCTATAGAGTTTTATAGTGTCTTGCCTTACATTTAGGTCTTTAATCCATTTTGAGTTTATTTTTGTGTATGGTGTTAGGAAGTGTTCTAATTTCATTCTTTTATATGTAGCTGTCTAGTTTTCTCAGCACCACTTATTGAAGAGGCTGTCTTTTCTCCATCGTATATTCTTGCCTCCTTTATCAAAGATAAGGTGACCATTATGTGTGTGGGTTTATCTCTGGGCTTTCTATCCTATTCCATTGATCTATGTTTCTGTTTTTGTGCCAGTGCCATACTGTCTTGATTACTGTAGCTTTGTAGTATAGTCTGAAGTAAGGGAGCCTGATTCCTCCAGCTCCATTTTTCTTTCTCAGGATTGCTTTGGCTATTCGGGGCCTTTTGTGTTTCCATACAAATTGTGAAATTTTTTGTTCTAGTTCTGTGAAAAATGCCATTGGTAGTTTGATAGGGATTGCATTGAATCTGTAGTTTGCTTTGGGTAGTATAGTCATTTTCACAATATTGATTCTTCCAATCCAAGAACATGGTATATGTCTCCATCTGTTTGTATCATCTTTAATTTCTTTCATCAGTGTCTTTTAGTTTTCTGCATACAGGTCTTTTGTCTCCTTAGGTAGGTTTATTCCTAGGTATTTTATTCTTTTCGTTGCAGTGGTAAATGGGAGTGTTTCCTTAATTTCTCTTTCAGATTTTTCATCATTAGTGTATAGGAATGCAAGAGATTTCTGTGCATTAATTTTTGTATCCTGCTACTTTACCAAATTCATTGATTAGCTCTAGTAGTTTTCTGGTAGCATCTTGTACTGCAAATTAAATATAGGCTTGCTTTATGACTTAGTTGTTCTTACAGTTAGCTGGTAGGGGTTGTGTTTTGTATTACTCTATGCCCTTCAGGTTTCTAGCACATGGTTGTCCACATGCATGCACATGGAACACAAGAAGACTGGATGTTGCTATGTTGATAACATTCTTAGGAGATGGTTTATGAGTTTTCTGTTCCATCTTCCTCTTTGCCCATCTTTCTCATTCTTTTATTTTCAAGATCAGAATGTTATATCTTTGGTTCTCTCAGTCTTACACATATTTGCCTGAAATTTTGATAATAGATTTTCATTCCTGAAGTCTAAAAACTAAAGGACTCAATTGCAAAGAACATCACAGTTACTAAATGCATTTACAGTTAGGGTCCAGTAATATACAGACTAATCCTAGTTGCAAGGATAGCTATCATCAGCTGTAAAATATTGCTTGTTTGATCAAGAGAGTTTCAGGAGTTTGCCAGAGAATGTGTTTAAAATTTGTAAATATTTTAGATTCTCATAGGTCTTGTGTTTCCTAGAAAGGACCAAATCCTAGGAAATATTTTCATGTGTCTGGTCTCATAGTTTGGACCAGTGGTTCTCCAGCAGGGTTCATGAGCCCCTTGAGGGTATGGGAAGAAATTGTTAGAATGTCTGTATCATCTTTTCATGACTTCTATTTTGTTATATGTTTTATAATGCATGTATTAGTGCAGAAGACATTTTTTATGTGAAAAATATACGTATTAGGATTTTATGCTCGGATGCTTTTATTGACGTGGAATATAACTTTAGAAAATGGAGACCACTAATCTAAATAAAAGGTAGGACCTTATTGTTCTATAACCGAAGTCAGTTTCTGTTATGTATTTAGCCATAACAAATAAAAAGTCAACTTATTAAACATAAATCCTATGTCTAACCTGATCTAGAAGTTGTAATGTATGTCACCGTGTGTGTGTGCGTGCATGCGTGCACATGCACACTTGCTCATACATGTAGAACATGAGACACTCCTTTTGAGAGCTTACAGTCTGATTGAAAGGAATATGGGCATGAGGAGCCATTAATTAGAAAATGGTACAAGATAGCATAAGTGTGTGTGAGAAATGTAGCAGTATGAGTTTGTTAGATTAAAATTGCTAAAGTGTGGTAAGAGTGGCATGCCACAATGGTGATGCTACATTCTCAGAAGATTTCAAAACTCATTTTATGTTAAGAATTTTCCCTGATAATCAGGTCAGTTCTTAGTCCATCTACTCAATAAGCTGTGCTTGAATTGTCTCCTGGGTACAGATGTTAACTATGTGAGCTTTCTGCTCTAATATTCAAAATAATATTTACCGATGCTCTCAATCATATGCCCACATTTCCTTTAAATTATATGAGAAAGTGGAAGAATAGACATGATGGGGAAGTAATAATATTTTTGAGGTAGTATCCTTTTGGAACAGTGATAGTGTATAAGATTTAAGATAAATGAATGTTTCCTAGAGCTGCTCTGACAATTACCAAAAACTGGGTAGCCTAAAACAACAGGAATTCATTGTCTATAATTCTGGAGGGTAGAAGTCTAAAATCAAGGTGTCGACAGGGCCATGATGTCTCTGAAACCTGTAAAATAATCCTTTCTTGCTTTTGTCTTCTTGTGATTTGCTGGCTGTCCTTGGCATTCCTTGGCTTGTAGCTGCCTAACTCTAATCTGTGCTTCTGTCTTCACGTGGAGTTCTTCCTGTGTGTCTTGATCTTCACATGGCCATCTTCTTATAAGGACACCAGTCATATTGGATTAGAGGCCCACCATACTCCAGTATGACCTCCTCTTAACTGATTACCTCTGCAGTGACCCTGTTTCCAAATTAGGTCACATCCTGGGTTACAGTGGATACAACTTCAACATTTTTGGGGGGGGGTGATGTGACACAGTTCAACCATAACAATAAATAATATCAAAGTCTGTAGGTGAATGTACCAAGATGTACATAAGTCACGCTTGGTGTCAAGTGATGCCTCCTTGTAGCTAAACTTCCATAGCCATGCACATTGGTTATGAGGTAAATGACAACTGGAAGGAAGGGATGCTTTCTTGGCTGTTTTTGTTAATTGGTTGCTTCTGTCTCTGGGCTTTGGTATTCCAGGCCTCAGTAGAATTATGCCTATAGATAGTAACATGTACTATGTGGCTTTGATCTTCCTGGTAAAAATTCACAAAGTAATTTGTGGATTAGGATATTTCTAAAGATGTGTTGGGTTTTTTGTTGTAATAATACTGCATAACAGCCTCCAAATCTTAGTGGCTTAGAACCACAAATATTTATTTCACATTCATGAATCTGCAGGTTGACTGTGGTTTGGCTACTGTTGGGTGGGTCCAGCAGGGCTGGGCTGGACTCCAAAGCTGAGGTAGGAGTTCAGGTCTGTTCCACACATCTTCATTCTGGGACCCGTGCTGAAGAAGGGAAAGCCACTACCTGAGGCATACTTTTCTGGTGGAGAACAGAAACTTGCCAGGCCTCTTAGAGCCTTAAGTTGAAATGGGTACACTGTTAGTCCTCAGTCTGTTGGTTAAAACAAGCCACATGGCCAACTGGGTAGAGAAGAATACTCTGTGTACTAGTGCAAAGCACCACAAAGTGGCATAGCAGAGGGTTTGCACGTGTAATTCTCTTACAAGGCGGGAGTGCTTAATTGAGTACAATAATCTAGTCTGGCCAAATGGCCAAAGAGCCCATTTTCTTTTGAATTCTGCAAGAACTTTTATATCAAACAACTTAATAAACCTTTAAAAGAAAACGTACTTAAACCATAGAGTTGGTTTCTTAACCCAATCTCTTGGAAAATTAGAATTGAATATCATACGCGTAATTTTTTTCAAAGAAGAGGTCACAGTACTTCCCGATGCTGGTTTAATTTTGTGTTGAGCAGATTTCCTGCCCCGTAGCACTTTTCACTATGCTTCTTCCTGAACCCACGTTTGCATATTTCCCACATTTTGTGCCGTACCAACCAAAGCACTACATGCGCCTCTCCATTTTTGCCTTACACATCCGAGGGTAGGGTAGAATTCCAGTCCTCTTGAGCATGCTCTGATAGAGAACATTTTCATTAAGGATAAAACTCTTTCTGGTTTACAGACATGACTGTTCATTGGGTAGCACTGTTGAACTTTAACCAGAATGGTGGTTTTTGGTGTTGTCCCACTTCAAACACCTTCCCTAAGAACACTGGCCTATGTGGCCTGGCCCTTTTCTTTCCACTGGTACTTCTCTGTGCATAACAAATTTTATTTAGCATTACTTTCTATCATATCCTTTTTTTCTGATTGTTTTATTTTTGTAGATTTTATTTCCTTGTCAAAAATCGAAGTTTTCTCAGAGTGTATTGAGTCCTCTTTATATGCATAGGTTTTAGATAAATTGTACAGTGATAGGCATAAAACAGGTTCTTAGTAAGCTTACTGATTGAAGAGATTGCTTGTCAGTATGTGACAAGGCACTATTTTGGAGTAAGTGTAAATTGTTTATTGCCACCTGTACATTCCATGTAAATAAATATGCTGAAAGCGTATTAAAAAGGGTGATAATTCAATTATTTTTTATTTTGCATTTTTACACATATTGGGTATATGCCAGTGTATTTTGAAAATAGCATTCAATTGCCAATACCATCCACATGAGAACAAAGAAGCATGTGACTTTTCCTCAGTGAAATGGCAATTTACCTGGTAAAGTGAACTTCATGTCTCTTCACAGTCTCAAAAGACACTCTAATTCTTGGAAACTAGTGTTTGCAGCCCATATACTGTATGTTCTTTGGAAAGGCATTCCATTTATTAACATCTTTCATCCATCAAATTTTATTGGTTTTGTTTGCATCAATTAACCCTAATTCAGATCCATCAAATAGATACCTCCCCTCAAATAATAATAATAATAATAATTAGTAGTAACCACTGGCCACACTTATTTCTGTCCTAAAATTGAAGGAGTTGGGGCATGATGCAAGACCAGAACCCCTGCAGCAGTGATGGCATTTGCTGTGAGCAAAGGCAGCTGGTGCAGTGATTCACATTGGTGCCTACTCTCTGGAAGGCCTTGGGGAATAGGCTTGAGTTCTATACTAGTAGAGACTCCAGAAGACTGTGGAACTTTTTTCTTTTTTTTTAAATTCCTTTTGGGCCAGGGCTAGAAGATACCTGCAAAAAAAGTCAAATAGGCCAGAGATCCTAGGATTTTAGCAGTGGATCTGTCGAATAATATTAAAATGAATTCCAGAAGTAATTGAAGACAAACTTTTCTTCCCATGTCACCTGTTTGTTTATTGATGCTGTTTGGAACCTACCACCTTTAGACTCACCTTAGAGATGATCTGAAGTGATCTTACAGTACTGGAGCAATAGTAGGGGGTGTCCCTAGAAACTACCTCTGTGGCGATGCAGGCATCAGATCTTTTTCAACTCTTGTGAGGGTAGGGACAATCATATGCATAGAGCAGACAACCAATAAATAGTGACTGATGGTGAGAAAGAGGAAGTTTCCTCTTATGGTTGAGACGTGAGATCAGCAGAGCAGACTCTGTTCTGTTTTCATTGTCTCTAATAACTTTTTATATGACTTTCTGCATATTTTTCCTGTTTAATTTGTTTTTGTGTACAGGTAGAAAACTGTACAAGACTGAATTCTTATATCCTTATAAGTATTAATGAGAGAATGCATGCAGTCTATTAAAAACCTCCGGTAGAAGTTTATAGAATCATAATTTTTAGTTCTAAAAAGGACCTTCAGTTTTAGCCCCTAAAAAAAAAAAGGGACTTTTGTAACTTAAAATCAATAAAGAACATTTTTTTAAAAGATCAAAATTCCATTTTTAAATTCTGATTCTTTGTATTTACTAATTTCATTTTCAGCGGGGAAATAATTGGATTGGCAGAAGATTACTTTTCAAAACAACAGAAACAAAAAAAATTTGCCAACTGCTAAGGGAAATATTTCTGGCATATTCAAAGTTATATTATTACTTCTGTCCTTAAAACTTAAGAGGTAATTCACTTAATTTAGTGAATTAAGGGAATGTGCTTTCCAGTTAGCTCTTTAAAAGTCTAATTCAGTGCAATAAATGTTTACTAAATGCTTGAACATGTTCAGTGCAGTGCATTTATTAATGAATAGCAGTGACTAACCTGAATACAGTTCAGGATCGATGTCCTAAAAGACAATTGACCAGAAAACTGGTGTTCACCCTCTTGTTCTTTTAATAGTGGGTAAATCTGGAAAGAACCAGGCAATTGACATGAAAATTCTGTGTAGTAATATTGCCTCGCATTAGAGGCCATTATGAGTGGTTCTGACTTTGGCATTAGATAAAGCTGATCATTCTGGCTCTAACTTTTATGGCTGTTTGACCTTGAATAAATGTTTCAACCTTTCTAAATTTCAGATTCTTTATCTAAAAAGGATTGAGAATATGAACTCTCATATAGTCATAAAGATTAAACAGTGTGTGTAATAGCATTGAACAAAAAAATCTGGTGCATATGGTTAATGTTCAATAAATGTTTTAACTGTTGCTGTTTGCTGTCATCTCTACATTCATTCACCCGGGCTGCCTGGCTTGAGTTAGTTCATGATCTAATGTTTCTGTTTAGGGGCAAATTTGAATCTGGCTCTCCAGGTGTTGATGAAGGTAGGTGTAGCTTTCATGAACATAGGAACATTTGGGCTTGTTGAAATCTCAATGGAGAGAATTTTCTGTTCCATGGGGTGCTAGACTCGATAGATACCTCTTGGACACATTTCATCTCTATACCAGGCCTTTTACAGATAAGGAAACTGGGGTCTAGAGAAATTGAGTAACTTGCCCAAGGCTACATACCTTGGAGATGCTAGAGTCTGGATACCAACTGGGCTTGTCCTGCTTTAAGGGTGCTGTGCTGCCTTAATAATAAGAGTCTGAGGGGTTAATCAGGTAAAGCACAGAGAATCTTGAAAACAGAGAACGACTCAGGTGTGTGGAGTTTGTAAGATCTCAGCTTTGAAGGAATTTTTTTTTTAATTAATTTATTTATTTATTTATTTATTTTTGGCTGTGTTGGGTCTTCGTTTCTGTGCGAGGGCTGTCTCGTTGCGGCGAGCGGGGGCCAGTCTTCATCGTGGTGCACGGGCCTCTCACTGTCGCGGCCTCTCTTGTTCCGGAGCGCAGGCTCCAGACGCGCAGGCTCAGTAGTTGTGGCTCACGGGCCTAGCCGCTCCGCGGCATGTGGGATCTTCCCAGACCAGGGCTCGAACCCGTGTCCTCTGCATTGGCAGGCGGATTCTCAACCACTGCGCCACCAGGGAAGCCCTGAAGGAATTTTTGAAATTAAAAAATTTTAATTAAAAATGTTAGTTTATCCATGGAACTTGACTTTCCTCTGTAACAGTGGTTTTCAGTGAGTGTAGTGTTCCCCACTGGGGTGCAGTTTGGTTGGCATGGTTCCTGGGGAGGGGCACTAGCATTTAGTTGGGAGAAGCAGAGGTGCCAAGTGCCCTGCAATGAGCAGGACAGTCCTAGACAACAAATAATTGTCCTTCTATTTCGAATTTCTTGTCATCTGTAGGACCTACATGAATATTTATTGGGACATTCTAAAGAAAAGAAAGAGATTGGTTCTAAATTACTATGTATAGAAATTCTGGTTATTATTTATAGCACTAGTTTTTATTCTGATGTTCTGTGCACTCCCACCTACCCGTTACCCACCCCCTCCCATCCTCTCACCTCTGCTCTTTCATCTTCCTGTACTTCTCATATGTAGTGAAATTATTTCTGATCTTATTCGACCTATAGCTAAACTTGTCCTAAATAAGTTGGTATAAGCGTCTGAGTGTTTTGTTGTGTCTTCTAATGAAATTGTGCCTGAGAATTTACTTTATTATTATAAATTATTAACTTATAACTTACCTGTTGTAAGCTACTTCTCTTTTGGCATTATATTGATTTTTGAAACCTGAGAATTTACATATTGAACTACCTGTTATCAATTACTTTCCTTTGGGGCATTACATCGACTTCATAAAATTCAGTGTGTTAAATGGGTTATATTATCTATCAACTTCATCTCAGCATTATAAAGGGCATGTTATAAAATACTTATATACAGTTGACCATTGGAAAATGTGGGGGGTTAGGAGCACCAATCCTCCATGTAGGTAAAAAAATGTGTATAACTCACAGTGGGCCCTCTGTATATGCAGTTCCTCTATGTCCGAGGATCCTGTAGGACTGTACTATAGTTACTGAAAAAATATGAGTATAGGTGGACCTACGAGGTTCAAACCCCTGTTGTTCAAGGGGCAACTGTATTTATTTAGGTGAGGGGTGTTGATTTTTTGATAAGGTTGAGAACTGCCAGTCTACAGCGACCCCACAAAATGGTTGTCCAGCCTGTGCTCAGTCATCTTTGGCGATTAGGAAGCTGCTGTCTCTGGAGACAGCTCTTTGCATCAAGCCCTTATGTTGAGCCAAGACGCCTCTCCCTCAATATCCGGTGCCTCGTCCTAGGCACACCCTTGACGTTCTATTGGTACAGGGCTAAATCCTCTACCAGATAAGATCCTTGAGGTATTTGGAAATAGCTGTCCTTTCCTCCCAACTCTTTCCATGCTAACCCTGACCAGCTCCTTTGACTACTATTCTTAAAGTTTAATGTTATGTTACTTAATCATTCTGTTTGTTCCAGTTTCCTTATATTTCTCCTATACGGTAGTGGGAGACCCAGAGCTAAGTGCAGTAATCTTGATATATTCTAATCCTCAAAAAGGGTGGGACAGACCACCATAGTCTTTTTTATTCTGGGTTGATTGCATTAGTGGTTTTGTTTTGTTTTGTTCTGTTTTGTTTTTGCCAAGGTGGGGCGGGACGGGTTGGGAAGCAGTGGCATCGCACCACTGGGTATGTGGATCTTACTGTCACCTCAAACTGTAGGTCATATTCACTTGTGCTCATGCTGGGTTCTCCCTTTCTCTCATTCCTTAGCACCTCTCCCAGATGTAGAACCCCAAATTAATCTACAGACAGCTGATGTCTGTCTGAATTGAAATGCTGTTATCCAGGATGTTATTTATCCCTCCAAAAGTCTAATGAGGCCCCTATTTTCATTCAAGTCAGTGGTGAATTTACTGATGAGGACCAGGCTTAAGGACGAACACTGCATTAAGCTGTTAACATCTTCCCTCCAGGTTGAAGTTGGAGGTCAGCTCCCAGCTCCGGGTTGAGGCCGGTCGGTTGGTCAGCACATACCTCTTGGTACAGTGGTTCAGTGCTTTCTGTAATGCATCTAATCATAGAAGCATCCATCCGTGTCTAGGCCATATTTCTCAATCTTATTCATAAGCAGATCAAGAGAAACTTATGAAGTGCCTTTTAAGTACAGTTACACAGTGGTTACCTAATTTCCTTGATGCACTGGAACAGTAACTATGTCCAAGAGGGAAATTAGGTCAGTATAATTTGGCGAGGCCACCATTCTGTGAACTTCCTCCCCTCTACCAGCCCTATACGAGAGCCACACCAGACCACGCAGGCCTCCCTGTGTACCACGTGTTCCCTCCCGATGGCTCGTACGTCCTCATTCTGCCTAGGGAGACCAACCTCTTCTGCATTCAGGATCAAACTCCTGTTCCTCCCTCATAGTCCAGCTCTGGCATCATCTGTGGAGTTTCCCTGACCCTCCTTCCCTTCCTGGCAGAGTAGTTGCTTCCACTCTGTGCTGTGTGGTTCCTTGTACCCACCAACATCGGACCACTCGTCTTACCAGCTGATGGGTGTCCGTTGCCTGTTCCACCTGAGCTTCCTGGCCTGTGAGTGCTGTCTTCGTCTTTGCATCTCCAGCAGAGTACTTGGTCCATGGTAGATGCTTCAAAAAGGGATCTGCTTGTTTGTTGTTGTTCTGCTGAATGGTTGGTTTTCTGTGAACATTCTGGATCTCAGGGTTCACTGCCTCCTCTCCTAAGTCCTTGCCAAGCTGCCTTTAACGATCACGTCTAAAGTTTTGCTACGGATCTATGTGATGTTCTCTAGTGTGTAATTTGCACACTCCCTTTTCTATTTTGTTGAAAATTAAAAAGTATCTGCCTCTTGTCAGGCTTTTGGCATTTTCCACATATTCAACAACTCCTGGCCCTGCCAGTGATGTTTTAGAAATCTCATTTGCACGTTCTCTTCCTAGAGAGAACTTATAAAGTGATCTGTCTAGCCCAGAGTTGGTTCTTCATTTAGAGTATCTAGGAGATTTGATGAAACCTCTGTACTCATCTTAGGTAAAAGAGCACTGAAACCCACACTTGTTTAATTCTTTTCAGGTCTAATTTCATTTCCCTAGGCAAAGGATAATGGAGTAAGAGTTGATGAGGTCTCCAGTCATTTTGCCATCCATTGCCTTTGTCCCATTCAAGTGATAGACCACTGGCCTGTCCTTGATCATCACCTTGATTCAGGCATAACTTTTTAGTTCTTTGTTGCCATTAAGTTCTGTTTTCTGTTGCTTTGCTTCTGTGACACACATTTGTTTATCTGGGGGCGTTATCTCCTAGATGCTCCCCCTACATGTTTGTGGCAGACTTTTGTTCTATTTCTGTGTCTTTCTTCCCAGGTTTCTTGTGAAAAAGAGTATTCAAATTTCTGACCTTGGTTAGCACTGATATTTGAATACCCTTTATGTGTTTAGATGACAGTATGGCTTTGAGAAAGACTGAACACCTGTCATATTTCAGTATAAGTCTAAGTATTTTCTAGGAGGAAATGTCTGCATAGAACGGTACATTTTGGTCTGTTCCTTATGTGGCCAAATTTAGTGTGACCAAGCCTTAAAGCATGTTGTTGTCATTATTTCATTTGTATGATAGGAAACCTGTTGTTGGGAAAACAGTTGATGGACATCATGGGTGCTCTGGTGTTTTTCTAGTCCTCGCTGGTTATACCTGAATGAACAAGGAGCTGCAGTGTAGATGTGAAGCCAAAAAGCCACCCTGGGCTGTGTGGGTCCACACTGGTTTGATGTAGTTAGGGAGTCTGGTAGCTCTGTCCTTAAATCTCTTCTAAGTGGTGTCATGGGGAGCATCAAACATTTGCTGGTGACACAGAAAATACTTTGTCTTCAACACAGCTCTTATGAGGTAAGGATTTTGTATGTGCCGGTTTCTTTTTGTTTTTTGTTTTTTTGAATAATGAACTGAATGTGGGTTTAAATTGACCATCCTGATTTAAGATTACAAAAAAATACTTAGATAGAAGATACATCTTGTGTTCCCTCATATACCGTAAATGCAGGAGACTCTTGTAATTCTGTAATACACCGTAAATGTAATACACCATAAATGCAGGAGACTCTTGTAATTCAGTGTTTGGACGAGTCTAGGGTTTATTGATGTGAGGAAAAAGTCAGCATTAAATGAAAAAAGGACTTTTAAGAAGCCCATTATAACCACCTATAATGGAAAATGTAGTTCCCATTAGAGATTGATTTAAAGGAGCTCTGGTTCTTCACTGAAGCATGAAGGCTGCTGGGTGGTGCGCTGTGCAAATCATTTTTATAGCATCCTTTGCTGATCTCTTTCTGGTCAATCTGTTGGTGTGTCTAGACCTGAAAGAACTGCATCTGTCTTGTTTAAGAAATGTATAAATTCCCAGAAATTTAAAAGAAACCAAAGATTTGGATTTTTTTTATTTATCAAATAGAAAATGGAAAAAGAGCTCTGCCAGTTCTAAACAGACACAGCAGCACCAGATGTCAGTTCTCGGATCATTTAATCTTTTTCTCTTGTACTTATTTTTGTCAATATTTTTCCACTAGAACCACATATTAGTTTCTGGCTCAGCTTGCAATATAAAAATTTTCCAATTAGATTGTTATGACTTCATTTTTATTCATGAGGGGAAATCTAATAAACAGAGATCATCACATATGGTGGCACGCAGGAGAGGAACTTTAAAATAAACCACCTGGCCCAGGGCAGGGCAGAAAGCCAGGGTTCTAATTCTATCTGGAGTTCCAGAGAGGCTGGCTTGAACCTACATTCTCCATTTCCAAATAATTGTTAATTTGGGAGGAATCCTTGGATTGATATCAGTTTGCCATATAATTGATCTTATCCCCAGGACTGGATTAATTCCTTGCTTAGCTTTTACGTGGCTTTTCTGACTAGTTCTGTGTTAGGTATTTAGGGAAGTATAAGGAAAGTATGAAACATGATGGTTTTTGACTTGGAGGAACTTTGGTTTGTTTGGGGCTGAGGAGGCTAAGTGAAGTGGCATTGTCACACAGCGTACGATTAAGTGCCTCACAGTAAGCGATAAGTGACACGTGAAGTACGCTTATACGGCCGAGAGAGAAGGGCTCATGAGTGGTCAGGGAAGCAGAATTGGGCCCTTGTGCTGGATCTGGTCAGGAGGAGTGTAGCAAGGTTACCTCAAGCTTGGGAAAAGAGTAAGGATTAAGGTATAGAGTTGGAGAGCAGCCCAGTGGGTTCAGGCCACATGTGAAATGGAGGTTATGAGAGTTGGACACTCGGCTACTGTCTTTTCTTTGTTACCACAGTTCTTGAATGAGTCCTTCCCTCATTCATTGAGGCGTGGCTTCCATCCCCACTACTCCACTGAGGCAGTCCTATTGGAGGTCTCAGTGACCCCCATCCCACTCATGGCCAGGCACATTTGTCCTAACCTGTAGAGTCTACGCCGAGGCATTGGAAGCTGCTGATTCCAGACCACTCTTTCTAACTCATCTCCAAATGCTTTCTGGCTCCAAAGGTTATTGAAAGACATTGAAATAGACACCAAACTGGATTTAAATCTCTGCTCCACCAAGGCTGGTAATGTTGAACTAGGGAAATTAGTATCTCTCAGCCTCAGTTTAATGGAAGTAAGGATACCTAACTCATATTGTGGATGTAAGGATTAAAAGAGAGAACATGGGGATAATACGTTGAAATAGTGACTTAACAGAAGGTAGGCATCGTGGTTGGTTTCCTTTCTCTGCCTGGTGGCTACCCTGCCCATCTTGCCCTTTTCATGCCCATACTTACGCTCAGGTATTCCCTCTTTCTGGAATGCTGTCTCTTTTTCCTCTTATTGAAATCCTCACCACCCTAGAAGGTTTACTTTGTCACCTCAATCAAAATTGAACTTTGTGTCTTCTGGATTCTTAGTGTTACTGTTTGGACAGCTCCAGATTACTAACTCCGCATTTTATTGTGGAGTTAGTTTAACCAATTGTATCCCATTGACCTGACACTCATCTTGTTTTCCCTACTGGTTGGTAAATCCCTTGAGGGCGCCACCATGTCAAAGACATGGAGATAAAGCAGTAAGAGTTGAAACTGTGTCATCCATTGTTTCCATACAGGACCCTGTGCATAGTTGTCATACCTGCAGGGTGTTATCATCGTACTGTTTTTTTTTTTTTTCTTTTCTTTTTCTTTTTTCCTTAACTACAACCATATGTTGATAATTTCTAAATCTCTTCCTCTAGCCCTCACTGCACTCCTGTGCTTTACATGAAATCAAACATCTGGTGAATGTTTCCAGTTGACTATCCCATGAGCACTCAAAGGCAGCGTGTCCAAAGCTGATCTTTCATCTGTTTCTGCTCCCCCCTCCAAATGCATGCCACTTCCTGTAGATTGTATCATATCTGTGGTTTCACAGTCTACCCAGTCCCTGAAGCGGAAACTTGGAAGGCATTTATCATTCCTTTCTGTCCCATGTTGTCTACATGGAATGAGTCACCAAATCTGAACTCAACTTGCCTCCTAAATATTTTTTGAACTTGTGCCCCCTCTTTCTGTGTCAAATACTGCTGGCCAAAGTGTGGGCCCTCCTCTCTCTACTAGTTTTACTGTAATATCTTTCTAGTGCGTCTGTTTTCCCCGTTCTCAATCCTCTCAAGTCCATCCTCTGTGATCTGTATATGTTACACTCCCTCCTTCCCTTTGGTGATGTCTGCCGGGAGTGGTGCACTTGGGTCAGCATGATCACTTAGTGACATAGGTGCTGACATAGGTGCAGGGAAGGGGGTGGCAGCACATAATGCATAGCTAGGATTAAGTTCAAACTCTTCAGCATGACATGAAAGGTCTTCATGACCCCAGTCCTGCCTATGTCTTCATCCTTATCTCCCACTGTTGCCCTGCTTCACATTTGATCCTGGAGCAACAGAGAAATATTGTGTCTCCTTGCTTTTGTTCAAGCTGGACTTGCTTCCTGTACCGTTTAACCAGGAACCCATACTCATCCTTGAGATCTTGGTGTATGTGGGGATTGCGGTGGGGTGGGCCCTGCATAAGGCTAAGTGTTCTTCCTCTAGGCCCTGTGCCTTCTTCATAGTGATTTGTATCCCATTGACCTGAAATCCTAAGTGTCTCCCTTGCAAGACAATAAATTTCATTAGGCCAAATATCATGTTTTATTTATCTTTGGTCTCTGATACTTATCACAGTACCTTCCCTGTAATGTATATTGTGAATTAAATTGTTTATGGAGTTGAGGTGGATTAATAAATAATTTTGATTACTGAAAATTCTTTGCTTTTACTTTGAGACTCATTCAGGGTGAAAAGACAGATTTTAGGAAAGGTTAATGCTGTGCAGACAGTTTAGATTAGTGAACCAGGCAGTAAGTAGACATTGGGAATTTTTGAGCAGGGGCATGGCATGATGAAAGTGGTATTTAAGGAAGATTGATCTGGAGACAACCTCTTATTACAGGTTTAAATCGGGTTGCTTCTGGGAAACATAGGTGAGGGTTGCAGGGGTGGGAAAGAAGGAGTGGCAGAGACAAGCATATAAAGCCATTCTGAAGAATAGCTTCCTGAGGCTTTGTACTTTCATTTCCACATTTGCTCAAGTGGGATATACTCGCTGGCATGTTTCCGAAGTAAAATAGAATACTGATTTATTTTTGTTTTTAAAGAAAGAACATTCTTGTAAAACACCTAAGTGATCCATTTTTCCTCATTATGTATGAGACATATTTGTCATTAATGGCTTCAAAAGAGCGATTATGAATTCAAAAATTTAAAAAAAATTAGCTTCTGCATAGCTAGGCTAAAGCCTTCTAAAGTCAGTGGTTTTTGTTTTAGCACATTTTGAAATAATTGTTAATTATGAGGAAAATACTTCAGTTCATTTTTCCAGCCACTTTTTATTTTATAGTTTAACCTTTCCATTCTAATTGTAGTTTCCTGCCCCCCTCCCCTTCCCACAGGGGCATTTGTATTTCATATATGACTCATGTGACTATGCTTACTGGTTAAAGTTTAGCTTCCATTTGTTGGGGCCATGTAGCTCCACCCTGCTTCATTCTTCATATTGGCCGTTATAAACTTCTTAATTTACAGTCACTTTGTTATTTTTTTACAGGGTGATGACTCATTGATTAAAAAGGAATTTTTCAAATAGTTTGCACTTTTGATTGCATATTATGGATACCAAGGAAGAGAAGAAGGAACGGAAACAAAGTTATTTTGCTCGGTAAGCATTCAATATGCAAATTTATATCAGTACTTAAGAAATGTTTGAGGGGACTTTGTTCTTAAGTATTACTTGGCATTTTGTGACTTGTGACTGTTCATAAACAGAGCAGGTAACCAGTAGAAGTTAAATGCACTTTGTTTCATCCTTTTTCTTATTTACACTAGAGAAGTCACATTTGATTGGTTCTTCTCTTTCTGTCCTTGACAGTTCTCTCAGGCCAGTGCTGCTCAGGGAGTCTAACATTCTATATGCATTGCACTGCAGATTGCTCAGAATCCCGTGTTTAACAACCTACATTTTAAATCCTAAGTACTTAGTTCCTGCTGCTCTGTAGCTTAATTAGTTGAGTTATAACTAAAAATCTATGACATATTTAAAGCGTATTACTTTGTGGGGTGTCTATTACTAAAAAGTATTTTTGTAGGTAAATGGAATGGATGACATTGGATCATTGTAGTACCTGTCATTTTTAAAGCTTGAACTCGTCCAACATATGTACATGTGTTGGTATCTGAATAGGAGTAATCTACTATATTATTGGTTACTATTTACAGATTTAAACATCTGTATGGCAGCCACTCACTAATCATAATAACATGAATGGTACACTAAAACATTTATAAATCATTTTGATGGCTGGAATGTTTTCAAACTCAGAGTGAGAACATAGGCTTAAAATGATCATTATGGTCTCCTAAATTGAAATACTTCTTAAGAACTAATTCAGTCTCACCACATCCCCAGCCCCAATATGCTTGTTAAATGTGCACTTCCTGTTTTCCAAATATAAGTGTTGGAAACTGAAAAACAAAGTTTTTCGTTGATGTTTTTATTCAGAAATTAAGCTAGGTTTTAGATTGTTAAGGAACTACTATGTGCCAAGTACTTTACTTATTATTTTATTTATCTTCACAATAAACGTGTGAAGTAGGTTTTCTCCCTGTTTTATTAATGAGGTAACTCAGAAAGTAAGTATTTTGTCCGTTTCACGTAGTGTAAGAGTCAGTATTCAAATATAGGGTTGTATCCAAAGGACATGTTTCACTTAGTAATAGTAAACCATGAATAAGAATTTTTGGAAAACAAGAGTTATACTACTAATTTTAGTGAATTATTTTTTCCTATTAGGACCCCAGAGAGTAGCAAGATTATTTGGGGAAGGAAGAAATCAGGCATCTAATGGGTGAACCATAGAAAGATAGGACACTTAGAATAAACAAGAACTAAATGTTTATTTTGAGATAATTGTAGATTCACATGTAGTTCTAAGAAATAATACAGAGATATCTTATACCTTTGATCCAGTTTCCCACCTTATGTAACTATTGTATAATAAATATCACAAGTAGGAAATTGACATTGATACAATCCACTAACCTTATTCAGATTTCACCAGGGTTTACAAGCACTGAAGCACTCATTTGTGTATGGGTGTGTGTGTGTGTGTTTGTGTGTATATTTAGTTCTGTTCAGTTTTATTACGTGTAGATTTGTGTGGCCACCATCACAATCAAGATACGGAACAATTCCGTCAAAAAGATCCCATGTGCTACCCTTTTGTAGCCATATTCACCTTCTTCCTTCTGCCCATCACTCCTGACAACCACTAATCTGTTTTCCGTCTCTATAATTTGTCATTGCAAAAATATTATATGAATGGAATCATACAGTATCTAATGTTTTGAGATTTTTTTTTCACTTAGTTCAATTCCCTTGATATCTCAGTCTATTCGGACTGCTGTAACAAAATACCACAGACTGAGTGGCTTACAAACAACAGAAATTATTTCTCGCAGTTCTGGGGGCTGGAAGTCCAAGACCAGGGAGCCATCATGGTCAGGCTTTATGTCTGGTGAGAGCCCCCTTCCTGGTTCATCAAAGGCCACCTTCTCACTGTAACTTCACGTGGTGAAAGCGGCAAGGAGCTTTCTCAGGCCTCTTTTATAAGTGCACTAATTCCATTCATGAGAGTTCTGACCCTCATAACCTAATCACCTCCCAAAGACCCCCATCCCCTAATACCATCACATTGGGCATTCTGTTTCAGCATATGAATTTTGGGGGTCCACAAACATTCAGATCATAGCACTTGAGATCTGCCCAAGATGTTGCATGTATCAACAGTTTGTTCCTTTTTATTGCTGAGTAGTATTCCATGTTATGGATGTATCGCAATTTTTTAACCCTTCACCCATTGAAGGACATTTGGGTTGTTTCTAGTTTGGGACTGTTACAAATAAAGCTAGGATCATTTGTGTAAAAATTTTTGTGTGAGTATCAGTTTTAATTTATCTGGGATGAAGGCTCAATGGAATGGCTGAGTCAAATGATAAGTACATGTTTAATTTTATAAGAAACTGCCAGACTCTTTTCCAGAGTGGCTATATCATTCTCTACTCCTTCCCATCTGCAATGTATAAATGATCCAGTTTCTTGGCATCCTCATCAGCATTTGGTATTGTCACTCTTTTTTATTTTAACCATACTGAGAGGTATATGGTGATATCTCATTGTGGTTTTAATTTGCATTGCTTTAATGACTAATGAGGTTCAACATCTTTTCATGTGCTTATTAGCCATCTGTCCATCTTCTTCAGCACAATGTCTTTTCATGTGTTTTGTCTGTGTTCTAACTGGATTGTTTTCTTACTGTTCAGTGTTGCGAGTTCTTTATACGTTCTAGATACTAGTCCTTTGATATGTGGTTTGCCAGTATTTTCTTTCAGTGTGTAGCTTTTCTTTTCAACTTGCTAAAACAGTCTTTTGCAAAGCAAAAGTTTTAAATTTTAATTTTAATGATTCAATTTATTAGTTTTTCTTTTTTTTTTTTAAATTAGTTTTTCATTTTGTGGATTGTGCTTTTGGCATCAAGTCTAACAACTCTTTGCCTAGCCCTAGGTCCTGAAGATTTTCTTTCATTTTTTCTAAATATTTTATAGTATTATGTTTCATACTTAAGTTGGTGATCCATCTTGAGTTAATTTTTATATAAGATGTGAATTTAGGTCAAGATTCTCTCTCTTTTTTTTTTTTTTTTTTGCCTAGGGATGCTCTATATAGTGATTTCAAAAGCTGTAGTGCCTTCGCAGTTTGCTTCCAAACTGATTCCAACAGTAAAGGTGACTGTGGTTCATGAACAACCTGCTCAGAGTTAACCACGTCTTGTTCCTAAGATGTAGAGTGAGGGGAGCCCCTTAAACTGAGAATGCAAGATGAAACTTCTGGAAGAACAGCATACTTTTTTCAACTCAGAAATACAAAATTTAATTGTCATGCTTGCCTTGACCTCTTGTGAAAAGTATTCTAGCAGTGAAAAAGAAAAACATATCCAAAAATGGAGAGTGATCCTAGGAGCATAGGGATAGCAGGACAAGGCCAGTAGTCAGTGGTACTATTAAAACAGTAAATCACCGTGATTAGTTAACTAGGAAATGAGAGAGAGAAAAACAAGATAAACCTGCAGTTTAGCTATTGTAATGCAGTTGCAGCCCCAAATGGTCAAGCTATTAAAAGCAAAAAGCAAACAAACAAAAACTCCAAAAACTTTATTATCAGAAAAGAGGCAGCCAAAGTTATAAATCTTTTCAACTGCCTCTGACTAAACTGTGGAATTCCATAAAGTGGAATCACCAACTGGACCTGCTTGAAAGCTGGCTTCTGACAACCTAGGGCAGTTTGCTCTGGAGTGTGTGTATACGGGCCCTCCAAGCAAGATCTCTAGGGAGGAATATAAAGAGGCAGGCCAAGGGTGCAGCCATACCACCTTACGCAAATCTCTGCTAGTGTGCAGAGGAGAGCAAAAGGAAGATTTGCCCTGATTTCTGCCTGCTACCACAATATGTATCAGAAATCCTAAAAATTGCTTTTAACGCCCCCCATCCCTTTACTCTTCTGAGTATTTAAATAGTTTCTGTTTTCTTGGTGCACTATTTTACCCTGTGGTTTCATAAACATTGTATGATTGTATGTAGTAAATAATCCTTTACCCACCCGCTTTGTTGATGGTTCTCTCTCTCTCTCTCTGAAGTTAACATCAAAGCAAAGTTCAGTTTAAAAGGCCCCATTTTAATAATTTTGGATTGAAATTAGTGATTTGAGGATCACCCAATACTTTCTTTCTTATAATTTATCTTGAAATATGCCTGTGTAGATCTACATGGACATGTGAGTCAGTATCACTACTAGATAAATCTATTCTGGATAAGCCCTATGGAGTTTTCAGGATCTCCTGGCTCTGCCCCACCTGGTTTTCACCATCTTCAGTGTTTTGTACCAGTTGTTTATTCCAGATCAAATGATTCATGAGACATTTTTCCATGCTTTTGCAAATAATTTGTATATACAAAATTAGTATATTATATATGTGTGTATTAATTCCTTGATACTTGACAAGTCTTGAAACCAAATGAAAAACTGAATTATTAAAGCAAATTATACTTTCTGTACTATCCTCTGGAGTGATCGTTATTCATTATGGCCCCTGCTCCCTCTTTCTTCCCTTGTAGTTAGAATACAGGTATTTTTTTTCAGAAGTGCTGCAAGGGCTCCCTTCTTCCACACTCATTTTGACATTATTTGGCTTTTGCAGAATTTAGTACCCTTTTAGTGATTTTTGTGTTGGTCCCTTTGTGCTCTTTGTATATATGTTTCATCCCCAAATATGATTTGACTGCTGTGGAAATTTAGACTCAAGGGGTTTGAGTAACTTCAATGAGATTACACAGCAGGTGGGTGAGACAGCATTTGAGCCCAACTCTGTCCTTCTCCATCCAGAGTTTATGCTCTGGATGCTGCCCGGGGCCATGTGGCAGCTCAGTGGCAGAATGGCACCCATAGAACACAGGTTACCTGACCTTGTGCTACTCACATTGTGGGTTGAGTAGATTTCTGTGGGCAGTCCTGGCAGCTTAACGTTAATTTATACCACTGTAAATTAATGTGCAGAAATGCATCCTGGATTCCAAAGATCTAAGTGACCTTTTCTAAAAACAACTTGTTTATAACTTGAAGACATCCCATAATCCATGTCGTATATACTTTATCCATCCGTAGTATGGTTAATGTCAGACTATTAACCAACCAAGGCAATAGGAAACATGCAGTCTGTATACCCCACCTTTGTAAGTCAGTGGTTTGCATTACAGTGATCCACTTTACACCCTAGGATTGCGTCTTGTCTAAAAAGAGTAGTTGCCCATAATAGAAATGAATGCAGAGATAACATTTGGACAGAAAATCTCAGCTTGCCCTCTTGGTCAAGTACAGAGTCTAAGATCCAGTGGAAGGCGTCACCTGGATGTGTCTGGCCAGTTGATCTGCAGCACTGCTGAGGACAACAGGGAGTGCTCCCAGCTCCAGCCCCACAGAGGCAGTCTTTGAACTTTAGGGGAAGAGCCCTCTCTTTGCGGTACAGCTGGGCTAAGAATGCATATACCATGTGGGTGGAGTGGTGTGGTGTGAACTCTTGCCCTTCCTTTAATTAACAGTCTCTAATTGTTTTTTCCTGCTAGCCAAGGACCATTAGAGAAGAAACTTAGTATGTCCCAGATTTGAGGGAAAACTGTATTATTACCAGTTGTTGGATTCAGATATTGTCATATTGCAGAGTTTAATTGAGTTGGTATATGAAAAGCAAATAGACCCATTTTAAGTGCTTGGTACATGTTAACTCTATACCTTCTTAATATTTGGTTAATATCGTCTCAGTTTTACTATGCCTACCGATTCTAAAGTTAATAGTAATAGCACTTGTGGTGCTTTCTAAAGTGCTTTCCTGTGCATTCCCTCACTTTAACCTCACCATGATCCTATGAGTAGATAGAATTGCAGATGATGAATCTGTAGTTCGGAAGGTTAAATAACTTGCCTCCAATCACTTAGCCTTGAAATGGAGGGTCTGAGCCCTGAACCCCAGTCTGCTTTGTCTGTATCTCTGATTGTTTTTCTTCATTCCATGTTGTATCAGTTTAAATAGCATTAAACATTAATTTTTACTTTGTCTGAGAGGGGGATTAGAACATATTCATAGCATCATAAGTAGGGGAAGTTGAATATGGATTTGGATAAATGTTCTAGTTAACTTTATTGGAAACCATGTCTGATTTCAGCTTCTAAGAACCATCCTAGAGGGCTGTTGGCGCTGTTAGGTACACATGCCTGTAGTGATCCATAGGCCTATCCAAGGACAGTCTCGTGTGTGACCTTCTGAGCTCCTCTTTGCTGCTTATGTGTTTACAGTCATTCTCCCCCCAGATGGGCCATCTGGAGGGAAGGGACTCAGCAATAGTTCAGTGCTCTTTCCTTGTGCCTTGTTAAGTACTGGTTGCCATATAACAAGTGTTAAGTATTTTTTGACCAACTGACAGACTGAGAATATTTAAAACAGCTTCTTTAATGTAGGATATAAATGGTTTGTGAGTCTTAATTTTTGTCACTATAAATTTTTCAGTGTTCAGGAATTTTATTAATCTTAAAAAAATTGAGAATATTTTAAAACCATTTCCTGTGAAAAAGCTGTGTGTGCCTTATTGGAAAATATTACTAATTACCAAGTAAACTCTTGCCTGAGCTGTAATGTCGTTTCAGGCTTATGTTTCCTATTTTCTTGATTTGAATTCAAATCAAGTGGCTCTTAAGGGAATATTTACATATTGCTTGTCATTCATTACTGGGAAAAGCAGCCATGGCCAAGTTTGACCTGCTAATGCTTTCAGGAAATCATTAACTTTTTTTTTACAGATTAAAAAAAAAATGCATATAAACATTTAGCCATTAACAGTTAGAATCATGCTTTTGGCTTCATTTTTAAAGAACAGGCAGAGTTACTTGATTTAATTCCATGGAGAATACTGCTTTTCAAGCTGTGGGTTACCAACCCATTGGGGCGTCATGAAATCAATTTAGTGGATAGGAACCAGCATTGTTTTAATGGAATGGAATAGAATAGCTCAATCTGGACTGAGCTAGACTGAATAGAAAATATCAGCATGTGTCGTATGTAGTCAGAATAAATAATATTTCATGAAAATTTTCTTTTAAATATTTATAAGGATGTTTATATTGAATCACAATTAAAAATTTCTTTTTATTGTGGGCCATATTGAACAATGACTCATTGATTTAGAGAATTCTTTGGTGCTTAGTATACTGGCAGTGAGGTTATTTTTCCTCACTGAAAAACAAATTTCCTTGATCTAACATACATTAACCAGTTGTTCAAAGAAAGCTGTACATAAGGTACTTGTTATATAAATATACTTTCCCACAGTGCAGTGTAATGGGTCTCACTAATTTTAAGGATAAATGACAAGCATGTCTCTGTTTAACCTGAAATTCCCTTGCCGATCTGGACTGTCCCAGATCCTAGAGCGAGACCCAAGGAAACTGTAATTCAACAAAACCACCAGATGGAACTAAGCTTAGGCAACTTCCGCTTTGGGGCCTCCTGGAGGTTTCTTCTCTGTAGGACTACTTACTGTCTGTGGAGCTGTATAGTTTTCTCTTCTCTTAAATGAGAATAATAATAGTACCTACCTTTTAAGATTGTTGAGAGGATTGACTGAATTAAAATGTATAAAGTCTTTGTAATAAGCACTATTGAAAAATAAGCACTAATGAATTTTAATATAAAAGCATGCTGCCTAAGTAAGGAATATAGGAATAAATGAGAAATTGAGAAAAAGCAAGAATAAATATATAGGGATAAATTTTGTGTACATCTCAGGGAGTTTATCTATCCCTTAAAACTTGTCCATGCTCTAGTCATGGCCTTCAGTGAAAGACCCAAGACATGACTCCAAGACACAGAAAGACCAAAGCACGTGAAAAATACATGGTTTAAGCCACCTCCCTCCTTCTTAAATGTTGTTGCTGACAGTCAAGAAAGACTTCAGCTGAACTCACTCCTGAGTTTGGATTTAAATTTGACATGACTGGCTCAAGATACTCTTGTCACATGCATTTGAAACTGTTCACTGTTGCTGGTACAACAACTTTTCAGCCAGAGAAAATTGAGTTCTAAACCAGAAAATGCTCTGTGCTCACAGCTCTGAAAGTTCATCACTTATGCTTGTAGTCCGGCATGTTGGTGATTTTAGTAGAAATTTTCCTGCCTTCCCCCCCGACACGCACACAAATTCATATCTGAAAATTCCTACACTCTTCACCCCCTCTAACTCATAAGTCAAATGCTGATTGCATTTCCTCCCTCACATCCTCCCACATTAGTCTTCATGAGGTACACTTCAGATATGTCACTTCTGCATCCCCAATTCTTTTCTTGAATTTGAGGTTCTGCACAATATGGCTCATTCCTATCTTTCTGTCTTTATCTCCTACTTCGATTTTCTATACATGTCTTACTCTTTGCTGCTCAGAACTTTGCTTTCATTATACAAAGAACTGCCCTTCACGATCCTCTTTTTATTTACAGTGATGTCAAACCCATCACTCTGGCACACCCATCTTTAATTATGACATTGTCTCCTTGAGGCCTTTCCTGTTTCATTTAATCCTTCACCACCACCCACGCACATAACTAGATGTGCCCTCCCTTGCCACTTGAGCCAAGGCATTGCTAGGCTTCCTTATCCCTTCTCTTGGGGCCCTTAACATAGTCTGTCTTTGGATACACCCAGTAGCACTCTCATTTCTCTGCCTTATTTGCTCGTGTTATTTATTGTCAGTTCTTTTTCGTTTTTGTATTCCTCACAGGGTCTAGCTTCATGCCCTGCGCCTAACAGTCATCCACTCTGAATGATAACCAACATGTACTATTTAACAGAGATTGATTTGTGTACTTGTCTAATCTCATAATTACCCTGGTATCATCCTAATTACAGACAAAGATGCTAAGCTGTTATCATAGATGTAATTTGCCAAGGTCACATAATTTTGAAGTAGCAGATCTAGGACTCAACCCTGGTATGCCTGACCTCACAGACCACAATCTTAATTATTATGTCATATTCTTCATTAAACTATGTTGAATTGAATTTCATAGAGCTTTATCAGTTACCCATAAGTAGGACTCACTGATCTAAATGATACAATAATTAAATGTGTTTAAGTACTAAACTGATATTTTCTGATTTTCAGTGTAGAGAAATTATTAGGAACTTTGGAACAAGTTAAGGAGTCTCCGCTCTTTCAAGGAAACTTTGTAAGTCCCTACATACCAGTGAAAAAGTCAGCAATCTCCTGACCTTCCTCTATAGTTTGGGGGTATATCAAGGATTCCCCTATTATTTCTTCTCTAAGTCAGAGTTGGAGGCCCTAGCAGGTGAAAATCTCCCAGCCTGGTCACTTCTGTTGTAAAGACAATGACCTGGTGCTTGTGCCACAGGGCATGTGTTCATGCATTTTTACTTCCCTCTTCCTTCATTTACCATTTTAAATAAAGTTTGCATAACCAAAATGGTTAATGTCCCATTTTCTTTTCTGTACTCATTTTGTGGTATATTATGCCAGTGAACATGCCGCAGGCTTGCCTACTTGTTTTAGCTTTTTGCTTCTCACACGTAAATGAAAACAGTATTGAAAAGGATAGTGGGCCAGGTTTAAAGAGACTGGGCAAGACGTAGGGTGGCCTATGGTTTGCAAATGTGAATCGGCACCAAATAGACAGATGAGTCAGCACCACAGAGCATGAATCTGAGTGTCCTAGGGATGAGAAGGGAAAATGTTAGTTGGATTGGGGGACCTGGATCTCTTCCCAAAGCAAGACGTGATCTAGCATCTGCTGAGGCAGAAGGTGCTGGAGAGCAAGGAGGGCTTTTCTTACTGGTTCCATTACTAGAACCGTGCAACTGATTTCACTTGGAGAAGAATCAAAGGTGACTTTGAGGTGGATATATCATGTACTGAAATGAGAAATGTAGCTTGGTGGTTTTGAGACAAGGTTTCTTTAGGTGTGAACAGAGAGTATGATGTACATATAGAAGAACCAGAAAACAAGGCTATGGAGTACATCACAATTTAAAAATGGTATTTATTAATGTACTTATGGAATACTTGACAAACTAGATGGCCAAAATACGATCCTATGAACTTAGGAAATGGTTAAATTAGAGGCCAGTTATTCGTGCTTAAAATATTCTTTTCTATACTTAGAAAAAAAGCAACCATGAAACCTAATTATATTTCTAAATCACTCTGTGGCATTTGAAATACAGTTTGCACATACATGTTCAAGAACACATCTGTTGTACGAAGCAGAATAGATTCAACATTGACTGATCCTGCTTTTTAGGTGGCATGATTTGAATCAAATTACTGTCATGGCTGATTTGAGCTAGGTCATTAATCTTTCCATTAATTTTTCCTGTGTATGTGAAAATGTTACTGTTGATTATGACAACCTTGGTGCTTGTTCTTCACAGTTTAGAGCTTGAAGAGATTTTGGTTTAGAAGTTCTGTAATATATAATTTAAAGCAGATGAATTTTGATATTTCAGATTAATTTTGTTAGCACAGCAGAAAGCTGAATGGTGATTTGGTTATTTCATTTTCAGAAAGTAATTGAAGCAGATGCTGGTGAGGTCATTGGGGACTGAGCCATCTCCATTTCAATGGCTCCATCATTTTTCTTAAGTGGGGGGTAATTCCTTTTACTTTGCTAAATCAACTGCTTTCACTAGATACTGAGAGAAATTTGATTGTTTTTAACTGCAACTCTGAGCTTATGTAATCAGGATTTCAGGATATTTTTTCTTTTATAAGAGTAGATGTATTTTAAATGTAAAAATGAGCAATATGTCCACATTATGTATATGAAAACATAATTTTTCTTTTATAAGAGTATATGGATTTTTTAAAGAAAAGAAATAGTTATAAACACATGTATTTATCTTTAAGTGAAATTTGCACTGTCTTAACAGGTCATTGAAAACTTAAAATTATAAAATTGATTGAGTTATAAACCTAATCTATGTAATCTTTACCTTCCTGTTTATTTTTAATACATAGGAAAATCTTTCTCTAATTTTGAATTTGGTTTTTATATTATCTGATACAAGTAGATACTTAAGACATCTCCTAGTTCTCTGATCTAATCAAAGGTAAGACTTTATTAGAGTCATTTGATGTTTATCACTGAATTTGAAGTATAGTGTTGTGTTAGGAGGAGAACCTTATGCATTGCTTATATCTCAGACAGACCTTATGTGCCTGCACCTGTTAAGCCCAGAGGACAGAGTGCCAAACACAGCAAATGTGGATCTTGCTCTTATGGAGATTACTTTTCACAAAGACATTAAAGAAACACATAAATGCATATGTCAATAGAAATTGCAGTGTTTGCTCTGAGGGAAAATAACAGGATGTTATGAAAGAATTGCAAGGGAACTATCCACATTAGACAAGAGTGATGTCCAAGAAAGAACTCTGGAGAAAAATGACATTTAAGCAGATCTTGGGTATGAGCGTGAATTTCCCACATGATCTATGTATTTAGGAGAAGGACTGGGGAAAAAGGAAGGGAGGGACTATTCTAAGTAGGGGGAAACACTGGGCTTCACATCCTTAAGGTGCGAAAAAGCTTGGCAGGTTCTTGGATCTGCAAGAAGGTCAGTGTGGCTGGAAGAGAGTACATTTAGCGAGGATAGCACAGGAAGGGTGGAGGGTAGTCTGGGGCAGGTCATTCAGGGCCTTGTTGGTGATGTTTGGGAATAAGGATTAAGCATGGGTGGAGGTGCCATGACATGAAATGGGAAAACTAGAAAAGTAACAATTTTGAGAGGGAATCTCAAGACTTTAAGTTTGGATGTGTTAAGTTTGAGATGTATATGAGACATCCCAGTGGAACCATTGTATGTACAATTAATTGGGTATGTGAATCTGGAGTGAAAACAGAATGGTCTGGGCTGAGATAGAAATTGAAGAGTTGTTGGCCCCAGCCTTAGGAATGGATGAGATCATGTAGGGAGAGTGTAAAGTGAAAAGAGAACAGAAGAAATGGGGAACAGAATTGGGTAAACCCAACATAGTGATCTAGTAGGATGAAATCCAGCAGAAGTGGAATCACAGCAGTCAGGAGAACAGAGCAGGCATTTGAAGAAGGAGAGAATGATCAGAAGTTTTGAAAGCAGAGAGTGGTAAATTGAGATGTGGACTGAAAAGTATCCATTAAGTTTGGCCACTTGGAAGTCACTGATGATTTGAATAAAAGCAGTTTCAGTACCATGATGGGAGAAGCCAGTTTAATGTAAATGGGGAATAAGGGAGTGGAAGCAGAGCTTCTAGGCAGTTCTTCTCGGAACTTGTCTGGGAAGGGAAGCCAAAAATTAGGGCCATGGCAGGAGGGAGATGTGGAGGTCAAGGAAGAGTATGTTTTTGAAGATGGAGGAGGAAGAGAAGCTATTTGAGCATGTCTGTCAGGTAATGGATATGATCATTCAGACAGGGGGGTCCCTCAGAGAGG
Organism: Eubalaena glacialis; assembly: GCF_028564815.1. Classification (NCBI taxonomy): domain Eukaryota; kingdom Metazoa; phylum Chordata; class Mammalia; order Artiodactyla; family Balaenidae; genus Eubalaena; species Eubalaena glacialis. Next base: position 36,890,879 of record NC_083727.1, on the reverse strand, counting down.
CTAACTTAATGACTGACCCTTGTGTAAAGTCATGAGAATATTAGCAAAGCAATAAAGCAGGAGATGAGCCACACCAGGTCGCCTGTACCCTGTCCATCCAGGGTCTGTGACGACTTTGTTGTGTATATTGATGATACCACCCTCTCCTTTGCTGATCGCTCACTGTGTGCCAGGAGCTTTACAGATATGACCTCGTTTAAATCTCAGGACAACCCCTGTGCTAGATGATGGTATTTTCCTCATTTTGACAGATGAGGAAACAGGCTCAGAGTGGTTTAGTGACTTCCCAACTTACACAGCTAGCAAGTAATGGAGCCGGGAATTCTTCCTTCTTGTGTCCTACTCTAAAGCCTTCATGAACCACTACCCCCATAGCACCCTCCAAGTATAATATAAAAATAGAATAAATCTGTTCCATAATAGAAATGTTCAGTTGTAATATCTTCATTGAAAACTTTATAGAAATTTTCCCATAAAAGGTTTTTTAACAGTTACTTAAATAATTTATTAGAATGTGCCCTCTTTGGAGTATATATCCAAAGGTAGTTGGAGAATTCCTAAGTGTTTAAGTTTATAGAACGTTTGGGTTTTATTTTAAGAAACAGATGTACCAGCTTGGAATTAGAGTACCTTGGTGGTATTAACTTTTTTTTTTTTTTTTTTTACCAATATGGATTTAAAAATAAACTAAAAGTGACTGAATTTTAAAATATTAATGTTTTAATATAATTATTCTGTTATAGGTGAGCATCAATCGTTCATGTCTATTTTAAATGAAAAATGCTAATCTTAATGCTGTGGGCAGTAACATCTGTATAGGAACTTGATGGACAGTATGTTTGATGAGAAGGGCTGGTTGGGCCTGTTGAAGTATCCTCTTCTGTGTACAGAAAGCAAGGCACTAGCAAATCTTCCTGCTAGTAAATAATAATGTGCAGTGGAGAGTCTGTATGACTTGGATAACAGCTGGGAAATTTCTTTTCCTGCGTTCAGAAATCTAATGTGTCTCCATGACTTTCTTTTAGTACATAGTTTCTTTTATAGGCACATTGTATGAGAAACTTCAGCCCCTCTCTAAGAGTAGGTCTGAGATGTAGAAGCGTCAGGTAATATAGTAACTAGGTAATGTCCTGGGGGCTTGAAAGAAGTGATTGAGAGATCAGAAAGAAAAGACAGCATTTCCTTAAATAAGTGTCAAGTTTATATAAACTTGATATCTCCTTTTCTTCCACTCTTCATCTTACTACAGGCACCATGTCTAAGTTCAGAAACATAAAATCTTTTAGTTGAAAGACAAAGGTCATCTGGGCTACCAAGCCATGGCCGGCAACTCCGCTGCATCTGACAAATAGGCCTTTTCCAGCCTGGATTTGAGTTTTTCCAGCCAGAGGAATGTCCCAGGGACTCCCAAGGCTACTTGTTTCTTGCTTGAAAAACTCTTGTTAGTAGACAGTTGTTTTTTAATTTTTAGTTAAAATTTATTTCCTTTCAACTTATTCTTCTCATTCCCAGTTACTTAGGATCCACACAAAATAAATAAAATCCCGCTTTTGTATATTAGCATCGCATGTATTTGAAGACAACATCATATTCTCTCTGAACCTTTTCTTTTCCAGGCTGACTATCCTAAGTTTCTAAATCTCTTCACATAAAATAGTTTTCAGATTCTTCACCATCTTGGTATGGTCTTGAATAATGTATTTATAGGAATATTACTTGTTATCCTTACTTTTGTTAATACAGCATCATATTTCATTAGTTTGTTGACAATCATATTCACACTGAGGGAAAAGAGTGTTTTTCCTTGTGAATTGTAATTTTAATTTTATCTTGTTTTCCATTCATTATTCAATTACCAGGAAGTTTGAAGCCTGATTTTCAACATCAAACCTATTTGCTGTCCTTTCCAGCTTGGGCCAAATTACACAACCTGAACAGCATGCCTTCTATGTCCTTATCCAAATAGTTGATAAAAATGCTGGATTGGAGAGCTTTATGCAGTCTGGCATATTCATTATTTAACTACTACCATTAGTAGTTAAATAATTATCTTTAAGTCTTTCTACTTGCTGTAAATCAATTTTCTCTAAGTTCACTTAACCAAATTCTCTAGCTCAGCTATTTCCATCTTACTTTTAAGAAGGTAGCAACAGACATTTTCAAGAGCCTTAGTGAAATCTTGATATACTGCCTCCTGTGACATGTTCATCAATATGCCGAATCTAGCAGCCCTATTAAAAAGATAATTATTTTAGTTTGTATTCACTCATTTTAGCATACCAATGGTGGCTCCAAGCAGCCAATAATTCATCTTTAAGTAATCACAAATGATTTGTCTAATATCTGTCCGTTTATTTTTGGGAGTTGGTATCAAGCTGCTTTTAGTGTGTCATTTCTAGAATCTCTGTTTTTTTTTTTAACCAGGATTTTTGGTTTTTTCTTTTAATCTTTTTCCGTGATTCTTACTGGTAACGGTTCTACCACTCAAGGAGTTGCTTCTTATAGGGCTAGAGACTTCATCCTGGATTTCATTTTCTTTTTAGCCATGGATGCTCTATGCTTTTTAGTTTTTCACCTAGTCTGTTTGATAGAGCTGCAAAATAGGATTGGACTAGATCTACTTTCTCTCTCTTGTAAGTTAACTTCATCCTGGGTGCCATAGGCAGCGGGCCTATTGCTTCTCATCCCTTCATCCTCTCAACATCCATAGAATTTCCTTGTTACTTTTTCCTTTGCATTGTTTACAGACTTCTATTCATTCTGATCTTCAGCTGTCCATTGTTGTTCTTACAGGTTTGTGTCATTTGTTTTTTGCTTTTGTTTGAGTTTCATTATGTGCCTTTCTGCCATCCCTTATTTATGCCCATTGAAAACATGGGTTCATCAGGAAACATTTGTTTCTGGAGATGCTTTCTGCTTTGTCTCTTCAACAGGCTCGTCTGTGATGGAGTTGGCAGAATTGTTTTGAAAGAACATATGCCTCTTGAGCCATTTCCCTTTTAGACTCTGGCCTTGAAGTCATACTCATCTGTCCTTTCCCTCAGCAAACATTTGTAAGAATGCACAGTCTGGTGTAATAACAGGATGCTTATAAGGTAGTAACAATGGGATAAGTACTGGAACCGGTGTGACTGCCAAGTGCTATGAGTGTGGGGCAAAAGAAGTGACTGTCCAAAGGAGCTTGGGCATCATCATCAAAGAGGTGACATTGAGCTGTCTTCAGACACCATGAAGAGAGAATGAAGGAGAGAAGACGGTGTAGATGCATGGTCACATGAAAGTGCATGGGATTGCATGTGACTGGGACACTGAGAGAGATTTCCTTAGATCATTTGGGTGAGTTGTCTTGCACTATCTACTGTATACTTAGAAATCTTCCTTTTGATTTACAGTCACAATCTTCAGCTGAAAGGTAAGGGGAAAACATCGTTGAAGACCCAAATCCACAAGATTCCTACCCAGAACTTCCAAGTCACTAGAGAATCATTTCAGTTTTTTTCCATTGTGGATCAATCCCTTGACCATGTGTCTGGACAAGTTCCTCTTGACTGATGGTTTTGATAATTGTTAGGAGGTTCTCTGCCACTTTGTCCTAACTAACCCAACCTGGTCAAATTTTGGTTGCTTTCAAACCCCCCTCCCTTACAGGGAGCCCCCAGTACTTTACTCTTTCTCTTTTAACTATTATAGCAATCAATAAAACAAGCACTGAATTAATTTATTACTTGCTAGGTAAGAAGTCACACACTAATTCATTGGTAATGCTAATGAAGGATTGAAGTTTGAATTCTGGAGAGGAAGAATGAGTCCATAAGCCCACAAACAATTAGTTTTAACAAGTCTCATTTGTCATTGGTCAGTCAAGAGGCTTCATTTATGGCCCATGAAGATCTAGGGTACCAAAGATGCTCAGAAGTTGAGTTTTTAATTTTTTTTAATATTAATTTTTAAAATTTTATTGAAGCATAGTTGATTTACAATGTCATGTTAATTTCTGCTGTACAGCAAAGTGACTCAGTTATACATATATATATTCTTTTCATATTCTTCTCCATTATGGTTTATCACAAGGTATTGAATATACCCTGTGCTATACAGTAGGATCTTGTTGTTTATCCATCCTGTATATCCTGGTTTACATCTGCTAATCCCAAACTCCCAATCTTTCCCTCTCCCACCCACCTCCCCCTTGGCAACCACAAGTCTGTTCTCTATGTCTGTGAGTCTGTTCCTGTTTCATAGATATGTTTATTTGTATCATACTTTAGATTCCGTATATAAGTGATATCATATGGTATTTGTCATTCTCTTTCTGACTTAGAAGTTGAGTTTTTTAAATCAGCTTTGGCTGATGGGCTACTCAGAATTCACAACCAGGTATAATGAAACACAGCACCAAGTTTACCTCCTGGGGAAGTGCTGCTACGAATGGGAAGTTCTTTGGCAGGACTCATGAAGGACAGCTAGGATCTCAGAAGCTTCTGTGGTTTTCCACAGCCAGGCTGGTCCAGATCTCACACCAGTGTGATGTCATCATCCTGTGTCCCCAATGTGGCACGGTCTCTGAGCCTGCTCTCTCCCCTGCCACATGTTCTGCCCACCAAAATTCTGTTACTAGTTTCATTTTCTCTCTGGAGCCACTGAATAACTTTCTTTCTTGCATCTTATGTAAATTATTTTCCAACTTCTAGAAATTGTGTTTAATGAAACTAATTTTTTCAAGATAAAATTTTGCTCCAATCTGTGTGACCATAGAGTAAAACTGTTGGTCCTAGAAATTTAGTGACTTATTAATTCGAGGTCATAAATTTTAAGTGATTCTCATAGTTTGACGTCATCATGGAGAACATGATAAATTAAGGAAAAAGCAGAAACCAGGAAAGACAAATGTGCTCATAGTGAAGATCATGCACAGACACATAAAATATTTAGTTGTCTAGGCAGACAACTAAAACGCTTAGAAGAAATAAGTGGGGCAGGCCTTTGCTGTCAGTCTGGGTGGAGGCAGGATGCTTTGGGGGCTTTAGCATCCTCCCTCATGCCACTGCCGTCAGTACTCCTCCATGCCACCCCAAAGAAACGTGTAGTCCTAATAAAAGATGCAGCTTTAACACAAGTCCCCAAGTCTTCCTTAAGCTTTCTAAAACTCAGTTCTGCCCCTCGCTTCTTCCTGTAGAGAAATTATAGAGCAGTCACTAGCATAAGTAGGGCCTCTTTCCCTCTGTTTCTTCCTTCCTTTTTGTTGGTTCTACAAAATTGTTTCCTCTGAGAAATAATAATGGCCCTTTAAAAAAAAAAACTGTTATGTTAAGCTGTGAAGTTTTCATTGTTTTTTAAAAATCATAATGCATGCAAAAATATTTGGTAGGCAGATTATCGAGAAACGATAAAGAATCTTTAAAAATAAGATGTACTTTGATACACAGTGGGAGAGTATTAAAAGGAACTTGTGGGTGGCTTATTTTTGTTTTTGTTTTTAATAAACAAACCTGTTTGGCTTTAACCATGGAAAGCAAGCTCTCATGAAACACTTATCTGAAATCACTAGATACAACTAAAGTGACTTAAAAATATTGATATAAATAATACTTATTAAATACATGTGGACATAAAATAGTCCTCTGCAGCTATAAGAAAATTCTAAGAAATTTCAAAAAAAAAACATAATGAAGATTTTTTATTTTCTGAATAATGAATCTCCATATGGTTTATATTTGTTATTTACTTAGTTTTTTATTTTTATAGATATTTACGGCTAAAAAATACTTTAAAAACCACTTAAGCTAACTTCTTGGTAGAGATGAGTTACTGAGTCTTGAGAGGTTGTTATTTAACCAGGGTCAGTTAGTGGCTAGTTAGGGAATTTTCATTCATTCATTCACTCATTCCACAAATGTGTATTTTGGTTCTGTTGTATAGCCTGGATACTGTGCAAAGCACTGAGCCTTCAGTGATAACTAAAACAGACACTGTCCCTTATCTCATGAAGTTTACATTCTAATGGGGGAGCCAGCTATTAAACAGCTAATTGAAGTAATAATTACTCAATTACACTATTGCTAAGTGCTGCAAAGAGAAAGTATTGATAGATGGCAGCAGAGAGTCTGTAGCTGGGAGACCTAACCAAGTCTGAGGATCAAGGAAGGCTTTCTTGAGGAAGTAATATTTGACCTGATCTCTGAGGGATGATAAGGATGAGGTAGCTAAAGGGTGATGGGATGCATTCTCGGTAGAGGGAGAGCTTGTATAAAGGTAGAAGGAAGGTAAAATCAGTAGGAAATAGCAATGGTGGAATGTGGAGATCGAAATGGAGCAGAATGCAGGGTCCAGGTTTCTATGTAAACAGCTTAATGAATAGTGGTATGTACTCCAGTAAGTACATAGTGGTAAGTTTCACCTCAGGGAAACCAGGATTTGGGGAAGCAACTTTCAGGCTCAGTTTTGGTCATCTTGAGTTTGGTGTGCTGTGAGAAGAGCGCATAGAAAAGTGGAGTAGGTGATTGGATCCACAGGGAAGACACTCGGAGCATAATCCTGAACTGGAGGTATAAAGTTGACAGTCAGGAGTTTGGGAATAAAAATGGAAGCCATGGGCAGTGAGTCTTCTGAGAAGAGAGTGTGAGGAGACAAGTCCCAAACCTGCTCCATCCCTGATCTTCCCCATCACAGTAAGCAAGGCTTCCCATTAGCTTAAGCCAAAAATCTAGGAGTCAGTTTTAACCTTCTTTCCCTCACTTTCCACACCTAATCCATTAGCAAGCCCTGTGGACTTTACCTCCAGAACATAACCTAAATCCGTCCACTTCATCTCCTAATTCCCATCACCTCTCTTCTGGATTGCTGCCATAGCCTTTAAGTGATCTCCTCACTTCCATCCTTGCCCTTTATAACCCATTCTTCATGTAGGAGCCAGAGAAAAACTTTTAAAACACAAATCAGACCATCTCATTCTCTGCATTAAATCTTCCAGTGGCTTTTCATAGGCCTTGAAATAAACTCTAAACTCCTTATTCTGGTAGAAAGCCTGTGTGTCCCAGCCTCTGCCAGTCTCTCTGATCTCATCAGTGTTCACCTGGGCACCACCTCCCTGTCGCCGGCAACCTTCCTCCTGAACACAAGCACAAGGGGATTGAGATGGAGAGACCCCTCCACACCAGGAGGTGGTGGTGTCAAGAAGGCCAGAAAATGTCTGGTCAGTAGTGTTGATTGCAGCTGAAGGGTCAGATGAGACCAGAATTAGAAATCGTCTACTGGAGCCTCACAGCCCCCAGCCTCTGCTGGCTCCATCACTGCTGCACCCTGCGTGGAGCGTTTCCTGAAGCCAGCTGCTCTGTGACTGCAGTGTCGCTGGCTGGGATGAGTGTGTAATTCATCTGTGCCACCAAGAAGCTTGGTATCCTAACTGGTCAAGGGCACTGCACACTGAAGCATTATTCTTGTTAGAACGAGAAATAAGGACTAGAGGAACAGAAGAGTAATTGAGAAAGAACATGGATTTTACTAATTGCAGGGGCTCACCCTTTTTCATTTTTTTTTTTTGTTTAAATTAATTTTTATTGGAGTATAGTTGATTTACAATGTTGTGTTAGTTTCTGCTGTACAGAAAAGTGAATCAGTTATACATATACATATATCCACTCTTTTTTAGATTCTGTTCCCGTATAGGTCATTACAGAGTAATGAGCAGAGTTCCCTGTTCACCCTTTTTTCATGATTTGAAACAGCAGTAAGTGGTAACAATAAGAAATTCAAACAGTATAAAAGAGTGTAGCACACATGATTTTTAAAGTCCTCTGACCTTCTTTTTTCCCCCTCTCCTCTGCAATTTCTGTTCCTCAAAGGTAACCTGGGTAATAGAATCATGCCTATCCTTTCAGAAATATTCATGCATATATAATCATGTTTTCTCTTACTTGCTATAGCTTCCTTTTTGAAAACTTAATGCTATATATAATATAGACATCTTTCCATGATGGCTCCATTTTTTTGCTATTACATTGTTGCATTGAATTGCATTTTATACATATCTTTGTGTTTTTGTGCAAATATTTCTGTAGAATAAACTTCTAGCAGTCATCAAAACCTATGTACAGTTAAAATTTCGATAATTACTCCAAATTGCCCTCCAAAAATTTTGTCCCAGTTTGCATTCCCACAAGCAGTGTTTTTTTTTTTTAATTTTTATTTTATTTATTTATTTTTTAACATCTTTATTGGAGTATAATTGCTTTACAATGGTGTGTTATTTTCTGCTTTGTAACAAAGTGAATCAGTTATACATATACATATGTCCCCATATCTCTTCCCTCTTGCATCTCCCTCCCTCCCACCCTCCCACCCTCCCTATCCCACCCCTCTAAGTGGTCACAAAGCACGGAGCTGATCTCCCTGTGCTATGCGGCTACAAGCAGTGTTTTTCATAGGATGTTACCATTCTGCTGTAAAACACATGCTTTTAAAAGTTGCTACTTGGGGATGTCTTGGTCTATTAAGTTTCTCCCTCCCCCTTCCTTCCTTCTCTTTTCCTGTCTTTTTTGTCTTTCCTCATTTTATGTCTTTCTTATTTTTCTTTCTTCTTTCTCTCCTTCCTTTCTTTTTTCCCTTCCTCCTTTACCATCCATCCAGTCACCAGTATTTTCTAAGAGGCTGTTCCACACTGGACAGTGTGCTTTGACAGCCCTAAGCAGCTAGTGTCACCCTGAGGAGAGGATAGCAGATTCCATGCCTGCCTTCCCAGGCCCAGATGAGATTCTGCAGGCACTGAACTGAGTTCGTTTGAGAGCAATGAGCTTAGTAGGAGCATACGCATATCTTGTGTGAAGAGAAATGGAAAAGACTGGAGGTATTTAGTCAGGAGAAGAAAAAAAAACTTGGTGTGAGGGTTGGGTGTGCTCTCTGTCTCACATTTTGAAAGGCCTGCCACAAGGAGCAGAAATCTCAGTTCTCTGGTGCAAGCGGGAAGTCAAACCAATGGATAGAAACTTCAGAGGTGGAATATGGCATTCAGTCTCACGCAGAACTTTATAAATGCCGTTGATTTACTTATAAGTCATCATTGTTTAGTGTTCCTTTTCATGCAAGTGGGAAAAAAATCTCCAAGAGTAGACAGGGCACTAAGTGGGTTCATACACTACATCTCTCAGCTGTTTCCTCTCCATTCTCGGACCCCACAGGGAGCTGCCAGGGTGGCTCTGAACCCTCATTATGTGGTGACAAGCAGACTGCCTCACCTCCAGCCTCACACCTTCCTGGGTGGGAAAGAGCTCATCTAGTTGTCCAGCTTAGAGTCTCCCTAAGTGAAAACTCCCATTTGGAAAAAACCAAAAATAAAAATAAAAAAACTCCGGTTCGGGAAAGGCAACCTGGAAGGCACACGCGGCGGCCAGTGGTCTGCTGTACTCGGCCGGAGGGCAGGCTCTGATGCTCTGGCGGCGGATCAGTTCCCTGCGCAGCCTTAGGGCAGCCCCAGTTCTGCTCAGAGCCGCTTACTCTCATCCACTGTTTTGACAGCGTGGAGGAGGAGCCTTCTGGGAGCCGGACTTCTCTAGTAGCCATCTTCTGATGGCATAGATTTGGGGATCAAGGGATTCCTTTGGGAGCTGAGCAGTTACAAGTCCATTTTGTTTGACAAATCAGGGGGTTTTTTCCTGGCAATACAATTCCATTAAAAAATTTAGCAGGCTTTCATCCTGTTTTCATTGGCCAAACACCATGGCTGGAAACCAGAACCATAGACTTGGCAGAGCCATGGTCTTTGGATGAAGATAGAATTTGGCTTGAGAATTTTGGTCTCTCAGCTGTGGGCTGGTACTCATCCCATCTCCTTAGCCTTGAGAGTAGCACTGCCCTCTGGGTCTGTGCTTCAGGGCAGTGAAAACCAGTGACCTGAGCTGGGGAGGCACTATTGATTTCCTTCTTAGGAGCCCTGGGCTGTATTTCTGCTGCATTTGTGCAATGGGGCCATCATCACGTGTGTCTGGCAGAGGGAATAACTGGAGGTAAGGGGCCTGAGGAAGATCAGCTTCTGACAAATCCTCAGCTCAGAATAGTGAAGTCCCTCCCTGGCGGTCCAGTGGTTAATACTTTGCCTTCCAATGCAGGGGGTGCAGGTTCCATCCCTGGTCGGGGAGCTAAGATCCCACATGCCTCATGGCCAAAAAAACCAAAACATAAAACAGAAGCAATATTGTAACAAATTCAATAAAGACTTTAAAAAAAAAAAAAAAGAATAGTGAAGTCCCCTACTTTCCTTGTACTGACTTTAGTTTGGGGCAGATAATTTGGCTTTCCCACCTCTGCAAGACTCCAGGTCACCACACTCTTAGCCGCAAACAAAGGTTTTCTCTTCGTGAAATCGTATTTTCATCTGGCTCTACTTTCAGCAGATCAGTTACAGCCCAAACTTGTCTCTTTTTGGAAGACCTTACTGAAGGCTAAATAAGTAGACAGTTTACTCTAGAATCCTAAAAATTCTCTTAAGTCCCCTAATAATGCAGTCCTGATAGACACATGATCTAGTTTTAGGATACAGCAGGCATCCATTTTATTGTCACATGACAAAGATGGCGAACTTCCCAGCTGCTATCCAACCCCAGCTCAGCCAGTCCACATTTGGGGGTCATTCACATGTAAATTTACATTATAGTCTGAACTCTCTTTTTGAGGGGTGGGTGGTGTCAAGTAACAGAAAACAGATCAAACCAGCGTAAGGGGGAAAGGAGTTGGGGGATTTACTGGCACCCATAAGTTAAAAAGTCCTGAGATAGATTTTAGATTTGACTTAAAGAATACCTTGATTTGGGGCCCAAATAATGTCGTCATGACTCAGTTTCTCTGTATATAAGCTCTTCCATTCTTTTGTCTTCCTTCCCAGGATTTACTTGATAAACACTGACAACACAGGATCTCCCCTGTGCAACAGTAGGCAAAGTGGGTGTGTTACCTGTAGTTCACGTGGGTCCTGAGGTTCACTCTGATTGGACCAGCTTCGATCATGTGCTGGTTCTGGGCAGCTGTGCAGGAGGGACCTCAGTGCTTTGATTGGCCTGGGTTAAATACAGTTGACCCTTGACCAACACAGGAGTTATGGACGCTACCTTCCATATAGTCAAAAACCCACATATAATTTATAGTTGGCTCTCCATATCTGCAGTTCTGATGTGTCCATGGTTCTGCATCCACAGATTCAACCAACCTCAGATCATGTAGTACTGTAGTGTTACCTATTGAAAACAATCCCCATGTAAGTGGACCTGTGCAGTTCAAACCAAATATTGTTCAAGGACCAACTGTGTTTTTCGTCCCTGGAGCTGGGGTGGAACCCTACCCAGATATGGTATTAAAAGTGGGGGAAGGGTATATTTATTGAAAATTGGTGCTTGATGGCAAAACAAGGAGGAAAAGATTGTAGGGAGGTCAACAAAAGTCTACTACAATTATCTATAGTGTATCAGATACTGAACTAGGCACTGGAGTTGAGTTTTAAAAAGAAGAATGATATATGTTGAGTCTTGGTGAATTTCTAGGCACTGGAGTGTTTGGAAAGAGTCTGTAAATATAATAGTTAATCTCATCACTGGATAGATAATTCAGTGAGATGACTTTTAAGGAGCTTTCCTACCTGAAATTTTATGATTTATGCTTCTTGGAAAACAAGATGGAAAAGATAAATTTTCTATTAGCTTAGGTAATTATTTTATCATTTTAAATTATTATTATTTTACCATTTTAGAATCTTTAATATTGTGACAGCTTTATGTAGAATTCTGAAAACTCAATTTAGTGCTTTAACATCACAAGTCCCCTAAAACAATATCTGAATATAGAGGAATTAATATATATTGATGAAGAACTCCTTATTTTTTGTGTGTATAATAGTTTTACTAAGGATATAATAGTTGACAAATGCTGAATTTTAGTTTTTGCCCATGTTGCTGTGAAATTGTAATGTGTAATACATGGGTTAAATATTGAGCCTTGCTTTTTACTGATTGGGGCGTCTTTGCGCTAATCCATATAAACAGCAATGAAACTTTCCTTTGTTTGACTTTCATTTGAACTGCAGCTAGTATACTCCCTGCAGAGCATCTCAGTGATAGTTAAAAACATATTTATTTTCCCTCATCTTATGAAATATTGTTATCATTATATTTTGGTTTTGTTCAGAAGCTTCTTCAATCTCAGCCAAAATAAAGTCCAGCTGAGTTTTCTTATGGCTTAACACAGGAACATGGAAATCCACAGGAAATTTGGATGACTATTATTCCAATATTATAAAGGTGTAAAAGAGTTCCATAATGTGTACGAAAATTAAAAGGAATTTCTCAGATCAGAACAATTAAAACTACGTAAACAAATGCAAATCTATATGAAATTACCTTGCCTTTTATCAACTACTATTAAAAAATCAAAAAGAAAACGTAATAAAATCAAAGTGAAAGTTTCTTGGTAAAGAATGCTCTTAGAGAAGGTGGTTTGATTACTCAGTTAATGGCATATAATGAATTTTGTTTCATCTCCGTGTGCCAAGTGACATATTAAGTATGAAGAAGAGTTAATGATGGAAAGGTCCAGTTCTCTTTATCTGGGGAAATGGGCAGGTGTTCGAGTGGTAGGGGAGTTGTTAGGTTTCAGGGTAGTTATCCCCCTCAGAGCACCTTATATTCTTTAAATTAGTACATTGGTGTTGGGCAGAGTTTGATTTCTGTCATTGTAAGGGTATCAAGCAACTTCACTTGTGGTATTAGTCCCTTTTAGTCTATGTGACATGGTGGGATTCAAGGATTTTAACAATTTGTGGAATTTGACATAGATAACTTATAATTAGCCTGCTTTATCATTGCAGCACTGAAGTTTGTTTATTTCTTATCTGTTCATTCATTCATGCCCCATCTTATTCCATAGAGATTTGAGGCACCTTATAAAAACTACATTTATGTAACCCATATATATAAGCAGACTTGTTGTGGTCCAGTCCCAGCATTAAGTCATATTCAAAGAAATAAGTTTGACAGTGAAAATAATTGAAAATAATTCAAATACTTACTTCACCTCTCAGAAAACATCCAAAAGGGGAGTAAATGCATTATATATAATAGAACTTTTAAAAAAATCCTCTTTGCCCATCTCTCTGAACTTTTACATGGCTGTCAGCTATCTCCCCAAACTTTCTCTGTCTTGAAATCTACACAAAGGGTCTCCTCAAATCCAGTCAGTCCTTACCTTTCTCCTTCTTTCCACCTTCTTTTTTAGGTATTTTTCTTCTTTTTTTTTTTTAAATTAATTAATTAATCTATTTGTTTTTATTTATTTATTTTTGGCTGCATTGGGTCTTCGTTGCTGCATGCGGGCTTTCTCTAGTTGCAGCGAGTGGGGGCCACTCTTCATTGCAGTGCGCAGGCCTCTCGTTGTGGTGACTTCTCTTGTTGCGGAGCACGGGCTCTAGGCGCACAGGCTTCACTAGTTGTGGCACGCAGGCTCAGCAGTTATGGCTCGCGGGCTCTAGAGCGCAGGCTCAGTGGTTGTGGTGCACGGGTCTAGTTGCTCTGCGGCGTGTGGGGTCCTCCCGGACCAGGGCTCGAACCCGTGTCCCCTGCATTGGCAGGCAGATTCCTCACCACTGCGCCACCAGGGAAGTCCCGGTATCTTTTCTTCTATTTCCTCTCTCACTGTATATTCTTCTCCACTTTTCTCCTCCTGCTAATTTATTTCTCACATTTGTGTCAATAAGCCCAGAACCAGGGAAAGGGGAAAAAGCTGAGAATCAAACCCAGAGTTTCCCTTAGGAGGTAGCACAAGGAATGAGGTTGCAATTATCCACATATTCATATATTTTCTCTGTGTTACCCTTATAAAAAAAATTGTAAAATACTAATTAAAAACTGGAAGTCCAGGCTAGGGAACATATAAATTGAGATGAAACATAGAACACTAAATGGCATGTTATTAGTTGTGTAGTTGACTCAGAACTACACTTGACCGTAGAACAACATGGGTTTTAACTGCTCAGTCCACTTATATGCAGATTTTTTTTTTTTTTTCAATAAATACACTCAGCTCTCTGAATCTGCAGATTCTGCATCCCTGGATTCACCCAACTGTGGATCAAAAGCTTAATATAGGATCCAGGGTTGGTTGAAGCCATGGATGCAGAACTAGCCGATAGGGAGGGCCGACTATGGGACTTGAACATCCATGAATTTTGGTATCTGGTTGCAGGTCCTAAACCAATCCCCCATGTATACCGAGGGATGACTACTTCATGGTTAGTGATATAAAGGGACTCCTTTCCATAGTTCTCCCTAATCATGAGTGGAGCACAGCAGTTCCCCAGGTGACAAAGCCCTTCCTAGCCTTTAATTCTGAAATTACATAGGATGCACGTCCTAGATAAAAGGAACACTAAAAATTTAGTGGTAGTGTCTTTAACATCCATAAGAGCATTTTATTGCAGCGACTATGAGTGAAAAGAGAGGATATGAAGCCAAAACATGACCTAAAGACGTTCTGCAGTAGGCCAACACAGTATAGTCCAAGACTGCAGCTTCCTGATGATCTGAATTGACCTAAGAATAAAACTTTATGTTGTCTGTAGCAAAAAATGCAAACAGTGACCTTAGGAACCATAGCAGTGATGTAAATGAGTGCATGCTACGTGGTGGCTGTCAGCCCTGGGCGTGGAGGTGCTGCACGGATGGAAGAGACTGGTGACTGCGTGGCACGTGCCCTCTCAGAGAAGGGGGGCTGCTCTCGCTCTGCTCCATCCTGTTTTGCCATGTGGGGCTCTAGTCCAGTGCTGTTGTGGCTTCTAATTCTTCAAGGTCAGCCTGAAATCTGGATTTTAATGTAAAATGTCCCCATTTTAAATGCTCACCATCAGGTCATTTGGATTTTTAGAAAGTGCTTGTGGGCCAAGCAGAACTTGCCAGCAGGTGTTCAATCATTCAACTCTCACCAGAGGAAGGGGGAGCCTGCATGTTTTTCACACAAGTCTTTATCAGTCTCACCTCCATCTTCTCTGCTGTGCTCAAGGTTGGTTCTTTGGCAAAGTCTAGCATCTGGTATTCTTGGATTCTCCAATACCAGCTGGGTGTCCAACCATTCAATTCAATTCTCACACTAACAGCTCTGAGTAAGTGTCAGACTACACAGGTTTAAGGGCTCAGTTTCTCAAGACTGCCCTCACCCCAGATGCTCCTTGTAAGTTCCACATCTCGAGTCAACCCATACATACAGCCAACTTGGCTATGAATTTGGTTCCCATGATCCCCTACTCATTCACTGGAATGACTCACAGGACTCAGGAGAACACTTTACTTACATTTACCAGTTTATTATAAAGGATATAACTCAGGAACAGCCCAGTGGAAGAGAAGCGTAGGGCAAAGTATGTGGGTGGGGAGAACAGAGCTTCCGTGTGCTCTCTGGGTGTGCCACCCTCCTAGAACATTGATGTGTTCACCAACCCTGGGAGTTCTCTGAACTCTGTCATTTAAGGGCTTTCACGGAGGTTTCACGGGGGAGGCATGATTGATTGAATCATTGGCCATTGGTGATTGAACTCAATCTCTAGCCCCTCCCCTCTCTCCCCTCTCTCAAGGTCTGGGGGTGGGGCTGAAAGTTCCAAGCTTCGAATCAAGCCTTGGTGTTTCTGGTGACCAAGCCCTATCTTGAAGCTGTCTGGGCCCCCTCACTCCCTACCCCTCCTCCCCACGCATACCAGAGTCATCTCATTAGCATACAGACACATTCTCATCACTCAGGAGATACTAGATGTTCTGGGAACTCTGTGCCAGAAATCAAAGGAAGAAAAAGATCAAATATTATTTTTTATTAAACCACAGGTGTTTATTTTGGTTGGTTACAAGCAAACTAGTGTACCTGAGAGACAACCACTGTTGAGGTTTTTTGAAGACCCTGACCAAGACTGCCGTGTGGTTGGAAGATGGGCCCTCAGATACATGAAAGCAAGGCCAGGATTTTTCTTCAAAAATCTGTGTTTGGTTCACCCTTACACACAAATGAATTACCCCAGAGTTCTACACTAATTTCAGTAGGGAAAAATTTCAAAGTAGGTATTACTAGTCTCGCATTCCCTGAATTTTATTTTTGAGCAGTGTCACTTCCCAAGGACATGACCAGTATATATTAATTGAAAGAAATACATCTACATACTGGATGTAAACCAACTAAGTTATGGGCATCTGCCAAAATAATTCAAAAAATTTCATGCCTGATATAAGGTTATTCTTTCTGAAAGTACCTATAATGATAGGAGGAGTTATGATCCCATGTCTAGTTTATGACATTGAAATAACGTTATCATAAAAGGATATGTGTGTGTCTAAACTTGTTTAAAAGCAGTTAAAAATTGTTAAAATATATTTTAAAAGTTGGAAGGGTGAGAGAAGCTGAGTTAGAGCATATTATAATTCTATGCCACTCACAACTGTTTTCTGTAAGCTGGCCATTTCTGCTGATCATAAATGTTGTGTTTCACGCACTAGGCCTTCAGGAAAATGTTAATTTATATACTAAACTGATTTTTTTTCAGGATTGTCTTTTTCCAGCCTTATTTTTCTCCATGTTTCTGTAGTTTAAGCAGTTAACAGGGACTTAGGTTAAAATCTGAGAACAAGATCCCTGGCATCTTCGTATTTCTGCTTGAAAATTTTCAGAGTAGTATTCTTTAATTAGTTGCTTGTTTTGCTTAAATCGCTTCAATAAATCAAAATTTTCTGTTTCTTCAGAAGAATTGTGTCGCTGAAATATGTCGCTGTTATGCTGAGATATATATGTCATTGAAATATATATCCCAATGCTCTTTTCTGTAAATGTCACTGGGGAGTCTGAGCATATGATTCATTCTGAGTAAAAGATATTTTAAAAAATAGTTAACTGACTTAAAAAAAAAAAGATTTCTGGGCATGCTAAGGGGCTCTAGTAAAAGAAAAAAAAATATTTGGAGGACTTCTTGGCTTTGGTCATAAAGAGTGAATACCTGTTTTCAGTGAAGATCAAAGAAATCAGATATGAAAATGAGTTGAACTCCTTAGAAATCTCCTGCCTGTTAAAAATTTTCCTTCCAATATCTCCACCTCCAAGAGGCTGTTTTGCAGTCACCCAACATAAAATGAGAGCTCATGTTTGTGGTGTTTTCATTGCACCTTTAGATTTCAAGATGGTCCTGAGTAAACTTTTCATTTTTTCTTGAGAAATATTTGCTTACTGCCTGTCACTGACAGGAGTGAACTTTTTCGAGTAACATAGACAACACATTGCATAGATGCAGAAATGATTTAGACATGGGAAACTAAGACACTACAGTGATATGCTGCTCAGTTTACAATTATTTATGATGCAAAAGCTAATTTAGCCAGTGTGGTAGACTGAATAATGACCCCCAAAGATATCCAGCTTCTAATCCTCAGACCTCAGAAAGTGTTACTTTCTCTGGCTAAAAGACCTTGAAGATAAGATTAGGTTAAGGCTCTTGAGATGGGGAGATTATCCTGGATTATCTGGGTTGGCTTCTGAATGCAATCTCAGTGTTCATATAAGAGGGAGGCAGAGGGAGATTTGACTGCAGAGAAGAATGTGTGACAGTGAAACGAGAAACTGTGCTGCTGGCTTTAAGATGGGAGAAGGGGCCACAAGGAATACAGCTCTAGCAGCTGGAGAAGGCAAGGAAAGAGTGTCTGCAGGTAGTGTGGCCCCGTGACTGATTTCGGACTTCTGACCTTCAGAACTGTAAGAGAATATGTGTGTGTTGTTTTAAACTACCAAGTTTGTGGTAATTTGTGACAGCAGCCATAGGAAGCTAATACAGCTAGTTAATTTGATGATATTAAGTTAAATAAACTACATACATAATACCATTATAAAGCAAAAGGGAATTTAAAAACTGCCAAATACTTAGTCATTTCTTAACGTTTCTGTTTGCAGATTTTGGTTAATTTCTGTATTGCTGTGTTTATCAGCTTATTCTTGACTGATAAGCAGTAAAATTCCTAATATTTAAATATTATATTTACAGGACTTTGCCAATTACTCTTAGCAGAATGCAATTCTCTTATCTCCCAGAGCAAGTTCCCTTTTCTGGTTCCCTTCCTCAGTTTATGGCTGAGGTATATATTGCTATTGTCTGTACTATTGATTCCCATGTAACTTTTTCAGGTTGTGACTCAGCATCCTGATTTTTGGAAAAGGGAACCGGACTCCCACACGGGCACGCTATATATGCAACAAAAGCCTGTCTTGTTTCATAAATACAAGGCAAACATTCTACACAGTAGGCATCCATTTTGTGACAGTACCATTGTCATCCTGGTACTGGGGGGAGCATGTAAGGTTCTCTGAAATGTCCCTTATGAAGCCACCCCCCAAGCCTTCTCTGAAAGTGTGACAATTTGTTTACATCCACTCCTGGCACCTGCACTTTGATTACCAGAGTCCCCTCAGATCTGCTGATTCCACCACTGTTAAAATAGTACAAAGAAATCCTAGAAAAGGGAAAATTTTGTGGTGTGTCCCTGATTGACATTCTATTTAGCAGTCTTTATTGGAACGCAGTTGTTTCTTGAGGCCAAGGGAAATTCTGTTACCTGTGTTCATCTGGATGGTTGTATTGCTGGTTAGTGAACTCAAAGCCAAAGGATTTCATATTCTAACTGTGTTGGTTCTATGGAACCAGGGTTTTTCCATTTGAACTGATGAATTCTCCTGGGGGAGAGAGGGATTTCATGATCAAAATTAGACTAAATGAAAAAAATGAATGCACATTTCAAAGGGTGGCACTAGAATCAGGTACATCTACAGATTTTTCCAGGGATTACGCCTGAACTTTTTGGTTTTATTTAATCATAATTCCAAGAGAGACTTTTCATTAGGTGAGTGTTTTGTTTCATTTTGTTTTTCAATGATTCCCCCCCGCCCCCGGCTTTAAGTTTGATTTTATTTGGCATTTATCCCAGTTGGGAATTTGCAGTGGAAATGGAAAACTGACCTTCCATTTGTGAAATCACAAAATGAAATGGAATACCAGAAGTGATGTTCTCCTAGAAATAATAAATAGCTTTGTGCTGGTGTCTAAATTCATAGCACAGTTAACTAAAGTTAATATTTATGTACAGTGAGAAGAATAATGTCTAGAATCTCTCAGACACCTTCTTTGTTGTGTTATACTCTTTTTATATGTTACCTCATTTTCTTGGATCTTGAGAAATCCCCAAGTAGTGACAACAACAGTGGCACAACCAAGTAGGAACATCTGGTTATTGAGCTCTTACTGAGAGCCAGGCACAGGTTGTGTTTAATAGTACAGGCAAGCTTTCCGTGTACTACTTAGTTTAATCATCAAAAAACCCCATCTGAGGCCGTTGTTTCCCTTTCACAGACAAGGAACCTGAGTTGAGATTTAGTAACTTGCCTGAAGATGCATACCTAATAAAGAATAATGAGGGTTCAAACACAGATGTTTCTGGCTCACAGGCCGTACTTATTCTGTGGCAACACCCATTTCCCTGAGTCTGGACATGGCAAGAGTCTGGTTTAGGCAACCGGGAAAAAACAGCCAAGACTCTGAAGGTCAGAACAGTACAATGACAAGGTTGCAGTGGAACAGCCAAGATCAAGAACTAAGAGAAGGTCCCCTGAGGGCCACAGACCAGCTCTGCCTTGATAAAGAAGGGGATTGGGGTTGCAGTGCAGCAATTTACTGTGATAGCTGCATTCCGAAAAAAGAATATACCTCTGAACGAGATTTAGCAAAATGTTGTCATAGCTATAGATGTTTGGTTTTTTAAAATGTATTTGCCTTATAATTACAAAATTAATATATATGCTTGCTGTATAAAAAAATTCAACACCAAATTATGTAAGTGTAAAGTAAAAGTTACCCCTCTTCTCTCTTTCCCCATTGACCAACCATTTTTCCGTACCTATATATCTAAACCTATGTACATATATAGCTAAATGGAATAGTTGTTGGTCTTGGAGGGTTTTCTTTTATTTTTTGTTTTATTTCACAAAAATAGGGTCATACTATAATACTGTTCTATAACTTTTTAAATGAAATAATATTACATCTACATCTTTTATGTTAATACTCCTATTTCCGTACAGAAGCAATTTTGAGGAGAAATATTTGTATCAAAGAAGACTATATTGGGGGGTGGGTGAACTGGGTGAAGGTGGTCAAAAGACACAAATATCTAGTTATAAAATAAGTTCTGGGGATATAATGTACAGCACGGTGACTATAGTTAATAATACTGTATTGTATATTTGCAAGTTACTAAGAGAGTAGATCTTAAAACCTCTCATCACAAGAAAAAAAAAGCTATGTGTGGTGATGGATGTTAACTAGACTTATTATGGTGGTCATTTCATACTATATACATATATTGAGTCATTATGTTGTACACCTGAAGCTAATATAATATGTCAATTATATTCCAGTAAAAAAATATGCAAGGCTATTACATGCGGTTTGGGAGGTCACAACTTGGACCTGACCTGCTTGAATACTTCCAGTGACGGGGAGTTCCCTTCTTGGTGAAACAGCCAGTTCCACTATTGGATTGCTCTGTTAGAAAGTTATATTGAACTAATGTTTATTTTTTTGTGACTTCCTCTTGCTCATTAATATGTTCTCTGGAGTTCCACAGACCAAATCTCATCCCCTCCTTACCTGTAACTGGATGAAATGAGACACCAAGGGGTATGCTTAAGAAAATTAAAAAATGAAAAAACTTAAAAAAAAAAAAAGGTAAAAGAAAAAGAAGATTATATTGCCTCCATGGCTGCTCAGTTTTGACATTTTCTACTTTTCTTCATGGAGATATTAGCTCCAAATTGTAGAGCAGAGCTTCTTTGCCTTTTTTTTTTAAAACATCCTTTGTATATGAAGGGTGTTCTTTCTTAACCTCTGGATTTTCCCAGGGCTGGAAGCTCTGCAGTGGAATATGTAATCAGATGTGGGGGAGCACAGGAAAGTGCAGACTCTTAGGAAGATTTAGTTTGGATTTAAAAGATTTTTTTTTTTTAACCTCAAAAATAGCTTTAGCACATTTCCTAAGCTCAGCCAACTGTTAGAGGCAGACAGGACCTTGAAAATCATGTCAACCTCTTGCTTTTGTTTACCTTAGAAGTCCTGGAGAGTTTATCTTATTTCCAAAGAAGGTCACAACTGACTGTCAGACAGCCAAGCCCAGAACCTCCTTCCTTCCTGTGAGCATGTTCTCCATTGAAGCCCACCAGGTTGCCAAACCATTCTCCCTCAAATAGTTCAGAGAATTTCCAAAGTCCAGTGGATTTTATTTTAAAGTCAAGGTATATATATGCCATAACATACCTTTAGGAGAGATCCTGGAGGCCCTGTGGCCATTGTGAATTCCTGCTCCACAACTTAACCAAGCCCTGTGACCTTGCAAAGTGGCCCTCATTTTTCTCAGCCTTCCTTTTCTTATCTGTAACATGGAGATAAGATTGCCTACCTCCTTGGCCTTTTGTGAGGATAGGATAATATTTATAAAGTACATAACACAGTGGCTGGTTCATTAGTCAACTCAATAGTAGTTGCTGTTAGAAGAAAGCTCTTTCAAACTTTTCGTAATAATCTTTTTTAAAAAGTAGAACTCAATTTTTAAAATGTGACAATATATGTGTTAAATTATTGTAGGAAGGAGACTTCAAAGACTAAATACTTAAAAAATTTTGGCGGGGACTAGATGTTGTACGTGGTTTAAAATCCAAAATATATAAAAGAGAAGCAGAAAGTAATTTTTCTTACTCTCTCTTTCCCCACAGCTACTACCTTTCTTTAGCTAACTCACTTTACAAATTTTTTGTTATACCCTTGTAGACGTATTCTATGCACATACTCCATAAGCTTTAAATATGAAACGATTTCTGTCTTCAGTCTTTTCCTCTAGTCTCTTGCTAATAGGGCTGTCTGTTGAGTCAGCTCTAGGTCAGCACTGTCCAGTACTTTCTGTGATGACAGAAGTGTTCTATACATGTGTTGTTCAATACAGTACCCACTAGCACATGCGTCTATTGAGTTCTTAAAATATGACTCTTGTAACTGAAGAACTGAATTTAAAGTTTTATTTAATTTTTATTACATTTAATAACCACAGGTGGCTAGTTAGTGGCTACCATATTAGACTGTGCTGTGCTAGATATTTATGTCTATGGCACTTTTTATAGAAACACATGGACCTCAAATTATGGAATTAAGGAAAGAGTCATAGAGAGCCACTAAGTTAATATTAATGAAATAAGTCTGTAGTTTAATATATTTTTAATTATATGTGGTTAATATATTTTCTTTTTAAGTATCTAGAAAAGGAGATGAGAGTTTATTTTTGAGAACATGTTGCTAATCAAAGAAAGCTGTGAAATGACATGTTTGTAGGAGAGCAGATCTCAAACAAATCAGAACGTAACCTCATTTATCTATTTATTTTTTCAAGAAGTATTTATTGAATAGCTAATGTGTACCATGCATCGGCCCTGGGAGTATGGCATTAACAAAACCTAAACAAATCCCTGCCCTCATGAAGCTTTCACTCTAGTGCTAATGAAAGCCTCCTCTCTCCATTTGGTGCCTTTTTGTGTTACATTCCACTGGCGGTCAGCAAGCAACAGGGGAGACCTCTGCAGAGACAAAGAGAGGAACTTGCTCCAGGCCCTTGGCTTTGATGGCCGCCAGTGCTCTAAACTTATTTCCTTTAGTAAAGGAAAAAGCTTCAGAGGAAAACAGTTTTCATTGAGCTACTAAAAAATGCTTTCTTCAGCAGTATCACCTTATTTATTTCTGTAGTCTGCTATGTCTGGGTTAGGATACAAGTAGGGGGAAAAAGTGAGGTGTGCATATGTCTTACAAGTACACACAATTTTAATGTAAAAAGAGCTAAGAGATTCCAAAATAAGCCCTTTAGTATTCCTTTTTTTAAAATTGAAGTATTGTTAATTCACAATGTTGTTTTAGTTTCAAGTGTACAACAAAGTGATTCAGTTATACGTACATACATACATATATATATTCTTTTCCAGATTTGTTTCCATTATAGGTTATTACAAGATATTGAGTATAGTTCCCTGTACAATACAGTAGGTCCTTGTTTATTTTATATAGTCCTTTAATATCCTTTATGGAAAGGTACGTATAAGAAGCTCAGAATCACGATGGTGAGCCACACTGCCTCATTCTTCTGCCCTTGGGGAAGGTCTGCCTAGTGTAATTGCCCCTACCTTTACATTTTCTCCCCCAAACAGTGATTGCCTCTTAGTGTTAGCATTTCATTTGATTTAAGTGTTATTTTTATTTTTCTGCATTTTCAAAATTTCCTAGTATGAACACATATTATTTTCATAATAAAACAAAGAACAATAAATTATATTGTAAAAAAATAGTTCAGTCAGAGAGATGATGAAAGCCTGAAATCATTCCATGGGAGCAGAGACCAAGAAAAAGAGGTGTATTTGAGAGGGAGAGATTTAGGAAATAGAATTGACAGGGCTTGGTTACAGTAGTGAGAGGAGATTGTGTAATAAACACTTGTTTTATGAAATTGTGATCTACTTTTAAAAAAGACAAATGAGCATCACAAAAGGTTTTTTGTTTTTTAGTTTTTTGGTTTTGGGGGGGTTTTTTTGGATTCACAGCAATCAAATGTTAAATATGTCTCACCATTTTCAATCACTCATCTGTTTAAGATGACTTGACAGGTAATTTTTTAAAATTAATTAATTAATTTTGGTGGCATTGGGTCTTTGTTGCTCTGTGCGGGCTTTCTCTAGTTGCGGCGAGCGGGGGCTACTCTTCGTTGTGGTGCGCGGGCTTCTCATTGTGGTGGCTTCTCTTGTTGTGGAGCATGGGCTCTAGGTGTGCGGGCTTCAGGAGTTGTGGCACGCGGGCTCAGTAGTTGTGGCTCGCAGACTCTAGAGCGCAGGCTCAGTAGTGGCTCAGTAGTTGTGGTGCACGGGCTTAGTTGCTCCGCAGCATGTGGGATCTTCCCAGACCAGGGCTCGAACCTGTGTGCCCTGCATTGGCAGGCGGGTTCTTAACCACTGCGCCACCAGGGAAGCCCCAGGTAATTTTATTTTTTTTTTGCGAGCGCTTTCTCTAGTTGTGGCAAGCGGGGGCCACTCTTCATCACGGTGCGCGGGCCTCTCACTATCGCGGCCTCTCCCGTTGCGGAGCACAGGCTCCAGACGCGCAGGCTCAGTAGTTGTGGCTCACGGGCCCAGTTGCTCCGCGGCATGTGCGATCTTCCCAGACCAGGGCTCGAACCCGGGTCCCCCGCATTGGCAGGCAGACTCTCAACCACTGCGCCACCAAGGAAGCCCCCCCCCCCCCCCCCCCCAGGTAATTTTTTTAGTCCACCATATAAATGTGTACATTTGGGGCCATTAAAAAAGCTTTGGTGAAATAAAGGGAGTTTATTTTCTTATGTAACTTTTTGTTTCCAGTTATCTTAATTTAGTAATAACAAAACCCTTTTGTGAGAATGTCTTAGAATGATATTGATTCGAAGAACAAAAGGGAAGGCTTAAAAGATAAAAGCCCTAAAAAGGAATGTTTGAAGAGCATTAACTATACCACATTTATCAGATTGGCAGTTATCCCCCCTTAGAAAAGTGTTAACAATGTATTTCCATGCTTTGGGGAAGGATTTTACAGTGGGCTTCCAGAACTCACATCTGATTTCCAGTTACAAGATCAGAATGTTCCACTCATATTGATAACCTCCAGAGAAACAAATTCTCATGAGTTCTCTAGTCAAAACAAAAGATGTAGCTGATTGATTGTAAAATTACTGAAGTGTTAAATTGTACTGTCTTCTGTTAAACAAGTTTGGTACTGCTATTATCTAGCATTTTTTTTTCTTTCTGAAATAACAACTATGTTTGGCTGTATGGGTTGACAATAATGGTCTGTGTGGAAAGGGGGGAAAATGAATGAAACAATGTATCCCATTTTGTTATTTCCACGTGTGAAAATCAGTCTCTAATGAGATGTCTCCAACAGTGCTGCTGTTCATCAAAACATATGCCCTAGATCTGAGTGAGTTTAATTATAGTGGGAACAGTGAAATAAGGACATTTAAATTAACTTACAGTAGAAAAATTCAGGAGATTAAGAAGCAGCAACATATCTCAGTCTGCATAGAACTAATTTTTGAAGTCTCTTTTTCTCTCCTCCCTGGAAGGAATCATTTTTGGAAATGGGCAGTAATGTTCATCTCAAGCATGTTTTTGTTAAACCAGTATATCAGAACAAGATCAGCATGTCCTTCTGGATACAGAGATCAGCTCTTTGCATAGACCTCCCTAAGCAAAGAGCTGATCTCTGTGTGATATCCAGGTTACTGCCTATTAATTTCAGCCTCATACAGAAATCTTGATCGAGAGAGAAATTGTTTTATTAGGAGCATTATCTGACTCACCTTTGCAAAGAGCCACCTACTCTTTTACCAGAAAAAAACAGTTTAAAATCTGAGGATAGAAAATAAAAACATGCTTACTGGATATAATTCCTTTTTATGAATTTCCAATTTTGTTTAGTTTGTGTTCTTATTTGTTTTTTTACAAGTAAACCTAAAGAGAGAGCTAAGCTAAGAGATGGGGAATATATTCATTTATGATTTTTTTCCAGCTCTCCTTTCTCCTCAGCCATATACTCATTTATTAGCTAATGAAAATATAAGAACTTGGCTGCTCAGTGAATAACAGCTTAGTTGAAATGTTTTGTTAGAACATGGTATGGTACCTTTATCTCAAAAGATGAGTTTTTGAACTATACCATGAACTTTTTGAACTAAGCATGAACTATACGATGCTTAGTTCTCATGTCATCCTATGATTGCATTTGGGTATATTCTACTGTTTCTGTTTGTTTGTATTTTACTGTTGACACATATTTTTTCAATTGATCCTAATAAAAGACCCCGTTAGATAGCTAAGCCTTCGTGAGGGACCTCTTTAGACTGTTAAATTATTCCAACATTACAGAGCAAATCAGCATAAAATCAAACCTTAGTCCCTGTTTGATCCTACAGTTATCTCCTTTTTCTCCCAAAACATTTCATCCATTGCCCAACATCAAATTGTATAGATGCTCAAGAGAGCAAAGGAAATAGACATGTGTGTGAGAAAGCCAACTGTGCCAAGATAGAAGGGGGGAAAATGATCCTAATTTTAAAAATGTTTATATATGACCAGACTGCCACATATAGTAGAGGCCAAGGCCCTTATTCTTTACATTCTGGGGCGGTAAAAACATTCTTAAGAAGGACTAGTGAGTACAGAGTGACACGTCAGTTAACCAGAGTGATACATCAACTGGAAAATATTTTGAGTTACTGGATTTCTGTGAATTATGATAAATTTCTTCTGTTATATGTCTTTGACTTAGAAATGAAGAATTGAAAACATCAAATATGTTAACTAATGTATCAGTCAGCTATTATATTAGTAATCATAACAACTATATGTTGTCATTGTGGCATTTTCTATCTCAGGAAATGCAGCTCTCTCTTCACTACTACTATCATATGTGTAAAGGAAAGGAATTACTCAGACCTGAACCAGTTCATACCTTGCCAAACCTTTCTACTCAGTGTGTGAGCCAATTATAAAGGATTTGTTTTTATAAATGTGCTTGCCCATCAGTCCAAAGGTACCCTTGAAACCAGAAACACTTAAAAAAAAATGTAACACACTAAACATGGCATTGTAGTAGGGTAGCTGCATATCTTGATAAAAAATACCCAACATTTTATAGCCTATAGAAGAATCTAGTATTTCCTCAGGTCTAAAGCATTTCCCAGTGATTTTTTTTGAGACATAAGTATGCAGGATATAAAACTGAGGAAAGGCCACAGATCTCCACATAAGAATTTTTAAGTGATTAAAAAGAAAAAAAATAACAGGAAAGTGTAATTAACAGTAATATAAAGAGTTTTCAATATCAGTTAATTAGTTTCTCAAAGCCCAGTAGCATGAAATTAATATGATTCCTCTTAGCAAATTATTTCTCCAATGTTTTTCCTTTTTTTTTTTCTCATCCCTAGATTGAAAAAGAAAAAGCAAGCCAAACAAAATGCAGAGACAGCCTCAGCTACGGCTACAAGGACTCATTCTGGAAAAGAAGATGCTAGTACAGTCATTTTAGAACAAGACATGTGCAACATTGCTGTGGAAGAGGAATATATTACTGATGAGAAAAAAAAGAGAAAAAGTAATCAGTTAAAGGAGATCAGGCGTACAGAACTAAAGAGATATTATAGTATTGGTGAGTATTGGTGGCAACTTTGCGGTATTTTCATTTAAAAAATCTGTAATAGTTTTTAAAAAATGATAGTTTGTAACTGGTCATAATATATAATAATAATAGTAACAGTTTATTGAGCAGCTACTATGTGTGTGTGTGTATATATTTAATATATAATCTTGTGTAAAGGGAACGACAATTATATAATAATTTATATTTATATAAATATATATAAATCTTGTGTAAAGATATATATATATAATATATATATATATAATCTTGTTTAAAGGGAATGAGAATTAAATAATGTTGGTGTGTCTTGTTTAATTTTATGTTCCCAGCATCTAACACAGTGTCTAGCACATTGTGTCTGTTCATAAATATTTATTAAATGAATGGTCACTTTCCTTGTATGAGAAATATTTTTCTTAATATTTATAGACATGTCCATAAAAATGTTGATTGAAATGCCTGCACTGTTTCCTAGGCAATAGGAAATGGAGGAGAAATGGCCTAGCATCCATTGGTTAAAAAAAAAAGACCACGATGATGATGACTTGAGAGTTGTAGCTGAGGGGAATCGTAAAATGAGTCCACAGTATCATGCAGTTTCTGAGGATAGTCATTGCATCTGCAGCTGCATTAGCACAGGTGGCTTGTCTAGCATGATGGGGGTGATGATCCTGCTTTACTTTACCATCCATCTCATACCTACTGCTCCTATCACATGCAGGCCTGGAGTATGTTCAAAAGAGAATGCAAAGGGACTTCCCTGGTGGTGCAGTGGTTAAGAATCCACCTGCCAGTGCAGGGGACATGGGTTCGAACCCTGGTCCAGGAGGATCCCACATGCCGCGGAGCAACTAAGCCCGTGCACCACAACTACTGAGCCTGCACTCTAGAGCCCACAAGCCACAACTACTGAGCCCGTGGGCCACAACTACTGAAGCCTGTGTACCTAGAGCCCATGCTTCACAACAAGAGAAGCCACCATAACCATAAGGTTGCACACCACAACGAGGAGTAGCCCCCGCTCGCAGCAACGAAGACCCAGCGCAGCCAAAAAAAAAAAAAAAAAAAGAATGCAAAGAAAGGGAACCAGGAGATGAAACTTGATGCGGCACACGGGTTACAGTGTACTTGAGATTGCTAGGCTCAGAGACAGAAGACTAAGGAGGTCTCTGAGAACAAACTGCAGTCCAGTATATGAAACCTGGGCTGGTAGCAGGCACTTGGTCCCAGTTGATGCCAAAGTTACCGGGGGACAGATCTCGTCTCTGTGTTAATGTAACTCTCTACTAGTGCTCATCAAAGATAAAGGTGGGCTGCCATTGGGATGGTTATAAATGAGGTTTTGCTGGCATTGCTCCAACAGAGGCAGATGAGGTATCTGCAGTGGAAAGCCTGTGGTTTGTAGTATTCCAGTGGGTTCCTGTGATTATGTCATATATTACATAGCTTCATGGATGCTTTTAATCTGAAGCCATTCAGCATTTTATAAAAAGCTGTAACTGTCAACCTATTGAAAGAGACTTCTGTGTGATTAATAAACTTCCTCTTAAAATTTTAAGTGTTGAGTATTATCCCTAAAAGGGAAAGAGGAGTAAGGAAAGTTGCATTTCACATCTTTTACAGTGTACACATTGGACATTTGAAAATGTGTGGTTTTTACAGTTGTGCAGTTTAAAATACTATCTTTTCTCATCCTACTTTAAATGCTGCTGCTTAAGAAGTATTTTTAAATGGAGACATTTTGCTCTGTAGGGTTTCCCTGAAGGAGGTTGATAGAGTCCTATCCATTGAGATTTCTTTTTTCATGATGCTGTACTAACTGCAGATGCTGCTTTGGGATAGCTTTTTAACGTGCTGCACTCTGTTGCATGTGTAACACTTTGAATGTGAAACAATACCCTTCACTCTGCTCTTTACCTAACTAACTCTTACTAGACTTCACCAAATCACCTCAGTCATCTTTTCTTCCAGGAAGCCCTCCCTGTCCCTGGACAGATTAGACTTCCCTTCTGCATTGTCATCATGGATTTATTTATCTGCTCTCCTGTTTACAGGCTGCTTTGGCTTGGACCCTGTATTATTAGCTTTGTGTAGCATCTGCATTACAGGTGCTCTTTAAATGTGCATTGAGTGGATGACATGTACATAGATGAATGAATACTGTGATTTGTTTGAGTTTCATGAAAATTCTGGAAGGATGTAGGCAACATTACAATAGTTGAGTCAGAATTATCCTGTGATTTTATTTGGTGACAGTTAAGTAAAGAGATGCCATTGTAGCTTTTCATTTTCTCTCAAGAATGGCAATGATAACAATGGTTTGGAGGTTTGAGGCATTTTCTTAGGAGAATCCAGTGCTTATAGAAAACTAGTAGGTGGGCCATTGAGTCCCAGGGTTCCTTGTCCCTTTTCGCTTCTGACTCTAGCTGACAGACAGCTGTGTTGGCAGGTTTGCTTGATCTCACAGGGCTGACGTGGCATATTTCCTAGATTCCCATCCCAGAATGTTGTCCCGTACCACTAGGTGGAGTATTAGACCTCAAGTCAAAAGTAATTCTAGTCCAAGTTCTTTTGGTGGCTCTAGTCTGGGGAGGAGAGATGCTAAAATGGGAGGATCTTGTCAGCCACATTAAGGATTTGGACTTATCCTGTATCAGTGGGAAGCCGCTGGGGGAACTCCATTAACTGTCCGTTTTAAGAGGATAAATCTAAGGACAATGGATGGAAGTGAGCCTGAAGGTAGGTTGGAGACTGGGGCAGAAGAGAAACAGCACCCTAAGGAGAAATTTGCTCATAGAAACAGCAGTATTTGGTGACCAATGTAGTGTGTGAGGGAGAAAAAGAACAGAGTCAAGAACTGACAAACTGGAAAACTCAAGAAGAAAGAAGGAAAATAATGAATTTGTGTTTGGAGGTATTTTAGAGGTACCAAATGGATTTGTCTAGAGGGACCTGGATTTTAGGTGAAAGGCCTGGAAATTGCTTCTTAAAGGTGTGAGGTAAATATGTGTAAAAGAAGTAATCCAGGGAACGCACAGAAAGTCAAAACAAAAAGTTAATGGAGGGACTTCCCTGGTGGCGCAGTGGTAAAGAATCCGCCTGCCAATACAGGGGACGTGGGTTCGAGCCCTGGTCTGGGAAGATCCCACATGCCTTGGAGCAAATAAGCCTATGCACCACAACTACTGAGCCTGCGCTCTAGAGCCCGCGAGCCACAAGTACTGAGCCCACGTTCCTAGAGCTCGTGCTCCACAACAAGAGAAGCCACTGCAATGAGAAGCCCATGCACCACAACGAAGAGTAGCCTATGCTCGCCGCAGCTAGAGAAAGCCCGCGCACAGCAACAAAGACCCAACGCAGCCAAAAATAAATAAATAAATAAATAAAAAGTTAATGGATGACAAATGATAACTTACAGAAAAACAAACTGGAAGGATCTATAACAATATGTTGATTATTGTTTTCTCTGGGTACAGAAATTGCAAAGGAGTTTTATTTTCTTTATGTTCTTACACATTACACAGTTTAAATTTATTTTTAATATTAATCAGAAAATTATAGAGAACTGAATAATGTAATAGAGCAAACCCAAGGGCTTTAGAAAAAGAACATTAGATAAATGTAAAGTTCTATCATCAATATAAAAGAAAATGATTACTTTCTGTAGGTATCTATTTCCACATCTATAACATTACCTACCTGATTTAAGGAAGCATATTTTGACAAAATAATGTTTTTTACTTATTAAATTAGATTTATCTGTGCCTCATGTAAGCCTTGGGTAGTAATTCATTACTCTCTCCTACCACTTCGAAAAACACTACAGCTAAGATACTGATAAAAGATTTTATGGAAAGACTGAGTCACTAGAATTGCCTTGTAACAAAATGGTGCCAATTCCAAAAGTGTTTTGTTTTTGAGAGGGGAAGTAGGAGAAAGGAAGGGGATTAATTACATCGAGGCAGATGGCATCAGATAAATCTAGATCTAGCACCTAGTGTAGCACGGGGCACACGGTAAGCATCCACACAAAAGCTTCTAACATAAGTGAACTCAACCCTTCTATGCTTGCACTTGTATTTACTGATATATAGGGCTCCTTATTCACTTATTCTATTTATTTATATAAACCCTTAAGGAATTGTTTGAGAACAATATATTTTTATAATTTTATATTTTAACAATGTTAATATATTTGTCAAAATTAGCTATTAAGTTATAGTTAAGTTTGACACAAGTAGTAGGAATGTTTACATATGTTTCAAAAGATGTTTGGTCCATATTACAATATCAAAATATATTAAGTTGCATGAATTATATCTCAAAATTCTCTTACATTAAAGGAATACATTATTCCTTAATCTTAGAATAGTACACATCTTTGCTTCTATGGAAGTGGAGATAGGAATGGGAATTTTACAAATGTGGATAATGTCTCAGTGGGAAGTTCTTTAACTGAAACACAGATATATAGATGTAAGACCTGAAAGAGATAGAGAAATTTTATAAATATGGGAGGCAAGCCTAAATTGGGATAAAATATATCACTATGTTTTTGTAGTGTTTTAATATAAAAGGTTAATACTAAGAATCCTGGGTAGTAAAGTAGATATTGTAAGAGAATTGGGAGGTTATTTTAACAAACAGAAAGTACTTAGGTAAGAGTTTGGTCAGTTTTGTGGTTATTGCAGTAAAGATTTATTTAGAGAAAACCTCTGCAGTGTAGAAGAATGAATTTAGCTTTTCAATAATAAATCTGCAATGTCTAAATCATTTCACATCATAGTTTTCCCTCCTGAGTTCAAAAGGAACTTAACAAGAGTAAAATAAATGAAATTCTCCACTTTTCCTTCGTTAAACATTTTTGGGGTTTGCTACAGGATGAAAGTAACCAACTATTGAATTACTTCTCATGATGGCAACCCTGACACTTTTCCTCATACAGATTACTTTTTCTTAGGGTATTTTTTAACCACGTGTGTGAAGATTTCCTATCTGTTGCTTATCTTTGTTTCACTTAGCAAGTTCAGAAAGCCAAAGATGTGCTATTCTGATAAATTAATTCCTAAACGTAAAAGTAGGTCAAACCACAAACATACAATAGCATGACTCTTCTGTTCAAAAGTAATGATCATTCTAGTGCTTTAGAGCTCAAATTAAAGGATTAAAATGGACTTTGATGTGGAAAGAGGATATCAAGAACCTTATTCATTTTTTTTTAATCAAGCAGTGTATAAAGACTTCAGGGACTTGGGTATAAAATAAATTGAAATTATTAGGATGGAAATAATTAGGCTTGTGCTTCTTGGGGCCATCAAGGAAGTCAGACTAATGTTTAAAGTGAAGTCATACCATGAAAGCCTAGGTGGTGAACAGGTCCAATCTGACAAGTGCCCCCAGAATGCAAAGGATCATCACAGAAAGAATGCAAGCGTTAAGAGAGAAGATGACAGATATGGGAGGCATAAGTGAAGGGCCTAGGAATCAAAGGTGTTCTTGGTGAGGTCAGAACAATGGGAATGGAAGCAGTAATCAGACATAGTGTAAGATAGGAAGAATGCTTTCATGAGCTGAAACTCGTATCTGACTTTTGAAATCAAATAGCTCATCATATTTAAGCAAAATTAAGGGGAAAACTCTGCACTTAAATGTGGCAAATGTTTACAGGTTATGGATAAATGGTAAAAACAAACAAAAAAAAAACAGGCAAAAAGGAAAAAAAAACACAAAAAACTTAAAAAAATGTTCCCTACAAAGGAACAGAGAAGAGAGGCACAGACTTCTCCACAGCAGTGAACACCAGAGGAATTAAATCTCCTTCAGAATTGTGAAGTAAAAGTTGTTTTTCAGACTCAAAGACAACAGGACATCCTCAGACATACTAAGGTTTCAGGAAACATACCTTTTGTATCATACCTTTCTTAAAATAAAGTTACTGAGAGGGAGTGATATTTTTTTCTGAGACACATGTCAAAATGTAGTCCTCAAGAATGAAAAAGTCATTTTTATGTATTTATTTATTTTTTATTTTTGGCTGTGTTGGGTCTTCTTGCTGTGCGCGGGCTTTCTCTAGTTGTGGCGAGCAGGGGCTACTCTTCGTTGTGGTGCGAGGGCTTCTCATTGCGGTGGCTTCTCTTGTGGATTGCGGCTTTAGGTGCATGGGCTTCAGTAGTTGCAGCATGCAGGCTCAGTAGTTGCGACATGTGGGCCCTAGAGTGTGCGGGCTTCAGCAGTTGCGGTGCGTGGGCTCTAGAGCGCAGGCTCAGTAGTTGTGGCGCACGGGCTTAGTTGCTCTGAGGCATGTGGGATCTTCCCGGACCAGGGATGGAACCCATGTCCCCTGCATTGGCAAGCTCATTCTTAACCAGGGAAGTCTTGAAAAAGTCATTTTATAAAAGAATTGGTGGTCAGCATTGCAACTAATAAAACATAAAATTAAAAATACATATAATGATTGTAAACATGACTATAAGTAGGAATATAAAAAGGCATCATAATTCTTTTTTCCAGCTTAACTGAGATATAATTGACATAAAATTTTGTAAGGTTAATGTATACAATGTGTTAATTTGATACATGGATATATTGCAAAATGATTACCACCCTAGCATTCACTAACACCTTCATCTGGTCACATAATTACCATTTCTTTTATGTGGTAAGAACATGTAAGAGGTGCTCTCTTAACAACTTGTAAGTATAGCATACAGTATTTAACTATGATCACCATGCTGTTCATTAGATCCTCGGAACCTATTCATCTTATCGCTGGATGTTTGTACTCTGACCAACGTCTCCCCATTCCCACAGCCCCCAGGCCCTGCTAACTGGCTGGGTTTCGCTCAAGGGAACCTCCTTCCTTTGCCTCACAGCTCCAGCCCTCCCGTTAACGCAGTATATTGTAATCCATTCTAGTCACTTAGTGCAGCAGCTGTGTTTGACAAAACCTGCTGTATTAGTTCCGTCTGAGAGTCTAGTCCTCTTATGACTATGGTGGTCTGCATCTTGCAAGTCTTGTTTCCTGCTCAGTCCGTCGTGTGATATCACATTCGTATATGAGAAATCTCACTTTTAGAGAAACACTCAAATGTGGTTGGGGCCAAGGGAAGGACAACAGATTAGACTAAATAGGGTTAGTGATTTTTCAGTTCGAGTGATTTTGAAAAATCAAATTAAAAGTGAACTGGGGAGAGTGCAAGGGGAAAACACTGATAGGAGGAATGTGGTCGGATCTTTTTGGAAGGCAGTTTGGCCATTTTTATCAAGAGCTTTACTTTTGCACACCCTTTTCCCCAACAATTCTGTTTGCAGAAGCTTACCCTAAGGAAATGATCATGAGCGTAGTGGATTTGACCACAGCGACTATCATTGCATGTTTAAAATAGTGGGAAAGTTAAAATAACTTTAAATGGAATACTATGTGCCATTTTTTTGTTTTCAATATATGTTTTTTTAAATAATTATTTACTTATTAATATTTATTTATTTGGCTGCATCGAGTCTTAGTTGCGGCATGCGGGCTCTCTAGTTGTGGCGCGCGGGCTCCAGAGTGCGCAGGCTTAGTTGCTACGCGGCATGTGGGATCTTAGTTCCCCGAGGAGGGATCAAAAGCGCGTCCCCTGCACTGGAAGGCAGATTCTTAACCACTGGACCACTAGAGAAGTCCCACCGTTTTTTAATGATGAAGAAAACAGTTAATGACGTGGGAAATTTTCACAAAATATTGTTACAGTAGAAAAGCAGGTTGACAATAGTGTATAGACTACAATTCCATCTTTGTGTAAAAGAAGGAGAGCTGTTGGAAGTATATTTACCAGAATGCAAACATTGTTTCTCTCTGAATGGGGGTAAAATGGGTGATTGGTATTTTCTCCTTTCATTCAACTGTATTTTAAAATGACCACAGATAGTTTTGATTCATATAGAATTGGTTTTCATGTTTCCTATATTTTCTCCTAAAGCTTAAATTCACTCAGTTAAGCCCTTGATCCATTTATAAAAAAGAAAAAAGACATTTTGAAAGAGTTTTTCAGAGGGTGGGAAGGAAGGTGAGAAGGAGAGGAGAAGCAGCACCAGACATGAGGAAGAGCAGAAAGAATCTGTGGGTATTTTGGGTGCGTGTCTCCTGTGGGCTAGATGCTTTATTTCATTATTTAATTTTCTACTTATCACGATCTACTGCAGGCAGTAGTAGCCTATTCTATAAATGAGAAAATCTAGAAGCTGAAAAAGTTGCAGAAGTTCCCACCACAGCTCAGCATGAAGCAGGGTTTAAGCCAAGGTCTCTGGTACCAAAGCCCGAGTGAAACCTCCCCCATCTTTCTGCTTCTCCTGAATCAACTCTGAGAGAAAAATAAGGCGAAAGTTAAATCACATTTTAGTGTCTTGTCCACTGCCTCAAGAGCATTGTTGTATCTTAGTAAGGAAGAAAAAGTTGAGTGTACATGGAATTACCTTTTCCCCTGAGCTATAATGAGTGATGATAAGGTTGGAAGTTCTCTCTGGGCTTAACTACTTGACCTAGTCACATACGTAGTTACATTCAGAACGCTCACTGGTTTTACAACGAAATCAAATGCTGAGAGAACAACTGAAATAACCTGGTTCCTCAGAGTCAGCGTGAGACTAGTTCATTCATTCCACAGTACAGCATTGGTGGTATAGTGGTGAGCATAGCTACCTTCCATTCATTCTACAAACAGTTGAGGGCTTGCTCAGAGCTGAGGGTGGTATTGGGCTCTGAGGTAAAACGTTCCGTGATAGACAACTCCTCTGCCCTTCTTACAGTCTAGGTTTTACTTCAGTGTGACTCATTTTAATCAAGGACTGTAGTGCCTGTGATGTGCTTGAAAGAAGGAAAATAACATCTACTGCAAGCTGTTTCCCTTTGTGTCAACTGAGGATGAAACATGGAGTTTACACTGAGTACAGGGTTTTTCCTCATGTTCCTACCCTTTCCAGGCTCAGGAGAGGAAGGCTCCTCATGGCACAGCTGTTTAAACTTTTATTGTTAACAGTTTATGATCAGGTATTCCAGAAGTTACCCTTAGAATCCTAAATAATAATATGGAATGTTTTAATTGCACTCTTGACAGAGGCAGGTCAATAATATGGGAAGTGTGCATCACCAATAGAGAAGATGTGACTTCTTTAATCAAAGACAAGTCCTGTATTTTCTTCAAAGACATTTATGACTTTACTTTTTACTATTAAATCTTTGATCCTTCTGCACTGATTTGAGGGTGATCTGGGTTTTTCTCTAAATGTTAGCTGGTGTTCACCAACATCATTGAATAATAATCCATAACGTTTCCTGAGCCCTTTTTCCGCACATTGTGGAGTGCTTTACCTGATCGAATTGCCTTATCTAATCCCTACAGGAACTCTCTGTGAGAGTCCAGTTGGCATTCCCATTTTACACCCTGGGAAACTGCTTTCACTAAGTAAAGTCACTTGTTCAAGGTCACACAGTGAGCCAGGGGCGGACAAGGACTTGTTCTGTCTGCCTGATGCCAGAGCCTCCTCTATAACAATAAGTTAGACACTTATGTGAAAACTCAGCCTTTTCTTTTCTGGTTTATAAAGGTACCTTTATTTTACATGAAATTCTTTCAATACAGCTCTGATTTTTAGTTATTTCACCACAATGTTTTAATTGCTATGGCTTTATAATTGTGTGTTTTAACATCAATACAGTATACCTACCCTCATTTCTCTTTCAAAAATAATTTTGGATAGTCTTAATGTATTTAGCTTCTAGTCTTATATATTTATGCCTGGTTAACAGTTTGACACGTTTCCCTTCTCCAAAATGTTTTTAAATTTTTGACCTAAATCGCATATAATTTAAAAATTAATTTGAAGAGAAAGTGAAATATTCACAAGAATGATGTTTCCTATTTAGGAACATTATATGCACCACCCTGTATTCAAGCTTCCATTTATATACTTCAGAGAACCTTTAAAACTTTTTTTATGTATCTCTTGCCATTATCTTGCTGTATTTATTCCTAGATATTTTCTAGTTTGATACCATTATGCTGGAACTTTTCCAAATAGTTTTTATCACAAGTATAAAACATTGCTACATCTGGTCACCTTACTGAACGATTTTATGATTTCTGGATGTTTTTATGATGTTGGCTTTTGAGGTAGATAATTAATTCATCTGCTAATAATCAAATTTTCATTTCTTTCTTTTCAGTATTTAAAACTTTTTTATGACTAGAGATTCCAGAACAAAGTTGAGTATAAACTATGATAGTAGGGATTCCTGTATTTATTTTGGTTAGTGTTTTACTTTTTATATTTGCTTTTGGTTTCTGCTATAAGAATTCATCTGTTTACTCAGGCATGCTTTAGGAGGATTTAGAATAGTGTTTATAGTGCTTAATTCTAGAGACCATTGGGGAACAAGTGGGCACATGGAGTCCATTCTGCACACATGTTGCCTTTCAGGGCTCTAAAAGGTGGCCTCCAATAAAGGGCAGGGGTTCCCTCTTCTTCCTGGGGATTTCCAAGCTGTCTCCTTATGTTTGAAGTGTTTCTGCTTTCATCTCCACTACAGAGTTTATTTTTATGACCTTGAGTACTTGTGGTTTAGCCTTGCCTCACATTCGGTTAGCCTCTTTGTTGTAATTTAGTGGACTGGGAGATACTATGCCCAGAAGCCTTAAAAGCTTTGCTGGAAGTGCTCTCAGGCACTTGTCTTCGTAGAACAACAGGAATAAAAAGAACGGGTGGAGCTTGTGCAGTGCCTGTGGGTATCCCTCCCACTGCATACCCTGGAATCTTCTGTAAGGCTGGGGTGGCGGCCTCACTAGTGTGTTAGTTCAGGCTGCATTTAGGTAACTAACCAGGCACTGCAGTCCTGGAAGTGATGTCATGAAGTCATTTAGTTTTCGTTCTTATGGGGAAATTGCTTTTGGTATACAACCTTTAGGGTTTCATTGCTTTTTCAGAAGCATATTTCTCCTTAATATCAAAGAGTAACTAAAAAAAATAAAATAAAATAAAAAAAAATAAAAATAAAAAAAAAAGAGTAACTAAACATTCTTCATCATGTTAAGGAAATTCACTCCTATTCTTAGTTTTCTAACAGTTGGATTTTTAAAAATTTTATTCTTTTTAAAAATATAATAATGGCTGTTTAATTTCACCAGATGATTTTTTGATATGTATCAGAGTGATCGGATATGGTTTTTTTCCTTTAAGCAATTTATAATCATCTATCACATTAATGCTATATCACTCCCGTATTTCTGGAATGAAACCTTTTGCTTATGGTATAATTCTTTTAACACCCTACTCTGTTCAGATTGCTGTTTACTTATGTTGACTGCAGTATTATTAATTGCATTTGTTAAAGACTTACTCTGTGCCAGGCTCTGAGATAAACACTGTGCCCATTATCTCATTTAATCTTTTGAACAACATTGTGAGATCTCCATTTTACAGATAAGGAAACGGAGGCACAAAGATTTCAAGTGACTTGTTTAACATTGCACAGCCATGAGGGTTGCTTGGTGAACCCAGCTTGTTTCGACCCCAAAACCAAACAATAATCAGAAAAATGTTGGGTGACATAAGGAAAATGGCACATGACCTGACTTTGATTAATATCATCAGATTGCCATAACCAAATGCATCTGTTCCCAGTTTAGGGCTATGTCTGTCATTGGAAACAGATTTTCCTGTTTACAAATCAGGGTACCCTTTTCTTAGATTTAGAGAGACATAGACAATTGTTGCTCTCTGAATCCACATCTTTTGGATGCCATAGAAACCATCCTTCCTCTTCAGACAAGTGTGTAGTGGGTCCTGTGCTTTCAGCTTCGTGTACCTATTCAGATGGCCTTATGATAGAGACGGAAGGAAGGGAGAGAATTGATTGTTCAAGAGGAGTAAGGGCAGAAGGGGCACACACACCCAGTAGATGTAAGGCCAGAGAAAAATTGGTTCTGATATAATTTGAAAACCTGATAATTTTCAACGTTCTGTTTGTGCTTGTTCAGATAGTTGATAATAGAAAAAACAAAGCTACACACTGACTTTTCTATCCTTCCTCTATCTATGTAGAGCGTATGGAATCAAGATCCAGGGAATTCACAGGTATCTCTTTGTTTCTGTTTTCAAGTACAATAATGGATAATGTCCACTGTCCTGACTTCACTCAGTCCCCAGTGGTCTGTGCCAGGAGCCAGGTGCTCAGGTTTCAGTGACATTGATATTGTCTCATTCTTGCTGGAATTTTTCCAGAACTGAAACATATAACCAGAGCTGCATTCCTGAACACCTCCATCCACCTTCCCCTATCCCCCTTCTCCCCAGCACACTCACATTCACACCTGAGATCACTACTTGCATCCTCAAAAATCCCCTCTTTGGATCTGAACCTCTTTTATCTTTTCCCATAAACCTGTTCTCCACCTGTGGTAGGCAGAATAATGCCCTCATGCCCTCCCACCCTCCCCAAAAGATATCCATGTCCTAATTTCCAAAACCTGTTAGGTTACACAGCAAAGGCGAATTAAGGTTGTAGATGGAATTAAGGTTGCTAATCAGCTGACCTGAAGGAGGAGCACATCCTGGATTATCCAGGTGCCCAGTATAAACATGAGGGTTCTGAAAAGTGAAAGAAGGTGGCAGAAGAGAGAGATCTAGAGAAACGGCAGCATGAGAGCACATGGCTTGGTGTTGCTGGCTTTGCAGATGGAGGGAGGGACCTTGAGTTGAGGGAAGTGGGCTACTTCTGATGTGAACAGGCCAGGAAACCGGTCTTCCCCTATAGCCTCCGGAAAGAACTGCCTGCTGACGCCGTGAATTTTGCCTGGTGAGACCCACGTCAGACTTGGAACGTACAGAACTGTAAGATAGTACGTTTGTGTCTATTTTTTATTTGGAGCCACTAGATTTGTGGTAATGTCTTACAGTAGCAATAGGAAGCTAACACATCATGTCATTCTCCTAACCCCGTCTCGGTGCCCCTCACCTACCACTCCTCGAGCTCCTGCTGCCCTGCTTGCATGTCCTAACCCCATAGGTGGCCATGACAGCCGGGGATTTGCTTATTTCTTGCATGGTCTGTCACCCTGATGTTGAGACCCACCCCTGGGGGAACCCTTACTGCTTCTTCTTGTTGCTTCTTTTGGTATTCATTTTATTAAAACCTGATCTTTGCCACAATAACTCTTCCAAATGTCACAACCCCTTAAACCCCCAGTCCTGTCTTCACCTCCTTACATTTTAGCAAATAACTTTACTGATAGGGTTAACACCATCTGTCTTGAGATCCCTCCACTTTTCACCTCAGGACCTCTGTGACCTCCCAGTTACCTGTTTCCAGGTTTCCATCTCTCATCCTCAGGGTAACATTTGACAGTGTCAGTACAACTTTCCTTTAACTTTTTTCCACGCCTTTGTGACATTACACTCACTTTCCTCTCTTTCCAATCCTCCCCACCCGCCAATCAGCCACACTTCTTTTCGCCGCCCCCCCCGCCCCCCAAATCTAATCCTTCCTTAGGTTCTGTTCTCAAACCTCGGATATTCTCTTGGCAGTTGTAACCTCCACGACTTCACAGATCACCTAGTGAAAGGATTCCTTTACATCCGACTTTTATGCCTTTTCAGGCCCTGGACATCACCTTCTTTTAGCCCCAACACATGGAGAGAGAAGAGTCTTTCTGTAAACATATCGAGCATCTCCTCAGATGCAGGAGGCAAGAGCCTGGTTTTCCGGACACCCCTGGCCCTCCTGTGGGCTGGGAAGGGAGGAGGAAGCAGGGCTGTGGGCAGGGCACCAGGTCCACCTGAGGTCAACACAGGTTCTCCCCGTTCCCTGTTTCAGCCCCTCCAGGATTTATGAGAAACGAGACAGGTTAGGCAAAAGGGCTTATGTTTCATTCTTCTAGGGTTTTGGTCAGTTTTGTCCCAGTTACATTCTTACTGGGTGGGAAAAACTGGCTCTGAAACTTTTCAAAGGTGGGGCAAATAGGAGGTATAGTTGCTTTGTTCTGAATGGCTTCTGAGGATCACCTGGCCAATTTTCTCCTCTGGCAGTAGATACTTTTACATCATTTGCTTCAGGTTTTTGTAAGCAGGGGAAGGATCCGAATTTGGATAGGTGTAAAGGGCCTGAGGCCTAAAGCTTGAAGTAGAGGCGTCAGGTGTCATTGAGAGATAATTCCATCCTTGTGGATGGCCATGAGTCCTCACCTGAAGTGCTGGAGGTGGAGCCCCCTCCTGAAGCACAGCAAAGTAGCTCTTTCCAAGGAGGCTCAGGTCTATTCCCCACTCTCCGCAGTGCCTTGTGGACCATGTGCTGCAGAACCCATCTAGATAAGGTATCCAGGACTTCGCTTATTGAGACAAGCAGCCGGCCATCTTGAAAACTTACTGCAAGAAAATATTTAGGAAGTAATATGAAGCCTTTCCTTGGGCTATACTGATATGAAGACATTTGGGTCCTTAGAAT
Organism: Eubalaena glacialis; assembly: GCF_028564815.1. Taxonomy (NCBI): domain Eukaryota; kingdom Metazoa; phylum Chordata; class Mammalia; order Artiodactyla; family Balaenidae; genus Eubalaena; species Eubalaena glacialis. The sequence continues at coordinate 36,849,111 of NC_083727.1, read as the reverse complement.
GTGCCAGTTACTTCTCTGCTTTCTGTATTCAGTCAACAGTAAAACTTAGTGTTCGGGTTGTGGCTTTGATTGGTTCTGATGATTTTCCTGGTGTGATGCTCTATCAGTGAAAATGTTGCCCACCATCAAACTTGTCAGGCTCATTGATCTATATTGGAAAGTTCATGCAAGCATATATAACGGGTATCATATTAAGGCACAGGATGCTCAAAGATGGGTACATTACGGTCTTTACCTCAAGTATTTCAAAATCTTAGACTCTGGTGGGTTTTTGTGTTCTTTTAATAATACTACTGTGATTGCCATTTTTCTGGCCTACCCACTTGTGCCAAAGGAAAGTAATTTTTGTACTAATTCAGGTGTACATAGTTAAGTTTATCCTGGAAGGTTCAGCCAGCACCTGTCTTTCTTTGGCAGCTGACTGTATGGAAACTCTCATGATTTGGTGGCTTACAACAGTGCCCCCATTGAGACCAGAGATGATTATGCACAGCCTATGGAAGGGCATGGGCTGAAGCTGCCACAGATGGGAAACAGCAGCTTAGGTTCTAGAAATAGGAAGCACCTACAGAAGGACATGCAGAGACTGTGCTGAAAGCACGAGAACCTAAAGGGACAGCTGTTTATGGTGACAAAGAGAAGGACAGGAGTGTGGGACAGAGAGTGGAGCTGAGATAGTAACAAGAATGAACACCAGGTAGATGATAAGAGTTGTAAAATACTGTGATTGGGTTTTTCAGTAGGCTGTGTGGAATCTCCTGACCTGCAGTATTTGGAGATCTGAAAACCACAGTCAGCACAGGCTCACCTTCCTGAAGTAATTTAGATGTGGTCACCTGACAGAAGGGAGGTCATTTTTTACAGCAGAGGGATTTTTCAGGGTATCTCTGGTTCTACAAATGACTAGAAAAGGATACTAATAGCAGCATCTATTTTTTTTTCTTGGTTCTTAATTTAAAATAATGTAAAGGAAATACTTCAAAGGCAGTAAATCCCATGTGAATGAACTATTTTCATATTTCTGTGTTACCTTCCAGCTCTCATCCAGTTCACCCACATTTGTTGTGTAGTTGAAATGATATTGTTGGTTTGCGTGTGGGTGTGGGGAGTTGTAGGACCTCAGATGTAGAGGGATGCGTTAATCACACTTCAGAGTGCATGGCTTGTCATCACTGGTCAGAGCTGGGCCCTTCGTTATTTATTCATGAGTTCCTTTTTATCCTCACTCCCCACTCCCGTTTCTCTCCCCGCTCCACTCCATTCTATTGTGTTCAATGTGTATAGGCTTTTGTCTGGATGTGGCCTTGAAAAATGAGTGTAGTTGTTTTGTGGACAGCTTTTTAAAATATACATAATGATACCGTTCTGTACGTCTCATTCTGTTTCTCTCGATGTAAACATGTCGCAGTGTATACTTCTGGCTTGTTATGCTCTGGGATTCTAGGCAGTAATTAGATATATTTTGCTTACCCTCCTGCTCCCCACTGCCACAGATACTGTTGTTCTGTGTACCCTCCAGCAGGTTACTTCATGATATCTCCTGGGAGAGGATGTGTATCTGTGGGTTAGTTTGCTGACTCATACGAGCTACATATGTACTTAATTTGCTGGGATGGCTGTACCAGTTTACATTGCTAGTAGCAGTTCACATCTTTGCCAACGCTAGAATTATCCAACTTTCTGATTTTTGCCACGCTAATAGATGTAAAATGATGCTACGTCTTAATTTGCATTTTTCTGATCTCATACAAGTTAGAGCATCTTTTCATAGTTAATTCAATTTTGTACTTTTTGTCACTTAATTTGTATCCATTGATATAGGTCTCTCTGGTTTTCAGTGTCTGGGTTGATACATTTAATCATAACAATTAGGTTGAATCATATGCAGCTGCCAAACTATCAGGTTGACCAGTTTGACCCTTAAAAATAGCAAAATCTGTGGTCCAACTTAATATGTTGTTGAACATATAGGTCTTTACAAGTTTTCATTATTATAAATAACACTGCAGTAACCATATGCTGTGCATAGCATTTTTCTTCTTTTGAATTTTTCCTTAGGATAAATAAGGGAAAGATTACTGAGTCAAAGAATGAACATTTTAATAGCTATTGTTACATATTAACAAATCACCTTCTAAAAGGGCTGTACTGATTTACATTATACATTATTATACATCATTTATATCGTGAGTGTACTAGTTTTACTTTAACTTCATCTTTATACATTATCATTGAAACGAATACTTGAATAACTACAAAGCATAACCTCATTGTTATTTGTACTATTTGATCACAGTTAACATTAATCATTTATTCAAGTATACATGGATGAACAATATGTTTTTATGAGTTTGGTCTGTTGGTACATTTAGTCCATTTTTCTTTTAATCCTTTTTTTTTCAAAGTCAGTTCGAAAGTGGGTTTTAATATAGTGTAGATTACCCTATCCTCAATTTCTGAAAATGAAATCATTCACTTATATACATTTTATTCTTCAGATGACAATCAAAACAAAACACATGATAAAAAAGAAAAGAAGATGGTGGTTCAGAAGCCCCAGGGTACTATGGAATACACTGTAAGTATAAACAGGTAGAATGAAAGTTTGTTCATACCACTAGATTTACATAATATTTCTCCCTGACACATCCTGCCCCTTAGTCATTTCTCTTCCTTCCTTATTTTTTCCCTGGGTATACCTGTTACTTGAATTACCTTTTGATATGCCAAGGATGACCAATTTCAGATGTCCATCCCAGACTTGCCTTCTGAGTTCCCAAACCAAAGATTCAGTTGTCTACTCAAACATTAACTTAGACCTCCGTGCTTGGTCTTTGTTCAAGAAGCAGTGGCTCCATCACCCATACAGTTCTACAAACCAGAACCTTAGCCTTAACATCTTCTTCCCATTACTCTCCATGTTCAGTCTTCCTTTCCGTGACCATCCAGCAAGTCTAGGCCAGATCCCTTCATTTTTCTCTCTCATGGAATCACGTTCCTTTACATAGTTTATCTCAGTTTAACAATATTGATTCACTAGTGTGATTGTTATATCTAGATTGTGCCTTAATTCATATACCCACGGAGAGAGACTAGGTCCCTCTTTGGTCACCACTCTGTTTCTGGTGCTTGCAGGGTATAGGCCTCCATCTGGTTGAATCAGCACATGAATAATGCAATGCATGTGTCCGTTACTGCACCTCCACATTAATGTGCTTGTCTCTTTCATTGCGCCATGAGCTCCTGGAGCCCAGGAGCTGTGTCTACTTATCCTAGGCCTGGCATAAAGTGTGCACTCAGTTATAGATCTGTTTTAATTCACTTTGAGCTAGCATTGCTGAAGAGTGATCTCTGACTTCTAGAAAGAAATTAAGTGCTGTTGCCATTGCCCCTGTGTTTTCCTCATGTGTATTTATTTTTTACTCATTATTTGTGTGCCATGCCGGGCTCTATATAAGGCAAGCAGCAAGGCCTGTCCCTCCCTGCCATTTCTTCTGGAATGGTGAATCCTCTCCAAGCTTCTATAGCATCACACTGAAGAGCCCTGGCACCAGCATTTCATGCTCAGTGCTCTGTGAACATCCCTAGGCATCTTTCTATGGTTTATAGGCTTGGTCCTTTCCAGAAAGGATTTGGGGGTGATTATATATCTCACATTACCACTGTCTACAATATATTGTTGATCCCCATAACACCTAGCACAGTTCCTTACCTCCTAGAAGACACTGAGGAAGTGTTGGATTATTTATCATTAATAACAATATTAATTCTAAAGCCATGTGTGTATCCTACAGTGTGATTCACGAGCCCCTCCAAGGAAATGAGAAGTATCTTTGCTGGGAGATGCTTCACATAGGATGTACTAAATAATGCAGTGAGAGTAAAAAAAATCAACCCCAAATTAATTCATATATACAGGTGATCAAATTAGTAATTCAGATCTGTCCACCTGATTGATTTATGTTATGGAGATTAGTTTTAGTTGGCAAGTTACTCTGTGTACTTGTCGTCGGAAATAAAAGGTGATCCATAACTTCATGTTTAGAGAACCATGATCAGAACCACTTACCCGATTGCTTATATTGCCCCAGAGCTGTGGATGTTCAAGCATTCTGTTTAGTTTCAAACATTTAATGATACCAATATCCCTCCCAGGGTCTCTAACTTGGTTCCATATGTATGTCCTATCCGTGTGTAATAACGGCAGATTGTTAAAATTTTTCTCCTTTCCTGAAGCCCCTATACATAGTATCGTCAAGTTTTTGTGTAAAAATATGAAGCCAATTTATTGATCACTTGCCATGAAGTAAGTGCTCTTGAATTAGAAATTACAATTATGTATCTCAATTTGGATGAAGAAACGGAGGTACAGAGAAGTTAAACAAATGACCCAAGATCACACAGCTGGCAAGTGGCACATTTGGAATTCAGGTCCAGCAGTCTGGCTCTAGTCTATATTATCAATCTGTGTCTTATACTGACGCTAAACCCTGAAACCCCCCGGATTTGAATATATTATGTAAATATATAATATTTGAAAAAAATATATTTTAAAGAAGTTTTTTCACTTTAGTACAGGTGATTTTGCTCAGGGTAAGGTAGGGGCATAGGTTAAGTTCTCAATGATTTTTTAAAAATATACGTATTTATGTCTTGTTCTAGAAATACTTTGAGGTAATTTTAATGCAGTCTGTAACTATGAACTTGGTTAGCCTGAGACAGTTCATCTAGTTGGTGGGTTTTTGACACTTAAGGGCAGTGAGTGGTAAGTTGAATTCTACATCTGTACCTTTGCACCTGTCCACAACCTCCTGCAGCCACCTCAAATTTCCACCTATAATTCACGGCTTCCCTGGTGGAGCCAGTTCTGCTTACAGGGTCAGCCACCAGTGTTGACCCAGGGCTATAGTTGGGAACTTCTCAGTGACACTCGCCAGAATGACCTCCCGCTAACAAGTTCCATCCAGTGACCCTGGAGAGGGAGCCTGTCCTGGGATATTGACCTTACCAGAGGCAGCAGACTTCTTTTTGGGTGGAGCTTTTTCACCGAAGTTTCACATCTTCTTACTGCCCTTTTTATTCCTATTCCCCTTCTATTAGAGAAGGAAAGAAACATGTACACCTGAGACATATCACAAGTTTTATAGATTTAGAGAATAACACTAATTTGGCTGACCATGGGAAATTGTCATTTTTAATGTCAGTGAACAATTTTTGTAGCTAATCTGAAGTTCTTTTAGACTTCCCTGCCTTGCACTTTTTTCATTCATCAAATATTTAAGTGCCTTCTATGTGTCAGGCACTGTGGGGAAAAAGGCCATTAACAGGCCACAATCCAGGAGTCTAAAGTGCAGTAAAGAAACAGGCAAATAGACAGACAGAAAAATGCAGAGAGAGAAGGTAGTCCTATTACCCCTAGGAGTGGTACTGTCTGTAATATTTCTTTTCTTCTTAGTTTTATATTATACCTCACGCGCCCTCTACTCCATACACCTAAGTTGTGCCAAAGTAAGTTTAGAAATCTATTAGTGGACAGTGAAATCTGAAGATAAGGGAGCCCAGAAATGAATAATATCTAAGACTTTTTTTGTTAAGAATTGAGAATGTATTTGCTTTTTTCATAATACATTTGGATGTATGTGTTACATTTTTATTCACTCATATCACAAATAGATTAATGTTGGCTATCAAGAGGAAGGTTTTATTTGCTTTTTGCTTTGTGTATTGAATCTTGTTTGTTTGATTATTCTAGGCTGGAAGCCAGGACACCCTAAACTCCATAGCACTGAAATTTAACATCACTCCCAATAAACTAGTGGAACTGAATAAACTTTTCACACATACTCTTGTTCCAGGCCAGGTAATGATTTTCTTGTTGAATTTTACTTTAGAAATTTTGCATTTATTTTTGTTGCCATTTTTAATGACTTACTCTTAGTGTCACAGGATTATCATCAAGGATAATGTGCATTGGTTCAGTCTTCCGTTTAGATCCAAGACTTCTGAAAGCATCCTGGTACTGTTCAGAGATGAATGCTTTGCAAATGATTAACACAGTTGACAAACTATCATTTGTGTTATAGATGTTTCCATCAAGAGAAGTTAAATTAATGTAACTTTTTTCCCTGTAGAATTTCTTTTTTTTTTTTTTAAACATCTTTATTGAAGTATAATTGCTTTACAATGGTGTGCTAGCTTCTGCTTTACAACAAAGTGAATCAGTTACACATATACATATGTTGCCATATCTCTTCCCTCTTGCATCTCCCTCCCTCCCACCCTCCCTATCCCACCCCTCTAGGTGGTCACAAAGCACCGAGCTGATCTCCCTGTGCTATGCGGCTGCTTCCCACTAGTTATCTATTTTACATTTGGTAGTGTATATATGTCCATGACACTCTCTCACCCTGTCACATCTCACCCCTCCCCCTCCCCATATCCTCAAGTCCATTCTCTAGTAGGTCTGTGTCTTTATTCCCATCTTGCCACTAGGTTCTTCATGACCTCTTTTTTTTTTTTTTTTCCCTTAGATTCCATATATATGTGTTAGCATACTGTATTTGTTTTTCTCTTTCTGACTTACTTCACTCTGTATGACAGACTCTAACTCCATCCACCTCATTACAAATACCTCCATTTCATTTCTTTTTATGGCTGAGTAATATTCCATTGTATATATGTGCCACATCTTCTTTATCCATTCATCCGATGATGGACACCTAGGTTGCTTCCATGTCCTGGCTATTGTAAACAGAGCTGCAATGAATATTTTGGTACATGACTCTTTCTGAATTATGGTTTTCTCAGGGTATATGCCCAGTAGTGGGATTGCTGGGTCATATGGTAGTTCTATTTTTAGTTTTTTAAGGAACCTCCATACTGTTCTCCATAGTGGCTGTATCAATTTACATTCCCACCAACAGTGCAAGAGTGTTCCCTTTTCTCCACACCCTCTCCAGCATTTATTGTTTCTAGATTTTTTGATGATGGCCATTCTGACCGGTGTGAGATGATACCTCATTGTAGTTTTGATTTGCATTTCTCTAATGATTAATGATGTTGAGCATTCTTTCATGTGTCTGTTGGCAATCTGTATCTCTTCTTTGGAGAAATGTCTATTTAGGTCTTCTGCCCATTTTTGGATTGGGTTGTTTGTTTTTTTGTTATTGAGCTGCATGAGCTGCTTGTAAATCTTGGAGATTAATCCTTTGTCCGTTGCTTCATTTGCAAATATTTTCTCCCATTCTGAGGGTTGTCTTTTGGTCTTGTTTATGGTTTCCTTTGCTGTGCAAAAGCTTTTAAGTTTCATTAGGTCCCATTTGTTTATTTGTGTTTTTATTTCCATTTCTCTAGGACCTGGGTCAAAAAGGATCTTGCTGTGACTTATGTCATACAGTGTTCTGCCTATGTTTTCCTCTAAGAGTTTGATAGTGTCTGGCCTTACACTTAGGTCTTTAATCCATTTTGAGTTTATTTTTGTGTATGGTGTTAGGGAGTGTTCTAATTTCATACTTTTACATGTACCTGTCCAATTTTCCCAGCACCACTTATTGAAGAGGCTGTCTTTTCTCCACTGTATATGCTTGCCTCCTTTATCAAAGATAAGGTGACCATATGTGCGTGGGCTTATCTCTGGGCTTTCTATCCTGTTCCATTGATCTATATTTCTGTTTTTGTGCCAGTACCAAACTGTCTTGATTACTGTAGCTTTGTAATATAGTCTGAAGTCAGGGAGCCTGATTCCTCCAGCTCCATTTTTCGTTCTCAAGATTGCTTTGGCTATTCGGGGTCTTTTGTGTTTCCATACAAATTGTGAAATTTTTTGTTCTAGTTCTGTGAAAAATGCCAGTGGTAGTTTGATAGGGATTGCATTGAATCTGTAGATTGCTTTGGGTAGCAGAGTCATTTTCACAATGTTTATTCTTCCAATCCAAGAACATGGTATATCTCTCCATCTATTTGTATCATCTTTAATTTCTTTCATCAGTGTCCTATAATTTTCTGCATACAGGTCTTTTGTCTCCTTAGGTAGGTTTATTCCTAGGTATTTTATTCTTTTTGTTGCAATGGTAAACGGGAGTGTTTTCTTAATTTCACTTTCAGATTTTTCATCATTAGTATACAGGAATGCAAGAGATTTCTGTGCATTAATTTTGTATCCTGCTACTTTACCAAATTCATTGATTAGCTCTAGTAGTTTTCTGGTAGCATCTTTTGGATTCTCTATGTATACTATCATGTCATCTGCAAACAGTGACAGCTTTACTTCTTCTTTTCCGATTTGGATTCCTTTTATTTCTTTTTCGTCTCTGATTGCTGTGGCTAACACTTCCAAAACTATGTTGAATAATAGTGGTGAGAGTGGGCAACCTTGTCTTGTTCCTGATCTTAGTGGAAATGGTTTCAGTTTTTCACCATTGAGGACAATGTTGGCTGTGGGTTTGTCATATACGGCCTTTATTATGTTGAGGAAAGTTCCCTCTATGCCTACTTTCTGCAGGACTTTTATCATAAATGGGTGTTGAATTTTGTCGAAAGCTTTCTCTGCATCTATTGAGATGATCATATGGTTTTTCTCCTTCAATTTGTTAATATGATGTATCACGTTGATTGATTTGCGTATATTGAAGAATCCTTGCATTCCTGGAATAAACCCCACTTGATCATGGTGTATGATCCTTTTAATGTGCTGTTGGATTCTGTTTGCTAGTATTTTGTTGAGGATTTTTGCATCTATGTTCATCAGTGATATTGGCCTGTAGTTTTCTTTCTTTGTGACATCTTTGCCTGGTTTTGGTATCAGGGTGATGGTGGCCTCGTAGAATGAGTTGGGGAGTGTTCCTCCCTCTGCAATATTTTGGAAGAGTTTGAGAAGGATAGGTGTTAGCTCTTCTCTAAATGTTTGATAGAATTCGCCTGTGAAGCCATCTGGTCCTGGGCTTTTGTGTGTTGGAAGATTTTTAATCACAGTTTCAATTTCAGTGCATGTGATTGGTCTGTTCATATTTTCTATTTCTTCCTGGTTCAGTCTCGGCAGGTTGTGCATTTCTAAGAATCTGTCCATTTCTTCCAGGTTGTCCATTTTATTAGCATAGAGTTGCTTGTAGTAATCTCTTATGATCGTTTGTATTTCTGCAGTGTCAGTGGTTACTTCTCCTTTTTCATTTCTAATTCTATTAATTTGAGTCTTCTCCTTTTTTCTCTTGATGAGTCTGGCTAATGGTTTATCAATTTTGTTTATCTTCTCAAAGAACCAGCTTTTAGTTTCATTGATTTTTGCTATTGTTTCCTTCATTTCTTTTTCATTTATTTCTGATCTGATCTTTATGATTTCTTTCCTTCTGCTAGCTTTGGGGTTTTTTTGTTCTTCTTTCTCTAATTGCTTTAGGTGCAAGGTTAGGTTGTTTATTCGAGATGTTTCCTGTTTCTTGATGTAGGCTTGTATTGCTATAAACTTCCCTCTTAGAACTGCTTTTGCTGCATCCCATAGGTTTTGGATCGTCGTGTCTCCATTGTCATTTGTTTCTAGGTATTTTTTGATTTCCCCTTTGATTTCTTCAGTGATCACTTCGTTATTAAGTAGTGTATTGTGTAGCCTCCATGTGTTTGTATTTTTTACAGATCTTTTCCTGTAATTGATCCTGTAGAATTTCATACAGATATTCTTAGAATATTTAATTTAGAATTGTAAGTTTCAGTTTAGTCCACTCCTGGGGTACATTATGGTCATTGTTTTGTTTTAAATTAGGCAAAATTTTTGTCATTTTGGTCTTGATTTGATACCATGACAAAAGAAGTCAGTCCAGCCAAAGGTGGAGACATTCAGCAGGACCATCAAGAAAAGCCTACAGACACACAGAAAGATGCTCAACATTGCTAATTATTAGAGAAATGCAGATCAAAACAGCAATGAGGTATCACCTCACACCAGTCAGAATGGCTGTCATTAAGAAGTCTACAATAATAAATGCTGGAGAGGGTGTGGAGAAAAGGGAACCCTCCTACACTGTTTGGTGGGAATGTAAATTGGTGCAGCCACTATGAAGAGCAGTATGGAGGTTCCTTAAAAAACAGAGCTACTGTATAATCCAGCAATCCTTCTCCTGGGTATATATCCAGAAAAAACAAAAACTCTAATTCAAAAAGATACATGCACCAGTGTTCATAGCAGCACTATTTACAATAGCCAAGACATGGAAACAACAACCCAAGTGCCCATACACACAGTGGAATATTACTCAGTCATAAAGAAGAATGAAATATTGCCATTTGCAGCAACATGGATGGACCTAGAGAATATAATACTTGGTGAAATAAGACAGAGAAAGACAAATACTATATGATATCACTACACATGAAATCTAAAACATAATGCAAATGAGTCTATATACAAAACAGAAATAGACTAACAGATGTAGAAAACAAACTTATGGTTACCAAAGGAGAGAGGGAAAGAGAGAGAGACAAATTAGGAGTATGGGATTAACAGATACAAACGACTATACATAAAATAGATAAGCAGCAAGGATTTACCGTATAGCACAGGGAACTATATTCAATATCTTGAAATAATCTATAATGGAATATAATCCATTCCAATCATAAATGAAATTGACATGTCATATAATTTTGCCATTCTCGGTTAATCCAGCAATTTTTAAAATACCTTCTGCATAAGATATTCTTATCTTTCTACTTGAAAACTACACTTAGCCAATAAATGTAAATGACCCAGTCATAGGCAGATCCTTGCTGAGGCCAAGTTTCCAGTCCCATCTATAGAACTACTTGGTTGCCATGAGCACATTCCGGTTCCATTGTTGACTTACTAGACCATGTTCCTGCATCTCTACATTATAGTGACATTTTTATTCAGGATGTATACTGCTTCTTCTAAGTATAACTTCATTCAGGCAATGGTGGTATTCTTTGCATTTCTTTCAAGGGCAGCAAATGAAACCAACAGACCATAAATTGGCCAGTTTGTACTATCATGCTTTTGGTATTTATGTCCTTGTCAAAAGGAGATATTACTATATTGCCGATACCAGGTAATTGAGGGGAAATATGAATTAAAACTTTTTAAAAATTAATAAATTTTTATCTCTAGGAAAATTAGATTTCAGGCACTTTTATTGGGTTTCTTATAATCTGGGGTATCGCTGCATAATGTGTAACTGACCCATAGCAGTGAACCTAGGCTTACTAATTCAAGGCTGAAGACTGTAGTCCTGGAACTTAGTAAAATAATTTAGGGTGATTCCTTATTCATTTACTAAGTGAACTGGATTAAGGTCCAGTAGTTAATAGGAGGTATAGGAACTGTTTTAATATGCCTACTTAAGGGTAAAAATATAGAAATAGGTGCCCCAAAGCTTCATTTCCTTTGACACTTTAGTAACTATTTGACTTGGGTAAGTCACTTCCTTTTTTGACCTTGGCTTCCTTATCTCTGAAATGAGGGGTTGGGCTGCATTATCTCGGATGTCCCTTCTAGCCTTTACTGTGCTGTGTAGCCCTCATATAACTAAACAGTTATGTGCTGTTAGTTGTCCCAGCATCTAGCTCTACTCATGATTTTTCTGGCAAAGATAAGGAACTGAGAAGAGTGATCCAGGCTCACTTCCATGTTGAAGTAAGACATATTCTGACTGAGCTTCCCAGTGTTCAACTGTTACTTCTATCAACAGTGCAGTGAACTGTTTATGCATAGGAATTATCCCTTTGATTTGACATTTAGAATGTCAGACAGTAGAATCTCACACTATGTTGCCTAATGCTTGTCAAGAGCTCAGGTGCAAAAAAAATATTAATGGAGAATTGTTTGGAAGAAATGACATCTGTCCATCCCTCTAGCCTAGATACATACGATAAATAAGAGCTGTATACTAAGACCATGTAATTTTAGCCTTCTGTAAATTGCTTTTATGGAACTCTGAACTTCTGACATTTTCCACTGACCCATTTTGGAGTTGTTATGAAGAATAGTCCTCCAAAACTGGTTATTGTATTTACTGTCAGTGTGTCATCAAGGACAGAGAGTTCACCGTGAGACACTTTTTTTTTTTAATGAGACTTCATGGGAGAATACTTGTACTTCTAAGTAACTGGTTTGTTTTTATTTTATGGACATTGAATTCTGTTAATTCATGATGTGTCTGTCTCTTTGCATTGGTTATTTGGAAACTTAGAGCCAGTTTTATGGCCCACTTCTCAATGAATGTTTGGTGACTTTGGAGCACATTTTCAGTATAATCAGTCCTCATCTTATTTCTCCTTGATGGTGATTTTCCCACCTTTATCTTAATGTGTCTTTTGTTTTTGCCTCATTTTTTCTGGATTGAAGAGAGATTTAAAATAACTAAAGTTAAAATAGAGAGATGACTGGAAGGTTGGAGAAGAGTGAATAACAATGTTGAACAGCTGTTACATGATTTGCTCTGAATTATGTTTTATAACATTAGAGGTCATTTTAAGACCGTTTTTGATATAATGCCAGAATGTAGCCATGTCTCGTGAAAAGAGTGTTGAATAACAGAATCACAATAACATTTCGGGAACCAGAATATTTTACAGAAGGAAGCTATTTAGTACAATTTAGGGGATTTTATTTTACTTTTTTTTAGATAACCTAAACAGTGATGGAAGAGAAAGTATTGATTATTGATACTATCTTGTACATTGATACTATCTTGTACAGTTTATCCTATAAGGACCTTACTGCGTTAGCACTCAGGGCCTGCTTAGAGTTAGGAAGCCTAGATGTGTCCCCTTTCTTCCTGACACAGGAATTATGTTTAGAAGCATGCTATGCGACTCTCTCCTCTATTCCCTTGTACTATTAGTACCCTGCCCTGGAAGGCTCTTCCCTCCCTATCCAAATCCTATGTATTGTCCAAGGCTTCACTTGGACCCACCTGCTTCATATGGCCTTTGCAGAATACTCCCCCACTTTCCTCTCCCCTCTGTGAGCTCCTGCAGTGTGTTCAATACCCTTTGCACTGCACACATCTGCACACATTCATATTACTGAGTATAGTTTCATGGATTAGTCTGGAAGACCCCAAGTGGCTCATGAGTTCTGTGACAGCCAACTAGGTCTTAGTCACACACCCAGCATGATACTGTACAGAGAGTAATTGCTCTAAACACTGCCTTGTGGTTTGCCCGATTCCTGGGACTCACCTAGCTTGTCTTTCCCATTCTCAGGTTCTTTTTGTGCCAGATGACAACTTTCCTTCCAGTACCTTAAGGTTATCATCATCCAGTCCTGGTGCTACTGTCTCTCCTTCATCATCAGATGCAGAATATGATAAACTGCCTGTATGTATTTCATTCATGTGCTGAAGTTCATATTTCTCAACAATGGTTTTGAGTTATTGCAGAATTCTACATGTTATTTTCCACAAGAGTTCATCTGAAACTCTCCTCCCTCGACAAGGAGGTGGGGTTAAGTAATTTGTCATTAGTTGAGAGAAGAAACCTGTTCACATTTAAGGTCTCAAAGGCAGAAGTGCATGTCTTATTTATGTAGAAGTATGAAGTTAAACTCTCAATTAGACCAATAATTTATTTGTACTACTTTACTCCTTTTTCTAAAGAATTTGAACCATGAGTCCAATATAAATTCTTTCATTTAAGGTATTTTCTAAAGGCACTTGATGAGGCATTTTTATGGGTTCATACATATGTGCTTTTTAAAAATCTTAGTTTGATTTGGGTGATGTTTTTGAAGGTTGAAAGACATATGCCTTTTTTTATGTTCAAGTTAAATAGGAACAGGTTACTTACAGGGAACGTAGATGGCTTGATTCAAATAAATGAATAATCTTTTGAAAAAGTGCTTCTATTTGATTTTGGAAGTTTTTGCTTTCTTAAGGATGCTGACTTAGCAAGAAAGGCCTTAAAACCCATTGAGAGAGTCTTATCATCCACTTCTGAAGAGGACGAGCCAGGCGTGGTAAAATTTTTAAAAATGAATTGTCGCTACTTCACGGATGGAAAGGTATATGGCTATGCAATTTGTTTCCTTTTCTTGGAGTCTATGGAAAACTAAACTAGTTCCAAATTACTGAAGGCAGGCTACTTTAAAATATCTTACCCAAAGTTTCAGCTTTAAGATTTCACAACTGTCCATTAGTTTTCCCCTCTTGGATGCCTGGCATTTTACTTACTGAGGGAATAATAATCATCACGTTGAAATGTGATTCTTTGTGACCTTGGATTTATTACTTATATTTCAGTTCTTAGCCCATAAATTGTTAGAGAGACAGTATAGAATGTGTTTAAGACCAAATGCTGGAGCCGGGCTCACTGAACTTAAATTCCAGCTCTGCCACCACTAGCTCTGAGACGATGGGCAAAGTATTTGAATTTCTTAAGCTTCCATTTTTCCTCATCTATAAAGTAGGAACAATAATAAAATTTAACTAATAGGGTATTAAAAGAAGAGCTTAGCACCTAACCTGGAAGATGGTTAAGTTCTCAACCTGTTTGCCGCTAGAAATTCTGGTATGAAAAATGTCTGTTATATCGTGGTTTCAGTTTTTTGGTTGTTGGTGTTTTGTATAAAGAACAAATCTGACATTTTGTGAGCCTCTGAAGAAGGGGTAATATTGATATAAAGCGAATTCCTGTGCTCATAGGAGAGACTTCATGCCAGGTTCAAATGGTAGGAAAATACATTATTGATAGGCACTTGAAACTTTTGCAACCAAGACTAAGTAATGCTGAAAGGCAAAACTTTTTGCCAAGGTGATCACCAAGCTCATTAAGAGTATCAAAATAAATAACTTACCTAAAGGGAGTCGTTTATGTCCTGCTGTCCCTGGTAGATAACATCCCTGTGGCCAACAGTCTACCATGTAAACTGACCAAGTTTCAGACTTTAAGTACCCACCAAGCTACTGTTCTTTGCTTTCGGTTTCCATAGTTTGGATATATTCACTTTTGTCTGCAAAAATTTTTTACTCCTATTTGTGTCAAATTTTGCTGAGTGTGGGCTTTCTAAGCATCTTAGAGCAAAATATTAGAAGTACAGCCGCTCCCCTTGCACAGTACCAGGCACTTGCTGGACAGGTAGTGAATATGTGCTGAGTGGATTGTAGAGTACCCAGCTCTCAATTGGGAAGGTACCTGGGACAGCCCTTCTCATTTTACAGACAGGGAGTTGGCGAATCTGAGACATACATGTGAAACCCAAGATTCTACCACAATTGTACTATTGCAGCAGCCATGCTAGAACCAGGCTCAGCTGATTGCCACAGCGAGGCAAGCCTGTTTCTCTGCTCAGCACACCGCACCCAACGTTGTATTTCGTCAGCCTGTTTTTTCCAGCCCTCGTAGAGGGGATGCAATTGCCCTGTAGGATACCGTGGTTCAGAAGGTCAATGGAATGGCAACATAAGTTCATGAAAGCTGCTATGGTGGTTGCATCTTGCCTGTAGCGACTCTGTACTGTCTTTTTCTTCAGGGTGTGGTCGGAGGTGTCATGATCGTTACTCCTAACAATATCATGTTTGACCCTCATAAGTCCGATCCCCTGGTCATTGAAAATGGGTGTGAGGAGTACGGCCTCATTTGCCCCATGGAAGAGGTTGTTTCCATCGCGCTCTACAATGACATCTCCCACATGAAGATCAAAGATGCCTTGCCATCGTAAGAGATCTTTCTTTGTTTACCAGAAGAAGGGGTATTGGGAGAATTAAATGCAATTAAAAAGTGAGGGCATTGGCAGGAGTGAGAGATTGTGTAGAGGTGAATTTGAAGGTAGAATATTTGTGCACTAAATTTTAAAAAATAGAAAAAGGAGAGGAAATGGAAATGATAAGGTCAATAAGGAAGAGTGAAACATTCAAATGAAAAAATCACGTAAAAATGGTATTTCTTTGGCTTATTTTTCTGAAGAGCAATGCATGTTCTTAATTTATGAAAGAATAAATGAAGTTTCTCTGAAAGAATTTGTCTGATTATCGATAGGAGAATAGTATTTTCTCTTTGGTTTAATTGGTAAGCAGAGTTACGTTCTTCCTCATTCAAATTCTAGGATAGGCAGTCTTCCCAGCTCGTGTATTTCCTTAATCCTGTGTGGAGAGAGATTTGCGTGGACGTGCAGAGGCACTGCCCCTGTAGCCAGAATACCTTAAGTGGTGTGCAAAGGCCGTAATAGTAGTTTGTTTTGTCTCTGAAATGTAGATGAATATTACTTTAGTCCTGATTACTTTTGCCTTCTAAAACTGAGTTTTTTGATTTAAAGAAGCTCCCCATGAAGAAAGAGTTTAAGAAAACTCAGAGAATCGATTCACTTGTAGGGATAATCTGACTCTTTCTGTCATTTTGTCAGTGTGCCTATTTCTGTATACTATATATGTGCTAGCAGTAAAACTCTTTAGAATCTCTCAGTGATAGCAAGGTAAAGGCAAAGCAGTGGGTCCAACAGGACAAAAGGGAGGCTAGCCCCTTGGGCTCAGGAAAAGAAGGGAAGGTAACTAGGGAACTAACCCAGACACAGCATCCCTAGGGGTTTATGCCAGCAGGTTCTCCTGGACTTCTACAGTCCTTAGCATCTGATCCGCTAGACCCTTACATGCCCAGCCACTGAAGGAACCACTGGAGCATGGTCACTGGGTAGTTTCCAAGTTCTGGCAGAAGTGCTTAGAGGTTTAGGAGGCAGTGTAGCAGGCCAGGCAGTCCTGCATGATGATGCCTGGGTTTCCCTGGCTCTGCCACTTACGGCTCCACGACCTTCTCGAGTGACTGAATCTTGAGCCTCGGTTTTCTCATCTGTAAAATGGAATTAATAGTATTCTTCAGCTTGCAGAGCTGTTACAAGATCTAAAAGCATTGATATACCAAAACTCTTAGAAAATAACCTGGTACCTAATAAGTATAGGCTGTTTATTTGAGCCTTCAGTTCATATCTGAAACTCTAATCATTGTTCTGTGGGAATCTTTTATTCACGCAGATTGAGGCTTCTAATGCATCTTAGTGCGCGTCTCTTGTGTGGCAAGGATATGAAGATAAGTGGGTCACGGCCCCTGTCCTGCAATTTACTGGGTGTGACAGGTGGAGAGAAGTGGTAATTGAACAGCACTGTAGATATAGACGTGCACACGGCATTCCATGAGAACCACGTGAAGGAGTGTCCAGCTACCTTGGAATCTTAGATGAGAAGGAGGAGAGGGAGTGAAAGAGTTACTTTTGGGAAGAAAGTGTGGACATGGGGTGACAAGAGGAAAGAAGATAAGAGTAGGTAAAGATACAGTTAAGTTTGGAAGTGGATGGACAGGCAGATAGGGGCATTTCTTGCCCAATGGTGGCTTCTAGTGGAGTAATACTGTTACACATCTTCAGCTTAGGATGTTAAGTATTCTCTTAATAATAGGGAAGGTACATTCTTACAGAAAGATTTCTCTCAATGTGAGATTGTGTTTCATGATCCGGGCCTAATGCTGTAGATGGGGGGAGAGAGAGGAGTTGAGAATTGGCTCCTAATGTGTTGAAATTATTTCAGAATTGTACAGTGATTGCTACCGTGGATGCAGGTCTATAAAGACTTCTTAGGCTAATGAACAGTATGTGCACCAATGAGCAAAATAGAATGTGGTACTGGAGTCAGTGTGAAATGAACTTGGTATTGACCTCAGAATTCCATCAATTGTTTAAAGTAGTTTAAATTTCATTATTTAAAGTTGTATGGTAAAACAAGAAGTGCAAATTATCTAGCTGCCACGTGCAAATAGTTTTTAAAAGAGTGTGTGTGTGTGTGTGTGTGTGCATGTGTAAAATCTCTCCATCCTCACCTTCAGGCTTTATGTATTTTGTGTAAGACATTTTGTAACTCCAGCTGCCATGGAGACTAGGAACAGAACCACCGAAAGGCTTATTGGTCATCATTAGGTCTCTGACTGAGTCTAGAAAACATTAATTAACAGCAGAGCCAGTTGACACCACTACGTACTTTGCCCCGGCAGAGCTTGGCAGTTGTGATGCAGAAAAAGAGATGGCTGAATTAATCCCGGCTTGGATTAGGTAGAACAAGAAGGGAGGGATAGACAAGAAGGTAATATAGGAGGCTGATTAGAGTGCAGTCGAATGCATTCTTTGTGGGGGTCAAGGTAGCTCAAGAAGAGATGAGGAAGGGGCCTAGGTGTTCATGGAAGATGGTTTTGCTTATTAATTTGCTAGTTAAGTATGTGGAAAGCTGGGCTTCTTTGTTACAGGACTTACTTTGGCCTTTAATATGCCAAATTAAATTTGGGGTCTGAAAATGGAAATTATACTACATTACACTAACTTATTTGACTCTAGGATTGAAGCATCTTTAACATCTCCTGAGATGCTCATGTTGAGCAGAACACTTTTGTATGTGCAGGTTCCTGTAGAACAGAGATACTGTCACAATTGTCTTTTAGCGTATGGCGTTCAGGGGCTCGATGAATGATTATTGAATTGTAATGAATTATGAATTAGAGGCTTTTTAAAGCATTTGTCAGAGCCTAACAATTACATAGGCTTTTATTTTGTGTTGGAAAAAGCATGGATGTTCCATGCAAGTGATTTATTCAGTAACTTTGGGGAGACAGTTCAAGTTCAGTAACATGAACTTCCTGGCACTGAGTTGAGTATTGTCATAAGTATTTCAAAGCCAGAATAATAAAGTATTACCTGAATATGATCTAGCCTTTTTAGAAAATGTATTTCTGAAATCCAAAAATGTTATTTTTAAATAGGGTTTTTATACCTCTGTGTTTTATTTAACCCAGTATCGACACTAAGGTAAGCAGAAATACAGATTTAAAGAAGTGTTTCTTGACAATTTATTTTACACTTTGGAGAGCATGTTTAATCAATATTTTCTGTGTAAATCAAATCTGGGTAGTAAAGCATCTGTTATTAAGGAAAAACAATTAACTGTGTCCCAGTTTAAAATTTTATAGAAAAGTAAATTGAATGAGCTCTTACTTATACTAATTAGTATAACTTTCTTAACTCTTTTATTACAATATCAATTTTACTTTATGGCAATGAGTAACTGATAAAACCTCAAATCTGGGTAGTAAAGCATCTGTTATTAAGGAAAAACAATTGACTGTGTCCCAGGTAACTATAAAATTTTAAACTGTAAAATGGAGCAGGTGCTATATATCCACAATAATAGTGGAAATAATCCTCTTGCATCTCCTTCAGGAGTAGAAGGATGTCTTTTATTGGAAGCATCGGATCTTCCAAAATTATGGTTCAGTGTCAGTCATTTTATAGAGCAGTTAAATGAGTAGCTACTCAGTCAATGAGCCATTCAGAATTAATGTAGTTGGTTTATGTACTATTTTATAAAAAAGGAAAAGCCTTGAATATCTAAGGAATTTTAGTCATAGTACTGAAACAGTCCCTCTCCTTTGTCCTTCATGAAAATCAGAAACATTATTTCATCATTAAAAATCTGGTGGGTGACATCTCCATGTTCATAAATGACCTCAAATACCATTCATTTGCTTCTAATAGGATATGCGAGCAAATCTCATGGTTCTTTATTTTGCCACTTTTTATAGTTGATTTTATTTTTCATTTTGAAGTCAATTTCTGGATTTCATTTCCTTATTTTAAAGTCCTTTATACATAAATTTAAGTTGTAATATATTTATGTTTTGGTTTTTGGTTGGGTTTTGTTTTGGTTTTTGCCTTTCATCCATTTTGTTTTTGTTTTTGTTTTTAACATTCCATGTGCACCCACCATTTTTCCCCCCACAGTGACCTACCTCAGGATCTTTGTCCTCTGTACAGGCCTGGAGAATGGGAAGACCTGGCTTCAGAAAAGGATATCAACCCATTCAGTAAGTTCAAATCTCTCAACAAAGAAAAACGGCAGCAGAATGGAGAGAGAACCATCACTTCAGATTCCAAAACAACAAGACCTTTGGAGAAGTCAACAGAATACACAGAAAAGAAGCCCTCAGACAGCTCTGTGTCAGACAAGTTAAAGAAACTGGAATTCTCTGCAGAGGCAATCAAACGGTCTACTGCAGTAGCTAAAGTCAGCAAGGAACTTTCTGACACTCAGGCTGCGTTTGAATCTATAGCCAAAGAAAATTCTCTCTTAGGAGAAGAAGACGACTTCGTTGACTTGGAAGAACTTTCTTCTCAAAATGATAGTGGAATGGACAAAAGAGACACCTCAAAGGAGTGCCTTTCTCTTGACCCAGCGGAGCTAAGGAAGACTAAATCACAACTAATCAGTTCTACTACGGAAATGCAGGTGCAGTCAGCCCTGAACTTTTCAGGAACAGAGTGTGATGCTGAATTGAAGGGGACCCTAGATTTAGAAACCTGTGAGAAGCAAGATATAATGCCAGAGGTGGAAAAGCAGTCTGGTTCCCCAGAAAGCCAGGTGGAAAACACATTGAACATACATGAAGATCTAGATAAAGTTAAACTCATTGAATATTACCTTAATAAGAACAAAGAAGGGTCACAGTTACCTGATAACTTGCAGAAGGCAGAATTAAGTGATGGCAAAAGTATTGAGCCAGTGGGAATAGACATCACTCTTAGCAGTTCTCTTCCCCAGGCAGGTGATCCCCCAATTGAGGGCAATGAACAGCCAGCTAAAACCTGGGTGAAAGAGAGAGCACCCCTTCCATTGCAACTAGGCTCTTCTACAGAAGAAAATATGAATAAAGTGTATCCAGACTCCTCTTTGGAATCTACTCTGGACAACAGCTGCCAAGGTGCACAAATGGATAATAAATCTGAAATTCAGTTATGGCTTTTAAAGAGAATTCAGGTACCCATTGAAGGTAAGCCATTTTTAATTTCTTTATATTCTGTTGTATAGGCATATCTTGTTTTATTATGCTTCACAGATATTGCATTTCTTTTTCTTTTTCTTTTTTTTTTTAACAAATTGAAGATTGTGGCAACCCTGTGTCAAGCAAGTCTGTGGGCACCTTGTTTCCAACAGTTATTTGCCCACTTCATGTCTCTGTGTCACATTTTGGTAATTCTTGCAGTATTTCAGACTTCATTTCATTATTATGGTGATCTGTGATCAGTGATCTTTGATATTACTGCTATAGCTCACTGAAGGCTCAGATGATGGTTAGCATTTTTTAGCAACAAGGGATTCTTTAAGATGTACTTTTTTAGACATAATGCTATTGCACACTTAACAGACTACAGTATAGTATAAACATAACTTTTATATGCACTGGGAAACCAAAAAATTTGTGTTACTTACTAGATTGCGATATTCACTTTATTGTGATGGTCTGGAACCAAACCCACAAATATCTCCAAGGTATGCCTGTATAGCTGCCTTCCTAAAACTTGTACATGCAATAGCAAAAGTAGTATAATTATTTGAGAACAGTATTTTCTCAATAGGGTATATCTTTACATTAGAAGGTTTTGAACTGCATAGGTCCACTTATACACAGATTTTTTTCAATAAATACGAAATACAGTACTACGCCATCCATGGTTGGTTGAATCCATGGAGGGCCAACTCTAAAGTTATACACAGATTTTTAACTGCACAGGTGTCAGCGCCTCTAAACCCTGTTTTGTTCAGGGCTCAACTGTAATTGGGAAAAATTAGCAATATATGCTATCTATTTTGAACATTAAACTATGACATAGAATTCTATTTCAGAATTAGTTCGCTTTTTTACATCTTTCAGGTAACTTTCCTTTTTCACTTTGAATTTCTAAATCTAAAGGAGTTTTAAAAGGTTTTTGAAGGTATTTCAGTTCTAAACTGAATTGCGTTATGGTATGTTTGGGTCCTCAGTACCATTCATTAATATGTATTCCTGTGGGTTGTCACAATTCTCCACCCTTTGCTGTTTTGTGTGTTGGTTTTTATCCTTATTCCTAGTTTGTAACATCTCATGTGATGTAGACAAACCTGAAACATCCAAAGCTTTTTCCTTTTGTGCTAAAGAAGATGTGAAAAATTTAATTAGTCCTAATATGACGATGTTGTATGATGTTTATGCCAACTATCACCAATATCGTCAATAATGAGGAAATTTTTTTCATGTGTGATTCAGATATACTTCCTTCAAAAGAAGAGAAAAGCAAGACTCCACCCATGTTTCTGTGCATTAAAGTGGGAAAACCAATGAGAAAGTCCTTTGCCACTCACACTGCAGCCATGGTCCAGCAGTATGGCAAACGAAGAAAGCAACCAGAGTACTGGTTTGCTGTTCCTCGGGAGAGGTGAGTGTGAGCTAGAATGGGAATTCTGTTGGTCAAGTAGATTCTAATTGCATCTTGATTTTTAATTTAATCTTGAAATAATTTTATTCTTGAATAATAGGTTTCTCTTAATTGTACATTTTAGAATTTCTAGAAGGATATTATTTCAGTAGCTTTCTGCTAAAGGGTGTTTTCAATATAGCAAATTTGAGATCATCATAGGTACTGTGTGCCGAACCACTTTCAAAACTTTCTACCCAGTTGAATTTTAAATGAAGGAAGATTGAGATATTCTAAAGTGCCAGTAATTGGAAGTGCTATTCTGTTGGGAATAAAGGAGTATGATGGAGCAGATCCAAACCCCAAGTGCAATAGAGAGGCATGATTTTAATTTTAAAGTGCCTGTTATTCTGGGGGGACTAAAGATTACTTTCGCCTTACGGAGAAAAGTATCTGTGACTCAGCAGCATGAGAAGTGTAACATGAGATCACCTGGGTGCGCTCGAGGGGCTATATACGTCTAAAGAGATTTGTATTTTTTAATTGCCAAAGAAGAAAATTTATTGGTGATGTGACAGTCTAGGATAGCAGGGATAGTGACATAGACATTCTTCAGCAGTACGTCACTGAAGACATCTTTATCATAGAAATATTTAGGAAACATTATTTTTATAAAAAATTGTTTTTCTTTTGTATGTAATAGAATAAAAATTTCTTTACAAAGGCCTTGCAATTAGTTTTCAAAATTGTTAAATCCACACATTTTTCCTTCTCCTAACTAGTCATCAAGGCATACTTTTTGGCTAACATACCTACCAAGAACAAATACTCACTGAGCGTCCATAAGCATGAATTTTTTTTTTTTTTAAATGAACTTTCCCCCTGATATCTCAGTAGTGAAGAGGTCATTTCATTTATTTATTTGGCTGCACTGTGTGGCTTGTGGGATCTTAGTTCCTCAACCAGGGATTGAACCCGGGCCCACAGCAGTGAAAGCACCGAGTCTTAACCACTGGACCGCCAGGGAACTCCCAAGCATGAATTTTTAATAAAGCAAAATTAAATTTCAAGCACGAGCACACCTTCTGGCTGATTAGTACCCAGAATGATAATTCTCATCGAGTTGCCTGATTTTAATAAATCATAGTTTAATGTGAAGAGAATTAATAGGATTTTAATGAACAAATTTGTTAATATTCTTTCTGTCTTAGACACAGACCCATGTTGACATAGATGTTAAACATAATCTGTTTCCTATTTACAAAATACACTCCTGTCCTGTGCTTGCAGCCCCAATGCTATCTCCACGAAACTTTAAACTAGGGACACTGAGGAGATACAAAGAAAATGTGTGTCTTTCACATTTCTTCTGTTGAAATATTTTTAAATAATAAATTTCTGAAACCCTGTTAAAATCAGAGTTCTAGAATCAGATGTCATAGATGGACAAACTGATTTTAAAGGTGGGGAAAACAAAGCACTGAAACTTTCAGCCACATTTAGGTTATGTGGATTCCTCATCCGTCAGGAAAACTACCTATCATATGTTTTTTTCCCTGGAGAAATGTACTGTTTATAATATAAGGACATTAGGATTTTTCAATTTTATTATCTTTAATGAGACTTGTGCATACCAAGGAATCTTCTAGAGTAAATTTTTTGCAATCTCACACATGTAGTTATTTTACTGTCATTCTTTAACCCAGAATAAGTCTGTAATGCTGAAATAGTACTTCTCTTTGACCTCATACAGAGGTGGTTTTTGTGAGCTTTTTAAAGTAGGTCACTTGTTGAATTCTATTACATTGTGTTTTATAGTGTCCATGATTTATTTGTCTTTGGCTAACAAATAACCTGACATTCTTAGTTTTCTTTCTTAAGCTATTCATTAATTAACCAAAGATTTTTCTGGGAGACATTATCTCACTATGTTAATGATTTTTTGTGTAGATGTTAGGAATTTTTTTTCAGTTGTTCCTTTATGTATGTCCATCTCTACCTACCCTTAAGTAAAGCTACATTTTAGTTTAAGATAGGGAAAGATGAAGAAATTCTATAGTTAGCTCCCACCCAGAACTCCAAGTGCACAAGAAATAAAAGTTCATTTTTATTTCCAATTTATGAAATTCTTCAGGACTTTAAGCTCAACAAAGTCCTTAAGGAGCTAGGAAGTGGCATGCAGTGCTTTTCTCACTCTGATGATAATTTCTGGATTCCCTTGCTACATCAAACTGAGCATTTCTTCTTGCCTTTCTATTTAATGGGTCTTCATATCATTGGAGTTTCAGCAGCAGAGGGAAGTTGCCCTAGCAGTGGCTTTCTTTCTAGGTCATAAGATGCTCTCATAGACCTTCTGTGTGACAGTGTACTCTCATGGGCAGGTCTCTTTGGCTCATGCAATGCACCACAGCTCCTTAATGTTTTCCTGTTGACTTAAGTTCACAAACATGTTTCACTATTCCTCTCTATTGTTCCTAATCAACAGCAGATTAGATGATACAGAAGAACGGATCAGTGATCTGGAAGACATAATATAGTGGAAATTACCCAATAAGAACAGCAAAAAGAAAAAAACTTTAAATGCAGGTAGTTTAAGGGACCTCTGGGACAACATCAAATGCACTAACATTTGCATAATAGGGGTCCCAGAAAAAGAAGAGAGAAAGGGGCAGAAAACTTATCTGAAGAAATAATGGCTGAAAACTTTCCTAACCTGGGGAAAGAAACAGACATCCAAGTCCAGGAATCACAGAGAGTCCCGAACAAGATGAACCCAAAGAGATACATACCAAGATATAATTAACAAGGCAGAAGTTAAAGAGAATTTTGAAGGCAGCAAGAGAAAAACAGCTAGTCACATACAAGGGAAGCCCCATAAGATATTAGCTGATTTTTCAACAGAAACTTTGCAGGCCAGGGTGTGTGGCAGGATATATTTAAAATGTAGAAAGGAAGTATACTTAAAATCAAGAATACTCTACCTGGCAAGTTTATCATTCAGAATTGAAGGAGAGATACAGAGCAAACAAGCAAAAACTAAAGGAGCTCATCACTACTGAACTAACAGGTCTTACAAGAAGTGTTAAAAGGTCTTCTTTAAACGGAAAAGATAAGACCATAACTAGAAATAAAAATATATATGAAAAAAAAAATCTTATTGATAAAAGCAAATATATAGTAAAGGCAGTGGATTAACCACTTAAAAAGCTACTGTGAAGGTTAAAAGACAAAAGGAGTAAAATCAACTATAACTACAATAAATGGTTAAGGTATACACAAAATAAAAGGTAAAATAGGATGTCATAAAACATAATACATGGAGGGGGATGGTAAAAATGTAGTGCTTTTGGGATATGTTTGAACTTACATGACTATCAGCTTAAAATAGACTATATATATATATATATATATACACATGTATATGTACATGTGTGTGTATGCATATGTATACATATATATATACATGTACATACACACACGTCAATATGTATGAACCTCATGGTAACCATAAACAAAAACCTACAATAGATACAAGCAAATAAAGAGAAAGGAACCCAAACATAGCATTAAAGAAAATTACTGAACCACAAGGGAAGAGACCAAGAGAAGAAGAAAGGGACAGAAGAACTACAAAAACAACCAGAAAACAATGAACCAAATGGCAATAAGTACACGCCTATCAATAATGACTTAAATATAAATGCAGTAAATGTTTCAATCATGAGACACAGGGTGGCTGAATAGATAAAACAAGACCTGTCTATATGCTGCATACAAAGGACTCACTTCAGCTGAAAAATTTTTCCTCTAAGATCAGGAACAAGGCAGGGATACCCACTCTTGCCACTTTTATTCAACATAGTATTGGAAGTCCTAACTACAGCAATCAGACAAGAAAAAGAAATAAAAGTCATCCAGAAAGGAAGAAGTAAAACTGTCACTATTTGTAGATAACACAATATCATATATAGAAAACCCTAAAGAGTCCAACAATAACAAAAAAAAAAACCTCTTAGAACTAATAAATGATTCAGTAAGTTGCAGAATACAAAAATCAATATACAAAAATCAGTTGTTTCTGTATGCTAATAATGAATTATCAGAAAGAAATTAAGAGAATAGTTCCAATTACAATTGTATCAAAGAGAATAAAACACCTAGGAATAAATTTAACCAAGGAGGTAAAAGACCTAAATGCTGAAAACTATAAGACACTGACGAAAGAAATCAAGGAAGGCACAAATAAATGGAAAGCTATCCCATGCTCATGGATTGGAATAATATTGTTAAAATGTCCATACCACAAGTTCAATGCAATACTTATCAAAATTCCAATGGTGTTTTTCATAGAGATAGAACAAATAATCTTAAAATTTGTATGGTACCACAAAACCCCCCAAATAACCAAAGCAATCTTGAGAAAGAAGAACAAAGCTGGAGGCATTATACTCCCTGATTTCAAACTATAATACAAAGCTATAGTAATCCAAGCAGTATGATACTGGCACCAAACATACATAGATCAATGGAACAGAATGGAGAGCCCCAAAATAAACCCACATTTTTATGGTCAATTAATTTACAAAAAAGGAGGCAAGAATATGGGGGCAAAGACAGTCTCTTCAATAAATGGTGCTGGGAAAACTGGACCACTTTTTTAAACCACGTACAAAAATAAAATAAATTAAAAATGTAAATGTAAGACCTGAAACTATAAAACTCCTTGAAGAAAACATAGGCAATAAGCTCTTTGACATCAGTCTCAGCAGTATTGTTTTAGATATGTCTCCTTGGGCAAGGGCAACAGAAGCAAAAATAAACAAATAGGACTACATCAGACTAAAAAGGTTTTGCACAGTGAAGGAAATGATCAACAAAATGAAAAAGCAACCTACTGAAAGGGAGAAGATATTTGCAAATTATATGTCTGATAAGGGATTAATATCCAAAACACATGAAGAACTCAAACATAAAGAACTCATACAACTCAGTATCAAAAAAAATTTCAGTTAAAAAGTGGGCAGAGGAGCTGAATAGACATTTTTCCAAAGAAGACATACATATGGCCAACAGGCATGTGAAAAGATGCTCAAATCACTAATCGTCAGGGAAATGCAAATCAAAATCATGATTAGAGGACTTCTCTGGTGGCGCAGTGATTAAGAATCTGCTTGCCAATGCAGGGGACACGGGTTTGAGCCCTGGTCTGGGAAGATCCCACATGCCGCAGAGCAACTAAGCCTGTGCGCCACAACTACTGAAGCCCGAGTGCCTAGAGCCCATGCTCTGCAACAAGAGAAGCCACCGCAATGAGACGCCCGCTCACCGCAACTAGAGAAAGCCTGCACGCAGCAACAAAGACCCAACACAGCCAAAAATAAATAAATAAATTCTAAATCATGATTAGATACTACCTCACACCTGTCAGAATGGCTGTCATCAAAAAGACAGGAAGTAACAAGTGTTGGTGAGGATGTGGAGAAAGGGAAGCCTCATGCACTGTTGGTGGGAATGCAAATTGGTACAACCACTATGGAGAACAGTATGGAGGTTCTGCAAAAAATTAAAAAAGGAACTGCCACACAGTCTAGCAATTCCACTTCTGGGTATATATCTGAAGAAAACAACACTAAGTCAAAAAGTTATATGCATCCCATTGTTCATTGCAGCATTATTTACAATAAACAAGGTATGGAAGCAATCTAAGTGTCCATCGATAGATGAATGGGTAAGGAAGAAACACAATGGAATATCACTCAGCCATAATAGAAAAGAATGAAATCTTGCCATTTGCAACAATATGGATGGACCTAGAGTGTGTTATGCTAAGTGTAATAAGTAAGACAGAGAAAGATAAATACTGTATGATTTCACTTACGTGGAATCTAAAAAACAATTCAAATGAACAAACATAACAAAACAGAAACCAACTCACAGATACAGAAAACAAACTGGATGGTTGCCATGGGGATTGGCAAGATAAGAGAAGAGGATTAAGAGGTACAAACTTCCAAGTATAAAATAAGTCCTGGGATATATGTACAATACAGGGAATATAGTCAATAATAGTGTAATAATTTTAAAGATCAAGATGATGGAGTAGGAAGACACTGAGCTCATCTTCCCCCACGAACACATCAAAAATACATCTTCATGTAGAGCAATTCTCACTGAAAACAAACTGGAAACTGGCAGAAAGACTCTTGTACAACCAAGGCTGTAAAAAATGATCCACACAAAGTCAGGAAGGGAAGAGAAACGATCAGGTCAGGACCTGTGCCTCTAGGAGGAGACACAGAAAGGGAAGGAGATTACATGGGCTGGGAGATCCTCCCTGAGGAGTGAGCGGTATGAACCACATATTGGGTGCCCCTGCCCTGGCGTCCAGTACAGGGAAGATGATACCCGTTGGCTTGTTTGAAGACCAGTGGGAATAGCAGGGGGGCTGCGAGGAACTTAGACTCTGCTCCTGAAGAGCACGCACACACTTGCTTTCTCCTGAAACAGGGCGGAGGAAGCAGACTGAAACTGCCCAGGATGCTGACTGGTTTCCCATGGGCAGTTTCCCATGACCACCCCAGTGCATGTCTGGGCCCCTCTTGTTCTCTGATGCAGCTCCCCGCTAGGGCTAAGGCTGCTCTTGCCCAGGAGAGTGCACAGTTGTGGGGAAGGAGCCAGCTTGGACCTGGCACTGCCTCTGAATGCAGAAAGAGGAGCCATTCCTGGTGCTCATGGAGCCGGCAGGTTGAGTGTGGTCTGGAGCGCTGACTGGCATGCTGGGACGGCCCCAGCAGCTGCCCCGGCCCACTCCAGGTGCCCGCTCCAGCGCTGCTCTCCTCTGGGGCAAAGGTGCCGATGCTGGGAGCAGGGAGAGCACACACTTAGAGGGGACAGAACCAGCTCAAACCTGAACCTCAGTGCTTCTGCTTCAGCACCTTGGGACCTGCCCCTGCCCCCAGTGAGGAAGCGTCAGCCACTGAGCACAGGAGAAGCCCCAGCTCACACCTGGCTCTGGCTCTGTTGCTTCCATCGCCAGCTCCACCTCCCACCAAGGTGAGAGCTGCCAGCACACCCTGGGGAAAGACATGACCTGTGCTCATTTCATATCTAGCTCTCCCACCAAAGCCACATGCAGACTGTGTTGGGATGCTTCCACACAAGGGCATCCCGTCAACACCAGGATAGGTAACTGTTTGACCTAATTTCATAGAGACAGAGACAGTTGTTTCAAACAACAGAACAAGAAAACTCCCTTGAAAAAACAACTAATGAAACAGAGATAAATAATTTACCAGATAAAGAGTTCAAAACATTAGTAATAAGAATGCTAACTGAACTAGGGAAAAGAATGGATGAACAGAGTGAGAATTTTAACAAGGAACTAGAAAACAAAAACCAGTCAGAACTGAAGAATTACAATAACTAAAATGAAAAACATACTAGAAGGAATTAACAGCAGACAAGGTGGTACAGAAGAACACATGAGTGATCTGGAAGATAGAATAATGGAAATCATGCAATCAGAACAGCAAAAAGAAAAAAATGAGAACAGTTTAAGGGACCTTTGGGACAACACCAGGCATACTAACATTCACATTATAGGGGTCCCAGAAGGAGAAGAGAGAGAAAAGCGTCAAAAATGTATTTGATAAAATTATGGCTGAAAACTTCCCAAACCTGAAGAAGGAAACATATATCCAGATACAGGAAGCACAGAGAGTCTCAAACAAAATGAACCCAAAGAAACCCCACACCAACACATCATAATTAAAATGGCAAAATTTAAAGAGAGAATTCTAAAGGCAGCAAGAGAAAAAGAGTCATGTACAAGTAATCCCCATAAGGCTATCAGCTGATTTCTCTGCAGAAACTTTGCAAGCCAGAAGGGAGTGGCATGATAAATTTTAAGTGCTGAAAGAGAAAAACCTACAACCGAGGGTACTCTACTTGGCAAGATTGTCATTCAGAATAGGAGAAATAAAGAACTTCTCAGATAAGCAAGGAGTTCATAAATACTATACCAACTCTAAAAGCAAATGTGAAAGGATCTTTTCTAAGTGGAAGAGAAAAAGCTTCAACAAGAAGAATTTATAGAAAAGGAAAAATTCCACTAGTAAAGACAAATATATAGTAAAGGCTGTGGATCAACCACTGAAATAAGCCAGTACGAAGATTTTTTTTTTTTAATTTTATTCATTTATTTTTGGCTGCGTTGGATCTTTGTTGCTGCACGCAGGCTTTCTCTAGTTGCGATGAGCGGGGGCAACTCTTCATTGCGGTGCGCGGGCTTCTCATTGCACTGGCTTCTGTTGTTGCGGAGCACGGGCTCTAGGCGCGCAGGCTTCAGTAATTGTGGCGCACGGGCTTAGTTGCTCCGCGGCATGTGGGATCGTCCCAGACCAGGGCTCGAACCCGTGTGCCCTGCATTGGCAGGTGGATTCTTAACCACTGTGCCACCAGGGAAGTCCCGGTAAGAAGATTAAAAGACAAAAAATTGTAAAATCAACTGTAACTACAATAAACAGTTAAGGGATAAACATGAAGATGTAAAATATGACATCAAAAACACAAAATGGGGGGGGTAAAAATGTAGATCTTTTAGAATGTGTTGGAACTTAAATAATTACCTGCTTAAAACAAGTAAATGTAGTTATAGGTCAACATACATGAATCCCATGGTAACCACAAATCAGAAATCTACAATAGATAACTTTGTATGGTGACAAAGGGTAACTAGATTTCCTGTGGTGATCCTTTCCTAATGTATAAAACACCAAAGCACTATGTTGTACACCTGAAACTAATATAATATTGTAAGTATACTTCAATTTGAAAACAAAACAACAACAACAACAAAAACCCAACACTATTGCTCCTAAAGGAATATTTTATCGGGAAGATAATCCTAAATTGATAAAGTACCACAGGCAATAAGGTTGTTGTTATTGACAAGCATCTATTTTTTGCACCTTTACTTTGTGCGAGCCTGTGCCAGAAGCTATCTGATGTCTAAGAAGACAGAATCGTGTCCTGCCCTGGAAGAGGTATGGAGCCATGGGCTGCCTTGCTCTGGCCAATGGAATAATGAGCCCCCAAACTGGACTGAGATGAATGAGAATCCCTAGGAATTGTGGGCCCTAGAATGAGATACATTATCCATTTGAAACATGATTTCCTAATTTGAAAAACGGGTAACTAGATCATACTTGCACAATTACTGAGTGTGTACGTCCTGGCAGGCACTGGGCTAGTTATAAATCAATAAGACTGGGAACCTACCCTGAGGATCTTATGAAAACAGTTCCTCGCACTTTCTAGAGACAATATAGATTGTATTCCAAACATTTGGATACTCTTCTATATAAAAAATACAATTGTCTCTTTTCCTTTCTTAACACTGAGATATTTCCTTTCTCAGAAAGAACCAATAATTCCTATTCAAATTAAAAGTTTTATTTTTTTCAATTATTTATGGCCTCAATCTCTGAAATGTTTCATAATAATTGATTTCATAATATCCAGCTTCTAAAATAAATAAGATGGAAATGGAGTTAACAGCGGGAATTATGTAGGATTTACCAAATCATGTATAAATGTTTAATCCAAGATGAATTAATTGGTTAGTGTGATTTGTGTAATAAGTAAACTAATAAGAGAGGGGAAGGGGGAAAGAGAGAGCCTGTGGGTATTTTTAAATGTGTTTAAACTTGAAAATAATTATGTAAGATAGTTTTAGGAACACTTGAACATACAGATAAGCGGGAGGGGAGAGGAAGGTAGAATCTATTTTGCAATTTGGTTTTTTCCCCACTTAATATGTTATGCATATTTTCCACATTATGTACTACTATACTATTATATGTATATGAACAATGTAATTAGTAGCCCCCATTATGTTTCCTGGTTGATTTAATTATGTTTCTGCTTTGTATATAAGGTTATTCCAATTTTTTTTCCATTATAAGCAATGCTATATGAAATACCTTTGTAAAATTCTTCAGGTTGTCTTACCAAATCAAAGGATACGTTTAAGGCATTTAAATACAGGTTGCACATGAAAGTGTGTGGCAGTTGATACACCACCAGCATAAGTGCCCTTTGCCCCACATACTGGGAAATCTAAGTGGTATGATTCTTTATCCATTTGGTAGAAGAGAAAGGAAGCAAATGGAGCTTTTTAAATGTTTTATTTTAAAGTTGAGTGAACACTTGTTATATAACATTTGTTACAGAGTCAAGTCAGTAGTGGCCTGAGGATTTTTATTCTGTGTGACTCTTTTAATGAGAAATTAATTTATACCTTGATATTTATATTTTGTAATATATATTTGTTAAAAATTATTCTAAAATACCATGTTTCTGTAATCTGTTTCTAATTGAGATCAACAAGCCCTTTGGTTTACGTGGGATAATTAACATTTTGTGCCTGCCCACATTTAGAGTAAACTCATCATATATGTTAAGTTGATTCTGTTTTAGAAAGCGTGGTATTTCCTTACATAATGTCAAGAATAACTGAAGCTCCCAAGCACTTTGTAATGGTTGGGATTTTTTTTTTTAATACTTACAAAATTTAAGTTATGTACCCATGAGCACACAGGTGTCTGTCCTTTTAAAAGGTGCTATCCATGTCATATGCATATTTCTCAGATCCAATTTGTGAGCAGTAGGTACTTCCTGCAAGTGTGTGTATTCTCTCTCCAGGGTTCTCCATGGTTGCCCACCTCAAAGAGTAGAACCAAGTGTTCAAGCCCCCATTTTTAGGAAGGGTGCCTTTTCTTTAGGTCAGCATTTCCCCCAAAGATATTCAGTGGAAAGCTCATCCCATGGATAAGTAAGTAATAAGTATTTCATATTAAATATGTTTCATAGCTAGTCCTTAGCTCTATCTAGAGTTTCATGCTCATAGTTATTGTTTTCTAAATAGGATTTTGTAGGAATTTCTTAATTTTATTTTCTATTCTTTACTGTTTTTCCTTGTACTGATATAATGGAATATAATTGATTTTTTAAAAAAAAATTTGTCTCTGATCACATTTTAATTTTATGAGATACTTGGATATCTCTATCTATCTAGAGACCATTTTAGTCCAATCTTTGTTGGTTTTATACTATAGTAAATACAAATTGAGATTTATTTCCCTTTTTCACATTTCTAGAAGTAGCAGCCAAAGACACAAAGACACTTTATGTAACCTTTTGGCCATCAAAGCTCTCTTACGTTGTTAGGAGGGACTGGTTGATGTCAGATCCTAGTCAGGATCTACCTTTCAACTCTTCTTTGTATTTTCCCTTTGTCTTTAAAAAGTATTCTGTCTTAGTTTTGGAATATTTAGAATAAATTCTGAAAGTCATGAGTACTGAGCTTTTCATGATGTGCTATCTACCTGAAATCTTATTCATTTTCAAACTGTGGGTCTAAGCATCTTTGGACCCTTATATAATTCTGGTGCTTGAATTGCAACTTTGTAAAATGCATCAGATTATTCTGGTTGAGCACCTGTCTTTACAAAAATGCTCTTATGATATCTTCATCCTCTAAAGTAGGATTGCCACTCTTAGAAACTCAAAGGGGAGTATCAAAGAAACTAACTCATCAGCTGAACTATCCATTTCCCCAGCTCTAAGTCAGAGAGCCAAGAGGGCAGGCAGGGCACTCGATACCCTCCTTGACTCTGAGCTGGGCCTGGTACTCTGGATGCTATTTTGCATGGGTTATCTCACTTAATACTCATGATAGTTCTGTGAGCCACGTGGCGTTATTCCCCATTTTACAAATACAAAAACTGGGACACACTGAGTTTCAACATCTTGTTCAAACTGGCAAATATCAAATCCAGGATTTATACTCAAATCTTTTTGATTTCAAATCCCCATTCTCTTAACCAGTTTCCAGAGCAAGTAGTCGGAACTGTATTGATTATACTCTTTGGGCTAACAAATCGCTGAAATGGGAGTGGGAAAGGGATACTTCATACAGTCAAAGTCATTTCTTGGCTAGTGAGGAAATGAAAATTTGCAGTATCCTCAAATTTATTCAACTCGGACTTTGGTAAAGTGCCTTCCGTCTGGCTAGATATATTTCAGCGGTTATGGGGACAGGAAGTGACTGGTATTTTATGGGTGATATTCTATGGGTGCTCATTAATTGAACTGAAGTAGTCTAATCAGAACACTGTATGGAAATAAAGAGCTTGACTAAAATATCCTTTCTCTGATACTCGATGTCTTAACTTAGTTCAGGCTGGTTCTAGCATTGGCTCATTATTAGAATGAACTTTTATGTGCTACAGTGGTTATCTGACCAAAATCAGGCAAACAAACAAAAAACCACATAATATTCCATCTTCTGAAGATCCAGGTACCTTATTTTATATGACTATTACTGTGAACACAGCACTTTATACGTAAACTATAATTTCCGCTTCTCTAGTTACTCCCCTTAAAATCTATTTTTTTTAAAATATTTATTTATTTATTTATTTATTTGGCTGCATCAGATCTTAGTTGCGGCACACGGGATCTTCGTTGCGGTGTGCGGGCTTCTCTCTAGTTGTGGTGCATGGGCTCAGTAGTTGTGACACGTGGGCTTAGTTGCTCCATGGCTTGTGGGATCTTAGTTCCCTGACCAGGGATTGAATCCGCGTCGTCTGCATTGGAAAGCGGATTCTTAACCACTGGACCACCAGGGAAGTCCCCCCTTAAAATCTATTTTGTACCTTGTGGCCACATCTTCTAAAAAGATATTTTGATCTTGTCACATTGCCCCCAAAATATCTTAAGCCTTCAGGATTCAAGTCTAAACCCCTTGTTCGTTTTTAAAAGCTCTTTGCAGACTGACCTACCTTTCTAGCTTTTTCTTGATCTGCCTGAATCTGGGGTTTTACTGAAATTAGTCATTTTGTGGGCTTTTCTCAGTAAGTCTAGGACCTTTCTAGCTTGGCACCTCTAAAAATACTATATTCTCGAATTCAGGTGGTTCCCTTCTTTTCTCTGTGTAAATCCTTGTTTCCCCAAACAATACACCCTGCAGTGATCCCTCCCTAGACTGACAGTTACAGCCCTTTCCCAGCCTGCACTTGACAGGGGAACAACCCTCAGGTACTGAGGCACTGGGGAGAGGAAGTGAAGTCCGGCGCCTTTTCCCCTCACAGGAGTGGTCATGCCCAGTTTCTAGATTCAGGCGTGTTGGGGACTGAAGCCTGTGGCGGAGTGTATTCTGTTTCACAGATATGAAAATATATGGCATTGACAAAGAATTTATGGCTTAGATCAATGGGTGCCAAACTTAGCTTTGTAATAAAGTCGTCTAGAAGCCTTTAAACATACAAAGTACCCAGGTCCTTCCCTGAGCATCCTGCTGCTTTGGATTGGTGAATCTGCGAGGCATTCTCGCTTTTGTGATAAACAAATGGGCGTTACTTTGTTCTTATTTGACTTTAACGTTTTGCAGCATTTGACTTCATTGACCATCCCTCATTTCTTTCACACCTTCTTTCCTTCTATCATCCCTTCCTAGTTTGTTTCTTCATTAAATGTTACCCTTTAAATGACTCTTTCTCTTCCTCATTGTATATACAATTGCCTGCACCTAATTCTTTTTATTATGTGCCAATCATTTCCAGCTATCTTTAGTCTAGAACTTTCTACTGAGCCCCAAACACATATATACCTAGTAACCTTCAATATTTGGATCATCCATGGATCAAACAAACTCAAAACAGATCATGCCCTAAACTGGGCTTCTTATTTCCATTTTTTTTAAGAAAAATTTTGTTCATTTTCCTTAGGATTTCGGTCTTACCCGCGGCACACGGGATCTTAGTTCCCCGACCTGGGATCGAACCTGCGCCCCCTGCAGTGGAAGCGCGAGGTCTTAACCAGGGAAGTCCCCTTATTTCCATCCTTGTCCCTGCCACTGTCCCCCTAACTCCTGCTTCCTGTTTTCTCCATCACAGTAACTGGTACAACCAGCCTTTCAGTCCCCAAAGCCAGAATATGGGCATAATCTTGCTTCTCAGTCATCTCCCCACATTGCTCAGTCACCACATCCAGCTTATTCTATCCATTTAACATCTCTAGGATCTCTTGCTCCCATTATGACCCTTCTGTGTTTCAGTGTTAAGAAACATGAATCAGACTTATTAGCTGCTTGCTTGGGTGCCCACACCCCTACCCACCCCACTGAAGTGCACAAATTAGTTCAAATATCATCTCTAAGAACTTCCCCTGTCTGGTTTAGATGCCGCTCCCCTATACTTTCACCTCTATCATGACACTTACTACACTCTTCTACAAATGTGGACTACTTGTGGCTTTTTCCTACTGGACTTTAGCCTTCTGAGGGCAGGGACCAAGTCTTATGACACTGTGTCCTAGAAACAGCATAAGGTCTAGAATATAATATATTCCTAAATGTTAGTTGGATGGGTGCATGAATAAATTAGCCTGTAGTCTAATAGATAAAAATGCTTAAATAACATCACTTATAATTAAAATAATGCATAGACTTTATACAGTATTTAGAAGAATATAAAAAAGCAAAAAGAAAACAAAGTGTTTATAATTTTGTTACACAAAGATAACTACAATTTATCTTTATTTTTGTAGCCTTTCAGCCTTTTTCTATGCATGGATGAATGTAATAATAGTGTATATATATACAATTGTGTATGTATAGATATACACACACTCTTTTGTAAACTGCTTTTACTTAAGAGTATCCTTCTCTGCCATTAAATATTCTATCTGCATGCATTTAGTGAGCATGCATTACTTTTGTTAACGAGAAGTAAAATCATTAAAACAATTGATTCTCCTATTAAACTCACTTTACAATGGGAAGATAGCCAAGTCCTAAGGACCCTCATGAAGACTAAGCAAAATGCTCTTAACATTTTCCTTAGAGAAAAAAGGGTGAATTAAAGGAATCACAGACTGACCTAGTTTTCTACCATGAAATCGTTAACCATAGTTAATGCTAGATTTTCTGATCAAAAGTTATCTTTTAATGGGATCAGAGCTAAATTGAAATCTTTAATAACTGTCTGTGACAAGAAGACCATAGTGCTGAATAATCTTTAAAGTACTATAGTTTCTAGAACAACTTAGGCCGTACTTAACCAAACTAGGTATATTTCTGAATACAAACCTGGTGATTTTTATGTCATACTGTAGTCTTATAATGATGTTTTAAGGTGAGAATGTCACTAATAAAGACAAAATTCAAAAAGGTCTCCAAAATAATTCCTTAAAGGAATTATCTTTCTCTCTTTGTGTTTAACACAAGTTCTAAGTTTGAGGAAACTACTGAACAAATATAAGTGATAGGATTATTAGTTACTTATATAAATATTCTCACTTCTTTTTTTTTTAACACTTTAAAATGGTTTGAAGTGATCTTTCTTCCTCTCATTCTTTTCCTGGTCATTTTACCTTTGTTTCACTGACTTAAAGTTCTAGAAATTCATCATCGTTTTCCAGAAGGACCTTGTTAGGCAGCCACCCATCAGTAACTTCACTAACCAGCTTTGGCAAATGCCTTGAGTTAATCAGTGACTCTATAGTCAGACCTAAGCACATGAAAAAATAACCCCCTTTTTAAGCGAGTGCTCTACTGTCGTGGCTGTGCTTTCTGGTGGAGGAGTGAGTGCCAGCGCTCTGGAGAGTAGCTTGTCGCCTGTTTCCACTGCAGGATAATTAGTCCCTGCCAATGGGTGCTGCACATAGCGTTTGGGAGTAAGTATGCAGAAACAGTGATTATTGCAACCTAAATATTTGCAGGGGCCAGATGGAAGGATGGAGGGAGGGAAGCTCAGGGGCCAGTGTTAACTACCTGCTCTGGGAATCAGCTGCTCAGTAACTCACGACCTCCAACCTAATGCTATTATGTGGGAACGTGAGCCTGGTGTTGCTACATCGTCCCAGCTTTTTCAAAAGAAATTGAATTATGGATTATGTGTGTCAAATCTCCCCAATTTTACGGTGTTAGCCACTGTTTAAGAAAAAAAAATGGTGAGCAGTCTAAAAAGCACCCATCTGCTGCTGAATCCAAGCCACAGGCTGCCAACTGAAGGCCTCCAGCATTGATATTAACATAAACTTTTGGGTTTTACTTATTTTTTTAAATATTTATTTATTTGGCTGTGCCGGGTCTTAGTTGCAGCACGCGGGATCTTTGTTGCTGCATGCAGGATCTTTAGTTGAGGCATGCGGGATCTAGTTCCCTGACCAGGGATCGAACCCGGGCCCTCTGCATTGAGAGTGCAGAGTCTTAACAACTGGGCCACCAGGGAAGTCCCAGTTTTTACTTATTTTTGAGTGATCCTTTTTGTAACTATAACTTTTGTTTTGATAGTGATTCTCAAAAGATTCCTATTATTTTTGGTGAACTAGAACAAAGAAGCTTATTTAGTTGGTGCTTTTTAAATAATGTTTTCCTTTCATAGACACACAAAGAATCTTTAAGAATGGGCATTACATCAGGGCATTACTAACTGTTGATTTCATCTGGAGTTGTAGAATATTGGCTCCAGAAGGGGCCTTACAAGCAAGTAAAATAACCCCTTTCTTTTTTTTTATTTTGGCCACGCCACATGGCATGCGGGATCTTAGTTCCCCAACCAGGGATCGAACATGCACCCGCTGCAGTGGAAGCACGGAGTCTTAACCACTGGACTGACAGGGAAGTCCCTAAAATGACCCCTTTCATATAAGGACCTTAGGTCAGGCCATTGAGGGTGGGTTTTAAAAGGTGATAGTTTTCTAGTAACGACCTCTGTGGTCAAGAGTGCTTTGCCTTATTGGGTTTCTGTGGCTGTATTCAGAATGGAGGAGCCTGGGAAGGTTTTAGGCCAAAGTGCCTTGAAATATCTTTAATTTACAATCAATACAAGTGAACAGTGGGACTGCATACGTATATAGTTCAGTATTCTCTAGGTCACATTCTTTCTCTCTTCTTCCCTTTCCTTATCTTATTTCCTATTCTCTGTGCCATAATGTACTCTGAAGTATATTTTTAATGAAATAGTTATTAAGTTATTTAGTGGTTCCTGCTTATAGTTTTGAAATCAAGTGGGTGATTTAGGGGTTATATCTTGCTGTGTATTGCCCCAATTTCTTTTCTTACCGGTCAGGTGACCTTTGATAAGACAAGAGTGCCTAACTGCTTCTGGGTCATTTTGGTCAGGTTTGTTGGTTTATGTGGTAGCAGGATTTTAGAGAATCACACGGAAGGGACTTTCTAAAAGGTCTGTTCGAAAGTAGAATGAACTTATACATTTAATGCTCCAGATACCTATATGAGGAGCTAGGTTTTCTTATCTTCATTTTAGAAGCTCAGGGAGATTAAGGACCTTTCTCTAAGCTTCCAGCTGATAACAAGTGGCACCAACTTGGGAGGTCAGGTCTTTAACTTAGAAATGTGTGCTTTTTGTACTTTACCTCACAATTATGTTAAAAAAAAAAAAAAGGGAAAAAAGCAACAGTAAATAAAATCCCACCATAACTAGTAGTCTTGTTTGATAGCATAGATTATAATCATACCTAAAGCCCATACACCTAATCGATGAATAGTTAGAATAATGTTTTGTTCCAAGCATCAACTCAGATTTGTCATCAGTTTTTATATCCCTCAACCCTACAGCTTTGTCAGTGATGGGCTTTTATGAAATAGTAAAACCAGGACAGAGGGACTGACCATAAAGGAAATGGTGAAGCATATTGGTAGGGACCACGAACTGACCTGAGGTTAATACCAGGTCCATCCCTAACATACTGTGTGGCCTTGGGCAAGTTAGTTAATCTGTGTAAGCATCTGTTTCTTCCACCATTAAATAGGACAGATAATTACAGTGGCTACCTCCTGAGGTTATCATGAGAAACAAATAAGCTTGTCCATGCACTAAATGAAAGTTAGTTGTTACTGCTGCTGTTGCTTCCTTTGCTATAATTGGCAGTGCTTTGTTGCCTCTAAGGTAAGCCTGCTGCCTTCTGAGGACCTTTATCACTTACCTTCAAAGAATTTCTTCTTCAGAGATGACAACTTTATCTGCTAAATGGGGATTTGTAGCTTGAATATGGTGTCTCCTTTGGGGTGAATCTCTGAAGGAGCCTTGAGGCTTATGAAGAAATCTGATTAAGCCCAAATTTGTAGTTAGACAGAAAACCTGAACAAAGCTTGAGTGCTGGGTTTTGGTATTACCAGTTGCTGGATGGGTGGGGATTATTTTTGTGCCTGGAGGAGTGTGGATGGCAACCTTCTCCCCATCTCCACTGCCTCGCCTGGGCTCTGGTCTTGATCATCTCATGGCTGGATCACCGTTGTCGCCTTCTCCACAGAGCCTTTGTTTCTAGTCGGTCCTCTCTCTTCCTGACCTTCCCTACTTGGCTCCACAGCAATCTTTCTAAACTAAAGATCTGGCCAGGGTTCTTCCCTGCTGGAGCCCTGGGTGTTGCCTAGTAGTACTTCTCAAGCTTTGGTCATTCACTTCCTTTCCAAGTATCCCCATATCTGCGAACCATCTGTACTACTGTTTACTTAATAGTTGTCTTCAAAGGATTTAGATCAGGACTTCCCTGGTGGCGCAGTGGTTGAGAATCTGCCTGCTAATGCAGGGGACGCGGGTTCGAGCCCTGGTCTGGGAAGATCCCACATGCCGCGGAGCAACTGGGCCCGTGAGCCACAATTGCTGAGCCTGCGCGTCTGGAGCCTGTGCCCCGCAACGGGAGGGGCCGCGATAGTGAGAGGCCCGCGCACCGCGATGAAGAGTGGCCCCCGCCTGCCGCAACTAGAGAAAGCCCTCGCACGAAACGAAGACCCAACACAGCTAAAAATAAATAAATAAATAAATAAATAAATAGAGTAGCTATTAATTAAAAAAAAAAAAAACAAAGGATTTAGATCAAATCATTTTTTTTTTTTTACTTAGGCTTTTCCTGATCAGTAATATCTGTGAAATCTGAAGTATATAATATGCTAGTTGCATTTCCTCCTAATACTCTTTAGATAAATACGTAACTATGAAAATGGGTTCCTCTGTGTATCCCCTGAAGTCAGTGGAGCTGCCCCTGCTACACTTCGGTAAACAGTGGCCTCAGGATAAGGTCAAAGCATTTTATCTCATGCCCAGGACTTTCTGTGACCCAGTGACCCGGCCCCTCTGGCTCTTTTTTTTTTTTTCCTTTCCTGCCATTCCATTAGCAAAGAGTAAAACTTGCTCTTTCATTCTACCTGTCAGGAATTCTTCCCCTGCCTGATGAGTTTCTATTCAACATGGACATCCCAGCTCAGATGCCCACTGGGTGTGTTGTTGGAACTGTGTTAGGAATTTTTGTTTATTTCTCTCAACCTGCTCGCTCTAGAGCAGGGCCTGGATCACTCTGGGCAGGCACTGCATCTCAGCAGCTTTTCCCTATCACAGAATCCTCTGTCAGAAGCCACCAGTGACATGATTGCATTGCCCCTCTTTCCCTCTGCCATGTCCAGTTTGACCTCCTTCCGGCATCACCCTGCCCTTAAGATGCCAGGTCTTTTTGCACATGTCCCCTCCAGTAGAATGCCACTTCTCTTCCTCCTGTAACTGGCTCTTTCTCCTCCTTCAGAACTCAGCTTGGGGGCTTCCCTGGTGGTGCAGTGGTTAAGAATCCACCTGCCAATGCAGGGACATGGGTTCGATCCTTGGGCCAGGAAGATCCCACATACCGTGGAGCAACTAACCCCATGTGCCACAACTACTGAGCCTGTGCTCTAGAGCCCAAGAGCCACAACTACTGAGCCCACATGCCACAACTACTGAGCCCGCATGCCACAACTACTGAAGCCCTCGTGCCTAGAGCCCACACACCGCAACAAAGAGTAGCCCCCGGTCAGCGCAACTAGAGAAAGCGCCCGCGCAGGAACAAAGACCCAACGCAGCCAAAAACAAACAAACAAACAAACAAACTCATCTTGCCCTTGGCCCCTGGGAAGCCGTCCCTGACCCCAGTGTGAAATGATTCTCCACTGGGCTTACCTTTGTCATCACTCTTCTTAAAATAATAATAATAATAAAAATTATTATATATTATAATAATAATTATGTATATTATAATAATAATTAGAATGGATGTTGGAGCAGAGATACAAGAGCATATGGCTGGAGCAAAGAGCACATTTGGGAGATTGGCCTAAGGAGTTTGAAATTATCCTAAAACCTACAGGGAGATGTTGGAAGGATTTTACACAGCTGGGTAAAGTGATCAGATTTGCATTTTATCAGCTCACTTCTACTTCCCTGCCACTTCCTCTTGGCTTCCTTCCAGGACCACTTCTACTGCTTCTTCCTTAAGTACTAGCTTTTTCCAGGACCTAGTACCTGACCTGTGAGTTCCGTGCTCACACATGTTACTGCAGTTATTGCTTCATGACCACATAGTAGCTAGCATGGTGGTATTACTGGTAATCGTGTTGGCTTGGCCAGAGGCCGTAGATAGTGTCCTGAGGTAACTGAGGCCAGAAGCTCAGTGACTCATGGAGACCACAAGGTGAGTCACTGAGTTTCAAAAAAGCCATCAACAGGTTTTCAGAGATCAAGAGAAATGATAACTGAGATACTGTTGAGAACTCACAATAGGTCGAGTTTGAGGAAA
Source organism: Eubalaena glacialis (assembly GCF_028564815.1). Taxonomy (NCBI): domain Eukaryota; kingdom Metazoa; phylum Chordata; class Mammalia; order Artiodactyla; family Balaenidae; genus Eubalaena; species Eubalaena glacialis. Next base: position 36,806,285 of record NC_083727.1, on the reverse strand, counting down.
TCAGCTTCACTAAAGTAGTGAAGGAGGGAAGAAGATTTAAAAACCCTGCCTCCTTCCAGACAGTATCTGAGGCAGGTTTAAGAAAGGGCATATACTAAAAGGTTAATAAAATCAGGAATGAAAAGGAGTTGGAAAAAAATGCATAACCCAGATGTTAACAGTACAATCTGAAGGGAAGATGAGGTATAGGAAGGAGGCTTTAGGGAGAAACAAAATCTTGAGGCTTATTTTTTAAGGAAGTGCAAGTAAGTTTGTGGATTAAGGTGAAGGAAATAAAGGGATGGAGGAGTGGGGTGGGAATAATGGAGGGAATCCACTAAGGAGCGGGACTGTTGAAAGTTCAGAGAGGAGGGTTAAAACGGGAGAGTAGTTCCTTCTTCTGAAGAGAAAGGTCATTAAGAGGCAAGCAGAGCGGAGTGCATTTCTAGAATGGTACAACGGAGAGTCCTCTGTTCAGGGAGGGTGGGTGGGTAGGAGAGCGGGGGTGAGAGCTTGAGAAAGTAGAGGCCTGGAATAGCTGCTGTGCGAAGCAGTGAAGGAAGAGAGCTAGAGGGGAGTAGAGAATCCCACGAGGGAGGGTTTCTCCTGGCCAGTGTTAGGTGCCCTTGACTTGTAGTGGATCCATTAAGCGCCAATAAGCAAACTCAGTAACATGCATCATCCCAAGAGAGCAGTTAGAAAGATGATGTTTGTTTCTGTGGGCAGGCATTTGGAAGGACAAGTGCAATGGAAGGATCAAAGCCGTGTGCCTCTAGGGGGCGGCGGTGCAGGTGAGGTGGAAAGACTGGCCTGGAGGTGTGTGAATCCAGGAGGGGCTAATGCTGGGGAAGGAGGAGGGCTGAGGGTCAAGGTGAGAGTGGAACTGGTATAGTCAGGAGGAAGGAGTGGGCGAGGTGAACCCAGAGGGACTAGGAGGGGAATTTTCAGAACTTTAGGCCTGTTTCCAGAGGGCAGGGTTCAGTTCTGGGAACTAACCACCAGGAAAATCCAGTTAAGTTAGCCAAAAAGAGCCATTCCAAGCATTAGGTTAGATAAACTTAAATAAACTTAGTGCCACTCTAATCTAGAAGGAGAAAACATGAAGTCACATCCTCTTCTCTTTGGTCTCCAGGGGCCTAAGAATTAAGCAATAAGATTGGCTCCAAGTGAACTTTAATTTTCTCTTGTGGAACAGGCCATTTTAATTGTTCACTACCGCTTTTCCCTCAGAGGCATAGCGTGAGGGCCCTCTCTACATGAGAGAATGAGGAGATTTTATGTGGGACGCTGTAGTTGAGGGAAACTGGGGTGTGCCAGTGCCCTGGATGTCTGAGAGGAGAGACACGAGCACTTCCCATCAGGTTGCCCCATAGCAGAACATACTTCGGAGGTTTGCCATCTCACCTGAGGCTTCTCGAGGCTGGGGCGACTTCGTTGGCTGCAGAGATAAAGCCCACCACCTGAGGGAGGTGGGAGGTTGTCCAGGGCTGCTGCCCTGCCTGTTGCAGCCAGTGGAGAACCATTGCCAGGAGCGTGGCTGAGGCGAGGCGGCTGCCCCGCGATGTTCCCCAAGCGCGGAGCGCAGTGCTGGCAGTGATGGGCGCCTGTGCGTGCAACGTGGACGAGCAGGAATGGGGCGTGGGCCGCACGTGACCTAAGGGCCACTCAGGGCATCTCACACTTACTTGAGCTTCGTTAATAAAACCCAAAGCCAAGGAAGTAGTTGACCTATAGTATGAGACCTCTGTCTGTGGACAGGTACAAAAATGTACTACCCCCCTTAGGGTTCAGCATTCACAAAAGAAGAGGCAGTCAGCTTAGACTGGCTGGAACATTTCCAGAGATGGGCTGTTTGGGCACATTAATCTTCTGAGCCTCAGTTTCCTTATCTTTAAACTGGGCATAGTAACACTTGCCTCTTAGAGCTGTTGTGTAATGTGAGGTCCTCAAGGCAGGGAATCAGGTCTTTTCTTTTCAGGTAGCTGACATATTTCATCAGCATTGCTTAAAACAGAAGGTTGCTTCTCTGTTTAACATTAAAATTGTTATGACTTTGACCCTCTTTTCTGTGGTTTTTTGAGAATGCCTTTTCCCTCCTTTCTAGATATTTCCTTTTGTGGTAAGTTCAACAAGCCCAGTGCTGGCCCTGGCTGCTCTTGACCTTGCTGCAAAATAGGCCACTCACTCTGGCAACAGACGATCCCAGAGGCCTGATTCACCACTCACTGGAAATCCAGCAGTCCCAAGAGAAGAGATTTGGAATAATCCTCTCTTACTTGGTCATCCCAGATTCTTGCCCTGGGTTGACATATTTCTTCTAGAGAGAAAGGCACAGGGCAGGCAAGAATACTTTGTGCCAAAACTCACCTTCCCCCAGCCCCTCACTTGTTACAGCTCCTGGGAACTCACACATATGTGTATGACATATGTAGCCATCTCCTTCCATAGTATGCCCACTGTTTTCCCAGCAGCACACCATGCCCACATTCACCTGCTCCTAAGATAACCATGGCATTCATGTGGATCCCAGGTCATGAGTCTAGACCAGGCCATTCCCCCCACCCCCTTGAATAGTTTCTCGTCAAGACGGATGGGGTGGAAGAAGGGGTATTATCCTTTCCTAAGGTCTTACCTCTATTAGGACCACGTTAATTCATCAGAGATGCTCTGATAATCTTGAACTTTGAAAGAGAGGTATTAGGCACACAATTCCTCCTTCTTAGGACATCCTCCTTCTTATACAGATCTTCTCTCTCACCCACCTTCCATCCCATCCACCCGCCCAGTGGGTTGGAGGAACGAGTTGTCTTCCTCAGGCAGGGAATGTTCAATTATAACTTCCTCCAGAATAATAAGTCCTACTCACCTTTCATCTACATAATAAAAAGGATTGCTCAGATGGTTTCCCCAAGCAACTTAATGCCTTCGTCACCAAAAAGGGAAGTGACTGGCAATTGCTAAGATTGGATCTCACCTTAAAATCTTTATTGACCTGCAGTTTTCACAGTTTATATTTTCTTATAATATCTAAGAAGAAATGAAATCTTAACTTCAAATCTGTGCCTCATCCCTCATTTCCTTGCAGTCTTACACAGGGGTATATGTCAGCATGAGCTTTCAGCATTTCTTGGGATGCTTTTTCAGTGTTTATGCTTGTACAATGACTTCTCCTTTGAGAGTAAAATGTTAGAGGATAAACGAGCAGTGCTTCATGGAAAGTAGGTTCAAAAAGTGATAAAAATGTGTCTTGTGTCGTAACCAGGAAGTTAAGTGGGAAACAGTTCAGAAATCAATGTGGGATAAGGGGAGGACTTTGTAGTGTGGTTCAAAGAACCCTAATTGCCACCTCCGGAGATCTAGTCCTGGCTGTGATGCTGATAGTAGACTTCAGAGCCCCCATCTAAGGGGGCTTACATCTAAGGAGAGTTAGTTGGATTAAATGATATCCTGTATCTCCACCAACCCTAATATTCCAGAAGGTAGTTCCTCAAGGTCAGGGTCACTGGCACATAGTGGGTACACAGGGAGTATTATTGAAGGAAGTGATGCGCTGCAGCCAGGGACAACCAGGAACACACCTGAAATTGAATGTGTTGGGTTGACTTGTTGCAACGAGGGAGAATGCACTGCATGGGACCGAGGGCCATCTCAGTAAGAGGGTGCTTGAAAGGGGTCGCAGGATGTAGGTTTATGTTAGGTGATTCGAGGGATAACTTAAAAAAGTGGGACTTTGCTCTAGATTGGAAGCTGTCAGGAAGCAAAAGTCATTCTGTGATTGAATATATTATAAATCCTATGTAGAAGGAGGAAAAACTAGAGAGGCTAGTGCCATAATTGGTAAAGAAGCACAGTCATTTATATTAGCCAGATTAGAGAGATGTTTGGTCATTTTTGTGGTTGGACAATGTTTGTGTTTAGATATCAGACCCCAGTGGTCTCGTTTCTGTCATGATTCGTCATGGTGATAGAGTGGCTTTGCCGGACGTTGATGTTTTGTGAAGTTGTTAATGTTCAACGGGAGAATACCAGGGCCTAGCTGTGAGTGCCAGGCCAGTTTCTCCCAACACTGGGGCCAGGCCGATAGGAGCAGGCTAGCTCCCACGTATCAGGGACTGCTTTCCTCTTTCTCACAAATAAGCTAGCCAACAAATATTTAGGAAGCCATTTTATTTAATGTGGATAAGCATGTAATAAATGTGTCCTTTTCCAAAAGTTAAAGTGAAGCATATTTGGTTCTCAACTTTCTTCTAAAATACAGTTAGGATGGACTAAATTTTAGGTGTTAGAAAACTAAAAGAGTTAGAATTATATATATATATATTTTTTTTTAATTTATTTATTTTATTTATTTATTTTTGGCTGTGTTGGGTCCTCGTTGCTGCACGTGGGCTTTCTCTAGTTGCGGCGAGCGGGGGCTACTCTTCGTTGCGGTGTGTGTGCTTCTCATTGCGGTGGCTTCTCTTGTTGCAGAGCGTGGGCTCTAGGCGCGCGGGCTTCAGTAGTTGGGGTGCGCGGGCTTAGTTGCTCTGCAGCACGTGGGATCTTCCCGGACCAGGGCTCGAACCTGTGTCCTCTGCATTGGCAGGCGGATTCTTAACCACTGTGCCACCAGGGAAGCACTAGAATTATATATTTATCAAACCTTTCTGGAGTCATGATTTTTTCTAAGTTAACTTTTAATAGGAAATGTCATACTACATGTTAATAATAGTTCAGAGATTCAAAAGAGTATACATATTGCTGGTAGGAGGGCAAAAAATGATTCCATCCCTAAAAAGGGCAACATGGTATTATATATAGAAAGCATAAGTGAATTGCTCCTTTGATAACACAGTCCCACTTCTGGGAATATGTCCTACAGCTCTACCTGTACACGTGCAAAAATGACATACCAAGTTACTCATCATAGCATTGTTTATAAAAGCACAGTCTTGGAAACAACCCAAGTGTCCAGCTGGAGAGGACGGTTACATAAACTATGATAAATCCACACAGTAAGGTACTGTGTAGCTATGAAAGAAAGAATGAGGAAGCCATCTCTATACTGTTGTGGAAGGATATCCAGGCTATATTGTTTAGTGAAAAAAGCTAGATAGAGAATAGTACTATCTTTTGTAGAAATGAAAGACAAAGAGAATCTATATTCATATTTATTTCTATCTACAAAAATAACACTACAAGAACACACAAGGAAATAATAAAGTGGTCAACTATAGGGGAAAAAGGTGGACCCAGAATGTGATGGACAGGGATATGAGTGAGATGGAAACTTCTCATTATTTGCCTTTTGAAATATAATTTTAATTCTCAAATTATAAAATGTACTACCTAGTCCAAAAATTTAAATAATTTATGGAAAGATATCTATATATCTATATCTATATATCTATATATCTATATAGATATATAGATATAAAATGTAATATGTCTTTCTTCTACCTCATTCCATTCCCCAGAGATAACCATTTTGATCAGTTTCTTATATAGCTTTTCAGAGTAGTCCATTGTATTAGTCAAGGATCTCAAGAGAAACGGAACCGAGAGGATGTGTGTGTGTGTGTGTGTGTGTGTGTGTATAAAATATATGAAAACTGGTAATTCTATATTATGGAAGAAAAGGCATAATTAATATAAAAAGGAAAAAACAGCTTAGAAATACATTTGATAGTGGTTAATGTTACATTATATAAAGGCTCCCACATATTGAAAAGAAAAACATTGACTCCACAATCACAAGGAGCCAATTCATGAAAGCAGCCCGGAAGAAAACTTTTAAAAAATGTTCAACCCACTACCACTCAAAGAAATGCAAAGTGAGTCGGGTAAAACTTAAAATATATATTAAATTCATTTAGAAAAAGAAGGATAAGCAGGATTGTTATGAGACTTAGATGCAAACTGCAATGCTCGTGTCAGAGTAAACTAGTCAGCCTTTCAAGAGCAGTTTGGCAGGATGAATCACAAGTTATAAAATCATGCCCTTTGGCCTAATAATCCCTTTTCTGGGAACTAATCTTGAGGAAATAATTCAAAAGGTGGCAAAAGGCATAGATCATGAGGATGTTCATCGTAACGTAGTTTGTATAATCAAAGAAATGGAAAAAACCTAAATATCCCAAAGCCATAGGAATTTGGGTAATTATGGTTTATTACTTTCATGAAATGTAGGCATTAAAGTCAGTACAAGGGGCTTCCCTGGTGGCACAGTGGTTAAGAATCCACCTGCCAATGCAGGGGACACGGGTTTGAGCCCTGGTCTGGGAAGATCCCACATGCCGTGGAGCAACTAAGCTCGTGCACCACAACTACTGAGCCTGCACTCTAGAGCCCGCGAGCCACAACTACTGAGCCTGCGTGCCACAACTACTGAAGCCCGTACTCCTGGAGCCCATGCTCCGCAACAAAAGCCACTGCAGTGAGATGCCCGCGCACTGCAACGAAGAGTAGCCCATGCTTGCTGCAACTAGAGAAAGCCTGCACGCAGCAACGAAGACCCAACTCAGCCATAAATAAATAAATAAATTTTTTAAAAAGTCAGTACAAGGACTAGCAACATGACAAATATGCATTATTTTATGTTACATATAACAAACAATTATGTCTTAGCCCTGATAACAATGGAAAGAAAACTGTGTACATGTGCTCAAGAACAGATAGGACTATAGAAACCTAAACACAGTTTGACCGATGGGAATATTAGAATTATAGTGACATTTCTTTTTTGTTTTAATTAATATTTGTCTTAGTTTGTTCAGGTTGCTATAACAGAATACCATAGACAGGGTGGCTTATAAAGAAGAGGTTTATTCTTGACGGTTCTAGAGGCTGGGAAGTCCAGGATCAAGGTGCTGGCAGATTCGGTGTCTTGTGAGGGCTCACTCTGGTTCATAGACGGCTGTCTTTTCCCTGTGTTCTCACATGGCACAGGGGGCTAGCCAGCTCTGTGGGGTCTCTTTTAATCCCAATCATGCCTCATAACCTAAGCACCTCTGAAAGGTCCTACATCCAAATACCATCACACTGGGGATTAGATTTCAACATGCAAATTTTAGGGGCACACAAACATTCAATCTATAGCAATTGTGTTATAATATTTTTACAATTATAACTTTAAAAAACTTAGCAATAAGTTAGCATTGTCCCAGACAGTAGCCTCAAATTGAAATTACCAGTTTGTAATTAGAAAAGACTTTAAGAATCATTTGATCCTATCTATCTTCCACTCCCCCACTGTGATGGTTGAGGTGTAGAATCTAAGGTCAGAGAGTTTTGACTGTTCTACATGGGCAGGGGGTGGGGGGATATTGTAGGTGCTGGGACCAAAAGCCCCACCCTCTGCTCAGGAACTAGCCACCTTTCTATTGATCGAGTCTGGAGAGATGCTTCAGATGTTAAATATGTATAAGAGAACAGAGCTCTTGGAAGCAAACTGCATTCCGATATCAATAAAATTGTCTCTCTCTAATGTTAAAATAACAGCTAATACTATCCCTGATATTTTCTAGTTATTAAAGATATTTTATTAAAATTATGATATAATAATGCTTCAATCTACATAAGACCCATTGGAATATTGCTTATCTTTGTTCCCATCTAAAGCTTCAGATTAATTTTTTCCCCATGAATACAGGTGTCCAATAAATGAAGACCCAATGAGGAAAAAACATTTGGTGTAAATATTTCATTGTTTTTTACGTTTATGTCCCATTTCTTGATCTTTCCCTCAGATTCAAAGACATTTTTTCAGTGTCTGTGGACTTTAGCTTCCATTTATTGACTTATTTTCAAAGTTTGGAATGCATTAGCAGAGATTATCTTCAACATGGGAGATTTCCCAATTAGCAAAATGGATTTGCCAAGCAGGAAAAAGATAGCTGTACATGCCCAAGTTCCTACTGGTGCCTGCCAGGAAAGTAGATTTGGTGTTAACCCCTGTGATGAACATGTTTTTCAGGGTGGATCACTTGTACACATTCTTTGTTCAGTGGTCTCCTGACGTCTATGGGAAAGATGCCAAAGAGCAAGGCTTTGTGGTGGTGGAAAAAGAAGAACTGAATATGATTGACAACTTCTTCAGTGAGCCGACCACCAAGAGCTGGGAGGTGAGACTCAAGAGAGGGCTAGACTGTCCCTTAAAGTCCAGTCCACAAACAAAATGTTCTTGTGTCCAAATTCCAATAACTTCTTGGCTGGCAAGAAGTCAGATTTCCTGTGTCTCTTTGAAATCACATGGGGAAAAAACCTTATTCCTCTGTTTGAAGCTAGTTATGTGTGTCAGAAAGACCTCATCTCCACCCCTACAACCCAGTAATTTCACTTCTCTTTTTTGAAACTGCTGCAGGGTCCCCATTACGTACAGGATGAAAGTCAAGCTTCTTAATTTGGCCTAAAAAACTGTTCATAACTTTTTTGAGCACTTACCACACCCTTCTCATGTTAGGGGCACGGTGGATGAGATAAGTAGAATTTAGCATCAAGGAGTATAGATAAATCATTACAATATAGTGAGATAATTACCATTGTAGGTGAAGTGCCACGTGCTATGGGAGCATGTACCCAGGCACCTGAATGGAGCTAGGGGATCAGGGAAAGCGACCCAGAAGGAGTAATCTGAGCTGAGATCAGAAGTGGGAGGACAGGCAGTTGGGGTGAAAGTGGGACATGGAACACAGAACATGTTCTGGCCAGAGAGAAAAGTCTGTGTAGAGGAATGACCCAGGGGAGAAACAGAGAGTGTGGGGCATTTGATGAACTAATAAGAGTTCAGTGTAGCTGGATCATAGAGTGCAAAGCTGAGGGAGTGGCAAGAAACGAAGCTGGAGATAATGAAATGGCAGATCATGAAGGACCTATGAACTATTTGTCATAGGTTTGGTTTGGTTATTTTCCTAAGGGCAGTAGGAAGGCAGCAGTTTGAGCTGTCTTCAAACAGCTTCAACCAGTAGGAGCTGCTTGGAGCCTGGAGAAATAAATACAGATACACATTTTGGAGAGCTTGCTCTTGCTGGCAGATGTTCACGGAGTTGGACAACCCTTGAGGCTTGAAGACCCATTAGGAGTCTCTTTTAGTAATCAATGTTGAGAGATAACAATTGCTGAAAGAGTGGCAGTGCAGATAGAGGAAATTGAGTGCTTTTGAAAGATAGTTAGAAGGAGGAAAACAGGGTTTTGTGAGTAATTAATTACATGTGGAAAGTAAGGAAGATGTCAAGGTTGATCTCTTGGTTTTCAGAATGGGAACTGGAGGGATCGAGGTACCTGCCCTTCACTGCGATAAGGAGCACAGCAAGAGGATTAGATTCAGCAGAAAATGCTCTGTGTTCTGGTTTTAATCTAAATTTGAGGCATCTGTGGAATGTCCAAGAGACAACTGAGAATAAAACTTAGGAAAAAGATCTGAAGATATACTTTCGGAAGTGATTAGCAAAGTTGAAGTTGTGAGTGTAGGTGAGGTCAGCCTAGGAGAGTGTGTCCATTGGCAAGGGAGCAGGGCTCAGAAGAGAACCCTTCAGGATGCCAGCACTAAGGGGCCAAAGATAGTCGAGCCCACAAAGGTGACTGAGAAGGAACAGCCAGGGGAGGGCATGGAAGACAAGAAAAGTCATGTCTTAGAAGCCAAGGGAAGAGAATGTTTCAAGAGGGGAGTAGTGGTCAAAAATGTCTAATGCTGCGCAAGAGTCAAAAGGTAAGAACCAAGCTATGTCTTTTGGATTTAAAACCAAGGAGGTAATAGTTGGTGACTTTGACAAAAAGCAGTTTCATTAAAGTGGTAGCTTCAAAATGTAGCTACCAATGTTCAATGAATGAATTGGGGGTGAGTAAGTGGAGCTAGTAAAGGTGGGCAAACAACTCGAATTTGGTTTTGGAGAATAAAAATGAGATGAAAGGCTGGAAGAAGAGGTGAGGGTGGGGAGGTTTTCCCTCTCGTGAGAGAGACTGTAACCTTTTGGATGAGGTCAGCGGGAACGGTAGAACAGAAGGTACAGGAGATAAGGGAATAGGAGAGGGAATAAGCGGGAGGCTGCATCCCCGAGAATTGGCCGGGAATGTGGGGGTAGGGATAGAATTGGTCTTAGGTGGTCGGGCAGCAGAAAAGAATAGGATGTGTGCATATAGAATGTAGACTCAGTGGTGGTAAATTGTGGCATTGCTCATTTGATTATTTCTTTGCAGCAGAAGGAGGGAGCATCTCCTAGAAGTGAAGGAGGGAAGACTTAGAGGAATACGGAGAAGGTCTGAAGTAGCAGCTATAGAGACTAGGAAAAATGCCAACTGAAGAACTGCAGTAGGATGGCTGTCTGGTATTGAAAGCCCTGGTGGGGTCTGGCACCAGGCTGCAGTGAGGGCGGGTTTTCTCCAGCAATACTCCCAGTCTGGGTTTAGATTCATCAAGTGGGCAGTCAGATCTTCCGTGGCTAGAACTCTGTCAGACTGGGATGATTAAGGGTGATGAGGCCTGCCCCTTGGGTCTAGCTCCTTCTGGAATGCCAGGTCCTTTCATATGTGTGTTTGCCCTCACTCGTCCCTTTCTCATTCACTCCCTCCCAGCCCGAATGTGTACATGCACACACACAGCTTTCCATGTCAGACTCCTGTCATCCTTCAAGGTCCAGCTCATTTGTCACTTCTGTGATGCTTTCAGCCAGAGTTACTCCTCCTGTCCTTCCACAGCCCATTGCTCATAGCTCTGTAGTGTATCGCTCAGCACTTTACTTGCTTGCATGTTTGTCTTCCCACAGTTCATAATATTCTTGTTTGAAACCATTGATTAAAAATATTTAAGCCTATTAGGCTCTCCCTCCCTTGGCTCTTCATGTCAACTCTGTTTTTTTCTGTCTCTGGCCAGTCTTTCTGAGTATACTTTGCTTGTCCCTTTTCTCATGGTGTTCCCTAGTTTATCCTTGGCTCTCTTTTCTTCTCGTCTATTACATCTTCCTTGGACGAGCTCATCGGCTTTCGAGGTTTCTGCTGCTGACTCCCACCTCTGTCTCCTCCACGCACCTTTCTTCCAGGCTGCTGTTCTAGAGCACATAGACGCCCCACAGGCATGACTGGGTCTCCACGAGGCAGAGATGGTGTGACACTGGCATTCTGGCCAAGGCGTCAAAGAATATCAATTCCCGTCCTCCTCACCTAACCATCTGTGCCCAAGAGGCCCCCACCCCCATGAGATATGCGCACAGAGGAAGCATAGCTAGGAAATGTGTATTTTCTTAGTGAGGCTATGGTCTCTTGCCCAATATGGAGGGCCAGAGAGAAGGTTTAAATTTCACTGGGGATTTAATCCTTTCCCGACTAGGCCTGAATATCTTGAACTGAAGCAGCCCTCTTTTAGGCCTATTCTGCATCTTTCCACTAATCCCAACCTTGAATCTCAGCTCTTGACAACTCCTGTGGGAGAAGAGGCCACACCTACCAGCACCAGAGGAAAAGGAGCTAAAGGGGCATGCAGAGAGAGGAAGGTCTCCTTCCGGATCTAGAGTAGAGTGGGCTTGAGTGAGCCACTCAGACTGAGCCACTGAGGAGAATGAGAGGGCAAATCCCTTTAGAAGGTGTCTCTAGACCTGTAGTGGAAGAGGAAGAAAAGAATAAGGGATGGAGAAGGCGGAAGAAATGGGTTGGCTTGTTGCAAGCTCCTAGTGTACTTGTTAACACTTGGGACATGAAAAGAAAAGATAACTGGAGAGAGAGGTGACTGGACTGTTATCCCTATTTCTTGCCACATGGAAGAGAAAGTCCAAAAGTACAATGAGGAGAAGAATGCTGTCCAAGCTCCCTCCCATGCAGGAGCAAATTCTGCTTACTAGCATCACCTTAAGGCCAGGCCACTGTGATAGCATTGCTTCTCCTCTGTGGGTGGGGAAGAGGAACCTTCACTCCCCTGACAGGTGTCTGATCCTCAGCATGTCCAAAACGTCTCTTCATCTTTCCCCAAAACTTGCTTCTTCTCATGTATTCCCATCTTAATTAGTGGTGCCCCAAGCCAGAAGCCTAGATATCAACCCAGATTCTTCTCTTTCATCATCATATGTAGTCAGTCATCTCTAGTTAGAATTTGTTGATTCTGATCTTACATAGGGTGGGGACCACTGCCCTAGTCAGCTGTCTGCACCCTTCACTTAAACTCTAGGGCACCTCCAGTCAACCCAGCCACTAGTCCATCCTCCACACCCAAGCTCTTTAAATAAGCTTTACTTCCTAATTTTATAAAAGTAACACCTGCTTTTATTATAGGAAATTTGGAAACTACAGAAAAGCACAATGCAGAACATTTAGAAAATAATATCTAACCACACTTATCACTTTTGTACATTTTTTTGACTCATTTTTTTCTATTTTAGGGTGTTTTCTAGGGGGTAAGGGTGGGGAGAGTATTTTTGCAAAATGGGATAATGTTCTATGTATAGTTTGGTATCTGGCTTTTCTCACCTGACATCTTGTGAGAATTGTATCATATTAAAGATTTTGAAGCCTCATTTTAATGGTTACATAATATTTTAAACCTCAATCAGAATTTATTTAACAATTCCCCACTTTTAGGAATCATGTTGGTTCAAGTTTTTCACAAGGATGAGATGATCTGTAACTCTGACTATTCCCCTAATTTCCTGGAAGTGATATTACTTAGTATAAGGGTATTGATTTTTTTTAAGGCTCCTAATCTTTTATATAATGACAATTTTCCAGAAATGTGAGGAATACCCTTCTTCTCATTGTGCTTCTGGCAACAGAAAGTACTATTTCTATTATCCCTTTCTTAAAACTTTTGCTAATTTGAAAAGCTGATAAATGATATATTGGAATTGTTTGTGCCACATGCCTGGCAAAGCACCTGGCACTTGCCATCATATAGAAAGCACTCAGTAAATGTTAGCTGTCATGAAGTGTCAGGCACTGAAAAGAATGCTGTCTCACTGGCACAAAATCCAAGTGATTCTGCCCTAGATTGTGTCCAGGCTCTTGCACTGAGAATAAGTTCTGGCTGACCTGAGACTGGTCACCAGTTATCTCCCAGAGCCTCATTAGAACTGACCCCCGGGATGAGCTATGTAGTGGCGCCCCATCTCCCAGGGGTACCGGAGACCAAGAGGCCATTTTCGATCTGGAAAACTCACAGAAAGATCCCTGAAAATTGATCCAGTGGTAATCTACATTTCTTTCCAACCCGCTGATATCTGATCTGGGCAGTAGAGGAGGACTCATCATGCTTATTAGTCATTAAGATTAATATTTTGAAAGGTTAAAAGGTAAATATTACTTTGCCAGCTCTTTAGAAAAACTGAATCTAAACTAACATTTTTCTCAGCCTCATATAAACCGGATGTTCTTTCAGTTCTTTGAAGTTTCTCATACCTAACAAACATGACGGTATTGAAGTGAAACGCCATTGTTCTAATCGTAATGAACCTACCTCTGGTAAAGGCTCCTTTTCATCTTTCCTTTGAGATTCAAACTGATGTCAGGGAACACACAGTAAACTTTTAAAATGAAGGTTTCGCTTTAGGATGCAGAAAAAAAAATCTGAAAAGGCAGGGCTAGAAAAGCTAGCTCAGCCAGCTGGAGGACAATTGGGAAGAAAAGTACAAGACGGAGAAGAAGAAAAAAAAAAAACACAAAACAATGAGGTTTTGTTGTGCTGTTAGGAAACCACCGTTTCAAAGATGAAAGTGTCTTTTTACAGCCTCACAGCTATGCCTAACAGGAAGTGTGTGTTTGCTCTGAATCCTAATTTGGGTGTGTTCCTGTAGAAATATTGAACTCTCTCCTAAGGGAAACAGAAACTCAATCATGCAGGAAACTAGCTACTGCATAAACAGTTGTAGCTCAGTGTGGCTGTAAGTAACAGTGGTGTGGAGGCAGATAAGAGAAAAAACCTGCACCTCTTTAGAGAGCAAGCAGGCAGTTCCCACTACTTCATGATGAGAAGATTGCCCCTGGACATTCAGATTTTCTATTGTGCCAGACCGGACCAAGAGCCTTTTGTGAAGGTATGTTGGAGTCCTGAGGGCTAATCATGTGCCCGTGAATCCTCCAAGCTCTGCCGCTCAGATGCTTTGAAATGCTTTCCAATTAGAAAGGATCGTGCTGATATTTCAGCCAGAGGAGGTATTTTATTCACTTTGGAGAGAGAGATGGTGTGGTTTGCCTTTTCCCTTTGGAGTCAAAACTCCATACTGAGTTTTTCATTCCACAGCCCCACTTTGTACCTGTGTTAAATGTAGAGTTCCCCCAAAATATGTGCTTTATTTAATACATTTAAAATGCTGGATTTGTGATTCTTCAACAGTGTTTTCTTTAAGTAAATGCCCCTTGAGAAGATGGTAAAATTTAAGGGCTAATTTCCTTACCTGTAAATCCGGCTCAGATGACAGCATTTTGGAAACTAAGTAGTCATTGTCTGACAACCTTCACTAAATGTAATGTAAATGTTTTTTCTCTATGATGCAAAAGTCATTAATATTTGTACTCAGGAATTTTGGTGAATTAGTTACCTTCTGTCTGTATCCTTCAATTTCAAAATAATTTAGTGATTTATCCAGACTTTCAGAGGCAAAAGAAAGAAGATTTTTAACCTGGTAGTTTATAAGTGTATTTATGATGAAATAATAAATGTTGTGTACAACATCATGTTTCTGTTCTCAGCTTTGAAGGAAAGATTATTTTGATGGTTTCTCAACTCTCCATAAAGAATCATACCTAATTGTAATTTAGACTAAAGCTTCGTGTCTCTTTGTATCGTTGCTTTCCGTAGATGTTATCATTCGCTATTTCTGTCAAGGTTGGTTGCTATGAACAGCCTTGAGAGAAAACATTAGGATTCCTGATTAAAGGACTATCCTTATCTTCCCAATTTCCCTATTTATAGAAGACTTGCTCATAGTATGATATCTGTTAGTCCCTTAACAATTCAAATTTAGATGCAGGCTAATGGAGAATAATTTAGGGCATTTCAAGGGTATAAGTCGCTTGTGGAGTTATACATAATTCTTACTTGATGACTGAGCAATAGTAAAACTGGAAAACTTGTGACTTTAATTTGTACATATTAAGTGCTGTAGCTGTACTGTGTTAAATTCTCCATTTGCTCTGAAATTGACACTGTGATTAGCCATTTCCCCCAAAGTGCTGGCTCAACTTATGTCCTGCTGCTAAAACCCTACCTGTTACAGGCAATTGTGTACCTGAGGTCCTTTATAGCAGGTGAAGGAAAAGCAAAAATATCGTTTTTCTTCGTTTATTTGTCTTCTCCATTTCAGATCATCACCGTTGAGGAGGCAAAACGCAGGAAGAGCACGTGTAGCTACTATGAAGATGAGGATGAGGCAGCCCTGCCGATCCTGCAGCCCCGCAGTGCGCTTCTGGAGAACATGCACGTCGAGCAGGTGGGTTCTTCCTGGGGACTTAGGATGGGTGTCTCCCAAACCTTAGAACACATTTCCCACCCCTGACATTTGCTCTTCTCACTTGGGGTGAAGCATGAGCCGAGTTTTAAAGGAAGAACACCAGCAGCCTATCCAGGGCCCTTCTCTGCTTCTGAAAGGCAGCATCCCTGCCACCTTCTTGGGAGTGCGAGGACTTGGCCAGACACCTACATCCATTCCCCAAACCTGAACAAAAAGCCATTTCTTGTCTTCAAAACAATTTTTAAAGTGTCCTACTCTAGTCCTAATTTTTTTTTTTTTTTTTGAATAAGAATCTGTATTAGAAAACTCCCCAGGTGATTCTTTTTTATTTTTAAATAAATTTATTTATTTATTTATTTTTGGGTGTGTTGGGTCTTCGTTTCTGTGCGAGGGCTTTCTCCAGTTCCGGCAAGCGGGGGCCACTCTTCATCGCGGTGCGCGGGCCTCTCACTGTCGCGGTCTCTCCCATTGCGGAGCACAGGCTCCAGACGCGCAGGCTCAGTAGTCGTGGCTCACGGGCCTAGCCGCTCTGCGGCATGTGGCATCTTCTCAGACCAGGGCTCGAACCCGTGTTCCCTGCATTGGCAGGCAGATTCTTAACCACTGCGCCACCAGGGAAGCCCCGTCCTAATGTATTTTAAAAGGATCCAAATTTATCCTAATGATTATCGCAAAGTTCCGATGGTTTCAATTTATTGAGCTCAGTAAAAGTCATATAGCAAGTACACTTTATTTGCTTTATGAAAACCACCTACCACTAGGAGTAATTTTCCTTTTTCTGTACTTTTTTTTTTGTTTACTTTCTATTTTCTGAACATCTCTTACTTGAGTTTTTATGAAATACTATGTGCTTGTATTTGAACTTTAGTAAGGGACCGCTTGTACTTCCCCCATCAGTCAGCTTAGAAGCCTGAATTTCGGAGACCTTAAAGAATCATCAAGTTCAAGTCCCTCAGTTTACAAATGCCATCTGTGAAGGCCCAGGAAAGCTAAGCGACTTGACCAAGCAGTTACAGGGATGGAGTTCATGCTGATTCTAGAACTATGTCAAGCATTCTTGAGGACTTCAACATTTTATATAGCCTCCTTTGTGTGTATTTTTGAAGAGATATGCATTATTGATATTTATGGCAGCCAAGTTTAAGTTAAATATTAATGTAAGTGAAAGATACAAGTGTAATGAGGACAGACTACATCTGATTACTAGCATAAAACACCCGTGTCTTCTTGTTCTCACTTTGGTGGGAATTTACAGCTGTCAGTAGCAGCTCTGAGCCTTTGAAGGTTTAGAAAGAACAATTCGAGAAACATGAACTGCTTGGTGAAAGTCAGGTTGAAGTGTAAACAAGAGAGCATGTGTCTAATTCATACCTCTTTATCAAGCTAGGTGCTATATCTTCAAATATATAGTGGCATAGTGACCCTTCAGGATCATCCCTGAGAGGGAATACATGCTCTGGGGAGCATCCCTGCCAAGGGATGATTTTCCCTTCTTGGTTTATAGTGGCAAATATTTGCTAGAGTATAGGAGAGCAATATGGAAGTAGTGTAATTATCGAGTTTGAGCCACAGGCATCTGTTTTGTGCTACAAGTTCATGAGTGATTTGTAGGCAGACTGTGTATTTACATCTTCATCTTTGGATTCACAGCTGGCCCGACGCCTTCCAGCAAGGGTACAGGGGTATCCATGGAGACTCGTATACAGCACATTAGAGCATGGGACCAGCTTGAAAACTCTCTACCGGAAGTCAGCATCACTAGACAGTCCTGTCCTATTGGTCATCAAAGATATGGATAATCAGGTGAGGCTTGTTCCTCTTATAGAGGAAGATTTTTTTAATGAAGCTTTTCAAACCTACACAACAGTAGAGAGACTAATACAATGACCTCTCATCACTCAGATTCTACAGTTAGCAGGACTTTGCCACATACACTTCATTCTTTGTTGGCTTTTCTTCCCTGAAGTATTTTGAAGTAAATCCCAATTATTATGTCATTTCACCTCTACATACTTCAGAATGCATCTCTAAAAAAGAAAATGGAGCGTATCTCCAAATAGTCACATTCTAAGGAATTTTTTTCCTGTACTCATCATGGAGTAGGAAGCTATAATGATATTCTGTAACCTAAAACTGGAGAAGCTGGAAGAAAAGTCAAGTCTAGATTTGGAGATAGTTGCAGAAAGAAGTTCCAGTGCCATACCAGAACTTCTTCCAGGTAGCTGAAGTAGTGCCCACCAACCTTGCCTGTATAGTTGCTGAGATGGAGAGCCAGTTAAGGCCATGGTGTGTTGTACCTGAAGGGCCCAGTTGTTATGAAACAGGAGAAAATGCTCTGGACCATTGCTTAGTGCACTTTCACCCACGTTGCTGTCGGTCTTGGAGGCACTGGTGAAATCTAGATATTACCCCCATCTCCCCTACGCTAATAATTCTTCCCTCGGTCAGCCTGGAGTATGAGTGGAATCTGTCCAGGTTTCTTTCATGTAGCATCCAGGCAGACTTCTGCTTCACAAAAGGAAAGCATCTTTCAAGTCTGCTCTTTATTCATTTCAACTTGGTCTGTATTATATAGCAAGAAGAAATTTCTTTACACTTTTAAGATGTAGGTGTCATTATTTTCTCTTCCTGGCATTTGGAAGCAAGGTTTACTTGACAACCATTTATTTATTCATCCATTCAGAAAATGTATAATGAGTGTCTGTTAGATGTGGGGCACTATTAAGCATTGGGGGGCTTGCTGAGAAGCCATATAATTGGGATCATTTTAGGGGAAATAGATTTTTGCTGTCATAAATTGTCTTGGGAAAAATTAGCAGAGAGAAGGGGGTACTAAAGGCACTGTCTTTCTCAACTGTGATCTTTCCTTTAAGTAGATTAAGAGTTGTGAGGACTAGTTTAGTTATTATCATTGTTAACTACTGTTATTTACTGATTGAGAACACTTTATTTAATCATAGTCCAAGCTGAATAGTAGGGAGAGTCAAGTTAAAAATTTAAATAATAATAACAAAGGTTTAAAATGGAATTACTTAGGGATTTAGTGAAATGTTTGCTAAGTTAGGTGCTACTTTTTAGATGAGATAGGGCTAGATGGTTTTAGACCACACACACGTACCTGCACCATAAGTATAGATTAGTTCTATTAATTTACCAAAAGATGACTTGTTGGGGAATGTGTTGGCCTCACAGAGCAGGTTTTGATGATGCACAGTATTACTCAGCTTCCTATCAGCAGATATGTAAAGGAGGCCTGCCTGTACCTGAAGATTACACTGTTTGTCTAGAGGTATAATCTTACTGGATCTGGTGCCCTGGAGGCATTTGTGTTATTTGAAGGCACCTGGACACCAACTCTGCTTTCCCCACCCCATCTACCCCTAAGGCAAGGATGCGGCTTTGCTGTGTTTGGGAACATGATAGAACAACACCTGTAAATTTATCTGGAAATGAATTATATAAAATTCTAATATAAAAGCATTACACATGCAGAATGGCAGGCATGAGGAGTTCTACAGAATCAATCCCCAGTGAAACAACCATTACTGGTGGGAATTATAAAAACAACAATCACAAAGTCTCTGGAAATTGCCCTAAGGGCATACAGCAAGTGAAGAACCATTTATTTAAGAAAATCTAATGAAGCCCAGTAATAGTGAGATTCTGTGGCATTTGAAGGCACAGCCTGCTCCCTCCCCCAGCCCCTGTTCAGACAGAAGCTTCCTTCTGGGCACGTGTGGACAAGATGAGGATCCCTCAGCCGCCAGCTCCCAGGCAAAGACTGTGATATGCCTCCTCTAGGGGCAGGTCGCCAGCACATCTTATCCCCTACCCAAGATCTCTGTTTCAGAGGCTAAATTTCAGGGCTGTCTTCCTCTGACCAGCCCCTTCTCAGAGGACAGTTGCTCTACCTTCTGCGTGGCAGGCCGAGAATACAGGGGTCTCTACTGCCCTTGCTCCAGCACATAGGGCAGAAGTTCCATGTCAGGTGAGCGGAGCCAAGACCAGTGGCTACTGCCCCTGCCCAGCACCCTGCTCATAAAACAGGATTGTACCTTTGAGAAAAGCAGGCCACTGTCCAGCCCCCAGCTCCAGGGGAAGAGGCGGACCATAAAACATATAGCTCAGAAGCTCTCCCCAAAGGAACTGACATTATTTAGAAGAACATGGGGAAGGTCAAGCCAAGGGGCACTCTAGAAAACAATGAAAATTTTGGTGGTAAACAACTAAGAGGAGGCTGATAGTTCCATGAAGGCAGCAAACTAAGCTGCAGACCATCTAGTTTACCAGAGAGAACCGGGGAAAGAGATAGCTAAGGAGAGCCTTCCTGGAGTCAGGATAAACTTCATAGACTGGCCACAGAAACTACCCCTGCAAAGGGGCCCAAATTTAATTGAATGAGACCGTGGAGTAATTTATACCACAAAGCATTGTGGAAAATAATAGAACGATCATCAGGTAATAGAGTCCGATCTATATTAACTTAATTCCAGTGAGATATAGAAATGTTACTCCTATATTGCTCTATTACATCTTTCCACTTTTTGTGGTAATTTTGTTATATTACGTTGATATATATTACAAACTCAACAATAAATTGTTACATAGTTGTTTGTATAATTTTTATCTACTAAGAAAGCTGAGAGAAGAAAGGAGAGCAATTATACATTTATAGGTTTTGTCATATTAACCTTCCTTTTTACCACTTTGGGCTATCTTCATTCATTCCCCTGGATTCCTTTGTTCTGTTACTGTCAAATATGTTAAAATTTTCGATGGTATAGACCCAACAATACCATTATTCTATAATTTCTTCCTAAGTTAATTAATAGAAAGAAATAAAATGGACATTTTCTTACATAACCATAATGCTATATACCTAAAAAATTAACAGTAATTTCTTAGTATCATCATATCTCCAGTGCTTAAACAGATTTCCATGATTGCTAAGAAAATTTGTTACTGTTTTTTCCTTGTTCTTAACAGCTCTAGGGACAGGTTTTGGTATGAAGAACATGGGTTAGAAAGAGTTTCTATACTTCTACTCTACCTAATTTTTAGTATTTCAAGGAGCTAGGAACTGAGTGTACTTGGTAAAGAAGAGATTCCATGATGATGATAATCCAATTTAAATTAGTTTGAAAACTTATAAGACATTTTTCAGGTAGACTCCATTTAAAGCATTGTTTCTTGGGACTTCCCTGGTGGTGCAGTGGTTAAGACTCCATGCTCCCAATGCCAGGGGCCCGGGTTCGATCCCTGGTCAGGGAACTAAATCCCACATGCATGCCGCAACTAAGAGTTCGCATGCCAAAACTAAGGAGCCAGCGAGCTGCAACTAAGGAGCCCGCATGCCGCAACTAAGACCCGGCACAAACAAATAAATAAATGTTAAAAAAAAAAAAAAAAGCATTGTTTCTCAAGTGGGATTTGGAGAAGATATATCAGAATCACCTAGGGACATTTCCAGAATATATATTCTTGCCAGTCCTCACTCCTGCACACACTGGTCAGGATCTGAGCAGAGAACAGGAAGCTGAAGCAGTGGACACGCGTGTTCTGAAAACACTCCTCCTTCCAACCCCAATAAGAAATAATAGAAAAATCATTGATTCAGATACATCTAAACCACCTTTAAAGCCCACAGTATTATGGAATTGTTACTTTTTTCTTAAAAGCCATTTTGAACTAAGATATATTGGATCAGTCATGTTAAGGATGCAGTTTTAATAAGTATGTTGGAAACTCATTTTTACGAATCAAAGGAAAGAAAAATTTATTTTCTCCAGGGAAATCTCTGGCCACCATTTTACTTATAAAACACATCAGAGATATGTTCATTCTCTCAACCACTCATTTCTGTGTGCAAGATGCATCTTGTTATTTAATGTTTCCAGTATGTCCTCTGTATTCACTAAAAGAAATTTGTCTCTATAGTGGACTTTGGAAGTCTTTTAAAACTGGAGCAATTGTTGGCCTTTGACAGATAAGTTCTCTAAGCCACTTGGGTTCTAATGAGAACTGGGGACATTTTATTTGTTTGATGGTGGTCTTTTTTATTTAGGAACTCTGATTTGGTAATGATCTTTGCTGAAAGAGATATAATGAGATCTCAGAATAGGATTGTGCTAAAATATTTCAGAAAGTTTTTTTTGGGAGGTTTCTGGTTGAAAGTAGATAAGGTTTCTGTTTTCTTTTGACAGGTTTTTGGAGCATACGCAACTCATCCTTTCAAGTTCAGTGATCACTATTATGGCACAGGCGAAACTTTTCTCTACACGTTTAGCCCTAACTTCAAGGTACCTAGATGAAAGAAATACCCAACTTCCTGGTGTCACAATGTCAGGAGCGTCGGTGGGGTTGGAGGTGGGGGGCTGTGGTTGGAGCAGCAGCTGTCCCATCCCGTAACCTCATCTGGCCTCACTCTAGCCTGGCCAGCACTTCATGACTGCAGCGCAGAAACTGCTTAGATTCCCTCCACAGGCCTTGGGAACTGCTCTTTTGCATGGTCTAAGGTCAGGGAGGGGTTGCAAGTCAGAGCCAACATGTGCCTGAGAGGTCTTTCCTACCTCATAACCCCTTTGGAGATCTCATCCTGGTGTGGGAGAGGTCTGGCAGTCAGCTTCCTCAGCCAACGGGTAGTGCCCTTGCACACACACAGGTACTATTCTGATACTCCCTCTTTGCGAATTCTCCAGATTGAAATGTCTGTTCTCTGTCTTGTGTTTCTGCCCTAAGGTCTTTAAGTGGAGTGGAGAAAACTCATACTTTATCAATGGAGACATAAGTTCTTTGGAACTTGGTGGTGGAGGGTAAGGTTGTTGTTATTATTAATTACCACCTGACCTGAGTGAGTCTGTTTTGACCCAGGTAACTGAAACTTTGGTGTCAGGTGATTTTAGCTAGCCCATGTGCTTCGATTATTTAGGACAGTGTGGTCTAACACATGACACTAAGAATTGAAGATAAAATGACTTACTTATGTCTCTCAATGAGGGACTACTGCCACCCGTCTTTTAGGAAAGATGGGTCATTTAAATGAAATAAAGGAAATGTACCTTTTGTTTTACAAGCAGTTTAGGGTTTTGTCTGTCTATAGCATAAAAGAAAGAAGTTGGGGCAAGGGAGGACAGAAAGTGTGCACATAAAATTGAAATGTTTTCACCATTTTGTTTTATTAACCTTTTCAGGGGACGATTTGGTTTATGGCTAGATGCTGATTTATACCATGGACGAAGCAACTCCTGCAGCACTTTTAATAATGATATTCTTTCCAAAAAGGAAGACTTCATAGTTCAAGATATCGAGGTATGGACATTCGAGTGAAATTCAGACTGCCTTAAAATACAACATTAAAAAGACTGGGTTCAAGCAGCCCTGCGAAAGCTGGCTGGAAGACCAAGCCCCAGCCCAGACTGCCTCATCCCATCATAGTGCTTTCTTTCTGCCATCATCTCAGCGTGTGATCACATTGCAGAGAGATTCTGAAAGGTACATGTGGAAGGCAGACGATGAAGAAAGAAATCTGAAGTCCAGATTGTTGAAAGACTTTATACTCTCACTTCCTTCAGATCCATACAGTGAGGAATCAGAATATTTAAGATGTGAGTTGAATGCAATTTTTATTTTTGGTAACTGTGAAAAAGAAAATACTGTGGAAATATATACATTCCTTGTATATTTATCAATATAATTTTCATTACTAAAATGTACAGCATACTATTGTTTGCCATGGAAAAGTTCAGTCTCATTTAGAAAAATTCAAAGTGCACAGCACTTAAAGGGAATATATGATTTTTAAAAACTGTTTTATTTATTATTTCTAGTATATTGTCTGAAATGTGTTGGCAGTTTTTTCTTTTAATATGTCAAATCTTGAAATAAAGAAATGTACACATTTTGTGCTATGTTTTGGCAACAAACCCATTTGATTTATATAGTTTTATATTAAATTTTTTTTGCCCTGATTGTTTAGGGTGATATGTATATGTATGTGCTGCTTAATGTCCAAATATATATATGTATACACACATATATACACACATAATTCTGAATTTTTTAAAACTCAATACCAATGTTGTTTATTGATTTGACTGTTGTAGGCCAGCTTTCCATTTAGTCATTAAAAAGGTACATTTTTAGTTATTTACTCTGAACATAATTGTGTAAAGAAGAATAAGCTATTTCTCTCAGTCATAAGTTGATATTTACAGAAATGTATACCTTTATGAGCCTAGATTTAGAACAAACCCTGCTTTTGAAAAGAAAATGTTTTGCTTCTTATAAAATCACGTGTTAATAACAAAAATTGTATTTTTATTGGATTTTTTTGCATAATTTTCCCCAAGTTTTTGCATTAATGAACAGGCCTCTGTTTGAAATGAGACTGTTTTAATTTCTGTATATTTTATATCAAATGAAAAAAATGTCAAATTATCCCAATTGTCTTGATTTCTAGACTCTTTTATTTGAGAAAAATCAATGCAAAGAAATGCATTCATACCAAAATTGGAATAAAAATTTGTTTTTTAATATCAACTCACTTTCACATCATAAAACACTCTTTTATTAAAGTTAATAATAAAGACTTGTTAAAATTTAACAAATATTATTGACTGTCAGACTTTTATGAAAGCCAAAGACTGCTAATGGAAAAAAATGTCAAATAATAGCCAAAGCTGAGAAAGTGGTCTGTCAAAAGTTACATACCCTGTGATCTTTGAAGGAAAAATTAATAAAAAGTAGTGTTTATATACCTGCATTTTAAAGAAGTAAACAGTTCTTAGAATGTTGGCCTTAAGCTGGCAGAATATTTCCTTTAGCTTATTCTCTTATTTTAGACTATTTATAACAGAGAACAAACAAATTGCCAAGTGGCCTCCTGTCAGATCAACAGTTACTTTACTCCACCCACATTCCATGCAAGTTTAAATGAACGCTATAAAATCTTATGTCTATAGCCTGGGTGTACTTTCACCCAAGTTCTCCTATTGAGAACTCTTGATTAACAACTTATTGGCAGTTTAACCTTAATCTGCTTGTTAAATGATGTGTTGGCATGAGATACCAGGAATGTCTCATGATGATCACGTTTACCATTATGCCATTTGCAACCATATGCTATTAACGAAATGGTCATTTTGCATATAGTTCACTCCTACCTAGTTTAGTCCATGATATTATACTTGTGAGAGCATATCCAGATGCCGTGTTCTCTATTTAAAACAGTATTGTCCAATCAGAAATGTGTGGCCCTTCATTTATGGATATTGAATATATGTAATGCAGTGCTAGCCCAATATTTTCAATAAAGGAATTTATGCATTCAGTGTGACTTTCTTTCCTGAGGATTCATTCAACAAGTATTCATTCAACAAGCATGCTAGAGCTTTTACTTGCATGAGAGGATGATGAAATATCCAAGACTAATTAAATAAGGTCCAGTGCTCATGTTTTTACTGCTGCCTTGGAAATTCCCTCTTTGTTCCCTGTAGCCACTCTC
Organism: Eubalaena glacialis; assembly: GCF_028564815.1. Classification (NCBI taxonomy): domain Eukaryota; kingdom Metazoa; phylum Chordata; class Mammalia; order Artiodactyla; family Balaenidae; genus Eubalaena; species Eubalaena glacialis. The sequence continues at coordinate 36,781,400 of NC_083727.1, read as the reverse complement.
CTATTCTTTCATCAGTTCATGAAAACTGCTCCTGTTACAGTTACTAGAGAAAACTCTTGGCTCTGTCTAGCAGTTTCTCTGTTCTTAATCCTAGCTGTTCTTTGAATAGTGACTTTCTTTTAAACATCTCTCTCTTGACCTACTTCCTAACTTCCATGAGAGACACCTTACCTTACCCTCTGATTTTCTTTGACACATCCTGTCTCCTAGCCCCTAAAGATGAAGACCTCAAACAGTGTTCATTCCTTGCCAATTCCTCAGTTCATGAGTCTACATCAAAAGATGTGGATGGGAGGGGGCAACCAAATGTCTCACCAGACTCTGTTGAAAATGATTTAGATACAACCCCATGCTACAAGCCACCAGGAACACCCTGAACTAGTGTGAGAAGTATTATTGGCCTTCATTTGATTTCCCTTTCCTTAAATCCTTTTAAAGTTTTAGAGGCATATGAAACAGGACTAATAAAAGAAGTACTTTCCTTTTGAGGAAGGCAATAAGAATCTCTTAAACCAGAAAGGGAAGCTGAGATTCATGTTCTTCTTAGGATGCCTAACCTATTTTTACCAATATAATCAGATAAAGGTACGGAGGTCAGAAACCAAAGGAAGTTCCAGAAACTAAACAGCTGTACTGGCCCTTTGTGCAAGTATTAAAGGCACCTTTGACTACTTCCTTCTGCCCAATCAGGTCACACACTCCTCATTCAGGGTAAGCCCTAACCTCAGAGCATCGCATCCTCCTACCTCCTTGCCTATGACCATTATCCATAGTGATCTGCCAACAAAAGGTATCTTAACTGAAAAAATGAGACTTTACAATTCACACCAAAATCTAACATCCTACTGCCTCCACCCTTCTACTTCAGATCTCTAGTGGTTCAGAATAAAAACCAGACAGAGACTCCATGGTATGGTCAAGCAAGCATCCAAATGGTGTTTTTTGATAGAATATCTTTGGAGACCTATTTATTTTCTAGATCAGTGCTGCTCAACAGAACATTCTACTCTGATAGAACTGTTCCACGAATGTGCGTTGTCCTTTACGGTCGCCACTAGCTTACCATACTGGTGTTGAACACTTGAAAAGTGACTTGGATGACTGAGGAGCTGAATTTTTTATTTTATTCACTTAACCTTATTAATTTTATTTAATCTTAAAGTATTTAAGTTTAGCCACATGTGGCCAGTGGCTGCCATGTTGAACAGCACAGCTTGAGATCAAGATTTGGCACAGCCAAATCGTTATGTCATCAGCAATGAACTCAGACTGTTACTCCCTCACCACAGAGAACCTTTAGTTCTCGGTACTTTGATTTGTCCCTGCCATTATGGATCCTTACAAAACGTGGTACCACCTAAAGTAACATTGTGTCTCACTGCTTAGGTCGTCAACTAATAAAGTGACCAGAGGGTTCAGTTCCCTGATCACACTGAAAACTTAGATCTCTATAGGATTACTGATCCTCATCTTTAATGAAAAATAATGAAAAACCTCTCCCAGTGCCCAGGCCTTGTCTCAAATAAACATTTCCTGCCTTGGCCATCAGTATGTGTTTTGTTGCCATACTGGACATTGTACTGCCATGGCAGTCCTATAGGAGCCATACCCCTCACCAGGCACCCATCACAATCACAATGAGCCACAGGAAGGAAAAACAATTCATTCCTCACACAGAATTGTGCAACCAGTTTCAGAATCATCAAGGAATAACGAACTGCCCAAAATGCCTCAAACAGTTCTAGTCAGGGACCAATCTTCCTTATTAAGCTTGCCAGCTGGGATGCCCAATGGCCACATGCACACCCAGAGAACCTGACTGCCTGTGGAGAAAGTTTTCAATATCAGCCTGTTAGAATGAAGGGCAATCAAAAGGCATAAGAAAAGAGACGATTAGATAATCTTGGTGTCCTATTTCCCTATCAACAAGAGCCCATCATTTCATCAACCACTCCACTTCTAGGGTTACAAAAAGTAACCTTGATCTAGCTTAATAGAACTCTGAGGTTACACTGAGGAATATGCTAAACAAGAAACACCTACAAGAAACATTCACATTCAACAAACTTGGATGATAAGGCATGTCTTCTCATGTCTCTGCAGCTAAAAAATCCTCCTTACCTTGACATATTTTGAAAACATGGGAATTCAGCCAATCAATTCAGCCTTTAATCCCCACAGCAGTCCATGGTTTAACCACAATCTCTACAGGCTGGTGGATCAGCCACATTTTCCCTAACAGCTGACTGAGATCAGCCCTTTCATCTTTGAAGATTCCAATTAACAGTAAGAATATTTCTACAAAGATACGCTGTGTTGAGGTACTGTGTTGACCTTGAGAGCTGTTAAAAGGCCCCATTATTACTCCATACCCAGCAAGGCCTAGTCTTGTTCTCTTACAGCATTTGTTTCCCTCTTAGATCCTCCAAAGGGTCAGAAAAGTGGGTAGGTTTGACCTGGGGTGTCCCAAGGAGAGGTGGGGGGTATATGACATATGTCCCTCTCAGCAGATCATACAACCAGATCACCCAGGTAGAACTCAAAGCTTCTAAAGACTTCGAAAGGCAACAAAACATGGATTAAGGCATGGATTCTCTAGAGCCAGACAGTCTGGGTTTGAATCTCAGCTCTAGAGCTTACTAGCTATGTGACCTTGGTTAAGTAGTTTAACCTCTATGTGCCTCATTTTCCTGATCTCCATTATGGGGATAATAATAACCACCCCATGATTGTATCATGATTAGAGCACTTAAAATAGTGTCTGACGTAAAGTAAGCACTGCTAAGGGTTAGATAAATAAATTAGTGAAGAAATACTTCCCTTGAATGGAGGAATCAACTAATGATGTGAGAGTTGCAAAGGAAAGTTCATCTTCTAAGATAGCAACTTAGTTATGAAAACTACTTTCAGACATATTCAATGGTTCCCATTTGCTATTTAGAATTTTTAAACTGAGGTTTTGTTTCTTTCTTTAATTATAAAAGTAATACGTGTTCATGGTAAAGTTTTCAAACAGTACAGAGGGAATTCAGTAAAAGACACACATTTTCTCCCCTATATCCCCAGAGGTAACAACCACAAAAGTTCCTTGTGTTTCCTTCTAGGGCATTTCTACGCATATATCCTTATTTATATCTTCTTCATATAAACAGAAGCATACTATGCACACTGTTCTTTAGTTTGTCTTTCTGATTTAACAATATACTATGAACAGCATTTTTTATCGCTATAGGTAGACTTACCTCATTATTCATTGCATGGATCTGTCATTGTTTAAACAGTTCTTCACTAATGGATTTTTTTTGGCTATTACAAATAATTCTTAGTGAACATCCTTGCATATAGAACGTTGTGCATTATGAATTTGTATATTTGTAAGATAACTTATAGCAGTGAGTCAGAGTATATGTACTTTTTATATTAAAAGATATTAATTACTCCTCCATAAAAGTTATACTAGTTTACACCAACTGTGTATGAGTATGCCAGTTAGTTACCTCACACTCTCACTAATATTGGTTATACTGATCCCTTTTTAATCTTTGCTGAATGTTATCTTAAGTTTCATATTCTAATCATGAATGATGTTGAACATCTTCCCACATGTATTGGCCAGATTTGTGTCTTTTTTCCTGAATATTTTGTCCGAGTCCTTTATCCATTTTTCTATTGAGTTATTCGTCATCTTACTGATCTGTAAGATTTCTTTTGTATATTCACAAAATTAGCCATTTGTCATAAACATAGATGACAAAATATAGCAAATATTTCGCTCAGTTTATATTTTTGAAATACATGCATTTTTTTTTTTTTTAATAAATTTATTTATTTATTTATTTATTTTTGGCTGTGTTGGGTCTTTGTTGCTGTGCGCGGGCTTTCTCTAGTTGCGGTGAGCGGGGGCTACTCTTCGTTGCAGTGCGTGGGTTTCTCATTGCCGTGGCTTCTCTTGTTGCGGAGCACAGGCTCTAGGCGTGCGGGCTTCAGTAGCTGTGGCACGTGGGCTCAGTAGTTGTGGCTCGCGGGCTCTAGAGCTCAGGCTCAGTAGTTGTGGAGCACGAGCTTAGTTGCTCCGCGGCATGTGGGATCTTCCCCAGCCAGGGCACGAACCTGTGTCCCTTGCATTGGCAGGCAGATTCTTAGCCACTGCGCCACCAGGGAAGCCCAATACATGCATTTTTAATACATGAGAAGTTAATTACAATTTCTTTGTAGTCATATTCATTATTCATTTCTGATAAAATTTCTGGACCATAATTTTTTAGATCAAGTCAAGTTTATTCAGCATGATTTTCACTCTTTATTTAAACCTCTCCCAATAGAATGTATTAACACATCCTCACTTTATCTAAAATGCATCCTCTTGTTTATTCTATGCTTAATTACACCATCCCCCATACTTCAGAACATTTAGAAGTAACCTCCTCCAAGGTCAACTTCACTTTGCACTGGCCTGTAATCATCCCATTAACACATGTCAACATCTTCAGGAAAGGTCTTGGGACAAGATCTGAATATCCATCTAAAGTACCATCCTCCAGTGAGCTAGCTAGAGCTGAGCAAGATTGATGGACGACTTCTAAATCTCCAAACCCTGCAACAACGCCTTGCTGAGAAACAAATGATGTATTAACAATAATAATATGAAGAGGAGAATGAGGAAGACAGGTAACATTTACTTATCATGACTTTCACCCTCCTTTTTATATGAATTTATCATATTTGATCCTCAAGTCGAATATAGTGTAATTATTATCTCTGTGTTAGAGATGAGTAAACTGATTCTTCAGGAGGTTAGGTAACTTGCCTGAAGTCACAGAGTTCATGAGGGTTAAAGCCAGGATATGTATAGTTATGACTGACCCCAGAGCTGAGCTCTTAACCACAACAGTATGCTGACCATTGTGTAGTCTCTACAACATCTCCACCACAAGGTTACCCACACTCTGCTTAACCACCTCAGGCACCAAGATCCATAGTTTTCCACTCTGGAAAGACAGCTCTTTAATGGCTGGGAGGTCCTCTGTAGCTAACGACGTCTTATGCATCCCTATAGCCCCAGTGCTTGGCAGGGTGCACGGCACCTAGGAGGCATTCGATAAATGTTTGTCAAGTCTAACTGAGCAAAGTGCATAACTAAAGGAAATGAACCCCAGAGAATTTGAATTTGAACTTGCCCAACATTGCACAGCTAAGCAGAAGAACTTGGGAATAAAACAAAGGTTCTGGATTCCTGGCTCTCCTCCCCTCCCTGCTATATAGTGCTTAGTCACAGGTTTACAAGCATTATTCTTAAGACTGTGAGGCAAGAAGAAATGATCTTTCCTCTAGCTGCTCAAGTTCTGTCCTTTGGGTCTTAGGGGTATTAAGTAAAGACTGAGGAAGAGATTTCTGCGGGGTAGGGTGGTGGTGGTGGTGGTGTGTGTGGATGCTTCCTGGGAAACGAATTCCTTCATTTTCAGATCTCTTGGTTACTGGCATTCTGAGAAGTGTAGACTGAAGGGAAGTTCCAGGCCTCAGGGCTAATTTAGGGCATTGAAAGTGAGTCACATTCTGTTTCCACACGTGAAATCTAGAAAATAGTTCAGAAGACCATTTTAGGAAGATGAAACTATCCAGTGAGCTTGCACTTTTGTGATAAGGTTGAAAAAGTGCAAAGGCATATGATAAACTGGATTCTCCAGTTCTAACTCATTGTGTTGATTTCGGAAGAAAGATTAAATCAGGCAGAAAAATCAAGGACATTTTATGTGGAGCATTTTTCATAAAATAATAATCTAGGCAAGTGTGTGGTACTGTGTAAGCATGAAGTAAATGTCAGCTAGATCCTGGAACCTCCACTTATCAGCAAGTTATCAATACTTAAACTCTCTGTGCCTCAGGTTCCTCATCTGTAAAATGAAAGCAATACTACCTTCCTCAAAGAGATGTTAAGAGAATTAAATGGATTAATATATGTAAAATGTCATTATACTATTCAATATATACATTTACTTGTTAGAGGTGTGCTTTTTTCTTTTCCCTTCAACATTGTTTCTAAGATTTTTTCATGTTGTTATTGCTGCTATATTTCATTTGTGTGTGGGTTTAATATTCTTCTGTGTGAATGTACCAATATACCACTATTTAATCCATTCTCCTGTCAGTGCACAGAGTTGCTTGCAGTTTTGTCTGGCTCTAACCATTGTCCTGAGGCCCATGAAAAAGAGCTTCACTGGGATGGAACAGCTGGTCCATGGAGTATGTGAGTATTTGGCTTTATAAGATAACCCCTCAATGTTTCACAAAGTGATTGTACCATTTACATGCCTATTAGAATATTCTGTCCAACATCTGATATTGTTAGATTTCTTAGTTTTTGCCAATTTCAAAAATGTGCAATGTTATTTCATTGTAGTTCTAATTTGTATTTCCCTGACTATTAATGAGGATGAGCATCTGTTAATGTATTTCTTAGCCATTTATGTTTTCTCCTTTGTGAGATGTCTTATTCACGTCTAATGCCTATTTCTTCTAGTCTGTCTTCTGGGAAGCGGTCACACAAAATCCTTGCTGTTACTACCTTAAGAATAACAGACATTAGTCAGTCTGTTAATCCCATCTACCTTTGATGAGGAGGACAAATAGATAACATGATGGTATCAGAGGTCCTCAGGCCCTACAAGGGTATTTTCTCAAGCATCTCCCTTAAGTGGGCAATATCTAGGGAGAGAGGTGAAAAAACGTTTGATTTGTGTTTTGCTTTGCAGATTTAGGCATATATTGGCACTTATTAATTTGATTATGTGATTTTTTTTTTTTAGAAGCAGCATCAAGCAGTTTATTTGTAATAATATTGGGTTGGCCAAAAAGTTCATTCGGGTTTTTCAAAACCCAAATGAACTTTTTGGCCAATCCAAATAGTAAATATTTATTGAGCGCTTATGCATCAGGTACTATCCTAAGCACTTTACATACATTATCGCAATTAATCTTTACAATAACTTGTGATGGTCATGAGATAAGTACTCTATTATTATTTCCCAATTGCGGAAACGGAAGCCCTGAAAAATTAATGACTTACCTAAGGTGGAATCACTACTAAATGGTAGAAATTGAGGGAGTCTGACTCCCCAGCCCATGTCTTTAACCAATTAGATAACCATAGGCGATAGCAAGTTAGTTGGCAGTACAGCAAAAATAGAGGGAGGGCATGGTGGGTGCCCAGAAGCAATTCTGGGAAATGATGGGCTTTTGGGGTTTATGCTGTGTAGGGAAGGAAGTGAAGGTAGGAATACAACAGAAAGCATTGAAGAAAGATCAAGAACAGAAATTACTAAGAAGTCAGGAAGTTGCTAGGACAGGTGCTTTCAGAGGTGTGAAGAGTCAGTAAAGCTTAGGTTTTCAGGGCATCTGGGTAAATGTCAAGTTAGGATTTTGCCACAGGAATGAGTTGTGTTAAAGAGGAATGGAGGCAAAGGGCACTGGAATCCCTTTGTGTGATTGAGAGGCTATGAGTCACGGACGCTGAGGTTGTCTGAGATAACGTGGGAGTCTGGCAGCATTTGTGGGCCAGGTCCTGAAGCTCTCTGTGAATCTGGGGGAGTGACCAAGAAGCTGGTGCACGACGTGATTATGCTTCGTGCTATAGCGTGATACTCGAAAGGGCGCAGAGGGTGGGGAGCTGCATACAGGTGGGAATGGGATCCCCTGGACTGGCAGTCAGAAGCCAGAGAATGCCAGCACTGCTTCCAAAGCTCTCTCAGCATGCTGGAAGGTGGGGAGAAAAAGCAGTTTTTGTTTGTCAATGCTCAAGGGAAATGATATCCTTGGGGGAATGCCAGGTTTCAGTTAAGGCAAGAAGGTGAAGGTATGGTTCTGTGAGGAAGTTGAGGATACAGACGAGGGTGCTTACAAAGAAACTGTGGCTTTTAAAGTGGAAAGAGATTCAAAGAGGTCAGAGATGGAAAAACGTTAAGGGAAAAAGAAGCATAAGACACTTTGGGTATCAGTTAAGAAAAATTTTTAAAAATTTTCAACAAGAAAAAGAATGAATGGTGAAGATGAGATTTATTGGCCTTGAGATTATGAAAAAATACAGGTGTGAATTTGACAAGAAAATTTACATTAACTTCAAGAGGATGGAGGTGGGCTGATTTACGTGGTAGCTGTTTTCTGTTGATTTGAGGGAGAAAGGAAGTGCCTCTGGTCTGGTTCCACTAAAGGTCTGAATCCCTCTATCATCCACCAACTAAATGATCGTGAGTAGGCTGATTCATCTTCCTATGTCTCATTTTCTCCATTTCTACAATAGGGGTAATAAAATCTACTTCTCTGATTTGTCATGAGAATCATATTAATTTACATATATGAAAGTGCCTTAGAAAATTGCAAAATGCCAGACAAAGGTAAGGAAGTACTATTATGGTGTTAGTCACATCAAACTTTGTTTATGCTGAATTCTTTATCAGAAATGCAAAGTCTAAGTGTAATCTTATTTCTGATAAAAGTAGAAATTATTTTCAATGCTTTGAAGACATGGCTCTCAGGAAAGTATTATGAAAAAAAGCAGAAGTGTCTGCATTATATTCTGTAGGCAGGTAAACAAAATAACTTACCAGGGAAACAGCAGGAATGGGAAAGTTGCTATAAGGAGAGGGGATTTTTTTTTTTTCTTTTATCATTCTCTCCATTACAAATAATTTACACAGTTTCCACTTCAGAACAACAAATCAGGACTTCCCTTAAAGTCCTTCAGCAAAGCTCAAACAGTCACAAGTCGGGACTCTGGGCCACTTGCCAGTATTTGTTCAAAGAGAGCTCTAAATAAGGCAGTTTAATAATCGGAAACTGGAAATTTCCCTCCTTTCCCACACACAAGCACTCCTTCCTCCCCTTCTTTTGCCTGTTAGACATCTCACTCACTCCAACAGATGGAGGCCAAAATCATGCAGTACTTAGTACCAAGCAACAGCCACTCTAGCCTTAAGTATTTCCTTTTTATACTGTTTTTCTTAAGGAGAGGGAAATGTGTCCACGCTTTTCTTTTACCTTCAGAATAATAAAATTCTTGAGACACTGGTGAAACAGCAAAAAGTTATTCCTATTTACTAAGTATAAGCCAGAGAAGGTTTTTGTATTTGTGTTCAGGAAATTTCTATTTAGGATGTGGAAAAAGGGGTGTTACTGTCGAGATGATACTTTATGAGATTAAGACAAACTCACCAACACACTTTCCATATCCTCACTGCAAAATGGACTAAATACTGCACTGTATCAGACATATGGTTGTAGTAGCTCCACTGTCTGTCTCTCCCCAAAACACCAAGAAATCTGCCTAAAAATGCTTCATGGCTTTTGACATCAGGGTTGAACAACTCAAAAATTTGTAGAATGAGATTATTTATGAAACAGAGAATGATTAAGGAAATGAAGTTTATTTGGAATCCTGAATTTTAAAAATCTGTTAAAATGTTTTCCTTATGACAAAAGTACTATATTTTCATTGTTGAAGACGTAAAATATACAGATAAACCAAAAAAAGGAAAAACATCAAGACATAATTTACCCATCCAGAGATCACAATGCAAATATATTTGGTATGTATTCTTTCAGGCATTTTTCTTACAAATTCATATGTACATTTAATAAACATGACTCATACTAGACATATCTGAACACATGTACACGTCAAAGTACCATGATTTAAGGGCACTGGCTCCCGTTAGACTGCTTGGGCTGGGGTCTCCGCTCTGTCACTGACTAATGGGATGATATTGGGCTGCATGAGATCACCAAAGGAGTGAGTATAGCTAAAGAGAAGAGTATTATAAAAATTGTATATGTTAAATATGTACAGCTTTTTATGTGTGAGTGGGAGGGAGAGAGAGAAGGAGGGAGAGAGAGACAGAAAAACCTAGGACCAAAGCCCATTAGTGATGAGAGAGGTTTGGAAGAAGCGGAAGCAGCCAAGGAGACTGGAGAAGGAACAACCAATCAAGTAGGAGGAAAGCTGAAAGTGTGGTGTCCTGGAAAACAAGAGGGAAAAAAATTTTTTTCAAGAGGAAGATAATAATCAACTTTTGCTGAAAAGATGAGCACTGAGAAGAGACAATTAGATTTGGTGACATGGAGGTCATTGGTCACCTTGACAGGATAGTTTGGACGGGATGATGGCAGTGAAAGCTTGATGGGAGACAGTGTGAGAGGAGAGGGGGAGAAGGATTGGGAAGCGTACAGTCAACTTTTGGGGGGGAGTTTGGTTGCAAAGGAGAGCAGAGAAATGGATCAGTAAGCGATGGGGAAAGCACAGACAAATAAAGGCTTGTTTTAGTATGGTATGATGTTCAGAGTTGGCTCTTAATAAATGTTTGCTACTGATAACAGTAATGTGACTTACATTCATATTGTATATTATTTTAAATATTGGTTATTTTTATTGAAGTGTAGTTAATTTACAAGGTGTTGGTTTCAAGTGTGCAACAAAGTGTTTCAGATATATATATATATATCTCTCTCAGGGAAAGATAAAAAACTTAGCCCATGTCTTCACAGATGGTAAGTTGTACAGCTGTCTAACTCCAGAGCCTGCTCTGAAGCAGGGATGCTACTGGCCCATATGGTGACCTTTTGAAATTAGAAAAGAGCACTCCATTTCGCAAATAAAATTAGTTTATTGTCACACAACTCAAATTGCTGTTTCTCAGGGGAGCTATCCAGAACGCCACCTGGTAGCAGCTCTGTCTGTGCACACACAGTGCCTATATTTTTGCCTGTTCCCACACCAGGACATATACTCCAGACAATTTTCAAATACTTTGTTTTGCTCCCCCCACTTCCATGGTAGGGAATTATATCAAGTCCAGGGTTTGGGAATGGGAAGCAAGTTTTTGAAAGTAACAGGTAAGTGAGCAAAGCAATCGCAGGTATCACCAGGGACATCGTCAGGACAGGTGCGACTCCCCCTATGTCCACAGCAGCACTATTCACAATAGCCAAGACATGGAAACAACCTAAATGTTCACTGACAGATGAATGAATAAAGAAGATATGGTACATATATACAATAGAATACTACTCAGCCATAAAAAAGAATGAAATAATGACATTTGCAGCAACTAGAGATGATCATACTAAGTAATTCAGAAAGAGAAAGACAAATACTATATGATATCACTTATATGTGGAATCTAAAATATGACACAAAGAACTTATCTACAAAACAGGAACAGACTTACAGACATAAGAGAACAGACTTGCGGTTGCCAAGTGGGGGAGGGGTAGATTGGGAGTTCCGGATTAGCAGATGCAAACTATTATAAAGAGAATGGATAAACAAGGTCCTACTGTATAGCACAGGAAACTATATTCAATTTCCTGTGACAAACTATAATGGAAAAGAATATGAAAAAGAATGTACATACATGCATAACTGCATCACTATGCTATGCAGCAGAAATTAACACAACATTGTAAATCAACTATACTTCAATAAAATAAATTTAAAAAAACAAAAATGCTTCATTTCAGGAAGGTTCATAGAAAGGGCTTTTTGACAAGTACAAGTTTCTGATAACTTTCATATCATACCGCTGAACTGGGTAAACCAGATGGCTCTATAAAACTTTTAATTACATGGGATTGAGTAAACTGATGGATATGGCTATAACTTTTCGGTCTCGCCTGAGATATTACTGGCTTTTATTCTGTGTTCTCCAGATACAAGGAAACCCTTCCCCTCAAGCTAATAATGATTTATAGCAGTTTGGTAAATTACACCCCTAAGTAGAATTGAAACATTTATATTTTCTCTCTACCTGAACCCTCCAGAAATTGGAAACTCAGAGGGTCCCAGAAACTTTATCCAATATATAAGGAAGGCCACCTCCAAACAAATGCAAGAGTTTCAAGGTATTTTGGGGGGAACCTCAAAAAGGGAGGAATTCATCCAAATCTGTTAGGCAAAATCTGTGATAATCCCTTGGCATGGCTTTCCTGGCCCTGAGAGGCCTTTTAAAAGTTTAGTCTGAGACTCCTTATGAAAAGTTATAAAGAGTCCAAGCACCTGGGTTGGTAACACACGGTTTCTGCCTGAGTGGCAGAAAACTCAAGGAGGAAAACTAGTTAGAAGGATATCGCAGTAGTCCAGGTGAGGCATAATGAGCCACAGGCAGTAAAGTTCCGGAATATTTCAGACTATAAACTACAGGATTCCGCCTTACCCGTGTATGAAGAATGAGATAAAGCGCGCTATTTTGATCTAGCTGGTGCTGTTAGCAACAACAACAACAATTAAAGACAGATGGGAAGTTCAGTTTCACATTTTGAGCTTAGCACCTAAAATTATCATGGCTGAAAATGCGTACACAAAGCATCAAATATGATCTTGTTGAAAACAAAGTTCTAGACATTTTGTTCATTCTCTTAAAATCTACGAATTTGTAAGCTTAAAAAATTAAACTTTAAAAACTTTTTTTAAAGACATCGTTATACACTCTTGGGGCACCTTACATTACAGGCTTCAGGAAAACGACGTTCAGTACGGTCAACAGGTTCCATTCCGCCCCGAGGATAGGGCGCTCCCGTGACGTCACCGCGACGTGGGGCGAGAGCCTGCGTTTTGGCGGAAGTCTTGCGTAGTTACCAACGAGACGCAGAGGGAGGGGCGACTGCCGCGGCCGACCGCTCTTCCGTGTAGCGTCCTCGCACGTCCCCTGGTGGCAGCCGGCGTGCAGGCGAGCCTCTGGCTTTGCGGCCCCGCAGCTAGTCAGTCGCCTTCGGTCTAGCGTAGCCCGAGATCAGCGCGCGTGCCCAACTCCCTGTCCGCCCCAGCGCCAGGCGAGGGGCGACGCCTCGAGGTAAAATCTAGGAGGTGCGGGAGGCTAACTGCGTAGGCCCTGTTGTCCGGGAGAATCCTGAGGCTCTCGGCGGCGCTGGAGCGGAGGCGATGGCGGAGGAGCAGGAATGCGATTTCAGGAAGTCATGTGCCGACTCTGAGGCAGCGGCGGCTGCAGAACCTCTGGGGTCCCCTTCGGAGACCACCGCCGTCGCCGCAGAGTCGCCGGAGCTCGAGAACTACAATAGCAAGTGCGTGTTCTGCCGGATCGCGGCGCAGCAGGATCCCAGCACTGAACTCCTGTACTGTGAGGTTGGCGGCGACGCGCGACCGGGGACCCGATCGCTCCTGGATCGGGTGGGGAGGGTCCTGTTAAATGGGGCTGGGGGAGGCTGGGTGTCCTAGTGTTAATGACAGACTTGCTTCTCTAGGCGCGGGGAGTGTCACCAGCCACCTCTTTGCTATTCTAAGGGGAGAAAATGTAGTGGTAAAGTCTCTCTGCAGCTGCCGAGGTACTTAGTGGACAATAGCCATGTATGGCCTCTGATTTTATTAAAGGGACCCCCCCTCCCCCCGCCTTTCTAGACACTGCTTTTACATTCCGCACTCTTAATACTGGTACTGAAGAGAAACCAGTAGAAAATAGATAATGGTAATTGTGAAAAGCCTGTTTGTTAGATTGACTGAAAATAGGTTGGCGGGAGTGGGTCGGAGGTCAAACTATTACTTAATAGATTCTGATTTCCACTAAAGGGTCCAGTTCCTTAGAAGTGTTATCAGTTAGGATATGTGGACATTTTCAGAGCATTAAGACTTTGTCCAGATATTTTAAAAAAGATGATCTGGTAGGCACTTTCTTCCACCAGCTCGACTTGCCTTTAAAGAAACATCTTTTGAAAGACTGAGCTCCAAAGATTCTGGGCTTCTTTGTGGTTTTTTGTTGTTGTTGTTGTTTTTGTAGTAATCATTCATTCATTTGTTAAAAGTAAATTGACTTTCTTCCAAGCACTGTTCATTGGTGAGCAAGGTAAAGGATAGTCCCTGTCTGGATTTTATAATCTAAAGGGACAGAAGAGGCAGCTGATAACAGTGCCCTGTTGTATGGTGAGATGGTTTTACCACCTGCAGTATTTTGCAAGGCTGGTGGGAGGAGCATCTGGCCCAGATTTGAAGGGACAGGGAAGGCTTTCCAGAGGAAGTGAGGCATGAAAAAGTAAGTAGGCATTGGTCAGGTGAGGAGGAGAGAAGATACCCCTGGTAAAGAGCACCTTGAGAGGTTTGGTTTCTGCCACAGGAGAACAGAAATTCAGTCTAACTGGAGCATGGAGTTTGAGGGGATGAGTGGTGAAAGATGAGGCTGGAGAGGTAGACAAGGGGCCACGTTATTAAGGCTACTGTAATTCATGTTAAGGAGTTTTGGCTTTACTTGAAGAGTGAAGGGAAGCTCTACAGTGTTTAATGCTACTGTTAATGCTGGGTTGGAAGAAAGGGGTTGAGAAGTTACATGAAAGGGTTTGATCTTTGAAAGATTATCTGACACCATTGTGGAGAACGATTTAGAGAGGACCAGTCTGGAGGCATGGAGATCAGTTATGAGGCTGTTGAAGTAATCCAGCCTGATGATGGCCTGAAATAAGATGTAGTAGTGGGAATGAAGAAAAGCCAATCAATTTAAGGATATTTAGGAGTCTGACACTTGCAGAGATATGCATCTCTAGCTCAGATTATAGGAACTGTCAGTTTATAGATGGAAATTGAAAAGAGGGAAATTAATGAGATCACCTAGGAAGTATATGTAGAGTAAGAAGTGAAGGGGCCCCTCCCTACACAGAACTGTAAAGAACACTAACATCATAAGAGAGAGGCAGAGGAAGAGGACTTGAAAAGAGGAGAGAGAAACAGAGGGAAAACTAGGAAAGCTAAGAGAAGGGAGTATGTCAGGAAGATAGGAATTGGCAGCAACATCAGCCTTCCCTAATCCTCGAATCTGGGTTAGGTGACTCTCCAATATGCCTGCAGAGAGGGCAACTTAGATCAGAACTGGTTTTGTCCCCAGAGTGATGGTCATTGACCTTGAGGAGAGCAACTGCAGTGCAGTGGTGAGGCAGAAGGCAGATTGTAGTTGATAAGAACCTGAAGGATAAAAAATTGAAGACAGCAAATACAGACAACTTTTGAAGGAAGTTTGGCAGTCTTGGGGAGAAGGGAAAAGGTAAGGTAACTACAGGAGGAGATGGAGTTAAGAGAAAGCTTTTTTTTTTTTTAATTAATTAATTAATTTATTTTATTTTTGGCTGTGTTGGGTCTTCGTTTCTGTGCGAGGGCTTTCTCTAGTTGCGGCAAGCGGGGGCCACTCTTCATCGCGGTGCGCGGGCCTCTCACCATCGCGGCCTCTCTTGTTGCGGAGCACAGGCGCGGGCTTCTCACCATCGCGGCCTCTCTTGTTGCGGAGCACAGGCTCCAGACGCGCAGGCTCAGCAATTGTGGCTCACGGGCCCAGCCGCTCCGCGGCATGCGGGATCCTCCCAGACCAGGGCTCGAACCCATGTCCCCTGCATTGGCAGGCAGACTCTCAACCACTGCACCACCAGGGAAGCCCAAGAGAAAGCTTTTTAAAACAGTGAAGACTTTGGTGCGTTTAAATCCTGATGGGAAGGTGCCAATGGAGAGAGGTTTAAAATGGCCCAGGGTGGTAGAGCTTTGTCCCTGAGAAAGAGGAAACTCAGTCACTCCTCCATTACTCAGTATTTGAATGAGTGCCTTCTGTGTGTCAGGCACTGTTGGAGGCATTAGGATATAGCAGTAAATAAAATGTGCAAAAATCCCTGTCCTCATGGAGCTTACATTCTACTCACAGGAAATAGACAGTAAGCAACATAATAAGTAAAATATTATATAGAGAATAGATATTGATACATAGTTCAAAATATTGATACATAGTTCATAAGATGGGAACAAAAAAAGAGAAAAGGGATGCAATTTTAAATTTTTAGTCAGGAAAAGCTGCACTAAGAAGGTGGCATTTGAATGAAGCCCTGAAGGAGGTGAAGGAGGAAAGTATATGGTTTACTCTTTATATATAAAGTACAGCTATGCCATATAGGACATGAGAGATACACAGTATATTTGTGATATTAACGTATCATGGGAGGGCAATTAGGAAAAAGTCTAAAAATGTTCCTTAGGAGGGTGATAATGAGAAAAGTTTAAGAAACGCTGTTATAATCAAACAATGGCCATAATTCCAACTTTAAGAAGGTCATCCATTTCTTTTTTTTTAAATATAAATTTATTTATTTATTTTTGGCTGAGTTGGGTCTTTGTTGCTGCGCGGGCTTTTCTCTAGTTGCAGCAAGCGGGGGCTACTCTTCGTTGTGGTGCACGGGCTTCTCATTGTGGTGGCTTCTCTTGTTGTGGAGCACAGGCTCTAGACATGCAGGCTTCAGTAGTTGTGGCGCACGGGCTTAGTTGCTCCACGGCATATGGGATCTTCCCAGACCAGGGCTCGAACCCGTGTCCCCTGCATTGGCAGGCGGATTCTTAACCACTGCGCCACCAGGGAAGCCCGAAGGTCATCCATTTCTGTGGAAAAGTATATGAAAACCCTAATGACACACCATTTTTTTGAGGGGTAGATAAGGGAATATCGGTAGTTTTATCTTTCTATTTAAGCAACTGTCATTTACTGAACAGTTTTTGCAGGCTTACTGTTGATATGTGTTACTCACTTGGAGCTCAAAGATGAATATGGCATGTCCTACACTTGAGAAGCTTGCCTATGATCTGAATTGAAATGCAAAATTCTCTTTTAGTGGGTATCACTAGGTATAAGTAGTCAAAATTCTGTATTTTAAAGTCACTTGAAATTATCTTTTCTTTGTGTAATTATGCTACCAACATGACATATAGTTAGGTTTACTCATTTCTGTTTGTTTTCCATTGTTAAGGACTACTTTTTTTTTTTTTCTTTTTGAGTCCAAAAATGTATGGTAAATATTCACATGCTTTTAAAATCAAAATTGTACAGCAAAGTACATTTGAAGTCTAGTATCCATTCTCTTGTTATCTCTACCCTGTACCTCTTTCCCCGTAAGAAACCAGAAAAAATATTTTTGGTTTATCTTTCCTTTGTGAGTAGATATGTATGCGTGTGTTTATATTTATACTCCGCCTTCTTACACAAAAGATAGCTTAACCTTGTTCCACGCTTTTTCTTTTTTACCTTAGGAATTTATTCCAGAAATGATTTCATAAGTGTATAAAGATCTTCCTCATTCCTTTTTATAACTACACAATACTCCACTGTATGGATTTACTGTAATTTATTCAGCCAGTCTTAGTTGAATTTTATGGACAGTTGGGTTATTTTCAGTCTTTTGCTATCATAAATCATGCTGCAAAGAATAGCCTTGTACAAATATCATTTCATATTTTTTGCCTGTTTATCTGTGGAATGGGAGGACAGTCTTTCTTTTAAATGAAGAGTCTAAATACTGGCTAGATCAGTAGTAGCAATGAGGAGAGACATCAGAGAGCCAGTTTCAGTATTTTAGAAAGCTTAATGGAAATCTAATTCAATCATTGATTGCATAGGCTAAATAAAACGTCGTTTCTTTGCTTTTGACAGGAATTTTATCTACTGGTGATGATGACAGTTATGTCAATTGGTAGGTTTTTTTAATTAACGAGAATTGGGAAAATAAAATATTCACACATGTCATTTAGTAAACAGAACCTTTCAAAATAGGGTTTTGGGAGATGAAGACAGAACTGGGCATTTGGTTCATTCTTATGGCTGAGTCATGTAAGACAGCAGATTTTTAAGAGCTTCTTTAATGTTTTTCTCCTGTTATCCTTTAGACTGGCACTTTGTAGTTCCATGAATCTAAAGAAGTGTTACTCCTGCTTTAAGGTAGAATTCAGCTATATTATCTCAAAATAATTCTAATCGGGATGTATTCTGTACCAGAAAGAATTACCTCTGGATTTTTTAAAAGTTAATGCCATAATTGAGGGGGAAATAAAGACATATAAAATTGTTGTGTTATGAATCAGTCTGGGAAGTACAATTTTGTTGTACTAGATTTGACCCCCGATACTAGTTGTTTCTCAGCTGGAAGCATTAAGTAAATAATGGAAAACTTTAAACATTCAAAAACATTGTGGTCTTATCCCTTTTGATCTTATCCCTTTCTAAAACATTCCATGGATATGAATATTTAAAGTTACTACTAGACGGAAAAACCATAATAAAAATGGAAATAATTGTCATGCTTGTTATTTTAGGGTTAGGGTTAGCTCTTGGGGTTCCCCAAGTCAACCAACCTTCTGGGACTATACACACACGTGTGTGTGTGTATATATAACACACACATAGATATGTATATACACATGTATACATATTTACGTAAATTTACATATGCACATACACACACACACACACACAACACCTGGTCTGAGTCTCTGTCCCTGAATTGCAGGAAACCCATCACGCTCCCCAGTATATCAGAAGATTTCCTCTCGGCGCTGGGGGGAGTATGCTGCATACATTATCCCTAGTCACCTCTCATGATTTTCTGTTTCTACTAAATTTTCTATCTCATCCTCAAACCTTTGTCTTGCATCAGCCGAAGAGAGTAACAGATTCTTTTCCTTTCATTTTCCTGATATATTAACGCAAAGCAACAGCTGCTATAGATTTTTCCTCAAAGTTTGGGGGCAATAGGATTCTCATATTCTTTAAACACAGCATAAATCCCTGTTTCTGTAGGCAGGCACCTCAATTCATTTCTTGTTTGTGTACTTTCCTCATAGCTCATGCTACATTCAGTTGACCCATCACTGTTTACTTCAAGGTCTTAAAAGTTACAATTTTTCCCCCTCTCTATTCTCATCTTATAGGCAGGTTACACTCAATAGCTGGAAAAATAATCGAGATTTTTGTGTTGCTGTGCCTCCACATTTTAGCAGCTCTTGGTTGAAGGTATGTAAATGAGGACAGCAACAAAATCAATATTTAAGCAATATTATAATAGAGTGATATTGTGGACATTTTATAGAAGCCTTGAGGTAGGAAAGGGACACATAATACCGTATTTTTGCTGCCCTCCATTTCAGTCATGGCTCTGCTGGGGGCTAAAGTAGACAAAAATTCCCATTCACTGAATTGTGGTCTCACTGCATGTCAATTTGTCAGTCACCTGAAGCTTAGATGAGCAGTATGGATACTGATAAGGAAGCTCGTGGTACAGTATGTACAATTGCCTTTCATCATTATTCTCATTGAAATCAAGATCATTGGCATGGATATGAGGCCCTCGTTCCAACTGAATTTTAGTTCTTGGAATGGAGAACTAATGAGCAACAGTGCATTCTGGGAAACTATGCTTATTGATACTGATTTTATTTAATTTTGACTAATTTTTTTTTTTAATAAAGTTTTTTTTTTTAACGCATTGTTTATTTATTTATTTATTTATTTATGGCTGTGTTGGGTCTTCGTTTCTGTGCAAGGGCTTTCTCCAGTTGCGGCAAGTGGGGGCCACTCTTCATCGCGGTGCGCGGGTCTCTCACTGTCGCGGCCTCTCTTGTTGCGGAGCACAGGCTCCAGACGCACAGGCTCAGTAATTGTGGCGCACGGGCTTAGTTGCTCCATGGCATGTGGGATCTTCCCAGACCAGGGCTCGAACCCGTGTCCCCTGCATTGGCAGGCAGATTCTCAACCACTGCGCCACCAGGGAAGCCCACTAATTTTTTAATATAAGATATTGAATAAGGTTATTTAGGGAATATAGATTTTTCTCTTGAAAAAACTTGAAACTCAAATGTTAATAGGTTGAAAGACTCCCTTTTTTGTTTTCTTTTCTTTTTTCCTTACATTACTATGTGGAGTATAGAAACCAGAAAACTGATACCATACATGTAATGGACTGGACACATAACTTAGTACAGTATACTAGAGTTTGTTTCAGCATTTCACAGTCTTTTTAATGCTATAAAGTGGCAAGTAAACATAAAGAAAAAGTATTTATAATTATTGTAAAAAATGTTTAAAAATGTAATCCCTGGATATATAGATGCTAGATGATGTTATAAATGAAGAAAATGGCACTTTGGAAAAAAATTAAATGTAAAAAAGAATTTATCAATCTTGCTATGATTCTGTGGTAGAACCTTTAAAAGTACATATTAGGAGTAGAAAAACCTTAGGGTAGAGATGGAGAAATATATAATGAAATTTTAAAAAACTCTGGGATTATGGTAAGGAAGTTTTAATGAACTTCATTCATAATTGTTTTCCTGAAAGTGATTTTATATAAGTCTTTTTCTTCTCTGGAATAAATGAGCATCTCATGAAGGAAGCTAAAGCTTGTCTTTATGGACATAATGCATAATCACAAAATTGCCCAATGGAGATGAGTTGTAACATTAGCACCATTTCCCTATCAGACTGAGATTTATGTATGATGTTTAAGACATGCCAGAACAGCGTTAGGAAATTCTTTTTAAAAATTCACTAACAAATGACATTTTCCTTTAGAATGAAGACCTAGTTTGCTTCAAAGATACCAAGGCAGCAGCACCTCATCATTATCTTGTGGTGCCAAAGATGCATATTGAAAACTGCAGATATCTAAAGAAAGATCAAATAGAACTGGGTAAGTTGATGGCAGTATTCTTCATGGTTATATCATCTTGAATTGACATCAGTGATGGCAGTGACAATTGAAAAGAAACAGTTTAGCCAGGTATTGTGATAAAGGAGCATTATGGCTTTTTGAAACTTTCATTATGAAAAATTTCAAATATATACAAAAATAAAGAAAATAGTGTAATCTCCATGTATTTATCACCCAACTTCAACATTTATTAACTCGTGGCCAATCTCTTTACATATATTAACCTTCTCCCACAGTGGATTTTAAGCAAATCTCAGATGCCATGTTATTTAATTTTTAAAATCTCTAAAAGATAATGCCTCTTTATGCTTTTTAAATGATGGCTTTCTTGATTCTGAAAGTGAAAGATAATATGAAAACTTATAAACAAATAGAATGGATAAAGAATATGTGGTACATATATACAATGGACTATTACTCAGCCATAAAAGGGAATGGAATTGTGCCATTTGCAGAGACGTGGATGGACCTAGAGACTGTCATACAGAGTGAAGTAAGTCAGAAAGAGAAAAACAAATATCGTATAATATCACTTATATGTGGAATCTAGAAAAATGATACAGATGAACTTATTTGCAAAACAAAAATAGAGATGCACACATAGAGAACAAACGTATGGATACCAAGGGGGCAAGGTGGGGTGGGATGAGTTGGGAGATTAGGATTGACATATATACACTACTATGTATAAAATAGATAACTAATGAGAACCTACTGTATATCACAGGGAACTCTACTCAATGCTCTGTGGTAACCTAAATGGGAAGGAAATCCAAAAAAGAGGGGATATATGTATACATATAGCTGATTCACTTTGCTGTACAGCAGAAACTAACATAACATTGTAAAGCAACTATACTCCAATAAAAATTAATTTTAAAAAAGTTATAAACAAATAAGTTATAGTATGGCATATGAGTACATATTACCTGAGAGTGAGACCATATTGGTACCTGCCTTGTAGTTTCCTGCCTTGTAATTTCCTGTATAGATGAAGTAGGACCAAAGTTTAATTATGAGATTTTCGTGATGAACTTTTAGCCTCTGAAAAAGAGATTCTGAAATCTTGTCTCTTACAGGCTTATCCTGTATTTTCCTATACATGATTTCTGTGACTTGTCAGCTACTGTTTACTAAGACATTGCTGAGTTTACTTCAAACCTGCTTCAATAGCCATTGTCATCAGGGTCTGGGATGTTTGGTCAATACTTTAAGGTAGCTGGCAAGATAGATAAATTGGGCCAGATTTTTGAAGGTGACTAAGAAATCTCTTTGATGAAAACCTCGATATGTGGTTTATTAGTGTTTAGACTACTGAATTACCAGTTTTTAAACTGTTTTTTCTAGATATTGTGAATTTCCTTAGTCATCTTAAGTTCTATCAGTATGTTTCATGCTCATTCCACCAGAGGGAGGCCAATATACATGCAGTATTTAGTACTAGGCAACAGCCACCATAGCCTTAAGTATTTCCTTTTATACTGTTTTTCTTAAGGAGGGAGAAATGTGTTTATGCTTGCTTTTCTTTTTCTAGTATTTCTTTTCTTGTTAAAAGTTTTTATAACAGTTGCAAATCAAATGTTAACTAATTTTGAAGCAGCATGGTGGGTGTTTGGGATTTCATTATAGGTACTGTTTTTACTGATTTTGTGTATATTTGAATATTTCCATAATAAAACTTTAAAAGTCCTTGCAATTAATATTTTTATACAGTCTATAAAGTTGGGAAAATAATAAGCATATGGAAGAGCTTAATAATACTCTCAAGCACTGTGACTATAATTGACATTAACAGAACTTCACCTAACTATAGAATACACACTTTGTTATGAGCACATGTTCACCAAGATAGTCCATATTCTGGACAATAAAATAAGTCTCAATACATTTCAAATGATGAAAATATTATAAAATACATTGTCTGATGACAATGGAATTAAAATAAATAATAAAATCTAGAATAGCACTAAATATTTTTAAGTTAAAACACTTTTAAGTAACTTCTAAATAAATAGGTAAAAAAAGACAATATTTTGAACTGATTGGTAATAAAAATACAACATAACAAAATTTGTAGAATGTAGCTGAAGAAGTGCCTAGAGGGAAATTTATAGCTTTAAGTGCTTATATTAGAAAAAGAGGTACAAAACCAATGACCTAAGTTTCCAGTTTAGGATGCTAGAAAGAGGCAAGCAAATCATATCAAAATAAAGTATAAAGAAGGAAATAGTAGAGTAGATATCAATGAAATAGGAAAGAGACAATAGGTTTTGCTTCATGTATTTTGGATCTGATTTTAAGTGAATACATAATTATGATTGTCATGTCTTCTCAGTGATCCATTTTTATCATTGTAAAATGTTCCTTTTTCTGTCTGGAAATACTTCTTGTGTCTATTTTGTATGACATTAATTTAGATACTCCAACTTTCTTATTACTTATTGTTTGCATTGGGTATTTTTTTCTATCCTTTACTTACAAATTGAATATTTATATTTAAAGACTTGAAGATAGCAATATAATTGGGTCTGACTCTTTTAAGAAAAATGTAATGTGAAAATCTCTTTTAATTGGAGCATTTAGTTCAGAAGCATTTAATATAACTACCGACATAGTTGGATTTAGGTCTACTGTCTTGCCATTTGTTTTCTATTTGTCCCATTTTTGTTGTTGTTTTTGCCCTGTTTCTTCTTTCCTGCCTTCTTGTGGTTGATCAAACATATTTTTTAGTATTCCACTTTATCTCTTGCCATTTTAGCTATTTTTCTTTGTATTTTTTTAAAGTGGTTGTTCTAGAGAAATTAAAATACACATCCTGCAATTATCACAGCCTACTTAGAGTTAACATTGTATCAATTCATGTAAAATGTGAGAAACTTTGCAACACTTTGTGTTATTGTTGTCATTTATATTTCATCTATATACTTTAGAATGCCATGGTACTGTTAAATAATCATATGTCTTTTAAAGAAATGAAAATAAAAAACAATCTTTTTTATTTACTCAAATGTTTGGCATCTTGGGAGTATTTTTTTTTTTCAAATTATACTTTCAAGGATGGTTTTATGTTGAAAGCAAAAGCAAATTGAATAATCACACAAGTCTCCATACTGAGCCAGAAACTAGTCAACATTCTTCTGATTATTTTCAGTTTAATTTGTCATCCAATTAAAGTCTCTAGATTTATGATGCTGAAAATCCTTCTCTATCTTGTTACATGGAATGCAGCATGCTTCTACCATCTCTTTTTTAAAAAAATTTTTTCATTGAAGTATAGTTGATTTACAATATCATGTTAGTTTCAGGTATACAGCACAGCGATTCAATTACACATATATATATATTCTTTTTCAGATTCTTTTCCCTTATAGGTTATTACAAATATTGAGTATAGTTCCCTGTGCTATACAGTAGATCCTTGTTGGTTATCTATTTTATATATAGTAGTGTGTATATGTCATAATTTACCCCTCCCCCCAACCCCTGCATCTTGGGAGTATTTTTAAAAGAAAACAAGATACAGTCTGGCTCGAAGTAACATGAGCTTTTTTTTTGACCTTGTGGTACTGGCCTTGTCATGGAAGCCTTCCCACTCAAGCCTGACTTAGAGAAGTAAACTGTTAGCAATGATTTTATAAGCTTCATTATAACAACTGTCCTCTGCAGATTCTCTCACTTCTCTTTTCAAATGCTTGATTACACCATTCAGAAACAAAAGAGATCTAAAGTTTGGCATTGTGCTTTGAAGATCTCGGGTTACCAAAATTTTTTTAATGGAGAAGTATATTCCCACCGGAAGGCCATAAAACATTGAGACAATAAAGATGCTAAGGCAAATGAGAGTTTGGAAGCCAAAACAAACATTTAGCTAGTCATGGCTGGGCCAACATGAAGGGATGTCATATTCCTAATTTGAGTTCAAAGACAAATTCAAAGTTTTCTTGTCCTCTTAACTCAAACAGTTTTTGTTTAATTACTTCGTTTCCTTATGATTAGAATTAGACCTCAGTAGGATCAGATGTCCTAAACTGTCACTTGATAATATCCCTCAACAGCTGTTCAAAGTCAGCTTATGTGTGATAGTTTGTGATGGGTTGAACCTTCATTTCAGTTGTTGATAAGCAAACTTCTTAGTAACTTAGAGCTACTGGATGAGTCTTTAAATGTGTATCCATTTGATACGACTTTTTACTAGGACCCTAAAAGTTCGGGTTAATAACTAGGTAGTGAACTTAATGTCTCCTATAGTGTAATGTAGTTTCTTTACTGTTTTGTAGTTGAGAACATGGTAACTGTTGGAAAAACCATTCTTGAAAGGAATAATTTCACTGACTTCAAAAATATGAGGTATGTATACTTCCAGATAAAAACCAATATATGCAGTTGGTTTTTCTGAAATGTTATTTCCTCAGGAAAATGAAAGTAGAGATGGCGGAATTCATGGTTTAAATGCAGTTTTCCTGAAAGTGAACATATTGTTCATTGGTAAATTTAATAAACAAAACTTTTTTTCACGTCTCAACATTGTCTAATAATCACCACTTTTAGTTTTGGACAGACAAGTATATTGAAGCAGTGGGTAGGTAAAATTAGTTACTTAGTCCTCTTTGTTCAATATGTGCATTCCTATAAAATTGTGAGTAAATTGAATTTCCTTAGAAAAAATTTATTCTATATGATTTAAAAATACATTATTACCCTTCTAGCATGAAAGTAACTTGAATTTGTTGAACTGAACTCTGACATTAACCAAAGTTTGAGTAAAAGCATACAATATTCAATTTGGTAACTGTTTTAATTAATCTATTTATTTTTTCTTTTTAAAAGGTTTCGATTTTGCCTTGTATGATCAAAGTAGTACCAAGGCAGGTATAGTGATTACTTCTGACACCTCTGAACTGGAATTCAGAGGCCTGAATTCTAATGCTATCAGTGTTACTTGCTGCTACTATAGTTGTACTGGCTGTGTTACTTTAGACAAGTCATTTAAACTCTCCAAGATAATACCTGCTCTGCCTACTTGTAATCTAAAATGAGACTGAATGTGTGAAAATCCTGTGAAAACTATTATGAACTATATCCAAGGGTGATAATGACAAGGAACAGATGGTATTTGAGACCCTGTGGTCAAAATCAACACGTTCCCTTCCCAGTCATAGAAGTGCTCATTAGAAGAATGAACACTGGACTGGTTGTGAAGAGCCCTGAGTTTCAATTCTAGCTCTACCACTGCCTAACTTTGTGACCTTGGGAAGTCTCTTCAACTTTTTAGATCTTGGTTTCCCCATCTTTAAAATCTTTAAAATGAAAAGGTTGAGTGAACCCTTGAGTTACTTCTAGCTTTTAGATTACTTGATTCCATTATATGACTCCTGTTTCATACAGGGAAAACCTAGTCTCCTTTTCTGGGTGGTGGTAGAAGCTTTTCAATATGTTACGGATCTGACTCCACAGTCTGTCCTGTATTGCTGCATTATAGCACCTCTCCTTGCCTTCTTCCCACGTTCCCAGTCATTTTTTTAAAATGTCTTTTTTTAAAAATTGAGACTTACTTCTAGTTTGAACAGGCAAATATTTCTAGGCTTGAATTATTGTTACAGGTGTGCCTTGCTCCACTTACAAAGTAGACTTACAAAACTGTTTGTAAATGGATTTTTAAGAGGTTAAATCATATTAAAAAATTATTTTACCAAAGGAATTCTCTTGTAAATATTTTATAAAGCAAATAGTTATGAATAGTTATCATCTAACTTATTTTTAGTATTCAAGAAACTTAAGTGATGATAAAATTTTTTTAGTGAGGGTAAGGAAATGACCACTTCATTAAAGGAGAAAGCGCGCCATCTACTGGCTATGTCTTGGGAAAAGGAATCCTACTTCTACTTCAGCGTTCAGTAATTTTAAGATTCACTGCAGAGGCATCTTTTAGGAGAGTTAAAGCTTAATATGATAAGAACTGAAGTAATAAGACATAATGCCAGCTCAGAATTCACAAGGGTTATACAGAGGCATAATATTCTGTGAAAGCCTTTCTCAATGAAGAGTTTATCTTATTGTGAACTTCAACATGAAGATGAACTGTGTGAATACTCTCAAGTTCATAAAGAAAAACAGTGAAAGAGATGTTTGAGTGGTAATCTGTCTACCTTAGGTAACCTGTTTTGGATATCTTTAATATTTATGTGTTTTAACCTGAAAATGTAGTTTTAAACTATTGTAGAACTAATTTGTCAATTATCTCTTACCTTGCTGTTTCAGAATGGGTTTCCATGTGCCACCATTCTGTTCCATTTCCCATTTGCACCTTCATGTTCTGGCACCAGCCGATCAGCTTAGCTTCTTATCAAAATTGGTTTATAAAGTGAATTCCTATTGGTTTATCACAGTAAGTATTATTGTTATGCTAGCAGCATACAAAAATATTTAAAATATTTGTCCTTTTTGTTGTAGTTTTTCTTTTCTTGGCAACAGTGGGCACTTACACCTCTTATAGACTTGTTCATCTGTTTTAACATTCTATTTGCACATATCTAAAGTAATATTTTTAATTTGGGGTACTTTTCCAGGTCATCAAATCTGTAGGAAGAGATACTATGGCGAAGTCTCTCAGTTGTAAGCAGAGGATATGATATAGAAGTTCATGGCATTAATAGTTCAGAATTCTGAATTGTGGCTCTATTAATTACTTGAGTGACCATGTGCAAGTTACTTAAACTTTTTAAGGCCCAAGTTTTTTTATCTACTACCGACGTATAGGTAATAGTGCCTACATCTAGGGTTGATAAGAGGATTGATGAAATAATTAACATGTAACACACTTAAAACTACATTGCAGATAGTGAGGGCTCAGTAAATGTTATCTGCTGCCTCTGTCATCATCAACCTCATTGCAGAAATTGATGCAAGTAGTAGCATCAGCTACTAGATCTGAAGTTGAGGCTTTGAGCCTAAAAAAATTGCAGAATTCTGCTTTACTAGGGCAAAAGTAGAATAGAATTCAACTGATTATTGGCTTGTAACCTGACAGTCAAGCTTTAGTTATTAAATGACTCTGTCCTTCCAGGGCCACTTGACTAGTAATTTATGTTTCTTATTTTATGTGTCCATGATGTTAAGGTGACCTATAGTTGCTATATCTGAAAAACCATCAAATTGCAAATTAAGTAATTACCATTAGTTAATGCAGATTATTATTATAGTCATAGTACAAAAGAAATGAAAAAGCAGTTGATTTCTAGAAACTTCATATTTCAAACTTATTATCTCTCTCCTCAACTTGTTGTCCAGATGATTTTATTTTATTAAAAATATATTTAAGGGATGTGGTGTATATATTTGAAATTAAAAAGTGGGACATTTTGTAGGAAGCTGGTGTGGTCTCTTTAAAAAATCAGTATGATAAAAAACAGATTTTTTTTCTTATTTGTATTTCTAAGTTTCTACACTATCTATGCTTTTATAGTAAAAAATAATTAGAAATACATCTTTATACTTTTTAAACTATTTCCTTACATGATTTTTTAGTTGGGAAAAATGAATGAACAAAGTTATGAGATCTGTTAATGGTTCATCCTGGGAATCTGAACTCTCCTTAAATCTAGGTATTTAAGTATATATTATGAGACTGAAAAAAATCAAGATAAAAATATTAACGTTTATTCTGAAATCTTACATAATTTTTCAGATATATAATGATTGAGAAAAGTATCTGAAATGATGTAACTAGAAGGCTTTAGTTTACTTTTTATTCTTTTTGTTTTTATTATTTTTTTAGAGCAGTTTTAGGTTCACAGCAAAATTGAATGGAAAGTACACAGAGTTCCCGTATACCCTCTGTCCCCACATACTCGCAGTCTTCCCCACTGTTGACATCCTACACCACAGTGATACATTCGTTATAATCCATGAAACTACATTGATATGTCATTATCACTCAAAGTCCATAGTTTACATTAGGGTTCATTCTTGGTGTTGTACATTCTGTGGGTTTGGATGAATGTATAATGACATATATCCACAATTGTAGTATCATGCAGAATCGTTTAACTGCCGTGAAAATCCTCTGTGCTCTGACTATTCATTTCTTCCTCCCCCTTAATCCCTGGTAACCACTGATCTTTTTAATGTCTCCAGTTTTGCCTTTTCCAGAATATCATGTAGTTAGAATCATATCGTATGTAGCCTTTTCAGATTGGCTTCTTTCACTTAGTAAAATGCATTTCAGGTTCTTCCATGTCTTTAGTATTATATTTATTTTCCTTATTGAAACTATCTAACAAAAAGGCAATGTGGATAAAAATCTGCCTATTTATATACAGTATAGAATAAACACCTTTACTATAGTTTGAAAACTATTATGTTGAGAGTTTTTTGTAAGATATTTTTAGGAACAGAATATGTAGTATCCAATTCTTCTGCTGTGGCTTATTATAATAGGGGTGCCAGTAGAATTATTTCATGTAGGCTATGATAACTGGAATAAAAAAATGTGTTATGTTTTCATTACAGGCTGATTATTTGATTGACAAACTAAGAACGTGAAAATGTCAACAGTGGAAGATTTTCCTAATTTTGGCTCAACATAAACTAATATTCTGGTCTCTTTGAAGTCTAATTACAATTGGGTTTTATGAGAAGCTATTACTGGGTAGTCTTAAATTGTTTCTTAATGTTTGTTTCCTGAAATCTGTGATATAGTTATATGAATATTTTGTCATTGACTTTGTTTTAGTGGTTCCTTGTCTAAGGTATAAGATACTATAGATAAAATCCCAATAAAACAAATTCTGTTAATCAAGAAGGGCTCTGTATTTTTTTTAAAGTTCAAACATTTTTATTTCTCAATAGATAGTCAATTGTAATAGTAATTTATTTATGAAGAATAAACTGGTATAAAAAGTACTTTGTTGGAGCCTTTATTATATGAAGGAGAAAGAGAAATTATTTCTTGATTGTTCTATAATTTTACACATAAAATTTCAAAATAAAGAGTACCATACTACACAGTGATCTCTGACCTTATTGATGGAAAGAACTGTATATGTGTCACTTTTTACTCAGGTTTCAGATACTGGTTTTCACTTCTTGAATCCTAGCATCTTTGTAATAAATTGATCCTGAAGCTATGTAATATATATAAAATAATTTCACTGTAACAGTGAATTTGCTATAACAATCAATTTGGCTATCCAAGAGAATTCATTGCAATGGACTTTTACCTGTAAGAACGTAAATGGGGAAGAAACATAAGTGGTTACATTAATGTATTAAAACTGGCAGAAACTGTTGCTTTATGGCTTGTTTATACCAAAGGAAAACTAGAATTAAAAAGTGGTTAGACCTGTCTTTTATCATGAAAAAGTCCTGATTTGAAAGTAGAGATAGGTTGGATGAGAAAATTTATTTTAATAACAACATTAGTATATTTATAAATCATTTCATGAGACATATTTCTTTAGGAATTGTCTTTTGGTGCTAATCTACACTAACAATAGTGAATGTGAATGAAAAATAAGTACTGAAAGCTAATCTTACATTGTGCCAGTGTATAACTGTACCATGTACATGAATATAAATGAACATAAGGATTAAAGTATTGATCTTAGAAACAGGCTGAGAAGAGTAGTTTTTTTTTTTTTCCTTTTTTTGGGGGGATGATATTAAACATAGTTTTAAGTAATGAAATACTTAGTTACAACCTCTGGAATCAATATTGTTTAGTTCATTTGTTCATTAACTCATTCAAAAAACATTTGGTGGGCTTCCCTGGTGGCACAGTGGTTAAGAATCCACCTGCCAATGCAGGGGACACAGGTTCGAGCCCTGGTCCGGGAAGATCCCACATGCCGTGGAGCAACTAAGCCCGTGCGCCACAACTACTGAGCCTGCGCTCTAGAGCCCGTGAGCCACAACTACTGAGCCCGCGTGCCACAACTACTGAAGCCCCTGCGCCTAGAGTCCGTGCTACACAACAAGAGAAGCCACCGCAATGAGAAGCCCGCGCACCACAATGAAGAGCAGCCCCCGCTCTCTGCAACTAGAGAAAGCCTGCGCGCAACGACGGAGACCCAATGCAGCCAAAAATTTAAAAAATTTAAAAAAATTCGGTGAGCATTTAACGTGTACCAGACACTGCCAGGATCAGGAAATATAGAAGTGAGAAAGGACAGTCTGCCTTTAATTGCTAATACGAGGATCAGACAAAACCAGTGAGTACAATTTGGTATGTTAAGTACAAAAATGTCCATAGCAGAGGCTGTGGAGAGGGAAACAATTTTGAGAGCAGGTGGCAGTAGAACTGAGTATTTGAGACTCAATGTTAGGCACGTAGATAGTGGAAGTTTAGGCTGAGAGACCAACATGTACTTTCCTTGGGTTCTGCTTCCATTATTATTTACTTAACAACTGAACATCCAAATTCCATTTTGTTCACTGAAGGTGGAGAGAGGAATTTGGAAGTAGGGGTTATGGGCTCTCAAAATAAGATTTACAGGTTTTTCAGCACTGCTTTGTTAAGTAGCTCGCTGAGCACCCACACAGATTAGCAGTTACGTGTTTCTATAAATCAGTTCAACTGTGATCAGCTTCAGAAAAGGAATTTTCAACATGTGCAACATGTTGTACTATGTGAACTTATAGTGATATAATTGACAGTATTATGATAACAATATGTAAGGTATTTAAGGAATTCTCAAATGGCTTATGGACCTCTTAAAAAATGTGATTAGCCATTTGATTTAATTTATATGAGATTATACCCTCTCATAGTAAGTTTTTCTCCTTTGTTGGAAAACCCTTGGAACCTTACATTTTCAGTGGCTCTTCTCTTATAAAGACTAATAATCAAATTATGACAAAATTCACTCAGCCTTTTCAGTAGTTCAATTATTTGGTAACTCTCTAGTCATCTATAACATTAGCTCAGTACAAAGCTAATTCATAACCTGTCTTAAAAATGTTTAAAATAGTATCAAGAGCATTATTTATGCATGTTGTGATACTTTTTTTTTAACTGCAGAATTGTAAAATTATTAATAATGAACTATTTCAAACTGTTTACTTAGCTAAATTTCTGCTAAATCAATATGGAAAACTACTGTGTAAAATTTTGCCTATGGACTTAAAAAAAAATTTTTTTTTAAAAAACTTTACTCCTTTAGAGCAGTTTTAGGTTCACAGCAAAATTGAGAGACAGGTACCGAGATTTCCTTATACCCTTCCCCCACACATGCAAGGCCTCTCCCATTATCAACATTCCCCACCAGAGTGGTGCATTTGTTACAAATGATTAACCTACACTAACACATCATAATCACCCCAAAGTCCATAGTTTATCTTAGGGTTCACTCTTGGTATTGTACATTCTATGGGTTTGGACAAATATATAGTGACATGTATCATAGTATCATACAGACTATACGTATTTTCACTGCCCTAAATGTCCTCTATTCTCTGCCTATTCATCCCTCTCCCTCCAACCCGTGGCAACCACTGATCTTTTTACTGTCTCCATAGTTTTGCCTTTTCCAGAATGTCATATAATTAGAATCATACAGTATATAGCCATTTCAAATTGGCTTCACTTAGTACTATGCATTCAAGGTTCCACCATGTGTTTTCGTGGCTTGATAGTTGATCTGTTTTTAGCACTAAATAATATTCCATTGTCTGGCAATACCACAGTTTATCCATTCACCTACTGAAGGACATCTTGGTTACTTCCAAGTTTTGGCAATTATGAATAAAGCTGCTCTAAACACCCATATGCAGGTTTTTATGTGGACAAAGTTTTCAACTCCTTTGGGTAAATACCAAGGCGCACAATTGCTGGGTCATATGGTAAGTGTATGTTGAGTTTTGTAAAAAATTGCTAAGTTGTTTTCCACAGTGGCTGTACCATTTTGCATTCCCACCAGCAATGAATGAGAATTCCGGTTGCTCCACATCCTTGCCAGAATTTGGTGTGGACAGTGTTTGGGATTTTGGTCATTCTAATAGGTATGTAGTGGTATCTCAATTGTGTTTTAATTTGTATTTCCTTGATGACATATGATATGGATCATCTTTTCATATGCTTATTATCCATCTCTATCTTCTTTGGTAGAAGATCTTTTTCCAATTGTTTTAATCGGGTTATTAATATTCTTGTTGTTGAGTATTCAGAGTTCTTTGTATATTCTAGATAATAGTCCTCTATCAGTTATGTCTTTTGAAAATATTTTCTCCTAGTCTGTGGCTTGTCTTCTTATTCTCTTGACATGATCTTTTACAGAGCAATGGTTTTTAATTTTAATTACGTCCAGCTTATCAGTTATTTCTTCATGGATTGTGCTTTTGATTTTATACCTAAAAAGTCATTGCCATACTCAAGGTCATCTGTGTTTTCTCCTGTTATTTTCTAGGACTTTTATAGTTTTGCATTTTACATTTAGGTCTATGATCCATTTTGAGTTAACTTTTTTGAAGGGTATAAAGTCTGGGTCTAGATTCATTTTTTTTGCATGTGGATATCCAATTGTTCCAGCACGACTTGTTGAAAAGACTATCTTTACTTTATGGTATTGCCTTTGCTCCTTTGTCAAAGTTCATTTGATTATAGTTATGTGGATCTATTTCTGGGCCCTCTAGTCTAATTCCATTGAACTATCTGTATTCTTTCACCAGTACCTCACCATCTCGATTATTGTAGTTTTATAGTAAGTCTTGAGGTTGGGTAGCATCAGTCCTCCAACTGTGTTCTTTTTCAATATTGTGTTGGCTATTCTGGGTATTTTGCCTCTCCATATAAACTTTAGAAGCAATTTTTCAATATCCACAAAATAACTTGCTGGAGTTTTGATTGGAATTGCATTGAATCTATAGCTCAATTTGGGAAGAACTGACATCCTGACAATATTGAGCCTTCCTATCCATGAACATGGAGTATCTATTTATTTAGTCCTTCTTTGATTTTGTTCATCAGAGTATTTTAGTTTTCCTCATATAGATCTTGTACATATATTGTTAGATTTATACGTAAGTATTTCATTTTGGGGGGGAGTGCTAATATAAATAGGTATTGTGTTTATAACTTTAAATTCCATTTTTTCATGGCTGGTATATAGGAAAGCAATTGACTTTTGCATATTAGGTTTGTATTCTGCCACCTGGCTGTAATCATTTATTAGTTTCAGTAGTTTTTTCATTGATTCTTTCAGATTTTCTGTATAGATGATCATGTCACCTGTGAACAAAGACAGTTTTATGTCTTTCTTCCCAATTTGTATACTTTTAATTTTCTTTTATTGTCTCATTGCATTAGCTAAACCTTAGAGTTATAATGTTTAAAAGGAGTGGTGAGAGGGGACATACTTGCCTTGTACCAGATCTCAGTGGGAAGCTTTGAGTTTCTCATCATTAAATATGATGTTAGCTGTAGATATTTTGTAAAAATTGTCAAATTTGAAGTTCTTATCTAGTGCTAGTTTACTGAGAGGTTTTTTTTTTAAATTTATTTATTTATTTTTGGCTGAGTTGGGTGTTCGTTGCTGCGCGCGGGCTTTCTCTATTTGTGGCGAGCGCGGGCTACTCTTCGTTGCGGTGCACAGGCTTCTCATTGCAGTGGCTTCTCTTGTTGCGGAGCACGGGCTCTAGATGTGCGGGCTTCAGTAGTTGAGGCTCACGGGCTCTAGAGCACAGGCTCAGTAGTTGTGGCGCACGGGCTTAGTTGCTCCGTGGCATGTGGGATCTTCCCGGACCAGGGCTGGAACCCGTGTCCCCTGCATTGGCAGGCGGATTCTTAACCGCTGCACCACCAGGGAAGCCCGAGAGGGGTTTTTTTTTTTTTTTTTTTTAAATAATAAATAGGTATTGGACTTTGTCAAACGCTTTTTCTGTATCTATTGATATGATCATGTGATTCTTCTTTTTTAGTTTGTTGATGTGATGGATTACATTAATTGATTTTCAGATGTTGAACGAGCCTTGCATACCTGGGATAAATCCCACTTGGTCATCTGGACTTTTTCAGCAGTACTATAAACAGAGGTTCAAATGAAAGATGTTTAATAAATTGGCTAATCCTAATGTAGGAGTGGTTCACTGTCAAGAGATGTAGACATACCTCTTCTTTCATATAAGAACCCAAAGTCAAGAGTGCAGTCTTTATTATTGCAACACTCATACATTTCTAGATTTTGATGTCAAAAGGTCATCTACAAAAGTTGATGCCCACACTTTCATTAAGTGCCCAGTACTCTAAGTTGCTAAAATAAAGCTGATACCTGTTGATTCATCTGTTTATGAGTCAGCTTTTATTTTAGCAATATAAATACAAAAAACCAGATCTCTGATTCAGCTTAAATAAACTTAATTAAAATGGCTAAGTGTACCTTTGACTAAGAAGAATCAGATCCTTGTTGTACGATTAGTTATTTAAAGCCACCTAGGTAGAGATGGATCCACAATTAACAATCATCCATTAATTAAACCAATCCCAAAGTCAAATACCTTTCAGGTATTGATACATGTATTATATTTTCTGTTGATATAAAACAGGCATCTCAAGCTTAAAATTTCCCCTTCTCCTACCCATTCCTTTCAGTCTTCCCCATCTTTGTTAATGGCAACTGCAATCTTTCAGTTGCTCAGGCCAAAAAGCTTGACTCCTGTCTCTCACACTTCATATCTAACCCATCAGTAAACCCTGTCAGCAGTATCTTCAAGATATATTCAGAATTTGACCACGTCTCACCACTTGTACTGCTGTCATCTTGGCGAAGTTCTCAGCGTTTCTTACCTAGATTATTGCAGTTAGTCTCCACACTTTCTCCCTGCTTTTGTCCTTGCCCACCCTACAGTCTATTCTCAACATATTTATACATTCAATAAATAGAACATGTATGCCTGAGTGTTCTCTCAGGCCCACAATTTCCAAACACTTTCCCCTCAGATAGACACAAAAAAGTTTTGGCATAAGGATGTTGCCTTAAAGGGACCTAAAACAGAAATCAGTTCATTCCTTTAAGTGCCCAGAGTCTTTGCCTTTTCAGACACTCATCCTCTCTTGCCTTGAATATTACTAGAATCTCTTGACTGGGCTTCATGCCTCCAGTTGCTTCCTTTCTAACACAGCCTCCATCAGAGTTCTTCCTAAATTGCTGACCTGATTATGCAATTTTCTTGCTTATGAAAACCTCACCATTTACCCTCAAGATTATTCATCAGCCTTTCCAGCTTTGTCTCCTGTACTTATACTCCACATGCCAGACATTTTTACTATTTTAACTAAACTGAGCACACCTTTGAAAACCTGTTCACCTCTAAAGGCCAGGTAAAAGTTTTACCTCCTCTGGGAAGTCTTCTCTAATACTTCCCATCCCCAACCACAGCATTAGTAAATATTCCTTCAGCTGTGATCCGTGGCATTTTCCTAGCATAGACCTTACACAGTCTAGCCAGGAAATAATGGTATATTTCTTGCCACTGGATTTAGAGCCTTTTAGGGTTGGGGGATCTAATTTTTTATCTTTGTATTCCCATTGCCTTAACCCAGTGACCGATCCATATTACTAGTCAGTAAATGTTGTATATTAATCTCTCAGTCCCTTAAAACATTACCATAACAAACCAAAATCAGATCAAACACAATGATAACCCTAATTTCAGGCAACGTTCAATCCAAAAATCAAGAGTGTAACCTAGATGTCAGGATCCCCCTGACGTTATGTCCTTCATGGCAGTATCCATGACCAATATAACTCAGGTGTGAAATCTCATTGAGTTTCAAAAAAAATCCACCCACGCCAAGCATTTCAAACACCTAATAACCAAACTTTTGCAGGGCAAGGGGAAAGTGTCATCTAGCTCCTGCCATCTTGTTGACTCTCTTTTCCTCTACTTCTCCTCTCCTTGCTTTTGGAATACATTTATCTTATTTTCACTCTGGAATTTTAAAAACTTTCTCTGAAGCCTTAGTTCTAGTCAACATGCCTGGTCCACAGGAAATCACCTAACTTTGGAGGCTATACTAGGTATTTTCTCAGCTAAGGAGATTATCTTAGATTCTCATTCTGACTAGTAAGACAGGAATATTCTTCTTGTTATATCTTCTGCTGAGAAAAATATTTGCAACATTTTGCAAATTTATCACATAAATTCTCTCCCCAAAGTGGGTGTGAAGAAAGCAAAACATGCTATTATCTGTGGTACCAGGGAATCAGAGCCCATCCATCCACCCACACAGCTCTCTCCCAGGCAGTGATTCTCAAATCTTAGTGTGCATTAGAACCACCTGGTGGGCTTATTTAAAACAGACTCCTGGGCCCCACGCTGGAGTTTCTGATTTAGGGGTGGGGCGGGACAGGATTTTGCATTTCTAAGTGGTTCCCAAGGTGATACTGATGCTGCTGGTGACTGCAGATGAAGTCAAACACTGAGGAGCTTTTTAAAACGTCTATGTTCAGGCCACATACCAGACAAATTAAATTTGAATCTCTGGGGATAGATTCTGGGCCTTGTATTTTTAAAATCTCCTAGGGTAATTCCAATGTGCAGCTAAATTTGAGAACCTGTGCCCTATGGGATTGAATAAAACTCTTCTTTGGGCCCTGTTATAGTAGACGCTCAGGAAAATCCCTTTTATGGGACTTGAGGCTATCTAGACTATATATAATTATTTTCCTACTCATGGGAAGCAACTAGGAGCAAGAGATGGTGATTATTGGGAATTGTGCTTAAGCAAGAATCTGTGTGTTTTTTCCTAGGAAAGCTGCACACCTACTTTGAGACTTAATATTTGCAAACTACTTGTCAAAAGCCTTTCTTTCTTTCTTTCTTTAGAAATCATATTTCTTTTATTTTAGGAAGGAAAGAAGGAAGGGAGAGAAGGAAAATGAGGAGGAAAAGAGGAAGGACAAAAGATCTGGCTCAGATGAAGTAAATGCACTGTGAACTTATCCCTAATACACCAGTTCTGCCCAAGAGAAGTAGTAAATGGCATTCCATTCAAAGATGTGCAAAGCCACCTAAGCTACAAAGCTGAAGCCTGGAGCAGCGTAGATGATATCCAGGTCTTGCATGGCCTTGTATTTGAAGTGGAATAAAAGACTGATACCATTATTGGTATCTTGCAATCTCGATCTCATTGCGAACAAAAGAATCAAATTAAGGACCGGCCCAAAGAGGAAAGGCATCCCTAATTTTGGCAGGCCCTAGGTTAGGCTCCTTTCGGAAAGCTGTTTCCATTTCATGCAGTTGCTCAGACTGGGAAGAGTTGGTCTCCTCTAGCTTAACTCAATTATGCTGCCATCTTACATCTGCCTGGAAATGTATGGCCCTTGATTATTAGAATTGTGGCAGCATTAGAGTTTAAGGATGACCAGGAGAGAAGGCTGAATCTCCAGCCTGTTTTCCTTCACATTTTTTTCTATGCACAGATCTTGCTTCACAGGAAGCAAATTAGTTGGTCTAGTTTGCAATTAGGGCTTCAGGTTTGTTCTGGGGAGTCTTTTCACCAGAGGATGAGATCTACTTTTCTCCACTTCTGGAGTTCTTGCTTGTTGGAAATTTGACCTCAAGGAGCTGAATCATATTTAAATCCATTGCAGTTGCTTATTTCTGAACAGGTGCCTCAGAGTCCCAACTTGTTCAGTTTTGTTTCCTGAGAGCAGCCAGTGTTTTTTCCTCTCTTCTCTTCTTCCTGAATTATCTTCATTAAGACTGAAGATGCTGAGGACCCTTCTGGAATCTTGTGAAATAGAACTCCCTCAGGAATGCTTCACTATAGTGAAGTTTCCATAGTTCTTATATGACTTGTTACAATAAAACTTTACTCTCCAAACTGTTCAAAAACCCCTTGTTTTTTACTCATTGCAAAAATCTAGTCTTACTATGTATGAAGAGAGCTTTTCTCCCTCTCATTGGTTCACAAATCCCTATGGTTCTAAACCATAGGGACACCTAAACCCTTTTCAAGTGATAGATGTTTAGTCAGATGTATGGGCAACTTTGACATTACACGTGACTTCTGCCACTGGGACCTGTTAAGTCGCTAATTTCCTTTCTTCACTGACTGTGTCCTACTAGTCTCAACACTGTAGTGACCTGTTATAACCAGAACTCAAAATTCTCCTTTCCAATTCCTGGTCCTTCCCAGGAATACCTCTGGTTTTTAAATAAGCAGCAGCCTATACCAGAGGCTCCAATGCTTACACAATAGTAATCTCACAAGAGGAGCCAGGTCTCTAAGAGATCTGCCTTGGTGGGCAGATGGAGCTTTGGATTTTTCCAGAAGACAGACTTTGAACGTCTTTGCTCCTTCCAATACAAGTTTTTGAAAAAACTGCAGATGCAAACTAGTATATATAGAATGGATAAACAGCAAGGTCCTACTTAAGAGCACAGGGAACTATATTCAATATCCTGTAATAAACCATAATGGAAAAGAATATGAAAAAGAATATATATGTATAACTGAATCACTTTGCTGTTCCTCAGAAACTAACACAACATTGTAAATCAACTATACTTCAATAAGTATAGCTAAGTCCAGCTAAGTCAGTCCCCAAAGCCTGGAGTGGTTAGAGAAGTCTGCAGGGAAAAAGCAGAAATTTCAGTTCAGTTTCGAAGACCTAGAATTTGAGGAGTTGTAGGGGAAGTTAAAAGTACATTCCAGGTGGAGGATCATTGGGAACTACACTGTCTCCTCGCAACCTGCTCTTGAACACAACACAGCTTCTCACACCAGCTCCTGGTACACCGGGACCTCAAACAGAACGCACCCGGCAGCGGATGAAACCTCTCCTGGAGCTGCGGGGCTCAATCCCCGCAAGCCGGGAACCTCCGGACAGCACCGACTCTCCCCACTTCCGCTTCTGGCTCCTCAGGCTCCGCCTTAGCGGAAGCGGTCTGTAGGGGAAGAAAAGAGTGAGACACCTTCGGTGGCGGCAGGCGCGCCGTGGGCTGATGCGATGGCGCTGTCGGGAGCCGTGAACAGGTATCTCCTGCTCATGGCACAGGAGCATCTGGAGTTCCGCCTGCCGGTAAGCGCCGCAGTGACCTCCACCTCTTTCTTCTGGAGAGGACGGCGGGGTGGAGGTTGGTGTGCGGGCGGAGGCGACCCACGCAGTCCGAGCCCGCGGGCATTGGGGGTCTGTGCTTGTCGGGGAGATCACGCGTCCCCCCAGTCCCTCGGCCCCTGGGATTGGTCTGAGCTCTGCGTAGGGTGTGAGAGAGAAGTCCGAGACAGCCTCTCAGCCTTGCTAAGCATTTTCATTCATTCTTCAGCCCATGTGCCAGGTACCGGAGTCAGGCAGGTGAATATGACCGGTCCTCTCCCTCCTGGAGCTCTTCATCTAGAGAGTAGAGACAGCAGACAGAAGTACTCAGGGTAGTGTTTTAAGTGTCGAATATGCGGGTCAGGTTTTGTGGGGGTTGGCGTAGTGGTGGTGATGGTGGGTGGTAGGGTTAGATGATGGAAAAGTTGGGGAAATTGTTTTATTTACTCATTCAAGAAACATTTTCAGAGTACCTGTAATCGAATATTCTGGACGCTGGGGATATAACGATGACAAAGTTTCTATCTTCAAGGAGTTTACTGTTTAGGCTAAGGGGTGAGCAGATGCATAAACATAGCACTATGAAATAACGTTGGTAAGTGCAGTGATAGATAGGTAGGGAAATTCAGCATATAGAAGGGAAATATGATCCACCTGAGGGGTGGGTGATGTTGGCCATTAAGATGGCTTCCAGGACGGCATGACACTTGAACTGTAACCTAAAAGAAGAGTAGGAGTTAGCCAGGCCAAGGAGAGACATAAGTAAATTAGAATTACAAGCTATTCATTATTACTGGATTACCAAATATGTAGCAAAGAATGACAAGAAGAGAGCAGGAGAGGAGGGTAGGGTTCAGAAAATGCAAAGCCTTAAATACTCTGGATCTTAGAAGGGGACTTTATTGAAGAATTTTAAGGAAGTGACAGAATCAGATTTTTTTAAAAGAAATCACTTTGGCTGCAGTACGGAGGATGGATTTGAGAGGAATAAGGAGTTAGGAGTTGAGTCTGTTGGAATAGTCTTGTTAATAAATTAAGAAGGCCTGAACTAGGGCAGGGGGTAAGAGGATGGAATAGACTGGGGAAATATTTAGGTGATCAAATCATCAGGGCTTGATGATTGATTGAAGGTGGGGGCAAGAGGGACCAATTAAGGATGATTCCTGGGGACTTCCCTGGTAGCGCAGTGGTTAAGAATCCGCCTGCCAATGCAGGGGACACGGGTTCGAGCCCTGGTCAGGGAAGACCCCACATGCCGTGGAGCAACTAAGCCCATGCACCACAACTACTAAGCCTGTGTTCTAGAGCCCGCGAGCCGCAGCTACTGAAGCCCGCGCACCTAGAGCTCGTGCTCCGCAACAAAAGAAGCCACTGCAATGAGTAGCCCCCGCTCGCCGCAACTAGAGAAAGCCCGTGAGCAGCAACCAAGACCGAATGCAGCCAAAAATAAATAAAAATAAATAAATTAAAAAAAAAAAAAGGATGATTCCTGGGATGGATATAAGGGTGTTTCCACTTAAAATAGAGAGCACAGGCAGCTGTATGATTTAAATTTTGGTTATGCTGAATTTGTTATGCTTGTGTAACATCAAATGGAGATGACCAGGAGGCAGTGAATGTGAGTATGCACAGGTGTTAATAGAGCTGCATGTACTGGTAATTAATATTTGGGAGTCTTCTGTATATGAACTCTAGGAGAGAAAATGAATTTATTCAGAGAAAGCATAGCTTCAAAAGAGTGGTGGGCCAAATGCAGGTACTTGGAAGCATTGATATTAATGGGAATTGGGAAAAGGAGGTCATGAAGAAGATAGGCAAGTGTCAGAATAGGAAGTATGTGAGACCATAAAAATCAAGAGGGTAAAGTTTTAGGATTTTGCTAGAGTGGTTGTGTAGTTTTAGGCGAAGAAGCCAGATTGCTTGGTTTAGTGGTCACTGGAAAATGAGGAAGGGGAGATAGACTGCTCTTAACATAAGAAGGGAAAGCAAGAGATTGGTTAACAGTTTGAGGGGGCCCTAGAGTCAAGGGGAGGATCCCTATCCCTCTTGGAGAAATTGGCATGTTTGTAGGCTGAAGGGAAGGGGAAAATGGATATAAGGACACAGTGGGAGGTGTTGGCCTTTCAGTAGAAGGGGAGCGTGGGCAGAGGAGACTTAAGATGGGTGCGGGTAGTTACCTGAGAGCCTGTTTTCTAGGTAATGAATGAGTCCAGGTTATTTCTTGAAAGATGGGGGACCAAGCGACTGAATGGAGAAATTGAGAAAAATAGTAAAATCTGAAATAATCATTGAGAGCAAAGAGGAAGCTGATGAGCTACAACAGTTGAGTAGAGAAGAACTCAGGTGTTAGAGCGAGGCTGAAAACCCAGCTGAGGGTGAAGAGCATGTATTTGTAATTGTGCCAAGATTCTGTGATTTTCTTCAGTTGTGTTCAACTCACTGGCCTTAAGAGTTTTGAAGGAAGATTGTGGCATTGATTCGGGACTAATGTATTGCTGGGCAGGTGCGTTGATAAGATGGGGTGCAAGGACATAGAGTTTCATGGAAGAAGTAATATTTTAATTAGATCTTAATTGATAAAGAAGATATTCTGGGGATGAAGAGGACCAGAAAGCCCATTTCAGTGAGAAACGAAAGCAAGTGTAGAGGCACAGAGGGATGGTTGATTATGGTGGTTTGTGTGTGGGATGTGAGGGGAAGGAGGATGAAGTAATGGGCACTGAGGCTAGAGAGGTGGGTAGGATCCAGATTTTGGAGAGTTATGAAACCATTGGAAGGAATTTGGATTTTGTTTTAAATTTAATGGAGAGCCATTGACTTTTTTTTTTTTTTCCTTTTTAAGCTAGAAAGTGACAAACATTTTTTCTTTTTAAGTCACTAAGTGACTAGCAATCATTTGTGTTTTAAAAAAATAGTTCTGGAGTACCAGAGAAAGGATACCACTTAGAGGATACTGGGGTGGAACTAGAGAGAAGCCAAGGAGGGTGAGTGCCTATAGTCAGATAATGCAGGGAGAATGGAGTGGTTAGGCTTCAGTCTTAAAAATAGCATCCCTAGTATTTGCTGGTTTTACCTGTTTTTTCTTTCTTAAATTCTTCTTAGTATCTTTCCCTTGTGCCAGTTTAATCTTCCAAAAGGGAGGGAGAGGGGTGAGATGTGACAGGGTGAGAGAGTGTCATGGACATATATACACTACCAAATGTAAAATAGATAGCTAGTGGGAAGCAGCCGCATAGCACAGGGAGATCAGCACAGGGAGATCAGCACAGGGAGATCAGCTCGGTGCTTTGTGCCCACCTAGAGGGATGGGATAGGGAGGGTGGGAGGGAGGGAGATGCAAGAGGGAAGAGATATGGGAACATATGTATATGTATAACTGATTCACTTCGT
The DNA here is from genome assembly GCF_028564815.1 of Eubalaena glacialis. Classification (NCBI taxonomy): domain Eukaryota; kingdom Metazoa; phylum Chordata; class Mammalia; order Artiodactyla; family Balaenidae; genus Eubalaena; species Eubalaena glacialis. The sequence goes on along the minus strand of NC_083727.1, from coordinate 36,738,483 downwards.
TATAAAGCAGAAAGTAACACACCATTGTAAAGCAATTATACTTCAATAAAGATGTTTAAAAAAAAAAAAGAATAAAGGTTATGCATAGCTCAATAAAAAAAAAAAAAAAAAAAAAAAAAAAATCTTCCAAAAGCTCAGGCCTCTTTTCTGTCTCCATTGTCCCAAGGCTGAAACTCTAGTCTGGCATTCAAGGCCTGCAGTTGCATGGTTTTCTCCTCTGTACCCTCCCACCCTGTCCTCCCACAAACAGTGCAGCCAAAATAGACTTCCCCATTATTCCCTGAATGATGCCCTCTTGTTTGGGTCTTTCCTATCCCACTCTTCATTTTACTGATTTTATATAGTCAATATTCATTTAGATTTGCCCACATATTTGTTTATTTTAGGTTTATATTTTTTACTTGATTCTTTTTCAAATGTGCAACTTCCTTTTTTTTAATCCTCTACCAAAATTCTTAATTTTGTCTTTTATCCCCTTCAATATAGAAAGCACAGTTATGTTAAAGTATGTAATTGAAAAAAGAGGTCCTGTGGGTCTGTTTCTTTTATGTATTGTTTCTCTTGGTTCTTTTTCATATGTGTGCTGAGTGTTTGTTAAATATATGCCAGATATATTTGAAAATTTATTTGAAAAAATAAGTGAGGGCTAGGATGATGTAAATCCTCTTGAAGACTATAGGAGCATTAACACACTAGGATCACTTGAACTCGTTTTCAGCCATTAAGTTCTGTTTCTGTTCTGATTTGCACATACTGCTGGTGTGTGTAGCTTTTGGGGATGCTAATCTAAACTGGGTGGTTTATCAAACTTCCTTTCCTTCTCATTGTTGGCCCTATACTCTTTTTGTTCCTCTAGCTCCATTAAGCTGTCAAAAGGGCTGTCCACCCTCACAGCTGCTTTTGGAATTGGTAAATGTCCCAGGGAGAGAGTGGCTGCACCTTGAGATTTCTGTCCTCTCCTGGATCTTGGTTTGGTAATTCTTGTAATCTCTTGATGCCTTCAAGCAGAAGTCAGGTTTTTTTTTTAATTCTTTTCAGCAGGAGGCTTAATCTGAATCACCTAGTTTGCCATCATTGGAAGTGAAAGTCCTCTTTCTGTACAGATTCTCCCTGTGTTTCAGGGCTTAAGTGAGTTTCCATTGAAACTTTTCTTGTAAAACTGAAGTAATCTTTTCTTCCTTTGTACTCTGGTACAATACTTCTTTGCTTCTTTAAGGGCACTCACTGTTGTACACCTCACTTTTCAGTTACTGGATTAAATGTTAGTTCTAGTAGAGTTTAAGCTCCCTCAGGATAAATATATATTTATCTTCACATAGCTCAGTGCCTTGCATATATTAGTTGTTTAATAAATACTGAATTGAGTGAAATAGGATCTCTTTAGGGAAGGCAGTCAAAAGGACAGTCTACACTTTTGGACCCATCTACTGTATGAGAACTGCTAGGCAGGAAAGCTATAATCAGTAGCTGCCTTTATGATTTAAAATGAAAGACTGAGTGCAAATGTGGTCTGGTTTTACCTCTGTGCAGTTAATCAGGGCCAGTTTTAGTTGGCAGCTGCCTTATTGTACTAAAAGTAAAGTTCAGAGCCCTGGGTTTTATTGCTGGTTCTGAAGCAAACTAAATGGATGAAAGAGTGGCTAAAGAACGGAAAAGCTCATGTGAATTAATGCATCAGGTATGCATCAGATCATGCCATATTTTTATATCCAATGTCTAATATAAATTCTTCTGTTCCTGATGTAAAAAGATTCTCAACTGGAAAGTGAATTTGCCATATGATGAATAAAAATCTTGTGTTTTGATTTTTCCAAGTAGGTTGATGTTGTAGTTTAATATGTGTTTTGCTTTTAAATTTGAAACTTGGATTATCATTTACTCTCACTTTTAAATCATTGCTTAGATTTTAGGTAATGGTGCTAATCCTATGCCATAAAATTTCCAATAATCCTTACTTTTAAAAAAAAACTCTTAGAACCTTTGTGCTTTAACCTGTTGCTAATTTCTAACAATGTATTCCAAGAGCAGCAAACTTTCCTGTTTTAAATATAAAGCTGATTTCATAATATGGTTTAATACAGAATGAACAATAATCATTCTAGGTCAAGAGACAATCTATAACTTCATTTTTTTCTTTTAAGTATTATAACTTTGTCAGTCTCGCTTGATTTCTTGACTCACTGGACTTCAAGGATAGTGTTGGTCATCATCAGCTTGATTCCTTTAATAACAGCCTAGGTTCTTTGCTCCATTCTTTAAAGACCTTACCTCGTGAGGTAGCTGATTCCTGTTTTATAGGTTGGGGAACTGAGGGTCAAAGGAGTTAAGCTTCTTGTAAAAAAAAAAAAAAAATCACACAGCTGCTATTTGGAAGAACTGAAGAACAAATTGTGGTCTGACTCTGAGGTCCAGTGATGCCTCCTATTCAAATTTGTGTCACCCATGTTGCAAAATGACTTTTGGACTACCTTCAGTGATTTACTGATAGTCTGTGCTAGTTCTTGGTCTGTCCATGTGATTCAACTGGTTTCAGCACCTTCTAATGCCAGGGATTAAAAAAATGATTTGTTGCATAGACAAAAGGGAAAACAGAGAAGGTACTAGTTGTTCAAAGCTCCCATTCTTCTTGGTCGTGAGGGAGAGGACTTTCATGGTCTGGGTGTACATTCTCTCATGGTGGCTGTGGCTTATGATGGGCTTGGTGTTAAACGTTCCTTCCCCTAGTTGGGACAAAAGGGGATTGTAGGCACCCCGCAGTGGGGACACTTATCCCTCATTAGGTTTACTCCTCTGTAAGACCTATACAGAGGAGTGGGATTCTACCTGCTTTATGTTATTTGGGGAGGCAAAATTTGTTAGTAGTATAAATCATAAAGTTTGTATAATCATCCTGTGTTTATCAGTACACAGTGATTGCTTCATAGACTATATGTACTATCTGAACAGATTTCAGTTTGCATACCTGATGTTTTAAAGTAGCTTTTGTATTCTCTTTTTAGTTCTGTAATTTTATCCAGAAAGGAGGTTAACATACCATAACTTGTACATAATGAATCCACAGTGATGCTCCCTAGTTAATCACTTTTCTTTTTTTAAATTTAACATATATTTATTCATCTAATTAACTGGACAAGACAGCAGAGTTAGTCTCTAAAGGGACTCCTGACATTTAGTAAGATTCTATTATTCATCTTTTAGTCTTTTAATCATAATTAATACATTACTAATGATTTTAGTTTCTAGAAAAAGAATGGTTCCAAATACAGCTTGTAAACAAATATAGTAAAGATAATTTTCTGTGCTAGTAATCAAAAAATTAAAATAAGTTAAAAGTACTATTTTTTAATCTACTTAATTAACAAAAACAGTACAACATCCAACTGAGCAGTAGTGAAGGCAAATTGATACTCTGACCTTATAATTTAGAACAGTCCTTTAAGAAAGTATTTTGGGAGTGGCTTCAAGATGACGGAGGAGTAGACGTGGAGATCACCTTCCTTCCCACAAATACATCAAAATTACATCTACATGTGGAACAACTCCTACAGAACACCTACTGAATGCTGGCAGAAGACCTCAGACTTCCCAAAAGGCAAGAAACTCCCCACATACCTGGGTAGAGCAAAAGAAAAAAGAAAAAACAGAGAGAAAAGAATAGGGACGGGACCTGCCCCTCTGGGAGGGAGCTGTGAAGGAGGAAAAGTTTCCACACACTAGGAAGCCCCCTCATTGGCAGAGACGGGGGTGGTGAGGGGGAAGCTTCGGAGCCACAGAAGAGAGTGCAGCAACAGGGGTGCAGAGGGCAAAGCGGAGAGATTCCCACACAGAGGGTTGGTGCCGACTAGCACTCACCAGCCCGAGAGGCTTGTCAGCTCACCCCCCGGGGCAGGTGGGGGCTGGGAGTTGAGGTACAGGCTTCGGAGGTCAGACCCCAGGGAGAAGACTGGGGTTGGCTGCCTGAACACAGCCTGAAGGGGGCTAGTGTGCCACAGCTAGCTGGAAGGGAGTCCAGGAAAAAGTCTGGACCTGCTTAAGAGGCAAGAGGCCATTGTTTTGGGGTGCGCGAGGAGAGGGGATTCATAGCACCGCCTAAACGAGCTCCAGAGACGGGCGCGAGCCACGGCTATCAGTGCGGACACCAGAGACGGGCATGAAACGCTAAGCTGCTGCTGCAGCCACCAAGAAGCCTGTGTACAAGCACAGGTCACTATCCACACCTCCCCTCCCGGGAGCCTGTGCAGCCCGCCACTGCCAGGGTCCCATAATCCAGGGACAACTTCCCTGTGAGAACACACAGCATGCCTCAGGCTGGTGCAACGTCATGCTGGCCTCTGCCGCCGCAGGCTCACCCCGCATTCTGTACCCCTCCCTCCCTCCGGCCTGAGTGAGCCAGAGCCCCCAAATCAGCCGCTCCTTTAACCCCGTCCTGTCTGGGGGGAGAACAGATGCCCTCAGGTGACCTACACGCAGAGACGGGCCAAATCTAAAGCTGAACCCCAGGAGCTGTGCAAACAAAGAGGAGAAAGGGAAATCTCTCCCAGCAGACTCAGGAGCAGCGGATTAAATCTCCACAATCAACTTGATGTACCCTGCATCTCTGGAATACCTGAATAGACAGCGAATCATGCCAAATTTGAGGCGGTGGACTTTGGGAGCAACTGTAGACTTGGGGTTTGCTTTCTGCATCTAATTTGTTTCTGGTTTTATGTTTATCTTAGTTTAGAGCTTATTATCATTGGTAGATTTGTTTATAGATTTGGTTGTTCTCTTCCTTTTTAAATTTTTTTTATATATATATATTTTCCTTTTTCTCTTTTTGTGAGTGTGTATGTGTATGATTGTTTGTGTGATTTTGACTGTATAGCTTGGCTTTTGCCATTTGTCCTAGGGTTCTGACTGTCTTTTTTTTTTACTGTCGTCTTTAGTGCATGTTATCATTGGTGGATTTCTTTTTGGTTTGGTTGCTCTCTTCTTTCTTTCTTTCTTTTTTTTTTATTGCTTTTTTATTTTTAATAATTTTTTTCTATTTTAATAACTTTATTTTATTTTATTTTTTCCTTTCTTTCTTTCTTTTTTTTTCCTCCCTTTTCTTCTGAGCCGTGTGGCTGACAGGGTCTTGGTGCTCTGGCCGGGTGTCAGTCCTGAGCCTCGGAAGTGGGAGAGCCGAGTTAAGGACATTGGACCACCAGAGACGTCCGGCCCCACATAATATCAAATGGCAGAAGCTCTCCCAGAGATTGCCATCTCAACGCTAAGACCCAGCTCCACTGAACGACCAGCAAGCTACGGTGCTGGACACCCTATGCCAAAAAACTAGCAAGACAGGAACACAAACCCACCTTTAGCAGAGAGGCTGCCTAAAATCATAATAAGTTCACAGACACCTGAAAACACACCACTGGACGTGGTCCCACCCACCAGAAAGAAAAGATCCAGCCTCATCCACCAGAACACAGGCACCAGTTCCCTCCACCAGGAAGCCTACACAACCCTCTGAACCAACCTTACCCACTGGGAGCAGACACCAAAAACAACGGGAACTACGAACCTGCAGCTTGCGAAAAGGAGACCCCAAACACAGTAAGTTAAGCAAAATGAGAAGACAAAGAAACACACAGCAGATGAAGGAGCAAGGTAAAAACCTACCAGACCAAACAAATGAAGAGGAAATAGGCAGTCTACCTGAAAAAGAATTCAGAGTAATAATAGTAAAGATGATCCAAAATCTTGGAAATAGAATGGCGAAAATACAAGAAACGTTTAACAAGGACCTAGAAGAACTAAAGAGCAAACAAACAATGATGAACAACATAATAAATAAAATTAAAAATTCTCTAGAAGGAGTCAATAGCAGAATAACTGAGGCAGAAGAACGGGTAAGTGACCTGGAATATAAAACAGTGGAAATAACTACCACAGAGCAGAATAAAGAAAAAAGAATGAAAAGAATTGAGGACAGTCTGAGAAACCTCTGAGACAACATTAAACGCACCAACATTCGAATTATAGGGGTCCCAGAAGAAGAAGAGAAAAAAAAAGGGACTGAGAAAGTATTTGAAGAGATTATAGTTGAAAACTTCCCTAATATGTGTAAGGAAATAGTCAAGTCCAGGAAGCACAGAGAGTCCCATACAGGATGAACCCAAGGAGAAACACGCCAAGACACATATTAATCAAACTATCAAAAATTAAATACAAAGAAAAAATATTAAAAGCAGCAAGGGAAAAGCAACAATAAACATACAAGGGAATCCCCATAAGGTTAACAGCTGATCTTTCAGCAGAAACTCTGCAAGCCGGAAGGGAGTTGCAGGACATATTTAAAGTGATGAAAGGGAAAAACCTACAACCAAGATTACTCTACCCAGCAAGGATCTCATTCAGATTCGATGGAGAAATTAAAACTTTTACAGGCAAGCAAAAGCTAAGAGAATTCAGCACCACCAAACCAGCTTTACAACAAATGCTAAAGGAACTTCTCTAGGCCGGAAACACAACAGAAGGAAAAGACTTACAATAACAAACCCAAAACAATTAAGAAAATGGTAATAGAAACATACATATCGATAACTACCTTAAATGTAAATGGATTAAATGCGCCAACCAAAAGACAGACTGGCTGAATGGTTACAAAAACAAGACCTGTACATATGCTGTCTACAAGAGACCCACTTCAGACCTAGGGACACATACAGACTGAAAGTGAGGGGATAGAAAAAGATATTCCATGGGAATGGAAATCAAAAGAAAGCTGGAGTAGCAATTCTCATATCAGACAAAATAGACTTTAAAATAAAGAATGTTACAAGAGACAAAGAAGGACACTACATAATGATCAAGGGATCAATCCAAGAAGAAGATATAACAATTGTAAATATTTATGCACTCAACATAGGAGCACCTCAATACATAAGGCAAATGCTAACAGCCATAAAAGGGGAAATTGACAGTAACACAATCACAGTAGGGGACTTTAACACCCCACTTTCAGCAATGGACAGATCATCCAAAATGAAAATAAATAAGGAAACAAAAGCTTGAAATGATACATTAAACAAGATGGACTTAATTGATATTTATAGGACATTCCATCTAAAAAACAGATAACACTTTCTTCTCAAGTGCTCATGGAACATTCTCCAGGATAAATCATATCTTGGGTCACAAATCAAGCCTTGGTAAATTTAAGAAAATTGAAATCGTATCAAGTATCTTTTCTGACCACAGCGCTATGAGACTAGATATCAATTACAGGAAAAAATCTGTAAAATATACTAACACATGGAGGCTAAACAATACACTACTAAATAACCAAGAGATTAGTGAAGAAATCACAGAAGAAATCAAAAAATACCTAGAAACAAATGACAATGAAAACACGATGACCCAAAACCTATGGGATGCAGCAAAAGCAGTTCTAAGAGGGAAGTTTGTAGCGATACAGTCCTACCTCAAGTAACAAGAAACATCTCAAATAAACAACCTAACCTTACACCTAAAGCAATTAGAGAAAGAAGAACAAGAAAACCCCAAAGTTAGGAGAAGGAACGAAATCATAAATATCAGACCAGAAATAAATGAAAAAGAAATGAAGGAAGTGATAGCAAAGATAATTAATCCTAAAAGCTGGTTCTTTGAGAAGATAAACAAAATTGATAAACCATTAGCCAGACTCATCTAGAAGAAAAGGGAGAAGACTCAAATCAACAGAATTAGAAATGAAAAAGGAGAAGTAACAACTGACACTACAGAAATTCAGAGGATCATGAGAGATTACTACAAGCAACTATATGGCAATAAAATGGACAACCTGGAAGAAATGGACAAATTCTTAGAAAAGCACAACCTTCTGAAATTGAACCAGGAAGAAATAGAAAATATAAACAGACCAATCACAAGCACTGAAATTGAAACTGTGATTAAAAATCTTCCAAGAAACAAAAGCCCAGGACCAGATGGATTCACAGGCAAATTCTATCAAACATTTAGAGAAGAGCTAATACCTATCCTTCTCAAACTCTTCCAAAATATAGCAGAGGGAGGAACACTCCCAAACTCATTCTACAAGGCCACCATCACCCTGATACCAAAACCAGACAGAGATGCCACAAAAAAAGAAAACTACAGGCCAATATCACTGATGAACATAGATGCAAAAATCCTCAACAAAAATACCAGCAAACAGAATCCAACAGCACATTAAAAGGGTCATACACCATGATCAAGTGGGGTTTATCCCAGGAATGCAAGGATTCTTCAATATACGCAAATCAATCAATGTGATATACCATATTAACAAATTGAAGAATAAAAACCATATGATCATCTCAATAGATGCAGAAAAAGCTTTCGAGAAAATTCAACACCCATTTATGATAAAACCCTCCAGAAAGTAGGCATAGAGGGAACTTACCTCAACATAATAAAGGCCATATATGACAAACCCACAGCCAACATCGTTCTCAATGGTGAAAAACTGAAATTATTTCCACTAAGATCAGGAACAAGGCAAAGTTGCCTACTCTCACCACTATTATTCAACATAGTTTTGGAAGTTTTAGCCACAGCAATCAGAGAAGAAAAAGAAATAAAAGGAATCCAAATCGGAAAAGAAGAAGTAAAGCTGTCACTGTTTGCAGATGACATGATAGTATACATAGAGAATCCAAAAGATGCTACCAGAAAACTATTAGAGCTAATCAATGAATTTGGTAAAGTAGCAGGATACAAAATTAATGCACAGAAATCTCTTGCATTCGTATACACTAATGATGAAATATCTGAAAGAGAAATTAAGGAAACACTCCCATTTACCACTGCAACAAAAAGAATAAAATATCTAGGAATAAACCTACCTAAGGAGACAAAAGACCTGTATGCAGAAAACTATAAGACACTGATGAAAGAAATTAAAGATGATACAAACAGATGGAGAGATATACCATGTTCTTGGATTGGAAGAATCAACATTTTGAAAATGACTATACTCCCCACAGCAATCTGCAGATTCAATGCACTCCCTATCAAACTACCAATGGCGTTTTTCACAGAACTAGAACAAAAAATTTCACAATTTGTATGGAAACACAAAAGACCCCGAATAGCCAAGGCAAACTTGAGAAAGAAAAATGGAGCTGGAGGAATCAGGCTCCCTGACTTCAGACTATACTGCAAAGCTACAGTAATCCAGACAATATGGTACTGGCACAAAAACAGAAATATAGATCAATGGAACAGGATAGAAAGCCCAGAGATAAACCCACACACATATGGTCATCTTATCTTTGATAAAGGAGGCAAGAATATACAATGGAGAAAAGACAGCCTCTTCAATAAGTGGTGCTGGGAAAACTGGAGAGCTACATGTAAAAGAATGAAATTAGAATGCTCCCTAACAGCATACACAAAAATAAACTCAAAATGGATTAAAGACCTAAATGTAAGGCAAGACACTATAAAACTCTTAGAGGATAACATAGGCAGAGCACTCCATGACGTAGATCACAGCAAGATCCTTTTTGACCCACCTCCTAGAGAAATGGAAATAAAAACAAAAATAAACAAATGGGATCTAATGAAACTTAAAAGCTTCTGCACGGCAAAGGAAACCATAAACAAGACAAGAAGACAACCCTCAGAATGGGAGAAAATATTTGCAAACGAAGCAACTGACAAAGGATTAATCTCCAAAATATACCAGCAGCTCATGCAGCTCAACATCAAAAAAGCAAACAACCCAATCCAAAAATGGGCAGAAGACCTAAATAGACATTTCTCCAAAGAAGATATACAGATTGCCAACAAACACATGAAAGGATCCTCAACATCAGTAATCAGTAGCAAAATGCAAATCAAAACTACCATGAGGTATCACCCCACACCGGTCAGAATGGCCATCATCAAAAAATCTAGAAACAATAAATGCTTTAGAGGGTGTGGAGAAAAGGGAGCCCACTTGCACTGTTGGTGGGAATGTAAATTGATTCAGCCACTATGGAGAACAGTATGGAGGTTCCTTAAAAAACTAAAAATAGAACTACTGTACAACCCAGCAATCCCACTACTGGGCATATACCCTGAGAAAACCGTAATCCAAAAAGAATCATGTACCACAGTGTTCATTGCAGCTCTATTTACAACAGCCAGGACATGGAAGCAACCTAAGTGTCCATCGACAGATGAATGGATAAAGAAGATATGACAGAATGGAATATTACTCAGCCATGAAAAGAACGAAAATTGAGTTACTTGTTGTGACATGGATGGACCTAGAGTCTGTCATACAGAGTGAAGTAAGTCAGAAAGAGAAAAAGAAATACCATATGCTAACACATATATATGGAATCTAAAAAAAAAAAAAAGGTTCTGAAGAACCTAGGGGCAGGACAGGAATAAAGACACAGACGTAGAGAATGGATTTGAGGACATGGGGAGGGGGAGGGGTATGCTGGGACGAAGTGAGAGAGTGGCATGGACATATATAGACTACCAAATGTAAAATAGATAGCTAGTGGGAAGCAGCTGCATAGCACAGGGAGATCAGCTCTGTGCTTTGTGTCCACCTAGAGGGGTGGGATAGGGAGGGTGGGAGGGAGATGCAAGGAGGGGATATGGGGATATATGTATATGTATAGGTGGTTCACTTTGTTATACAGCAGAGACTAACACACCATTGTAAAGCAATTACACTCCAATAAAGATGTTAAAAAAAAAAAAAGTATTTTGGCCACATATACTCTAAGAAGCCATAAAATTTTTCACATCTCCGAGTATAGTAATGCTACCTTAAAGAAACAATCTCAAATGGAAAAAGCCATATATTTGTGAAGATAAGTATTTACCTTTGTTTTAAACTGATAAAATTGAAAACACCTAAATGTCCAACATAAAGTATATTGTTTCCTACTGAAAAATTTGCAATCCTGATGCCAAGGAAGAAAATGTTTATGATATTAATATTCAAAGGGAAGACACAGGAATTCTAAACATCATTACAAACATGTTATTTCTTTTCTGAACATCCTCAAATCATCTAATTTATCTGTATTGATCCATTGTCAGATTTACTAATCTATTGTTTTTGTAATCTGCTTTTTCCTTTTAAAAATCAGGGCATTTTCTCAAAGTTTTTTGGCAACGCTTTTTTTTTTTTTTCCTAAAATTTCTTAGAAATTACTTACCATGATTGTGACTGTAAAATTTTTTTAGAACCCAGAGTTGTAATTTGTCTGGTATTGACATTTAAATGCATTAGGTAGATAATCCGCTCTTTGTGTGTGTGTGTATGTGTGTGTGTGTGTGTGCATGTGTGTGTGTGTGTGTTATAACTGCATCTTAATAGACTTTAAGTTCCCTGTGTTAAAATGTATTCTCTCTCTGATATTTTCAATATAGGAAATAAAGTCTCTGCTTTCACTTTTTGGAGGTCAGTTCACCAGTAGTCAGGAAACTTATGGAAAGGTAAGTTGAATTTGTATTTTTCATTAGACCATATGTAGTATCCTTATAAATAGAACCTTGGATTTGAAGAGAAGAACTGAAAATCTTAAATTTATATTTTTATGGTTACTTGTGTCTGTTTTTAGGGGCAATTGAATAAAAAGGATATTTTGGAGAAATTTTGGTTTTGGAAAGTTAGATTTATCTCCAGTATTCACTTATTTTATTAGTTTTTAAATTGTAGTTCAACAGTTATCCCATAATTTATATCTGTCGCTTCATTGGGAAAAGGGCTGTCTTCTCCTGATGAGGTATAATTAGAATTTAGAATTTAGCTGAATTTCAGGCTTATTTTCGTACTCATTTTAAAATTTGTAATTGTGCATGTGTGAGATTGTGAGTTTATTTATATATTTTGTATTTGACAGTTTATCAGTGTATTAGAGGAGTTTGGAAAATAGAAAAAGGAAAAATCATTCACAATTCTTCTTCCTTGACGTGACTTATAATTTGGGGATACTGCCTTCTAGTCTTTTTTCATATACGTTTTTTCCCCTCAGTGGTAATGCTACCAGTGAACTTCTGCATCTCTTTTTCATTTGATAGCATTAATATAGGCACGTATTTCTGCATAGCTTTCATTACTAACAGGGCTGTGTAATATTTTCCATCGATTAGCTCTACCGTAATTTATCTAATGATTTCATTTCATTCAGGTTGCTTTAAAATTTTTCCTAATAAAAATAATACTAAGATGACCATCTTTTTTCCTGTTTGGATTATTTTGAATTTTTCTGTAGGGTAGTGTAAATATTGGAATAAAGGCTGGGTGTGGCAGGGAGGACTTTTCACAAAAGATGAGAGAACTTAAGTTGAAAGTCCCCTGGTGTTGGACTTGTACTCCTGAATGAATTTCACTTATTGAGGGAGGAGGAAAAGAGGGAGAGTGTGGATATAATTGGGTGAGGGTGTTAAACTGAGGTTAGGATCCTGCTACATTTTGCTGCATTCTGGCAAGTGGTTATCTGGGTGGAGCACAGAAGTGCCTCTAATCTTGGGTATTAAAACCCGCTGATGCACTTGGAACTTTTTTCCTTAGATAAAATAATAAAAAATAAATAATAATTTAATAATATACTGTATAATTTTCCATCATAGTTATTGCAGAGACAATAACTATGTTTCCCACCCCCTCGGGTGGCCACAACTACCTAGAAAAAAAGGGATCATTCAAAGAAATACATTACTTAGTAGTTAAAAATAAAATAGCTGTGTTATAAGAAATAATTAGCAACAATAAAAAATTCTGAAATTATACTTTGGGGTAAAATATTCATTAATTCTTGATCAAACTATATAAGAGCAAATACAAAATTAACTTGAAGTTTAAATATCCTTAAATTTGCTAATGTTTTCATTTATACAGTCATTTATAAAAGTGTTCTGATATTGTACTGTATTGTCTTAACAGGTTACCTATTAAAATAATTTATTTATTTATTTATTTTTTTACTATTGGAGCAATTTTTATTTTGGTTAGTGTCAAATCAGATATTCTTACATAAAAGTAGCAGATAGGAATCTCTCCTTATTGACTTCTTAAATGAAAGCATATGAGGCCATAAAACCATATATTGTTGTTTCTTTCAGTCTCCTTTTTGGATTCTTAGCATTCCCTCTGAAGATATTGCCAGAAACTTAATGAAACGGACAGTGTGTGCCAAGTAAGAAAAACTTATAGTGTCCTCCTGCATGAGTGTAAACCAGACTTCTCGGAACTACTCTGTCCTACTTTTTGCTTATGTTGGCAGAAGGTAGAAGGGGTTGATTGTTGGGGGAGCTCAGCTTAGCTTGTAGTTACATGTATTTGCCACTGGATGGTGGTAGGAGAACAGAGGAGAGTTATCTGCTGAAACTGAGGGTGAGAGAATTTCAGTGGTGAAATGCAGAAACACTTGATTTAGAATAATTTTTTTAAACTTCTACATTAAGCAAGCATATGGTATAAGATGTAAATGCTATGTTATTACATAGGATAAGTGCCACATTTAATTATAACCAAAGTATTGAAAACCTAAAAATGTTTTTCTTATAGATGGTTTTTAGTTAGATGAACAGATTGGTGAAGTGTAAGATGACAAAAGATGAGGACTACCATAAAGTATGTTTTCTGTTTTATTTGTTAGAGGAACTCTGATTATCATATCTTGATATGGATTAATATAATGATGTCATCCTCATTTATCCTGCCTGAGTGTTTTCTAGCTTTTATCATTAGTATCTGTTCTTTTTTCATTTCTTTTCTTTCATTTTTTTTTATTGTTGGAAAATTCTATCTTTGGGTTTGAAAATTAAACTGCATTTTTAGCTACCATTTTAAAAACTGAACAACTTATGTTATCCTTGAGTTGCTTTTTTTTTTACATGCCCCCCTGCCCCCAAACATTTCTGAAAACTTCTTTTTGCTTAGAAATTACAATATTTAATAATGCAGCGCAAATAAGAATTTACATATATCTAGTTTTGTTAGCATGGTTAGCAATACTTTATAGCATAGTATATAATTGCTATATTATTGAATAGACTACAACCCCCATATTAAATTTATCTTATTGAAAACTAGCTGCAGTGCTGAATCTAGTCTCATAAATTGAGGCTTGTTGATGGGTCTTACTTAGTCAATAAAAATGACTAGAAAGCGGAAACAGAACTAAGAAACTTATCCTTTGAATAATTATTACTCTACATTAGCGTGTTAAAATTTATGGCTCTAAGAAGTGTTTGAATTCCAAAGATAAAGCTTATAGATTTAAAATAGCTACTTGAGAACTAGAACTTGTATACTTCCTTCAAAACTCATATCTTCTGATTAATATATTTGAGTAATGGTACAATAAATAGTTGTGTAATAGTTGTATAACATTATGAAATAATGTCCCTGGCTGCTTTTTAGTCTCTGTATATTTTGCATAGCTATGGTTATACCTTAAGTGATAACTAAGTAAGAACAGTATTACTGCAGAGGCCTTCTCTCTATAAATTTAATAGAAATGGGGGAATTCATTTTCAGAGGATAAAATTTACAGTTCTAATTGTAGCATTAATTGTTCTGGGACTAATAGACTTTTAGAACTGTGCATTCAAAGCTAACTTAATTTCAGATTTTTTTGTGGTAGAATAGGGATTGAAAGTTGATTTTATTTGACTTATTTTTAACATGGACTATTTTGAGCATATCACAAGCAGTGATATATAACAAATACCTAGGTACCTACCTTGTTAGATCTCAACATTTTGAGATATTTGCCACAGCCTTTTTTTTTTTTTAAAGAAATAAACCATGACAGAAACCATTGGTGCTCCTTGTGTATCTTTCCCCATTCTATTAACCTTCTTCCCTCAAAGCATAGTTTCTTAAAGCATTTTTATTTGTCAGAAGGTTTCATTATTACTGCTATAATCAGTGAAATATTTTAGGTCATATTGATATTATATTAGTAAGTTGACATCCATGCTTATTTATATAGCACCCATGAGATGTGGGAATTCATATAAGTTTTATAATCTCTAAAATAGGGATCATAATAGTGCAGTCATATATATGAAAACCATTTACTCTGAAATCTAAATCACAAAAGGTGTTACTCCAGTGTTCCAATTATAACTGAAGCCTATGATGTTATATATCTAATATTTTTATTTTGCCATTTAAATATAAATTTATTAATGTTATATAAATTCTTTCTGAAAAAGGGGGTAGGGAGTATTATTTCATTTTTACTGATTCTAGGTTATCACTACAAGCATTAGTTCCTATAAATTACTGTATAATGGTTCATTAGGGATAATTATGATTTATGGAATTGTGTGTGCCTTTCCTGAATGGCCTGGGGTTCCTGTCTTTTTGCATATTTATACCTGAGAAGCAGTGTATGGATTCTGGAGTCAGATGGATTGGGTTTGAATCTTAGCTTCACCAATTGCTATATGACCTGAGAGAGTTATTTAATCTTTCTGTGCCTCAGTTTCCTCATTGGTTAAATGGATGATGATACTGGCAGCTACCTAATAGGATTCCTGTGAGGAATATGTGAATTAATATTAAATGGCCTTAGAACAGTCCCTGGTACTTTGAGTTATATTGTTAGCTCTTACTTAGCTAAGTAAGGGTAGTATTACTGTAGAGGCCCTCTTTCTATAATTCATTACAAGGGAAGGGAGGAATTCATTTTCAGAAGATAGTATACTCAGTCCTAACGGCAGCATTACTTATAATCATAAAGTAGTTGAATTCAGATGCACAAAATTGTGCTAATATATAGATCAAGTTCCATTACAACTAATTCTAAGAATTGTTTCATTGATTACAATGAAATTTTGCTTAATTTTTTATGTTCCTTGAAATTGATAGATGCTTGAGATTTTTTCATAGTAAGAATTTTGCTTTTGTAATAGTCATAAAAGTAATTATTACTAAATGTTATTAAATAATGGCTAAATATTAATGGTAACATTTTTATCTGGTCATTTTTCCTTTTGTTTTATTCAGAAGACAATGGGAATGATTGAATTTCCTGCACCTTTATTACTGTTTCACTAAAATCACAGGTCATTTTATGGAATCATTTGTGTTCTAGTTAAAAAATGCTGAAGTGATAACACAACATTGTAAATCAACTATACTCCAATAAAAATTTTTAAAAAATGTTAAAATGATTATGATGAAAACTTCAAAAAATCTTGACTTATAAATTCTCCTTCTTCTGTGTAAAGTTCAACTTCTGTGTTAATTTAGACTTAAGCTATATTTGTTTCCAGGATGCATATTTCTCATTTATAGCTTAGAAAACATAGGCAATAATTGTTTTAGTGGAGCAAGCATAAAGAACCAGTGAAATAATTGTTACATATTACTGTATGAACCCATTTTTTTTTTTTTTTACTGAGGTTAATGTCAATCATTTATTTCCTAGGTCTATATTTGAACTATGGGGTCATGGAAAGTCTCCAGAGGAGCTGTATAGTTCTTTGAAAAACTACCCTGTGGAGAAGATGGTGCGTAGTGAAATGTGGTTTTCTGTAAGCATATCTGTAGATACTGTAGAATTACTAAGCTTAAAGAATTTATCTGCTCTTATTTTAGGTTCCATTTCTGCATTCAGATTCTACATATAAAATAAAGATTCACACATTTAATAAAACGTTGACACAAGAAGAAAAAGTCAAACGGATAGATGTAAGTGAATTTAGCAAAAACCAAAAACCTATGAGATTAATGTAATATAGCCACTGTTGATATATAATATCCACAATGTCTACTAAGTGCTTCTTTTGTACCACATTATGTGCTAAGTACTTTTCATGTTTTGTCTTATTTAGTGCTGATACCAGACTTACAAGATTGGTATTATTATATAAGCACTATGTTTTCTTTTAAATTTTTATAGGACATTAGAATTACTTTTATTTTTTAGGCACTTGAATTTCTGCCATTTGAAGGAAAAGTGAATTTAAAGAAGCCACAACATATATTCTCTATTTTGGAGGATTATGGTTTGGACCCAAACTGCATCCCTGAGAATCCACATAATATCTATTTTGGTAGATGGGTAAGCAAGTGTTCTTTTTACCTATTCTATGAAACAGAAACAGAATCAGAGACATAGAGAATAGACTGGTGGTTGCCAAGGGGGAGAGGGGTGGGAGAGGGTAGGAGTGGGAGTTTGGGATTAGCAGATGCAAACTGGTATATATAGAATGGATAAACAACAAGGTCCTACTGTATAGCACAGGGAACTATATTCAATATCCTGTGATAAACTATAATGGAAAAGAATATGAAAAAGAATGTATATATATGTATAACTGAATCACTTTGCTGTACAGCGGTAATTAACATTGTAATTCAACTATACTTCAATAAAAATTGAAAAAAAAGAAAAAATGCTAAGTGGTAGGCCTTTGTATTTGACTCTTTATATGTAAAACTTTAAAGGAGCTGAAGAGTCAGAACTACTGTATGAATTAAAATCAGTGGAAAATATGTGGTTGTGTGTTTTGTTTGTTTTTCCAGAGATTCTGATGAAATGCAAGAGGATTGTTAGATATGGGGCCCAGGTAGGAGGTGATGTACCTGGAAGCCTTAAGACTCACTGGAAAGTGTGAACTGCTTTTTTAATAAAGCAGAGAAAAGGCAGAGTGCTGTGATAGCAGGATTCTCATTTGTGGAGCTCTCTGATCTAGGTTTCCATTCTGAAGAGAAATGAAATTACTGCAGAGCAGTTCTGCCCACTTCTCTGAGGCAGGAAGCTGTGGCTTATGTTACAGAATATTGTTATTTAGGAGAAAAAAAGAGGTGGCTAGAGCTCACCACCAAGCCCTGGAATAATTGCATTCAAATTCAGTTCAAATTTGCTTTGAAAAGCAAAAGTAAATGGGAACACACTAAGAAATAAAAGTATTTGTCCATAACTGCCTTAATCACATATTTATGTGAAGCAGTGGTAAATGGAAAGAAGTTCTCATTATCAAGATACTGTGGGTTTATTGTGAATAATTATCTTAAATCTGTTCTGTACATTTACACGAATTGAAAATTATCTCTAATCTAGATTGCAGATGGGCAGAGAGAGCTTATTGAGTCATACAGTGTCAAAAAGAGACACTTTATTGGAAATACAAGCATGGATGCTGGTTTATCATTCATCATGGCCAACCACGGAAAAGTGAAAGAAAATGATATCGTATTTGATCCATTTGTTGGAACAGGTATTTTTATTTAATTGTTAAACTAGTATAGAGATATTGCTTGTTTATATTAGTTAAGGTCATAGTAATATTTTTGCTAAAAGATAAAATAATCTTTTATTTATCATTAGATAAGAGACAACCACATATTTGTATGGTAGCCAATATTTAACACTTTTGCCACTTCCAAAGAGGATGCTGAAAGAATTTTGTGGGTTTTTTTTCCCCAAGTAAACCACTAAGGGGAGTATACCATACATTGTAGAAATGTTGTAAAGCTATATAGTTTATTTAAGTAGGAAAACTCTTACTATACTTCAATTAAAAAAAAAAAAAAAGGAAAACTCTTGGGGGGAAGAAAGACTTGAGTGACAAAATTTTAAAAAGTGTTCATCTTTTAAAATTGATAATTATATACTTACATGGAAAGAAAATAATGTGCCTTTGGTTTGTGGAGGTTCATATGTGAAGTTTGAAAATAAGAAAAGTGACTAAGTATCAATGGACTAGAGCTTGGCTGCTGAGGCTATGACCTGGGTTCTGTATGCACTTGATTGGATGTCCTCATAATTAACTTTGTGTGGAAGTCCTAAAAGTCCAAGTTTATTTCATCTGACTCTGAAGACATTTTCCTGCTTCAACCCATTTTTTTCCATCTTGCCTATACTTAGGGAGTACTCACATTTAGGTTCATCTGGCTAAATTCATTATGATTCAGATCGTTTAGGAACAAATTATGCATGGTTGGAGTTTCTCCCTGTAGTGGTCTTTCCCCATCAGAAACTCATCAGAAACTTTGTAAGCAGTGATGATGCAGTAGCTACTATTTGTTGAATAGTAAACATGTCAGGTACTAGCTATGTACTCTAATGTTACTATCTAATTTAATTCTTACAACTACTGAAATTGAGATACTTAAAAAAATCTTCCTGAGATTATGGCACAGACAGAGGGGACTTGGTCAAGGTTACACAGTGTAGAAATCTCATGAGATTCAAACTGAAGCAGTCTAACTCCAGAGCTCGTGCTCTTTACTATCATAATGCTGCCTCTCTCAGCCTTAGGATCTGCCAGCCAGCTATGGTACCATCAGCTAACTTGAGGAATACAATCCCATGTCATTAGGAGCACATAGAATCAAGGTCAAGAGATTCTAACTGGTGGGATTATTTCCTGTGTTGTTGAATTAATCTTAGTGAGTCTCTCTCCTGCTATTCCACCAATGTCTTCATATATCCCACCCCCAACATACTATTATACCTATTCCTTTCTTTCCTATCCTCATTATCCTAAGTGCCTCCCCAACTTTTTGAACTTTACAGGAAATAATGCCAAACTTATAGAAAAGTTACAAGATTAAAAACAGAAGAAAGAACACACACATATCCTTGACCCAGAGTAGACTGTTGTTAAAATTTGGCATCATTTGCTTTATCATTTATTTTCTCATTATGTTTATATACAAGGTATTTTTTTTCTGTATCATTTGAAAGTAAGTTGCATCCATTACATCCCTTTACCTCTCAAAGACTTGAATATGTTTCTTAAGAATAAGGATATTTTCTTACATAACCACAGTATAGTTTCCAGTGTTAGTAAATATACTATTAATACAGTACTTCAGTGTTTGTATTCCATTTTTGGTAATTGACCCACTGACGTCCCTTTATACCATCTTTTTTCCTTTCCAGGTATTGTATTTTATTGTTAACATTTCTTTGATCCCTTGATGTGGAGTATATCCAAAATCTTACTTTTTCTTTTATAAAACTTACAATTTTGAAGAATACTATCCCTCCTCTCTTTATTTTTTATCCAGAATGTTCCTTACTTTGGGTCAACCAAACATATACATATTTTAGAAATTGTAAGTTTTCACATATACTACAAATTCTGGTCTAACCCTACAGATTTCTTTTTTTTTTTTTCACTTAACAGTATTTCTTAGAAATCACTTCCTTTAGTTCATAGAGATTATCTTCGTTCTTTTTTATAGTTGTACTCCATGGGTTTATGTACTGTAATTTATTCAAACAATCACCTAAACTTGGATATAGGTATTTTCCCATATTTCACAGTTACAAATAATGCTTGCAGTGAATAATCTGTACATATATACTTTCATAGTGTTGGAAGTATAGCTCCAGGGTAAATTCCTAGAATTAGGATTGCTGGGTTGAAGAATGTAAGCGTATGTAGTTTTGTTAAATGTGGCCAAATTACTCTCCATTATACCATTTTGCCTTCTCGCCAGCAATATACGAGCCCCTGTTCCCTCACAGCCTCACCAGCAGAGTATATTGTCAGGCTTTTGAAATTTGCCAGTCTGTTGGGTGAAAATGTTATCTCAGTGAAGTGTTCATTTGTATTTCTCTTACGAGTGAAATCTAATCACTTTTTCTATTTTAAGGTCTAGTTTTATAACCTTTTTGGAATTATCTTCAAGTCTTTTGCCTATTTTTCTGTAGACTTTTTGATTCCCCCCCATTTAAAAAAATACTTTATATTTTAGTCACTCTCCCCCTTTTTTCCTGTTTTATGTATATAAATATGTAAAATATTTTCTCCCAGTTTGCCCTTTATGTTCTGACTTTGCATGTAATTGTTTTTTTGCCAAGCAAAAACTTTCCCCCTACATCCAAGTTATGGAGGAATTCAGCTCTGTTTTCTTCTGGTACTTTAGTAGTTTTGATTATTTTCCTTTTAGATCTCGAATGCATTTGGAGTTTATTTTCTTGTATGCCGTGAGGAATGGATTTAATTTATCTTTTTCCAAATGGTAACCCTCTATTAATTCTTAATCTTGTTCTTGGACTTCTAAAACCTTTTGCTGTGAAGTGATTCTTTGAGATACATACATGTACGTGTTTAGTATGCACACATACTCATAGACCAGACCATAAAGTTTAAAAATAGTTACTAGTATGGGTAAAATTTCCTTCCCTTGATGTAGACGAGGCTGGGCATATTATGAAATGCTAACTTCCATAGCAATCAAGGTGTTGACTACTTTTAGTGTGGTAAGGGGTGAGCAGACCTGCCCCTAATTTGCTTTAAGGCTGCTCCTTAGGGTGGGTAGCGTATCTTGGTCATTTGACCGTTTATACTCTATAGGGCAATTAATGGAAAATTAATTGCAATATGTAGGACAGTTAATGGAAAATTGCAAGAGGAAGATCTTTGCAAAGATGCTGCTAAAATACATTTCTTAATTTGTGTTTGTTGTTTAAGCATAGCTTTAAGACTTTAGCTAGTTTTTGGTACTTTTGTTTTATAACTGGTAATGGCTAATAATTGAGAATAGGCACAGTTCTTAAGCAGTTTGTCCTCTTTCCTGGACCTTTTGTCTCTTCGATGGGTAGTACCTTCTGAAGGATTGGAGAAATAAGTAGCCCTGTGCCCTCCTCCATGGTCGTAGTTTTTCATAAAGTATTGGATGATATTTTTTTCCTTTTTCCTTTTTTAGTATTTTTGTTTTAATTCAAATGTATGATACCCCTTTTCCATTCTAAAGGTACAAAATTGATGTTTATTAGTTTCCTGAAGGCTTTACCCACAGACTACTTATGGCTTGTGATATTCTCAAGGTTATAGAGTAGGTTAGAAAGCTTCTGGGAAGTTGAAAGGAGAGATATAATCTTTTCCTGCCTAAATACCTTTCCTTTTTCTTTTAGACAGTCTGTTCTCTTATCTAGAATGACATTATGAGCTACAGAAACACACTTTCATTTCCATTTTAGCAAATACATTGATTCTCATTATAGTAAGATTTATTTTAAGTTGTACATCTCCATTTTCTCAAGGGGGAAGATATATATCATGGGTCAGCTGTCAGTAATTAGGAAGTACTGCTGTTCTAATATGAACATTGCTAAAGGAATGATCAGCATGCATAAGTTGAATACCTGTAATGGCACAGGCCTGCCTGTGATGTGATACAAGACTCGTGAATTGTATACAACTCTTATTAACTGAGTGTGCAGCCTTACTTAATTTAATTTGTTTAATAACAAATTTTACTTTTGTGTATCTAATTAGTAGGCTAATGAATATTTACTTCAATTGCTGCTGACCCTAAAGGAGGTTGTATAGTACAGTGTACCATAAGAACAAAGAGAGTAAGTTTTAAATCCTTACTCTGTCACTTACTATGTGACTTTGAGCAAGACGCTTTACTTGTCTGGGCCTCAATTCCATCATTTGTGAAATGGTAATAAGTAATATATTGTGAGGTTAAATGAGGTAATATATGTATATGAAATTCTTAGGAAATTGTATGATGGATGGAAGACAGTCAATTAACCATACTGTTTATCATTTTTAAATTATTTTGTTAAGCACTTAGATACCTTTTTGGTGAAAGATGTAAGCTATAGCTAATATTGAATGGTGATGATGAACAATTTGGCCATGAATTCATTTTCTAGTTCCTTCTTTGGCTGATTTCCAAGATATTCATAATTTGCAACTATTGGCAAATTATGGCAGCAGGCAAGGTAATTGAAGGTTAAAATTGTAAACTTCTAATTCTTTGTCCATAGTGAAAATAATTGGCACAGGTGTGTGCCGATGTCTGTAGGTGCAGTGACGTAGCTCTGCAGCCCTAGCTCTGATTGCTTTTCCCTTTCCCCTCTGTCAAATGAGTCCACTCCTTTAGTAGTTGAGAATATACCCAGGAGACTATTGTGTACTCCTTGCCTGTTCTACCTTCAAATGGCTCATAGGTTTAAGGAAAGGAGTAAAACTTTGAAATTTTGTCATTGCAGATGATAGACATGGGAGCAAGGTGTTGAGAAACCCACTGTCCTACCTCTGGGAGGAGACTATGAGGAGGAAAAGAGAAAGTTAGGAGAGAGATAATGGATCTCTGTAGGTCTTTGTGAAAATCTCTGCTTCCCATTTTATCCACAACTCTTTGTAGACCCCTTTTCCTGAGTCGCATAGTTTGGTAGAATTTCTGTTTTCTGGCAATATCCTTTTGCTTAAGCTGCTAGTTTAATTTATGAGTTGTTTTTGTTTGGTTTTTTTTTGGTTTTTTTTAAGGATTACATAGGTGACATAGTATTACAATTTTTCTTCCTTTTCTTTCGGCAAAACCAAAGCCCAGTTCTCGTTTTCACATTTTTATAAGGCTTTCCACTTAAATCTCTACAGATGAAACTCATAAATTTGTTTCTATGTCATAAAAGTTCAGTTATTGTGTCCTTTTACCTGTAAGATATTACCCTAACCTTAAACTGGTTACTATTTAGGTAATAAGATATTAAAATACTGATTTGCTAGTCTAGATCACATATGTGGTATTTTTACACTTGATAGCTAATAAGAAATCGGGTGAGTCATGTTATCTGCCCCCTCAACACTTCACCCCCTCCTTTTTTATCACCACTTCTTCCACCAAAAAGCTTCCAAGGAAACTCCAACTGAGGTATAACTAAACGTGAAAATGCTTCAATTTAATTGAAAAAAACAACTAGATGATTAACAGTGATTACCCAGTGACCAGTTCAGAGAAGCTAATTTATAGTGATTTTATTTGAAACTTGAAAAGATTTTAAAGGGCACAAAGTTAACTAACAGATGTAGTCTAACAGATTATTCATCTCCTTTCAGCAGTGTACTCTAAATTGGGTCTTCTCAAAACTCACTCTAACCAAATGGATAAGGTTCTGTTTAAGGAACACAGGAAAGCTTTTCTGTTCCCCTTGACAACTAGTTCTTCTAGGTGAGTATCTGCCTTAATTGGCAGAATTGTAGTAATTCCTCGTAATTTGGGTGAAGTGATTTTTGTATTTCAAGTCATTACTAAATATAGTACCTTTCCTAAATATGGACTGTTCCATTTATAGGCTAAGAACTATGAGGTCTTACTTAACCTTACCTCCTCAAACAAATGCTTTTTGTAGTTAGTATGAGGGAACCTAGGTTTTGGTTTCTGCTGTACTTTTAGTCTTCCATTTCTCTTATTCATGGCTCCATTAGGTAGTAGTCAGTTATAATATTTTTCATTGAGCAAAGTATTTTTAAGTATGTGTTACCAAACTATGTTTTAAATGGCTATGGAAGGAACACATTAAATTTATAGACCGTGACCCTCTGGAGGCACTACCCATCTTAATTTTAGAGATTACATTTCAAAAGGATATAATGGAAAGAGCCCTAGTTATTTCCCCATATCCAAGTTTGTGCATAGGCTAAGAATATTTTTCTGTATATTTCTGATTTCAGTTTGGCTGACAGATCATTCTGCAGTATAGCTATTAGGACTTACCCAAGTACTAAGAACATTTTTAATTTGGATAATTAAAAAAGTGAAGTTCGTTGAAAAGAACAATTATTAAGATATTTAACTTTGTGAATTTTTATTCTTAAACATTTTAAAAATATTATACCTTTTAGTTTAAAGGATTTCATTAATTTTTAATCTTTATAAGGATGTTCCTTCATATGTGAACTGGTCACACCTACCAAATTACTTAGTCTAGTCAAATTGTGTTAGGACATTTGTTCTTTCTTTGTTCACAGCATTAAGTAAACATAAAATTCGTTGTATTACCTATTTTTGTGTATGTCTGATAACAGTTATTCAGAAATTTGTATCTACAGTTTAAAATCAGATAATTACCTCACTGATAATAGGAGTAACTATTTGTTGTCCTCATATTTTAATTTTTGTAAGAATTAATCTCTTATATATTAATTATGCCCTCTTTAAGTTATTTGAAACTCTGACTTCAGTGAGAATTAAGCCCAATTGTCAGACTTATTTATTGCCAGCTCTTTGTGTAGCAGCCTTGTATGTTCATTGTAAGAAAGGAGCAAGATGCTTTTGTATAGACTTCTCAAAATAAGATGAAAATGTCTAAATACACATTATTTTGACCAAAAAAAGGATAATTTTCCCAAAGTAGTGCTGTTTAAAGTAATAATGCCAGGGCATATATTAATTCCCTGCTTTGTGACCAGTGTGATGAGCACAGCTTAGGGGTTTGTTTTTTCAGTTCTGAAACCTACTAAATATGGCCAGAACCAATGTCATTCTAGGGTACTCTGCCTACAGCTGGTTTGTAAGAATTTGCATCAGATTAAATAGGGGAAGAAATAAGAGTCTGGGACTTTCTGGTTAACAGATCACAATTGTGTGATTTTTTTCAGGTGGCCTTCTGATAGCATCTGCTCATTTTGGTGCATATGTATATGGGACAGACATAGACTACAACACCGTTCATGGCTTGGGTGAGTAGTGGTTCTAGACAGTGTTACAGTCTTTGCTCTTGTACCAAATGTGCCTTTAAGATACTTAAATAGTTATATATGGCATTGTACGTCTATTTTTAATGTTAAAGAGTTGTGATGTAGTTTTAGTTATTCTTACTTCATTGGGTATCTGCTTTTTATGAAGTGATCCAGTGTGAGCAAAATGACCCCCCAGGGAAACACAAAGATGAGTAGGAAAAATCCCTCCTCTCAGAGCTATTTTTGGTCTTAGATTTTAAAAAAATAGGCAATCAATAAGGTTGTAAAACTTTCGGGTTGGGAAGGAAGTGGGAGAGGGACTAGTCATTTTTAATTAGCATATTCATGTTAGTAAAACATAGAGTTTCTACTTAAAAATTATCACCGTTCTTTTATTCAGCAGTCATATGTGTATACTGTAATTAATTTCTAGTCCTTGAGTACCATACATGTTTTTAATTTCATAACTGACCAAAACATCACTGTGACCAGTCAAGGTGACAGTAATAGTAAAGATTCTGCATTAGACTGAGAGTAATTTGAGATAAGCATCTGCTTGCTTTTGAGGCAGTTTTGGAAAATACTTTAAAATCTAGAAGCTTTGCTAATGAAGTGTGATTGGATGAAATTGAATCAAACTGAAAATATTTCTTCATAGCTGAATAGTATTAAAAATGTAAAGTTTCTTTGATTTTGAAATTGTATTTATGCTGGTATTTCATTGTTGTAACTAGAATCAGCCTATAAAACATGCTTTTCCTTTTACTCACCCAGTGTAAATTATTATATAGGTGAGAATTTATTAGACTTTATTTTCTTTTGCTTAAGTAATTTGATATATTGTATTTGATGAACTGTCTTTTTTCCTACCTTGCTATAAGGAATTTAGTACTATAAGGAGAATGAGTAACATTTTATAAAGTTTGCCTAAATGGGCTAACCAGAAAAAGATAGTCTTTGTCTGCAGTATGTTAGAGTAGACAAAGTGCTAAGAAGAATTATTCCTGTTTGCTTTTGGTAGAAGCAGTATGTTTGCTTTAAGGATATTGTCCTATATAATTCATTTGAATTTTTATTTATTAGAGTTATGTTTAAAAGTTATGTGATAACCTTTCAGTCTACTTGGGTAGAATTCTGACTGAGGTAGAGTTTCCTCAGAGCTTATCCAAGATGCTGTTAGATATGCCCTCTGTTTCCTATGCTTCTAATCTCTTACTATACTCTCAAATACTTCCAAGTTTCTTCTATTTTAAAAATACAAAACGTTTTCTATCAATCCTATAGGGACCCTCCTAGCTACTACTTTGTTTTCCTCTTCCTTTTACCAAAGTGTTTCTTTTTCTTTTTTTTAAGAGATTGAGTTTTTTAAATTTATTTATTTATTTATTTATTTATTTATGGCTGTGTTGGGTCTTCGTTGCTGCGTGCAGGCTTTCTCTAGATGTGGCGAGCGGGGGCTACTCTTCGTTATGGGGCACGGGCTTCTCATTGCAGTGGCTTCTCTGTGGCGGAGCACGGGCTCTAGGCGCGCGGGCTTCACTAGTTGTGGCACGTGGGCTCAGTAGTTGTGGCTCGCAGGCTCTAGGGCGCAGGCTTAGTAGTTGTGGTGCACGGGCTTCGTTGCTCCCTGGCATGTGGGATCTTCCCAGACCAGGGCTCGAACCCATGTCCCCTGCATTGGCAGCTGGATTCTTAATCACTGCACCACCAGCGAAGTCCCCAAAGTGCTTCTTTCGTTTTTTTAAAATAAATTTATTTATTTATTTATTTTTAGCTGTGTTGGGTCTTCGTTGCTGCATGTGGGCTTTCTCTCTAGCTGTGGCGAGCGGGGGCTACTCCCTGTTGCGGTGCGTGGTCTTTTCACTGCAGTGGCTTCTCTTGTTGCGGAGCACGGGCTCTAGGTGCGAGGGCTTCAGTAGTTGCGGCTCACGGGATCTAGAGTGCAGGCTCAGTAGTTGTGGCACATGGGCTTAGTTTCTCCACAGCATGTGAGATCTTCCTGGACCAGGGCTCAAACCGTGTCCCTTGCATTGGCAGGCGGATTCTTAACCGCTGTGCCACCAGGGAAGTCCCCCAAAGTGCTTCTTAAAAAGACTAGTTTATTTGCTATTCCTCTTCTTCATCTCTAACTGCCTTCTGCCTGTTATTTTTCAGCTTGCATGCCTACTGAAAAATCTTACTAAGGCCACAGATCTACAGTATTTGGCAGTGTTGACCTTCATAATGCATCCCTTGGTTTCCTAGACAGTGGCTTCATTGGGTGGTACTTTGATTTCTTTGTTTCCACCTCAGTCTCCTGAAGGCCCTGCAGTTTTCTTCAGTGTCTGTTTATATGTTGCTTTTCTCCAGGCATCTCTCGTTGACCCCTTTTATCATATTGTGCAGAGTCATGTCATTCTTCTTCTTTTGATTTTTAAGTTTTGTTTTTATTGTGAAGTAGATCATAATACAGAAGAGTTTATTAAAATAACAAGAGTAATTATCGAACAAACACTTATGTAATTACCACCTAGGTTAATCAGAAATATCATTCATTCTTATAGATTTAACTTAAGTTTATATACTGATATCTCTCAAGTATATATATTCTGGCCTCTAACTACCTGCTGAATATCTCTTTCTGAAGCTTCTGTAGGTACCTCAAGGTATATATCAAGATTGATGTATCTCAAATGAATCTCATCTTTTTTCCTAGGTTTTCTTTTCCTCTTGGTTTCTCAGATCTTAATTGATGGTATCATCATCCACTCATGTCTCCTAAACTAAAACTTTTGAACTTCTTCCTTGAGTCCCCCACTTTAACTTTTCATCTCGTGTGTTCTCGTTTTACCTCCTCTGTCCATGGTCACAGCTCCTGCATTTCCCAAGTTAGCTCTCTTCATTTCTGTTCCATTTATCTAATTCATCAGTATTTCTACACTGCTAGAGGAAAGGGACCATGTTCTGTTTAACTCTGTATCTTTATTAGTATGCTTTGAATGCATTAATTATTGAATGAGTGTTTTAAGGCAGTTTTATGTGAAAGGATAGTTAGACATCAGTACAGTTGACTTTTCAAAATATTTTTTACAATAAGTTAAAATAAAAATAATTGTTCTTTGTATAAATAAAATTAAGATTTTAAATGAAAGCAAGTTTTATTTGATTAAATATAGGTTTAGATAAGTTAAACGTTACTTTTAGCTAAATGACGAGATAAGAATGTTGTTTGTTAGTTCTGTCTTCCTTTTTCTTTCCCTTCAGGAAAGGCTAGTAGGAAAAACCAGAAATGGAGAGGACCAGATGAAAACATTAGGGCAAATCTTCGTCAATATGGTTTAGAGAAGTATTACCTTGATGTCCTGGTTTCAGATGCATCTAAACCTTCTTGGAGGAAGGGCACATATTTTGATGCAGTCATCACTGATCGTAAGTTTATTTTTATACAAAAATAGGAGTAGGATTAGGTTCCTAAAGTCATTTACATTTAAAGTACAAAATTTATCAGTACAACAAAAAAAGCCAACTTGTATTAGTGTTCCCCTCACCCCTGACTTCTTCACATAGTTAGAAGGAAAAAATTATGAATGTAGGGCAGGACACCAATTTAGCTAAGTGGTTTTGATTTTTTAAACTATATGTATTAACTTGTCATCCCTTTTTCTCTTCGGCTTATTTTTTAAGACGTAAATTTGTTTTTATATTTGTTTTATATTTGACCGTAATTGGTTATTAGTATAGCAACTGGAGCCAAAATGTCATTTGCAATTATGGTATCAGATTTGAAGAAGAAAGTTTCAGATATCTCCCATTTCTCTATGTGTAAGCTTTTATGTTTTTTTTTGTTGTGCCCGTTGTAACTGGCATCTCCTTTATAGAGTTACAAGAAATTTGGGTGTGACCCACTGTGTTTGTGAACCCACTGAGCTTCAAGAATGTGCATGAGAACTTGTTTTCTCATGCCATGTGAGTTCTTGGGCTTTTCAGGCATCCTATCTAAGAATAAATCTGCCTTTTCTATAGTATTTGGCAGTAAATCTGTATATAGTGGCATATAGTATCTCAACCCTTCCATCTCAGACCTTTTCAGTTCTTTGGTAACTTAGATATTTTCAAATCTTAACAAAAGAAAAATTAGCAAGTATGAATATACTTTTGAAAATTGATTGACTTTTTATTAATAATCTACTTTATTATTTGCTCTCACTCTCTATGTGTATTTATAAAAATACGTAATTTTTTTCCTGATCAGTTGAGAGTAGGTTGTATACATCATGGCCCTTCACCCTCCCCATACTTCAGTGTGTATTTCCTAAGAATAGGGATAGTCTCTTAGATAGCCAAAGTACAGTTACCAATTTCAGTGAATCGCTAATTCTTTAATCTGTAGTTTCTCATCCAGTTTTGTCAATTGACCCAGTAATATCCTTTATAGCACGTTTTTCCCTGAAGTGCAGTATCCAGCCTAGTGTCAGGTATTGCCTTTAGTAGTCATATCTTTTAACCCTCCTTTAATTTGTAACATTTTCACAACCTTTCTCTGTCTTTTATGACATTGACATTTTGAAGAATACAGTCATCTGCTTGCCTGCCCTCCCAGTGTTTTAAATAGAATGTCCCTCTTGTTATGCATTCTCAGCTGGAATATTGCATAGGTGATGTGTCCTTCTCAGGGTGTCACATCTGGAGGCACATGATGTCCATCTGCTTCGCAGTGGTGATGAGGTGACTTTTGACTATCCGTGGTACCTCTGTTTTCTGTCTAGCTCCATATGGTATTAGAGAGTCTACAAGAAGAACAGGTTCACAGAAGGAAATACCAAAGGGGATAGAAAAATGGTAAGTAAAAGTTAAATATGGTATGTTACTACTTTGGGAAGAAGCATAGTGCTTTTTTTTAATTAGCTTAGTTTAATAGTCTTAAAGTTTTTCACTGGTTTTTAAGTTTTTCACTGATTTTGAAATTTCGTTTTCTTTGTCTAGTCCAGAAAGCCACGTTCCTGTTTCCTTGAGTTATCATCTGAGTGATATGTTTTTTGACCTGTTAAACTTTGCAGCTGAGACCCTCGTATTAGGTGGAAGACTAGTCTATTGGTTACCAGTGTACACACCAGAGTATGTAATATTAAATAATTTTACTTTTTCTTATGGTATTTGTATATCTAGCATACTTTTTTCCCCTGTCTCTAATCATATTCAGAGTAAATATCTTTGTGTTTAATGTGTATGATGGCCTTCATTTACCAACACGCTGCATAAAACAGGCCCCTTGTTCTTATTGATTGAATTGCTTTGAACTTTTTATTTTACATCAGGGGTTGGCAAACTACAGCCTGTGAGCCTGATATGGTTTTCAGCCTGTTTTTGTAAGGCACTTGAGCTAAGACTGGTTTTTACCTATTTAAAGGGTTGTTAGAAAAGAAAAAAACAACAAAGAAGAATATGTGTCAGAAACACATGTGGTCCACAAAGGCTAAAATATTTACTATCTGGCCTGTAAGAGCAAAAGTTTGCCCCTGTTGTATATCATACTTAGCTCGGGGCCTGGGTGTTCAATAGCTCTTTTGCCAGGCCATAAACTTAGATAAATTTTAACAACTTAGCTGAGTGATTCATCTATCAACTGCTAGTTAGCTTGAATATTTATTGGCTCTTATGATCACCGTAAGTGCAGTAAAATCTTTTTTAAAAGCTAACACCAAACAAACTAAGAGCTATGCATATATTTAAAGCCCTGATTATGTTCAACATTATTGGTTTGGGTTTTATTATTCAGTAATTATTAATTATAAACAGAGCTGTGTACACCAACAATGAAAGACAAGATGTGTTGACAAAACAGGATCTTTAGATTTGAAAGGCAGTGTCAAGCTGAAAATTTGGCTATTTGTTCAATATGCTATAGATATCTTTTTTTAGAAATTATTTTAATTTCTATATTTACTATACATAATTGTACAAAAAGCATTTTAGACCAGTGTTATCTTGTTTGTCTTTTCATAATGGTGGATGGTCCCTCAGCAGTTGGAAGCTATGCTTTTTTGTTGTTTCTTTTATAAATGTTTCATTGGGAGCTACCATGACCTAACTTTATTTTTTTATTATTATTATTTTAAAATAAATTTATTTATTTATTTTTTGGCTGCGTTGGGTCTTCGTTGCTGCGCGCGGGCTTTTCTCTAGTTGCAGCGAGCGGGGGCTACTCTTCGTTGCGGTGCGCGGGCTTGTCATTGGGGTGGCTTCTTTTGTTGCAGAGCGCGGGCTCTAGGCACACAGGCTTCAGTAGTTGTGGCTCACGGGCTCTAGAGCACAGGCTCAGTAGTTGTGGCGCAGAGGCTTAGTTACTCCACGGCATGTGGGATCTTCCCGGACCAGGGCTCGAACCCATGTCCCCTGCATCGACAGGCGGATTCTTAACCACTGCACCATCAGGGAAACCATGACCTAACTTTAGTTTTGCATCTTGTTTATCAGCTAATAAGACTGTACACATTCATACCCATACCCCTTAACACAGGGCTTATGTTCTGTTAAGAAATTAATTATTTCTTAATTTTGGAAATAAGAGAAATTAATTCCAAGGAGTGAAATGACTTGTCTAAAGTTAAAAGCTAGCTAGTTTATTGTTTTCGTTATTCCTAGTGCTGTTCACATAATTCAACATCTTGCCAAGATCTCAGGTGTCTGGTATGTGAAGTGATAGATGGTGTTTTATTAATATTTTCAGAGAAGAGCATATTTGTTTATTTTTATTCTAGAGTGGTTTCTGCCTTAGACAAGCTGAACTCCAGCAGCAAACTAACTTGTCTTTTTGTTTTAATTCAAGTTTTCAGAGCTGGAATTTTTAAAAATTTATTTGAAATATATTTCAAATTTACAGACAAGTTTCAAATGCAAAAAACTCCCATCTCTCCCCCATCCAAATTTTCCAACTATTAACATACACCTCCTCTACCCCCCTTTCCTCACCCATTACATTAATCACATGCCCATTATCATTAATCTTTTTTGGAACTATTTGAGAGGTTGCAGATATGATGCCCCATCACCCCTGCATATTTCATTGCATTTCTCAGAAGCAAGAGCATTGTTGTCAAATCACCATCAACCCCTGAAGTCTGGAAATCAGCATTGATAGTGCTGCTGTCCAGATCATGGACCCCAGTCAGATATTACTGATTGCATTCTATCTAGGAAAATGTACTGCATTGACCCATCATGTCATTCTCCTCCAGTCTAGAATATTTCCTCAATCTTTCCTTATCTTTTGTGTCCTTAACAGTTTTATAGAGTACAGGGCTTATATTGTGAAGGTTGACCCCTAACCCGGTCCATCTGATGTTTCTTCCTTGACCAGACTCAGGCAATGCTCTTGGTAGAAATACCACAAAAATGATACTGTGCTCTTAGTGCACTGCATTGTGGGGCACACAGAGTCAACCTCTACTGGATGTCTTAAACTTGATCATCTGGTCCTGTTGTTCTCTGTCAGGTTTCTCTGCTGTGAGTTATCATGTTCTTCTCGATTACTATTTCCCAGGGGGAGGTATCACAAGATTACCCCAATATCTTGTTCTTCATCAGGTGACTACTCACATTGACAACTCTATTGTTGACAACCACCATAATGATGACTTTTCTATTCCATCATTCCTTCTGCATTTTAAGTTGGCATTCTACTATAAGGATTAGTTTTCCCTTCCCTCCCATTAATTTATTAATTTATATTGGTATGGAGTCATAGATTCCTATATTATTCATTGGGTTATAATTTATTACTATCATTAGTTTGTTGTTCAAATTGTCCCAGATTTATGATCAGCAGGAGTCCCTCTGAGGTGGCTCCTCTGTCCTTTTGAAATATCCTCATTAGTTTTTGTGTGTTTCTTATATTCTGGCATTTCTGACTTTCCACTATTTTGTAGTTTATTATTTAATTATAATTGAAATTAAATGTGGTTATGAATATCTTGTGTAATTCTTTTATTTCTTTCTTTTTTATAAAAAGTCAAACTGGAGGCACTTTCAACTATTTTAGTATTTCTGAAGACCTTAAAAAATGGCCACTGGATATTTCTTCAGTGACTTCTCTTTTAATAATTTTCAACAAGGGGAAATTTCCAAGTCCATATAACCAAAGGGATTTTTTAGAAGTAAAAAAGGGAAGCATGTTTTTGTCACTTTTTTTTTTTTTTTACCTTAGATGTTTTATCAAAGGACAAATTTCATCCAGGCTAGGACACACATGGAAAGACTACTATGGCATTTACTTCCCTGACTTATTTGTCAGGTCTTCTGATGTTCATAACTAGACTTCTTTTGTGCCTTCTCCTCCCCTTAACTCAAAGTGATCTTATTAATGAACTTAGTTTGTCTTGAGTTTATATTAGGGAATGAACTATTTTCACTTTTGCAGTAAACATAATCCAAAGTATTTACTCTTTTTAAAATAACACAGTATTAGATGAACTTAAAACTAAAGTCATCTGCAAAAGTTTGAAATAATGTTCTTGCTTCTGAATTAAACAATTTAGAATTAGTTTGGTTATGTTGTATTGCAAATATAGCTTTCTATTAGACTAGGAATAAAGAATTCATTTTAAAATTGTACCTTAGCACAGCTTAATTTGAAAACTTTTGTATTTTTGGTATAGTGAATGTAGGCTTTTAGTCCTACTATTGAATTAATTTACTCAGCCAAATCCTGTTACATGATTGAAGTTTAAAAATAAGACTTGCACATTATAATCAAGTTAAGGTATTATTCATTAAACCCAGAACATTTTTATTTTTTTTTAAAACCCAAGACATTTTGAAAGGTAAGACGATAAAAACAAAATACTACCTAACAGCTTAGTTACTTGTGAAGAATTGTCAGAACGGATGATTGAAAAAGGATTTTCTCACTATTTGGTAATTTAAATTGTGGTGAAGAAACTGCTATTCAACAAACTTCTGCTTCCTCTAGTGCAGATTCTCCCCACTCTAGTATGTTGTATTTTGGGCCAGCATCAAGACACTCTGTATATGTTATGTCCTTCAACCTTTATTTATTCTGTACCCATTGCTTGATATACTGTTTCTTCTTTCCTCAGCCCTAAAATTCTAGTCATCTTTCAAGGCCTGGCTTAATTGTTACCACCTCTGTGACACTTTCTGAAACCTTCTAAGCAGAATTCATCAATCCTTCATATGTGCTCTCCTAGTAGTTTACTCTTATTACTCATAGAGACTTACCACATAAAATTATTCTTGACTTTTGGTATTTGTGAGTTTATTATTCACAATTTCAACTATTTGCAAATGACCCTGAAGATCTGTGTAACATTCATTTGGGCAGGGCATACATTCAACTAGTGTATTTGATATTATAGGAGTTGCTAAGCTGTTGAGTGAGTGTAGCTTTTTGCCCAGGTTCCACATATCCCTATGTGTCGTTTTCTAATTGTCATTTATACACAGATAATGGTCTTGAAGTGATTAGAAACTGTGTTTCTTTGTGAAGGATGTCCTTTACGAGAAATCCAACTGCTAGTGCTTGTGATAAAAATGATGACAAAGTGAAGAAGTCTAATAAAGTACTCCAAAGTAAGATTTGGGGATAAATTTTAATTGTGATAAAATGAATTTTGTGGTGGCTCAGAGCCACACAAAACAGAACATGTTGTTTTTCATCTTTCATACAGGAAACAGAGAAAAGTGATTCTTTAAATTGTTTTCAGTAAGTGCTCCAATCAGCACAAAATCTGTTTCTCAAATGGGAAGTGAAACTCTAATGACATTTGGAAATAGTTAGCTTGAGTCATGAAGATTCACAGGAAAATAAATGACTGTCAAAATTGATTGATGGAAAAGCTAGGGACCTATATGCTTTTTTTTTTTTTTTGCTTTTTTAAAAAAGGTTGAAATATAATTTGTATACCATGAAAGTCACCCTTTTAAAGTGTACAACTCCATGGTTTTTAGTATAACCTCAAAGTTATGCAACCATCACCACTGTCTAATTCTAGAACATTTTTTTTTAATAAATTAATTTTATTTATTTATTTATTTTTGGCTGCGTCGGGTTTTCGTTGCTGCACGTGGGCTTTCTCTAGTTGTAGCGAGTGGGGGCTACTCTTTGTTGCGGTGCGCGGGCTTCTTTGTTGCGGAGCATGGGCTCTAGGCGTGCGGGCTTCAGTAGTTGTGGTGCGCGGGCTCAGTAGTTGTGGCTCGTGGGCTCTAGAGCACAGGCTCAGTAATTGTGGCGCACGGGCTTAGTTGCTCTGCGGCATGTGGGATCTTCCCGGACTAGGGCTTGAACCCGTGTCCCCTGCATTGGCAGGTGGATTCGTAACCACTGCGCCATCAGGGAAGCCCTCTAGAACATTTTTATCATCCCCAAAAGAAACCCTGTATGCATAAGCAGTCAGTACTGCTCTTGTCCGTAGCAACCACTTATCTATCTCTGTGGCTTTACCTATTCTGGCTGATTTAGATTTTAAATAGATGCTTAGATTATAGGGGAATAGTACTAAAAACAGGGAATTAAGATAAGATACCGGGACTTCCCTGGTGGCGCAGTGGTTGAGAATCTGCCTGCCAATGCAGGGGACACGGGTTCGAGCCCTGGTCTGGGAAGATCCCACATGCCACGGAGCAACTAGGCCCGTGAGCCACAATTACTGAGCCTGCGCGTCTGGAGCCTGTGCTCTGCAACAAGAGAGGCCGCGATAGTGAGAGGCTCGCGCACCGCGATGAAGAGTGGCCCCCACTTGCCGCAACTAGAGAAAGCCCTCGCACAGAAACGAAGATCCAACACAGCCATAAATAAATAAATAAATAAATAAAAAGATAAGATACCATACTATCATAATAGTCTAGGCATAGTACAGATTTATAGCTTCTACTTAACAGATTGCAAACAGTCCATTAGTATGAAATATGTTAGTAAATATATAGTAAATAATTTTTAACTGCTGTTTTTTATTTTTTAGTGTGATATTTTGGGAGTACACTGTTAAATTGATTGGCTCATTCATATAATAGAGTAGTGGTTAAAAACAAGTTTGTTAATGATAATGATGACCTAAATGATGTCCCTTCATGCTTAAACTCAGAGATCAAGTCAAAAAATAATCTAGAACATGTAAATGTTTTTCTGCTGTTAAGCCAAATACCAATGACTTAGTTTCACCAGTTTAGCATTATTCATGTCATAAATATTAATTAAAATTGTATTGGTTTTGTACTTTGATTTAATTTATAAATTTGTTTTGGGTTTTATAGTTATATAAATTATATAAGCATGAGGAATTTATGTTTGTATACATTTAAGAAACATTTTAGTAAAAATACCTTGTCAATAAAAGGTATATAAATAAAATTTAATAAAAATACCTTTTCCTTTGCCAAGAAATAAGATTTTTCTTCTTTAAAAAAGGGTACATTACTAAATTTGACAATTTCAGACATTTATAAACCCTGATGTTTGCAAGCCTAAGGTCAAAACTATATCTTCTCTTTGTTACCATTACTTAAGTCTGTCAACTATGGTGTAGAGTGTATTCTTTCATATCATAAATGCTTTGTGTGAAGACTCCAAATTTGACATCAACTTAATGTTATAGGAGCACAACATTTCTGTCTGTATAGTGAGCATTAGAGAATTATTAGGTGAGATGAAATCTGAAATGGCCATTATTTGTTGGAAAGCCCTAAGGAGGGAGGCAGAGAATGACTTCAAGAGAATTCCTTCCACTGATAATGAAGTGAAGTGCATTATGAATGTTGCTTGTTAAGTGGGTGATGAAAGTTTTGAGCATGTGGTCAAGGTAATGAGGGAGAGCTTGTTGAAGGTCACAGGGACCTAGAGAAATCAGTGAATGCATTAGAATTGGCTGGTCGGATGGTGGTCCTTTACAGGAAGTGCTGATCAGCACCTTTCCCATTTTGGATCAGAGCTTTAAGATTTCCCGTATAAGAAATGCTTGCAGGCTATTTATCTAGAAACATGTGAAGGTTTGCAAAGGAAAAATAAAAACTGGCAATCACAGTGTTCTTAAAGGTGCCCCTACCTAGTGAGCCCTCTCTCCTGCTGTTCTTCTGAATTCTGCTCCATAACTGTTTCCCCCACATTTGTTACCTGTTTCTTCTACCAAGATTAGTGCCAACAACCTATCAGACATGAAGTTCTGAAGTACTGCACCCTGACCGTCCTGCTTTCTAGGTGTCGTCATCTTCATTCACAAAATACGTGTGCTGTACAGCAGCAGGCACCACTGCTCTTTATCATAACTTTGGTTTTATTTCATGGCAGAGGATTGATGTCATCTGTAGTGTTTAGTTTAGTGGTAGTTTATCTGAATAATCTTATATAACAAGGTTAATAGAGGTCTCAAGATGTCATAAAAAATTTTGCAGGGACATTTCATTTTAAAGGGGTATATGCTGTAGTGGACTTTACTTTGGGAATTTATAAAAATCCCCAGTTGAATCAGTCCCTCATGAATGTTAGGGGGTTGTTGTGGAATGTATTTCTGTCTGTTTTATGTGCTCTTGTGGGATCCTTTAGGGTAGAATTGTCATCTTGTATTTTTGTGGTTTAAATGCTTGGCATTCTTCAATAAAACATACGTGTGTTCTCTCTCATCCTCATTATACAGGTAAAAAAATTAAACTACTTTCTTTGGATGTGGTAATGTTAAATACTTTGCTCTTTAAAAATGCAGATTGTTTCTGGATTATATGGACAGTTAGCGTATGTGAAATAAAATGGTGCAGCATGTAGTGGGAGGACGTCCCATACCACACTGGATAACCCCCATGGTGATCCTTCGCGGGGCGCACATGTGAGTGTTCCTAACAGTCAGCTGTTCTTTCTTCAGATACACTGAAGAGATGGTACCCTGGCACCCTTGCTTGAAACTCATCAGCAACTGTGAGCAGAAGCTTTCCAGTCACACATCAAGGCGCTTGATAACGATGGAAAAGGTGAAGGAATTTGAGGTAAATTATCCTAGTATTTTTCAGATAAAGTCTGGAAGAATTAGAAGTAGATTTTTCTAGTTTTCCTCTAATGAAGTTTGGAAATGTTAGTCCTTGATTTTTTAAAAAATTATTGACGAGTTCAGGAAGAGGCAAAAGTTGAACAGGTTTGTGGCCTTTGGTGGAGTTTAGAGGGTAGGAATAGAATATAGAAGTTGAAGACTAGAAATAAAAGTTGACCTTTACTTTTCAGGCTTATTTGACATCCTTGGGCTAACGCAGTTATAAAACAGAGCACTCTTAATTAAACAACCATTGTCTAATTAGCAATGTACTAGTTACCGTTTCTCTGCAAAAGCAGAACCTACTTGATTGCAGACTATACTGAAGAGAAAATGTCACTTTGTATAAAGGAGAAAGTAATTTGCCCCCATCTGTTAGGGTCCGACACGTGTTCTCTCTCTCTCTCCCCCACACGTAATTCATTTAAGCTTGAGAAGAAAGAACAAAACATCTGTTACTTCATATCCAGATCAGAATTGATATGAATAATACCTCATAATGGAGCTTAATTAAATCTACAGAATGCTCCTTGGGCTGTACTTATCTTGATTGACAACCAAAGCTCTTACATATTCACTAGAAATTTGAGTAAGCCCCATCTTTGTTTTGGATTTGTAGGGCAAGGGGAAAAGAACAGGGTGTTACTGCCTGAGGATTTTGTCTTACTCATCCTTACTCTGCATTTGATTTTTTTCATCTACTTCACAGCTTATGGGTTCTTTCACAATAATAAAAACTAATGTTTGTACAGTCCCTTTTGCATATATTATTTTACATATTTCTTGTTTTTGTCCTTTTAATTTCCATTTCCTGTCTGTCTCTAATTTAGACCCTTATTACCGTATACCTGGTTTATGCTGATAATCTCCTAAATTACCTTTCTCCTTCCATTTTTCACACCTCTAGTTCTTACATGTTAAATAAATCTTCCTAAAACACGGCATTCATTAAGTCACTTCTTGATGCAAAAATTTTAGTGACTCATTTTTATAACAGAGTAAGGTTCAGAATCTTCAATGTGACAAAATTTCCTCAATAATTGGGCTCCAGTATCAGGGCATTTCTGAAGGCTAAGCTATGTGTATATATACATATACGTATGTGTGTGTGTGTGGCTGTGTATAAAGTTGATTGGTGTCCACTCTTACGTATATGTGTATGTATGTATTTGTGTACACACATACATACATATGTAAAGGTATGTGTGATGTAATTAAAATGAGTGTCTGATAGTCATTTTAAACAAATACTAGAAGTTTATATGCAAATAGCAGATATTCTTGGGGTGGCATCTTGTACTCAGTATACTTATGTCATAATTATTCAGCATGTTCTTAAAACTTTTAGATTTACATTTAAAGAAGAAATATATTAAACAGTTATTTTACTTTATAGTACACCTTGCTTTTCTTCAAATTATATTCCTGGACTTTGCTGCTCACATTTTTTACCAGACAGGTCACTTAATGTTTTTTGGAAGTCAAATCTCGTTTCAAGGATGACAGTTTACCATTAAACGTTTAAAACATAAGCAGTTTTCAGAAATTCCAAAAGAGGAGTTTTCAAATTGTTCGACACAGTGACAACCTTCCAAAGTGATCATTTTAAATGGCCACCATTTTTTTGGATATGCAGTAAGCCCTCCCTATCCGAGGGTTCCACATCCACAGATTCAGCCAAACTGCGCATCCTAAATGTGGTACACGATCCACAGTTGGTTGAAACTGAGCATGCGGAACCCGTGGATGCCGAGACCCGACTCTCAGACTTGAGCATCTGCCAATTTTGGTATCCACAGTGGGTCCTGGAACCAATCTCCTGTGGATGCCACGGGAGGACTGTACCATAGAAGCCCTCTTAACTAACCTCATTTCAAACTCAGTTGATTAACCAGTACTGGCTATTCCTGCTCTAAAACACAATGCATGATGCCTAGAATAGGTCAGATACTTTGAGCTAGTGAGTTACTTGGTCTCTACTATATCTGTACACTTCTGTACTTACAGATGAATTGTCTATTGTGAGTCACTTGTGTTTTTCCTGTGAGCTGTTTATGCCAGTTATATTCGCTATGGCATTTATATAATCTAATTAAATACTAGTTAGACCAGTGAAATATGAATGGAAGAATAAAGTTGTCATTTCTGTAGAAACAAATATGAATGCTTTAGAAAGATAGGACAAAGTGAATTGCTAAAAAATTTAGAGTCTTGTATTGGAAATGGTTGAGATAACTATAACAGGTTGGAAAAAAGTTACTGCAATCCAGGTTTCTGTACTGAGGTTGCTTTGTAAGAGTCTAAGTTCTTGCTTCATTTTACAGAAGCCAAAACTGGACATCTTTGCAGGTCTTAATTCTGTATCAAAAGATTGATAACGCAGCGTGTGGAATCTTATTTCCCCGACCAGGGATTGAACCCATGCCCCCTGCAGTGGAAGTGTAGTCTTAACCACTGGACCACCAGGGAAGTCCCTGAATATACAATTTTTTAAGTTGAAATAATATGTGTAACATATTAACAAAGCATTTTAATTTTTTCCTGCTTTTACTGACTTTTTAAATTAACGGTAGTCTGCTCAGCCTGCCATAACAGAATACTGCAGACAGAGTGGCTTAAATAAAAAAACTTGATTTTCTCACAGTTCTGGAGGCTGGAAGTCCAAAGCCAGCAGGTTTGGTTTCTGATGAGACCTCTCTTCCTAGCTTGTAGACAGCCGCCTTCTCTTTGTGTCCTCTGTACATACACACTGCTGATGTTTCTTCCTCTTATAAGGACATCGGTGCTGTTGGATTGCCACCCCACAGTGATGGCCTCATTTAACTTCATTCACCTCCTTTAAGGCCCTATGTCCAAGTACAGAAATATTGGGGGTTAGGACTTCAACATACGAATTTTGAGGCACACAATTCAGTCCATAACACTGATTATCAGTATCTGTCACATTGAATAAAAGCCTTCTGTTGTATGTTAGAGTATGCTTTTTTCATACTCTCCCAGTCACTTCTCATGTCTTTTATATTTTGAGGGAAGTAGTAAGACATTTGATAATTCAGATAGTAACATTACAGCTCTTAGAAATCACAGCACTTAATGTACTTATTTGAGTTAGTAATAATAAGAATAATAACTAACATTTATGTGCCAGCCACATGAGTAATACATATAAAAAACAAATATTACCTATAGATTTTGTAGTTTTAGTCTTGAAATGAGAAAGTAAAGTGAGTGACATTAGCATTCTTAATGAGGTATAATTGACATATTTCTCATCTGTACATCATGGTTCAATGTTTGTATGCATTATGAAATGATCACCACAGTAAGTCTAGTTAACATCCATCACCATACATAGTTACAAATTTTTTTTTCTCATGATGAGGACTTTCAAGATCTACTCTCTTAGCAACTTTCAGATACGCAATGCACTATTATTAACTAGTTACCATGCTGTACATTACATCCTCATGGCTTATTTATTTTATAGGTGGAAGTTTGTACTTTTTGACCCCCTCCACTGTCTCCCACCTCTAACCCCCTGACAACTGTCAATCTGTTCTCTGTCTTAATAAGCTTCATTTTTTTGTTTTTTAGAATCTACATATAAGTGAGATCATATGGTGTTTGTCTTTTTCTGTCTTATTTCACTTTGCTTAACGCCCTCAGGGTCCATCCATGTTGTTGCAAATGGAAAGATTTCATTCATTTTTTAAGGCTGAGGAGTATTCTATTATACATATCACGTCTGCTTTATCCATTCATCCATTGATGAACATACAACTTGCTCCCATATCTCGGCTGTTGTAAATAATGCTGCACTCTATGTGGGGGTGTATGTATCTTTTCAGATTAGGGTTTTCATTTTCATAAGGTAAATGCCCAGAAGTGGAATTGCTGGGTCATATGTTAGTTCTGTTTTTAATTCGAGGGGTCTTCATATTGTTTTCCATCGTGGCTGCACCAATTTACCTTCCTTCCAAAAATGCACACAGGTTCCCTTTCCTTTTTGTCCTCACAAACATTTGTTATTTCCTTTGGATAACAGCCATTTTAATAGGTGTGAGATGATATCTCATTGTGGTTTTGATTTGCATTTCCATGATTAGTGATGTTGAGCATCTTTTCAAGTGCCTGTTGACCATCTGTATGTTGTCTTTGGAAAAATGTCTATTCAGATCCTCTGCCTTTTTTTTTATTTTAATTTTTTGCCTTTGAGTTGTATGAGTTCTTTGTATATTTTGGATATTAACCCTTATCAGATACATGATTTGCAAATGTTTTCTCCCATTCGGTAGGTTGCCTTTTCATTTTGTTGATGATTTTCTTTGCTGTGCAGAAACCTTTTAGTTTGATGTAGTCTCACTTGTTTATTTTTGCTTTTGTTGCCTTATTTTTAAAGTCATATCCAAAAGATCATCACCAAGATCGATGTCAAGAAACCACCTGTGTTTTCTTCAAGTCTCTAATCCATTTTAGTTAATTTCTGTGTATGATGTAAGAGGATAGAGTTTCATTCTTTTGCATGTGGCTGTCCAGTCTTCCCAGCACTCTTTATTGAAGAGACTGTCCTTTCCCCGTTGTATGTTCTTGGCTCTTTTGTCATAAATTAATTAATTGAACATAAAAGTGTGGATTTACTTCTGGGTTCTCTGTTCTCTTCCATTGATCTATGTGTCTGTTTTTATGCTAAAACCATACTGCTGTAATTGATATAGCTTTGTAATATAGTTTGAAATCAAGGAGCATAATACCTCCAGCTTTGTTCTTCTTTCTCAAGATTGCTTCAGCTATTTGGGCTTTTTTGCAGTTCCATACAAATTTTTATCATAAATGGATGTTGAATTTTGTCAAATGCTTTCTCTGCATCTGTTGAGATGATCATATAATTTTATTCTTCCTTTTGTTAATGTGGTGTATCACGTTTTATTGACTTGTATTGAACTCTTCTGGCATCCCTGGAATAAATTCCACTTG
The DNA here is from genome assembly GCF_028564815.1 of Eubalaena glacialis. Lineage (NCBI taxonomy): Eukaryota > Metazoa > Chordata > Mammalia > Artiodactyla > Balaenidae > Eubalaena > Eubalaena glacialis. The sequence continues at coordinate 36,695,080 of NC_083727.1, read as the reverse complement.
ATCATGGTGTATGATCCTTTTAATGTATCGTTGAGTTTGGTTTGCTAATATTTTGTTGAGGAGTTGTATATGTATATCCATCAAGGATATTAGTCTGTAATTTCTTTTCTTGTGGTATCCTTGTCTGGTTGTGGGTAATGCTGGCCTCGTAGAATGAGTTTGGAAGTGTTCCCTCTTCCTGTATATTTTGGAAGAGTTTGAAAAAGATGGTATTAATTCTTCTTTGAATGTTTTGTAGAATCCACAAATGAAGACATCTGGTCCTCTGCTTTTGTTTGTTGGGAAGTTTTTGATTACTGATTCAATTTCTATTAGCAATTGGTCTATTCAGATTTTCTATTTCTTCATGACCCAATCTTAGAAGGTTGTGTGTTTCTAGGAATTTCTTCTAGGTTGTGTAATTTGTTGGCATATAAGTGTTGATAGTGGTCTCTTATGATCCTTTGTATTTCTGTGGTATCAGTTTAAAGTTTCTTCTTTCAGTTCTGATTTTACTTATTTGAGTCTTTTTTTTTTTTTTTCAAGTGAGTCTAGCTAAAGGCTTGTCAGCTTTATTTATCTTTTCAAAGAACCAGCTCTTAGTTTCATTCATCTTTTCTATTATGTTTTTAGTCTCTATTTCACTTATTTCTTCTCTGATCTTTATTTCCTTCCTTCTACTGTGAGCTTTGTTTGTTCTTCTTTTTCTAGTTTATTGAGGTATCAAGTTAGGTTGTTTATTTAATGTTTATTTTAATACATTTAAAAAACAAATATTACCTATAAATTTTGCAGTTTTAAGTCTTGATATTAGAAAGTACAGTGAATGACATCAGCAATCTGTATTTTGTGGCCTCCATAAAAAGTACTTGCACCATATGATGATTATGAGGGCTTGAAGCACTGTTCCAAAGAATTGGAAGGAGAAAAAATCTAGAGAAAAGGCTTTAATAATTAATGGAGCCCCATAATAAACCAGTCATTTCTGTTTTAGTGACAAAATTAAGACCCATTGTGGACAATTTCACATTTGCTTTTCCCTGAGTTTAATTTGTTTAAGAAAGTCTAGTATATTTTTTTTTTGGTAGATTTATAATATTTCCCTAAGCAAATTTGATACACAGAAGAAGAAATAGAGAATGATCTAAGAATGCTTCTGAGAATGCTTTTTCCTATCTAAAAATGATAAATAAGGGCACTCACCTTAGATATTTTTAAACCTATAAAGGCAGTGTTAATTTTTGTTTGGTTGCTTTTTATCATTTTACTTTTGTCCTTTCAAATTAATTTATAAAACAAGGAAAGCCTGTTGCTCAAGTAATTTTTTGAAATGGCCTTCACTTTATAAGATCAAATTTAATCAGTGAGTTTTAACTTGTATGGAGTTTATTATAACTGAAATTACTTTGTCATGTTAAATTAGTCGTGTTTGGCTTTTAATTAATTACTTCATTTCTACCTTCTGTTTGTATGGAGAGGAGTGTATATAATTGCAGCAAGATCCCAGTCCTTTATAATGAAAGTGATGACATAAAATTGTCAAACAGTTCTCATGCACATCTAACAAATTATTCTCGACCTTGTTCAGTGTTGTTGATTTTGGCAGTGGAAGACTATTAATTTTAGATTTTTACACTTTTGTATACTGTGTCTCTTCAGTTTTGATTTGTTACTTGTTAGGTTTAACTTCAGTATAACTTTTGACCCACTGGATGTGTTGTTATAAAGTGTTCTCCCTCCCCCTCCCTTTTAAAATGTAAACATAAGTTATAAATGTAAAAACTATCTAAAGAATATAGATATTTCATAAAGCTTTGTATCTTTACGTTATTGGCTATAGTTTTCAGACTTACTGAACGTTAGTAGTAAAGGAGAAAATTCTTGCTAACCATGTTAAAATTACGAAGATGCCTGATTAAGAAAAGCTAGTTTTCTGTCATTATTCCCTGTTGATATAGTCTGAAAGCTAAGTGAATGACAAATAACACTGTTTTAATGCTTTATTTTTTACAGCGGTTTCACATCCATTTGACCTTATTATTTTGCCTCTGTTAGAGATGAGGAAGTGGCCAAGGCCTAGACCAGTCCACTTAAATAGGAAGTGGCCAATTTGAGACCAAAACTCCTCTTTGTCCCTGAAATTCTCTATCCTTTTTTCTAGATCACGTTGCCTCTTTACCAAAACACAATTCTACCTTTAGAATATGCCAAGATTAAAAGGCAAATGTTCTTGAGTAGCATGTCACAAGTTTCTTTTAAAGCCAGTTTTTTCTCATCACTCATGGGGCCATGGCAGAATGTGATTTGTTTTTACTAGAACTTATTTTTCCCGTTGATACAACATGTAGTCAATGCTGCTATATATAGTTGTGGTCACAGTGGTTACTCCTATAAAACATTTTTCTCATATAAAATTCATAGGAGAAAAATGCTGATCTCTAGAGTTGTCCAGAAGAGTTCAGAAATCAAGTGTAGTAGTTTGTCTTCAGTGAAGTACCCAAAATAATACTCTCTCAGTGTTTTATACCAATGTACTTGGATAGACAAATGAGTACCCAAAGCAGCCATTTTCAAGACTTCCTTGAAAATTTTTTTTTAAACATTCATGCAACTTTTATATCTATAGTACTTGGTTAAATATAAGAAAATTATCTTAAATTGTCATTGCACCAAATGGGCCATCATGTGCCCTATTTGTTTTGTGGCTTATTTACTTGACATCCTGCCTTACACTGCTGGTGGTTTGAGAAGTACTGAAGTATAGATAAATTTAATTTTAGATACCATATGGACATTAATTTAGACTAAAGTTATAATATTGTGTAAATCAGTTGTTATTTTTTTTATAGCTAGCCAGTATATTTCACATGATTTAAAGTAGAGAATATTGGGAGGTCATAGTAGCAGGTGATGAAAGTTAATGTAATTTTTTATTTTGGACCAAAGGAAAGAGTCCAGTAACATGAAGCCTATGAATGCTTCATTAATCAGAATGGAAGGTGGCCAAAACTGAAAGACTTGACTAAAGGACTGAAAGATTTTAAAGCTGTGGAGGGAGAAAAGAACCATTAACATTATAACAACAACAACAGTGTTTTAAATGAGGAAGGGAGAGAAGAGAAACTGAGGTCACTTGTTTGAGAAAATGACTTATGAATGGCTTGAAGTGGAAGAAATTAGTCTTTGTATAAGTAGTTTCCATATTAGAATGATAGTAGTGTTGCTAATCATAAACTTTGGTGTTTTGCTGACATAATGCTTGTGCCTGTTTCCATCATGCGTTATCCTTTCCCAGGATCGATGTGTCAATTTTTTTTCCTTTGGCAGCCATTTGAATTAAAGGTGGTCTCTTCCTGTTGACCTTTCTTTCTGAAATACTTTGTTTTTTGCCTGTCTCTTGCCAGGATGGTTGGGTATTTTCCTTTTGATTAGAGCTATGAAAGATTAGAGATTAGGTATGAAGTATTTCAATCTTATAACATGCCTGGTGGGAAATAGATGCTACTTCATTTATCAGTGAGAAAAATAAGACAGGGTGACACTAAGTCAGAACATGATAGTTGGATATGAACTGAGTCTAGGTCGTAGTACAATACAGTATTCATTACCATCAAAATGTGTGTCTGTGTGTGTGTCTCTGTGTGTGTGTGAGAGAGAGAGAGGGCAAGGGAGAGAGATGGAGAAAGAGAGACTCTTTTAAATTATTTTGCTTTAGAAATCAGAAGGAAGCTATTTGCATTATTTATAAATTATATTTCAACTTGAGATATTTAAAAAAGGCTTATAAAAACAGAAAGAAGCCTGATGCTGCATATCATATTGTATTAATTCAGTTTTAAGGATCATGCCATCTACTTAGTTCTGAATGAATTACTTTTGCTGTTAATGGTACTTTTCCTTGAATTTAAATTTTACAGAGTCATCACTTGACTTTTTCTTTTATACTTCTGCAACTAAATGACTTTGCCAAACTGGATTTTTTGTTAAATTAATGCTATCATAATAGTTTTAAATTACTATTTCTGGTAAACCAAGAAAAAGCAAAAGTCTCTCCCCTACTAGCTCCAAGAAGGAATCATTTAAGATACCTGGATCCTTCTACTTATGATGCTATTTGGATATGACTCTTTTATTTGCAGGAAAAAACAGTTCTCTGAAGGCAGAGAGAGCATCCATCTTAATGTTCCAGCTCTAATGCTCATATTTTCAAACCATGGCAGTAAAACAGTCTTTAACTGCTGTTACAGAATCTTAGGCAGAGGTCAGTTGCAAAATATAAAGTATGATCTAGGAGTCCAAGGCATGAATAGTTTAGGGAAATGGGAAGTTTATGTTCATAGTCAGCATAATCCTCTGGAGCTTTTTTTATAATTCTCAAATGACACATTTTCTATTTTTTGTATTTTTATTTATTTGTCATATGGTTATTTAATTTAGAACTATCGTTCTAGTGTTTTTCAAATTCAAACACAAACTAGTGTCTTCTTCTCACTCCATGACCCACCAAGAACCCAACCCTGAGATTTTAATGTGTATTTTTTTGCCCAAAACCTAAGGGTACAGTTTAATGAATAATTGTAAGGTAAACATCTCTGTAACCACCACCAAGGTCAGAATTAGAGAGTATTGGAGCACCCCCTTTTGTGGCTATTTTTGATCATAAACACCTCCTCCTGCAGGTACAACCACTAATCTGACTTTTATGGTAATCACTTCCTTACTTTCCTTTGTAATATTATCACTCTCGAATTCATCCCTAAGCAAAATAATTTTGTTTGGTTTTGATGTTTACATATATAAATGCATGTGTATTTTAATTAATTTTTCTTTTAATGGATTGTTGATGATTTTAAGAAGTCACCTAGGAGATGAATTGTCTCCAAATTAAAGCAAGAGTATGTATGTTCATGTCTATGCGTGTTTTGGTCTGTTACTCATCCTCTGCTGCTTAGGGTAAGTAAGGTTCTTCTTAACTTTAATTGACTTTTAGATATAGTAACTAATAAGTTGTCATTACATTTTTATCCCCTGTGTTGGCCTGTATTTTAATGTTTGAGGTTAAGTTTTGAATTTTATGGAGTTATAGGTTTTAGTGGCGAGTATGTAGAAAGTATTCATAGTTCTGTATCATCATGATAGCACAAATATCCATGATGGTTTTTTTTAGTTAGAAAGAAATTATGTGTTGAGTGCCAGATGTCAAAGTTCAATCATTAGATGTCACTCATTTTCAGAACTCTAGATATAAAGATTTTTATATATATTAAAATATTTTAACAAATTTTAGGTAACTTAATATCTTACAGAGTAATTAAACTTTTTACAAGTACAGGTTATATGTAAATACCTAGTTTAGGGATGAAGATTTCCAACCCTTACCTTGCTCCCATTAAGAATAGTGCTAGAGGTTTTTTTTCCTTAATAGTATTGGATGCCAGACTTTTGACCTGCTTGTCCTTGGTTTGGAAATGGCCTAGTGCTGTTTATAGTTGTATAACTTTAGCACAAGTGGTTTCTATAGCTACTGTCCAGTACCAGATGTAGAACACTGGGAAGCTTTGATAAGGGGAGCAGGATTTTTAAACAAAAGCCGGACATGGATAATTACCCTGAAGCTGAACTGAGGTCCTTTATGTTCAGTACTGTCATTTACATTTCATTTTCACTCTCTGCTGATTATAAGAAGGAAAATCTACTCACTGTTTTCCTCTTCCATCTCTTTGCCTTCTTCCTCTCACCTTATTAAAGAATGTGTATTATACCTTTAATCTGTTTCATGAATCCTCGACAGAATTAGGTGAGCATCACCAGTTTGATGGCTTTTACTTACAATGACAGCATCATTGGTTTCCACTTATCATAGAATAAGTTTCGTAAGCCATTTGTATTCAAGTGTTTGCAGTGAAACTGCTGTTTTGTATAAACTGCTGCCACTTTGAGAATATAAATGACTTAAGGTTAATACTAGTGAGGTAGAAGAAATCATTATCTCATTATCAGGAGCTGTCAGTAAGTGAAAGGACAACTTAAACCTGACCTATAATTAAAATAGAAGCCATTTGGTTTTCTTCCAGTTGGTTTTCAACTTCATCCCCAAAGTGACACCTTTTCTAGGGGAAAGCTCTTGTTTTTAAACAGTAATTTTTATAAATTGATGATTATTCTTAGGTATATTGTTGGGGGATTCTTTGAAAGTAACTCTTTTGGCAGTAAAGGGATACGTGAGAGAGAATTTTGGCTTCAGTTAGAATGTGGGTTGGGAGTGATGAGACAGACTGTAGAGTTAAGCAAGGGGATCCAGTTTGTAGTAGAGGGGGGCTTGGGGCAAGGAAGTTGAGAAAATTCATACCTGATGACTCCTTTTTTTTCTCTGTACAGAAGGATGTAGGTTTTTGTTGAGAGTGAATGGAAAAGGTAGTATGAGAAATGAGGAGGAAAACTGTCTTTTACTGATTTTTACATTCATGTAGTTTTCATATTTTTGTATGTTTTCTTTTTCTGATTTGATTGCATGTTCCCTGAGGGGAAAGCCATGGCTTTCATCACTCACCATGTGTTTATGGGACCATTTGTATCATGTGTTGAGACAGAACAGACTGATAAAACAGAGTCCTTATCCTTAGAGAACTTGCATGTGGGAGAAACGATGACCCAACCCATTCCAGCATAACGTGTTTGGTTCTGTAGTGATCAGTGCACGTTGCTCTGTGAACACCAGAGAGCGCCTACCTGAGGAGATGGTGCTGAGTCAAGAGGCCAGCATTTTCAGCAAAGGTACAGAGACATGAGAGGGGTTATGGTGCATTCAGGGAACCCTAGACATTTAAGCATGACTGAAATACTGTGTGGGGAGGAGTGGCTTGAGAAGTGGAAAACCAAAGGCCTGCCTAGTGCTGAAGGTCTTTACATACCAAAGAGTTTCAAGTTTATCCTATCGGTGATGGCAAGACCTGAGGAATGTGAGTTAGGAGAGTGGCAGAAGTTCTTGTTTTAGGAAGGTCACCCGGGCTTTAACACGCAGGCAGGTTTTTATTATGGAAAGATGCCTGTGATGCCAGCCTGGAGGCTTCTGGCATGGTCATGTGAAGATGATGAGGCTGTCAACTAAGAAAGGTAGAAACTGGAGATTGTGGGCGAGACAGTGGAATTGAGAGCTTCCGGGGGGGTAGATGTGGCAGGACCTAATGACTAATTGAGTAATTGGGGTAAGAGAGACAGGAGTTAAGGATAACTTTTAGAAATCTGGCTTGGGGTAGCTGAGTAGGTGCATGTATTTTTATCCTTCCTCCCTACTTCCCAAAAGACATGGTGCAGTGCCGCTTTCCTGGACTACTGCAGTAGTCTTCCAGCTGGTTTCCCTGCCTCTGAAATTTCTCCTACCATTACGTTTCCTGTACGGTAGCCAGAATATCTTTCAGAATGTAAATAGATAATGAAACTCCCCTGCTTAAAAGTCATCAATAACTTTCTGTGAAATTTAGACTAAAATTCAGAATCCTTCGCATAACCTTCAAGGCCGGCCTGATCTTAGACTTCTAGCCTATCTCTCCAATTTCATTTTGTGCCACCTTCCCTTTAGTTTTGCAAACCTTAGCCACACTAGCCTGCTTTCAGTTCCCAGAATGTACTTACCTCTTTCTAGTCTGAGTCTTTTCACATTGTGTTTCCTCCCTCATTGTGTTCCCTAGAATGCTTTCTTCTCGTCTCTTTCTACAAGTAAATTTGATTCATCCTTTAGGTCTCAGATAAATGTCACTTCCTTAGGGAAGCCTTTCTTATCCATTCTCTTCTCCCCCATCTAACTAGGTGTCTCCTTATATTCTTATAGTACCCTTTTCTTCCCAGTGTTTAATCATAGTTTGTAAATACATGTTTGGGTATACATTATTTAATGTCTGTTCCCGCTAGTATATAACTGAATTCACGGAGCTTGACTGTTTTGCTCACCACTCAGTAAATATTTATGGAATGAATAGTAATTGTTCAGTGATTGTTTTGGGCCCCTCTAGAATAAAAACAATCAAATTCAACAGCATTTAAATCATCCATTTGAAAGAAGAGTAGAAATAGACAGTTATGGCTAGCTAAAAGTTTTCTGTTTCAGAATACACTGAATTTTATCATTACCCTGATATCACTCTTCTAAAGTCAGTGGTATAGAAACATTTTAATCCCATCGTACCTAGGCCTCATTTCTCATGAGAAGCAAACCAAAAAAGCAGCTGAATCGCCATACTGTGGAAAATCATAACACCTTCCTGCTGTTTAAGGAGGAGATGATAACAAAAAATGGCAGATTTCTGGGAGAAGGCAGTAATTAGAAGGATAGTTTTACCTAAATGGAGTTGTCAACTTTAGTTTCTTTAAAGTCTGAGCAGTTTTATGATGTTCAGGACGCTCTTACATATATGTATTCTCCCAGTGTAATCCAGAGTGTCAGTAGTTCCATTCAAAGTGTCAGCTTCAGATGTAACTACCAAACATACAGTTTTCTGTCTTTTCTTGAGAATTTGTTCCCCTTTAGATTAACATTTATTAAATTACAAGTGTCTGAAGTACTTTCCTTTAAATGTCTCCTGTGTTCTTTTTGCTGCTCTACTTTTGATGTAATTATTTGTAAAAATAAAGATTAACTTGAATAAGGCCTAGTTTATGTACTTTTCCCTTATTTTTCTCAAGAATAATTTGCAAATGGACATAAATGACAGTGATACACTTTACAGTCACTAAGGTAAATATGTATTTTATATTTCCACACTATTCTTCTAAAAATGAAATGATGTGAATAAATGCCAGTGCCCTCTGAAGGAAAATGGCCATCATGTTGCTGCTCTGTAACTCTAGATGTTTACAGCAATCAGGACTTAGAGACAGTGAGGGAAATAGAGTGCTCCTGACTGTCGGATGCATGATGGTCAGCTCTGCTTTAAACTATCTTTATCCATAGCAGGAAATACTATAAAGAAGGATTTATCTGCTTCAGCCAGCAGAGGGCACTGTACACATAAAAGTACACTACCAATTGTAAAGCTTCCTTTGATTTTTTTTGGCAAGTGTGTTAAAATTCCTCGAGTGGTTTATGTTTAGAATTAGCAGTACTGATAGGACAGGAAATTGGCTGGGTGGGACAGTGGTTAAAGGGGTTCTGTCTAAAAGTTTAGATCTGAAATATGTGCTACCAAATATGTTGCTGTTCCGTGAAGAACGTCCTCTAAATGTCAAACTCCATTTTGAACGACCCACTAATCTACCATGTGGGAAGTTAACTCTTTAACCATTGTTTTGATGTAATTTCTACTTAAAAAAAAAAAATGTGATGGAAAAAGCATGAGTTTTGAAGTCTGATCTAGTCTACAGTTCTGGAAATACTGCTTACTAGATGTGTGACTTGTGGCAGATTATTTAAACTCTTTTAGTCTCTTTCCATATCTGCAAAATTTAGATAATAATCTGTGAAAAGATGCAGAAAATTAAATAATTCACTTATGTAAAACACATAGTTGCAAATATGTATCAGTTGCTTTCTTGAATCAGAACTTGTATGTTTCTTGTCATATTTACAATTGCTGATGGTCTTACAAAGTTAAGTGATAGGTCCGAAAGCTCTGTATTTCCATTATGTAGCCATCTGTAGCTAGCACAGATTTTCCTACAGAAATTCTTGATTTCTGGTTATAAAAATGATAAACAGTAGATAGTGTAATCAACAATCTTAATATTTTATTCATATTTCCTTAAGTACTGCCATGTGCCAAAATTTAACCAGTAGTTATGAAATTTGGGAAAGGTGGTCTGTAATCTTTCATTGCCATAGTTTTCTTTCTTGGCATTTCCTAATTCTTTGTGTATTTTTATTTTCCATGAAGTATTTCTTGCTTACTAAAGATTGGCAGAACTCAGGTTTTATGATACATAGATGATATCATGACTGATAGTGATAGACAGATTTGGAAGTGTTAGAGAAACCAGAAATCAAACATTGGGGCAAGACTGAGTTAGTGAGGGACATCAAGGGTTGTGTTGCTTGAGGATACTCTTCTCCTCTTAAGTAAACCCTTGGCCTTTGAGATACTGAGTTGAAAAAAAAAAAAATCTGCAGATATTCTTGGTTGAGATGGGCAGGGAATGTGAATAGAGAAGAGTTATCAAAAGGTGATGAAAAATATGTAGAGTTGAATATCATCATCTCAAGTGTGAGCCCTGGTAAACTAAACTAAAGATAGGATGAAAGAGAGAGGGAAAAGAGAGAAAAAAATAGCGAGTTTGCCATTTTATTCAGCATCAAGGTAACATAAGTTCTGAATGCTGCAAATGGTATTTTTCATAAGGACCAGAGTATATGTTAAATGTGTATTGTTCATAGGTAATGATATTTACATATATGATATGTATGTGATAATATGTGGACCATAAATGTACTGAATGTTTTATGTGGAACATTTTATGAACCATGTCTTTTCCACTTAGATGAAAATGGTAGCCAAAGTCTCTGGAGTGTCTGGCTTATCCCGAAGCAGGACTTAACGCTGCTAGTAATAGAACGGCTCTTGCCAGGTCCCTGGCTGCACAAGGGATTTGGAGCCTTTGGGTTCTCCAGGAGTTTTTGTTATGAATGTCTTATTTCACAGTTAGGGGGCAATCAATCTTATAGAAGGAGGCGTTCCAGTATAGGACCCAAACACATACCTCACATTGATTCTTCTCTACTCCCTGGGAGATAAATAGGATTTCCCCCAGCCCCCAGAGGTTGCATTTCAAAGGTTAATAGTCTTTCCCCACTTTTCCCATAGCATGTATTTCTCTGTCACTGGGTCTCTGTAGCACTGAATATATGGTCTGTTAGGGGCTTATTTTGCTTTTACTACTATATGTTCTGAGCGAATCTTGAAGTCTAAACTAGTTAGATAAAGAATGCCATAGGTAGTATATGTTTTCTTGATAAACATTAATTGGCATAGGTTTTAATCATTACTTTTGGGTTTTCCAGGTTTCTGCTGTTCATTCTCAGTCTCTGCCTCTGGTCTTTACAGTCTCTTCTTCATCCTCAGTTTGTCCTATATATATCCTTTAAGTCAAAGACAAGCTATTTGGTTAAGCTCCCACTTTGGTCTATGAGGATACCTACCTTCCATTGTGCTTCGGCTTTTCTCTCCTGCTTCCCCCAGTGAGCTGCATAATTGGCAGTTTAGGTGGGTTAGGCACACAAGTAACTGAGCCCGAGTCAGTCTCCGGCCCATCCTGGTCTTCAGCTGTCTTACCATGCCTCTACCTTTTAAGCTAGCACTCTGGGATCACACATTTCTGTCCTGTCATACCACTGCAGCCCCAGGACATTCACTGAAGTAGTCTGCAGTGCATTTTGAGATGTAGAGGTGCTCTTGCATGGCTTAGAGGAGTCACAGGGAGAAGAGAGGACAGAAGGCAAAGCTGGGAAGGATCTCACTGCCTGACAGTGTTCTGATCCCTCTTGTACAGAAGAGGAAAGTGAGAAGACATTCAGCAAACGGATGTGCAATTGAATCTCACTCCCAAATGTTAAGGGAAAAGCCTCAGAATTGGGGAAAGTTTGAACCCATTTGGATTTTAGCCAGAATGCTGGAATATTAGATTTGCATTTTAATAAGTTGCATTTGATCCCATTATGGAGAATAGAGAGGGAGCCACAGAGGCAAGGCAACTAGCAGTTTAGAAAAAAAACAAGGAGAGATGAGGAAGGCTTAAACTATAGTACTGGAGTTATGGATGAAGAGGAGGAGTGGATGTGAGAAATACAGGATGCAGAATCTAAGATTTTAGGGCTGACTTAATGTGAGAAGAAAAGGGAGAGCGATTTGACCCAGGTTTCTGATTTTGATGACTGGGTGGGGAATGATGCAAAGAGCTGTGAGAAGTAATGCAGCAGGAGAGATGTCACATCTGGACATAGCTTTACATATAACCAAGTAAAGGTATTTCTGCCAGGATTAAGCTAATGTAGTTCAGAAAGTAGGCAAGTTTTCTAGTGATCTTATTTGATATAAGGACAGAATGTAGAACGCCTGGAAGAGCAGATGATGGCAAGTCCCTTCCTTTCCTATGACTCTTCAGTCAGACTTCTGATAAAAGTTGGCATGCACAAGGCAAGGCTAAATGCTGGACCATCGCCCTGTGTTGCTGCTCTCCCAGGTCCGGCCTGGAGACGTGGTGTTGAGTCCTCCTGTCCAGTCGGCAATACTGCTAGGGTTATGGTATCCCTCAGGCATCCTGTGGCTCCTTATATCTCCTTCTAGTATGAAAATCTTGTGTCATTGAAATAATCCTCTTAGTTACTAGAACTAAGTTAATAGCATTTCTGATCCAGGTCTCTTCCTTTCTGGGAAGCCTTTGTTCATCACATGTTTCTTCCCAGAGATACTCCTGCTTCTTGAGTTGAGGAAAGAGTTAGCTCTTTTGGGGAAAATAACCTCATTATGTTATAGTTAAAGGGTGTAGTCCCTGGGTCTGGTAGACCTGTGTTCAAATCCTAGCTCTGTCACTTACCAGCTGTATTATCTTGGGCCTGTACTCTTAAATAACTCCTCATCTGTAGATGGTAATAATAGTGTACTTATCTCTTAGAGCTGATGAGTTTATATTAGCTAGTGCATGTAAAGCATTTAGGATGGTTTTTGGCCCATAATAAATACCCCATAAATACTACCTTTCATTTGGTATTCTTTAACTTTTTATCTTTTGGGGATTATATAGCCTGAAGTTAGTAACCATTGGCATGCTTTCACGTGCTTGCAAGAATTTGGAACTGTAGTATACTTAGTGCCATAAAATTTAAATAGCCACTTTTTTTCTTTTTAAATGAATCAGGAAATCTGGGCATGTTTAATAATTTCTTTTTTTGTGTAGTTAAAAAAAAAAACATTCTGGGGCAAAATAGTTTCTGAATAAACAAATCAGCCAACATAATTTTATTTCGGCTAAACCTGGGCTTTTATTAATATTAGATATGAGGGAGAGAATGAAAGTATTCATCTCATAACAGGAATGAGGAAAAATACAAAAATATTTTGAGGATTGTTATATTGCAGATGTATTTGTAGATATCATTTTGATACTGAAACCAGGATAAATAATTAGGGTTCATATTTTCTAATTATGTCTCCCGCCTATTCTCAAAATCACATTAATCCCTGTACATTTGAATATGAATTTACAGAAATGCACGGGAAATGAGATTTTATTTCTAATTAGATTTTTTTTCACAGCTTAAGGTGGCTAGTGAAATTGGCTGAGAAGCTGATGTCTCAGTGTTGTCTGTCAGTCTTCTTATCCTCAGTTTTCTAAGCTGAAACATGACATTTTATCCCAGGTTAATATTTCCAGTTTCCAAATGTCAGTCTAAGCACTAGTCCTCACCTGTCTCTGAAGTCTAAAAGTGTGAAAATCGCTTGTTTATCCTGTGTCTTCATCTACTGAGGTTACTTAAAGTTGCCAGGAATAGTTTATTTCATTAACTGAACGTGCATGTACCCCCAGACAGTTTTACTGATCTGTATGACATCATACAAATGTAATAATTTGTTATTGTACACCATTGGAGTAGAAGCTTCCTTGCTTGATAATTCTTATAGTCAAAGACGGTTTCAGTTTGTGCTGAACTAGGAATCGGAAGATGCAGGTGGTTGTCCCAACTTGAGTTGCCCGGATGATTCTCTTTGCATTCCCTGGGTCTCTGTTTTCCCAGTAAAAGTTTTTGTCTTCTCTGTGCAGAGGACTGTTGTGTGGATCAGATGAGGTGAAGTAAGTGAAAACACTTTGGATACCCAAGCATGATACAGATATAAAGTGGTGGTGTATTTCTTGTTCATGTAATAAAGGAAAACAAATGTGTACCAGAGAGTGAGATTTTGCTTAAAGTAAATGACTGCTTTGGTTGCTGGCTAATGAAAGAAATAACTCAAACATCTTTATTTTCCGTATTTTCCAACCAATCAGAACCGGGACCAGTATTCACATCTGCTGAGTGATCACTTTCTGCCGTACCAAGGTCATAATTCCTTCCGTGAGAAATATTTCAGTGGGGTAACAAAAAGAATTGCCAAGGAAGAAAAATCTAGCCAGGAGTGAAAATTAGGATCTTTGACAATGGAGAAAGAATAAGGATTTGATAGAAAAGACATCTGGATGTGAACTTTCATGTATGATACAGAAAATGTACTGTTTTAAATAATTTTATATAACAAAATAAATGCTATAAAGTCAACTGAACAATTCTTTTAACGTTAGCTTTGTTTTATAGACTATTTTGTTGGATGTGGTCTTTTGAACTTTATATTTATGCTTTCAAGTATTATGGAAATTGAAAACAGTTATATTTTTGGTAATTAATTTACAAATGGTGTTGACTTTTTAAACAGATATCTGCTGGATATGTTATAGGCATTAATAGTGTTTGAGAATTTATTCATTAGGTAGGCTTGTTTAATTTTGTTTTTGATTGTAATTGTTTTACATTGTCACTAATAAAGCTTACTGAGGATTCCTAAAATCGTGTAGTATACGGAGGGGATGTGATGAAGGAAATGAATTTTTATTTATAAATCCCAGACAAGTAAGTAATCACAATGATAATGGTGATGATGAGAAAGGCTAGGACCTGACAACCTAAAAAGATTCCAAACTCCTTGAGGCCTGTCCACATCTGAAGCTCGTCTGTACCTTGGATTTGCTTCTGCATTCCTAAACCTTGACTGTCGGTCAAGTTAACTACCCACAATTTTTGGTTTAGAAAGTAACTGATAGTTAAAAGCAGTAACAACAACACAAATCCTTGATGGTTCCCTAATGGTATTAAGTCTAATCAGAGCTCTTTGAAATAGAAGCTGTATTGTCTTGAAGGAGAAACTTTGCTGAGTCCACATTGTGTCCATCATGAAAATATCTTGTTTGAAAACCACTCTACCCATTAATTCAGGATGCTAATAGCTTTCCTGCTCTCGGTGATCAGAGTACCTCAGCAGGACGGCAGTAAACGAATCCTCTCTCTTTAACCAGAGCCTATTTTTATTTATGCTATTATTATTATTTTAGTGTTACTGCTGGCTTTTATGGACTCACAATTTGAACGTGCATAGCTTAGGACCTCCAGAAGACCAGTGCTGCCCAAGCCGAGAGAGAGAGCAGGCCATCCGCTTAGTTCTCCCTCCTTTTCTTGTCCTGCAGCTCTGAATTTCAGCAGCAGATCTCAAACATTTCAGTGATTGTTTTGTTTGGGTTTCTGGATGTGATTTGTGGTACACTGGGGAAAATTGAAAAGTATTCAAGGATGATTTATTTTCAGTATTTCTGTTGTAAACTGACTTATTTAAAATTTTTTGAGGTTATATGGGGGGTGAGTTTGAAACTTTGTAGCTGACTAAATTTGGAATGAGATTTTAGCCTTGCCCCATTTTTTGGTTGTCACAAAAATTAGTCCAAATTAGTTCCAAATTAGATCTGGAAAAGTTGCAACATTAATTTTAGTCACTTTGTTCTTAAAAATTATCCAACATTAAAAAAAAATATTTCAAATTATTTCTTATTACCATTAGTGGAGGCCTTCTAATCTTTAATTCTTCATTGTTGTGAGGTTTATTTTCATATATATCAATAAGTTCAGTCTCCCATTCCTGAAATGTCACTGGACCCAGAGTGTGCATTTGTGCAGTTGTTTTAAGGTTGGTACTCAGAAGTGAAAAAGAAACCTGATCACTTTCAACTGATTTTGAGTTTAGTGCAGGTAACACGTCCTCTTATTTTAAAAAAAGAGACTTTATTTTCTGGCATCAGGATCTTACTACTTCTGCATAAGTTGGAGAAGATCATTTCCGGGATTGCTTTAGTTTTATGTGTATTCCTCATGCACTTACCAGCAGGAATATCACCTAGCAGAATGCCTACATTTTAGGTAGTCCTGTAGTATGAATTTACAGTGTAATCTGTGAGTGAACCCTAGGTGGTCTGTGGGCTGGCCTATTTAATGTTTATAATATGACAGACTATAATTTTGTTTCTGGCATATATTAAAACATCCGTAAAATACAGACGGTTATGGATGTAACCGTCTTAGTGGTGTTTCATCATAAGTAACCTCCTTCCCATCCATTCTGGTGGATTTTTTTTTTTTTTTTTTTTTTTTTTTTGCTGTGATAGCTGGGAAGGAATAGTGGAATAGGAGGTCTTTGGGGTATTTAGCCAAAGTGGCCAACAGATTAAAAAAAGTTTAAAATCTGCTACAAATTTCTAGCCGCTTCCTGCCCAAGGTGACCCAGGTCTAGGCCTGTTCGCCACTAACTTCCTTATGACTAATTCTTTAAGTACAGAGATTGAGCAATGAAACATTTTCAAACTGCTTAAACTGTGGGAGGTTAAGTCAGTGTTACCATTATTTCCTTATGGTGGAAACTCACTTAAAATTTGATATACCCTACATATTTAAGAAGAATGGTGATTACAACTAAAGAACTTTATTTCAAGTTTGGTAGGGAAAAGTAGAGTATGAGTTAACATACCAAATGCATCGTAGTGAATGTGTTTACATTATTGGATGAAAAATGTGCTTTAAAAGTTTGAGACAGAAACAACTTTTAAGGTAATATGTTTTATACTCTTATAATTAAACAATCAGGGATGACTTTTTTTTTTTAACATCAGGAAATTAGATGTTAAGTTTGTGTTATCTAGATGCCAGTATAAGCAAATCTGACTCTTGAATCAAAGGCCTTAGTCCTTTTGGGTTAAGAGAACTAACCCATGCTGGAAATATTACCAAGTATTGCTAATCCAAAGAGATATGTAATAAAACATTATGTGTTGAAAATCAAAGGTGACATTTTTGGGGGGAAATGATCTTTCTACACCATTCTAATCTCCCTCGTAAAACCACAGTGGAACTAAGCTGATGTTCATGGTTCTAATACTAAAGAAGGCACTGGCCCTGCATAAATTCATTAATGGAACATAGGGGTAGAAATGGAGGTTGGTGTTGCTGAGAATATTGATGACCTTATTGTTGATTTGCCTGTTTGACCAAAAGGGAGTAAATTATACCAGAATAAGGACTTTGGCTCTTTTTACAAGAGCATGGGTTTTCTCCATTATAAAGTTATTTAGAAAACTAAACACTTGTAAGAATCTTTCTTTCTTAGAAGGATTGTATTCATAGAATAAGCGAAGTCTACTTTGATTTCCAACTCACCCACTCCCATTTTTCTCAGATATTTATCAAGTAATGTGGTTTGTAATACAAACCAAAAAAAAGAAAAGTGCCTTAATCCAGAACATACACATGGACACAATAACACTAGGCTGATGATGTTTGTACTTTACTAAAACATTGAGATTGTCTCTAAAACAGAGTGGTTTAAGAACATAAGGTCTAGAGTGTAAAGAATTGTAATGGAATGATAAACATATCTGTGATTCTATCTAGCCATAGAATCATGGAGACAGCACATTCCTGGATGTCCTTTGGGCAAACCTGACTCTATTCCCTTAATAGAGGTCTGCCTCAGGATGTTCATATGTTTCACTATGTGGGATAAGCAAGTTGACATTTAGACATAACTGAGGCCAACCTGGAATTTGGCTCTTATCCCTTGCTTTATAAGCCATTGTAGACAGGCTCTTAGGGGGATGGAGGCTAAATTCTCATGGCAGTCTCTTAAGAAGCCTGGGCCATGGAACAAAATAGGCTTAAAAGATGAATGTTAAGATAAGCCAGCTTCACTTTATGTAACTGCTAGCCCTATTTCTTGGGATATTAGGACGTGCTTAGTATATTTTTGTTCTAGAATTTGAATGTTCTTACTAAGATAATTATATCGCCGTGATGCCAAACTGAATCACCTAAAAAGGAATCTGCTTTGACCTCTATGACTTTAAAATCTCTCCTTTAATCAAGTCTTCCTGACTTTCTCCTGAGGGCTTATCAGAAGAACTCTATTTTGTCTAACATCCAGCAGTGGAGATTAGCTGGGCTTATGTGTGAAGTTAGTCAGATTTTTAAAATGGCTGAGGAGAAAATTAAAATTGGAAATGAAATGGTACTTGGGTTGGGCTTTGATGGGCTCCCCAAGTATTGTATCTAATGTGTTGTACATTTGTGAAGTGGATCAGGATGGTCAGAGCTGGTATTGGTGAGCTTTAAAAATCTGTAAAACCTCTTTAATATCTGTTTATTTATAAATCATGGACTGGAGTATCTCACCACAAGTCTGAGTGCTTCCAGCACAAACAGCAAAACTTCTTTTTGCGTTATTTTTCTATAGTTTTTACCTCTTGGGAGACAGTTCTCCATAGATGCCTTGTGTTTCTGTATACCTTACTAAAGGGGGCACTGACCCCCTGCATCGTAGACTGTCTTTTGGTGGAGTGTGAGCACCCTTGAAAGATAAAGGTAGTGTCTCCACCTCCCCTGCCTCCTCCCTCTTCTGACTATTATTCTAGCTAATAGTCTGCTAACTATTAGCTGACTACTGGGCTCTTTTCAAAACTGAACACCTGAGCCATCCAACCTGATACTTCCAAAGTGGAGTGGATCAAACAGACTCACAACTACCAAGACAGAAGGGCCCAACAAGCCTCACTTGTCCAATGGAATTGGTATATTCAAGAATGCAGCTGGCTTAGCCCTTGTTGCATCTTGGATTTAGATGAAAAGGTGGCAGCTATCCTGTTTGGGGAAAGTTTTACCCCCCATTCCACTGCCTGAAACAAAGGGAGTGGCTCAATGGTGTCCTTGATTCATAAAGGTTACATTTAGGGTGGGTTAAAAATACATTTAGGTTACAATTAGGAGCTTCCTCTAAATGCCTTCTGCCTCGTTCACTGATGGATTGGCCAAACTGAAACCCAGTGGTGTTCAATGGACTGCTGTGGCTGCTCGAACTCAGCGCCAGGTACACAGACCTGAAAGTGGATGTGGTTGGCCTGGTCCATGGGCAGAAAAAGCTACTCTCATAACTCCAGCCAATACCCTCTTTGCTGAGCCTTGTTACATTTTTACTGACTTTTAGGCTGTTGCTAATGACCTACGGTTTATTCTGTCACTTGGGAAACTACAGATAAGCTGATTAAAGGTACCCTTCTACAAATAATGGAAACAGACTGTGGCTGCTGACAGAGCTGTCTGGATCATTCTCTGATGAGACCAACTAGAATAAAGCTGTTGGTTGGGCTGGCACCACCCAGATTGCCATCATTGTTCCCTGGATCCATCATTGTCCCACACATGGCAGCACATCCACCATTATATAGACAGGACACAAAGTAAAGGACTATGTTTCTGATGCGGAGTTACCATTTGGTGCCAGACTTGTGACTCCTACCAAAGGTAGACCTGATTGCCTTGTGGTGAAGGAGACCACATTGCATGGAGTATTGTCCAGCCTGCTTCTGGCCGATTGATTATTTTAGATCTTTGCCCCACTCTCAGAGCTGTTGGCACTTTCTCGGGTTACAGTGTTGTTCTTCAGTTGACTCCAGCCACATCACTTTGGCCCTTGAGACTAATTCGTGTCACGTGTTTGGCTTTCTGGACCATTTGGTATGACAATGGTATTATACCTTTCATTGCAAAAGCCACTCAACCATGGGCTGATAGTCAAGGTATCTGATAGACTTTCCACGCTCCCTACCATCCACAGGCATCTGGAATTTTTGAGCTTTGGAAATTTTCTCTACATTGTTCTGTGTTTTCTCTGTCAGTGATTTACCAAGCCTTCTCAGAAAGGCTTAGTACATTGCTCCAGAGTTAGCTCTGACTAGTGCAGTGTTTTGTCCTTTGTCAGACACCTAAGTCTTTTAATTGGTGCGTTTCAACTCGGAGACAATTGTCGATTAATAGCTTGAGTCTCAGGCTGGGAAGGTTTCCAAAACCAGCACCAAAGAGGGAGCTGTGACAGTCCAGTCCAAAAGGACTCCTCTACCTAGTATGCTTTATTCTTGATGTTGAAGCCGGAAAATCAATATTTCAGCTGATTTATTATCTTTAATTTTCTTCTCTTTACATTTTCCTCTAGATCCCAAAAAATGTAAACAAAAATTGTTTTCTATTTTATTTTAATGGTAACTGCTTTTCCCTGTAGCAGTTATATGTGCTACTCTATTTTCCCTATTATACATGTTCTAAGGCTTGCTTGCTGGTGATTGGTTGATGCCAAGGCATAGAAAGAGCATGGTGTGTAGGGGAGCTACATGTGGTTTAGAATCACTGAAGGGTGATGTGTGACCTGGGAATCAACAAAGTAAGGCTAGAGATTATGGCAGGAGGGGTTTCTACCTTGCCTCCCTCTGCTCTGGGGGAGGAAGGGAAGCTACCTCAGGATTTTTAGTGGGAATTATCAGTGAGAATTTAGTGAGATATTATCAGGCTTGGTCTATCACCATCACTCCAGTGGTAGTAGTTTGGAGTGAAGGGAGATACACTAGAAGCTGGGATGTTTGTCAGAAGGTTGTTGCAGTCACCCATCCAGGTTAGAGATGTAAGGATCTCAACTAGAGCAGTGGTAGTAAAGATTGAATGGAGAATATTAAGAAGATGAAATGAGCATGTCCTGGTGATTGACTGGGCACAGGGATGAGTAATGGATGATGTCCAGGGTTCCAACTGGGTGACTGCATGGATGGCATGATACAAACTGGAATAGAAAATAGTGGAAAGAGGATGTGTTTAGGATCGGATAGACATCCTGAACTTGAGAAGTCTGTGGAACAGGCACAGAGACCTGCACAGCAGGCTGTTGAGTATTCAAGGCCGAAGCTGGATAGTGATTGCAAATGTGAGGAGCAGAAGATCCCTGCATGAGACAAAGAACTACTGAGTGAAGATACCCCATACAGCGCTAAGGTTCATTCTGTTGCATTGTCCCCCTGCATGATATGTATGTTTAGCAAAGAGAATTGGCACGACCCAATACCCATGAGACTGGATCAGGCAATTCCAAAGTTATTACAAGAAATTTATATTCGAGTTACTAATGAGATGAAATTACTACGTTGTACTACTAGAAGCTGCAGAGAGCAACACGGGCTTTGGGGTGATGTGCTTCTGTACGACTGGATGGGTGCATGCACTCCATTTGTTGTATACATTAGTGAGCCTCATTGTAGAATTAGAACTTTAAAAACTGATAGGCTGTTGTTAGTTGCCTCTAAGACAAACCTGCTAAAGAAACACAGGCCACTGCTGTTTGAACTCTGGATGTAGAAAAAGAAAAACTCAAGAGTTTTTTTCCTCTTCTCCTTATCCTTTAAAATTAAAAATACTTCCCCTTTTTCTTTTTTAAGTAACTATGTAATAACTTTTGGGTAGCAACATAAAAATTACAGGTAGGCCAGAATGGGGAAATTTTTAATTAAACTGGGGGTTTTGTTTGTTTCTTCGTTATTAAAAAAAGTTGGGCCAAAATCCCAATTGCCCTCTACTCCCTTTTTATATATACTTATGCATTTGGCAGAGTTCATGACAAAACCTCTTCCCAGCTGAGGACGGGCCAAAAGCCTTTTCTGAAGCTCCTACTAATTTGGATTAAACTAACTGGTCGAAAGCTTCACACAAATTCTGCCAGGAAATGTCATAAGATTCCTTGACATTTAATTCTACAAACAGTCTTATCTTTTGGAGCAAAATAGAGAATAAAAATTTATTTTTTGATTTATGCCTTTGTTAGTTTGTTTTCTTTCTTAGTTTTGGAAAAACAGATCAAGAACCTGAAAACAACAGAACTTTGTTTTTGACTCCAGTCTGGCTTCTAAACCTGAAGAGAGGAACTTGCATGATGCTAAGTGGGTTCCTGAGGAAAGAAGGGCAAGATGAGTGCTGTGTAATGAGCAAGGCTTCTCGGAGAAGACATGACACGTTTCCACGAGCTGTGAGTGGTCCAGGAGACTCAGTCCTGCAGCAGGTGATGTCACCTAGTGCACCAGAACCAAGGGTTAGAACTCAAAGCCTATCAAGTTGATCTCTGTATACTTTGTTGCCATTCTTAGCAATGAAAAAGACACAGCCCCTGTCCTCAATGAGCTTATAGTCCGTGGGGCTACAAGTGGTAGTAAACAAGGAGGTAAGTAGTCAATTCAAATAGTCGCCAGTCTTACCAGAGGGTTAGTCCATGGTGAATATAAGAGGAGCATTTAACCACTTCGAATAGTGTAGGGTGTATTAACCATGTGTTTCTGATATTTTGACATGCGGGACCTTGCTGATCTTGGAGAGACTGCTCCTTCCAGGGCCAGCCAATTCCTAGAGTCAGTAAAGGACTCGCCTGCTAGTGTGTCTCTCATATGCAGACTAAGCAGCTCAGAGCCCATATACCCCTACGTCCTCTCTCAGCCCCTTACACTCTGGGCCACTATTCCCATGTCATAATCACTCAGGGGCCAGATACAGACAATTAGGGACAGACCCTATACCCCAGAGCCCACTGAAACTATTCAAACTAGCCAATCCCAAGCCTGCTTACCCTACTTCACAGTTTGTTCCTGTGGGAACCCCAGTAAAGGCTCTTGCCCACATTTTCCCCTCACTCCCCTCTGCCTTCTGACCGACCTGTGTGCCCCTGCATGGCAAGACATGCTGTCTTTTGGGAACTTTGAGGAACAAACTATCTTTTCAATGGCGATCATATTCTAATCTGTTGGTCTCAGCTTACTTGAATAATCATAAAATCTACATTTTAAAATATAAGGGGTGGGAGAGGATGACACCTAAGTAGACTCCTGAAGAAGAAGCAGTGCGAGTTGCCAGCTGACGTCAGGTTGTGTGAGGGTGAGAGGGGGATTCCAGGCAGAGGGAAAAGCATGTTTGGATAACAATTCAAGTCGTTCGGATACTTGGAGCTAAACTAAAAGTGTTGGGTGAAGAGAAGAAATGAAGCTGGAGAGGAAATGAGGGCCAGATCATAAAGGACTTACGTGCCTTTCTACAGAGTCTGGGCTTGAACAACTGGGAGAAGTTCCTTCCCTACCATGATCGTTCCCTTTATGCTGTTGTCAAGGCTCTTTAGGAAGTTGTAGCTTCTTGCAAAATGGCACCCTGTGGCTGAGATGCTTGACTTCCTTGACAAAGGTCCTATGGTGGTGGAGTTTGTGGCTTTGCCACTGCTCTAGGGTCTGTTCCTTTCTTGGTTCTGGGTCTCAGTTAATGACCGATCAGTGGGGCAAGCCATATACTTAAGGCAGCCTGAAGCAAAGCATTACTACCTGGGAGCCTCAGTTTCTTCATCTTAGGCTCCCTGTTACACTGTGTGAAAGATTTCCCAGCTAAATGCAGCAGAAACCTCCCTGACCCTGACTGATAGACCTTTGCTTCAGAGCCAAGAAACAGTCTTGAGTTGGCCTCCTGCATTGAGGGAGATGCTTTTTATTCATTTCACTCTTCACACGGTGCTGACGGTGTAGGCCTGCGGAAGAGCAAGCTGACGAAAATAAACACTCTTGAGTTGCCGGCTCTTGTTTGTCCTTATTTCCAAGGACAAACACAATCCCCGTCTCCGGGAGCTGCTTCTTCACTCCAAGACAAATGAGCTGTTGAAGTGTCATGATTTTGAAATCCTAGCAATAGACAAAGGATATTTTATTGATCAACCTCAAGGAATCTTTCACAAATAAAAAACGGTTTGTGATTCAAACACTGTTGCTTGTTTCAGAGCTTTGCCTTGGGGTCCATTGTTCTGATGTCTAAGACCTGGAGTGTTCCCTGAAGGAAAATGGTTCGGAACCCTGAGCACTTGTCTCTCCCATCTCCTTGAAGTAGCCTACCCAGAGCATACAGTCTTTTTTTTTTTTTTTTTTTGAGTCACCAAATTCTGATGACCCTTTAAAAACCCGTCAATAACGAGGATGAGAGGGAGGGCATTTGTTTGTCACCCTTCTTTCCTCTCCAGTCCCCTCCCTCTATCATTCCCTTCTTGCTTCTCCTTCAACATTTACTGAATGCCTAATGTATACCAACCACCTTGGACAAAAAGATGATAAAAAGCCTGTTTCTTGGGCTGAGAAGCTATATACATAGTCTTTGGTTAAGCTAATTTTTGTTACACTATTAAAAATCATATTCTGAGTTCCAAACTCTGGTACTTAAAAAAAAAAAATAAGCAAAAATATCAAACACAAAGCTAGACTGTGCCACTTTCAATATAATACTGTTCTCTTGCTGAGGAACTAGGGAGGTTAGGAATGGTGGGGAGATAGGCTGGGAGATATAGTCAGTCTTAAAAGAATTGAAAAATTTTCTCCTTTAGTGTATATTTCTTTTTTTGGGCTGCACCGTGGGGCATGTGGGACCTTAGTTCCCCGACCAAGGATCGAACCCATAGCCCCCTGCATTGGGAGCGTGGAGTCTTAACCACTGGACTGCCAGGGAAGTCCCTTAGTGTATATTTCTTTTCATCCCTTAACCATTTTCTTTAAATGTTCATGTTTCCTCCTATAAAGCTCTACAATTATCTTTTTCATGCTTCCTCTGTGTTCTATAAAGTTCCACAGTCCTTTAAACATTTTTTTTAAATTTGGTGAATAGGCAATAAATTTACATGGTTTAAAATTCAAGACAGTTTAAAAGGATATACCCGGTGAAAAGTTTCCCTCTCCCCTCTTTCCCTCCCAGTGGGTGCCTCAGCCACCCAGCTCCCTGCCCTGGAGACAACCACTGTTACAGATGGCTTAGCTCAATGTCAAACAACATAGGATAGTCCAAATGTGAAGCCATCATTGCAACACACATGTGGAACATGGCAAGAACAAAGTGTGACCAACCCTTTCCAGTTGGGCCCCAACAAGCGTCTTCCTGCCCGGTGTCGTTTGAGCTAATAGAAAGAGACCAAGTTCGGTTCAGAAGCAAAGGACAGTTTTATTCTTTGATCAGAGACTGGAGAGGTGAGAGCTCGCGCTCTAGAGTCCACGCCCTCCTTGACAGGCTGTGATCAGGGCTTCTTTACAGGGTTCTCCTGGCCGGGGGAGGGGCTGGAGCAGAGCTCTCACGGGTCGGGCCCTGGCGCAGGCGCCGCTGTGCTGCTGGGGCTCCAGGTCGCGGGGCGGGGGCGGGGACGGGGGGTGGGGTGGGCGGGGCGGGCAGCGTCTCTGCACACGCCCGCCGCCATCTTGAATTGCGGTGTCGAGCGATGCGCTTCTGCGCGAGGTCCCCGAATGAGGTGTCAGCGCAGCATTTTGTCACCGGGTACTCTGGTCTGAAGGGCCGGGGCAAGGCCTCTGCACGCGGCACCCTGTGAGCAAGTGAAACTAGACCAAGCACAAAGGAAAAGGAAAAACAAAAGGTTAGACTTTATTACCTGGTTTCTATTTTTATTTCCCAGGAATTGTTGATGGGTTTTGCCGGTAACAGAAGAACCAGAAGTGAGAGGGTCCCTCCCAGCACCATCAGGACAGCTCTGACTTCATCTGTGTCTACTTCTCACTGTTAACCTAAAAATAATAATAATGTTTCCTTAGCTATCTCCCTTGGAATGAGAGTCTATTGAGATGATGTGTATAAATGCATTTTAAAAGATTGTTCTGTAAGGGAAGAGAAAACCCAGAGCCTAAAGCTAAACCCATCAGGCATATTTGTCATGGGAAAGTGTCAAATCCTCCAGGCTATCGTCCAAGGAAGTCTTTCACTTGATTTCAAAACTTCCAATGAAGTTTTGAAAGAAGAGACGTGGAGGGCCTATTGGGCTCAGTAGGGAAAGGTAGAGGATGGATTTATTTCCTGTGAATTTTCAGATTCTTTCTTGAGTCCTCCCATGACCTAGTGGAGGCAGTGCCCTTTCTTAGGTGCATAACTAAGCAAAGAATGCGACTCCTTTTGTAGCTGCCTGATCGGCCACCTTTGGGATCAGCTGAGGCTTATTTCCTGGGCTGCTTGATTCCTTTCTGGTTCGTGGAGTGGTTTCCAATCGAGAAAAGATCTGGTCAGGGTTACTTTGAAAAACATGTGGGTTTGGGAGAAAAGATAGATTGCTGGAGGACTGTTTCTTCAGGGTGGATGTCACCATCCTCCCTGAGGCAAGGCGTGCCCTTTACTTGGGAGGAAGTTGTACTTCTGGAAGGAATGTGGACCCGGTGTGCCGTTGAATATGCATGTGTGAAGGGGACTTGGCCTGAGAGCCCGGGCTGGAGCCCTTGTTTATCCACAGAAGATAAGAAGCAGGGACGGAGATAAGGCGGGCTTTGATGTGTGTGTGCCTGCACCTGGCCCCGGAAAGGCTGTGTCTAGTGCAGATAGCAGCTTGGGTAGGCAGCCCACTGAGTCTTGTGTAGTGACAAATAGCCCTGCAGTTATGTGGACGAGACCGGTGTCCTCTGGTCAGTGAATTCTGGTGCCATTTTATCAAAGGATCCCTCATCTTATGCCCTTCATAGACTTCTTTTTTTTTTTAAAGAGAATTATTAATATGTACATACTCAATAAATGATAAACTTGTTTTGAGCATTAGTTTTCCTTTACAAAGCAGCCTAAGCAAAGCCCCAGGATGCCTGGAAGAGTGTCCAGGTTGCAAGACTTTACTGCCCCCTATCTCCCTCTTTACTCTTCTCCGTCCCTCTGTGGCAGGAAATAAAGTCTATTCCACAGGTAACTGTCTGATGGTGTCTGTGGTTTATGTCTTGACTTTCGGGTGCTGGGAATTAAGTCTTATGTGTTAAGTTTTCTTTGAAGTTATTTATCTTCCATATATTAGGGAAAAATCAGATACTTTTCAAGGAGAGTCTTTTGGTGAATCATATTGGGATATCTGGGTGGACATACTGTTTCTATTCCTTGCTCTGTTAGGGGATCTCTGGAGAAGTTTAGAGTCCCCACTGATTGGAAGGGATTGGTGGCTTTTTGGTCAGTGGAATATAAATCAGAGCTCTGAACACTGTAATTCTAGGAGAAATCATAGTGACCAGTGAACAAAACAAGCTTGGTTAAAGTTGCTTTAAATGCACGGACACCAGGAGTTTTGTAATGGGTTTGGTGATAATTAAAATAGTTAAAATGCTTCTGTGCAGGGAGCAGTTAGTCTTCAGGAAAAACACAGAAAATGTGTCATTTACACCACTGTCTTCAGGCAATCAAACCTGCCATCTGTATGTGAGATGGTTTTAGCTTTTTCACAGCAATGGAACTCAAGGCACATAGGTCAAGCCCTAGTGGCCTAAGAGATTACCTCCTTATGGCCCTGGTTGTCTTCAAAGTCTTTCTACTAGAGCATCTTTGCTAAAGGGCAGGTGAGGATTGAGAGGCTTAGCTGGGCAGCTCCATCTCCCCAGTAGTATTTCAAAAGGATATGGCCAATGCAGATGATGGAGCTGGCTGGATTTTTGTTATCGTGCCTCAGATGGGTCTAGGAGCCTACCTTGGGTATTGAGGTTATTCCCTTCTATGCCTCTGGATGTATTGAGTCCTTGCATCTCTGCTGTGTATCAGCACCATTCTATCTCCCTGTTGATGGCCAAAGATGTGGCAGGTAACAGCTCTACTATAAACAGGGTTAGCTACTAGATTTCTAAGTTTCTCTTCACTTTTAAGATTCTGGGCCCAGAAAGATCCCAGAGGTGGTACAAGCCAATCATACATCACACAATTCAGGGTGTTCCTCCCTATTCTCTCAATGTATTTTGGACCAGGGATTGTGTGGCTAAAATGAGTGTCTGTGACAGCTCTTATAAACAGACCAAAAACATGAGTAGTAGGAGAAACAGTTAGTGGATAGAAGGTAGAGGCCGAGCATGAGGAAATTCAGTGAGCTGCAATGCTAATGATAATAATTACTCGAATATACCAAATATTTAATAGGCTGACATTGTAATAAGTGCTTTTTGTGGAATATTTCATCTTCATTGCCATTCTATGCCATTTTACAGATGAGGAAACTGAAATTCATGGAGACTAAATGAAGTAAGTGGTTTAACGGTGAATAATGTTAGATTTGAACCTGCATTTGACTGATGACATCTGTACTTTTGACCATTACGGTCTACCAATAGCTATTAACTCTTTTCTCCTATGGACTGTAGGTTTCTCCAGGATAAGGCCTCTGGCCCATTTATTTTGGTGTTCTCAATACCTAATCATATTGTCTGGTTGTATGGAATTAAACCCTGTTCTCAAGAAACTTTTCTCCATTGACATAGAACTGCACATTGTCATGTCCAGAGACAGCTCTGAGAATATATTCAGAAAATTTATCTGGAGGAAAGGAAGGAAAAAAATCATGGTCAATGGAAATGTGGGTGAGAACTGTTTCTGCTGGCCGTGATGTTTTCACGAGCCCTCTGCTCACCAGCATTCTAGTGAAAATGAATGGACAAGGACCATCAAGACTCAGAGAAAAATTATATAAACCCTATGGATTTACTTCAAATGCATTGTCACTTTTTACTTTTTGTGAGCAGGTTATTTTTTTCTTCCTTTCTTCATGCTGTAGACCCAACCTAGACCTGGTTGCAAGATTTTTTATCACATTTCTTAAATTCAAAACCTTAGGTCAAGAACTCAAATTTTAAAATTGAGGAATTGTTTTCCCCTTAGGGTTAGCTCCTCTGTTACCTACAAGCTCTAAAAATAATGCTTCGCCTCAGAACCTGACATCCACTGTCTCTGTTTTACTTTTATCTTATCACTGGCTCTCCAGCTCAAGCTGTCCACTGAGGGAAGTGAAATGCCAGAGGGGGTGTGTGTGGTGCCCTCACTCTCCTTCAGGCAAGTAAGGCCAAGTGTGCTACAAGAACACTGTTGACTCTGTCTCTACAGAGAGAATAGACCATTCACTCCATGTTCTGTCACTCAGTGCATCTGTGACAAGGTACAGATAAAAGCACCTCACAACATCCGGAGGGTCTGGGTTGGCCCTGCTCACAGGATGTGGCCAGTCACTGCCAGAGGTGAGGACAAGGCCTGGGCTCTGTCCAGCAAGCACACAATAGATTTGTTTCAAAGTTTCCCTTTTTTCTTTTGATCGAGAAATGAATCCCCCAACTCTGATGACAGACAATGCCCCATTTTAAGGGCTGATATAAGTCAGTATATTAGATTTCTGAGTTGAGCAGCATTTTGAGAATGCAACATAAACCACTGTGGTCTGCTTTTAGATCAGAGGACAAATGGATTGTAGTTTCTGTGCTCAGGGAAAGGGAATCACTTGGTGTCTTAGTCTGTTTGGGCTCCTATAACAGGATAACGTAGACTGGGTAGCTTATAAACAACAGAAATTTATTTCTCACAGTTCTGGAGGCTGAGAAGTTCAAGATCAAAGTGCCAGCAGATTCGGTGTCTGGTGAGAGCCCACTTCCTGTTCATAGATTGTTATGTTCTCGCTGTGTCCTCACACGGCAGAAGGGGCAAGGGAGCTCTCTAGGGTCTCTTTCATAAGGGCACTAATCTCATTCGTGAGGCTCCATCCTCATGATCTAAGCACCTCCCAAAAGCCCCACCTCCTAGTACCCTCACATTCGGGATTAGGATTTCAAAGAATGAATTTGGGAGGGACACAAACATTCAGTCCATTGCACTTACATAAATGAAATCCATAAGACTCACATTCATGGGTAGTTTCAATCTTCTTCCTCACCATATCTTTCTAAAAGTTGCCAGAAGGTAAGTAGCCTCTTGTTACTTGGAAGTGCTGGTGAGTAGTGCAGGGGCTTAATGAAGGACTGCATGATGTGAGAGGAGAATCACGGCCACGGCCATGGGGGAGCCGCAAGGTAGGGGGAGGCTCAGCCCTCTGGTGCTTTGCTGTTATCACCCCAGAGCTTGTTAGAAATGCCTGATCACAGGCCCCACGCCAGACCTGCCAAATCAGAATCTGCATCTTAACAAAATCCCCAAGTGATTTATATGGACATTAAAATTTGATAAGCACTGCTCCGATCTCAAAACAAGTTTCCATTAATACCACATATGTAACAACTATTGTCTAATAGCAGAGAAGAAAGATGACTAAAGTCATTAACATAGTTCGTAAACTTTTGTTATCAAGGTTAATTATTTGTTTATTTAAACTAAAATGGCCTACTCTCTCCAAAACCATTTATTATACATCAGTAAATCACAGGCTTCTTTTCTTTTCCCTACACGCTTCACAATCCTCAGAATGAACCAAGGATCAGTCAGTTCTTTCAGTTGCTGATGCCTGTAACCAGTTCAGTCTGATACTTGAATTTGTTGGTGTCCTTCTTTGCCACCAATAGCCAGTGTGTAGTCATTACACTGTTAGAAGATAATGGCTGTTGTGAACAGCTGTTGGTCTTGCCTGCCCAGAGGCCCATTTCCCTTTTATTTCATAATAACGTCTTCCTCATCAGAGGCCTCCAGATTGGTGGGGCTGTCAATGAAGGTCCTCTCCCCTCCAGTGACCAAGTGAGTTGGTGTGTGACCAAAGCAGGGCCAATCAGGCACTCTCTGATTGTGAGACTGAAGCTCATTTATTCTATCATAAGAGCTGAGAGGACCATTGCTGCCTAGATCCCAGAGTTTCTGGATTACCATCCTGTCTGAGGCTTGGCTGTTCAACTTTTTCTTCTGTTGCTATTCCATGTTCTTACAATATAGTCCATTTTTATTTGCCTAAGATAGCCAGAGTTCCTTTCTGTTGATGCAAACCAAAGAACTCTGGCTGAGCAAAGGAGTCTAAATATGTTTCATGTTGTGGAAAACCAATTTTGTTTTTAATGAGGAGGGATGGCGCTTATGAATCACCACAACTTTCCACTTTGTTTCATTGACTGGGTTGTGTTCTGTAGCCAGGTGTAAAAGATTTTAAGGTTGTTTAAATGTTATTTATAACTTTTATCCTGTACCTTGTTGTAGTTTTTTATATATATGTATGTCTTTGCAAAGGCTCATATTGATCAGTAATCACCAGGATACAGGTAGGTGATACTTCCGTGGCAACTTCAACCTTAACCTCAGTGTGTTTGTTAGTTTTTAAACTTATGACTTTGGTTTTCATGTGCTCTTAGTACATCCTAAGTGAGTTCAAAATTAACCCCAGGGAAAGAAAGAACACATGTATAGCTTATCAATCTATTGTACAGAAAACAATACTATTAGTATAGGCCATCCACTTAACGACCATCAAAGGATGTTACTTAGTAGACAGATTTTGGTTTTATCTATTCATAGAGCTGCATAAAAACTCACACACTTTTCCCACAGATGTATTTTTTAATTGTATTAGTGAACACAAAGGACTGAAGGTGATACAAATTAATCAAATGAATAAATGATACTGCTATGTAAACAATCAATTGAATCAAGCCCAGAGGATAGCTAACATGTAGTTACTTATTTTTAAAATGCCTTTGGAAGAAAATAGAAATGGATCCTGGTGAAACATTGGTTGTTTTCATGTCCTAAATAAATAATCAATACTCTTCAGCCATTTAAAAAATATTGTAGATTAATATTTGTTGGACATGTGTTATCCATGATAGATAAATGAAGAAAGGGTATGTACCATGTGATTGCATTTTATCATCTGTTATTTGTAATGATGTTACATATACACAGAAATATTGCAGTGTCTTACAGTGGTTATCTCTGCATAGTTTTATTTTATCTTATTTTATTGATTTGTTTTATTTCCTTCCAATTATGTGTTTTTCTGATTTTTCTCTAAAAACATGTTTTGCTTTTATAACATGAAAACAAGAAAAGGTTATTTTTAGTTAAAAATAAATTAGAGACTCAGTGAACTTCGTGTGTAAATTAATATGGGGAGATATGTCAAGGATTAGATATCTAGACTAAACCTTATTATACAATGTAGAAATTATATACAAAAATACTAAATTTTCCTGAGAATGTGGAAAGTCTTATTAGCTTTTATTTTTAATTAACCACATTCAGTGGAACTTAAATTAAGAAAATATTTCTGCAACAGTTCTGATTTTGTAAAAACATCCTGCAATTGGGGATTAAAAAAAAGAATAAATTAAACTTGTGTTAGAACAGAGGTTTCTGTTTTCTAGACCAGAGCTTCTCAAATCCTAATGTGAATCCCCTAGGGATCTTGTGAAAATGCAGATGGTCTGTGGTGAGGCCTGAGATTCTGTATTTCCATCCTGCTTCCAGGTGGAGCCCGATGCTGCTGGTCTGTGGCCACACTTTGAGTGGCAAGGGTCTCTAGACCGAAGTTGTCATTCTTAATGACATTGGAAATCATTCCAAGCCAAGGAAAAATAAACAATCACTGAGCAAAAGCTTTTAGAGTCCAGGCCAGAAAGCTGGGAGGATTTGAGCCTTCTGGGTCTGGGACTTGAAGGTTTCATCAGAGTGGAACTGAGGTCAGAGTTCTAGGAGTAGGAGTGAGGGATGAGATGGTGGATCAGAACATGTGGAGGTGGGTCGAGGGGGGACCGTGCAAGGAGGGAGACCATCCTACTGACGTTGTCGAACCGTAGTTTGTGTGCCGGATGCGCACAGTAAGGCCAAACAAACCAAACCTTCGGGGTTTGGAGCAGATAAATTTTTATTTCAGGGCCAAGGAAGGAGAATGGTGATTTGTGCTCAAAAGGCCTGAACTCCCCACTGATTTTGAGGGAAGAGTTTTTATAGGCAAAATTTGGGAAGAGGAAGGCAGTGTGTGTGACCTTCCTCTGATTGGATGGTAGTGAGGTAACAGGGTGGTGTTGCAGGAACCAGACTTCTGGGTCCATGCGCTTATGCTCAGCCTGAAGTTATCATCCTCCACCTGGATAGGAGCCTTAGTTCCTGTAGAAGAGCTCAGAAATACCACTCCCCTAATTAGTAATTATTTGAATCTGCCCTTTAGAACTCAGGGAGGGTTTAGGAGGCTGAAGCCTTTTCCCTACTAACAAGAAATGGGGGACATGGAAAGGCTTTTGTTTCCAGGAGAGCCCCACAGGGTCCTGCTTGGCTTCACTGACATGGCTGTTCCTGCAATATTATTTGATATAACATTCTTGAAGATGCCACTGATGGTCTCCTTCAGCCAGTGGATTAGAAAGAGCTAGAGGCTGGCAACATTTGGAGAGGATACTTCGGGAGAAGTGGCAGCTTGTAAGCATGGGAGGAGGGGAGGGAGGAGGTGATGGTGAGGGCTGATGTTGGTGCTGACTCCTGAGCAAAGGTGGGCCTGCAGTGGAGGGACGGAGGGACCAGGCAACAATTTGGGACCCTTGACCTGTGGGGTATCTGAGGACAGCCCAAGGCATCTCTGAAAGTCTGCCTATGTGCCAGCCGACACCCTGGATTAAACCAGAGCTCTGCGGACCCCTTTTAAGAACATGGGAACAGTTCCAGAAGGATTAGTATCTTCTCTTCTCAGAATGAGAATTAGAGTACATTAACTACACTGCTGCCAGAGTCACCCAGAGCCGTGGGCTCCTGGATTGAGGTTGTGTAGGGGAAATAGAGGCAAGAGCTATTAGACTGCATTTCCCAATCAGCTTGCCTCCTGAAGCTGAAAGGCAGTGTTATAAGAAAAAATTAATTTGCCTCCACTATACAAAGAAAGTCACAATTAAAGATTGGAGACAATCTTTTAAAACTTTCTGTTTAATAAACTGTGACAATTTCTGACAAGATAATAATGGTCAATAAACCATAAGGAGCAAATTCTATTTTGAGAGCAAACACCAGGTCAAAAACATGGCTTCTGCAGGCCAAAAAATCATGTAAGTTAGGAGGCCCAGTGGTTTTCATTCTGTCACTTAATTGTTTATTTCAAAGCCTTGTTTTATGTTTGCTTACTACCTTTGATGCAGAGCAGGGATAGTTACAAAGGATAATTAACTTGATACTAGAACAGAACTTGCATTTACTTTGGAGGTGAAGACTGATCCCCTGGGCGGGGGTGGGGCCCCTGCTTTGAGTCTAGGAGCATCTAGATTCAGCTGAGATCCTCATCTGCGGATAAGTACAGAGTCACCACTTACACTCACTAGGGGACAGAGATGACAGAGGGAGAAAGTGAAAGGGTAGAAACTAGTTCCCAAAGCTAGAAACCACTGACCATAGTTCCCTCACAAAAAGATGTGAACTATTTGCCTATGAAAAGGAGCTCTAAAAACCCAAATAATTGAATCTGAAGCTTCTTTTTTTTACTGTTAAGTAAATAGCTTGACAAGACCACCTACTATAAAGGGAATCTATTAACTAGAGCACTGAAAAGGAGAGGTGATACTTGGTCCAGTCATCTGTTTCTTCTGTCATGATGTCCACTGAGCCTGGGCCTGGAGAAGCTACAGGGCTCCTGTAAGATGCAGGCAGGACTGAGCTGAATCCCACCAGCCTGAGTCCTCATGTAGCCCTGCTACCCAGAAGTGTAAAGGATGCCCCCTTTGTGTTTTATCCACTGACAGTGACCTTCTCTTGGTACATTGGAAGACTCCAAACCAGAAAGCAAAATAATCTCTCCTTTAATTCTGGACAACCACTGGCTAAATTGTGATTAAGTAGGCTTGGTTTAATTCCTGATGCCTCTGTTCACTACTATCAACACCTTACTTAGTCCTCTCTGGGCTTCAGTGTTCTTAACTGTGAAATGGGAACAATCATAGTACCTATCTCATAGGGCTGTTGTGAGGATTATAAATTTAACACATGTAAAGTGCTTAGGAGAGTGCCCGCACACAGTAAGTACTCAAAAGATAATACTTTATCATCAAAATTATATTATTATTACTCTTTAGCTCTGCAATCAAGGGCAGATTGTACTGTTTCTCTGAAGCTGTTCCTTATGTGTACAATGAGGATAATAGTACCTATTTCATGAGCTTATTGTGGGTAAAAAAGGATGGATGCTGAGGCAGATGCTCAGACTATGGGCAGGTGGAACTCAGATGGTATTGGGCAGAGTTGCCTGCACATTTATGTTTACACAGGAGTGGAGACTCCTTAGAGAAATGGACTAGGATTCAGACCTCCTCCCTTGTTGGATGGCTCCAGGGACCAAGATCAAGGCCAGGCTGTAAAAGTAGGTGAGCAAGGAAGCCCTCTGGAAGAAACACATTTTGCAGGCCAGTACCAAGGCTGGCCTCTGCCGGCTGGCCAGGGTGAGCCAGGGGTGCCCTGGGGGCCAGAATTCATCCTCTCCTGCCTTGTAGTGAGTGGATCACAGGCCCATGCTGTTTGGCGTGACTCTCTGTGGACTGAATATACTCCTCAGTCGGAATACTACATTCTCTTGCCTAGAGATGATGGAAACCCCGGGTGAATTGTCAGACCTACCCTGAGGGTGAGACAAAGGGCAAACTGCATGGTGCAGTAGAGGTGAGGCTTGAAGTGCCCTCTACCTGAACAGCCAGAACTTTGGCTCCACTAGCCAAGGTGAAAACAAGGTGCATTGCTTAATGGCTGGAATGTTGGGGGGCCTGAGCAACTCCCTTCAAAACTTTATTTTTAAAATAATTGCTGTTTTGTAAAATATATATAGTAAAATGTGTGCAACATAAGTATATTGTTAAATAAATTATCACAAAGTAAACGCACATGACTCATGTAACCATCACTTAAATCAAGAAATAGAATATTGCCCAAACAGGAAGCCATCCATGTGCCACTTTCCCAACACAGTTGCCCTGGTGCCTGTTAAATGGAATCAATACCCTGACTTTCAGGTAAGCGCTTCACTGCTTACCTTAGAGATTTACCACCTAAGAGTGCATCTTCAAACACCATGGTTTGGTAGCTTGTTTTGCTCAACACTTTTGTAAGATTCATGTATATTGTTGCATCTAACCAAAGTTTGTTCATGTTCTTTGCTGTGTGAATATACTATAGTTTACAGTATTTATCAATTCTAGCAATGATGGACATCTGGGTTATTTACAGATTTTGGCATTCATGAATAATGCGGCTGCCAACATTTTTTTATGTGTCTGCTGATAGACGCATACATTCATTTAGTCGGGTTTATACCTTGGAGTTGACTTGCTAGGTTATACTGTATGCGTATTTTCAACTTTAACAGATTATGCCAGATTATTTTCCAAAGTGGTTGTACCAATATACCTTCCCACCAGAAGTGATTAAGAACTTAATTGCCCCACATTCTCACCAATACAATCTTTTTAATTTTAGTCATTTTGGTAAGTGTGTGCTAAGTGTGCTGTGTTTAAACAATTTTTTTAAATAATAGTTTTATTGAAATAGAATTCACATACCACACAATTCACTCATTTCTTGAATGGACAGTTCAATGATTTTTAGTATATTCACAGAATTGTGTAACCATTACTTATTGTTTGTAATTTTTATTTTCCTGATTTCTAGTAGATGAGCACCTCTTCACATGTTTATAGATCGTTTGGATTTCATCTGTGATGTGTCTAAGTCTCTGCCTCATTTTTGGCGGTGTGTTGTCCATCTTTTTTTAATTGTTTCATTGGAGTTATTAAAAAATTCTGAGTCTGAACCTTTCTTCAATTTGTGGCTTTTTACTTGTTTAACATTACTCTCTGATAAACAGCTGTTTTCATTTTTGTTACGTATAAATTCAACAATTTTTTTCTTCATGGTGAGAACTTTATGTGTCCTGTTTTAGAAATACTGTATTTTCCTAAGTCAGGTCATGAAGTTAGTCTCCTATATTATCTTCTAGAAAATCTGTTGTTTTGCCTTTCACATTTAGAGCTCTGATTCACTCAGAAATAATTTTAGTGTATGGTGTGAGTTAAGGAGATCAAATTTTATTTTCTTTCTGTTAAAATATCCAGTTTTCCTAGCACTGTTTATTTAAAACATCATCCATTCCCCACTGCTCTGCAGGGCAACATTTGACATAAACCAAGTATCCATTTATGCACAGGTCTGTTTAAGGCTTTTTCTATTCCATAGGTAGAATTGTGCATGTTTGGGCCAATACCTCACTGTCTCAATCACTGTAACTTTAGAATATGATTTGATATTTGATATCTGGAAAAGCAAGTCATCTTCTCTTTTCTTTTTTGTTTTTATTCAAAAGAGCATTTTGACTATTTCTAACTCTTTGCATTTTCCTATGAATTTAAAAATCATCTCATCAAGTCCCACAAAAGCGTCTGTTAGAATTTTGACTGAAAGACTTTCTTCATTCCCTCTTTTTTTCGTTTTTGTTTTGTTTTTTTTTCCAGTTTTACAAAGTGGATCCCAAAAGAATTGTTTCTTCTCACTTTGTGAGTGACCGTATTCCAGGCACTACAGCTATGATGGTGGTGACTGCGGTCTGGCATTGGCTTTTGTAGGAACCAGCCTCCAGACCAGCAGTTGTGGAGTTATCCAGAATTGAGGGCTATTGGAGTTCCTGACCTATGGGAAGAGCCAGGACTCATTTAGGAGATGAGTCAGCATATCTGGGGATTCTTGGACACATGAGAAGAGGACCACAGGAAAAGGAGAGAGTCTGCCAGTTTGGGGAGGGAGAACTTGGAGTCACTGTAATTTAAGGTATCAAGGTGTGTGCCTGGAAGCTGGTAAAATCCAATCATTCTGATTCCTTGATAACTGAAAGAGTGAAGGGTCTCTATCAGCACCAAACAATGCCAAGTCACAGAAGATGTTCAGTAAATGAGTTACCTTCCTCCCTTCTCTTGCTTTGCCCCAACTACCTGTAAGGCTGTGCTTGACTGAACACACAGCAGGACTAGGCTACAAATGTTAGGCAGCTGTAAACCAATGGCTTGGTAGTTTGTGATCAGATATAGGAAATTCCTTTGAGCAGATGTGTTGTCTGTGATGCCAAAGAGAGAAAGCTGTGAGCAACCACTAAAATGCCAAACTTTTACTGACTGTACCTTTACTGTTTCTGGGAGAATTCCAGGAAAATTGGAATTCTGGGAAAACATCCCTAAAGCAATTATCATTTGGGTTTCTCTGGTCTCTACATAGTTTCTTTTTCTTAAAAGAAGCAAACTTCTTAAGAAACAATAAAACTTCAACATTGAATTGTACCTAAGCGTTCTTGCTGTTTTAGTTGCTTTGGACCTATGTCTGAGCCCTGCAATTGGAGACAGCTGGCAAGCTGCGAAGCTGCATGTTATCCCAGCTCCCCTTTGTTAACAGCTTCATGCTGGGAGCTCTCCATCTGCTGCTGCCAGCAGGGTGTCTCTGTTTCCGGAACCTGTCATCTAGGACCTGCCAGCATTCAAAGGCATCGTCTTCTCTGGTTATTGGAAACTTCTAAGGAACAGTTTTTCTTTTGTTTTTGAAGGCTGTAACTGTGGACATGAGGGAGAGATTGACAATAGTGATACCTTTGGTTTCTGTAAATGAAGGAGGTTTCTTCCTAGTTTCATTGAAACAGAAAAGGATCTGTCATAAATGCCCTGTTAAAGTTACCTTTGTTTTTGAAGAGTCAAATAGAGGAGTTAAGGTATGGCTACTTCCCAATGGATCCCTCTGGGAGGGCTTGGGGGCAATTAGAGAGTCCTACAAAAGTAGAACCACATGGATCAAAATAAAAGCAAACACAACAGATGACACAATAAATAGTAGCCATGGGTCCCTTTCCTTTTCTGAATTCTGGATGGAAACTCAGTCAGGAAAGGGGGTCTAATCTCTGGAGACAGTGATGGAGATGTGCTGCCCATCAGAGAACGAAGGAACTTTCACTTCTTTTGCTTTCTGTCTAGGATTCCCATATCAGAATCAAGAGACATGTTGGCTTCCATAGCAGTTTCCAGTTTGCTGCTTGTGGTTAGGGTCCAGAGAACTTTGGAAGCTGCAAGGCTTATCCTTGCTGCACAGACACCCTCTTCCCTTGTTTTTTGGCCCAATATCACGTACCTGGTATTCTCACATGTTCTCTTTCTCCAAAATTTGAATAAAAATTGACTTTCAGATCTTATATTCATCCTAAGGGAGAGATGTTTGCAAAACCAGATGGATTTGTGAGATCAAAAACCAAAATTAAAGGAATGAAGCTCTGAAGGTAGAATTCCAGGAATCAGCCAATTGGTGGGAAAGTTTGTATGGTTTTTCTCTCCTTCCTCCCTTTCCCCCTTTCTTTTCCACGCCTCCCTTTTTTCCTACAGGAATCATAGACCTAGTGCTTTTCTTCCAGGAACTTAACATTCTAGTTGGTTACATCATCACGCATAAACTAAATTTGAACAATAATGACAATATAACAGCACCACTTATTCAGCATTTATATAAACAATGTGCTAAGCGTCTTATATGTTTTACTACATTTAATTCTTACAACAGTTCTGTGATGTTAGTAGTATTATTTCCCACATTTTTACAGATGGGGAAGCTGAGGCCGAGAGAGGTTGAGCTTGCCTAATAACCATACACCTACTAAGTGGAGGATCCAAACTGGTCTGACTTCCAACCACTTTGATAATTCAGCCCTACACTCTGACTTATAGGCTACAATAATTCGGTCTGTAAAAGAAGGAAATAAAATGCCAGTGAGTGAAGCTTTGTGGAGTTGATGGGACTTGAGTTGGTGAAGAATATATGGAGGAAGTAGGCAAGTGAGTGTCATTTATGGCCTTATTATGCCCTCAATTCTGATCAGTTCTTTCCTTTCAGAAAAAATAGTCATTCTCATTGCCAGACATGAGTATTTGGAGTGTAGTAGTTTTCCACTTTAAGTAAAAACTGGTTATCATTAATCAATGCGTACAGCCCTGTTTCCTCTGGGGGGCTTCTTTTGGATGCCGATAAATCTTTAAATTTTTCTAATTAGCTGTAAAAATCATGTAAAGTAGACGTCATGGTTTTTTTTTTTTTTTTTTTTTTTGGTTGTGCTGGGTCTTAATTGCAGCAGGCAGGCTCTTTAGTTGCGGCTTGCAGGCTCCTTAGTTGTGGCAGGCGGGCTCCTTGGTTGTGGCTTGCAAACTCTCAGTTGTGGCATGCATGTGGAATCTAGTTCCCTGAACAGGGATCGAACCCAGGCCCCCTGCATTGGGAGCTCGGAGTCTTAACCACTGTGCCACCAGGGAAGTCCCGATGTCATGTTTTAATCATAAGCCACTTGGGCCATTGGTATTCGTGTGATAGCTTGAATTCTTATTTTCCTTTACCAAATTGCTTTGAATTTATGACATTTTTAGTAGATCTTCTGTAAGTCCACAGACCTCAGGATTGCAAAAGCTATGCATTGTTTTCAGTAACTCAATCACAGAAAAGCAAAGCAAAAAAAAAAGCAAAAGAAAACATTGACACATTGTCAGTAGTTTATTTTCCCACATGTTGGTGGGCTATTAAAGATCTTTGAAATCTCTGCAGATAATTCAATGCAGGCCTGGTTCTAAGAATAAAAGCTGGCATACTGATCAGTGAAGGAGAATTTTTGTTTTCTCAGAAGCTAAAATGAACTCTTCCAAGAGTTGGGGAGAAGAATATGGGATTAGAAGTCACATTACAATTGGCCTTTAGTGTTAAGATGTAACATCAGTTCAGGTTCAGAACATAACGGCCACAGCTGGAAAAATCAAGTGTCAGCTAAAGTTTTCTCCATATCTTGGCATATCAGTGGTTCTCAAATTTCAGCATGTATCAGAATCATTTGGAGGGTTTGTCACAGCACAGATTGCTGGGCCCCAGGCCAGAGTTTCTGACTCAATAGGCCTTTGATGGGGCCTGAGATTTGCACTGCTGATGTTCTCAGGTGATGCTGATGCTGCTGGGGCAGGTACCAAATTTCAAGGGTCTAATTTACAATCCCAGCTCCATGCTATCCAGCTGTGTGATCTGAACACTTCTTAGTGTCTTGTGTCTTATTCCTTGAATCACTTGCACCTAGTGTAGTGCAGGTTTAGGAATCACTGTAAAAACCACTGTGATATATCTAATAGCATCTGCTGGGATCCCAGCTGATAAAAATATTTATTTCATTGTTCTGGGGGAGTTCTAAGGATTAACTAATGCTGTTCTTCAGTATAAGGTCATGTAGCAATGTTGAACATAGCGCGTGAAGCCTGATAATTACTTTCAGCACTTATATTCTGAAAAGAAAACACTATTATTTCTGAAAGTCACATACTTGTGTTCTTGTCTTTTTTTTTTTTTTTAATTTTATTTATTTTATGGCTGTGTTGGGTCTTCGTTTCTGTGCGAGGGCTTTCTCTAGTTGTGGCAAGCGGGGGCCACTCTTCACGCGGTGCGCGGGCCTCTCACTATCGCGGCCTCTCTTGTTGCGGAGCACAGGCTCCAGACGCGCAGGCTCAGTAATTGTGGCTCACGGGCCCAGTTGCTCCGCGGCATGTGGGATCTTCCCAGACCAGGGCTCGAACCCGTGTCCCCTGCATTGGCAGGCAGATTCTCAACCACTGCGCCACCAGGGAAGCCCTGTGTTCTTGTCTTTGTGTATGCCACAGCACCTAATAGAACGTGTTAAGTTTAATAGGTGTTCAATAAATGCTATTAAGTTGAAACATTGCATTTTAAATTTAAACTAGGTGTCAAGAACTCATCTGTTGAATTATAGCCTTTGTGTAGATAGAAATAATCTGAATTTTGTACACTTTATATGTGAATTAGAATTTATACAGAATTGGGAGAAGAAATTATCTGTCTTCCTCAATCTTTATAAAAGTTGAATGTAATGATTGAGCATTTGGGGCTCAGATCATAGAGGATCCTATTTGAGGGGTATTAGTGTTCCCCTTACCAGGATTTCTAGGCGTAACCTTCTGGCTCTGTGCCTCTTTGGGAGGCTTTTCCCTGTAGCCATTGATGGCTGGATCCTGAACATTGTTGGAAATGCAGATTTGTGTCATAGTAGAAACGCTGTGTGCCCCAGTTGAGTACCACCTCAGAAGGGTTTTTGCTCACTCTGAACCCAGGAGAATGAGCACTCTCCCTGAGTCTTCGCTCGTGAGGACTCAACGAGAGATTACTGAAACCACTCTCTTATAAAATATAGTCTGCATCACTGCACCTAGCACACCAAATACACGTGGAT
The DNA here is from genome assembly GCF_028564815.1 of Eubalaena glacialis. NCBI lineage: Eukaryota > Metazoa > Chordata > Mammalia > Artiodactyla > Balaenidae > Eubalaena > Eubalaena glacialis. Next base: position 36,653,246 of record NC_083727.1, on the reverse strand, counting down.
AATTCCATTTTCTATTTTTAAATGTTAGGGCAAGTTCCTTCATTTCTCTAGTTAATAAATGAAGTCCTCTAATGAGACATTATGTGCGACCCACTCTTGTTATCCATTCTCAAATGGATACACGAATTGCAAAGTAACAACATAAACCCACTTTGGAAATAGTTCCTTGCCTCATACTCAATTCATGTGACATGAATATAAAATAATTCCTATTCTATTATCCTGTATACAGTTAGTGAGTATCAAAAAGTTGACTGGTTAAGTAATAAACTGATACTTTTTTATTATGAGTATGTTATTATATTCTTTTTTAGTGTCTTAGGGAGATATTTTTCTTGGATATAAATATCAGGAATATCAGTGTTTTTCCTGAACAACTGGTTTCTTTTAAACAATGTGAAATTGTTGCTAACCAAGTTTCCATGCTCACAGTAGCTATTAGACAGTTTGGGCCCTATTTGTGACTAGTCAATCAGGTAACTTACAGGATATGTGCTTTTGCCTGTGTGTGTGTGTGTGTGTGTGTGTGTGTGTTTCCTATTCCTTTCTTATGTACTTTATAAAAAAGACTATAATTGTAAAACTGTTCTTGTTTATCTTAGACTAATTGGAAAATATGGAAAAGCAAAAACAACAAACCCAGAATATTTTATAGTCTTTTTCTATACATATATACATCTTTCTATTCTAATAAATTGGCACATTAGTATGTAACTGTGTTATAAGCCACTTTTTTCTTTAAACAGCACGTCTCTCATCGCTTACTCTTAATGTATGCTATCCTTCTGTGTTTATATATCTTTTAAACTACCTAAAATCCTTTCAGAACAAGGAAGGGTAAATGTGAATTAATCACACTTAAAAAAACAAACCTGTATCTGGTGACTTGATACAGATTGATAAGGAATGATCGTGATCAAACGAAAGGTGAAAAATACAATGAAATCCCCTGTAGTTTCCCTAAGCAATGATGTTTGTGATGGAGAAATGAATAAAATATATATCCTTCATATATAGGCCACCCTTCATATCAAAATACATTACCGACCTATCCACAAGAAAATATGGTCTCTAAGTGGTGTTTTCATGAGGGTGGCAGATCTGTACCACACTTAGGTCTTGACACAGCTGGGGCAAAGGTCCACTCCACAGTCAGAGGTCCCACAGGTGGGGATCAGCAGAAAGCTCACTGGTCCGCACAGTGTTGAGGCCCAGTTTCATTCTTAGTAGTTGCATGCTAACCCGTGGAGCCAATCAGCTTAGCCTGCGGAATTTCCACCTGCCCTCTGGCTAGCTCTCTTGGGGATCCTAACAGTCCTTGCAGGGGTAACAATTATCTCAGTTTCCGGGGATCAATTTGTGCACAACGAGTTTTCAAACCAAGGATTCATGCAACATGCTGTGAATTGTCCTTCCAAGAGAAAAGGCACAACTTGTGCCTTAAAATCATCTTTTGTAAAGATGCCCATGGTTGCAAATGTATTCCTGAATATTCCAAGGCTGATTACATTAATAAGTAAAACCAGCCAATCCTTCTTCCTCTCTCTACTTCTGTGCCTGTGCTCTTTGCCTCAGTGCCGTAAATTTGCATTTTTACCAGGCTAGCCCCGAGGACAAGCTGAGGTATCTCTTCTGCCAGAAGGTCTTGTCTATGCTTCTGCTGCATGTACTCCTGTGCATATGGCTTACACAGCACTTAGCACTTATTACACCATAATTGCTCATAATCCTGTGCCCCACTGGCACAGACTACTTATTATAGCAGCACACTATTTGTTGAATGAATAAATGATATGTAGGTTTTTCTCAGCAAAATGGACTTCTTGGGGTGGGGATAAGTATATATAAGCTAAAATAGTTTGAATAGTACCTATAGCTAAAAGAAATTATCAGAAGGGCCATTGCAATGGAGAGAAAAGGCATTAGGGTCTAGCGGTTATCCCATTTTTTTTTTTACTATTAGATCCCTGGAACAATGTCTGTTTTTCTACACTGTTTTCTACACTGCATCCAAAATAACAACTTCTTAATTTCTTATTTCAGTGAAACCCAGATAAATAAGAACTTAATTAGGCAGAATCCTTAATTAACTGGATCCTACCTGAACCAGAATTTGGGGAAAAATACAAAGAGCAAGTAATTAAAGAATTATTTTCAAGACAGGCTGCCAGAAAAAGTCTGAAGGTCAGTGCTCATTCAATCCATTTCTTCATTTATTGAAGTAAATACAAATAATCAATTTTCATGGTGATGTTATATCATCAAAAATTTCTTAATTTTTGAAAAATAATGGCTGATAAGAGGAATAATACATTTTAGAAAGGTTCTCAATAAAAACTCAAAAAATCATTTAAATGTAAACAGAACATCGTATTTTGGGAATCAAGTTTCCTAAGTTAAGTGCTAAATGCCAATTAAATGCTCTGTATAAAGAAAACACTGTCAATAAATTAATCATGGAGACATATGCAGGACATCTTAAAACAATTGCTTTTAACTCTCTTATTAAAGGAAACGTTCAAGTTTCCATTTTCAAGAAGTCAGAGAGTAAATGACTATGTGAGATCCATAAGTAAGGCTTTATTTAAATGGTACCTCTCATCTCTCTACTGCCAAGAAATAGTAATATATTAGGTAATTAACCCTAGGTGCTGCAACATGCAAATTTCCAAATCTCAGTAACTTAATGCAATAAAGTTTGTTTCTTGCTCACACGGAGTCCAGTTTGGGTCGGGGAGAGCTTCTCCATCTGGTCCCATCCCATCTGGACCACAGAGTCTCCAAGGTCACTCTTGCAAAGACGGAGGAAGATGGAGAAGACACATGAGTCTTAGTTGTCTTGGCCTAGATTTCATTCATCCCCTTTTTCTGCCTGCTTAATATGCTACTAAAGTTGATGAGGTAGGAGTAGGAGGTGGGGAAAAACTGAGGAAAAGAGGACACAGGTTGTAGATATTTATTATCTCATCTGGTAGCAGAACCCACATTTCCTTATGAGAACGAGCTGTCTTCCAATTTTGGTTCATATAGCTCTGGCTTGACCTTTCCTTTCCCTCCAGGGCTGAGCATGTGCCCTACACCTGACCAAACAGAGACAGCATGATACAGGAGAGCCCTTCTTTCAGGCCTCCCTAGCTTTAAGTGCTCTATACGGCTATAATGCCAATAACTGTGCCAATACAGTGCCATCATTGGATGTGTCTGCTTGAAAATGAAGCCAAAGAAACTGTAGAGCAAGAGAAAAGAGGCAGGATTTGGATGACATTGATAGAACCCCTGGAACGAGCAGTGCCAATTCATGCCTTGGCTTTACCAGTTATGTAAGCCACGTATTCCCTTAGTTTGAGCTAGGATGAGTTGGGTTTCTGTAACTTGCAACTAAAAGAGAAAAGCTAGTTATTATCACTCTACAAAACTCCAAAATAGCATCCTTATACCCCTTTGTCTTTAAACCCAAATAACTAGCAGTTGCCTAAGAAAGTACTGATTATTATAACCCATACATTTATATTGCAGAATTGTTGCTTTTGTAATATAGATACCATATAAATGAAGAGTGACTAATTGTCCTATATGTGTTTCTTCTAATCCTAGTTCAACTATTAGTTGTTATAATTACTAGTTGGCTGATTACTATCTGAGTCAAAATGGATTTAATTGTTAGTTAATTATTTCCACTTGTGACAAGTCAAATATTTAAATCAGCTTTAAGAATATTAAGGGAGAAACTCCCCTCCATCCCTATCACCTCCACAAAAATCAGACTGTTAGTTAATAGAATGTTTTGCAAATATCTAAAGTAAATCTGAGTAATGTTTTCTCTGGCCATAATACCACAAAGGTATAGATCTCATAGCCAGAACCAAACTTTGCAGACTGTGTCGGGGGATTTGGCCCAGGTGTCTGTCCTATTTAACCCAACACTTCTGCAGAAAAGTCTGAAAGAAGATACGCAGTAACTTTCTGGTGACCCAAACTATTGTAACCTCAGTCTCTAAATCACATGACATTTGCTTACTTTCTTTCCAATAGGCTGATTAATTATTTGTCTTTATTTAGTGTTCTCAGTCAGGAGCCAAAAGAAGTTGAAGCAGCTGGGGCCAATTTTTAAATTTAAAACTAACAGAGCAATTTGGCTGTCTGATGTGGAACCGAAGAGTGACTTTCCTTTAGCATTGTCATCACCACAGTGTCCAACATACTCTGTTTCAGATGTGCAACATCTGGGCTTTGAAGAGTATGATTAGGAAATCAAACAAGACACGTGGACAACCAAAATGAGATAAGAGGCTCCAACAGATCACTCTCCTTTCTTATGTAGTTTCTTTCATCTGATTCTGTTAAAGTTTGCTGGAAACCTCTACCTGGAAAACAGAATTCCTCCTCTTTTACAAGCAAGGCAGCAAATGTAAAGAAAGTTTTATTGTCCAAGATAGTTAAATGAACTGAATAGGAATCCACATGAAAAAATCCCCTAAATCCCTCCCCATAGATTTTCCTCAGGTAATAAGTTGAATTAAACCAAAATCCTCTTACTGGCTGGACAGAAAGTGTTACTGGCCCTAGAGGGGTGAGTGGGAGGAATCAAGTTTCCTCTTAGAAGACATTTCTTTTCTTCCCAGATTGGGGCTGTTTTTCCTTCAACATATATAAAGTAAACATTATTTTCTTCCCTATGTTAGAGTGGAGACTTAACAACTCAGCTGAAAACTTCAAATGACAATACTTGATCTATAGCAACTTCAACTGGGAAAGGCTAATGTTAAACTTTAAGTGGGATTCTCTAGGGGTAGAGAGAGTGTTAATCATTTGACTATTAGCCTGTTCTTCATTACAACTCTGCTTCTTATGTGGTTAACATAATCTCCTCATGTCTAAAAAATCCTGAAGTTACATAAACCAAGTCTGGGTTGAATCTAGTCGTCTCAGTTGAGTATTAGCATATATATGGACATATGGGATGGAGCACACATCCTTTGAGTATTTGTTGAGGATACCCTTCATGCTCACATGGTACTAAGTGGATGGGGGCAGTGGATCAAGTCCCTACCTTATCGTAATCTAGTTGCTGAGATAATACTAGCACAGATTAATGGTTACTAGTAAAAGGCAGCATACCACTAAAACTGTGTTATGTGATATAGACTAAAACTCTTTAGGAGCTCAGAAAACAGGCTATGGTCGTGATATATTGACAGCGAGAGTGAGGGATTGTTCTGGGATTTAAGAAAGGTTTAATCACAGACCGTGCACCTCACCCCCTATGTGTGCCTGAACAATATACACCCTTAGTCAAAAGGTAGACTGGTTTGGGAATATGGGAAGCCTCATGCTAATGTGTCATCCCCACCAAGGAAACAGCATTTGTATCCTACTTATTGTGGCTTCGTTGCGTACATTTTATGCTCATTGGAGAGAATATTTATGCATAGTCTATCCTATTCTTTCTTATTCTTATAAAAGAGATCTTGGAAAGGTAAGATAGTCACTTTCCTGAGGGAAGTATAGGACTCAGTGATGGAGGGCACTTTGGGATTGGGAGAATTGCCTGTGAAATCAAATTTAGGTAAAAAGATATCCCAGCAGCCATATGTAAATTGTTCCCTCATGTAGAAACAATAGTGTGCACTGGATAATTCAATAGAAAACATTAGTCATTTATCATCCTTAATTATCAGTCATCTCTAACTGCATCTGGTTTGCATTTTTTATTAGAAACCTTTTTTTTTGACTTGGATCCGGGCATTTTTTTCTTCCGTTCATGATTTCATTTTGTTATTCTTTTAAAAATTCCATCACTAATTCCCATGTTGTGAGGAGGGTTCTATTTCATAAGGCACAATAAATCAAGCAGCTCCTCTGTCGTAATGTCGTCCTTACTGTGCATTTGTCATAGGCCCTGGATCGCTGAGTTTACTTAAGGTTAGAGAGTCAAGCTGCTTTGAGGACAAACTCGGCCAGCACTGAGGGGTATGCACGTAGCCCTGCCAGAGGAGCCAAAGGTATACAACTTCAGTCAGCTTGAGGGAGAACAGCTGCTTCAGAAAAGACAAGTGGCAAAAACTGACCCGGGGACATCTGGAAGTTTGCATGCTTTTGTCCTGCTACTCTGGACAGTGTATGGTGGCTGAGGTGCACTTTTGTGTGTAGAATTGATGCATAATATTCTTCTCTTATAGAGTAATGGTAATAGCTAATATTTCTCAAATTTTTTCTATATACTCTGCATCATGAAATGTATTACTTTTATACATTATCACATTTAATCCTTACAACTACCATTTGAGGGAGGTAAATATTATTTACATCTTTCAGATGAGCAAACTATGACCCTAAAAAGGTATAGTTGCTTGTTAATTTTTTGACTGGGGAGTTCCTGGACCATAAAGGTAGAATAAATCAGAATCTCAGACCTGCATGAGGTAGCCAAAGAGAGAATCATTTTTACTGTGAAAATCCCAGGACACGATAGGACAGTTCCTTCTTTTTTCTCCCCATGATATGGGGTTTCTTTTTACTGAAGGTGTAGGCAGCAGGGACATAGTAATCATCAGAGTGCATTGGACTGCAGAGATCTTTGGTGATGGCTAATTGATCATGGTGTCCCTAGGAATGAAATAGGAATGAGCAGTATACTAGAGTATTGCTTGATCTATATAATAGAAAAACTCTAGTTTGGGTAGCCAAAAGCCTGACTGAGTTGCCGCAGTGGAGAGTAAAGGCCACTCACCAAGTTTTCTAACCTAATCCAATTCACAGATTCAGAGTCCCTTGATTGAAGGAAAGACCAGGCCCCCTTGAGCAAGGACACTTCATTATTGCTTCTAGTAAATACCATAGACTTCCTGCAAGTCTTTTCCCAAAGGGACCTGCAGCCATTTGATAGAATGAAGGTGCATTGTGGAAAAGGAAAAAGAAATACCTAGGTCTTTCAGGAATTACTAGATACTGGCTCTTAATTATGTTAATTCCTATGACCTAAACTACCCACCATAGCCCACCAGTTAAAATAGGGGTTTTCAGTGGTCAGGAGACAGATGAAATCTGAGCCCAAGCTTAACTCACTGTGAGCTCAGTTGTTCAATTGACAAATTTTGTGGTTATTTCCCCTGAATGTATAGTTGTAGAAATTGGAATGTATAATTGGCAGCAGTCAGAATCCCTGCTTAGGCTCTCTGACCCATGGAAAAAGGGTCATTACAATAGGAGGAGCAAAGTAGAAGCCCCTGGAATTTCCCACCCCTACAACTATAGTAAACCAAAAGCAATATCATATCCCTGGGGGAAATTGCAGAGATTAGTGCCACTATCAAAGACTTGAAAGGTGCATAGTGCCCATTCTCGTGCCCATTTAACTCACCTGTTTAGCCTATGCAGACATTGACTGGATCTTGGAGAATGACTGTGAATCATAAATTTAAACAGGTGGTAACTCCAACTGCAGCTGCTGTCCCAAAATGACTAGAACAAATAAACACAGGCCCTGGAGCTTGGAATATAGCTATTGACCTGAATAATACCTTTCCCTCCAAACTGTTTTGCAAGGATCACCAGAGGCAGTTTGCTTTTATCTGGCACAGCCAGCAGTGGACCTTCACACTCTTGAGTCAGGGCTATGTCAATTCTGCTCTCTGCTGTAAGATGGTTTGCAGAGAAATAGATTGTCATGACATTGAACAAAACATTACACTGGTGTTCTACATAATATCATGTTGATTGTATCTAAGGAGCAGAAAGTAGAAATCAGATGCCTTAGTAAAAAAAATGTGTAAACGAGAGAGTGGGACGTAAATCCCACAAAAATTCAGAGGCCCAACATTTCAGTGAAATTTCTGGGGGCTTAATGGTCTAGAGTAAGGTGAAAGATAAGTTGCTGCACCTTGCACCATCCGCCATGAAAAAAAGAGGTACAGTGCTTGGTGTGTGGTTTCTAAAAAAAAAATTGAGGTCCCATATACCACATTTGAGCATGCTCCTAGCTATGTGCAGAGTTACCCCGTAAGGCTGCCAGTTTTGAATGTGAACCAGAGCACGAGAAGGCTCTGCAGCGATTCCAGCCTCAGGGCCTGCTCCACCACCTGAGCCTTGTGATCCAGGAGATCCAGGGACAATGTGTACATAGCACATAGGGATGCTGTATGGAGTTCTGGCAAGTAGATCTCTAGGCTTTTGAGGCAGATTTGTGCCTTCCTCTACAAGTAATTATTCTTTTGAAAAAGCTACTGATTTGCTACTGCACCATGTAAAGACTGAAAGTTCAACCATGGGACACCAAGTGAGTATGTGGCTTGAGCTTCCCATCATGAACTGGATGTTGTCTGACCCACGAAGTTGGGTGTATACAGCACAGTCTATCATCATGTGAAAATGATATATAAGAAACCAAGCTCGGGCAGGTCTAGAAGGTACTGGTAAGTTGCTCTAGCATGTTGTTCAGACTCTCAAAATTGAGTCCTCATCCTCGATTCACGCCTATGACCTCCAGTGGAGTTCTTTAAAGCCAACTGAACAAAGAAGAAAAATCTTGAGCGTAGTTTACAAACGGTTCTGCATGTTATGCCAATACCACCGAAGTTGGACAGCTGCATCGTTATAGCCCTACTTAGGGGTAACTCTGACATATAAATATGTCAGCAGGTTTCTGTTTCTCTGAAACCTGGGTAATACAATAGATGATATTATTGTGATATATTATATTGTAATATACTGTCAATATATTATTGGGTATTTTATTGTATTTTCAATATTAGGAATTGTAATGTAACATCAATTGTATATTGTTAATATAAATGTAATAATGTAATATCAGTTAACCATTCGCTCTGTGTTCTTTTCTTTGAAGACTTGGTTACCACACTGTGGAATCTTGCACCAAATTATGATCATGTTCATTTTTTGTAATTTGCTTTTCATTTTGAAAATTGGTCTTTAGGCATGTCCTTTATTCTCTAACATTCTTTAACTACTATCAATTTTGATCTACTTTATATCAGGTTTCCCAGTGTTCTAGAAATGAACCAAGAGACTCTTATTTCATTTTATTTTTTAACATTTTGGAATTTCATATCCTCATATTTAAATTATTCTCTAGGTTTCAATTCAGAGATCACTGTTTTCAATGCATAATGCAGAAGCAGGTGAAAGATTCACTCTCATCCACTGATCTTGTTTTTAACCATGATTTTTGCTGAGCATTCTTTTTGGAAGCCTCAGCTTATTTAGAGAGCTTCACTTATCTGATATGCTTTCAGACCTTGACAAACTGATATCCCATCATCATCTCTCTCTATGAGGCTCTCCGAGGCACATTATTGAGTTTATCAGTGGTAGTTTCTAGCCCTTCCTTGTTCCTGGAGTACTCTTCCTTTTCCCTGATCTCAGTTTACCTGAGTCTGAGCATGAATATGCTCAGAGAGATTTTGCTCTGAGAGATTTCTATGACCCTTTGCACTAGATTTGATCCCTTAAGTGAGGTCCTCTACTGTTTACTTCCATTGTCCTCGGTACCATTTTCCAAATTTTCAGCAGACTTTCATCATTGGTTAAATGTCTGTCTTTTTCACTAGCCTATACTTTCCACTAGAGCAGGAATCTGACTTGGTTCCTGACACATAGTACTGGTTAACATATGCCAGGAAGTGGTTTAGTTAGTTATTAGTTATTCATGCATTAGTGTATTAGTTATTCATGCAATAGGTAGTTACGCATTCTTATTTCATAGGAGACTAGGCCCATTTACCATTTTCCTTCAGTCTCTTGCCATTTCAATTTCCTTTATTTTCTAAGCATATCAAACATTAGAAAAAGTTTTGATATGTGAGGTAGCATAACATATTTAATATGAGGAAGGCTGCTCCTTGTGGCCCTGAATGTGTCTCCATGTCTTCTTTGTACTCATGAAGGCCTATAGCATCAGTAAGCTACAACACGCCAATCCTTGACACAGTGGATTTCTTCAGTCAGTTGACATCCTGGCTGTGTTCAAGGTGATGCCTGCCTGTTGTCCCTTTTCTGGTCTCAGAGGTTAAACAAATGGTTTCAGAGGTCTATGGTTTTCACAATTGGAGGAAAATGTCCTTAGATTACTCACGTGAGAAGCGTACATTTTCTAGTCTCTAATTCCTCTGCTGATTTATTGAAAAGTAATGGATTCAAATTAAGAAATACTCAATACAAATATCATCCAAATAGAATCACAAGTGAAATTTTTCCCATTTTATTCATTGAATCATGAGTGAATTACTTAAATTCCCATTATTACTTAAACACATTTGCTTAGCTTAGTTCTGGGCAAAATTTCCTTAAGCCACAATGAGTGTAAGAGAGGAATGTTTAGTTAGTGGTGCCACAGTGGGCAGTTGCTCAAGCTGGAAACCTAGACATCATCCTTGACTGCCTTTTTTCCATTCCCATATCTATCCTCATCGAATCATTCCGTGTATTCTGTCAATTCTATCTTCTACTGCCTCTCAAATTCATCCATTTTTCTACGTATGAATTTCTACTCTTTTGGTTCATAGTCTCTTTATTTCTCACTCAGATCACTGCATCTATTTCATCTGTTCTTCTCCTTGTCCTCAGTCTGTTCTCCAAATCACAGCCGTATTAAGCCAGATCATGCATCTTCCTGCTTAAACTTCTTCAGTGATTCCTCATTGTCTGTAGAGTTAAGTTCATGCTTTTTTGGTACCACATACTTCCATACTTGGTTCTTGTTCATCTCTTCAGTTTTATCTTGGGTTACTTCTTCCATGCTTTGAGCTTCATGATCTCTTGTGACATTAGGCCGTTGTACAAACCGCTTCCTCTGCCTGAGGTGACTTTTCTCTCTTATTTGTGCAGCTAAAACCCTTTGCTTTTACTACAGTTGAGGCACCACTCAGAGATGGGATTATCCTCCCTCTGGGCTTCCCATAGCTCCCTGTGCTTACCTTTGTCATGCCATTATTCACATTGTGTTTGCACTCTATTTTTCTGTCTCCTCCCCACCCCAAAAAGAATCATAAGTTTTCTGGAGGCAGGAGCTGAGCCTTATTTGTGCCTAACCTGGTGCCTGATGCAGAGAGGGTGTCTCAGTAAACATTTGTTGAGTAAATAAATTAATGAATAAAAGGAATAGAGTGTACATCCAAAAATTTCCTATTCTATATTAGTTCACAAACCTAGTTAAGTTAGTAGTTTTCCAATTATAAACCATCACAAGCTCAATGCAAGAACTCGCTTTTGTTCTAACTGAATACACTGTTCTTCAAAGACACAAATGACATTAAATATTTTGTAAACGGAACCACTGAAGTGCAAGAAGGAATATTATATTGGAAAATATTAAACAGATCATTTCCCAACCACAAATGGCAAATTAAAGAAGAAAAATCCTCAACCAATATTAAAACCTTTAAATACTGCTAGCATTTTAAAGGGAGGACACAACCAAATCCAGTGAGCAAGACTGTAGACTGAAGACAAATGGTAAACTAAAGAACATTAGCCAAGAAAATAAAATGTCAGGAAACCCACTTGGGCAATGAGTGAAAATGAAATAAACTCAAGAGTGTTAAAAATGTCTTGATTTCTACAGGGTTGTTCCATTGTTTTTGGTTTTGCTTTTCCCTATGAGCTGATCTCAGAGACTTTTTCTTTGCAGAAAGAGGCCATGGCTGTCATTTTATCATGGTGTGTGTCTGTTCATATCCTACACAGGCACCAAATTATGAAGAAAGGAGAGCCTTGTTGGAGGCCAGGGGCAGGCTGGGTATGCCTTTAAACTAGACAATGATAAATAAGCCCAGCTAGAAAGATGACTTGAAAACTGGATTCTTCCCAATGTACATCCCCAAAAAGAAACGCTGAACAACTTCTCCTTTTCTCTCTGCTTTTACAATTCTTACCTTTTAAAGATCTGTCTCGGTTTCCCCCAGTGTCCTTGAAGCGTTCCCTAGAAATTCAGCCACTTTGGTCATTTCTCCTGACCTTCCTGAGACTCTAGAATCAGACCATTCAATTATTCATATTATTATGTTATAGCTATCACTAATTATGTTTTTGTGTGTGAATGTTGTCTTCCCAATCAGATTATTTCCTCTGCCAAGAACAGTGTCACTGACTTTAAAAAAATATTCCTGACAGTTGTTAGCACGATGTACAGTGTACATAGCAAGCACTCAGTAAACATTGCCATTAAATTGAATTAAACTGAACAAAAAACATTTTATGACATTATTTTTCCCTTGCAAAATTATTAACGGAACCAAAAATCAGAACATGACCATCTTCAAGTGTCCCTGTATATAACAAATAGTTTCTTTTCTCTCTTTCTTGTTTTCAATATTATAAGAGGGCATTATGCCACACCAGTGGTTTTAAATCTTGGATGCACATTTGAATTGAGTGGGGAATTTTTGAAATGCAGATAGCAAGGCTGCTATCTAGACCAATTCAACCAGAAGGCACAAGGGAGCATAAAGGGATCCCCAGGTGATTTTAATACAGCCAGGGTTAAAAAATACTGTGCAATTGCATCAGTTGAAGAGTCAGTCAATTGACAGTGCTAATCATTAAGGTGTTCTTGGAAACTGCTCATGTGGGCTTCTACTGGTTGCCTTTTTTAAGTGTGCCATGCTGTTCATGAGTTTTTAGGCTTCTCAGATATCTCAATGTCCCCTTCTTTGGTGTATAGGTACTTTTTCTTTCACTCATCTATTTATAATAAACAATACAAGCAACGTTTAACTAAAGAGTAATTTGGTACAACCAAAATTCAAGAAGTTTAGGGAGTTTAGTGAGAACAGAAGTTTAGATTGGTTCTATACACTTACAGGAAAAAAGGGAATTGACTTACTTTGCTAGAAAAACCAAACCCCAAACCATTTTCATCTGAAACCCACATCCTTTTAAATATCTAAAATAGCTGTTTTCTCAAAAATGAGAATTAGTTCACAATTACTTGGATACTTACATAAACTCCTAATCTTGCTTGCAGTTACAGACCAGTATTGTATTGTCTTGTTTTGTTCTTATTTTTAAATCATTTATTGAAATCTTACTACATGCCAGACTTTCTGCAATGCTCTTTACATATAATCTTATTTAATTATCAGACTATCCATTTGAGGCGTGTGTTGGTATAACACAAGGAAACGGAGGCTCAAAAAGGTAAGAAACTTAGGGTCACATAGTTACTGAGAAACAAAGGCAAGATTCAAACCCAGGTGGGAACAGGTCCAAAGTTCTTAATCTTTGCACTGTGCTTCAGGAATAACTTCTACCATATGGTGCTTCTGAGCAAAGAATTGAATTAAATGCTTAACCTGAAATCCAAGGGTGATGGAAAAGAAATAAATTGGAGGAGTTTCTTCCTCATTGAAGTTCAACTGTAAGTCATTTGTGAATTTATATCTACTGTAATTGTGTTTGTAACTTTCCCCTAGAATGTGTTTTGGATGATCTTGTAAAATTTCAAAGAAAATTCATGGGATTTTTTTTCTCAGTATTAAAAGATGGGGAAAAACCGCAATGTGGCTTTAATGTATGGTTTATTTATAAGGAAATTATAGAATATATTAACACAACTGTTCTGTATTTAAATCCAATGACAGTTGAACTACTGGTTCTTGAACATGCTGTGCTGTTTCTTGCCTCTGTGAATGTGCACATGCTGTTTGCACTACCAGGCCCTGTGCCCCGCTATCCTTGGTCATGTCTACTTGTCAAATTCCAGCTAATCCTCCAACATGCTCAAGCATCTTTCCCCTTGTTGAACTCTTTTCACTACTACCTGCCAGGGAACTAAATAACATTTTTTCTTTGTTTCCCTAATTCAGCCTAGACCTTATGACTTTCTCTGTTAGTTTCTATAGTTCTCATGACAGCCCTTTCTCACTTGTCTCTCCTGGGAAACTTCTTTGAGGCAGAACTGTTTCTTGATTTTCTATCCACAGTGCCTAGCACAGGGTATGTGCTCAGGAGATGGATGGTTGAATTTTTGAGTGAATTGTGATTTAGACAAATTGGAATTGACCAAAAAGACCATGCTGTGCAAGTAGAGCAAAGCTTCCATCCATTTCTGATTAGAATTCTGTTCTGCTTGAAAACCTGTTGCCTCCCCAAAAAAATTTTTTAAGGGAAATATAGGTATACATATACAAATAAACACATTTACTGTTGATCAAAGATAAAGCCTTCTCTGAAAGCAATTAGTTGATTTACAGTGCCATTGGTAGCAATGCTTATGTACATGGGTGTGTATGAATGTAAGTCTTTATCTCATGTCATCTGTTTATCTCTTGATATTTAATTTAATTTAGTAAACCAAGACATCCTTATATCACTGTTTGCTCTAGTACATAAGACTGGTTCATCCTGGCATTCATCTGTGCAATTTCTGTGACTAAAATAACAACTTTGAGAGAGACTCCATACATGTGGGGTGTGGGTGTTAGTTTGTTAATATGGGAAACAGCATCTGAATCCATCTTCTTCAAAGCTTTCCTTTGAAACAGATGTGTTCTCTCACACTGAGGAGAGATATTTGGGGCAATGTCTCTTGGGTACACTGGGTCAGGTCCCATCTGCCTGGCAAAGGGCATGGTAATCTAGTGTGGCAACTTGATTGTTTACATAGAAGCCTAAGGAGCACTGATTACCTTCTTTGGGGTTGAAATGTTAAAACTCAAACAGTTATCTCAGTCTACAGAATATTGTGCATTTTGATGACACATTAATTGCTTTCCATCAGTATATTCTGGCCTTAAAATGACTGTATGGAAATCCATTCAATATCTTGAGATTTTTTCAGTTTGCTCAAATTCTGACTTCTTAACTTATTAATTCATATTCCATGTTTTTAAATTACTCAGGAGAGAGAAGTTAAAAATAACTCATCACTGTGTTTACAAGTCCTAAGAAGCATTTAAGTTATATACAATCATATGATCTCAAAATTTAAGAAGCTGTGCAAGAAACAAATAGCCAGGTAAGGTAGTTATTCAGATGATTCAAGTTTAGTCTTATAAAAACTTTATTTGGTGTGATTAATCATAATTACTTGCTCATAGTGGTTGAATTCTCTGTGTAGATTTAGTTTTCATTTTCATTTAAGTACCACACCTGGTTTTCTAACTGTTAGAGGAAATGAAGCACACAGTGAATACAATCTGAGGCCTTTTGCTCTTCGCTGTGGCTGGTCCATATGTTTGTTTATTTCTTTATTTTTGTTATGATATTTTTTTAATTTAATTTAATTTTTTTTTATACAGCAGGTTCTTATTAGTCATTCATTTTATACACATCAGTGTATACATGTCAATCCCAATCTCCCAATTCATCACACCACCATCCCCCTTCCCGCCACTTTCCCTCCTTGGTGTCCATACGTTTTTTCTCTACTTCTGTGTCTCAGTTTCTGCCCTGCAAACGGGTTCATCTGTACCATTTTGTTACGATATTTTGAGTCTGTGGTGACTGTGAAATTCTGCATTTGTCTTGGTGATTTCTAGAAATTTCAGGGACTTTGACCAATTCAGTGGTTCTACTTCCAAAGATTTATTTGTTAGCTGATCAACTGGATACCGGAATTCTCACAAATAAGTAAAAATGACACATTCTTAATTTGTGACTCAGAAAGTATGTGAGCTCTGCCAATCTTGGTGGAGCCAAATGATACAGTTCTAGAAACTGTACAAGAGTTCTAAGTTTACCCCAATGTACTCTGGACCCCTCACTCAAATCTCGTATGTGCTAGAGTTTGTGTGAAAAGGAATCTTACATTTTAATCTGCTCCATGAACTGTTTCTTACTTATGAAATACTTTCCACATTGCTTATTTAATTGAGGTGGGAAGAGGGAGATATGTTCCCAGAAAGGTGTTAAATTATCTTTTTAAAAGTCCAAGTATAATTTTGAGAGTTTTATGAGTTATCCTCACATTTGTTTGATCACAAATCTGAGTTATGTGGGTAAGATAAAAACACATAACAAATTAGTGATTTTTCCTAACATGTCAACTCCATCACATTGCCTACTTTGGACTTCAGACACCTGAGAGGAAGATGTAAACGCTATTGGCTCTGGTTTTCTACACTATAAGATTTCTTTCCTGGTTGCACACTCTCTGTATGTTATGTATTTGGAATGTCAAGATAAATTAACTATAAAGATAATTCCAATGTAAGTATGTAGGATGAGAAGTTTGGAGACCAGTAGAAAGGACTTATAACTCCTTTCTTCTGAGTGTAACTGGGTTCCAGACACACTAGGGGTAATGCTGCTTCAGGCTTCAGTACACTGGCCAAGATTGTTTCATTTGGTACCCTAGTACAGAAAATAGGACATATTTTTTTTTCCCCTAGTACTGGATGATCAGTTGGGTGCTGGAACTTTCTCAAGAACTTAGAAACAGAAAATAAGAGGAACTCTGTTAGAGAGTTAAATTATAGAATTTACACAGGTTAGTGGGAGAGTACAGTTAATCAGGTACTTGAGTAGCTTGAGGCCTACAAGACATATGTATCTCCTACAACTAATAAGTTAATTTAGCAAGTTCATAGGACATAAAGTCAATATATAAAAATAAATTACATTTCTAAATACTAGCAATGAATAATTGCAAATTTTCTGAGTTAGTAGACTTATCCAGGATGCTTCACCTAGCTCTAGAGTTTTTTCCAAAGTGTGATGTAAGCAGCAGGAGGACTGAATGCTTTCTGGAACTGTTTTTGAGCTGACTTTCAGGGTGGTATGTTCTTGAACAGTTTTTCCTTGATTCATGGTTATTTAAGTGGTGGAATGGAAAAAGTGATTATATACATGGGACATCACTAAGCAAACTAGTAGAGCTGTCTGTTGAGTTTTCTCTGACTACTATGTTTTTGTGAAGTATGCCTGGGGAGGTGGTATTCTCATATTCATAGTCATTTAATTTTGTTTGTGCTTCTCAGAGTAATAAACTCTCATGTGTCATTTTGAGCATGGTTGTATCCTTTAATCCTGTGTGGAGGTAGAAACTCTGTCAAAGAAGAGCATACATCTAGTAGGATGGAGAGGGATGTTCCTTTAGAAGGGAAATTTTCTCATTTAAAATTATTGCAATGTTATATATTTTATATATTTATATGTCAGTGTTGACATAGTCTCAAGGAGCTTTAAAATTACTGCCCTGGTTGCCGGGATTCAATACTTGTGATTTTGTCATGGAGAAATAGAAAACCCTTGGTCTGTTGTGTCTTCCAAAGGCTTTATGCCCAAACCTTGGGACACAGTAGACATGTCATAGGAAAAGTTATTCCCTGGCTGATGGGCATGGAGAATGCCAGGGATCTCATAGGCCTGACCTGGGTTTGAATGTAGAATGAAACAAGACGATGGTTCTTTTTGGTACCTTTTAATTACTATGTGTGAGCTGAATGTTCAAGAACAGGCTTGGGGTGAACACTGTAGGTCACATTAACTGTGGTCTATTTTCTACTTAATTAATAACAAGTACATTATGTAGAGTCTTTTCAAAGAACTCTCACGTATGTGTATTCCACCAACACATTCTGCCTTATTTTACCCTCACAATGAATTTGTAAGGCAGGTGGAGAGCTGCCTTTTGAGGTAGCTAAAGAAGCTTGGATTGAGAATCAGATCTAGATTCTAGTAATTAATTTTATGGCCTAAATCTCCTCATGTTTAAGATACTTCTAAAACTCTCATTATAATATTTCCACTCTCTAAAGATAAACTCATAAAACACAGAGAGTTAAGTTATTTCTTCAAGATCATGCTTTTCCATGCAGTTAGGGCTGGCTCTGAGCTTATAGCATTCACCTATAGAATTTAAAAACAGCATGCTAGGAATGTCGATACTAGCAGTGTTGGTAAACAGATACTAGTGGTAATCAACGTGTAATGGATGAGACTGGCCCTCCTATGTGATTATTTAAGCATGAAGCCTTCACTGAGAAGTACAGACCTGGAAAGTAATCTCTTCAGTTGTATTGCCTACTGAAGATTGATGAAGAGTTGCGTTATTTGCAGTAATCTGTCAAGGTTTTAAACATACCCTAAGGGAGAGGAAGCTGTGGTCACCCTGGTCCTTGTGTGAGGTAATGGTCTAGAATGGAGTTGACTGCATAATGCTAGAATGGCTGGATGACCTCCTGTTCATTAAGAATGTTTAATTCCCTTGCTTTTTTTCTTTGTTTGCCATATAACTTTTCAATGCCAACTTGGCTTTTCATGTAGAGTCACTTATTCAGTCAGCAAAAAATTTTTTGAGTCTGCCAAATGCTAGGTCCATATATTCAGAGTTGAGCAATGTGGTCTCTGTCCTAGTCCTTGTTCATGACCTATTTGAGGTGGGGGAGGGGGTGATAAACCAAGCGTAAAAAATAATTATTTTAGTGTGGGATACCTGCTATAACAGAGATATGAACAGATTATAATGGGAGCAATTAACTCTTCTGGGCCCAGGTTTAAGTGGGAAAGAAGGAATAAGAAAAATTTTCACATGGGAGGTAATACTTAATCCAAGTCTTACAGTATGAGAAGGGGAGAAGAACTTTCTAAATAGAACCATTTGTTAAGGGATGGAGGCATGAGAAAGCATGGCTTATTAAGGAAAGAATGGCAGATTTCGTGTGATTGGAGCTTGGTTTTTGGGGGGTTATCGCCAGGTGTGGGAGAAAAGAAGAGATAAAACTGGAGTCAAGGTGACATCAGACATCGAGTGACTGATTCCCAGGCCAAGGTTTTTCTGCATCAAATGATGAGCCAACAAAGGGAGAAGAGTTTGCTATATTTAACCAGTAGGGGAATTCTGGTTGTCTTGGAAATTAACTCTTGACTACAGAGTAGAGTATTTTGGTTTTTAGTGTAGTCTTTCTCTTGGTCCAGTACACCCATAGAATTCCAGGTTCATTGGCAAGTAGCCTGATCAGTGCAAAAAGGTAAAGTAGTGTTCTAGTTTACAATTCAGTCTATTCTAAGTCTTGATACTTTCAGTCTCCTTTGGGCCTGATCGGTTCTGGGTAATTCCACAAAACTGTATTTTTTGGATCTGCACAATGGAATACCCTCCTGTTGATCCCTTTGTGATGTTTCCTATGTCCTTAATCAGCTTATCTCCAACTCTCAATTGGTAGTAGATTGAGGTTAGACTCTAGAACCTCTTAATCCTAATTATTTATAGACGTCATGCTATCTCTAATTTCAAAAGCCCATATGAATTAGATTTCAGTCTCTTTCTCATGAGAATCAAATACTTTAGCTAGCATGGTGATCATGACCATGAGGGCATTGTTGCTGTTTGTTGCCTTGTCTTTAAACCTCTGTAAATGGAAATGGGATTTATTAATCTTTGTATTTCTCCCCCACCCCCCATCATGCCTAGTCTTGTGCATGTAGTAGGAGCTCAGTAACTATTCACCAAATGATGACTTCACAATCATATTTCTTCTATAAATAATTTTTGGGTTGCATCTGGGATCTGTCTCTTGCTATTTTGCGTTACTTATTAATATGAAATTGATTTAAATTGATCCAACTTTCTTGGAGAATTTCCTTAAGAAGAGGCTTGTTATATCAGAGCTATGAAAGGCTAAAATTTGGAGAACAGAACACAAGGCAGTGAGTCACTGCTACAGATATAAGCTTGGGGTTTATAACCACAGTCAATGGCTGGAACCATTTGTAATTACAGGGAATGTTATTTGTTTCATCAGACTATTCCAACTTGCAGGCTTTTCTTCCTCTCAAACAGCTTAACTTTTATTTGACATTAATGTATCAAAACTAAAGATGACTAGATACATAAATGAGTGGGTTTATATTTTCCCCAAACTGTGTGATTTGACGGTGATGGCTATGAAACAGAGGAACCTTCTGATGGTATTGTTAGAAGAAAAGTTATTAACTTCAGAGTTCTAATAGAGTACCTAGATTGGAAAATAACTTTCTCTCTTGGGAAGGTAATCTTCCTGACTCAGCCTCTCTGTTTGTTAGCACTGACGGTGTCTCATTAGCTGCTAAAAAGCAGCAATAAATAATGCTTACATCACGGGACCTCCATTCTGTATTAAAAACACCATATAGTAATAAATGATAATTATTTTAAATACTACTCAAGGGAAAGCAAAATTCCAGAGAATATGTTTTTAATGTGCCAAGCTGATGAATAAAAGGAGCATTTTACATCATTTTAACTTTCCTTACCTTAGGGCAATAGTATATTATGGTACTTGTCTGAGAAATATGACATAATCTTTATTTTATTGCATGCATATTGAGTGTGAAACATTCCCATATTTTTAATGGTTTCTGAAGCATGATTCATGAATTTTTTTGTAATATCCTGGGTGTTCTCAAACTTTTTAATCAATTGAAATTGAAAAAAAATCTGAACTTGAGCCAAGATTTCTTCATCTCATCTTCTTTTGCCTCTAGAGATTTAGTTGGCTTATGAAGACTAAAATTTGTTTAAGCTCTTTATTTCTGAACACTTTAATTTCTTTACATTTCAATATGTGTGTGTTCTTGGGGCAAGGGCTGGGGAGTGTGGGCAGTAAGGAGAGGAAGTGGAGGGAAGCACTTAAAAATGCCTCTTATCCTTTTAAAGAAACATCTCCAAGCTCTCTTTGTTTATTCTTATGGTAAGTGGTTTTACAAAGTGCTGGGTAGGATAATTTCCCTGAAATTTTCCCTGGATTTTAATGACCTGAGAATTATTCAGAATTTCTTCCAGAACACTAAATGGAAGGGCATGTGGTCTGGTCTGGAGTTTCCGCACTGTTTTTCTGGACAGATCACACCTCTAGACTCAGCAGGCCACCCCAGAGGAGATGTCCTTCCTTCCTCTCATTGAAGAACCCTTCTGCCTCCCCCGCCCTCTAAGCTATTATTTGGGGTAATTACGTATTGCATTTGGTGTCCACTCACTCTCGTCTCTGCTCCCCTCCATGTCCTCTTTGCTGCTGCCCTCATTTCCCTAGTCAGGTGCGGCACAGGCTCTGCACAGGTGTTCCTTACTGCACTATGAAAACTTTCTCTGTAAGGCCTCCTCTCAGTCTTGCCCACTCTGAACTTCCCATTACGACTTGTCTTCTCTTTGTCTTGGGTGCTATTTAAATTTAAAAGAATTATTCAATTATTCATATATATTCCTCTTAGATATACTTGCCTTTTAATTAAGAGTACGCGTCAGATGCATTATTGGAATGCAAAGAAATGAATGGTGGTTACTTTGGGTTCCATAAAAGTCTGAGCTTTTTAAAAGTGTGCCTGTATCACTCCATATAGGCCACAGGTGCCATACAACCCGTTTACATTCCTGCCTCAACCTGCTTCTCTCTTCTGCAGCAATTCTGTCTTTCCCCCAACATAGTTGCAATCATCTCCTTTCTTTAGCCTTCCTGTAGAGATCTGAGAAACAAGATTGAGAGAGAGGAGGGGGCAGGGCAGGACAAGCTGGAGAACAGTATAGTTAGTAGAAACCCAGTAAGGAATATTAATATGTACCAGTCCCTCACTTTAGTGATCAGTTTCCCTCTTGATCAAATGGGCCTACGTAAACAGATGCGTACACCGTTTTGCTCTTTCATGTTTCAGCAGCTTAAGAAATGTCCAAAAAGGGGATTTCTTTTTTTTTTTAAAGGAATGGGTAAAAAATTTATGGGTTTAAACTACTAATTAATTTAGAAAGTGTAGGTGTTCAACATTCATTAACTCTACAAGTATGTATTGAGTACCAGTTATGTGCCAGACACAGCTGGCAGATAATTAAATTAGGCAGCTGCTCACGTAGCATTAAATCTACCGAGGAGTTGTTTCCCAGCCTTCTTCTTCTGGGAGTTACTTCTCACTGCTAGGAACTTGGTAGCACCCTTAAATTATCTGTAGTCAATGCGCATCATTTGGTTGCCTTTTAAGAATATATTGCATTTGTGTATTCTGCTTCGAATGTGTTGTGTTTTGAATTCAGGAGGGCAAATTTCCCCGGATTTCAGTAAAGCCCTACTGTTTGGTGTAGTATTAATACCATACCTCTTAGCCTTTACTTTCACATTCTCTATATCCAGTCACACCACCTTTTCAGCAGAATTCTCTGTCTAGATGTCTTGTTCCACATATCTCTGTCAAAATGAAAATAAATTTTATTCATTACTCAAAATTTGTCCACATGCTTGTGAGTTGATATCAGAACTAATAGACTATACGTAATTGACTTTCTGTGTATTGCTAAACAAGACTTAATGCTGAGATCTGCCAGGTAATTCTGATCAACTTCGTGCATGGGAAGTTGGATCCCTGTACTTTTCCTGATAATAATAGCAGTTAAAATTTATTGACGTCAACTAGGCTGGGCTTATGTGCAGTATCTCATTTAACCTATGCTAGTCCTGTGAGGATGGGTCCATTTTCTTCCCAATTTTACATTTGATGAAATGAAAACTTAGGTTAAGTCATAATGATAGCAAGTCAAATTTAGTGGATGTATTTGGGAGTGTTAGAAAAATCAGTTTCTTCTTTAACATCTGAGACATAATAAAGGTAAAGTAAGATAATTTTTTTCTCAATATATTTTGAGAAGGAAAAAGAAAACGAAATACTTTAAGGACTGTGAAATCCTTCCCACATCTTTGCAACACTGAGTGCAAAAACAAGGAGGGCAGGGATTCGATCTTAGTTAAAAAAAAACCTGTAGATATTATTAAATCTCTCTTCATTTTGATATATTGTATAAGTCTGATTATTACACAACCCCAAGTATTAGGCCATTTTTCATTTCTCCAATGAAAAGGTAATAAAATCAGTTTTGTGGCCAATTTGAACACATAGCTCTTTTAGGGATAGATAAAATAGGTAATTTGTGCCTATAATAATGATTGATTAATTAGTTGTTCATGCATATTTGAAATAAAATAATATATTGATTTTAGAGTCAATATGTTGATATGAAATAATACATGAACTAGTATATTGATTTAGAAATGATTTTTTCCACACTTTTCATGAAACAATTTCACTTAAATGCTTCACATACATCTTCAACATCACTTTTTTATCACTAGAAGAACTTTTGAATCACCTATCAGAGTTTTCCCAACAACTTCATATTTACCTGCACCTAACTATTGAGTTATAACATTGTTCGATTTAGATATGATGCCGATACTGGAAATTTTATGCTATTTGTAATTTCTGTATTATAATAACTTATTTCCAAAAAGCCTACTTACAATGTTTAATCTGTATTAAGTTTCTTTGCCTCCTACCTAATTTTTAAAAATCAGTTCTTTCGGGTGACCTCTATAAGCGTTGTCTGATACAATTTCAGCCAACATTACTTTTGTTCAAACTAAAACAATTGAGAAAGTGCCCTGCAGTATGAGAGATATTGTAAGGTCTTCAGTATATGATGATTCTCTCATTTC
Organism: Eubalaena glacialis; assembly: GCF_028564815.1. Taxonomy (NCBI): domain Eukaryota; kingdom Metazoa; phylum Chordata; class Mammalia; order Artiodactyla; family Balaenidae; genus Eubalaena; species Eubalaena glacialis. Next base: position 36,629,838 of record NC_083727.1, on the reverse strand, counting down.
TGAAGTATAGTTTTTGAGGGAAAACAAAAGCTAGATTTATATTCATGAATATGTTGTAGTTCCAGAAATTTCACTTCTGAAGCACAACCGTAGTAATTTATGGATGTAAAATGATGTGGAAACTGTGTATCAGGTCCAAAGGACTCTATAATGTCTGTACGATCCAACCTTTTATTTTAAGCTCTTTGCTTACAGTGAGGACACCAAGACCAAAGGTAAGATGTTTACAAAGTTTCTTGGGTAAGAGTAGAGGATAAAATAGTACATGGAGAGTCAAACTTGAATGCAAAATATATTATCAAAAAGGAGGCACAGAAGCTGTCTTTTCTAATTCTGCTTGAAAATCATGATGAAAATAGGCATTGCCCTTCATGTGAGTACACCTTACACCCTCCATTTCATGCTTCTTTGTTCTCATCTGACGCCAAAAACAAAAATGCAAGGGGAGGCAGCATAACTTACCTCTCTGAGGTCAACAAGAAGACTGACCCCTGCCCATGAAGAGTGAGCCACACCTCGATATGATGGAGGAAGTAGCTGGAGGAGTATCAGAACAAACCAACTCTCTTTTTTGATAAAGATCTTGCGGTTTCATATTAGGCACTTTTAAGAGCTGAGTATGTGCCTGGCACTTGGCTAGGTTTTGGTTGCTGGTGGTGGTGGGTATGGTTTGACCCAAAGAAAAATAAAAATGCTCTCCCAATTTTCAAGGAGCTCATGGTCTTAGAAGGGGAACAAGCCTCAAGATCTGAGCTATGAGAGGAATTCCAAATTCCTGTTCTCCAGGAAGTGGGTAGGAAGGATAATTTGGTTAAGGCTTAAAGTGGACGTACTTCAACAAGGGAAGACAGACCAGGTAGCTACTCTGGGAAAGAGGTTTAACGAAGGAGGGTGGTACATGGGTAGCTCCAGAATCAAGGGAAGAAATGGCCTAAGACTTTGTTGTTGTTGTTGTTTTTAACTCCAGAGATTGAAAAGGAAATCCATCAGACTTCTGAGGTGATATTTGGGATTGGAAAGAAACATGTGGTTGTGGGTCTGGAAAAGATGGGCCTCTGTACCAGTCTGGGCATGGAGCCTTTAGAGCAGCAGGGACTTTGGAAGGGCCTAGCTGAGCATGTGCCTGGCAGGTCTGGCAGCCTGGGTGGAGTGCGGTGCCGAGAGCGTAGTGCTGCTGACAGTTTTCCCTTCTTTCCAGGGGCCATTGCAACCTATGGCACTTTTTGCATGCTTTGGATTGGAAGTTAGGTGACCCTCCTAATTGGTTTTTGTAAACCTGGGGTTCTCAGATAATGCAGGGGAAGGAGAAGAAGGTGAAGTAGAAGATGAAGCCAGTATAAGATTCTTGAGTTCGTTTTAATCCTATCTGGTGAAATAAGAGAAAGGATCTCATTTGTACCCAAAATTTTATAAGCATTTCAAACTAGTTCCATTTTATAGATTAGGATTAAAATTGTGATTAGCTCAATGTCACATAACTAGTAAGTCACAATGCTGAGATTTCAATAGCTGTAGCCAGATACCCTAGGCAGTCTCATTTCTTATCTGTTAACGTTCCTTCTTTTTGATAGTCTTCCCATTTTGAAATTCTCCCCTTTTCTTTGTATCCTTATCTCATTATTGTCTCCCTTATGGTTTTAGAAACCTTTCTTGTTGCAGGTGACAGAAACCCAACTTAAACAAGCTTGAGCAAAACAAAATTTGCTAATGGAATCTACTGTATAGATGTGGGGGTGACTTCACATACTCTGAGGGTAAGAATGGGACTGAGCCTCAGGAACATTGTCCCAATCGTCTGTGGCCAGGAGGACTCATTCTATACCAACATGGTGGCTTCCACACTACAGATGAAGTCTGGGCTAGGGGAGGGGCAGGGGGGATCTGAGGCAAAAGTTCCCAGAAGAAGGTATTCTCTTTGGCAGACAAATGTTTATTACAGTTAATAATAATTTTGTATTTATTATAATGTATTCCCCACTTACAAAATGATTCCATGAAGCTAATAATAATAATGATATTTTATGAGGCTATACAGATCTTCCTCAACTTACAAAGAGATTTGTCCCAATAAATCCATCAGGAGTTGAAAATATGTAAGTTGAAATGTGTTTAATGCACCTAAACTACCGAACATCATAGCCTGGCCTACCTTAAACGTGCTCAGAACGCTTACATTAGCCTACAGTTGGGCAAAATCATTGAACACAAAGCCTATTGTATAATAAAGTGTTGAATAGCTCACGTAATTTATTGAATATTTACTGAAAGTGAAAAACAGGATGGTTGTGTGGGAACAGAATGGTTGTTAAGTCTATCAGTTGTTTACCCTCCTGATCACGTGGATGACTGGGAGCTTCAGCTCACTGCCACTGCCCAGCATCATGAGAGAGTATCATACTGCACATCACTAGTCCAGGAAAAGATCAAAATTCAAAATTTGAAGTACAGTTTCTACTGAGTGTGTATTGCTTTGGCACCATCATAAAATAAAAAAGGAGTCCAATCATCATAAGTCAGGAACCGTCTGTATACGTTACATGATCTAATTCCAAATCACAACTACTTGATGCAGTCAAGTGGCAGGTGTGCCTGTTCCCATTTTATAGATGAGGAAACCGATGTGCAGAGAGGTTACAGTTTGCCCAAGGACACACAGCTGGTAAGTTACAGAGATGGAACTCATGCATTCACCACCACATCCTCCTCCTGGAGGCTTTAATTCTCAAAATAAATCAACTCTGTTGTTTAGGTCTTTTTCATTTATTTGAAGGAAACAACATTCTGGATTAATTTTAAGTAAAAGTACCCCAAAGGTACACTGAATTTTCAGACTTGGACAGCTGATTATCTGATGGAGCTATAGTGTTTCCATTTCTCTTTTGGTTGGGAGAAAGGCCATTCTCCATGCTTCTCTTTTCATTTGATTTCCTATTGGCATCTCTATTTCCCTCTCTACTCTTCAACACTCAAGCCAGATGCCAATTGTCTGTGTGAAGACACACTGCTTCTCAAATACACCAGGATGCCAAATGTATGCGTAATATTTGACCATATGTAACTCTCCCAACTAAACTCCTGGGTACTTATGTTCCAGTGTCAGCACCGAACAACAGGAAGACTGTAAATTCCATCACCTAACCAGAAGACTCACATATACCTCATATTTATAAATTTTCAATAGATGTAATGCAGTCTAAATTTGACTTTTTAGTATGATAGAGATGTTGTATGCTTTCTCCATGGAGACAGTGAGAGCTTGCAAAAATACAAATTGATGGGACCTCAACAGGTTATTGTCATTATTGATTATAGCAATTGATTATTGTGGAGAAACTTGCAAGCAGGGAACATTTCTCAAGACGGATCCTGAAAGAAAAGAAGAGAAGAATGTGTAAGTGGTAGGCAATAGATATGCTACAAAAAAATAAAAGGTTGAACTACATATACTAACTGGGCCAGGAAAATTCCTTGCGGCTGGACAGGGTAGGCTTAAATTCTGGAACTTCAAGCAAAGTATTTCAAAGGACCTAGGATAGAGGCTAGAATTTTAAGAAATGTCTTTACCACCTCCCAACCCCCTCCCAACTCCTGAGATGCTGCCCTAATCATCATTGAAAAAACAAAAACACAAACCAAAACCCCTTTAGGAGGATTTACTACATGCAAAGCTTTTTTTGGGACCTGGTGCGAGTTAAGATGAAGTAGGCCTTTGTCCACAAGTCACTCGTGGTTTAGTACAGGGAAACTTCATTGCCATCAAAGTGCCTAACAACACAAGGCAGGAAGCCGGAGTGGAAAGAAACATTTCTTTGAAATGGCCCCAGTATTGGGAGAGAGGCTGAGACTCTTAGCTTGCCTCTGAGCTGGCTAAAAGATCTGGTGAAAAGAGAGCTCTCTGTTGAACTGCAGCCTCTTCTTCTAGCAGGTATTAACAGTCCTATTGGTAATAAAAGAGCAAGTATTTATCAGGCACTTACATGCGCTAAGCACTTTAATTCTTTTTTTCATTTGACTTTCAAAACAACTTAATGGAGAGATACCATTCTTATACCTGAATTACAGTGACGTGAACTGAGGTTTTGAGGATAAAATAACTTGTCAAGGTCATATAATTGTAGGCTCATAAAATTGTTGATCCCATAGAAAATTGCATTTTCATTCTACAGAGATGGGGATGTGTTAACCATTCTCTAAAGGAGGTGTACTTCGAGTCACAAATGTGTTACTTTTCACCTCTGCCAAGGCAAACCCTATTCATCCTGCAAGAATTGTGGGACTGGCTCAATTTCCATCAGAAACTCTTCCTGGGACCCAGTGACCTGTCTTTCCAAATAACACCTAGAACACTTGTGCCTGCCTCATTTATATGGCAATTAATTATGAACTGCCCTAAGCTCTCACTTATCACACAGTACTGTTTAGCTTCATTTAATCTTTCCATCTGGCTTGTAAACTCCTTCAAAGTTGGAGGCTTTGTCTTAGGAATCATAAAAATAAGGCTTCTATAGCATCCACCACACTGTCATTGTAATCATTTTTTAAATTTATTTGAATTAAAGTTGTATTCATTATCTATTGGGGCTTAACAAATTACCACAAACATTGTGATCTAACAATTTCCGTGGGCCAGAAGTTGGCCACATCTTGACTATGTCCTTTGTAAAATTGCAACTGAGGTGTCAGCTGGGGCTCAGTTCTCATTTGGAGGCTTGCGTGTTGATGGTTATGCTGTCACGCTCACTCAGGTTGTTGGCAGAAGTCACTTCCTTGTGGATGTAAGACTGAGGTCTCCAGCTTCTTGTTGGCTATCAGATGGAGCCACTCTCAGCTCCTATAGGCTGCCCCCAGTTCCATGCTACATGGTTCTCATCCATAGATCCTCTTTCAGAATTGCAGTTCCCTTCTTCAAAGCCAAGCAACCGAGAGCCTCTGGAGTGAGTCCGTTAGTAAGATGGAGTCTTACATAATGTAACAATCCCATCATCTTTGCCATATTCTATTGGTTAGAAGCAAGTCACACGTCCTGCTCACTCTCAAGGGGATAGAATTATTCAAGGGCTTGAACAACACGAGTTGGGGATCATGAGAAGCCCACCTTAGAGTCTGTCTACTGCAAAAGTGAGAGAAGCAGAAAATGCACAAATATTTGAGACTATCAAATTCATCCAGCAAATCAATAATAGTACTTGAAATAGAATTCAGAAATCCGATTTTGATCTTGTTTTAACTACTAAATCATCACCATCAATAGTGAAATGCCCTTGGCTACACAGTCAGTTCTGGCTGGTGGAGACAGAGCCCAGGAATTAATCAACTAGGGGTGTGTTCTGAGGGAGATAACTTGCTGTGAATAATCACTGTCCAAAGTGGTGTGGTCAACTCAAACTTCACTCTTGCTGGAGCTGAGATACAATGTCATCTATCCAGGAGTGGGCAGCAAAGACCTGAGTGTATTAAGGTTGCGGTTCATTCAGTCTCTCAGAGAGAGAAGTTGGAAAGGTCCAACTAGTTTGTCAGGATCTTAGCCTGAAAGGACCGGGATATAACCTAGTGGAGGATTCAGCTGCTAACAGGAAGCTGAGATGGAGCCACGGCTATGAAGAATGGAGAAACACACATGTGGGGTGGAGGTTGGATTGTGGCTCATTGCGCCCATTCCTCGCTCACAGGACTAGCATTTGGCTGCATCTGTGGGCAGAGGGAAGGCTCCTAAGGTACTCCCTGTGGAGGGCCTCACTGAAGGGAGAAGCTGAGAATTATCTCAAGAAATGTAGGCTCTGATTCCATATTGATCAAATTTGTCAGATCCAATACATATTTGCATTTTGTTTTTCTCTGAATATAAGACACATTTTCTTAATTATTTTTAATGATTTCTTTTTCCATCTTCCTTTCTCTTCTCCTTTTCTTTAAACACTTTAACTTTTATTAAAATCCTTGGATTACTATCCACTTATTCTTTTTTCATTGAAAATCTAATGATAAGATATAATCCTATCGATTGAACAAATTGTATCAGATATGCTTTTTTGCATATTGCTTATTTATTACAACTTTCTATACATTTTAAAATACATGTTTTATAGGGTCTTTCTCCCATGACTCATTTTTGGAACTGGTCCGAGAAGGAGTTATTCTCCAGACATGGCACCATTGACCCTCATTTTGAATTACATTTTTTATTTATTTTAAAAAAGATATTTCATTCACAGAATCCCCACTGAGCTTTTTATTGTGGAAAATTAGGGCCTGTAAATCATCCCCCTCGGAAAACTATAAATTTTATACAATTGAAACATTCCATGGACTGGGCTTGGCACTTTGATGAAATCACTCCTTTGCTTCTCATAATTTATGAGCTTCCCCCATTCTCCTCCCTTCTGTGCCATCATCACCTTGCCCTCCCAGCAAGAGTGGGGGGTGGTATCGTGCCTTTAAATTGCTCACTGGGGTTTATTGAGTATAATTTTTGAGTGAATTCATATAACCCTACAATATTACAACCTATCCAAAATTATGAGTAATAAAACTTTTCATTTTCTCCTGGCAGGCAGAAGGGACTTGGTTGATCACGAGGGAGGTAGCTCAGCGTGACGCACTGGGGAAGGACAAAGTCCCTGGAGCCAGATGACATGGGATCTGCGAGTGGCTTCCTGAGTCCCAGGCCTCAGTTTCCTCAGAAATTGGTAGGTACAGATGGGTGATATTTAAGGTTCCTTTTAGCTGTCACTCATTTTGATTCTATGGCTTGAAGATGGTTCTTGGCATGTTGCTTCTTTTAAAGGGTAGTTAGGAAACCCAGCAAGATATATCTCAAAGGTTTGATGTGCTATCTTGAATGTGGGTGGTTAACTCTCATTTTTTAGGGGAAAGCACAATGGTAGTAAAGAACAAAGCACTCCTGGTTTTTGTCTGTTGGTTTTGCACTGGATTGTGAGGTCTTGGAAACCAGGGGCTGTGTCTTATTTAACTTGGAAACCCTGGCTTTTAGTATAGAACCTGATACTAAATAATAATAAAAGCATTCAATAATAAAAGCATTGAATGAACACAGAGAATCCAAAGGTGTGTTGCCTCCATGAATTCAAGTGCCTGGAACAGTGCCAGACACACAGTAGGTATTTGATACATATTTGTTGAATTTCCAACAAATGGGCTACTTGCCATCATTGGGATGTTCAAATTTCCCTGTGTCCATTCCCAGTCCAGTTGGAATCTTTATTTTTATATCTTAGTGTTCTTCCTCACTAGAACTCCAGATGGGTCTTTTAAGAAATTGCTAGCTTTACGGCATCACTAGTACTCACAGTCCTGGAAAGAGTTTTGCTGCTGGAGAAACAGGACAGAATTAGAAGATAGAAGTGGTATGGCAGAGTGCTGAACTTGAGCTTTGGAGTGAGACCTGGGCATACATCTTAAAATCACTGTGACCTTGGGTGGAATATTCCCTCTGCTAAGCTCACTCTCTCTATCTGTTGAATGGGGGGGGGGTGTCATAATTGTACTTACCTCTTAGGGGAGAAGCGAGGATTCAAACAGATCATCTATGTCAAGTGCTTAGCCCAGTGCTCGTATATAGTAAATATTCAGTAAATGTGGGCTATGACTTATTTTTAATTATTATTAGTAGTATTGGTGTATACATCAGTACTTGCTATAGTTTTTACTTTTGTGTTGAAATTCAGATTCTTTTGTGGCAGTGTAACTATTGTCCTATGTAAAATTTGTTTCAGTTTTAATTTAACCATTTATTTAGCTTTTCAGGGCATATTTTGAGATCCTTGCATTAAAAGAAAAGAGTATCTCTGATACTCATTTAAAGAACCTCACCATTTTGGATGGAGAGTGTCACTTCGATTTCTTGTTATTCTGAAATACAGCTTTTGTGATTCCAGGCTTTTGAGAAAGAATGAGAATACAGTGCTCTATAGAAAGGGTCTGGTATCTCTTCTTTCCCATGGAAATTTTTTTCCCAGTAGTTGTCAGTTATGACTTTGCCTACATGCAATTATAATATAACACACTACTATTTAAGGAAGAATATTACTTAGGGTCAAGAATGCAAAACTGTCTGAAATACTACTTGAAAATCAAGGTGAAGCCAGTTGCCTTTTCTTTGACCTGCTTGCAGGATACCCTGACAAGGTATGAACTGGAATATGTGTCTTGGAAATATTTACCCCCTAAATATTAAAAACATAAATAAGCAGTAGAGTTTGGGGTGACAGTGGATCTAAAGTGATGGCCGCCCAGCCTTTGCTGGTCAAATATGGCTTACCTAATAACATTTCAGCCCTAAATCACTTCACTGCAGGCAGGTTTGCAGCTGAGGTAGTTGCACAAAAACATTCCTTCAAGACCATTTAAAAAGGCTGAATAAGCAAAGTATCCTGTGTGACAACACTCAGAATATCAAAGGGGCATTCAGGTACACATATTATTGCCCATGGCTCCATGCCCAATAACCTTTTCCTCATAGAGATATATTCCCTGGACAGAAAACAAATCTCTTTCCGAGTCAGAGAACTTTATCAGATTTATCTCTCATTGTCAGATCAGCATGTAGGAAACAAATGAAGTCTGCAGCATGATTCAGATTAGAAGCAGAGCAATTTACAGCGTTCACTGGCTTCTCGTAAACCTTATTAATGTTTGGCATGGGGTGCCAAGGAGCTATAAAGAATCGTCCAGCTGAACATTTATATCTGCTTAGTCTCTTATTATATATCCTCAAAACAGCTTAAATAATGGCAGCCAGAGCATCTCGTGAGCAGGAAATGAGAAAGTTACACGTTTTTGTCTCATAATCAAATATTCTTCCCTATCTTTTTAAAGTCTCCCCCTGGGAGGCAAAGTACTGTTTTTTTGGTTTTATTTTTCCTTAAGCTGTTGCCTGTAATTTCTACTTTGTTTTAGATTTGTCACAGCTCTATAATGGAATTAGTTTGCTTATTTATGCTCATGTCTTCTATTATTTTGGAATTGGGGCATTTCTTAATTCAGTCATGGCTATGTAGTTGCTTGAATTCATATTCCCTTTTGAGTTCTAGCCCATAGTGTCCTAATAATGTGAACACATTATGGATAGCACCAATTATTCATTTATTAGAGTCAAATTTTCTTTTTCTTTAAGGTCCCCAATATATTTAACCTAATAAGACAAATAGGTAACATTTGTAGAATACTTACTATATGGCAGGCATCTTACATTTTAATCTTACTTAATCATCATAAATAAGGTAAGAACTAGTATCATGAGGTAAGAACTAGTATCACCTTCATTTTAGAGATGAAAAAAAAAATCGTTTTCCTGGGACACACTGCTATAAACAGAAGAGCCAGAAATTGCATCCTAACATCCTGCTCTTACCCACTGCATTGCACTCCATCTCTGACACTATAGTTCATTGAATGCAATGCCTTAGAAAGCATGAGTGTAACAGAGAAGATAGGTGGAAGATGCGAAGAAAGAATGTTAAATGTGGAAAGAGGAATAACATGGAGTTTTACCAAGAGTGGAACTGAGGGAATCTTAGTCACACAATTGGCTCTTGTTGAACTGAATTGTTTTCTCAGGTGCCTTGTTAATGGGCAGTGATGTGGGTGGGTCATTCACACATTCTGATCGCTAGAAGAGGACAAACTTATGCTATAGAGGATTACATATTTTTTAGTACTTTTTTATTTTGAAATAATTTTAGACTCAAAAAAGTTATAAATAAAGTACAGAGAACTTCATACTCCTTTACTCAGTCTCCCCCAATTATTAATATTTTACATTTGTTTTTATCATTTTCTCTTTCTTTAGATACTTAATATTATTTTATGAACCATTTGGGAATAAGTTACATACACAATGGCGCTATACCCCTAAATACTTTGGTGTACATTTTTTTAAGAATAAGTAAATTCTCTTACGTAACCACATTATAATGGTTATCTTCTGAAAATTAACACTGATTCAATGCTAATGTCTATAGATTTTATTTATATTTCACCAGTACCAATAAAAATATTTTGGGAGGGTGTGTTCCAGCACCAACCTAGGATCACATGATGCATTTAATTGTCATGTCCCTTTAAGTCAGGAACAGTTTCTTTGTCTTTTTCCATTTTAACATTTTAAAAAGGAGTTCAGGTCAGCTGTTTTGTGAACTGTCTTTCAACTTGAGTTTGTCTGATGTTTCCTCATGATTGGATTGAAGTTACACACTTTGGGGGGGAATAACACTGAAGCAAAGCTGTGTTCTTCTCAGTGCATCGTGTCAGGAGGCACATGATACTAATTTGTCCCATTACTGCTGATATTAACAGGTTTCTTTAGTGTAAAGTTGCAATTTTTCAATGGATTAAAGTTAAAATTTGATTTAGATGCTGGTTTCTGGGAATTTGTTTCAAAGAAGGTCCATTACCCGAGCAACTTTGAATATTCTGAAAAATCTAGTTTCCCGATCTCTAAATCTCAGGAACACACTGCGAAAAGTGGTGATTCAGCTGAGATATTCCTTTAGGGAGAATTAACCTAACTCCCACCCCTGTCACCAGAATCTCAGGTTGTGCTTCTGTTGGTACTTAAGGAAGTGTCTTGGTATTTGGTGAATCTTTAATAGATACATGAAATATCAAAATATTTCTATGTTAAAACAAAATAAGATGTTTACCATAGATTCAGATTATGGGTGAGCAGAGTAATTTCTAGAGCAATTGCTCTTGGGCTGGGAATAGGGGGGTGTGATCAATTAGCTCTGAGCTGTTGTTGGACAAGGAAATAGATGCCTTCCTATCTAGTCTGAAGGCCCAATTCATTGCAGCAAGATTAGGCTAAGTGGGAAGGGCTGACATCTGAAATGGCAACCTTCCCTGAAATGGAGGAAGCTCAGTTTGGTAGAACATCATCTCCTGGAAGGCAGTAAGGGATAGTGCTACTTGTGAACATTTGGGGATTATATTAACTGATGGAGGTGTCCAGACAGCAGGCAGTTGGGTCTACCAGCAGCCCATGTGTGTGTGTGTGTGTGTGTGTGTGCGTGCGTGCGTGCTTGTATGTGTCATGGGGAAATGGGGAAGGTGTGTAAGTGGGGGTGGCACAGATAGAGAAGAAAATTAGAAAACAAAGGCAGATGAGGACCCAACTGTCAAGGGCTTGGGGCATTAAGCAGATGCACAGACTGGTACTCCAGCCCAGGGAAACAAATCAGAAGACTGTAGAACTGGACTACAAACCAAGTCTGGGCTGGTACTAAGTATCACTTGAAGGAGACTCCTGACAGAGAGGCTAGAGAACTAGTGAAATTTTTAGCCTAAAGTCTGGTCTGGTCTTAGAGATTGAGGAAAAGAAACAGAGAATTTCAGCTGGTGGAGAAGCAGGGCACAGGGTCTGTGGACCAAGTGTGATGGCTTATGCTGTTAAAGATCTGAGGCACATAATCAGCATTTAGGCAATCAGTGTGAGCAGTTGTATTCACCTCAACCAAGCTACACTCACCTTAGGGTTGCACTGTTATTGGGTGGGGTAGGGTTTTTTTGCATTTTATGAAAATTTCTCTCTTTCAAGGTTATCCTTCAATCACATATCATTTGCGCAATGTGTTGGGACTGAGAAACACATAGCATGATTTGGTCTGGTCTCCATTCCCTTCCAAGAAATACCTTAAGACTGAGAAACATGGTTTTCTTTCCATACATTTGAGTTGGGTGACAGTAGAAGGAGAAAACCAGAATGCTCAATGAAATATGTATTGTTAAAGAACTGTCAGAATAAAATTATTTTAGAAAATAATTGCTTTAAAAAAAATTGGGTAAGATGTAGACATAGAGAATGGAGTTGAGGACACGCGGGGGGGAAGGGGAAGCTGGGACGAAGTGAGAGAGTGGCATGGATATATATACACTACCAAGTGTAAAATAGATAGCTAGTGGGAAGCAGCCGCATAGCACAGGGAGATCAGCTCTGGGCTTTGTGACGACCTAGAGGGGTGGGATAGGGAGGGTGGGAGGGAGGCTCAAGAGGGAGGGCATATGGGGATATATGTATGCATATGGCTGATTCTCTGTGTTGTACAGCAGAAACTAACACAACATTGTGAAGCAATTATACTCCAATAAAGATGTATTTTAAAAAAAGACAATGATTGCTTTTAAAAAAAATGCCCGTTCTTGCCTCTGTAATTCTGTTCCTTTTCAGCTTCCTTTTTTAAAATCCCTTTCTTCTCCCATGACATTTCCTATTCGTTTAATTTAAGCAATGTTCCTAGAGAGTTTTATAAACATAAAATGGGGCAATGGAAACCCATAGAAACACATGTGTGTGTGTATATAAAGCATTTTTGGGGTCAAAGCTTTGCAGGGCTCATGCAATTGGGAAAAAGAAGTGTTTCATTGTGATCACACTGCTATTTGAATCTAGGGTTGTTGTCATCATGATTTAACATTTATTGCAAGTCTATAGTCCCCTGGACAAGACCCTGGAATTACATGTCAACTCTGCTTAGTGAATTTATGCTTGAAACTATATAGCAAAGCCACAAAATGGAAAAAGATAATTCTTCCAAAACAGAAATATTGAATAATGCATTCCCAGAAAAGGTAGGTAAGGAGAAAATGAGTTTGATCCAGGCAGTTAAGAATGAAGCACGTGTGAGAAGACTTAAATATAGAGCTTAGGGTTGGTTTGCAGCCATTTCCAAAAACGCTGGGAGGGACCATGGAGACTGCATGACCTAACACTTTAATCCTCCTCTGCCACAGCTCAGACCCCATGGGGAGGAGTCTTGATGAGGAGACTCCCTGTCTTGGATAATAATAACAAGCTGCCCTCTCTGTGGCAGATTTTCAGGTGGAAGTCTTACTCTGCTCTTTGCATAACCAATGCAGCAAATAATCCAGTCCTCAAACTGGGAGGGAAACCCTGAGGGTTTTTTTTAAGGATGTAAATGTCATTCAAAAATAAAGATAAAATTTCTTAGAATAAGTTTTTTTTCCCTTTAACATGTGCGTCAGACCATCTCTTTCCTACCTCAGACACCCCCTACACTTTTTAATATTAAATGTCTCTTAATAACAAAAGTAAACTGCATGTTATTTATGGAAACTGCACAATATTAACTTTGCTAATTACATGGTTGCTCACTTTCCCAGGACCCCGTCACCTCCTGTTTATTTCCAACTGCTGTGGCCACCATGTGTTTTAAGAGTAAGACAGAAATAATAAACTGCAAGTTTCACATGTTATTTCTGCAGCTCACACAGGGAATTTGCCGTCTGGGTTTGTAGGGTGTGTCATCTCAAGACTGAATGGAGTGAGTTGGGCTTCCCTTTTCACCTGCCTGTATAACTTTGGGGAAATTTCAAATGGAATTTTGAGGCCAAAACAACCCAGGTTCAGAGACCCGGTATGGCAACTTACTTAGTATGTGAAATCTTCAGCAAGTAGCTTCTCTGCCTCTTGGCTCTCTCTATATAAATTAATGATAATGAGTCCTAATTTCTAGTGTGGCTCTGAATCTCAAATGGTGTGATACAAGATGGTGCCTGGGTGCTTGGCATAGGGTAAGTTGTCAATGAATGATGGTTCTTAGTTTCTTTCCATTCCATTTTATGTTCCTTCAAGCTTTTGAATGCTAAACTGAGAAGGCACAAAAGATGGCATATATACCAGCCTTGCTCTAAATCCAGAATTAAAAGCTCAAACTGGGCTACGTTCTGCAGGGGGATTTGCTGTGTCATGAGAACTACTATTTGCCTGGTGTTAACTATTCCTCCCATCCCCCCTTGGTTAGTGAACTGGTGCCACCACCTGCTTATTGGAGAACTGGGCTATTTGTAGAGGGATGTGCATCTCTGGACCCCAGAACTGAGCTTGACTAAACTGATAAGTCAGTCAGCAACCCTTTACTGAGGTCTACTAAAAATGGCAGGAGTGGTTCAGCCTCTCCAGATCTGTGAAATAATTCCTGTGGTTACATCAACTTGCGTCTTTGGATCTATAAATTCTTTCTGTCTTTTATTTTTTTCCAAGGGCTTTCTACTTGAATACTGTTTTGCCTCAAACAGCCTGTTCCATTCTGACAGAGTGGAGATATGGAGTTTCCCTCAACTGACACAGCTTGGCTAAGTGCCAGCCAAGAGTTCCTCCAGGGTATTTTAGCTGTGGGATAAGTTACAGATAGCTTGGCCTTGCTATCTGCAACGATCATTTGTTGTAGTAATAACAATCACTGGGTACATAATTGGTTGTCTAAAAACGTGAACTTTATTAATTACCCTCAATTTCTGCTTGGCTGCTGGCAGCTACATCTAGACTCTATTTCTTGGCATTCTCTCATCTGCCATTTCTACCACAAATCCTTTACTGATTTTTAGCTGCCTGCTTTCCTCTATTTCATTGTCTGTCTTTCACCCTATGGCTTTTACTGTGATTTTTCACTAAACCGGAGATTTAATGTCCTCCTCCGTTGTAAGGGAAAGAAACTGAGTCCCCTTGAATCAGTATCTCCTCATCTCTTCTGTTTTTCTGTGTCTGCTATAGCCCGATAACCTATTACTGAAGTAGGCTATGCATTTCTAGACTATCAAATCCATTCAGTGTACACTTATTGAACATATGGCCTCAACTAGTCAGGCAGTAGGCTTGCAGCTGGAAACAGAGGTGAAACCCCCTCTCTGTCCTTGAAGAACTCCCATTCCATTTGGGAAGTTAGGCATTTAAACAAACAACCACCATACAATGTGCTAAATGCTATAACTAAAGTATAAACAAAGTGGCTTTTGGGGGTGTGATGTTGCCTTCATATGCATCTGAAGCAAGCTATAGTATTTTGACCTCCTCTAGAGTAACTATATATCTCTGTTTGCCCAGCAGTTCTGATTTATTAATAGGGCCCTCTTTCACTTTTGGTGTCTTTATTTCAAAGATAAATTGCATGGTTTTCCTATTTATAAATCAAAGACCAATATATGAGGCTAGTTTAGTTGAGGAACAGTTACATTGCTATTTATCAATCATTTTTGAGTTGCCTGGATTTACATAAGTGGTTGACGCAATGGGGTAGGTTCCTGATCTGGTTCACCTTTCTCACCAGCAGTAATACTGTACTTTTTTCAGCTTACATCAAATGTAGGGAGACAATCCTTTGCCCCAGCCTCTTTGTGTTCTTTTAATAAATAGATTCAACAATAGTACGAGTTTCCAAAAGCATTTTTTCCCTCACCCATTTGAGTTTTAAAATAACTCCCCAAGTAGCTGACTAAATATCTGGGGGGGGGGGGGGAAAGACTAGTCCATAGAAAACTATTTTAAAATAGAATAGAAAAGAAAAAAATTGGAGTATCCTTCATGCCATGATGATGTGTTATTTTATATAACTTGTCTCAGCTTTTAATATACACACACATATATATGTACTGTCTTGATGAAAATGTATTTCTTTTCTTTAAAATTTTTTAATTTAAGTTAATTTATTTTTTATACAGCAGGTTCTTATTAGTTATCCAGTTTATACATATTAGTGTATACATGTCAATCCCAATCTCCCAATTCATCCCACCACCAACACCATCACCCACCACTTTCCGCCCTTGGTGTCCATTCGTTTGTTCTCTACATCTGTGTCTCTATTTCTGCCCTGCAAACAGGTTCATCTGTACCATTTTTCTAGGTTCCACATATATGCGTTAATATACAATATTTGTTTTTCTCTTTCTGACTTAATTCACTCTGTGTGACAACCTCTAGATCCATCCACATCTCTACAAATGACCCAATTTTGTTCCTTTTTATGTCTGTGTAATATTCCATTGTATATATGTACCACATCTTCTTTATCCATTCATCTGTCGATGGGCATTTAGGTTGCTTCCATGACCTGGCTACTGTAAATAGTGCTGCAATGAACATTGGGGTGCATGTGTCTTTTTGAATTATGGTTCTCTGTGGGTATATGCCCAGGAGTGGGATTGCTGGGTCATATGGTAATTCTATTTTTAGTTTTTTAAGGAACCTCCATACTGTTCTCCACAGTGGGTGTATCAATTTACATTCCCACCAACAGTGCAAGAGGGTTCCCTTTTCTCCACACCCTCTCCAGCATTTATTGTTTGTAGATTTTTTGATGATGGCCATTCTGACTGGTGTGAGGTTATACCTCATTGTAGTTTTCATTTGCATTTCTCTAATGATTAGTGATGTTGAGCATCCTTTCATGTGTTTGTTGGCAATCTGTATATCTTTTTTGGAGAAATGTCTGTTTAGGTCTTCTGCCCATTTTTTGATTGGGTTGCTTGTTTTTTTAATATTGAGCTGCATGAACTGTTCATATATTTTGGAGATTAATCCTTTGTCCGTTGATTCGTCTGCAAATATTTTCTCCCATTCTGAGGGTTGTCTTTTCATCTTGTTTATAGTTTCCTTTGTTTGCAAAAGATTTTAAGATTCATTAGGTCCCATTTGTTTATTTATTTTTTTTATTTCCATTACACTAGGAGGTGGATCAAAAAAAATCTTGCTGTGATTTATGTCAAAGAGTGTTCTTCCTATGTTTTCCTCTAAGAGTTTTATAGTGTCTGGTCTTACATTTAGGTCTCTAATCCATTTGGAGTTTATTTTTGTGTATGATGTTAGGGAGTGTTCTAATTTCATTCTTTTACATGTAGCTATCCAGTTTTCCCAGCACCACTTATTGAATAGACTGTCTTTTCTCCATCGTATGTTCGTGTCTCCTTTGTCATAGATAAGTTGACCATAGGTGTGTGGGTTTATCTCTGGGCTTTCTATCCTGTTCCACTGATCTATATTTTTTTGTGCCAGTACCATATTGTCTTGATTACTGTAGCTTTATGATATAGTCTGAAGTCAGGGAATCGGATTCCTCCAGCTCCGTTTTTTTCCCTCAAGACTGCTTTGTCTATTCGGGGTCTTTGGTGTCTCCATACAAATTTTAAGATTTCTTGTTCTAGTTCTGTAAAAAATGCCACTGGTAATTTGACAGGGATTACATTGAATCTGTAGATTCCTTTGGGTAGGATAGGCATTTTCACAATATTGATTCTTCCAATCCAAGAACATGGTATATCTCTCCATCCGTTTGTGTCATCTTTGATTTCTTTCATCAGTGTCTTATAGTTTTCTGAGTACAGGTCTTTTACCTCCTTAGGTAGGTTTATACCTGGGTATTTTATTCTTTTTCTTGCAATGGTGGATGAGATTGTTTCCTTAATTTCTGTTTCTGATCTTTCGTTGTTAGTGTATAGGAATGCAAGAGATTTCTGTGCATTAATTTTGTATCTTGCAAATTTACCAAACTCATTGATTAGCTCTAGTAGTTTTCTGGTGGCCTCTTTAGGATTCTGTATGTACAGTATCATGTCATCTGCAAACAGTGACCGTTTTACTTCTTCTTTTCCAATTTGTATTCCTTTTATTTCTTTTTCTTCTCTGATTGCCATGGCTAGGACTTCCAAAACTATGTTGAATAATAGGGGTGAGAGTGGACATTCTTGTCTTGTTCCTGATCTTAGAAGAAATGCTTTCAGTTTTTCACCATTGAGAATGATGCTTGCTGTGGGTTTGTCATATATGGCCTTTATTATGTTGAGGTAGATTCCCTCTATGCCCACTTTCTGGAGAGTTTGTATCGTAAATGGGTGTTGAATTTTGTCAAAAGCTTTTTCTGCATCTATTGACATGATCATATGGTTTTTATTCTTCAATTTGTTAATATGGTATATCACATTGATTGATTTGCATATATTGAAGAATCCTTGCATCCCTGGGATAAATCCCACTTGATCATGGTGTATGATCCTTTTAATGTGTTGTCGGATTCTGTTTGCTAGTATTTTGTTGAGGATTTTTGCATCTATATTCATCAGTGATATTGGTCTGTAATTTTCTTTTTTTGTAGTATGTTTGTCTGGTTTTGGTTATCAGGGTGATGGTGGCCTCATAGAATGAGTTTGGGAGTGTTCCTTCCTCTGCAATTTTTTGGAAGAGTTTGAGAAGGATGGGTGTTAACGCTTCTCTAAATGTTGGTTAGAATTCACCTGTGAAGCCATCTGGTCCTGGACTTTTTTTTTTGTTGGAAGATTTTTAATCACAGTTTCAATTTCATTACTTGTGATTGGTCTGTTCCTATTTTTTATTTCTTCCTGGTTTAGTCTTGGAAAGTTATACCTTTCTAAGAATTTGTCCATTTCTTCCAGATTGTCCATTTTATTGGCATAGAGTTGCTTGTAGTAGTCTCTTATGATGCTGTTTTGTATTTCTGCAGTGTCCATTGTAACTTCTCTTTTTTCATTTCTGATTTTATTGATTTGAGTCCTCTCCCTCTTTTTCTTGATGAGTCTTGCTAAAGGTTTATCAACGTTGGTTATCTTCTCAAAGAACCAGCTTTTAGTTTTACTGATCTTTGCTATTGTTTTCTTTGTTTCTATTTCTTTTATTTCTGCTGTGATCTTTATGACTTCTTTCCTTCTTCTGACTTTGGGTTTTGTTTGTTCTTCTTTCTCTAGTTCCTTTAGGTGTAAGCTTAGATTGTTTATTTGTGATTTTTCTTGTTTCTTGAGGTAGGCTTGTATTGCTATAAACTTCCCTGTTAGAACTGCTTTTGCTGCATCCCATAGGTTTTGGATCGTCATGTTTTTGTTGTAACTTGTCTCCAGGTATTTTTTGATTTCCTCTTTGATTTCTTCAGTGATCTCTTGGTTATTTAGTAACGTATTGTTTAGCCTCCATGTGTTTGTGTTTTTTAATGTTTTTTTCCCTGTAATTGATTTCTAATCTCATAGTGTTGTGGTCAGAAAAGATGCTTGATACGATTTCAATTTTCTTAATTTTACCAAGACTTGATCTGTGACCCAAGATGTGATCTATCCTGGAGAATGTTCTGTGTGCACTTGAGAAGAAAGTGTAATCTGCTGTTTGTGGATGGAATGTCCTATAAATATCAATTAAATCTATCTGGTCTAGTGTGTCATTTACCGCTTGTGTTTCCTTATTAATTTTCTCTCTGGACTATCCATTGGTGTAAGTGAGGTGTTACAAAGTCCCCCACTATTATTGTGTTACTGTTGATTTCCTCTTTTATAGCTGTTAGCATTTGCCTTATTATTGAGGTGCTCCTGTGTTGGGTGCATATATATTTATAATTGTTATATCTTCTTTTTGGATTGATCCCTTGATCATTATGTAGTGTCCTTCCTTGTCTCTTGTAACATTCTTTATTTTAAAGTAAATTTTATCTGATATTTGTATTGCTACTCCAGCTTTCTTTTGATTTCCATTTGCATGCAATATCTTTTTCCATCCCCTCACTTTCAGTCTGTATGTGTCCCTAGGTCTGAAGTGGGTCTCTTGTAGACAGCATACATACGGGTCTTGTTTTTGTATCCATTCAGCAAGCCTGTGTCTTTTGGTTGGAGCTTTTAATCCATTCACGTTTAAGGTAATTATCAATATGTATGTTCCTATTAACATTTTCTTAACTGTTATGGGTTTGTTTTTGTATGTCCTTTTCTTCTCTTGTGTTTCCCACTTAGAGAAGTTCCTTTAGCATTTGTTGTAGAGCTGATTTGGTGGTGCTGAATTCTCTTAGCTTTTGCTTGTCTGTAAAGCTTTTGATTTCTCCATGGAATCTGAATGAGATCCTTGCCGGGTAGAGTAATCTTGGTTTTAAGTTATTCCCTTTCATCACTTTAAATATAACATGCCACTACCTTCTGGCTTGTAGAGTTTATGCTGAGAAATCAGCTGTTAACCTTATGGGAGTTCCCTTGTATGTTATTTGTCGTTTTTCCCTTGTTGCTTTCAATAATTTTTCTTTGTCTTTAATTTTTGTCAATTTGATTACTATGTGTCTCGGCGTGTTTCTCCTTGGGTTTATCCTGCCTGGGGCTCTCTGTGCTTCCTGGACTTTGGTGGCTATTTCCTTTCCCATGTTATGGAAGTTTTCGACTATAAACTCTTCAAATATTTTCTCAGGTCCTTTCTCTCTCTCTTCTCCTTCTGGGACCCCTATAATGCGAATGTTGTTGTGTTTAATGTTGTCCCAGAGGTCTCTTAGGCTATCTTCATTTCTTTTCATTCTTTTTTCTTTATTCTTTTCCGTGGCAGTGAATTCCACCATTCTGTCTTCCAGATCACTTATCCGTTCTTCTGCCTCATTTATTCTGCTACTGATTCCTTCTAGTGTATTTTTCATTTCAGTTATTGTATTGTTCATCTCTGTTTGTTTGTTCTTTAATTCTTCTAGGTGTTTGTTCCTTAATTCTTCTAGGTCTTTGTGAAACATTTCTTGCATCTTCTCGATCTTTGCCTCCATTCTTTTTCCGATGTCCTGGATCATCTTCACTATCATTATTCTGAATTCTTTTTCTGGAAGGTTACCTATCTCCACTTCATTTAGTTGTTTTTCTGGGGTTTTATCTTGTTCCTTCATCTGGTAGCTAGCCCTCTGCCTTTTCATTTTGTCTATCTTTCTGTGAATCGAAGATGTATTTCATAATGTGGGTCTAAGCCAATAGAAGTTTGAATTAACTGCTCTAGACAAGCTTACCTAGGCACAGAATGAAGTGCTCAGAGCTGATTGCAGGCTAGAATATAGAGGTCACCCAAAAGGGATTCTGTTAACATCTGAACCATCCAGAATCCTAGTGGAATCTCCCAGGAAAAAGTAGAATATTGGTGCTAGGGACATTCTCTATCAGGGTACCAATTTGTGTGATGATTAGTTCATGAGATACCATGTTTAACTGTATGTGCCAGTTAACATTAGGTTTTTCTTTTAAAATTAATTAATTAATTAATTTGGCCGTGTTGGATCTTCGTTGCTGTGCACAGGCTTCTCTAGTTGTGGTAAGCGTGGGCTACTCTTCGTTGCGGTGCGCAGGCTTCTCATTGCGGTGGCTTCTCTTGTTGTGGAGCACGGGCTCTAGGTGCGCAGGCTTCAGTAGCTGTGGTGCATGGCCTTAGTTGCTCCATGGCATGTGGGATCTTCCCGGACCACAGATTGAACCTGTGTCCCTTGCATTGGCAGGTAGATTCTTAACCACTGCGCCTCCAGGGAAGTCCCAACATTAGGGTTTTTTTGCATGACCAGATATTTTGGACTGTGAACTCTTTGAAGACAGGGCCTGTGTGTTATTGCTAGAGGCTAAAACAGTGCCTGTACCATAGCAGGAGTTTCCTGTGTACCCTGACTTTTGTTTCCTTCATACTACGCAACATACATATGTTGCCATTAAAGTCCTTTCTGCCTCATCCACTGGGAACCATGTCTTATCATCTTTGTTTTTTTCTAATGTCTAATTCAACACCTAAAAGTAGATATTCAGTAAATTCATTCATTCAATAAATGTTTTCTCTGTTATTCTGCAGAGTATTTGCTGTCAGCTGTGCAACAATAGTTCTAGAAGGCACACAGGTGAACAGGTTTGATAGATAGCAACTCTGTGAAGAACAAAGTCTACTGTGGCCTAAATGGCATCATACTGCATAGCAAGTCACACTTTCCACTGATTTTTACACTGTATTATTTTACTTTCCATTCCTTTTGCTTAAAGTTTTGGTTTTTCTCCAAAAGTTTTGTGTGTCAACCCTATCTCCTACCGTCAAGCATTTCTTACTTCGTGTGTGTTTTTTTCCATATACTTTGCCCCCTAAGTCACTATGGAGCTGTAATAACATGGTCTAAACACCTACCTTCTGACCACTCTTACCGAGGGCATCAGCTTTTTCTTTGCTGCAGTTGGGGAGCC
The DNA here is from genome assembly GCF_028564815.1 of Eubalaena glacialis. Classification (NCBI taxonomy): domain Eukaryota; kingdom Metazoa; phylum Chordata; class Mammalia; order Artiodactyla; family Balaenidae; genus Eubalaena; species Eubalaena glacialis. The sequence goes on along the minus strand of NC_083727.1, from coordinate 36,608,088 downwards.
TTCATGGCACAGAGCTTCCTCTCCCTACCAGTCCCACCACCAGACCTACCTCTCCAGCTTCAGTGATTGCTGCTGTTTCTAATCTCAGGTGATTCCAATGTGCAGTGAAATTAAGAACAACTGCTTAGGCAGAGAATGAAGCCACTTCATATTTAAAGTTCAAGAACTTTCTTCAGCACTCAAAATATATTTATGTCTCTTCTAGCCTTGCCCAAATCTGACAGTATTCATATTGCTGTTGGAGGTAAAGCAGTTAGAATGTATGTTACCCAAGGGGGAAAAGGCATTAAATCATTACTTAACCTCTCACCTGTGCTGGTTATTAATCTATTTTCTTACCTTCCAGATACCATTTTATATTCCACTTTGTGATGCTGGGGCTGGGAATCTACAAATGACAATTTTTAGCCATCTGGCTCCTTGGGGGTGCTAGAGGAAGACCCTGTAGGAGGGAGGAGGAACTTGCTTCTTCCTGTCTGCTTTCTGTTCCTTCAGCATCACCCCAGCACTGACCTTTCGCCCTGGAGTGGCAGGAGGTATTAGTTTCCAGCTTCTTTGGGTGCTCCCAGAATCAGTCTCACTGCACCCTCTGAGAGGAGCTGGCAGCAATCAGGTGTGGATCCCAGCCTGTGGGCACCTCCTCCAAGATTCTAGGTTACTGTAATCTCCTGTAGTTATTACCTGTGTTGCTTTAGTGTCTTAAGAAAAAAAAATCTTTCAATACTTGTTTAACCAGTTTCCTATATTAAATTACTGTGTGCAATATCTGTTCTTTTCTTCTCTGACTGGATCTGACTCTTAAATTACCTTACTTCAAATTAGTCTTCAGATTATCCAGTTTAACCAGTATGGCTCTACAATGAGGTGGGCTTTCAAGGGAGGCAAAAAACAAGAAGGCTCAGGTAGCTTGTCTCCATCTGGGGCAATGATAGTGTGCTGGAAATCTTCCTAGGGGCCAAAACTGGGGGAGAGGATGCGAGAATGAAGAAGAGGTGGACAGACATGGGGGACGAAAGTACACTGGGTACAGTCCTTCATAATTTTGCTTGATCTGTTTTAGCTGAGAAACTCTGGGAGTATGAATCAGAGATAAATGGTAAGCAAGGAAGAATCCATAGTAATCCACAGTGACATTTGTTAGTAATACAAACCTTATGGCCTCCATCCCCTTTCCTTCCTATAGGCCCACAGTTTACAATTCTTTTCTGTATTTGTGGTCTCATCCTTAATCACAGGGCAGTGCAAATTGCTAATCTTCTTTTGGATGTGCGATTCACTCCTCCTACTGCTAAGAGTAGACCATCCTATCTGTTCTTACATAACATGTAGTAAATCCATTTGGATATGTTTCATTAAGTCAAAAATTTAGGTTCTGCTTTCTCAGATTTGTCTATTTTGGTCAGCAGTATCTTAACTCTAAAAATAAGGTGGGTTCTATTTGGTCCAATTATCCCTACCGCATCTAATATATTTAACGTTAAAACCATTTTTATATAAGCAATGAGTTGACTCACATACTGTCATGAATGAACTTTGGGCATTAATGAGGGAGAGTTAAATTCACACACCACTTTCTTATACTGTTTCATTGTCTTGAGACTTTGCTATTATTAACTTTTTTTGGAGTTATTTTGTGCTAAAACTGAACGAATATAATCACCTCCTGAGTATATTTTTGCATATGCAACAATGTAAAGAAAAAGCAAATCTTACTAAGATGCAGAACCTAGGATCAACAGCTAGTCTAGAGGTTCAACCCTAGAAGGGTTCTGAATCACAGGCTCAGGCCTGTGATTCAGATTGTTACGCCAAAAAATTGCAGAGGTGAATTTTGGTGGGGTTACTTATCAATAACTGAAACCACAAATATTAACTTTATGAATGTCTGGGTGCTACTTTGCCATAAGTGCACCAACTCTCAAGATTATATATTAAATTTTCATATTCATGCTAAAGAAATGGGATAACTATTCGCCAGTATATTTAGGGGAAATTTAATACAGCCTAGATCCTCTACCATGAATTCTATATCTCCTGGCCTCTAAAGAGATCTTTATTTCTTGCTTCTGATGCTTATTACTAATTATAGAAAAATTTTTAGTCTTAATATCTGTTGAACTGGCTGAGCAATACTGCAGCTTTCTTTTCCTAATCCAAAGAAGCTCCTCTGCCTGTTCTTTGATGAGTCTGTCTCTCTGTATGATCAGCACTCTCTATGGTGTTGGAAGGGATGCTCTGTACCTTCTTTGAAAGGGAGAGTCAACTCCTGTTTGTCATCTGAAAATGGTTTCCCTATTGTATGATAACATCCAGGAAACAATCATCCTTTTTCTGTCACCTTGAATGGGTATGTTGAGCCACATTGTTAATATTGTCTAGTTTATTCTTACGTTGATTATGTTAGTTTCAGTGCATAGTGTAATCGAGACCTTCAAGACCTTCAACTGAACCTTTTATTCTGACCTGTGATTATTCTGCAGGACCATTCATTAACTTAAAAGGAATATGGATGACTAACTGTAACCCTACCATCTGACTGGGAAAACAAAAAAAAACAACAATGATAATAAACCCTTCAAAATATTTGCCACCAGGAAGCAGTGAATAGGAGAAAGATCACTGAAAATGGAGTCAATAGAGTTTCTAGTCAAAGTACTACTACTTATTAACTGTGTGACCATGGGCATTTCACTTAACCACTCTGAACCTTAGTTTCCTATTCTATAATGCAAAATGTAAGTTATAATATGCATTTCTTCTACCTCACAGACGATGAACTCTTAAGAGCCTGGAAATTCCCCAACTCTTCTAGGCAGGTTGACTTTCTGGAAAAGGGCTTTATTTTCAGGGGATTTGATTATTGAGTTATCTTTATATTCCACTGCTGTCAGTAGATTTACCATAAATGCTTCCTGAGAGTCTCTCTCTTGAAGAGATTCAGGCCGCAGTTAAGTTCATCCCAATTAAAAATAGAACCCTGAGAAGCAGCAGCTGTAGCACCTCTTAAACCTCTTCAAATAACATTGAATGACTAAGTGCCTGCTACTGTGGAGATAGTGCCCACAAAAGCAGCAGCAGGCCCTCTCAGAAGACGATAACACTTTAAGTGGCTGTCAGTCCTTAGTAATTTCTAGTAGTTCAGGGGATGCTACCTTATCTTCTAAGAGTTCTAAAAGTTCCTGGGTTGGGGGGGGGGAATCGCATGTTTGTTATTAAAAAACAAAAAACCCCAAAAAACTCCCTCCCCACAACAAAATCTTTCAAAACAATACTGAACAAATAGGCATACAAGTCATAACGAAGTTCTGTCATCTGAATGGAGTAGGTAGCTGTAGTAATGTTGATGTCTGGCAGGTGTTGGGTAAAGGGCTGATGAAGCGATTGCATTTAGAAAATGAGCATTGATTTCTAGGAAGATGGACAAATTTACTTCCTTTCTTCCTATTTCTTGAAGAAATTACTAGCTTTCAGAAACATGACTCAAGAATTGAATTCAGCTCTAATGGATTTTCTTTTGATTCTTTAAGAAGAGTTTGAAAACAAACTTTCCTTATCTTCTCCATAATAGAAATTCTGACTATTAAGAAATTACCAAATGAAAAATTATAGAAGGTACTGTGTTTGTAAGGCAAAGCTCAGAGGAAGATCTCTATTGTATTTCAACCAGTATTCACTGTGGAGACATTTCTTTTCCCTTTTCTTAAATCTAAATTGCGTGTATTCATTAATAGAAAAATGACAACTATTTAGGCTGCCAAATCTCTTTTATAAACATTTCCTCAGGTAGGTAGGATTTTTATATACTTTCTGAAAGGGCCAAGTTGACAGACGTGGACTTTTGCTTCATTACCACAGAGCTCTGAATCCAAATCCCTGAGTCAAAATATATGCCATTCACTTCCTACATTTGGTTGTGTGATCCCTCTGAAGGTTGACCTAAGAGAGTCCTTTCTGATGAGACTTTCAGCACAACCATTAGTCCCTAGATAAACATGGGAATGTAGTCATTTGCAAAGTAAAAGCTCCCGAAGCAAAGGTTTGTCCTTTACAGTAAGAACAGGTCCAGTTTTCCTTAAAAGCTATGTGGTGTGATTTGAGAAATCTTGAACGCCTTGTCCCAAGTATGTTTCCCGTTGAGCTCTAAATTTTCACAGATAGTGTGTCACTAAGTGGGTTAAATCTGTTTTTTCCAGCCATTCTCTTTAAAATATGGCAATAGCTCTGGAAAGGTCCTGACACCTTAGTGTGCTTGACTTCTAAGATCCTTTCTCCTTTGACAAAAGAGAGAGGGTAGGATGAGAAAACTGGATGGCTGGCAGGGAAAACATGTTGGAAGAAGAAAAATGATGCACAGAATGGAAAATAAAGTGCCATTGTGCCGATGAGAGTCAGCCTGCTCCTCTATCAGATGTCCTGAATTTATGAATGAGGATTCAATATGCCTATGCCCTGTGTTAGCCTTTGGAATGTTCCCATGAGCATCTGGCTGAGTGTAAATTGAGAATATCTTTCTGGAAAAGCAAGCTGGAAATATTTATCAAGGGGATAAATAATATTCATATATATAGAAACAATAATTTCAGTTGCAGGACTCTATCCTAAAAAGTAAAGAGCAGTGAGCAAATTTGGACCCAAAGATGTTCATTGGGACATTACTTATAATTGCAAAAATAATCAAACAAGTTAAATGTTTATTAATAGGAGAATGAATACTATGAGAATGAATTTATGTCATGGATATGACTAAAACAGTATAAAAAATATACTAATAATATGATCTCAAGCATATAAAATACATATGCATAGATAAAAGAATAGAATTTTAATTAGTGGTTGTCATGTTTCTTTATTCCTTTTGTATTTTCCAAATTTTCCACAATGGTCATTTATTACTTTAGAAACAGAAAAAAATATTATTAAGAAATTCATCCAAAAGCAAATATTTGTGTCAAGGTTATAAACCTAAAATATAGTGTCCTCTGAGGAGGTTGTCTATTGCTGTATAGCAGTTTCCCAGTGGATAATTAAAGATCTGTCAGACTTTCCCTTAGGTATGGGTCCTTTATATTCAAGGGCTATAAGTCTACATAAAGATGTCTACATAGGATGAAATTTGGCACCGAATGTTTGACTTTGGATAGTATTATAGCTTGCTGTGGCCAAATTTGAGATTAAAAACAAATTGGATGGAGTTTAGTTTTCTAAGCCGTTTTCTTACAACTGGACAATGGCAGATACATGTGAAAAGCAGAGGAAGCCTTGAGTTAGGTCTCAGCCCAAACATATATGTAATGGTTTCATTTATTCACTGGACATGGACCTGGGTCATCAAACTCTTTTTCCTAAGTTTGGTTTGCTTTCCATGTTTCAGGCACATTTGATATATCTGAAGAGGGGATCTGTACTCACTGTCTTGGTACCATTTTGGTGGTCTTTCCTCCACCTGGAATGCATCTCACACTTATCCCCTCTCATGTTCTTCAGGCCTAAGTTACATGAAAGCTCTTCCTTGAAGCCTCTCCTGCTGCCCCAACAAGTGTGATTGCCCTCCTCCTTTGAGCCTCCATGACACACGTAGTGTGTTTTTACATTAACTTTCTATTAGATTGTCAATTTTTTAAGCACAAGGGCTACTATCTTTTATTCCCCATGCCTTGCCCATCTTGGCAGAATTAAACTTATCTATTTAATGAATCGGGTGTTAATTTGGCTGGCCCAATGTCTCCCTTCTCTCTTCCTCTCTTCATGTAATTTAGATATGATGCCCATCTATCAGCTCAAAAAAGTCACTACAAGTAAAGGTAACAATGAATTTTTCAGAACTTCTCCATGAGGTATCTTTCTAGAGTAAACTATTTATAGATGAAAAACATGGAGTGCAGAGCTACAAACTTCTCATGATTTAAGTTACCAGGGCTCTCTACCATGTTTTATTTAACTTTATAATGTGGAAGAATGATGTGGGCTTTAGTGTTAGAAAGAACTGGTTGAACCTAACCTTGACGTTTATTGGCAGTGGGGTAAATAATTTATCCTCTCCATGCCTCAGTTTCTTGATTTGTAACATGTGAGGTTAATTAATGGCTGTCTCCCAGCCTTGTTGTGAGGACTGTGTGAAATTAGGCATGAAAGCACTTAACATAGTGTCTGGCACACAGATTTAAGTCTCTATGTTCATGAGGGCAGAGGATCCATCATGTCCTGGACAAGTTATGCCCTCCTGGAAAGCCAGGGCTAAGCTCCCTAGAATTTGCAGGGCAGTATTTACTTAATTTCTGGGTCTGTTGCTCTGAAATTACTATTCACATAATACAGGCCCCCAAACAGTGGCCCCGTTTGAAAATTGTGAGGGAACACTGAGATGGAATATTGAATAAATTACTGCAGTTAAAAGCCTATTTAGCTATAAGTTTGTAATCTATGAATTTTTTATACTCAAAGCAGGAGAGTTTAGTGGGCTCCAGAGCTAAACTGCTTGGGTTAAACGTCCTGCTGCTGTGTTGACCCTCTCTGTTTCTGAGAGAGGTTCTTATCTTTAACAAGAACTAATGATAATAATAGTAGTAATAACAAAATACCTGCCACAAAGAGCTGCTCTGAGGATAAAATGAGTGTATGTCTGCCAAGCATTTAGAACAGCGCCTGGCACATAGTAAGCAGTCCACCAAAGCTAGCAACTCCTAATCAATTGATTTAAAAGATGGAGCTCTTCAAGGACCATGTTGAGCCAAGTATTCCAATATTGAAATGAAGCTTTTGTTGTAGCCCTGGTATCCTCTCTGGGGGGAGGAAGGGAGCGTATACTTTGGAGACTTGTGCCTCACAGTGGTTTGGACTTGTTAACAGCACTAGTCAAGGAACACAGTGTGCTGAAAAGGTTGCCAGACCCCAAATGAGATAAGGAGCATCCTGTGAGCAGTGACAGACTTGAACACTCCCAACAAATAGACAAGGAAAGTGATGGCTCTGCCTAAGAAGTCTTGTCCTTCAATCTTGACATCACTGATTTTTTTTTCAGTTGCTGCTGACCATATAAATAAACACAGGAACTTCCTGATAATGGAACATCTTTACTTTCTAATGTAATTTCCACCTCTACTTACAACACGGGCATTTAATATATTGGAAATAAAGTGGTATGCTTGTGTGGATAACCAAGTAACTAGATTATCTGATCCTAATAAATAAAGAAAATGTGTAATTTGCTCTGATTACCAGACCTGTACATTATGGCTAAGTCATTTGATGTTTCAGGGACTGTCTTCTTGTAACTAACCCTTAACTTTCAGATATTGAATCTCCTCTAATGATCTATCAGACTTTTTTCTTCTTTCTCTCCTAATGTTCTACCTCTTGTCTGTTGTCCTTCTTTTGAGTCTTTTTTAAACCTAATAATCTACTAAACTTTGATTGAATATCTATTTTAGCTATTATAGTTTTTAATTTATAATTTGACAGATTATTTAACAGGTTTTTAAGTTTTTTTCTTCTCCCTCCACACTGTCTCTTCTTCCTCTGCTTTTTTTCGGTTGTTGTTTGTTTGTTTCTGCCTTTTGTGTTACGAGATTTCTTCAGATATCTGGTGAACCTAGGTTGTCTATTCATAATTGTGAGACAATAAAAAGGTATATTGACATTGTGATTCACAGAAGATTAAGGGAGTAAATCAGATTTCTCATGGGAGGGGGGAGTCCCCAAAATGTCCCAGTCTTAGTTCTCTCTGTCAGTCTCTGAAGAAGAATTTTACACTGTTTGGGAGGTATAAGGTTGAATGCTAGCATTCTCAGAGCTGAATGTGGACATGGAATGCGAGAGGCTTACTCCTCAGTATGCAGACTTCTACCTAATTGTCCTCACTTTTTAGTCAGGTGTGACAGATTGAATAACAGCACCAATTCTTTATACATCCCTATATTCATGCCCTTTGCTGTATGACTCTGCAGTTCCTCTCACCTCAGAGGTGGAGTCTCTTTCTCCATGAGTTAAATCTGAGCTGGCTTGTTACTTACTTTGGGCAATAGATTATGGCAGAATTGAAAGTGTGGCCTTTCCAAGCCTAGGACTCCAAAAACTTTGTGAATTTTGGCCTGTTCTCTCATACCTGTCATCAGTACAAGGACATTTTGAGCTCTCCTGCTGGAAGATGAGAGGCTTGTGGATCAGTATAGAGTCACTCTGGTCATCCTAGCCCAAGTGAGCCTAGATCAGGCAATCAATCTCCCAATGTGTTTGCATCTCCAGCTAACTCCATATTCATAAACAATGAATTGTTATTGTTGAATACCACTGTGGTTTTGTGGTTGTTTGTTACAAAGCATTATCGCCATAACAGATAACTGCTGCTACAGGGTTTCACCCTCCTCCTCAGGGCTGCAAACCTCTTCAGAAATTAACCTCTTGCCTCTGCCCAGACTGGGTGTAAGTCACCATGTTATATACAGCAGGAAAGGAACTGGGTTGATTAATTGCACCTTATTTGTACTAATCTTCAACCGATCCTCTTCGAGTCACACCCTGGGCCGCATACTCAGATGTCTCTGATGTGATGATTCCTGAGCTTTTCCAGGGCTCTGTGTCATAAGTGGAGTTGTTTCTTTTTGAATCTCCCTCCGTAGGCACCAGGTTTTGGCCTCTTCCTGTTGGCTAAGTCATCTGCCCATCCACGTTCCAGTGTCTGAGATTTTGCTGCTCATTCTTCTCTACCTTCAATCCTCCTTGGTTCATTTTGTCCTTTGGGGTTTAAACTCCTTTAATTCTTTTCCTCTCACATAGAAATATTTTAGGAGGAAGTGTGGATAAATGTGTGTTTCAATTTCATGTTTAGCCAGAAATATCTCCAGTTATTTATTTTTTCCTCCCTGATTCTAAGTCTTGCTTTTTTGTTTGTTGTTTTCTTGTGATTGTTCATCTGCTAGGTGTGCTTTACTTCAGGGTGCTAAATGATATGATTATAAACATCTCTCTGAATAATTTAATAATATGATAATTGACTCCTTTACTAACGCTTTCTCTTGTCTGTGTTGAATCTCATATATTAATTCATTCAATGGCTACTTATCAAGGGTCTACTATGGACCAAGTATTGTGCTAGCACTGGTGAAACAGTGGAGAACAAAATAGACGTGGTTCCTCTTCTCAAGGAACCTACAACATAGAGATCTACCAACTGTCTGCTGTGAACACTTCTTTCTGCATTGTCCTAGTAAATATTATTATTATTTTCTTAAATAAATTTATTTGTTTTTATTTTTATTTATTTTTGGCTGTGTTGGGTCTTTGTGCTGCACGCGGGCTTTCTCTAGTTGTGGCGAGCGGGGGCTACTCTTCGTTGTGGTGCATGGGCTTCTCATTGTAGTGGCTTCTCTTGTTGCTGGGCACAGACTCTAGGCACGCGGGCTCAGTAGTTGTGGCTCTCGGGCTCTAGAGCGCAGGCTCAGTAGTTGTGGCGCACGGGCTTAGTTGCTCTGTGGCATGTGGGATCTTCCCGGACCAGGGCTTGAACCCATGTCCCCTGCATTGGCAGGTGGATTCTTAACCACTGCGCCACCAGGGAAGCCAACCTAGTAATTATTATTGAGATCACCCAACAGCTACCGCCATTGCTCACTGGGGTTTATAATGTGCTGAGCCAGTTTAAGAATGGAGTCACATAGTTGTCAGCTTAACTATTGTGCAGTAACTTATCCTCTTTAACTCTTGGGATCTTCAGTGTAGTGCAGAGTCCTAAAAAAAACTTAGAATATCTGGTCAATGTTTAAAAACTAGGATTACTCTTCTCTTTCTCTCTAACACATATACACAAGCATGCATAATCATGCATGCACACACGTACACATTCTGATTTCCAACTCCTTTAGAAAAATCAAAAGATGCTGCAATATTGGGCCACCTTCCTGCATGGCAATGTTAAGCAGAACTCATAGGGGCTGACCTCTTTATTTTTAATTTTTTAATTTTTAATTTTTCATTTTATTTTTGGCTGCACCACGCAGCTTGTGGGATTTTCATTCCCCGACCAGGGATCAAATCCTGGCCCTCCACAGTGAGAACGCGGAGTCCTAACCACTGGACCACCATGGAATTCCAGGGGCTTACCTCTTTAGATAGGGTATGATCTGTCTCATTTGCCAAGGTCCCCACAACCTCGCATTGTAATAGACCTGTCTGTTTTACACGTTTACAGTATTTGCCTGGCCTCTGTGGGCATTTGAGTTTTCTACATGCTCTGGAAATTAGGAAATTGGAGACTTGTATTTAAAATATTCCGGGGCTTCCCTGGTGGCGCAGTGGTTGAGAATCCGCCTGCCAACGCAGGGGACACGGGTTCGAGCCCTGGTCTGGGAGGATCCCACATGCCGCAGAGCAACTAGGCCCATGAGCCACAACTACTGAGCCTGCGCGTCTGGAGCCTGTGCTCTGCAACAAGAGAGGCCGTGATAGTGAGAGGCCCGTGCACCGCGATGAAGAGTGGCCCCCGCTCGCCGCAACTAGAGAAAGCCCTCGCACAGAAATGAAGACCCAACACAGCCAAAAATAAATAAATAAGTAAATAAAATTTAAAATATTCCTAAGGAATACTTAGTTAATCCATAACTTTCAAAGACATGAGACATACTATTACTTTTCCCAAATCATATTCTTTTTCTGTTATTAATCAGATATCCCTAAATATAAATGTATTTATTTGTATATATTTTTAAATGTATTTCAATATTTGTTCCACCAGTATTTGTTAATGACTAGGTTGTGGATTCTGAACAGGTTTTCAGCCTTCTTAGGTATCTGTGAAATCCCTAATCTACCTGATTTCCAGCTCTTTAGGCCAGATCACTGTCCACAATTGATCTGGTCTATAGCCCCCTCCAAACTGTTTCTGTGTTGTTTTCATTTTCATGTAGTCTCCACACAGTTCTGAACTCATGACTCCATTTATGCAATTTCATGCTCTCCCTTCAGAACCAGTCTTCGTATTTGCTCTCCATGGTATGTTGGCTGTGAATATTCTTTAAAGACTTTAGCCTGGCTTATTCCTCCAGTCCCTATTGCCTCCTATTAACTTTGGTGGTTCAAAAGAACTGTTCACCCTGCCCCTGCATCTCTGCAGAATGTTAGCTGTTTCAGCCCTGCTGAGGCCCACCCCTCCCAAGATCAAAAAAGGGGGTTCAGACATCCTGTAACCCTAGGATCCTATGATAGTTACATTGAGCAAAGCACTCTTGAGATATTAAGATAGATTTGAACACTTGAAATAAACTTTATGGTTGGTTTCCACCTATGGAAACTCATGAAGAGGGATTGATTCTCCTCACCTCCTTAGGAAAAATAAATAAATCTTTGTTCTTTAGATACTATATGGTGCCCTTATATTTTGCCTGATTCCTTCAAGAGATATGAGATTAATAAAAGCAAATATGATCCTAGGGTGTGGAAGTAGGAGGACAATATTACAAGAAAGAGGCTGGTCTCATTCTTCCCTGCAGTGTTCAGTCCACTTCTGGGCATTGTGTTTCCACCTGCACACCATCAAATAAGGGGGAGGTAGTTAAGCTAAAGGATGTCACCACGAGAAACTTTAGGATAAATTGTGGGAACCCAAAGCCATATTATGTGAGGAAAGGTTGAGAAGAGAAGACTTGGGGATGGTTTGAGAGAGGACAAGGAATGTAGTTATCATCAGAACCATCAAATTGCCATGTGGAAGAGAGGGCAGATGACTCCACGGAATTGAAGATGGTTCAATGTGTAGGAACCTAGGGAGACATATTTTGGCTTTTTTTTTTTAAGAAGAATAGTTTAAAGCTGAAATTTGCTGCCCAGGGAGAATATTCTGGACCTCTAAGCAACCAAGCATAAAGTGGATGACCACTTGGTGGGGATGTTGTAGAAGGGATTGACTCATTGATGGGATGGTTGGACCAGATGATTTTTAAAGTTTCCTTTTATCCTGAGATACTAGAGTGTTTGAAATTGTCATGGCAGGTGATTCCGGCACATTAAAAAAATTAAAGTCACAGTATTGTGGCATGTTTTTACATAACCTAAGAATTTATTTACTTCTGCTTATTATAATGGGAATAATAAAATATTAATGTATGAATATGTTCTATTTACTCATATAGCAGATTAGACCTCTTTTTTTTTTTTTTTTTTTTGGTTAAGAAGTGCCACAACACGTTGAAATAAATTTGGCTTTTTTCCCCCCACAAATTAATCACTTGGTCGATTAAGATAAGAACATAGCAAATGTCAGCTTTGGCCACAATTTCTGGGTTAAAAATAACATTTATTCCTTTTCCTTTTTCCTTTTCTCCTTCCAAATTAGTAGAAAAAAGATATAAATACTCTTTTCATATTATTGCTGAGAGTTAAGAATATGGTAAATCTGGACAATCTAGTTAAGAGGACTTATAATTGAATAATTCATTCTCATCTCTATCATGTTGGATGAACCTCAGCCTTATTAACTTTTCTCCCCATAGCCTTACCTAACCTTCTCAATCTGAATTCTTTCCATTTTCTTCCATGTCCCTGGACCACTTCCTGTGTTTTGACTAGGGAGCGGCCATTTGTGAACATGTCTGTTGCCCCCTGTGGATGACAAAAAGGAATCTGTCTTGTACATTTTTGTAATCTCCACAACACCTATTGCCCTCTCCTGCATGAAGTGATTCTCAATAAATGTTTGTGGTTTTAAATGATTTTTATCATAAGCTCATTCCATTTATTCACCACAAGTCTGGTCTAGCAGTTAATATGCTAGCACTCATTAAATAGCTCCTGTGAGATTGTGATGAACTCACTTTGGAAGTTATAGATCACTACCATTATGTGAAAAGATGACAAACCTGATGGCTCTGGACATGTCGGAGCATGGCTGAAAAGGAAATGCGTCTGATTTTTTTTTTTTTAAAAACACAGTTTTAAAGAGGGACCAGCCTTTTCCTGTGGCCTGGAGCCACTGTCTCCTGTGCTTATACAGAGTTGCGAAAGAACAGAGAACACTTGAATCTAGTCCCAGCTCTACTACCAATTAGCAGTGTTGCATCGGGGCAAGCATTGAGTCTTTCTGGTCTTGGGTTCCTCATCCATAAGACAAAGGAGCTGAAATTCACTGGATTTCTAGTCCCTACCAGCTCTAATATTCCTTGAGAGTAAGTTGAGAGATTCCCCCTATGGCAGACATTGTTCCCTTTCTCTACACTCTTTACAATGTGTGCGACTGCAGACGAGTGATTTAGGCTCGGTGTGGCTCAACTTCCTAACTTATAAGATGGGGAATACCTATTTCTTAGTGTTGTGATCAGAATTAAATGAGTTGATGCATGTGAAGTATTCAAACAGTGATGAAGAAGCAGCACCAACTTAATGTTAGCTCTTTTATTTTGCTACTTTGCTGAAAATATGTTAGCTCATCACCAACTGTTAAAATTACAAATGAATTCCTGACATGGTGCCTGGCACAGGGAGTACACCCAATATGGGTTTTAAATCTATTTTCTATCATTCCTCTTTCAAGAGCATTATATAAAGTTGTATTTCCATCTGTTCTTAGAATATGTTGATCACTCACTCATTCTGGTTCACAATTTGCTATCTTCATCTCCTACTCTGTGATGCTCAGCATGTTTGCTTTTACACAACCAAACTTTGGCTCCTGGCTCATTGTCCTATGTTCTGGGAGAGACTTTGGCCTTGCCATTTCCATGTTCATAGAACTCATCAGCAGCATGGATGGAGACAAATGGCACAAGAGATGGTGTCTTTGGAGTATCTGAGTCTAAGAGTCTAATGGAAGGTTCAGCATGAGAATGCACTGATCTTCCAGAACCTTTATTTTGGCTTGGGGCATGATGTTACATTGCCATAATGGAAGGTCAGTCATTTCAGTTCAATACATTAGAAGCTTAATTAAATCTACTGAGCATTTTGATCTGTGATGAGCTCTGTTCTAGTTTCATGAATGTGAAGAAATATATTCCACTGAAGGTTGGAGAGAGAAAGCTATGAAGGAAACAACAGTGGGGCCTTTGGTCTTAAAGAGTTTGCAGTCTTATTTGATGTGGTATTCTAGGTATTCTGAGAACAGTTTGCCTTAGAACATGATTACTGACACAAAGAAACTCATTGCCTACAAAATCCTTTAATACATGTAATATCCTTTAATCCTTTATCACTATTATTTGATTTTTTAAATCAAAGGGTCAGTTGAACTTGAGAGTTTAAATAAGGTACCAGCAGGTAGCCAAGCCAGAATGTGAACTTGGGACTTCTGACTCTAGGGTGTGTTCTTCAAGGTGTTCAGAGAGGAGAATGTAATGACATTTCTGCCAAAGGAACCTTGGGTAAAATGTAGAGCTTCCTAGTACATTTTACTGGTTTTATTGTTAGTCTGCAGTACATCTCTGATTCTCTAAAGTGATCCACAATTTTCCAACTATGAATTTTGACAGAGTCATGATTTAAAGCTTCAAACATATGATTATGAGATGGTGGTTCTCAACATTTACCACAGCCTTCCTGCTAACCACACAGCAGTCAACTCTCAAGACTTCCTCTAGAAGAGCAGAGGGATTTTTCTCCCCATAGGCGGTCCTGTTCCATGGGAAAGAATTAGCAGTGACAAATGACTCTGAATGAGTGCTCGAATCTGAGGTAAATTTGAACCTTAGCTCTTCCGTAAGAGGAAGCCACCATCAGAGTATTTTCCATGAATAAGTTTGAAAGACATCATGTGAACAATTTTGGTGACTATCTATTAGCCTTTGGGAGAATTGCTGTAAATTACTCAGCATGCAGTGGGAAATGTTATTTCTTGGAGTCAAGTCTATTTACATGGATATTTATAGATATTTATATATATTTCCTTTAGCAGACGTGGACGAACACATTTTTGAAAAGCCCTTAAAACCTGTGGAAAAACAAAGCGGAATATACTTAAAAAAATCTACCACAGAAAGGATAATAATAGCTTCCATGTCTGAAGACAACAGACAGGCATAAAATATAAGGGAATTATTTCATCCTGGACAAGAGAATTGCTGTTACAGCAAATTTTGACCCTGTCACAGTCGGGATAACTCTTAGGTTTAAAACTTCCACTCCCACAGACCCCAGTCCACAGAGGAGATAACTGATCTGGGGCTTAGCAGTACTGGCAAGGTGGCGTATTATGGGATTTAGCTATAGAGTGTTTGCTTCCCAAGAGAAGAACTGCAGGAATTTTAAGAACTTACATCAATTCCCTTGGGTAGAAGCAGTATGTCTAAGTATATTTCAAGTAAATCCTCAACTCAACACATAAAGCTGCAGTTACACCACGCCTTTAAAAGGAAATTAGCACGGGAATGAGGCCAGACTGACCCTCCCAGAGACAAATCCACCATTTATCTCTTCAGTTGCCCTGTCAGTCTGTTTTAGTCACATGTTAGAGAGGCTATCATTTTCACTGAAAGCACATTCACCTCCCCTCCCACCCCCTCCACCACCACATGGGTTTCAGGTTCCTGAATTTTCTTTTAGGCCCCTAATAGCATACTGCAATTTGGATTGTCTCTTTAGACATTGTTTCTCTAGCAAATTGTTTCAGATCACAACTCTTTTTTCTGACACATTTTTAAACATTGGTTATCATTTCTTTTTCTTAAAGGAAGTCCTCAATAATGGTCTTAGGAAGGTAGATTTGATCCAACCTCAGTCTTTTACAAGAGAAAACAAAGGCTGGTGAGGATGTGGAGAAAATGGAACCCTTGTGCACTGTTGGTGGGATTGTAAACTGGTATGGTCACTATGGAAAACAGTATGGAGGTTTCTCAAAAAATTAAAAGTAGAACTATCGTATGATCCAGCAATTCTACTTCTGGGAATACATCTGAAGGAAGTGAAAACATTATGTTGAAGAGATATCGGCACCCCCATGTTCATAATTGCATTATTTACAATACCCAAGACATGGAAACCACATAAGTGCTCATTGATGGGTGAATGGATAAAGGAATTGTGAGGTAGATAAATATATATATATTTGCATATATATATAAGATTCAGCAATAAAAAAGAATAAATAAAATAAATGATAAATAAATAAAATAATAATAAATAAATAAAAATAGAAAGGAAGAAAGAAAGAAAAACGGAGGAAATTCTGCCATTTGTGACAACATGGATGGACCTTGAGGGCATTATGCTAAGTGAAGTAAGTCAGACAGAGGAAGACATATACTGTATGATCTCACTTATATGTAGACTCCAAAACAAAACAAACCAAAATAAAAACAAACTCATTCAAAAAGAGATCAGATTTGTGGCTACCAGAGGCTGGGGGCAGGTGAAGCCGGAATTGGTTGAAGGTGGTCACAAGGTACAAACTTCCAGTTATAAGATAGATAAGTACTAGGCATGTAATGTATAGCATGATGACTATAGTTAACACTGCTGTATGGCATGTATGAAAGTTAAGAGAGTAAGTCCTAAGAGTTTTCATCACAAGGAAAAAAAATTTTCTCATATTTTTTGTATTTATATGAGATGAGGGATGTTAACAAAACTTATTATGGGAATTATTTGACAGTATATGTTAGTCAAATCATTATGCTGTACACCTTAAAATTTACGCAGTTGCTGTATGTTAATTATATACAATAAACTCAATAAAAGGTGGAAAATACAGAAAAAAATCCCTCAGTCTTTGAATAAATGCAATATACCTTAGTGGCATAACAACTAGATTGCTTAGATGAGGGTGCTTGCTAATTATGGCAACTTAGCATAATGACTAGGGTCATTTATTCATGTTGCTGGTTGTTTTTCAAATGTAACCTGGGAGAGAGTGGCAATAAATAACCGTTCTAGCTTCTTCACTAGAGATGGTGAGATCCTATGGGTTTATGTGGAAAAAAATGGGATAACAACACAGATGACGTCACAAATTCATAAAGCTAATGGTTTATCTATTTGATACCTACCAATTTTTAATGGTTTTAGCCCCAACCACACATTAGAAGTAAATCTCATTGACTGCAGAGTTTAATGATAGCACTATCATCTGTGTGTGGGAAGTGGCACCTTTGAAGACAAACGTAAGACATGGGTGGCACAGGTTCTAGGACCTGTCACTTGATGGACCCACTTCTGGATTGGCCAGTTGCTTTTGCTTCTAGTCATCTGCATCAAATGAGTACATTTTGAACTATTCAAAATTATCTGACACGATTCAAGTTGTGGTGTGGTGTTTCTCCCATTGACGTTTTGCCTGTTACTTGAC
The DNA here is from genome assembly GCF_028564815.1 of Eubalaena glacialis. Taxonomy (NCBI): domain Eukaryota; kingdom Metazoa; phylum Chordata; class Mammalia; order Artiodactyla; family Balaenidae; genus Eubalaena; species Eubalaena glacialis. The sequence continues at coordinate 36,590,828 of NC_083727.1, read as the reverse complement.
CTTGGTTAAGTACAGAGTCACAACATGGATATCCTGTCATTTCATATTCTGGCCAGGTCTTATATCTATCTCAATGTGTATCTATGATGTGGTCTTACTGTCTAATAGGGGTTAATATGGAATATATATTATGAGTTTGAAACAAAAACAACTATTGTTATTTTTGTAGAGTGATGACCAATAAGCCATTCACTCTATATGACTGTAACTGATCACAGTAGTAGGTTATTGTCTCTTCAACACTCTAATGATACCATGACTGTTTTTAATGATTTCCAACATAGGAAGAAAAGCTAAGAACTCAGAACTCAGGGTGGGTGTGGTAGGGGAATTGTAGTATAAAATCCATATGTTTTAGAGTTGGTTGTACTATAGGAGGTTAGAAGAGCTCAGGTATGTTTTGGGTTAGTCTAGTCCCTCAAACTATTTCTTTCAAATGTTTTCTCTCAACCAAATCTGAAACACATTTTGCCAAAACCTTTTTTCCCTTAATTTTTAAAGCCATGTGTATTTAAAGCGACATTTAATCCATATGTTTTGGCTCATTTACACTTAAGTCATCAAGATATTGTTTTTAAGAGCTATTTGAGCTCCACGAGACTCGTTTTATAAGTCTTTTCTTCCGCAGTACTAGGAAGTTGTGTTTTGCTGGAAACAGAAATGGAACCCACAAAATAATTAAGTTTGGATGAAAAATGAGAATGTACAATATTTTTGAGAGCCACCAAACTTCACTTGGAAGAAGCATGTTATTTTCTTGCCGTTTTTTAGTTCTTCTAAGTACAAATATGCTTTGGCCAAGCTGCTAAATTTGATCATCTATTAAATCTTTATTTCCCAGTTAAATGTCTTAATACGTATTGCTCAAAATATCTTCTTTAGTGTAAAGGATAAAAGCAAGTTCAAAATATAAGGAGAGCCCAAGATGGCAGCGCCCGAGGCCTGGCGCGCCTGGAGTTGCTGGTTCTGTGAGGTAGCGGCGGCAACGACCATGGAGGCCATGTCCCGGGAGGCGGCGCCAGCGAAGAGCTCGGCCTCGGGCCCCAGCGCTCCCCTCGCCCTGTTCGAGCTGTGTGGGCAGGCGGTGAGCGCCCATATGGGGGTTCTGGAAAGCAGGGTGTGGGCCCTCCCAGGCCCAATACTTCAAAGCATCTTCCCTCTGCTCAATATATATTACTTGGAGAGGATTGAGGAAACTGCCCTCAAGAAAGGCCTCTCCACTCAGGCCATTTGGCGCCGACTATGGGATGAGCTGATGAAGACAAGGCCTTCCAGTTGGGAAGTAAGTTAAGGCCCCAGGTAGAACTCTGGCCCGACTTCGCACAGTGAAAGCAGGAATAATAGCACACAATCACAAGCTGGGTACTGGTAAAGTGCAGGGGCAGGCATGGAATGAATTTGGGAAGAGGTCTCTGATGGCTTGTCACAAAGTTCTTTTCATTTGACATTTGTCACTGACTTGATTGTTCACCATGTTTGCAGGTGACACAAAACAGGGAAAGGTAGTGATCACAATGGATGGCAGAACCTGGATTCAGGTCTTGACAGGGCTGGAGCAATGGCCAAACCTAACAAGATGAAATTTAGCAGAATAAACCAACTCTCCACTTGAGTCTAAAAAATTCTAATTGCATCACCTCAGGGGAGTGGGTTGGAGGGGTCTGGCTTAGCAGCAGCTAGTATAAAAAAGATTAAGGGGGTTTAGTCTACATTGTGCTAAAGCCACTCATATAATGACTGTATCCTGAGCTGTGTGAACTAATGTAACTATAATGTAGACTGAAAGACAAGGGGGATGATAGACCTGCTTGACTCTGCAGTGGTCAGGCTATCCCTGGAGTATGGAGAAAGAAGTCAAAGCCACATCATGTGAGTCACATTTGGAAGACTGGAGATGTTTTTCCTGAAAAAGAGAAGACCTGGGGAACATGAACTGTCTTGAAATATTTGAAAGAGGAATTAACAGACTTGTTCTGGGTGGAAGCTAAAGGAGGATAAATTTTTGCTAAACTGTAGAATTTTTAAACTCTGAGGTTATTGGTGATGAAACAAGCTAATTCCAGAGGTAATAAGCTTCCCATCACTAAGTGTTTAATAGAGTCTGGATAACCACCTGACACAAGGGTACTGTATCAATGGAAGAAGTTCAGCATTGTTGGAGATATTGGACAAGATGACTTTTAGGGGTCCTCTTAGCCCTTAGAATAATAAGATTCTATTATTCATTGGCTCAAATATAACTCACTGGAGCTCTCATTTAAACAGAATTCCTTTTGCTGCTCCATAATTAGGTGACAGGACAGATTGAGTTCAATAAACATTTACTCAAACTTAAAAAAAAAAAAAGAGAATATACAAAGAGTGAGCTCTACACTCCTTCTGAAGTTGATGCAGAGCTATAAACTTAGACCTTCAGGCTGCCTTTTCTTTTCCCACCTGCATTTCCATAGAGTTTTCTGCCTGCTCTGTCTCTCAATGCTCCTTCTGCTGTGTTTCAGGGAGATGGGGAGCTACTGTTGTCTATATCTTCTGCAACTTGAGAATCCTCAGATTTTTCCTACTAGGTAGAGGGATGACTCTATGACACTTAATAAACATGTAGTAGGATTGCCCATCTGTCTAGTATTTCTCAGGAAGTTCAAGTCCTGAAGATATTCCTGAGGAGATTTCAAGAAAAGTCAGTATATGCCTTGTACTGTGCAGTGTCACTGAATAGTTATGAGGGTGATAAAGCCATTCAGATCGGTAATGACTTAATGTTAAAGCCTCATCATTTCAGGGAGGAATTGAGCAACTTTGAAACAAATTTTGTCCATTGAGCCTCAATATCCAGTGAAAATGAATGACTCTCAACAACAAAAAAATGTTCTACAATTCAATTCACATGCCTCAGAATTCTTTGATCAACATTTCTGGAGTGAGTTGAGTTGTCAACACTCTGCTTTTCTTCTCATGTTTGAGTGAACATATGAGTAAAAATCTATTTCAGTTGAGAAGTCAGTAAAAATTAATAAGATTTTATTTCATAGTAAAGTATAAAAATGTGTGTTATGTTTGTATATTGTTATAAGTATATGATACTTATACCAGTGAGTATCGATTGATATAAATAAAAATATTTAATTTGTAAAAATACATCTCTGAATCTTGTTTGCTAGTATTTTATTCAAGGTGTATATATCTTCATTTATAAGTGTTATTGGGCCATAATTTCTTTTCTCATGTTTTGTCTTGTTTTGGTATCAGTGCTATATTTGCTCAGTAAAATGGATCAGATGAGTTGTCATCTCTTTCTTTGCTCTGAAAAGTTTATATAACATAAGAAATATCTGTTTCTTAAGGGTGTGATAAAATTCCAAGTAAAAACTTAGGTTGGGTGCCTTTTGAACTACAATATTTTGGCTATTAGTTTAATTTCTTCAGTGGTTATTGATTTGTGAAATTTTTTAACACTTTTGTTTGAGTCAGGTTTGGTGATTCACATATCTTTTCTGGAAAATTGTCCATTTCAGCTAAGTGTTCATCTAAGCATGCAAAATTTGCCACCTGAAAATGAAAGATGCATTATTTCTTTCCCACATCACAAGCTAGAAGTAGATAAATTGCTTTTCTTGCTGAGTTAAATTTAACTTTTGTAGCAACAAAACAACCAGTTTTTGTTCTGTTTCCAATGAAGTAAGTTATTTTGCCATCAAATAACTGTAGGACATTTTGCTTTTTTCTTTTTAAACCAGGTGGCAATGCATTTAAATAATGCCACCCCTAACTCCAGAGTCAAGAACCAGAAATTTCCAAATGCTTCTAATTTTCTTAAACTCTGTATTTCCTCACCAATAAAATTGAAAATAATACCTTGCTATCTCATAGGGGTAGCTATGTTAGAGTATATAATGACTCTACTAGCCTCCATCCAAAGTTTGTGTGTGTTAAGTTACAGGGATAGGTTTTTATTAATATATCCCTTTGCTTTAGAGAAAATGTACTTAGTGAAAACTGTTATTTGCCTAAGAGAGTTTTCCTCTATGTATAAGCAATTAGAATTGAATCTGGGGCTTTGGGCTGTTGTTTCATCATCTTAATTAATTAACAGTGTAAAGTTAACTACTTTGTCTAATTTGAGTTATCAAACAAGTAGACTGGCCAGATTAATTAAAAGCAAAACAAACAAAAAGTGATTATACCTAGTTAATTGTAGTTCTAATCAATTCAATAAGTAAGTTAAATAGTCAAAAGTATTTATGTTTTTACGCACATCTTAGATCAGTGAGGATGATTTTGCTGACTTACTAGTGATTGTATGAAAGTAGCAGGTCTGAAGATATTGTTCAGCCATAAATCTATAGGTTTTCTGCTGCTGCAAAAGTTAAAATGCATTTGGCATGGAGAGAAACATCTGTACCCTAAGCCTGGCACAACAGTGAAGGTGATGTGAGAAGAAAAGTTCAGGAGATGAAGTCAAGAAGCTAAACTAGGTGTTCTGTTAAGTTTGGGACACACAGTTAACTAACTAAAATCATTCTTTTGGAAAAGGAGGTTATATTCAGTATCAGCGCAACACCCTCTCTTTAGCAACACTTGATTGGTTTTGCCCTTTATCTTTAAGTTCTTAACAAGATAAGTGTCTTTTATATTGAGCGTAAGTGAAATCCAGTCTAGTTAAGTAACTTATTCTTTCTCGTAGCATTGCCTTAGACTTCATTTTTCCAAGACTCTTTCTGTCTCGATTTTCTTGTCAATTTGAGTATTCCTTTCTCTGTTAAACCCTACCAGGGAAAGAGCTTCCAATTTCTCCTAGCAGGACCATTTGTCTTACTGACTAAAATTTCAGATCAAAGATACAAGATTACGAGATCAGAAGTTTGTGTCCTTTTTATACTTCCTTGCATTATTCTCCTCAAGAAAGTTAAACTGTATCACCTAGTAATAAATCTAAATTTTATCGGTGGGGATCTCTGACCTTTTTGTGACCAGCAGATTTCTATATCTCACCTAACTCTTCACCCCTGGAAAAGAATAATATGTGATAGATAGTGTTAAAATGAGTGGAGTTTTCTAAGCAATTAAATTTGAATTTTGTGCAACAAAGACTGTAACTTCCAATTTGTAGGTAGAATTGGCATCAAAAACTAATGGAAAGAACATGGATTGTATAGTCAGAAATCCACACTGGAATTCTAGCTCTGCCATATTTTCAGCTGGGTAAATTTGATGAAGTCACTCAAAATTTCTGAATTTTGGTATACACATTCATAAGAATAATAATAATCCATCTCATAGAGCTATTATAAAGATAAAATGAAAATCCTTTTTAAAGCACCAGTAAGGTGTCTAACACATAGAAGACTCTCAGTATCTATTAATTCCTCTTTTTCTCAGTAGCTACATTAACAGGAGACTGTTCTGTTCCAGGCTCTATTTCTCACAAATGATATCACCTTGGTAGTTCCCATAAATGTTCCAAGCTCCAGTTTTCTTAACTGTAGAATGGGAAGAAGTATGCTACCATATGAAAGATCTGTCTTAGAGAAATTGTGTGGCTATCAAATGAGAAACTAATATGCAATAAACTTTGAAAATTATAGAGTACTAAGGAAATAGAAGCTATTCTCTTTTAAGTAGGTATTAATTCAGGCACTGATATTGTATATATTGTATTTTACCACAAAAACACACAATAGATAAACATTCAGGAAAGAGGGGTTCTTAGTATCCAAGATCATATTTCATCACATTTATCCTTGGTCATTTTCTAAGTTCATGTGCAAACAGAATTCTAAAAAATGATTTTTTTCTGACTATTGACATTTATTCTTTTACAAATATAATGTGGGTCACTGAAATCCCCTTAGCTTCCCAAGAAACAACTAAGAGCACATTGAATCTTCTCCTGGGGAAAAACAATGTGTGTGTGTGTGTGTGTGTGTGTGTGTGTGTGTGTGTGGGCAAGAAAAAAATCAGTTTTATTTTGAAGGAAAATAAGTGGAAATTTTTAGGTTGAAAGGATATGGAATTATTTAGCAAGGTCAAATTAAAATGAATATTGTTAGAAGTTTTTTATTTTATTATTTTTTTAGGATACTAATTGTCTGGATAATGTCACTTGACAGAATAAATTTGCTTGAGTGGCATAAGATTTTCTTTTCTTTTGTTTTATTTTTTGGTAATTGCATCAGATTTGAAGAAGAAATAAGAATTGTCTCTGTTATTGTCATGTAGCCTCTTTTGAACAATAGAACTGATTTACCAACATGCCAAGTCACTGACCAGAGCAATAGAAAAGAAGGGTTTGACTTTTGTTTTCAAAATTAGGTTATGTATAAAAGTTTGAGAAATTTCAGCATGTTCCTCATAATCCTTTTTTTTTTTTTTCTGGAAATTGGAATAACACATGACATCACTTTACGTGATTAGGTGTCACTTGGTTGCATACATAAGCTTTGTGCTGATATGTGGAGAGTCTGTGATAATGCTTAGAAATACCTCGAATTAGTTTCTGGGCTTTAGGATGGGGCCCCTTTACTCCCTGTGATCTGAGTTGGAACACCCTGTTTTATTCCACAGCCATCTAGATGGAGAGTGAGGAAGAACAATCTACTAGCCAAGCAACAAAGCGATTGAGGTAGACAGAAAGTAATTAGTTTTTAATGATCTTTTGGAAATCCCATGAATAGATTGATTTCTGTTTTGATCTTGTTTGAATTAATAGATGCTTTTGAGTCTTCAGTCCCACTCCAGCACACATTGTTTCTCCATTTCACAGTCTGGCGCTCCCGCTGTTTAGGGTTTACTTGGACCATTGTTCCATTTTGTAAGGCTCAGCCCAGTGTTTTGTGTTCTTCAGCTTTAAACATTGTTGTGGTGTTTTCCTTTTATTTCTATAGCTGTTTCCTCTTGGGGATTTGATGGGGTTATTATCACTCACACGGGACTAACATCCAAATTGGAGGTTCTTAGTCAATTCGTTTCTCACTAAGAACCTCCGTGCTCCTTGTGAAGAGACATCTCAGCCCTGTCTTGGTTACAGCCCCAACTTTTCCTTTCCCCCTTTTTGGATTATGTGAGTTATTTAGAACCAACATTAATGAGGCTGCAAGGAAGCAGTTTGTATGGCTGGAGTGGCTGTTATGACGAAAGGCTTTTCTCTATAATACACAGTAATTTGCTTCTCCCCAAAGGTTTCCAGACAATGACAACATCCCCAGTTTTTACTCGAGCGTTGTCACCAGCTCCCTGTCTCACTGTCAGATGGATGTCTACATTCTTACACTCTGCTTCCCGCTTGTCCACCCAATTTTTAGACACTTTTTCTTGTCAGGAAGGTAGTAAAGGATTACAATTTTTTTCATTCTTTTTGTATGATTGTTTCTTTTTGGTCAATCAAGCTATGCATGTATATTTCTTTAAAGTTATTTTTCAAGAAAATGTGGAAAATGGGGGGAAAAATCACCAATTTCCCACCAACCAGAGACTTTCAACACTTTAAAGCAGATCTTCTGGTTTTTATATAATTATATTCTTTGATATATGACTATTTTATGTGAGTATGCTTTAAAATAATTTTTCACTTTAAAGTGATCATCTTTCCATGTCAAAAAAAATACAGATCTCCATGATAATGTTTAAAGGCTGCCAACAAAAGTATTGTATCTTTATGGTCCTGGCTTTAGGAAGAAAACAGAAGTAATTTAAAGATAGTAAGAGAAGATCAAATAAATACCACTACTAAAGTCCTCTAGAAAGGAGAAATGAGAAGAAACAGGCTTGAAAAGTTCAAAAGAAATTACCTTCTGGTGTGAATCAACAGAACACTACCTAAACACTGCACTTACATTTAAGTGTGAATTAGCATTTTGGAAGTTGAATCCATGAGTGCTGGGATTTCAAGTCTCCTCAGTCTGTCCCTCACCTCCCCTAACTCCACAGGACAGAGGAGGGAAGTGGGCAAAGGAAGAGAGTACAGGATAGAAGTAGAAGGTAATGTACAGGAGCCACATTGGAAAAGAGAGGAGAAGGCTGGGCTAGCAGGTTGGGAGAAGCTTTAAGAGAGGAAAAGGGAGAGGGGGCTTCAGGATATTTACAGCCAACATTCCACTTAGCACCAGGCACCCAGTGGAGAACAGGCAATTTATCCTTGTCGTAGACCTGGCAGCACTGCTTCTCCAGCCGCCAGGCATTTTGTTCCCAGAAGAAGGGGCTACCCGGGAGTAAAGGGAAGGTTGCCGGTGAGGGTAAGGAAAGGCTTTCAGGGCCAGTAGCACCCTTAGTCCTTTTCAGGTTAGATTACAGCCTTCTCACTTGGCCTTCTGTATTTGTTTATTATTCTCTTTTCATTTCCGTTTTGTGTTTTGTATAGTTGGGTATCTCTAGCTCTCTATTTCCTTCTTTTAGCTAAGTGTGGTCCTTTTAAAAAAAAAAAATTAAGATCCTCTTCTAACTATGCTAACTATAAGTTACTAACGGTTTTTTCCTTCAATTTTTTACCTCTGGGGAACCTAACCTTCACCAAAAGGACCAGTGGTTGCTTTCTTATGTACCAATGACTAAGTTTAGATACACATAATGGCAAATATGCATTTGTTCATTGTGACCTTTGGGGTAATTTGGACTTCTGGAGTTTTTCCAAAATAAGGAAGGAATTATAACAGTTGCTTATTGTTCTTATGAATTCAACCTCATCCTTAATCCAGCATTTTGGGAATTTTCTACCTTTCCCGGTAGAAGTTGTCAAGCTCTAGTAAAGACACTTAGTATCCTAATCACGAGACATATTTTATGTAATATGGCCTACTTGCTCTGGAGGGAAAGAAAGTGGCAGGATTAGGCAGTGGATTTAAATTCCAGCTCTGTCTTCTTCTAGCAAAATGGTCTTCTAACTATAATTTGGTTTCCTCACGTATTTAATGAGGATATAATAGTATTTACCTTACAGGATTGTTGTGATAACTAAATGACATTTTATATGTGCCTGGCACTTAATAAGTTCTCTGTAAACAATAACTGCTGGCTTTATTATGATTGTCTATGTTATTGATAACTATTAGCCATAACTTCAAGATGCTTATATTTTGTTTACAGGTTAAAATTATCAGATGCTAATCACCTAGAGCATACTTAAAGGATTTTTAAGTGTTAAACTGTATGATAATAACCATATTTTCAATTACAGGCATGCAGGTGAAGAAAAGATTTATGTGGACCAGCAGATGGGGAAAAGAAGACCTCCCTGAAGAGGTGAGGACTGAATTGGGCCTAGAAGAGTAGACAGAATTTAGAATACACAAAAGGGGATTTAAGGTTCAAGAGAAAGGAGGTCAGGGAGCAAAGTATGAGTAAGCATATAACAAAAAATGGCAGAGTTTCAGACCTATTTTTCTGGGTTATTTGGCAGCATTTATTCTTTCTCTTCTTTTTCTTTTTTATTAGAGGCCTTTTATTAAATTTCATTTAATTTTTTTTAGCTGTTACCTGTGCCAAAATAATAAATATGCTCATAATATTATATCACTTTAAATCCTTAAGAATTTTGGGCATTTTACTATTCAGCTGTTGCTTTTAAAGAATACCATCTTGGAATTAATTCTTGAAAGCTATATTTGCATTATTGCATATATGCTAGGCAAATAGAAAGAGTTTATATTCCTAGGGACAACATTAAATTTCTAAGGAAAAGCATTGCATTTCAACAAACAGTAAACAACATCTAGTGTCTGTGCTGGCTGTTCCTCCGCTGATTAAGGAAATGATAATGAGTAGTCTACTGTAGTAAGACATGGTGCTACCGAAATGCTCCATCCCTACAGTTACCTCGTATCCTCAGTGTTTCCCCATAGTCACAACTGTGAAGGAAGCTTCGGAGGTGGGGATTTAAAAAGAAGTGGAACCATCCAGAGAGGCGGGGTGGGAGGGGGGGCGGTGGGCGGTGGGGGGAGTGTGTTGAGGACTCTACAAATGAAGCGAGTTAAAAACATAACCAGAATTTCTCTCTTTGCAGCCGTAAAGGAAGATTAGGGAGGCATCTTAAAAAAAAATCCTGAGATTGTATGATGCTTTGTATGATAAAATTTAGAGAGGTAACATTAAATTGTACCTAGTGATTTATTCATTTAGTTTGTACTCTACTGAAATATTGTTTGCTGCCACTCCTGGTGTTGCCCCGCGGGCCTCTCAGTTAGCCTGGTTCATGACCAGAGCCTGGCCAGCCAGCGCATGGTATCCTGACCAACACAGACTCATCAGGCAAAGCAACATGGTCTCCTTCAATGCCCAGCCTATCCACCCAAGTGTAGAATGGACAGAAAATATTACAAATGCATTTTTACCTTTAGCTCCTTAATTAAATGTAGGGGAGGTTTATGTGATCTATTTAATTACATAATTCTTTCCAAAAGTACTTTATTTTCCATGAAAGCCCCTGTAATGAAAGATTCTGCTGGCCACTGTATCTGAGCATTGCTTGGAAGTATATTAGGAGAGGCAATATAGTTTAATGTGTTTGAAACTAAACAGATATGACTTGAAGTTTTGTCTCCACGACTTATTAGCTGTAATATTTGGGGTAAGTTATTTAAGCTATCTAAGCTTGTTTTCTCCCTGGTAAAATAGGGATAATAATGCAAAGTTTTTTAAAAAATAAAGATTAAAAGTTTAAGCCACCTAGTAGAAGGATTGATACATAGTGAATCACCATTAAATGAGATTGATAATAGATAATAATAGTGACTATTAATTATGAATGTAAGTATTAATATATTTGCATTATTAATAGATTGTTCAATAAATATAGTGATTAACATTAAAAATACATAATGTTAGCTACTGCTACAATTATTATCATAATGCTTGATTCAGTTCATTTTTATTGGTTTCCTCATCCGTAACATGAGGATAATATTACCTATAGATTGATGCTGTGAACTACACTGACATGTGCTGTGAGAATTAAATAAGAGACTGGGTGTGGCTGTGCTTTACAAACCGTAAAATAATTATTATGGCAGAGCTGAAAACAAGTAGAAGGTATCTGGTAGCACTTCTCACCTTTATATGACCAGAATCTGCAAAACAGAGTTTTGGTGAGTGCTCATCTTTTAAGAGTTAGGGCCAGTGTTTCTGGAGAGCCAAACGGATGGTTTGCAATGGAGCAGGATGTTGTGTCCAGAAAGGCTGGCAGAGAAGCTTCCAATTGTGCTTCCTTTGCCTGGCACAGTCACTGTTGTCACTCTAACGTTGTTGTAGCTACCATGGAATTCCAGAATTAGTCAACTTCTAAACAAATTACTTTGCTAAGGAACATTCTTTCTTCTTTTTCTACTTTTGTAACTCTGTTGTGATAAACTCACTGGGCATCCACTTTAAGCTAGATACTTTTTGAGGCAGTTTTACCTGTGTTATTTAACAGTATCCTTATAATCATCCTCTAAAATGTGCTTTATCACCTATATTTACAGACAAGGAAACTGAGGCTCACTAACTTGCCTAATAGTAAATGGTAGAGCTGGGATTAAAACTCTTATCAAACTGAAGCTAAGTCTTTTTCCTTTCCACTACCTTAATTCATTGGTGCTCATGTTGTTTAAGCACAAGTGTAGAAAAAGGGCAGGAAAGGGGAGTGGTTCTCAATGGAGACAGATGCTGTCTCCCTATGGAGTGTTTGAAAGTGGACTGGAGAACTTCTGATTATCACAGTGACTGGGGTGATGGGGTGCTGCTGGATTTGGGGAGTAGGGACCATGGATATCAAATGTTCCACGGTGCTCTTGACAGGACAATGAAAAATGGTCCCACTTGAAATGCTAGTAGTGCCCTTATTGATAGACAAGGGACTAGGTGATTCAGAAACATCTCTCCAGACTTCTTCTGAAGTGATAAAAGGGGCCATGGCTGTGTTAGTAGTTATATTCTATAATTTTCACTTGTATGCTTCTTACAATGTAGGAAAACCCAACCCTTACTTTCCAAGCAAGACTACATTGTTTTTCTTTAGTTGTTTTGTTTATATGCCCCTTGTAACCCTTATCACAATATATTAATCACTGTATCCCATACCACAAAAACGTAAGCGTGGATACCATTTTATTCATTGCTGGTTTTGCAGTGCTCAGCGCAGAGTCTGGTTACTAGTAGGTGCTCAATAACGCTTGTTAATATGAGGACATAGCAGTTTCTCTGTCATCTAGAAAGCCCAGGAAACAAGCTTGAAAGCATGAATCTGTGTTTACTGCACCTCCTCCCCATCTCTAGAAACCCTAGTTTGTCATAGAAAACATTAGTGTTTCAGTGGTCATTAAGTACACCACACGTTTTCATTCTTGAATTCTTGCTCCTTTCCCGACTGAGGAATACTCTGATAACTTGGGGTTCTCATTTGGTCACCAGCAACCTTCTAAGAAGTAAAGTTCTGCTTTTTGAGTCTGGCCACGCGACTGTTGGCTTACAAGGATTAGTTTTCACTTCAGCTCCGTTAAGTTGTAGCTCCATTTCCCCCCCCTGGGTACTTTGAGGGATAGCGCTATCACCAGACTCAGGATCTGTTTTCAAAATGTTTGGCCAGAGTAAAAGCACCACATCTGATTTTTCAAGCAGACCCTTTAATTCATCAGAATTGTTAGTTCTCATTTTCTACCTGTTCAACTTTGAAAGAGTATTTATTTTCCCTTGTGGCATTTGTATATACATCAGCATTATTTTCCTCTTTCTTATCATTCCAATAGGCTTTCATATATTTTAATGTATGGAGCACTTCAGGTTGGCACTGGCACTTTTTCTTACTAATTAAAACACCTCAAAGCTGCTTTGAAAAAGAACTATCTAATTTTCCATTTTATTGATGAGGCTTCAGTTGTCATGTGACTTGCCTAAGATCCCTTAGCAAGTAAGTTGAGGGGTTAAAATAAGAACTAAACATCCTTGATTCCTAGTTATTTGACTTTAATGCTTTTTTCTTTCCACCTCTTCCTTTCTCCCTTCCTCCCCGCTTCCCATTCTCCCTCCCTCCCCTCTTCCCATTCTCCATTCCTCCCTCTCTCCTTTCCCCTTTCCTTTCTTTCTTTCTCTTCAGGAACTTCATTATTTACTTTCTTCTATATCTTACATGAAATTGCTAATTTTCTCACTATAATTATTGCCTTAGGTTTAGCAGTCAGGGTAGACCCAAGTAAAGATTGTTAACTTCGGTTAGACAGTCAGCATTATGGAATCTGCTCACCCCCTCTCTCACCTTTCCTTATACTTCTCCCATATTCTTAATACCCTCTTTCATCAATTTCTTGAAAAAAAAAATGACCACTTTTGTTTGCTATCTCCCACCTTTTCCCATCCTTTTATTCACTATTATAACCTTTTCTCACTAAAGCTTTTCTTTCTTCCTTCCTCCCTCCCTCCCTCCCTTCCTCCCTCCCTCCCTCCCTTCCTCCCTCTCTCCGTCTCTCCCTCTTTCTTTCTTTCTTTTTTTCTATTGCAGGCAGCATATATTCAGGTTTTGCGTTCTCTCTCTCCTTTTTTTGGGATGAGGGCAGTATGGTGGTGGGGCATGTGTTTCCACACAGAAAAGTTTAAAAGTGCTGAATGAAACTTTATGGCATTCTAAAATGTGGATTAGGTTGTGGTGTACTGGTTCTTTTTGAATTAATGTAGTTTCATCAAATGGCCGAAAAAAAATCAATCAGCATACTTAAGAAAATGTATAATGAATAAATAGACAGTGGACGTAAATATACTTCAGTGTCTAAGTGGGTAAAGAGAATTATTTTTAACTTGATAATGTGTTTGAGAAAAGGACAAGACATTGACTTGGGATCACTGCCTTCCTCCCTGGGAGAAATCCAAGGATTACTGGTATTATGAGGAGAGATTGCAGATTATGGTTACTGAATGGAAGGATTACTGAGACACACTTGCCTCGGGCTCAAAGAAGACAATGGGAATTAAGAGACTACAATGAATAGAGAGTGGTATTTACTGTATTTCCAAGGTTGAATACTTTACAAAAGAAATAAGAACAACTATTCCTCAGGCCTAAGTTTGGAGTGGTGCTGGAGCTGAGGTTGCTTTTAAACATTCTTTCTACCTCTGACTCCAAGTCTTTAGGTTCTGCATATTAGTCTAAGGAGAAAGATGGCAGTCGTGGTGATTTGGATATTGTTTCAAAACTGTTTTAATTTGTTGTCTTAACGCATGCACGTTTTGCCCTTCCTCAGTCACTGCTGTTACAATTCAAATAGTGAAGAGTGATGTAAGAATCGTACCTGAGTCAATTATGGAAGAGAGTGTAAGGTCTCTGGACTGGTTTTCACAGACGTGGAGTCTAAACCCATTTCTGACCCAAAGAATGCAACTGAATTTCTCAGACCTCAGATACTTCATCTGCAAAATGGAGGGAATGATGCTAGATGATTTTCACAATTCCAGATATTGTTAAAAATATAGGAACCTCTCAAAGATCTACAAACATATTAATTGGAAGCATTGAAAATCTATTTAATTGTTCAATGATATTATATCTTGGAAATATCAGACAAAAGTTCATGAATGTCTTCCCTTTAAGAAGCCTCTAACATTTATGAGATTTATACAAACCCTGTTGGGACAACTGATTTCATTTTAAAAAGTCTAAGAACTTTTTATTTAAGAATAATAAAATGAATTTAAATATAAAACATAAAACGCTTAAACATGTCCTTAAAGTGTGTTTTAGTCCAAACGTTGCTAATTCGTAGGAATCAACAGGCAAAACTCTTGCCGTTGAAGTAAACTAAAAATGAAGTTGTCTGATCTAGCTTTCGTCTTAGTTATTTCATTCAGTTCTGAAATTCCTGTAAGAGTAAAGCCACATTTTGATAATGTACTTACACTTGACATGAGATTAATATGTAAAGATCAAAACAATAAACAAAACAAAATGAGAACAGAGTCATTCATAGATACAGAAAACAAACAGGTTATTGCCAGAGGGGAGGGGTGTGGAGGGGGGCAAAATAGGTAAAGGAGATTAAGAGGTACAAACCTCCAGTTACAAGATAAACAAGCCACGAAGATGTAGTATACAGCCTAAGGAGTATGGTCAGTTATATTGTAATAACTTTCTGTGGGGACAGAAGGTTACTAGACTTATCGTGGTGATCATTTCATAATGGATGCAAATATCAAGTCACTAAGTAGGTATACCTGAAACTAGCATAATATTGTATGTCAACTATATTTCAATTTAAAAAATGGGAAGTAAAGTTAACAAAATATATTGGTATATTTCATTTTTGGCTAAAACCCCAAAATGAATAAATATTGATAACAGAAAAAAATTATAATATAAAAATTATAACTACGTAGCTAGAAGATACTACTGCTACTTTAAGTCTTTCTTTAAAAAATACTAGGAAACCGTTTAGTGGTTGTGCTTTCCTTATTTAGCTGGGTTAACCTCTTAGTTGCTAAGGGCAGACTGAGTTGTTTATAAACTTGCTAAACCAAATCTGCACACAACCACATCACAGATGATAAAGTGGGAAAAAAACATTCAAATTGTCAGTCTTCACCCGCTTAACCATCTCGTCTTATTAATGCCTAATTTAACTTTTTCAGCAATGTATTGCACATTTCATGTTTTGCACATTGTATTTTTAAATGATGTCCTGCTGCTGATTGTTATCTGTGTATGTGGGTGTGGCTGCAAAGACCCGATGTGTGACCAGAATTCCTTTCCCAGTGACATACCCAGGCTGGGCTATTGTCAGTGAGTCATTCTCACTGCAATGACACTGGAGCTCCATGTGCAGTCTGATGTGTTGAGACTGCCTGGCAGATGCCAAACATGTTTATTCCACATCAGTACCACTAGTGCTAGAGAGGAGTGTATGCCACGCTTAGGTTACTGGCAATTAAAACTTTCCCTTGATATCTGCCTCTTTTTAAAAGCTTCCTGATTTGGGAATAAATAAAACCAGATCTTTCTACTACCCCTCATCTAATGAGCTTTCAACCTTTATAGTGTATTGTCATCTAACACATGGAATTATCAAGTTCGTGCGATTTTAAATTTCTTTGTGTCATATTTAGTTTTCTTAGCAATTTTTATGAGAGTATTGTTGTCCTGATAGGTCAAATATCAGTGCTAAAAGGCAGCAAAGCTTGTGTGATTGTGTGTGTGTGTGTGTGTGTGTGTGTGTGTGTGTGTGTTTAGTGGAAATTTAAAGAGTAGGCGAAATGACTTTTTGACAGGTGATAGCATTAACCCAAGTATGGAAAAGTTTCTATCTATTGTAGCAGATTGAAGTTTATACACCACAACTTAAGAAGGCAGAAATGTGATTTTCTTTTCTAGAATTAGACTCTCAGTTTTACTCGTGAGGCCCTACTCTACAATGACAAGATAATTTCTCCCAGCCCAGTATTCTCAGTTTCATCCAATGATTTTCAGCCAAAATTAAATATCTTAGGCACCGTTCATTTCGAAGCTTGGTTGCTTTTCAGCGAAGGGCAGCTGGAAGGATTTCTTTCCATTTCCTCAGTGGCGTCTGGGAGTAAGGGAGAAGTCGTCACCATCATGGCAGTGGCAGTGGACCAGCTGTCCTCCCAGTCCATGCTGGTCTCACCCTGCAGTGCCTGACTTTCCTGGTTCCAGCACGTGACTCATCTCTTTGAGCATCCTGATCATTTCTGTAACTTACGCTTAGGCACCTTTGATATTGAGACTCTTGATCAATGTGGAGGGTCCTTTTTGGACTCAGGTCCTGAGCACCTCAGTATTCCCCATTAGGACTTCTGGTTTCTTTCTCCACCCCTCACTGGAGTGTGTGAACCCCCTGGGGCTGGTCCTAAAATTCACATATAGGCACTTTCCTCAGCTGCAGAGACTGTATTGCACCACCCTCCTGTAGCCATTTTGAATGCTGTGTCATTTCAAATGTAGAGCTTTTAAGAAAGGTTTGTGTTGGGTCCAGTCTCTGCCCTGGAAAGCAGAGGCTCAGTAATGGCTCCTCAGGTGCCCCCAAACCTAAGTGGGTGCTACCCTCTGTCCCTGAGATTTGACCCCTGGGCACTGGGTTGGGAAGCGGACTTCTCACGTCTGATTCCTTGTCCTTCTCTTTTTCTTGCTCTTGCTATTTCTTCTAGCACAGAAATGGTTTTTCCTTTACAATTTCTGTCTTCTAGAAATTGATTCAGGGTCATAGCCTCTTTCTTTTCTGCTCTAGAGCATTTAACTCTTGATCTGAGTCCTTCAGGCTTGATTTTTATATACAAGATGCTCAGCTTTGGGAAGTTTCAGTAAAACTCTTTTCTTCTTCAAGAAAGCTTTGGATTCAGGCAGTAGTCTTGCTATGAATGTAAAATCTCGTATTGTAAAATTGTAAGCTGATTGATGACTGCTGTTCTTGGCTGTATGTTGCCCTTTTCTTGAAACAGTGAACTCCAATGAATTAAGGGGGTGTGGGGAATATGGGGAAAACTACAGGAACATGAGGATGTAAGGCTTACCAGGGATGAAACTACATTGGTTTAATAGTGCAAAAATATTATACCCATTACAACAGCATCATCTCTAAGTCACCAATTTACCATGGAGATTTTTTAGATGGGTCTGATGAAAAGGAATGAAACTCACATTTGGATTTCTATTAATGAACAGTATATTTTGTTAAAGAGTCACTATAGTCTTCTTTACCTTGCTGTTAGTCAGCCATTTTTTCTTTTATAATTTAGACTTTACATTTTTAAATTATAAAATAAAATGCAGATACACACCCTTGCAAATGAATGTGTGTATACATTAATGAATTTCTTAATAAATTTTAAGGTGAACACCTTTGTAACCGTCACTATGACAAGAAATAGAACTTTGCCAGCCACACGAAAGTTCCCTCTATATGCTACACCCCTCCCTTCTACTACATGTAACTATTATCCTGACTTTTATAGTAATCACTTCCTTGTGTGTATGTTTAGTTTTGACATTCAAATGTGCATCCTTAGACACTAGAGTTTAGTTTTTCCCATTATTTAAAATTTGATAAGGTTTTAAGACTGTTTTAATCTGTGGTTCCTCCCTCTACCTCTTTTTTTTCCTTATGTTTCTGTTGAAGACCTGGACTGTTGGATCTGTAAAGTTTCCCACAGTCTGGATTTTGCTGATTGCATACGCATGGTGCAGTTTAGTATGTTCCTTTGTCCTCTTGTATTTTCTGCAGATTGGCAGTTGGATCCAGAGGCAATATTAGACTCAAGTTCAATCTCTTCTGCAAGAATAGAGGTGGTGTTTGGGAAGACTACAGAAGGCACATAATGTCTGATTGTCTTTTTATGACATTGGAAATTGTTGATGTTTATAGTGCCTAAATCGATTATATACTATACTCTCTAGTGCCACTCTCATACCCGGATCATTAATATATATGCAAGATTCCGAAAACTGCAGGCAGATGGGAGATAAGGTTTCCCAAATGGTACAGCAATTAAAAAAATTTCTAGATGTGCTTTACTTACTTTTGTATTTGGTATAAACTAGGTTGCCAAGGTTACATCGAGCTTGGAGCAAATGCAGAGTGACAATCGCAGGGAAAAAGCAATTTCTCTGGGTCTATCCCCCACCTGCTATTGTGGCACTTCTCCTTCCTACAAAGGTCTCTTCCTCTCACCGGATACTACTGAAAGTCCCCAGGTGGGGTCTCCTGTATGCTCTGGAACACAGCACTCTCAACTACCATGGGACATCTTTCTGCCTCTTCCCTTGTTGCCCAGCTTTGATTCCCTTTGGTGATGTCTTCTTTAAAGCTTCTGGAGTCCATGAAACCCCACATCGGTGGCCTCTCATGGCTGCTGCTACTGCATTGATGTGGGAGACATCTTCCACTGATGCCCAGGGGCAGAGTCTGCTAATTGTTCCCCAAATATCTGTTTTCTCTTCCTCCTGGATACACAGCTATATTACATTACTCAGTTATCCTAGCAATTGCTGTGGCCACATAACTGATTTCTAGACAATGCTAGATACTTGGAAGGGATACGTGCCATTTCTGGGAAGCCTGCTGTGCCCCCTCCACGTTCGCTTTCCCTTTGTGATGGCTAGATGCAAATGATGATGATGCTCTGGGGCAAAGTTCTGTACATTTATTCTGTGAAAAGCAAGCGTGTAAATATTTTAGAGTTTGAGGTCATATGGTCTCTTTTACAACTACTCAACTCAGCTGTTATTGTGCAAAAGCAGTCAAAGACAATTGGTAAATGTGTAAGTGTGACTGTGTTCCCATCAGACTTTATTTACAAAACAGTGGGTGGGCTGTAGTTTGCTGGCACCTGCCCTGGCAGAGCCACAAGATGTAAAGAGCTTGGATACTAAGTATGGAGGAAGGCTGCTTATTGACCAGGACCACCTACCTTCAACTGTCATGTGAGAGAGAAATCAGCTTTTGTTGTATTTGACTCATGTATTTGTTATCTAGGGCTGCCGTAACAAACAACTACAAAATGGATGCCTTAAAATAATGGAAATTTATTGTCTCACAACAGTGAAGTATAGAAGTCTAAAATCAAGGTGTCTGCAAGGCTGTGCTTCCTCTGAAACCTGTAGGGAAAAAATCCTTCCCTGCCTTTTCCTAGCTTTAGGTTGCGGCCGTCTGTCTTTGGTGTTCTTTGGCTTGCAGCTGCGTCCCTCCAGTCTCTGCTTCTATTGGCTCATGACACTCTCCCTGTGTTTCTGTCTCTGTGTCTCTTCTCCTCTCTTATAAGGATAACAGTCATATTGGGTTAAGGGCCTGCCCTACTCCAGTATGATCTCATCTTAATTTTATATCTTTATTACATCTGCAAAGACCCTATTTTTAAATAACTGCCAAGGGTTTGGACTTCAACCTGTCTTTTGGGGCAACTCAATTCAATTTACAAAAAGCTATTATATATTTTGCGGGGGGGATTTATTTATTACTGATACACACTTGACTGTGACCATGTCAGTGGCATGCTGAACTTGACTGATTTGGGGAAAATTTATTTTTCATACCTTTGTACCTCACCCAATGTATCTCAGAATTTTTTTTTTTTTTTTTTGGAAACAACTTATTCTCCTGAAAGAAGAGCCACTACCTTTCTAGAACTCATGCCCCAGTCCATGGAGGGCTGGAAGGAAGCCAGAAATGGTAATGGAGAGGTAAACAATGACAGCCCTCTCAACAATGGACAGGCTTTGCGTCTGAGCATTGTTCTACCTGCTGTTCACCCGGCTGCTTAGCATAAACTGTTTCCAGGGGGCTCATTAGTCAACTGTTCTCTTGGCAGAACCACTTCTTTCTCTCCTGATCCTCCTGCTAACACCCCCGCAGACACGACCAGATACGTTTAATCTTAACCTGAACACAACGGACACTCCTGTTTGTTACTGATACTTCTGCTGAGAGCTATAAAAGGTGTTAAATTAGAACTTCACCTCCATCTCCAACCAACAGCCTTCTTTTAGGTAAAGCTTAACAGAAGTAACTGGGAGACAGGACACTGTCAGGAAACTGATTTAGATGATTTCTTTCAAGCAAACTTTTGAAACAAAGGTACAAACCAAGGTGAATCAAAAGGTAAAAACATTGATAGCTACCACCTGGTAAACTTGTTATTTTAGTTCTTAAAACAATAATTTGCTATTCTGTGGACAGTCTAGATACAAAATAAGCGTGGGAACTGGTGAATATTGAGAAGGTAATGTTCTTGTGTTTATGTCTGTGTTTAATCATTAATGTTTCTCAAATTTATGCAAATGATCAGCACAGAAGTGTGTTTCCTAGTCTTTATACTCTTAGCAGGCCAGCCTTCTTTCTCACACCTCAGACGTGTGTTTCCTATTCTTTATACTCTTAGCAGGCCAGCCTTCTTTCTCACACCTCAGACATGTGTTTCCAGGCAGGTTTGCTGATGTCTAATCAGTCAGCTGAGATACTCAACTGTTACTTAGCTCTCCAGCCCTGTCTGGAGGAACTCCAGTGTGGGAGAATCTAAACATATCATTCAAAGGCCTCTGATGTTGCAAAGAAAGGAGGTTTTAGATGATTTTTGTTTTCCTTTGGACTTGGGTCAGTGCCTCCCATTTACACCTGGAATGTGCACTGGATGGTGTCAGATGTGTTTTGGAAGACTGATGTGGGCCTCCTGGAAATCAGCTACAGTGGGGCCCCAGGAGACTCTGGAGCAGGTTATCACGTTAAGAAACACATCTCTTTTTATCAGTGAATATGGATACTGAACAATGAGGCCATGGAAATTCTCCACCTCCACTGGCAACCTTGGGCCTCCCAGACAACCTGCATAGTCAGAATGAGTGCCAGGGTGAGCTCTTCTCTGTGGCTTCTCCATCAGGCTTTGACTCCAAATAAAAAGAGTTCACCCAGGGGATTTCAAGTCAAAATCCAAGAACCAAATTATTCCTATAAATGACATGAATGACCTATCGTTGGTAAGTGGAAAGAAAATGCTCCCAATGTATAGGAGAACTATAGGAACAAATGCTAGTAGGTAGGTTAATGTTTTGCCAACAGCGTCCCACCGATCCTACAGGCTATCACAGACAATTGCCATCTTACCACTTTCGTAGGATGAAAAGATGTCTTATAAAAGTATGACTCACTCTTGCTTTATTTTATGGGGGGGTCTACCTGTGGTGAATACACTTGTCCCATACCATCATGTCTACCCCTTTATCTTTTGACCCCCCAGTACAACTTTCCATCTTCTTTAAAGAAAATGCAGAATCCAAAGGAGGATTGCAAACAGTTATTCCAGAACCAAACCAAAACAAAACAAAACAAAAACTAGTTATCAACATTTAGAAATCAGGAGATTACACCTAAGAATCTGCATTTCTTATAAAATGAGCCTGTGACAGCACCAGGCCTGCATTTCTGCATGGCAGCAACACACTGGAGCCACATTTAAGGGGGGCATGTGCTCTTATTAATACAGGCCCACTTTACTCATTAACACGACCAGCCCCGTCCTTGAAGGCATTCGAATTTGCAGTGCCTGGTCCATAGGAAAGGAAAGCAAGCTTTAACAATTTTCATTTTCTTCCTTGGGATTCTAAAGTGTTTTATTTTTTTTTAATTGGAAATGAGCCACAGCCAGTGAGTGGAAATGGCCAGTGAAAATGTATAAATAAGTGGGCTTCCCTAGAGCTACCATTAAGTACATTCAACAATAACTAGGTTCAGTGTTTCCCATGTCTGAAAGACTGACAGAACCACCAGAACTAGGTAGGCAGTACGTGTTTAGTCTGTAGATATATTGCAAGGGGAGATGTTTCCCAGAAGATGGTAGTGTTGGTATTTAGTGCCTGGAACTATGGCTTTAAAGGAGCCTGTATCCCGTTATGGTCACCTAGCGAGGGAAGAAAGTTTCTGGGTCTTGTAATATTACACAGGACAAGAAAAACGGGATGCTTTTGGATTTAGTTAATTTTTATTCTCTCTTCAACTCCTTCTCCATAGAGGATATGGTCACCTGAGAGGAGTTCTTGCTTCCTCTCCCAAGACTGTGCCCTTCTTTCAGGTTCCAGAGAAATTATAATTTCTGGTTATGGAGAAATTATAATTTTTTTTTGCAAATATGATTAGAAAAAATATAAAAATCATGATATATGAAATGCAACCTCTTTTCTGGTTTTTAATACTAAATGAGACAACATTTTTTTTAATACATGTCCCTGTTTCTAACTCTCGTAAATGCTTCACCTTCCCATGCTTTCTATTCTCTTGCAATTCATTTTATATGGTCTTTTTCTAGGAATCTTTCCATCTCATTAGGTTTTCTGTTTTTTTTTTCTTTCTATGATGCTGCATTTTCCTTTTATTCTAAAATCTGTGTTTAATTTTCCAATTCTCTACTTTTGTTCTTATTTTCCTTTTGTCAGCCCAGTCTCTTTTATTTTCTGTCTATTGTTTCATTTTCTCCCTCTTGGTGCCCTCATTCATGTGCTATTTTACATGGTCTGCTTATTTCTCTCTTCTTTTCAGTTTGTTTTCTTCTCTTACTGTTTATTTATGCCTCCTGCTTAAAACCAAACCAAAAAAAAAAAAAAAACCACAATATGGATTCTTACTTGTGTTAATTACAGTTTTCTTCCTAATTTCTTTACACTATCTCCACACTGTAAATCAGTTTTTTATACTCTAAATTGCCAAAATCCCATTATGAAATAAAAATTTCCCCCAGTTTTCTATAGAAAATTAGAAGTTTGTTTGTCTCTTAAGGAATGAATGTTCTTTCCATGTGGTGGCTGCTGTGTGATAACCCTGGGCTGCAAGTCATCATGTCAGCCCTGATCCTATTTCGTCCCTTTACTTGCTGTGTTACCTTCAAGAAGCCACCGTGTCTCTGGGTCTTTTCTTCATCTGTGAAAGCTAAGGGGGAAAGAACTTCCCTGCTACTCAAACTCTGGTCCTCTGACTAGCCACATCAGAGTCAGCTGGGAGCTTGTTAGCACTAAACAAGCTCAGGCCTCCCCAAAACTTCCTGACTCAGAATCTGCACTTTTACAAGATCCCCTGGTGATTTGTCTGTTCATGGAGGTTTGAGAAGCAAACTAGGTGATCTTCAAGGGTTTTTCCAGCTTTAACTTTGCTGAAAATAAGTGCAAACTTATTTTAATAAGTGAAAGTAAGTGGGGAAATAAAGTGAAAACTACCTTGCTCACAGGGCACAGTAAAAATCACCCAAGAATCTTTGATAAAAGGCCAATGCCTTGGGGTCCTTCCTCAGATCAACTAATTCAGAAACTCTGGGGATGGTATTTGTTCCTGCCCAGATGATTTTAATGAGCCTATTGAGAACCACTCAGGTGTACTACTGAAACTTTTACCTTCTTTTCTGATACCATTAGCACTGCTTTCCTTTGGATGGGAAGTAATTACTATGGGAAGAGAAGAACTCCAAACTATTTGTTTTTTACCTACTTAAACCCACCAAAAATTATTCTGGGGAGGATAAGGAGTTAAGGAGATAATTATTGAAGGTGACTATATACATTTTTATAGCTTTGTGGGAGCAAAAAACAAGGTTCGCTTTTTTTTTTTCCTCAAACCTCAGTCAGACTTCTGCTGACAATGGGAGTGTTTGTGGTAACAAGAAGGAAGGAACCCCTGGCGAGTGATAGATATGACATTGTACCCTGAGTCGTGGGAATGGGGGTGGATATTTCAGTAGAATGGTTTCATTTCATCATAATTTGGTGTTGCCTGTGTCAGCACAATTAGCCACAGGCTATGATTGGGTTACCAAACATTAAGTTCCCATTTACTTTTAATTACTTTAGGTTGTTGAACTATAGCTGATTTAAGAAAAATTGAAACCAACAGATTTTTTTTTTTTGTCCTAAAATGTCCATTAAAATATTTTTAGTGTGAGAACCAGGGAAGTAATAGTCATCAAATAGTTTGTCACAAGAGTGGAAGTTGTGACAATACCATTATGGGGAAATCTTTTATGTTATAGTTTTCCAAGTTAGATCTTGAGGAACTTTCTTTAAAGATTGTTTACTTTTCCTTAAGGTTATTTTTTTTTCTCCAGTGGTTAATGAGAAACATGAGCAAATGATTACATTTTTGGAGTGATCAAATTTTTTGATCAAAGTAAAGAAAAAATGTATTTTCCTTAAACATTTTTCGCTTAGTAAGTACACCACCTTCTTTTCTCAGTTTTCATTTCCTGAATTATTTCTGCATCAAGTTTAGCTGAAGGGTCCAAATTCGGTCATCGTGGGGAATTTCTGAGGTGTCACATCAAAGAAGAGAGATAGCAGAATAAGATGTCATTTTGGTCTGTTACTTGAGCGTTACTCCAAGAAGTTATGTGAGCAGAGAAATGCTGATCTGGTTGGACATCTGTCTTTCCCACAGTGTGGCAGAACCCCAAGCAGAATCTTTAGTCAAGGCTGGTCTGTGGCCTCATTATGTCAGGTCTTCAGAGAGTCTCTGGTAGTTATGGGGTTCTTACTTCATACATTGCTCAGAGTCTCGTGAAGACTCAATGAATATTTCCTGAAAGATTTATTATAGCCCTGGTCAAAATTGTGAAGTAGGAAAATTTTCTTCAATTGTATCCTCTCTCTCATTGAAACATGTCTCCCTAATGTTGGCACTACTTTGTTTCCCTTCTGCTGCATCTTTGTCCTACTTAGAACTAAGTAGGGAATCACTGCAACAACTTCTTCAAGCCACTCTGTTACTATTCATTTTTTTCTCAATAAAGAAATCTCTAAACTGACATATTTTTCTTATGGACAGAAGATCTTTCTTTTACGTTGTTTGATACATCTCTTCAGTTTTTCAGTTCTTTTGTAAAGGGGAGGAAGTTGAAGAGCTTTCCATCAAAAACTTAATTGGGACATTCCAGTATGGCTATTTTATTTGATTTTGGGAAAAAAGTTCTAAAATTAAAAAAATCTTACCCCTCGTTTAAAAAATAATCTATATTCCAAAGCTATATAAAAGTGTCAAGTTTCCCCATTTTCTTAGAACTTTCTAAATAGAAAATATCTTTCCCAGGTTTCTGTTGAGATAGGATGAGGAGGTGGTGGTATTGGGGGTACCTGAGTGGTAGGTGGTGCAGAAATATGGGTTAAGCTTGGAAATCAAACAAATCAGAACTATTCTTTTTCCTTACTTCAATTCTTAGGTTATTTTTTATCTTCTGAGTCTTTGAAATCATGATGTCAGATGGAGGTATGTTTTGTGATGTTAAAATTTAGCTACATGAAAAAAAAGAGCAGATAACTCCATCTCACATTTAATACAATACCTGTTGTATTATACGTAAGTATACATACATATATATGTCTATTTATGGGAAAGAAGTTGAAATGGGAGCTGCTTCATGTAAAATATACAATTTATCTTGGCAAAACTCAAAACTATATATATGTATGTATATATATATAATATATCTTAACGATAAGACTGATTCTTGCAAACATCAGTTTCATGGGTCTGGAATCTTTCTGATTGTAAATTATTAATACCTTCTAAATTTATAATCATGGCTTTTGAGTCAATCTGTACATCAACACATAGCAAAAGTAGTTAGCTTGAACCAGTGATCTGGACCAACAAACTCTGAAGCATTTAATAAGTTACTTCTAGTGCTTTTTTTCTTGAGGCTGCTGCTGAATTGTGGTGTAACTACTTCAGTTAGAACATACTTGAGGCTTATGAAAATTCTCATACCCTCATTAATGTTGTGGAAAATTTAGAGAACAACAGAAGTAGGCTTGGTGCTGGTTAGAATGTGATTTCTCCTGAGAACATTTGGAATTTGATGTGGGTTAATGAAAACTTCAGTTGCCATTCCATGTCACGTGGTTTCTCACTGGATGGTGGGAGTTTTCCATTGTTTCCAGGCTTCAGAAGGAAGTATGAAATAATGGACTCAAAGTTTGAAACAGGGTGGCTTATTTTTTGTCTAGTTGTCAGGTTCAAGTATTTGAGTTGCCTGACTTGTTAGCACAAGAGCTGGTGGAGAGGACGGTCAGCGTTCTGATTCACACGTCTCTGAACCAGAGTCCTGCTCAAAGAAGAAACCTAACAGGTGTGTCAGGAGGAGCCGTCCTTTGTTTGGGAGCCTCTTCCACTTGGGATAGAAAAAGTAATCCACCTGGCACTACCTAGTGCTATTTGAAGGTAGTGAAAACATCAGCAATAAAACTCTCCCCTACATTTGTTTTGCAGGCTTAAAGGTCCCATCTTTAGAGCCTCTCCTTTTAGTTAGTGTCATTGGTAATGTGCAAATAGGTATCTGAGAAGACCAAATGCTTTTTTGTTCATGGATTAATAGGTTGGATTATTTTGCTCTTAGAAAGAGCTCTGAAAGGAGGAGACGCAGGAGAGGTATATTTTGCTTGTGGAGTCAAAGGGAGAGTCCAGAACATGGGATGCTGTAAAAAGATGTCAGATCTTGGTAGGTGGTGCAGGAAAAGGGGTACTGGGCAGCCCAGGGGTACCCCAAGGAGATGAGTTTTTAAAGTGGGTGATTCTCAGTTATTTCTTAGCTCTAATGTGCCATAAAAGTATTGTGTATTTCTTAGCCAGCTACCAACAGGTATTTACTGAGCACCTACTACGTGCCAGGCATTGTTCTGAGTGCTGGAGGTACAGCAGCGAATGAGCTGACAGAATTCCTGCCTTCAAGGAGCTAACATTCTAGTAAAAGGGTCCTTTTGCCCTTGTTAAGTTTGAAATGCCTGTTTATGGCAAAGAAGTTTAAATGGGAGATGTGTCATGTAAAATATATGCTTTGTCTTGGCAAAACATCCTTAAGGAGAGATTAGGACAGTGGGGAAAAAAAGCATTGAGTAACATTCTCTCCATTTCCACCTTTCTGTCCGGTCATAGATATAAATTACAATTCTGGCCCTCGTTCACCCTCACATTGCTCTCTGGCACCCTTCCCCATTCTCTGAACATGAGAGGAATGAGGAGGTTATTTGGAAGGTCATTGCTCTGAGGAGTTGTCCTGCTACAGTTACAGGAGAATCTTGAATTTCATCTGGAGAGACTGAAAGGCAGCAGGGGCAAACACACGATGAGGAGTCAATTGGTGAGGAGACCCCGGAGATGAGAAGCATATGGAAAGTCAACTTCATGATTTGCTTCTTTGAAAAGAATAGTCTGTGGAGGATTTTAAATCCTACTCTAAATACAAGCTAGCGTCAGCGGCTGTTTTCAGGAAAACCAAAGGAACTCAACATTCCCCAATGTGTTACAGAGGCCGTGTGGCCTCAAGCAGTAAAGTGAGGAACTTGGTTTGTCTTCTTTCTCAGACACCCATCCTGGAACTCAGCAGAATTTCTGGCCGTGCATCTGGTCGTTCGTGTGCTGCAGAAGTGATTAGTGTGTTACTGTGGGCTCTTTCTCTGGCCCAGGAAAATTTTCTCTTGTCTGAGAAAAATAGGAGCAAGCTCCTGCATGGGATTGGGTGGATGGGGGAACTATTCCTTCTTAATAGGTAACGTGAGAAGCCCTGATCCAGGGTCCTCGTTACTCAAAATGTGGTCCTGGGAGCTTATGAGACATGCAGAATCTCACATCCCACCCCAGAATCAGGAGGTTAAATTTGGAGTACTGGCCTAGGCAATGCCTTTTCTTTTCTCACCTTTCTGTGCCTCTCACTCCCCACTGTCCTCAGTTCCCCAGAGGCTACTGTCAGGAATGGCGTTGGTGGGGTTCTGGGTTAGGCAATAGGCCACAAGCATTCAGTTCTTCTTTATTAAACCAGTATTCCAAACCCAGAAGAGTGTAAGTCACAGAAAACAAAGGAATGGTCTCATTTCAGACACATCTAGAGTCTTTGTTGGTTAAACCTCAGGAAGCCCACAAAAAGCCCCCAGACATGTTAGGGTAGGAATTTTGAATCTGTACTTCTTCACATCTGTTTGGCTGCCATGACCTTCAATTTACTAAAATATGGAAACTTCATTATGGCATTCTACCCATAAAATGAGGAAATCGCTGATGTTTGTCTCAACCTCAAGCCCCTAAAGGAATACTATCCCTAACCACACTTTCCTATATAACACTTTACGCAAAAAAATGAATCAAGATATCAGTTCCCTGGAAGTTAATATAAGTGAATTTTCCCTTCTTGTAAAATAGAAACAGTATTGAGTTCTTTTGATTATCACAGACCTCTTGAGTAGAAGTCAAAACTCTTCAATTAAAGTTTTATCTAGATAAAGGGATTTCCTCCTTGGGGTATATCCCCACCTTGAATGGTCCTGCCCTTCTAGATCTTTGTGGGTGAAAGGTAAAGCCACCTTTGCAATTTTATGCTATAATTGTGCTTTGGGGGTTTTTAGAAGAAACAGTTACAGTGCAAGAGCAAACTGAGAAGCAAGAGAGTGAGAAGCAAAGACAGTGAATGAGAGGAATGATGCACTGTGTTGAACCCCAACAGAAGTAAAGATAAGTGATTTTTTGTAGAACACTGTATCAAAACAGTCTGTTTGCAAGGTTGAGGCAGCTTTCCCAGGTTGGCCTCAGATTATCCAATCATGATATTAATACATGATCTTCAGACAGTAGGACATATATTTTGGAATGTTTTATATTGTTAATTACTTTTCTTGTGTCCATCAACAGTCTCAAACTCATAGTATTGTGACAGTAATGAACCCAGGTCTTCCTGTCAAGAGGCAGTTTTTCAGAAGTAGACCAAGGTATAGAAGAATGAGACCTTGCTCTAGCTTGGTCTATTTTGAGATTAAAGTGTCCAGGATCCTCTTCACTCCTACACACTTGGCTCTTTTTTTGACATAGGTTTAGTATGTTTTGTGTGCACGTGTGGACATTTTTTCATTCCTAGGCTTTTGGCTTCATTGAGAAGTCAGATGAGGAGCCAAAAATACCAGAGAGGCTGACCATTTTTGTAGTAGGAGTTAGTTTATCTTCTGTTTGGGGCTGAAAGAGAAAAAGCTTAGAAATACCCCTCTCCCCCAAAATCTGATTTAGCTGATTTCTAGGTTATCTAAATCAACCTGAAAATTTTGAATAAGCATTGTTTAGGCACTAAAGGCAACAAAAATCTATTCAACTGTGTCTGCTTTTATACCTGGCTCGAGGCTGACTGCTTTCATTCCTTTCAATCTTACTAGAAGCCTGAGGAGTGAACCTCCTAGAAAAGGAATTTCACTTAGTTACCATCCAAGAGCATGAACGGGGACAGCAAAGTTCATGTTTTTGAGTGGTAACTACATGGTAACATCAACTCATGTATTTTCTTTCAAGTTAATACCCCACAGGCATTCTTGTTGGCGTATTTTATTCTGGGGAATTGTTAGAACTGAAATTAGCCTAATGACTTAGAGCAGTGACTTTTTTAAGTGTCTCCTGAAATGAAGTTTTGGTACTAAATGCCCCGGAACTGATTTGACTACAGATATTAATGAGAATTTCATTCACTGTTGTTCACCAGAAAGACAGCCTTCAGTCTCTGTTCTCGTTCCCTACCCCTCTCAGAGATTAACTGAGGAAACATTTTTTAAAGTATTCAGTTTGAGTTAGGAAATAACATTACTAAACAAGTTTTGGTGGGTGGTGGGTAATCACTGAAAGGCTAATTTGTTCAGGAAGCAGGAATTAACACCTCTAGTCCAGTGGGGGAAAAAAAAAACTGGTACAAGACCTTAAGTAATGAGAAATGATGGAGTTTGGATTAAGCCCTTAAACAGAGGAGAGGGTTGGAGGGAGGGCAGCTCTGAGTTGGAGACCCCGTGAACAACTGCTAGCCCCTGGTTAAATATCTTTTTATCTTGACATAGAGAAGTTAAAAATACCAGCACAATTCAATGTAACCTTCCCACTTTATCCCAAAGGCCAAAGAATTTATTAAAGAAAAAGAATCCATTTGGCCCAGCCATTATACATGACTCTACATTTCTTGTAAATAAACCACAAGTCAGCTCTGGAAACAGAAAACTAATCCAACTGACCACTTGAGGGAGGTGGTGGGTTATCTTATTTGGAAAAAAGGAACCCAGTTCTTTTTTTTAATAATGTACAATTTTAAGAACTTTGAAAATCTCCTATGCCCTATGGGTGACAAAGAGATAACAGGAACCCAGACGATGGCCTTTTTTCCACTTGGATCCGTTCTCTAATTTTCCTATTAAAATACAGGAAATAAAATAGATTTACTGAACACTTGTGATGGTCTGTTTGATGGATCACTTTAAAAAGAGAAAGGGGCAAAGTATGGGTAGTTTATTTTCACAAATCAATTTTAGTTTTTTTTTAATGAAATAAATGAACAAGAAGCCCATTAAAATGGTGGTTACAATTCTTCTTTTTAATTGTTTGCTCTATTAAGGTGACAATACTCGACAGTTTGATATATGAACAGTGTTCCCTTGCCTGACATAAACATAAATTATAACATGAGAATGTGATGATCCTTCAGCCCTTCATTCACTCACCCAGGTTAAATGTAGAACTTGGAGAGAAATCAAAATTAAAGTTACATTTACCTAGATTCCAACAGCTGTTTCTTCTTGTTTAATGGTGGCTGAAGAAAAGTTAGATGACATAAATGGTAAAATGGGTCAAGTCCAGCAAAATCATTGTATTTCATCAGAGCCAAGATGGGAAATCAAATCATTAAAGCCAACTTTACTGTGCAAACACCATCAGTTCACAGATTTCTTTTTTCCCAGATATCATAAAAAATACTTGAACTTGGGATCATTCCTCTTGGGTTGAATTGCAGCATTATAGATCAAAATTTTCAAAGGGATTATATGTAAAATTATTATAGAAACAGGAATTTTAATATTTTATTCTGTATTTAATGCAGGTATATAGTGTATAGAGTCAAATAATAGCAAATTTATAATGAAAAACAGCAATACCCTTTTCCACCACTTTTTATGCCCAACTCTTGATGCACAGATAAAACCACTTTTGATTTATTTAGCTCTTTCTTCTGGCATATAACTCCACATGTCTAAATAACATGTTTATACAGTACTTTCGTGTATATGTGTGATTAAGTTTTAGATATTTTCTATTGCTCCCACTTATAGTAGGAAAGAATCCAGCCTTGTCAATTCTCTCCACACCACTTGACGTATACTTCCTATTTCCTCATCCTTTAAATATAGTCAAATCATCATTTTTAGTTTAACCTATGTTCAGCGTTAACTTTATTATGACTATATAAACGCTGTGCACAGCTAAGCTAAGCGGGGTGCTCTGACCTTTCAACTTTTTGTTTTCCTAAATGAAGCGTTGCATCATTTTTTCATTAACTTATTTTTATGTACTTAGTACTGATTCATCCTTTAAATCGCAGAGAGAAGTATACAGCCCCTCTCAATAGAATCAAAACATGAGTTTCCTTTTTTGACCATCCTTCCCTTTACCCCCCAAGCCCTCTGGCTGTCTCCTCATTCCACGAGTCATTCCCTACGCCTACTGCTAAGCTCGTGTCCTGGGTTTTCCCTTCACTATCAAACTGGGGATTCTCTTTATCATTTGCTGTCTTTGCTCCTGTTTCCTGAATCACATGCTTTTCCTGGTTTATTCTTTCCTTTTTTGGGGGATTCATTCTCCACCTGCTTCCTAAGAAAAGTTGGATGAGAGGAAAATGTATTTTTTTCTACCTTCGTATTTTATTAAAGCTTGGCTACTTATGGTATTTTGGATGGAAATTATTTTCCCTCAGAATTTTAAAGATGTTGTTCCAATTACTTTCTATCTTCCACGTTATTGTTATAAAGCCCAATGTTACTTTAATTAATAATACTGCACATGGGATTTACTTTTTCTCTCTGGAAGTTTTTAGAATCTTTTCTTTATTTCTGGAGTACAGAAATTTCACACAAAAAATATATCCTTTTTCCTCTCATTTATTGTTCTGGAGACTTAATGGGACTTTTCAGTCTGGAAACACATGCCCTTTGTGATTTTTTGGTGTTATTTTTGTGTATTAGTTATTTGATAATTTCTTTGCTTCATTTTCTCCATTCTCTCTTTCTAGAACTTCCATTATTCAGATATTAGAACTGAATTGTTTCTCTAATTTTTCAGGTTCCTTTTATTCAAGCTATTTACCAAATCTTTCTTGTTTTATTTTATTTTTTTGGAATATTTTGTCTACTTTATCTTCTACCCTTTCTGTGGAGTTGTTTTAAAATTTCTGTCATTATATACTTTTTAAATTTTTATATTTTTAATTTCTTTTTTTTCCAAAAATTTTTTTTCTTTTTTGGCCGCACCACGTGGCTTGCAGGATCTTAGTTCCCTGACCAGGTATCCAACCTGGGCCCCAGCAGTGAGAGTGCCGAGTTCTAACCACTCGACCACCAGGGAATTCCTGCCATTATTATATTTTTATATTTGAAGAGCTCTTTTGTGTTCTCAAAATACTCCGCATTAAAAACAAAAACAAAACCTCCATAGCATTCTTTTTTTGTGTTTCACTAGATGTAGAAATAACTTCTTTTAGACTAAAAATATTTATTACAATTTCTCTGATGTTTTTGTGGTGGAAAATGGGATGCAGCACCCAGGTCCCCCTCCAAGGAAGGACCCGTTGCCCCCACTTCTGGGAGTGATGTGAGAGAATCTTCAGCTGTGGGCCCTTCAGGGATCATCTCAGCTGCAGAGAGATGCTTCATGAAAGATCACTCCCCTTTCCGGGGTGGCCCACATCCAAAGAGTGTTCCATACTAGGTATGAATGCTTGGGCATCTTGGCCCAACTTGGGATAACCCTGAAAGGCTGTTGTAGCCCCTGAGACTGAAGCTGAGTCTGTCATGGGTCTGCCCTTGCAGCTTGATTTCTCTCTGCCCACTCTTGCTTTCGTCCCTTCCAAGGATACTCCGTAGTAAGCATCCTGCCCACTTAACTCCATCTTAGAGTCTGCTTCCCAGGGAAACAAAGCTGCAACTGTTCTCTTCTCCATGCAGCATATCTCTTTCTCCTAAGTTATCTTTATTCTGCTTATTCATTTTGGACTTTGACTTTCATGCTACCTTCTGTCTGATCTTAATTGAAAGCTGAATTGATGGGAAGCTTAAGTATGCATGGTACATGTGTCCTTAGGGTCACCAGGTAGAAACCAGGGAACCAGGTGTTTCTTTGGTGTCTGTAGGTCTTTTGGCCTGAGGTGGTTTCCTCCTTTCTCCTGCTCGGAGAGCATAAACCTGGGTAGCAGCTTTCTAGGACCTAATGGCAGAAAGAGCTGGGAGTCCCGCTGTTAGTATAAATATTGTAATGTAATATTCTAAGTTTTTAGTCTGGGATCTCAGCTCCAGTTTCAGCTCTGCCTGGCAAATCTACTAAATTTCTCTGTTATGAACTCTCTAGAGAATTCTCTTTACTCTTTCCTCTTATTTTCTACTAGAGTGTGGGAGGGGCATTCTCAAGGTGTATGGGATTGGGAAGTTATTTGGGGCATCTGTCTTTTCCTTATACAAGTTTTCACCCAGTTACTTTGTCCTCAGCATCCCTATCCTCCAGAGGAACTCTTCTAGTACCTGATCCTTTCTAAGTACTGCAGTAGGAATCATGTTGCTTCTTGTGGACTACCTTCCCTCTGTAAACTTGGGGCTCTCTCCTCTCAGCTAAGTCAGTCACTGTTCATCCATCAGCTTTCCATCTTCCAACATTTTGTTGATATTGCTCACCTGCTGTGGTCTCTTCTTCCATTCTCTATGTTTTAGTGGCTTCAGTTCTCTTTTTATTTCTTTTTTTTTTTTTTAAACATCTTTATTGAAGTATAATTGCTTTACAATGGTGTGTTAGTTTCTCCTTTATAACAAAGTGAATCAGTTATACATATACATATGTTCCCATATCTCTTCCCTCTTGCATCTCCCTCCCTCCCACCCTCCCTATCCCACCCCTCTAGGTGGTCACAAAGCACCGAGCTGATGTCCCTGTGCTATGCGGCTGCTTCCCACTAGCTATCTATTTTACATTTGGTAGTGTATATATGTCCATGACACTCTCTCACCCTGTCACGTCTCACCCCTCCCCCTCCCCATATTCTCAAGTCCATTCTCTAGTAGGTCTGTGTCTTTATTCCCGTCTTGCCACTAGGTTCTTCATGACCTTTTTTTTTTTTTTTCCTTAGATTCCATATATATGTGTTAGCATACTGTATTTCTTTTTCTCTTTCTGACTTACTTCACTCTGAATGACAGACTCTAACTCCATCCACCTCATTACAAATACCTCCATTTCATTTCTTTTTATGGCTGAGTAATATTCCATTGTATATATGTGCCACATCTTCTTTATCCATTCATCCGATGATGGACACCTAGGTTGCTTCCATGTCCTGGCTATTGTAAACAGAGCTGCAATGAATATTCTGGTACATGACTCTTTCTGAATTATGGTTTTCTCAGGGTATATACCCAGTAGTGGGATTGCTGGGTCGTATGGTAGTTCTATTTTTAGTTTTTTAAGGAACCTCCATACTGTTCTCCATAGTGGCTGTATCAATTTACATTCCCACCAACAGTGCAAGAGGGTTCCCTTTTCTCCACACCCTCTCCAGCATTTATTGTTTCTAGATTTTTTGATGATGGCCATTCTGACCGGTGTGAGATGATACCTCATTGTAGTTTTGATTTGCATTTCTCTAATGATTAATGATGTTGAGCATTCTTTCATGTGTCTGTTGGCAATCTGTATATCTTCTTTGGAGAAATGTCTATTTAGGTCTTCTGCCCATTTTTGGATTGGGTTGTTTGTTTTTTTGTTATTGAGCTGCATGAGCTGCTTGTAAATCTTAGAGATTAATCCTTTGTCAGTTGCTTCATCTGCAAATATTTTCTCCCATTCTGAGGGTTGTCTTTTGGTCTTGTTTACGGTTTCCTTTGCTGTGCAAAAGCTTTTAAGTTTCATTAGGTCCCATTTGTTTATTTGTGTTTTTATTTCCATTTCTCTAGGAGCTGGGTCAAAAAGGATCTTGCTGTGATTTATGTCATAGAGTGTTCTGCCTATGTTTTCCTCTAAGAGTTTGATAGTGTCTGGCCTTACACTTAGGTCTTTAATCCATTTTGAGTTTATTTTTGTGTATGGTGTCAGGGAGTGTTCTAATTTCATACTTTTACATGTACCTGTCCAGTTTCCCCAGCACCACTTATTGAAGAGGCTGTCTTTTCTCCACTGTATATGCTTGCCTCCTTTATCAAAGATAAGGTGACCATATATGCGTGGGCTTATCTCTGGGCTTTCTATCCTGTTCCATTGATCTATATTTCTGTTTTTGTGCCAGTACCAAACTGTCTTGATTACTGTAGCTTTGTAATATAGTCTGAAGTCAGGGAGCCTGATTCCTCCAGCTCCATTTTTCGTTCTCAAGATTGCTTTGGCTATTCGGGGTCTTTTGTGTTTCCATACAAATTGTGAAATTTTTTGTTCTAGTTCTGTGAAAAATGCCAGTGGTAGTTTGATAGGGATTGCATTGAATCTGTAGATTGCTTTGGGTAGCAGAGTCATTTTCACAATGTTGATTCTTCCAATCCAAGAACATGGTATATCTCTCCATCTATTTGTATCATCTTTAATTTCTTTCATCAGTGTCCTATAATTTTCTGCATACAGGTCTTTTGTCTCCTTAGGTAGGTTTATTCCTAGATATTTTATTCTTTTTGTTGCAATGGTAAACGGGAGTGTTTTCTTAATTTCACTTTCAGATTTTTCATCATTAGTATATAGGAATGCAAGAGATTTCTGTGCATTAATTTTGTATCCTGCTACTTTACCAAATTCATTTATTAGCTCTAGTAGTTTTCTGGTAGCATCTTTAGGATTCTCTATGTATAGTATCATGTCATCTGCAAACAGTGACAGCTTTACTTCTTCTTTTCCGATTTGGATTCCTTTTATTTCTTTTTCTTCTCTGATTGCTGTGGCCGACACTTCCAAAACTATGTTGAATAATAGTGGTGAGAGTGGGCAACCTTGTCTTGTTCCTGATCTTATCGGAAATGGTTTCAGTTTTTCACCATTGAGGACAATGTTGGCTGTGGGTTTGTCATATATGGCCTTTATTATGTTGAGGAAAGTTCCCTCTATGCCTACTTTCTGCAGGGCTTTTATCATAAATGGGTGTTGAATTTTGTCGAAAGCTTTCTCTGCATCTATTGAGATGATCATATGGTTTTTCTCCTTCAATTTGTTAATATGATGTATCACGTTGATTGATTTGCGTATATTGAAGAATCCTTGCATTCCTGGAATAAACCCCACTTGATCATGGTGTATAATCCTTTTAATGTGCTGTTGGATTCTGTTTGCTAGTATTTTGTTGAGGATTTTTGCATCTATGTTCATCAGTGATATTGGCCTGTCGTTTTCTTTCTTTGTGACCTCTTTGTCTGGTTTTGGTATCAGGGTGATGGTGGCCTCGTAGAATGAGTTTGGGAGTGTTCCTCCCTCTGCAATATTTTGGAAGAGTTTGAGAAGGATAGGTGTTAGCTCTTCTCTAAATGTTTGATAGAATTCGCCTGTGAAGCCATCTGGTCCTGGGCTTTTGTGTGTTGGAAGATTTTTAATCACAGTTTCAATTTCAGTGCTTGTGATTGGTCTGTTCATATTTTCTATTTCTTCCTGGTTCAGTCTCGGCAGGTTGTGCATTTCTAAGAATCTGTCCATTTCTTCCAGGTTGTCCATTTTATTGGCATAGAGTTGCTTGTAGTAATCTCTCATGATCGTTTGTATTTCTGCAGTGTCAGTGGTTACTTCTCCTTTTTCGTTTCTAATTCTATTGATTTGAGTCTTCTCCCTTTTTCTCTTGATGAGTCTGGCTAATGGTTTATCAATTTTGTTTATCTTCTCAAAGAACCAGCTTTTAGTTTCATTGATTTTTGCTATTGTTTCCTTCATTTCTTTTTCATTTATTTCTGATCTGATCTTTATGATTTCTTTCCTTCTGCTAGCTTTGGGGTTTTTTTGTTCTTCTTTCTCTAATTGCTTTAGGTGCAAGGTTAGGTTGTTTATTCGAGATGTTTCCTGTTTCTTGATGTAGGCTTGTATTGCTATAATCTTCCCTCTTAGAACTGCTTTTGCTGCATCCCATAGGTTTTGGGTCGTCGTGTCTCCATTGTCATTTGTTTCTAGGTATTTTTTGATTTTCCCTTTGATTTCTTCAGTGATCACTTCGTTATTAAGTAGTGTATTGTGTAGCCTCCATGTGTTTGTATTTTTTACAGATCTTTTCCTGTAATTGATATCTAGTCTCATAGCGTTGTGGTCGGAAAAGATACTTGATACGATTTCAATTTTTTAAAATTTACCAAGGCTTGATTTG
Organism: Eubalaena glacialis; assembly: GCF_028564815.1. Taxonomy (NCBI): domain Eukaryota; kingdom Metazoa; phylum Chordata; class Mammalia; order Artiodactyla; family Balaenidae; genus Eubalaena; species Eubalaena glacialis. Next base: position 36,553,049 of record NC_083727.1, on the reverse strand, counting down.
TGACCCAAGATATGATCTATCCTGGAGAATGTTCCATGAGCACTTGAGAAAAATGTGTATTCTGTTGTTTTTGGGTGGAATGTCCTATAAATATCAATTAAGTCCATCTTGTTTAATGTATCATTTAAAGCTTGTGTTTCCTTATTTATTTTCATTTTGGATGATCTGTCCATTGGTGAAAATGGGGTGTTAAAGTCCCCTACTATGATTGTGTTACTGTCGATTTCCCCTTTTATGGCTGTTAGTATTTGCCTTATGTATTGAGGTGCTCCTATGTTGGGTGCATAAATATTTACAATTGTTATACCTTCCTCTTGGATCGATCCCTTGATCATTATATAGTGTCCTTCTTTGTCTCTTGTAATAGTCTTTATTTTAAAGTCTATTTTGTCTGATATGAGAATTGCTACTCCAGCTTTCTTTTGATTTCCATTTGCATGGAATATCTTTTTCCATCCCCTCACTTTCAGTCTGTATGTGTCTCTAGGTCTGAAGTGGGTCTCTTGAAGACAGCATATATATGGGTGTTGTTTTTGTATCCATTCAGCCAGTCTGTGTCTTTTGGTGGGAGCATTTAATCCATTTACATTTAAGGTAATTATCGATATGTATGTTCCTATTCCCATTTTCTTAAATATTTTGGGTTTGTTATTGTAGATGTTTTCCTTCTCTTGTGTTTCTTGCCTAGAGAAGTTCCTTTAGCATTTGTTGTAAAGCTGGTTTGGTGGTGCTGAACTCTCTCAGCTTTTGCTTGTCTGTAAAGGTTTTAATTTCTCCATCAAATCTGAATGAGGTCCTTGCTGGGTAGAGTAACCTTGGTTGTAGGTTTTTCTCCTTCATCACTTTAAGTATATCCTGCCACTCCCTTCTGGCTTGCAGAGTTTCTGCTGAAAGATCAGCTGTTAACCTTATGGGGATGCCCTTGTGTGTTATTTGTTGTTTTTCCCTTGCTGCTTTTAATATGTTTTCTTTATATTTAATTTTTGATAGTTTGATTAATATGTGTCTTGGTGTGTTTCTCCTTGGATTTATCCTGTATGGGACTCTCTGTGCTTCCAGGACTTGATTGACTATTTCTTTTCCCATATTAGGAAAGTTTTCAGCTATAATCTCCTCAAATATTTTCTCAGTCCCTTTCTTTTTCTCTTCTTCTTCTGGGACCCCTATGATTCGAATGTTGGTGCGTTTAATGTTGTCCCAGAGGTCTCTGAGACTGTCCTCAGTTCTTTTCATTCTTTTTTCTTTATTCTGCTCTGCAGTAGTTATTTCCACTATTTTATCTTCCAGGTCACTTATCCGTTCTTCTGCCTCAGTTATTCTGCTATTGATCCCGTCTAGAGTATTTTAAATTTCATTTATTGTGTTTTTCATCGTTGCTTGGTTCCTCTTTAGTTCTTCTACGTCCTTGTTAAATGTTTCTTGCATTTTGTCTATTCTATTTCCAAGATTTTGGATCATCTTTACTATCATTATTCTGAATTCTTTTTCAGGTAGACTGCCTATTTCCTCTTCATTTGTTAGGTCTGGTGTGTTTTGACCCTGCTCCTTCACCTGCTGTGTGTTTTTTTGTCTTCTCATTTTGCTTATCTTACTGTGTTTGGGGTCTCCTTTTCACAGGCTGCAGGTTCGTAGTTCCTGTTGTTTTTGGTATCTGTCCCCAGTGGCTAAGGTTGGTTCAGTGGGTTGTGTGGGCTTCCTGGTGGAGGGGACTAGTGCCTGTGTTCTGGTGGATGAGGTTGGATCTTGTCTTTCTGGTGGGCACGTCCACGTCTGGTGGTGTGTTTTGGGGTGTCTGTGGCCTTATTATGATTTTAGGCAGCCTCTCTGTTAATGGATGGGGCTGTGTTCCTGTCTTGCTAGTTGTTTGGCATAGGGTGTCCAGCAATGTAGCTTGCTGGTCGTTGAGTGAAGCTGGGTCTTGATGTTGAGATGGAGATCTCTGAGAGATTTTCGCCGTTTGGTATTACGTGGAGCTGGGAGGTCTCTTGTGGACCAGTGTCCTGAAGTTGGCTCTCCCACCTCAGAGGCACAGCCCTGATGCCTGGCTGGAGCACCAAGAGCCTTTCATCCACACGGCTCAGAATAAAAGGGAGAAAAAATAGAAAGAAAGAAAGAAAGAGGATAAAATAAAATAAAATAAAGCTATTATAATAAAAAATAAGAAAAAAATTATTAAGAATAAATTTATTAAGAAAAATTTTTTTTAATTTTTAAAAATAGATTTATTAATTTTTTATAATAAAAAATAAGAAAAAAATTATTAAGAAAATTTATTAAGAAAAAAATATTTAATTTTTTAAAATAAAAAATATGAAAAAACTTATTAAAAATTTTTTTAATTTTTTAAAAATAGAAAATAAGGAAAAAATTATTAAGAAAACATTTATTAGGGAAAAAAATTTTTTTAAGTAAAAAAAAAAACCCAAAAAAACGGACGGACCTAACCGTAGGACTAACGGTGAGAACAAAGCTGTACAGACAAAATCTCACCCAGAAGCATACACATATACACTCACAAAAAAAGGAAAAGGGGAATAATTAATATATCCTGCTCCCAAAGTCCACCTCCTAAATTTGGGATGATTCGTTGTCTATTCAGGTATTCAACAGATGCAGGCACATCAAGTTGTTTGTGGAGCTTTAATCCGCTGCTTCTGAGGCTGCTGGGAGAGATTTCCCTTTCTCTTCTTTGTTGGTACAGCTCCCGGGGTTCAGCTTTGGATTTGGACCCGCCTCTGCATGTAGGTCGCCTGAGGGTGTCTGTTCCCCGCCCAGACAGAACGGGGTTAAAGGAGCAGCTGATTCGGGGGCTCTGGCTCAGTCAGACCGGGGGGGGGGGGGAGGAGAGAGAGGTACAGAGGAGGCGGGGCGAGCCTGCGGCGGCAGAAGCCGGCGTGACGTTGCAACAGCCTGAGGCACGCCGTGCGCTCTCCCGGGGAAGTTGTCCGCGGATCACGGGAGCCTGGCCTTGGTGGGCTGCACTGGCTCCCGGGAGGGGCGGTGTGGAGAGTGACCTGTGCTCGCACACAGGCTTTTTGGTGGTGGCAGCAGCAGCCTTAGCGTGTCATGCCCGTCTCTGGGGTCCGCGCTGATAGCCGCGGCTCGCGCCCGCCTCTGGAGTTCGTTTAAGCGGCGCTCTGAATCCCCTCTCCTTGCGCGCCACGAAACAAAGAGGCAAGAAAAAGTCTCTTGCCTCTTCGGCAGCTGCAGACTTTTTCTCGGGATCCCTCCCGGCTAGCTGTGGTGCGCTAACCCCTTCAGGCTGTGTTCACGCCGCCAACCCCAGTCCTCTCCCTGCGATCCGACTGAAGCCCGAGCCTCAGCTCCCAGCCCCCGCCCGCCCCGGCGGGTGAGCAGACAAGCCTCTCGGGCTGGTGAGTGCTGCTCGGCGCCGAGCCTCTGTGCGGGAATCTCTCCGTTTTTCCCTCTGCGCCCCTGTTGCTGTGGGATCCGCGCTGATAGCCGCGGCTCGCGCCCGTCTCTGGAGCTCGTTTAAGCGGCGCTCTGAATCCCCTCTCCTTGCGCGCCGCGAAACAAAGAGGCAAGAAAAAGTCTCTTGCCTTTCGGCAGCTGCAGTCTTTTTCCCGGACTCCCTCTCGGCTAGCACCGAAGCCCGAGCCCCAGCTCCCAGCCCCCGCCCGCCCCAGCGGCTGAGCAGACAAGCCTCTCGGGCTGGTGAGTGCTGGTCGGCACCGCTCCTCTGTGCGGGAATCTCTCCGCTTTGCCCTCCGCACCCCTGTAGCTGCGCTCTCCTCCGTGGCTCTGAAGCTTCCCCCCTCTGCCACCCGCAGTCTCTGCCCACGAAGGGGCTTCCTAGTGTGTGGAAACCTTTCCTCCTTCACAGCTCCCTCCCACTGGTGCAGGTCCCGTCCCTATTCTTTTGTCTCTGTTATTTCTTTTTTCTTTTGCCCTACCCAAGTACGTGGGGATTTTCTTGCCTTTTGGGAGGTCTGACGTCTTCTGCCAGCGTTCAGTGGCTGTTCTGTAGGAGCAGTTCCACGTGTAGATGTATTTCTACTGTATCTGTGGGAAGGAAGGTGATCTCCGCGTCTTACTCTTCCGCCATCTTGCCCAGACCCCTTTTTATTTCTTTGTTGTTATTTAAGTGGAGCTTGAAAGAGAATGGGTATACACATAGGCTTTGCTTAAACTAATTTGAATCAATCAGAATACTCTTACTATAGCGAATCAATGGCATGTTACAATGTGGATCATGTCTTCCTTTTAGAAACACGTTCTTGTTGGCTTCCAGGACAACACAACTGCCTGGTTTCTTCCTACTTTGCTAGCTATTCATTCTCACAGTATGCTTTTTAATCTCTCATTTTTCCAAAGACAAACTTAACATGAAAAAAACCCCCTCAAAACAGGACAGTTCTAGTAAACAATATTAACCAGGATAGGTATCTTTAGATGACACATCTGAAAGATTAAATGCTAGATTTCTAATTTAAGGTTTCTTTTTAAGACTAAACAAACAGCAAAGATTAACTAAGACAATTCACAAATAAAAACGAAGAACATAGTTCTCTTTTCAGAGGTATTCATTTAGCACTCAAACAAGTGAAAATGAATTTAAAATTTCTCGTTTATGAAATATCATGAAATCTAAATGTTTGAAAATATGAACACATTTTTATTTATTGATCTATGATAATTAAGGAAAAAAACTTTAAAAATCACACAAATTAAGACTCATGCTTTTCTGAGTTTGTTTTCAGTTATAGATAATTTTGGTAAATGATAGAATTTTGTCAAAACTGTTTTTGATACCAGAAAGGGCAACAGAATTTTTATAAACTTTGTTAAAGTAAGAACCAACATGCTTGAATCAGTACTAAAAATTCAAACCTGCTTTGTTCAAACAGAATACACTATGTGATAAAGTGATTAAAGGTAGTTTGGAATGAAAGAAATAGGATAAAATACAACTTTATTAGAAAAAAAATCAGTGATTGTATTTCTTGATCTTTGACTTATGAAATCATATTTTGAGAAATATTTGGTTATCTTAGATAATCTGCACAGATTACCTATTGTGAATATGTATTTAAAATTTTTAAATATATACCACTATATTTTATGCCTTTCAAAATGAAATGTGCACCTGAGAGCTAGATATTGTGTACCATTAGTACGTAACTTTTCCCTGAAACCCAAACCATAGTAATTGTTGCCATTAGCTAGGTAAACCTGATATTACCTTCACTCATTGGATAGTTTATCATGTTTACAGCAAAGAAACACTGGCATGGGAACTTTAGCGTTAGATTTATAAACAAAATATTTCCTAAAATGTTAGTTCTTAAGTTGATTAATTTAGAGAATGGAACAAGTTTAGTGCAGAACTATAACATGTAGAAGCAAGAAGGATACATATGCTTTCAAACAATTGTAAAATTAATGAGTAGTTGTTTATTTCTCTTCAACAATTGCATATGCATGTAGTAATATGAGTCTGAGACAGGTGCTGACTCTTCAGTCACTTGGCCACAGAGTTATATGGTTAATAAATTATGGAAATTGCTTGTTTTAATCTGACTGTTAAAGCTCTATCCCATTGTCTTTTCATGTAACAGAAACAAGGCTTGAATGACAAAACCCAACTACTTACAAAATTTAATTTAATAGTTTAAAGCGCAAAGGGCATTCCCTATGCAATAAAATCTTTTGTTTGGAAAATTTTAAACAAATTATATTTTACTTTATGTTCATTATTTACGTAATAAGAATTTACAAGAACACAATTTTCTCAAGATTTAAACTGCTCATTGTTCCGTAAATAGGACACACATTTAGAAAGATGAGTTTTTTTAAAAGGAATATTTTACTGATTAGTTCTGGCTCAAGACATAAAACTCTTTCATTGCTTGATGTTACTGGAATTTTGCCGTAGATTATTTTTTGAATCTCTTCTGTAAGATTAACAATAGAAGTATTTTCATCCTCAATTACTTCTTTGAACTACTACTTTGAATTTAAGTTTTGTATATGGATGAAATTTCCTTCTGGCTTAATACCTGAGCTGGTAGAAATGTCTCACCTAAATCCTCTATCTTCTTTTTGTTAGAAAGATTCATAATCCAGAGCCCTAATAGTTGGAAATGCATGTGATGACCTGTAGTCTCACTCCTGTCCCTGTTTTTTAATTCCCATGACAATTACTTCGCTAAATATTATCACCCAAATTCTGTTTGATTACTTCCAGTGATGGGGAAATTTCTCTTCAATTTAGGCATCTTGGGTCATGCTCAGGTCATTACCAACTATTTTCACCTTAATACCGATTCCTACCTATCAAAGTGTTTTGTGGGTTGGACCATGGAGCAAGAAGACTTAATCTTAAAAGGTTCAGGAATGTAAATTGACCAGGGTGAACTCTGACCTATAAGAGAAGGGTACCATTGTTCCCATGAGATTGTGATTGTGGTAGCTAATAGAAAAGATTGTCAGCCATGCTGGCCCTGGGAGTGGGGCAGGGAGTATTTCCCAAGACTGGTTAATGTCAGTATCCTGTGAGTTGAGAGTATTCTGCGATCTGGCCTGTTTTCAGGAGAACTGAGGCAACTGAGACAGCTTACTGAGCCAGGGTTCTCACTACTATTATTTTCTTTTCTTCACTGATTTCTTCATTTTAATGACTTTTTGTCAACACTTAGAGGTAAGAAATAAGATCCACCAAAAACACAGCAAGTCATCCTGTTGGACAACAGACACTTTAAGAGCAGACTCCTTGGGGTAAGGAGGGAAATTTGGAAGAAATTGTAGACAGTTTCTACTATCAATGAATTTACAAACTGATGGAGATAAGGAAGAGACAACCAACTCATAAATAAGGCATGTAAAACATGAAAGTTTTATAACTTTATAGTCTGAAGTATTACATACTGACATAAACTCTAGAATGCACAGATTCATCAAAGCAGAATGGGGTTGAAAAAGTTTCTACAAAAGAGAGGGAAAGAATATGATTTTACAGGATCGTGCGAAAGCTTTTGGGGAAGGAAGAGGTATTGTTTAGTAAGGCAAGGGTATCCTTAGATGATCTGCAAATCCCAACAGAGCAGAAGTGTTAAGGAAGTTAATCTATGCCCAGAGCCTTGCTGTTTGGGGCAACATTTCTTCTTTCCCCACTTTTTGGTGGTCTTTTTCTCCAGAGAATTTGGACTCCCCCTACCACTCAGGGGGATCTGGAACAGAATTGCTTTGCCTTGCACATGGGCTAATGGGACTTGATTGTTGATGTCTCCAGAAGTCTCTTTTGGGAGCACTCTATGTCATTTTCCCCTGTGGTATGTGCTTGAGACAGCATGCCTGCTTGAGCCCCTTGCCCTGTAATATGGCTCCTCTTCTGAGGATTTAAACTCCTTCCCTTGGGCACCTGTAATAGGGCAATACCCTTCCTCCTGATGTGAGATCTCTGCTTTCACTCCTGGTGCAGGTAGGTAGACAGCTTTATAAATTCACTCTTAGAGGAATCATTTTTATGACTCTTAGTGTTCAGGGCATGTCCTGAGCTGAGAGTGCCTATTCAGGAAATGAATCGAATCATTGTCTGTGTCTTTCGACCCTCAGATTACCTTTATTATTTTACAGTCTCTGCCCAGTCACTGAGGATCAGCCTGGCTGCACACACTGAGAATGCCTTTATATATTCTGTAATTAAAAAGCCCAATTTCAAGCCCATTTTAAAACTGGGGATGTTGCACTTCACCTACCCCCCTGCAGGGTGATGAGGTTGGTGACACTGGGAAGACTTAACAACAAGAAAATTCACGCATCCCTCCCCCAACACCACTCACCCCCAAACTGCAAGCTTCTTGGACTGATTGATGGTATTTCCTAATATAGCAGGGGTGAGATGACTTATTTTGAAAATAGAATTAAAACTTTCCCTTTTTAGGAGCAAGCTCCACGTTGGCAACACCATCAGCCCCAAACACATTAGTTCTTGTGGTCAAAACATTAACAGGGTGCTTTGTTAACAATATGTTCAGGTCATGATAAGGCCAACAAAGGAACTGTTAGGACTTTATGAGCTGAGTCTTTCCAAATAGTGCTCCAAATCAAAAGTACTGAGAGTAAAACTTTCTCCTGTAAACAAGGCCCGAAGGAGCCAGGGTGAGAGTTTTCATGAGTGGGCTGAGGTGTCAGGGTGTCACATTGACCAAAATAAGCCACCTCATGAAAAGTAGGAAACGACTGATGGGTCCACAAAGTATGCAGCTCTCTGAAAGTTTCCAGTAAAGGAGATGAGATGGGTTTACTAATTAGCCTTCTTGGACATAGTAGGAGAGCGGGGAGCCCTTTAAAGAGGTCCCAGGGAGTGCTAAGTGCTGGGGAAGTTTATTGCTGTGCTCATAAACAATGACCATGGACAGGGGATTGAAAGGAGATCCTGTGAACTGCAGGGGCACCTGCTGTGGGAACTCATCTTTATGAAACCTTCCCTGACTGTAAACTCTGACTACTGTCCTACTCAATCACCTTGGCATTTTATTTTTTTTAAATTAATTAATTTATTTATTCATGGCTGTGTTGGGTCTTCGTTTCTGTGCGAGGTCTTTCTCCAGTTGTGGCAAGTGGGGGCCACTCTTCATCGCAGTGCGCGGGCCTCTCACTATCGCGGCCTCTCCTGTTGTGGAGCACAGGCTCCAGACGCGCAGGCTCAGTAATTGTGGCTCACGGGCCCAGCTGCTCCGCGGCATGTGGGATCTTCCGGGACCAGGGCTCGAACCCGCGTCCCCTGCATTGGCAGGCGGATTCTTAACCACTGCGCCACCAGGGAAGCCCTCACCTTGGCATTTTAAACAAGAAATCTAGATTAATTTTTACTGTTTACTTGGTGCTTTGTCTGTTTAATGAGAGGGAGAGAGAGAGAGAGAAAGAGAGAGAGAGAGAGAGAGAGAGTTTGGGGGATGGTTGATGCCCACACCCTGGGAGAGGCATCTTTAATCCTCAGTTCAAGTCCCAGCTCTCTGGGATTCTGTCTTGTCTTCTGTAAAGTAAGGGAATTGGACAAGATATCACTTTGATTTTCAAAATCACTACTGATTTCTTACGTTTTTGAGTGCCCCAACACACCTTATTTGGCATTATAATAATCCTTGAGGTAGGTGAAATAGAAAACATTGTCTCTGCCTTAAAGAGGAGTAATCTGAGACTCAGAGCAGTCAAATGATTAATTTATGAACCACAGCAAATACATAGTGCAAACTGGGTCAAGAACCAAGGAATTTTGATTTCTACATCTTTCTACACCCCTCTAAACTACAACTGCAGTTTAGATAGTCTAGAGTTCTTCCTTCATCAGAGTACTTGAAGGCAAGGAGAACATTAAGTATCTACTGTGTAGCTGCTATGGATCTGGCTCTAATTCTCCACAGCTTAATGCATGTTGCTCACTGCAGCTCACGAGACAATGTTCTTACTCTGAAGTCCAGAGTATAATAACAATAGTAATTATAGTTTTTTGAACTGCTACACTGTGCCAGAATCATTACGTACGTCATCTCATTTGTTATTCATTTTGAAGAGGAAGCACCTAAAGCTCAGTGGCAAGCCACCTGGGTAGAGATGGAATGTGGTTGAGGCTGACCTTCTCTCTCTCTCTGTGTATCTTTCTCTCAGTTCTCTCTCCGGCTCAGAATTCAGACCTTCTCTGGTTCTCTGAATTGGAGGAAGATATCTAGGAAAGAGTATAGGCCCTGTGAGCGTTGCAGGAGGATTCAGTAGGATATGTGGGTTCTAGGAACTAGGGGAAACTGTACCTGGCTCTCCTATAGTGTTGCTATGGAGGAGAAGTTTTTCCCCAAGAGGAGAGGCAGCATAGTTAGTAGGGTGAAGCCAGACCATATGTAACCTCAGAAAAGAGTTTCTTGCCCCAAAGCATGGCACAGGGACGGTAGCTTGTTTAGGATCAAGCAGAAAGGAGTGACGGAGTTTCCAGTGGCAATCTGTGAGGACTGATGTTCCAGAGCTGGGTCCATCTCCCTACCTCCCTGATGCATATGCACAACAAAACACCACGTGGCACTATTCCAGGGGGTGATCTCCTGGAAGTCTGAGATTTTATTTGTGCTGCTAGCCTGGTGGAATGGGCTTCTTACACTCAGAAAGTAATTTGAGATATAGAAATTAAAATTTTAATTTATTGTCTATCTCAGATTATCGATTGTGATACGTATTTCCTATAGACGATTTCACAGTCCTTCATGTAGAGACTAGTGATGGAGAAATTGAGCCACCATTCAGTGCCCTATACTTCAGGCATGCTGGACTCAAAAGAACTGATGCCATAGGAATAAATGTATATCGATGTTTGACTAGCAACTAGTGTCCATCCCTTTAAATTAAACCCTTTAAGCTTTAAATTAAGGTTGTAAATTTGATTTTCATTGGCTTATTATTTCATTTAACTTAATGTAAGTTGTATTTGGCTTCATAGTTTAAATTGACTTTATACTTTAAAGTTTAAGAGTTATAAATATAAAATATTTATATCTGGTTTTATGTTCACACATATTTAAAAAACACTAAGTATATCTAGTATCAACATTGGAATCCTTGAAATTATCTCTTTCTTCATGGCCCACTGAAGTTTGAGGAAAATTGTTCTAATTCAAGGGAATGATTCTAATTGTAGTTGTTGAAGGTCAAGAAGGAGGAGAAAACGTAGTAGGTCAGTAGGGGAAGTATCTTGGGACAGTCCCTGGAAATAAGTCACCTTTCTGTATTCAAAATGTGCTGCAGATAACTTAGATTTGCTTTGAAATATTTATTTGGTAATATCATTTATTTCTAAGTGAGGAGTAAAGTCAGTAGGACTGGCTTAGCTAAGCTGTTAAGGTCAGCAAAGTTTATCTTACTCTTTCAATCTTCCTCAGGATGCCATCCCAAATCTCCCCTTGGTGTTCTTTACTCTCCTTTTTGGAGACCCTTCACCTTCTGGAATGGTGAGCAATGATCTGGTGAGGAGCCAGCCCTCCTCTGCATGTCCTAGCCCCAGGCTGCTCTCAACATCCACCTAAAAATAAATATTGCAAGTCTGCTGAGCCTGTGTATTCTGAGAGTCACTTGTTTTCTCTTATTGATATGCTTTTCTAATTTAAAAAAATTCTCCTATTCATTAATACTTAATTTTCCTATCTAATGTTCTTCTATTCTCTTCCTTTCTGCTTCCCACGGTAACACTTGCTGATTTAATAAATGAAACCATAATTTAAGGTAATAGCTTTAGGGTTTAGTTAGCCCTCCATATTGGCATGTGCATTTTAAAAGAGTCTTCTGAAGGAGATGCTGTAATCCCAAAGATTAACTTCAATTGTGAGACTTTGGGTCCTGTGGTTTTTTTTCTTTGTTTTGTTTTGTTTTTTGTGAGGTAATGAGGCCTTCCATGGCTTGCCAGAAAACATGACACAGGCAGCTTACTGGTTTTTAAGATAGAGGACAGAGCATCTCCATTTATTTTGGTTAGACACATGTATCCTGGGCCCAGGATAACTATATCTTTATTTCATTTCATCTAACTTAAGCATACAGCAGGATTTTCTTCATTAAATTGCAAAACTACATTTCTTTGGGATCTACAAGAATATCTAAATGAAACTTCAAAAACAACAGTTGTGTGTTTTTTTTTTTAAGATTCCATATATATGTGTTAGAATACGGTATTTGTTTTTCTCTTTCTGACTTACTTCACTCTGTATGACAGACTCTAGGTCCATCCACCTTACTACAAATAACTCAGTTTCATTTCTTTTTATGGCTGAGTAATATTCCGTTGTATATATGTGCCACATCTTCTTTATCCATTCATCTGTCGATGGGCATGTAGGTTGCTTCCATGTCCTGGCTATTGTAAATAGTGCTGCAATGAACATTGTGGTACATGTCTCTTTTTGAATTATGGCTTTCTCAAGGGGAAAAAAAAACAGTTTAACTGAATTCCTAGAATGTATTATGGTGCAAGAAGTAGGATATTAAATTAAAAAGCTATACCAAATAATGATTTTGGAAAAGAAAGCAATGTAATATTTTCATTGTGACTAGGAAGCATCTGTTATGTTGTGTGACTTCATCTGGTCACTTCCTCTCTCTAAGCCACAGTTTCTCATCTGCTCCTGACTGTCTCGCTGAGTGGATGTAAAATTCAAATAAAATCAATTAATTTGGGTGAAAGGGTTTGTTGACTTTCACAGCTGCTGGAATTGGGTTTAGAGGGTGAAGGGGACCAGGGTGGAGAGCCACTGGAAAGGACAGAGGAGCAATTTGGTAAGGGGAAAGGATGGAGTGGAATGCTTTGTGAAAGTGGCCACCCCCATGGAGGGCTAAAAGTGGGTGGGGTGGGGCAAGGAGAGATGTGGTCTGTCCTGCTCAGCCCGGGGGCCCCTGGAGCCCTGGGAAGGGCTCTGCAGCTGGCTAGGTGCCAGGTGGTCACATCCTACCTCCATTACCCTCATAACTGAGAACCCAGATAAGGGACCCCAGCAAGAACCTCCTATTTCATTCTCTGTCAGGATGGCCACTGGGTAGAATGTTCCTATGGGGGTTACAGGCATTGCTTCTTCTCTCCTCCTGCCCCAGGGTCTGCTAGCTGAGCAAACGCCTATTGCTTTATGTAGTTTATGTGGGGGGCAGATGGAGTGGGTGGTGGAGACCTTTGCTCTTTGACAGGTCAAGCTCCAGGATTGGGACTGTGTCCAGCTAATCTCAGGACAGGACCCTCACCTTCCATCCTCACAGGCTGAGAATAATAATAGTTAGTGGTGGATTAATAACCATCCCCATTTGCTAGGCACTAGACTGGGTGTTTGTTACAGCAACCCTGTGAGATGGGATCATCATTCACATTTCACAGGGGAGGAAACTGAGGCTTCAGAGGTTAGGTAAAAAAAAAAAAATTTCATTGCATTTTTCAGGTGTCTGCAAAATGTAGACTTGAACATTGACAAATTACAATTAAATATCACCTAGCATAATGGCTATTTTAATTATATTAACTTAGAAATCTTACCCTAGTATATAGCAAAATTATCTTCTTACTACCTAGGAGTCTTTCAAGTATGTTGTAGGAATTTTGTTAAATATCCCCCATAGACCTTCGTAATGTCTAATCACTTTTTTCCTTGATGTTATATTTGTTGAAACAGTTCCAAATTCTGCATTTGGCTCTTTGAATGAATCCCTCATGATCTTTAGTTTTCTGATCACAAGAACTCATAGACTGCTGGATAAAATTAATGAAAAATAACCCTGAATTTTGAATTTCAGGGATAAAAGAAGAAATACACATCTAATAAGAAAGTCAATGCCCTTTTTAGATAAAAAATACTCTGCAAATTAAGACAAAAATGAAACTTTATTAGCTTGCTAAAGGCATCTATAAAAAAGCCTATAGTTAATATTTTATATAATGGTGAAATACTAAATAGTTTTGCCTAAAATTGAGATATAGGCAAGGATATCTATTTTTGTTACTTCTACTCAACTAAAGTCCTAACCAGTATAATAAGAAAAGAGAAAAAATATATATACAGATTTGAAAGGAAGAATTAAGATTGTTTTTATTTGTAGATGATATAATCATGTATACAGAAAATCTTATCGAATTTACAAAAAGACTACAAGAACTAATAAGATAATTTAGCCAAACTGCAGGATATACGATTGATATAAAACCATCAGCTGACTTGTTATATACTAGCAGTTAACAATTAGAAAACAAAATTTGGAAAACAGTACCACTTTCACTTGCAACAAACAAAACAAAACAAAGTACCTGAGAATAAGTCTAATGAAAAATGTGCAAGACCCTACCTTGAAAGTTATAAAGTGTTACTAAAAGAAATGAAAGAAAACCTAAAATAATAGAGAAATACCATTTTTGTGGATTGTTAGACTCAACATTGTTAAGATGCCCATTTTCACCAAACTGATCTACAGAGTCAACTCAATCTCAATCACAGTCCAAATAAACTTTTTAAAAGAAATAATAAATTTTAAAACTTTTGAAAAAGTAGGCAAATTCTAAAACCTATATGGAAATGAAACGAATCTAGCATAGACAAAACCATCTTGAAGAACGAAGTACAGCGATTTATACTACCTGATTTCAAGACACATCATAAAGCTACAATAATCAAGACACTGAAGCCTTGGTGGAAGAATAAATTAAATATATCAATAAAACAGAATAGAGCCCAGAAATAGACTCACACAAATACAATCAATTGATTTTCCATCAAGGCACCCAGTCAGTGAGGAATTCATTGGGCAAAGGAAGATCTTTTCAACAAATGGGGATGGAACAACTGGGTATTCATGTGTAAAACTGTAAGCCTCAGCCTCTACCTCACACTATAAATAAGAATGAATTTGAGATGGATCATAGACTTACACATGTAAAAGCTAGAACTATCAAACATCTAGAAGAAAACTCAGGAGAATATCTTTTTGACCTTGAGGTAAACAAAGATTTCTTAGGACACATAAAGCACACATTATGGAAGAAAAAAATTTATAAAATAAACTTCATCAAAATTAACAATGTGTTTATCAAGACACCAACCAAAAAATAAATAAGTAAACCACAGACTGTAAAAAAAATATTCACAATCCATACGTTTGACAAATGACTCACATCCAGAATAGATAAGGATTTCCTACAAATTAAAGCCTTCTTACAAATTGACAATAAATGGACAACTCAGTAAAAAAAATGGGCAAAAGTCTTGAACAAGCACTTCACAAAAGAAGATATAAGAATGGCCAATAGACATATAAAAATGGTTCGACACTGTTAGTAATAAGGAAATGCACTTTAAAACCACAATGTGATATCATTTTGTACCCACTAGAATGGCTAAAATAAAAAAGTTTTACAATTCCCAAATTGTAAGTTGGTAAGGATGTGGAGCAACTAGAATTAGTTTGGTGCTATTGTGAAATAAGTTTAAATTTCTGTTCAAAACAATTTATGTGATTTTTTTTTCTAGAAAATGTTTATTCATCATGCACTTACCAACAGCTATGTATTTAGAGTTCACGATGGGTAAAACAAAGTTCTTGCCTTTAAGGAGCATGTAGACAGTTTGCAAACAGAAGACTTGTTCAGTTAGCCACCAGATAGCTAGCGTTATTTACCATATTTTCTTGATTCCCAAACACGTGTGTTATCTTACAACCAATTTCAAAATAAATCTGACAACTGATTGCTCTTCTCACAAAGGCATTTTTATTGAATCAATGGTACATTTTACAGTTGAGCAAATGCTCTTAGTAAATCTAGCTGTTATATTCATATCAGCCAGCTGTTCTCCCTGGAGGAAATTAATTTGAAAGGTTAAAAAAAAATAAAGGAAACAACTCTCTCCTTCTGATTAAAAACAAAAGTCATAGGAGTTGTAGATTTTTACATTTAATCAATCAATCAATCAATCAATTAATTAATATTTAGGGATTGGTTCTTTCTGGTTTCTTTCACACAGAGACTGAAAGCAGAGGCTTTGAGTGCCAAAAGGTTGAAAAGGTGATTTGGCGAAGGGGTTAAGAGATGTACTGTGGGGTCAGATAGAGCAGAGTTCTGATTCTCTATTTACCAGTTAGTTGAATGCAGACTAGTTGCTTACCCTCCATGGGCTCAGTTACCTGATGTATAATGATGCAGGGTCCGATGGGCAGTGGTGGGGTTTAATGAGGTTTTATTTAGAAGATGCTCAGGATGGTGCTTCACATATTATAGGTGCTCACTAAATTGTCAATCTTATCATAAACTAAAATCTTCCTTCTGATTAGTATCAGAGTCTTAGCCAAGGTGAACTGAGCATAAGACACTTATGGCTAAGGTAGTTTGTTGAGTACTTAGAGATTGGTAGCCTGTCAGAGGCACCTTCGTTAGTGAAACAAGAATGAATTCCGAGGATAAAATTTTGCCTCTCAGTTAAGATTCAAGGCTGATTGATTAAGGAAAACTAAGAACCAGGAAGTCTCCAAATCTTACCAGGATGTCACGTTTGCTTCACTAATTCATTAAAAAAAAATGTAATGATTTGAAAGTTAAATCAGTTTAGCAATTTTCAAAAATGACTTAAAAATAATAATAGATGGTAGGAAAAGTTTACAAACTTGACAGCTGAATCTGTCTGTAGCCTCTGTTCTTAAACCTCACAGCCATAGCATAGAGTTACTTGAAACTTGAGGGTCTGAGGATTTTTGTTCTTGTTTGAGAGATGAATAAAGCTTCTTGTGATGTTAAGTTCGCATATGTAAATAGATACAGCCCCAGAGAACCAAATTACCCTTTTCAGAATATATTAATTTTATTTTTAATGATTATAATATATGATTGGTTAAACAACTTCCTATCCTGGCATTTTCCAAACACCAGGCAGAGAAAATTGCACAGATTTGGCCAAGTCAGTCTTTTTCACCTGGGTATTTTTATTCTGTAATGCCACAGAAACACATTGAGGATTTCTGGAACAAAACCATAAATGTGCACCTGGAAACAAGCTATACTAGAAAGCAGTATGAGTGGCTTTGGATTTGTATGCAAAAGAGCTCTGGTCCTATTAGTATATATTACTGGCTCTGTTGTGGCTTTTTGATCACACAAACAAATGGCTTAAGTTTTCTGAGCTTCAGCTTCATCTTTACAATTATATATATCCTACAGGGTTGCAGGGAGGAACATAGGGATGGGAGTTTCTCCTGAGATGTAAATTACTTTCTTGAAATGAGAGGTACTTGAAAAGAAGGACCTTACTGAGGAAAGACACTCCTTGGGAATGAAGAGGAAAGCTGGATGCCATCTAAGAAATGATGTCAGGGATCCTGGGGGCTTCATGGTATTCCCATGTGTGTTGTTACTGGCATTTATTCTCTTACTCACCGAACAGCCAGAGTTGGGGCCTTTGCCAAGTTAAGGCACTTTGCTAGATACTGAACATACAAAGACGACTGAGACTCCTTTCTTTTAAAGATCGTATAATGTACTTGGGAGACAGCCCAGTACTTTTACAATACAATGTGATAAGTGCAATGGAAACATTAGGGCAGGATGAGTTCTTAATTTAACCTGGGTAGTAAAGATAGGCTCTTTATCCTTGAAAGAAAGGAGTTACTTAGTACAGAATGGGGAGGCCATTGCAGGGGAGGGAGCAAAATGTATCAATAAAAGAAAAAGATGTGTAAAGTTGCCTGGTGATGATGGATTTGGAGTGCCTAGTGGGTGGTAAAGCTGACCAGCAGGCAAACCCTGTGGCCACTCAGCTCACTCAATGTACAGCTCTGATGAGAACCAATGACTTTTCCGGAGTTTCCTCTGTGTGTGTGCGTGTGTGTGTGTGTGTGTGTGTGTGTGTGTGTGTTACTTTGTAGAAGGAGAAAATTGGAGAAATAACCATGGAAAATCCCTGTCAACATTTCCCATTCAGAGATTTGGGGAAACACATCAAATAGGCAATGAAGGTTTTCGAGAAAGATGTCCCTAATTCTGAATGTAATTTGCAAGTCAGTGATGATGACTTGATGAATGACTTAACAATGATGAATGTTAGTGTTTCCTGCTGTGAGATTTACCAGGACAAAAGGATCAGAAATCATTGGTCTTGAATTTAAGAAGCCCGAGTAGAGCTTAAGCAGAACATCCATCCCTACAATGGAACATTCATGATATAGCTTTTTCATTGTGTTTGACTTCATGTCTACAAATGCTCACAAAGATATATTTGTGTTTTCTTTTTTTTTTAGTATTTATTTATTTGTGTATTTATTTATTTTAGCTGCCCTGGGTCTTAGTTGCAGCATGTAGATCTTCGTTGTGGCATGAGAACTCTTAGTTGTGGCATGTATGCAGGATCTAATTCCCCGATCAGGGATCAAACCTGGGCCCCCTGCATTGGGAGCACGGAGTCTTTCCCACTGGACCACCAGGGAAGTCCCTGTGTTTTCTTTTGAATTTTCTTTTATCAGTAAGTTTATGAGTGCCTCAAATCCTAAAGAAGATGATGGTGGTGCCACTTTATAATCTTTGTCAACTTGACAGGCAAAAATATCTTACAGTTCTTTAAAAAATAAATCTATGAACATCCTATTGCTTTATTTATTCAAATCTTCTTTTATGCTTCCCAATAAAATTTTATAGAAAATGAGAAAATTTTTACTTAGTTATTTCCCTGAGGGCTAGGAAAATGAGGCCCCATGTACCTGCATCAGGTACTGAGGTTTCTGTTCCTTAAATGGCCAATAAATGTAAGAACAGATTTTACTTTGCCTGTAGTTCCTAACATTGATTCTCTGAGTTTTTCTGTGGTCGAGCAGGGTTGGGATAGTCCTGGTCTAGCAATATAATAGCATATTATATAGCTTTGCAAGATAAGTTCATGTATAATAATTTAACATTAATAATCCTTGGGAGTTCCCTAGCAGTCCAGTGGTTAAGACTCTGTGCTTCCACTGCAGCGGGTGCGGGTTTGATCCCTGGTCCGGGCACTAAAATCCCGCATGCTGCGAGGTGTGGCCAAAAATTTTAAAAAATATTTAACATTAATAATCCCAAATTCCTACTTGTCCCTCAAAACATTCATTGTTTGTTTATATATTTCTAATCTCTGGTGTTTATGTACATCTTTTACTCTTGTCATTAATGAGATGTAGATAACTGTATTATGTTTTTACAGATTGCACAGCACTTTATCTTTTAAATCACTTTTGTTAGAGGACCCTGGTATCTGGAAGAGCTTGTGTGATAGCTGGCACTCTTTTTAACCTCATCTGTATTTCTGTAGTACTCGTCAATTTAGGGCTATGTTGCAGCAAGTGCTTTTCTTGCAGAGTAGCTTATCAGTGTCTTCACTTGGCCAAGGTCTTGTGTTAGTTACTTGATGGACATAGCCTCTAAACCCTACAATGGCTTTCTTTAAGTAGTTTTTATTGTCCCATTTTATTGAGGACTAAAATTAGTTCCTTGGAGAGATTAAGAGAATAGCTCAAGATTATAAGTAATGTAGCCAGGATTCAAACCCTGGTCCACCTAGTCATCAAATCACTTTTCTCCTCAGTGTACCACACTGTCTCCATATATCTAATACCCTAGCATAGTTGAGGCAGTATGTTGTATGTAGCATTTAAAAGACATGAACACTGCCTGGCTTCAAATTTCAGTTCTGATGCGTACTTGCTCTGTGACCATGGATAGATCATTTAACATTTTCATTGCTTCAGTTTCATCACTTTAGGGTTTTGGGAGCATCAAATGAGTTGATGTACCTAAAAGCACAGTACTTGGCATAGAGTGTGCATAGCTGCTTTTTATTCTCTGTTTGCTTTGGTGCCTAATGTTAGGTCCTTCCTTTCCAAGCAGTGGAAATGTCGAGTGGTCACTCTTTCCTTTGTGCTACTTACCATTTCACTGATGATACACGTCACTGATCATTTATATGACAATTCAATTATTTCTTCATAAAATTCGTTCCTCTTGCATACTCCCTGAAAGCTTATCTTATTCATCTCAACCCTGTGACGTTCACTGATGTACAGATACATTAACAAATGTAATTAATATGGGTTTTAGAACCTAGAGTGGACTACCAATCTGCTCTAGACAACTTTTTGGATTTATACCTTAGAAAAAAGTTTTATTGTAATTTGAATGGGATTTCAGGTTGAAACAAATATAAGTGAATTGTTCAGTCTGCCATGTTTTATGCAGAGGTTGACAAACTGTTTTCTAATTTATATTTTTCACTTAAGCATATAACAGGAACATTTCCCCATTTTGTTAAATGTCCTTGATCATCACACATTTTAAAGGCTACCTAGTATTTCACATTATGGGAGATTATTAGTGCAATTTCTAATGACTGGTCCAATCCATAAAGATTTCTGCATGTTCCTTAGATCATTTTATCCATTATTTTCACTGTATCAAACAAAGCAGACCTGCTCCTTTTCCTTTCCTTCCACATAAATCAGCTTTATTATATCACCGACGAGATCATTTATGAATAGGAATGCAATAAGGACACAAATATATAGATTTTCTTATTTTGACTTCTTTCCTATGAGTGTCATATCCTATCACTTTTGTGTGGTTAGAGGTATCATGCTCCCCAGCTGCCCTCAGCTCTCCCAAGGTGCAAGCTTGTAAAATCCAGAAGGCAATGAAGGACTAAGGGAAAACATGAACACAAAGGACATACACCAGTCTAACAAAAGGGCCTCTCATAACAAGTAGACTATTTCTTATCCAGGTGAGAAGAAATAATAAAACTCCTTATCAGTCAACTTGATCTTGAGTGGAGAAGAATGAGTGCAGTCTTTGAAGCAGCTTAATAAGACAGAATAGACTTGGTGGGAACATTTTAGACATAGCTTACATTCTACTCTTAACCTTTCAGGACACAGTCACTGCCCTCTGTCAATTACTGCCATCTCTTCATTGACAAGTCTGATGGGTTATAAGTACAAGAATCTTCCAGATGCATGGCAGAGGAAAAAAATAGACCTCTAACACTGGGGTGGTGCTTCTGGTTGCAGGAACTTAGGGCCAGAAAGGGAGGAAACCACTGTAGGGAAAGAACGAGCCTGAGAACTGCTCTCTATCAAAAAAAAAAAAAAAAAAAATTGTCAGTGTGTCCATTCTTATAGTGAGCTTATGTAAGGTTGTTGCTCTTTCTTTTTTCAGATAATTTAAAGTGGGTCTTTATGAAAGCTAAGAAGAAGTTTGATTTCTTCTACTTTTCTCTATTTCTGTATCTTGTTTTCAGATAAATCTTCCAATGGATTCCTACCTGAACCTGATCCTAATTCCAGAAACACAAAGCCTGGTTTCTTTGTGTTCACCACGCTTATTCTGTCTTTCTATGAGCTAAGGCTGTAAATCCCACAGTGGAGCATGCATAAACACAAACTAGGCAGGATTAGACCACACTATTTAGTTAATCTCAGTTTACAAAACCCCTTCTTTCTTTGTGTGACAGGCTGCCACAGAAATTCAGCAAATGCAGTTTGCAGACCAAATGTGAGAACTTTCTGCATTATGGGTAGAGAGACGGTAAAAAATAACTACTCGCTGTCATAAGCTCTCTCTCTTGGAGAAACCTTAGGGATATTATTCAGGGTGAAGGATCTCTACAGTTAATTCTTCAAATCATCATCATGAAGGAGAAGAGCACACAGTGTTTCCTTCCAAAATTTAAGCACCATAACCTCCAAGAATCTTGACATGTGTAACTAAGCCTACCAAGAAAGAAGCCTCTTCCCGATGTCCACCCTCCAATTCACCCCCCCTCTCCCCATGTTTAAAGAATTTGTGTTTCTGGATCCAATGACACTAATACTGGGAGGACTTTAACCAAAGTACTTTGAGTTCTAGGAGGAGAAACAAAGGATGGTTTTCTATAGCATGTTCATCTAAGTGAACATCCATTAAATAATTGGTATGCAGCTGGGAATAAAAATGGCTTAACAGAGAAAAGTTCCTATAACAGATGTGAGCACAAAGCCAATGAAGGACTTGACGGCTGAGCACTTCTAATATCCTGTCACAATCACCGATGTCATGAGCACCTGCTTTATAGGAAAAGCACTGTGGTAGAAACATCCATATATATAGGTTTGGTGACAAACATTCCATTTCAGTTCTGTATTTAGATGAAAGATGCTCCGGGTGATTTATTTTCTGCAATCCTCAGGCCTGTGGCTCTACAGACTGCTCTTTGAACGTCCTTAAGGATCATGTTTGCTTTGGTCAAAGATCAGATACACATCCCAATGTTCACATTTTCTTCTCTCCCAAGTTGGAACGATTTGAAGTTGCTTTCAGAGTCCAAATGTGTTAGACTCATCCAGAGCTCTTAAAATGTGTTCTAAATTACAGAATTTAGTTTGTCACAGAACAAAACTTTACTTCAGTGAAAACAGTGACTATTATGGATATATATTATGGGTTGCTAATCTCCTGTAAATCAAGGAGAAATTAAAACTAGCAAAAAGTCCTGATGGTGTCAGTGGTGGTAGTTGAAGGGGTATGTGTGTGGCTGATAGATATACTAGGAAAGAGAACCACATCGAGTGGTAGACTGTAATTATAATAATATTCTCTGGCCTTAGTGTTTACCTTCTTCTCCTCCAGAGAACAGCAGTATTATGTTATTTTAAAATACAAAAAGTCAGAAATTAAAAAGACCCACCACCATGTTTTAATCTCTGGAGTTTATACCTAGTTACGAGTTCACTGCTAAGCAACATATGTAGTGACAAAATATGACTCTTCAGGGTTTAAATCTCCATTCTGATCTAATACACATTAATAAAGAAAGACTGACTCATCACTGGCTTGTTCTGATTTTTCTGACTGGGAGTAGTTCTCTCTGTTGAGGCAGTGGTTTTTAGATAATGGTGCAAACACATATTCTTAACGCATTGAGAATAGGGAGTGTTTAGACAGAGATTGTGGGGATTTGTCTGCTAACATGGTTTTAAATGAAAACTCAAGTAACTATCCAAAATGAGCTGCCTGCCAATATCATATTCCATAAGAAATCTTGGCATCTGTAACAAATGATATATTTATTGATTCAATCTCCTTGGTAACTACTTGGTCCATGGACAAATGCTTCTCTATATCTGGGACAGCTATGACAGTGCTCATCATAAAAATGTTGAATATTGGCCATTGATTTTAAATAATGAAGGTTATGTTTCAAATTTGCTTCTCTTAATAAAAAGAAAACCTTAATAGGGAAAATTTGACATAGATTTTATTCTAAATTATTCTTTGGGATTATTTTCCTTAGATAAAACAAAGGTATAAAAAGTTGGCAGTTATAAGGAATGCAATCTTTAGATTGTACATTCTGCATGCTGCCTGTTCTATGTGCTGTTATCCTACATACTCCATATGGGACCATCGCCTTCCAAGAACTAGAGAGCCTTTCCACAGATATCTTTCCCTGTGGATTGGTTCTAATTCTTTCAATTCCACAATGGACCCAGGAAATTATAGAATAAGCCTACTGTCCTGTTTTTTTTCAAATGATATTTCACAGACCTCCATTTTTCTCTGTTTCTCTCCTCCTTGAAGCATTTGACCCCAGTCTCTTTGATTGTTCATGATAATTTATATCTTGGTCCTCTTCTCCTTATTCCTCTTCTTCTCTACACTTCTAGAAATTTTTTCTTCTATTCTCTCTTTATTTATCTTTTTTTCCTTAAATTATTTGTCCTCTTCTTCATTCTCTCATTTTCTTACTCACATGATTCTGTTATTTCTTTTTTTGCCTACTCTATTTTAGAGTTCTTTCATATTCTGCATTAAATTGTAAGGAGCATAACTGTGGACATGTATAGCCCATTCAATGGAGCCTTATCCTATAGCATTAAATTGTAATTATGAATGCTCTATCTTCTCCTCCACTGTTCCATTTTATACCCCATAAAAATAGTCTTTATTTGTTTTTATGTTTGTCTTTGTATTTTGCCCAAGTCCTCACAGAGACAATGCCCTATAAATGCTGGCTGAATGCTGAATAAGTTAACATTCTTTAACCTTTTTGCCAGCCACAGAAATGAACTAACCTAAACTCCACTGTAACCCTGGTGCATAACATGGTACCTGATATATAGTAGGCACCCAATAAAGGTCTGTTTAATAAATAAGTAATCAAAGACCAAGATTACACCTAAAGCCTGTTTTAACATACTGTTGTTCACGTAAATGTATATTCTGTCTTTTTTAGGTTGATATACCCATATTTAGAAACTGTTTTACTCTCAAAGAGTATTCGGAACTTGATGGGCCAGTCAGAATTTCATTCACTTTCTAAGGCTTGCATGTGCCTCACCCATATTTCAAATCAGCATTTCTTTTGACTATGTATCTACATGTATTCCTACTTTTTTTCCTGTAGTTAAGACCACAAAAAATCTTGGCTTGCAGCAAATATACATTTCCATGGAAACCAAGCCAAAAGCACTAGAAAAAGAAGGCATTAAATATAAAATGTCTCTTGGCTGCCAAACTTCAGACCACTGCCTGATTTTCTTTAGTTTTGTGTTGATTTCTTTAATTCAATGTGAATACACAGACCAGGACTTTTTAAATTAAAAACTATTTTTTTTTAAAAGTATACTGTGTTTGTTGATTTAAAACATATACTTACAAACATACACACATTTGCAGGGTGTGGAAAAATAGCATTAGTGAATGAGGTTTGTGTTTCAGTGTTATTTTTATAGAAGCTTCATCTTTACTGGGTTAAGGGCATTTACTATAAATTTAAACTGTTCACTGACAGATGAGGACATTATTCATTTATAGAATGAAGGCTTTTTTCCCCTATGTGAAGTGTAAGGAAAGTGTAGTCGCATATTATTAAGAAGTAACAAATGGTCACATCAGCAATTACATAAAGAATTCTGCCTGCTCTTCAGGCATGAATGTCTGAGGAATGAAACAGATGATCTGAAAACTGGTGGTGTATGACCGAGTAAGTGATCATGGCAGATAACTTCTGGGTGAGCACGAGCCTAGGGCCATTTTCTGCACCTGAGAGTTGTACACTTGCACAGGGCTGCCCTGGCCTTGGTTTAATGCTCTGTTGTTGCATCTTAACATTGTCAATAATTTTTGAACAAAGGGTTCTACATTTTCATTTTGCAGTGAGTCTTGCAAATTGTCTAGCTGGTTCTGCTGAGACTTACCCTTCACACCATCTTCAAAGTTAGGGACGACTACTTGGATTTTCCATAACCGTTTTAGGAGTATAAGAAAGATTCCAAAAGGGTGAGTAGAAATATTAGTGAAAGTGTAGCCTTTTATCTGAGACCTTCCAGATGTACTAAGAGTCTGTTTTATTACCTCAGCCCACCCTGGTCACCACTGGTTGAGAGCAATCCATTTCTTTGGCAGTGAAAAGCAATTTATATGGTGTTAATGAAAGGCTTACCTCAAAACCAACTTATACTGTTGTATCTCAAAAACCTTGAAATATACATACCTATTAACTCAGTAATTCCACCACAGGATAAATGGTGCAAAGCTGTATGTACTTTACAATATTACTCATAATAATAGTAAATAATTGGAAATGATCTAAGTGTCTATCTGTGAATAATTAAATAAATTACATGCTACTTGATGGTATATGAAGTAGCCATTAAAATGATACTGTAGATGTATACTACTAAATATTAAAATTATATTACAATATACTATATACAGCATGATACATTTAAAAATCTCTGCATAGATAAAAAGTTTACAAAGTTGTCTAACACAAGGTAATTATCTCTGGGTGGTGAGATAAGTGTTTTTTTTAGCGTATTGATACATTCTAATTTTTCTAGATTAAGTTTGTAGAGCAAAAATATTAATAAAAAAGAATGAGATTCTGCCATTTGCAGCAACTTGGATGGACCTAGAGAGTATTATGTTCAATGAAATAAGATAGGGAAAGACAAATACTCTGTTATCACTTATGTGTGGAATCTAAAAAATAAAACAAATGAATGTATATAACAATACAGAAACAGACTCACAGATATAGGTGAGTGATTACTAGTTGGGAGAGGGAAGAGAGAGGGGTGAGATAGGGGTATGGGATTAAGAGACACAAACTATGTATAAAATAAATAAGCAACTAAGGTATATTGTACAGCACAGGGAATATAGCCATTATTTTGTAATAACTATAAATGGAGTATAATCTATAAAAATGTTGAATCACTATATTGTACACCTGAAATGAATATAATATTGTAAACAACTATACTTCAATTAAAAAACACAAAATATACATACAGATAACAGCAAAAAATTCAGTCAAAACAACAGAGAAAAGCAAACCAAAAATAATCATCTATTGCTAAGCTTTGTTTCCATGCTCAAGAAAACTATGACTTTTTATTATTTTTCTTTATAAACTATAGGCATTGAAGAGACAACCATGTGTTAAAGAGAAAGTTTCAATAGGATATTATTTTCTTCCCATTGAAGATATTGTCTTCATGTACTTTTAGTTAGTCAGCTATAATTTACTGTTCTTTGGCCTTCCTCAGAAACTTCTCCAGAAGCTGTGGCAGGTGCAGAATGCATCAGCTCAGCTGCTACTGCATAAAGGTGTGAGAGAAGTGGCAAAGCCCCCATCTGTGAGGCACACTGCTTGCCAGCTTGATGAAAGGATTCCAGAACAGATCCTTATTTTCTGCTGTTAGACTATGGCTCTCTCTCACAACCACTGAGGAAGAGAAGTTACTGTATATACTAGAAGGCCTATGAGTATTATATTCTTTCCATTTTTCCTACCACCACAGGCTATCCTGATGGATACAGTCCATTTAGCTCTGAATTTTACCTTAGAGGGCAGTGACAAGGTTGAAAGCTTATGAAATCATCCTGTCTGTACTTAGATGTATGTGTTCCCTCCTAACAGATCTTGATTCCGTAGGTCAATTACAGCTTAATATGATAGACTGGCAAGAGCCCATCTTGTCTTGTGGTGGCCAAATTTCATTTCCTTGGGTGTTGATGGAGGTGAGTTATGGTTCATTGTTTCTGCCTGAAGCTTCTGCCAACATTATGTACTCTGTACACTATGTAGCAACTAATGACAATATCATATACTATAGCTTTGTCTCCAGCTATACCAAGACCTGTTTGAGCCAGGGATTAGTAAGCAAGTTGGGCAGGTCTAGTTGTCTAAACCTGTTGGCTTTTTGCTAGAATCTTTATGGTAACTGGATTTGTTAATGTTTATTGTAAAATATTAATAACTAGGGATATCGTCTCTTTCCATTCAATCTAAACAAACATTTCTTTTTTAAGAAAAGGCATCTGAGGAAATTTGGTAAATATATATATTAAATTTTATATAAATATATATTTATATATAAACAAAATATATTTTAATGAATGATGAAAATTCTACTTTTTTTTCATAACCAAGTGAGTTTATTCCAGGATTGCAAGGTTGGCTTAACATTAGAAAATCAACGTAATTCCCGTTAACGTGTTAAAGGAGAAAATTAATACAGTCATTCAATAACTTTAGAAAAAATGTTTGAAAAAATTTAATCTCTATTCATAATTTTAAAAATTAGCAAATTAGGTAACTGAAGGAAATTTCTTAATTTGATAAGAGGTATCTACAAAACCTACAGCAGAAATAATATTATTTAACTATACCTCCGTATCTCTTTTCCTGTTTGTCACTTATAGTTAATATAGCTGATTTTATTACTCCTCATTTCAGAGCTCTTCTCAGAACCATCCTATGCAAAAAAGACCACTCAAAGCGGTTAAAAGATAAATCCTCTCATTTTCCCTGCTAACGCAGGCCTTCTCATAGTCCTTGAATTGGTGTGTATTTTAAATGCTGAAATCAAACAGAACATACTTGTTATATTCATTTGGACCAAAATGGCATAGATTACACAGCTCTCATAAGAATTCCAGTTCCCTGAGTCTGCCGAAGTGACATTGCCATGTTTTGGAAGCATCTTCCTCAGAATATCAGCTTTCTTGTTATATAGTTTAGTTGGGCTTATAGAACCTTCACATTTCCTCTCACCCACTCCTGGCCCTTAATTACTCCCTACTTACTTCACAGTTAATCCCAGTAGGCATACCCCCATCCCACTTGCTCTCACCCACCTGTATTCTGTCTTTTCTTTTGCTTCTTTGCTTTACCTTCCTGATATTCTTTCCCATGCTTTCCATCACTCATGTTCGCCTAATTCTCTGGCTCATCAACCCTACGTAACACTTCCCAAACAATTTTCATGGTACCCAGTCTTTCCCCAGCTTCCATTTGAAGCTGTTTTCAATGGAATAGGCTCTTCCCCATTTCCAGCTTTTTTTCCCCTCTTCTCAATCCTTATCTTAAACTTTTATCAAACTTTATGTCAAGTTATACACCTATGTACCTCCCCTTTCTCTCTCTGTACTCACTACCACCTCCTACCCTGGAATTGATCTAAAGCTGCTTCTACCTGGCCCATGGAGCCCCCAGATCAAAGCAGGTCTCATAATGACAATTTAGAGTCACCACTCTGCAGTAATATTGAGGATGTGGCAAAACCAGTTACAAATCAAGTAACAGGAGCTGTGTCTGTGCCCTGTGGCCTTCCTAGCCCAGCAGGCCTATCCACCCAGCTTGCAACTTCTGTCCTCCTCACTGTTTTGCATTTTTATTCTGTTTCTGATCAATAGAGATCCATAGAACGTTTCAACCTATTTGTGTCTTTTCCCCTTTTTTATCAATATATTAATCCATCATTTCTATGTTTAGAGCAGTATAGATTAAATACTTATATACTCATTTACCAAGAAGCAATCTGCCAAGCTGGTCTTCAGCATTCATTCCCTAACTGATCTATTTAAACTTTTTTCTATTCTCTGGATCGTCTGTGTTTCTTCTGGGGGTCAGATCGTTGTTACTCTTGCCCCTTTTCTTTCATGCTCTGCTTTTTCTAAATTGAAGTATAGTTGATTTACAATATTTTATTAGTTTCAGGTATACAACATAATGATTCAATATTTTTATAGATTATACTCCATTTAAAGTTATTATTATTATATTGGCTATATTCCCTGTGCTGTACAATATATCCTTTTAGCTTATTTATTTTATACATGGTAGTTTGCACTTCTTGATCTCCTATCCCTACCTTCCCCCTCCCCGCTTCCTCTCCCCACTGCTAACCACTAGTCTGTTCTCTATATCTGTGAGTCTGTTTCTGTTTTATTATATTCATTTGTTTGTTTTATTTTTTAGATTCCACATATAAGTAATAACATACAGTATTTGTCTCTCTGTTTCTGACTTATTTCACTTAGCATAATACCCTCAAGTTCCATCCATGTTGTTGCAAATGGCAAAACTTCATTCTTTTTTATGGATGAGTAATATTTTATTTTATATGTATACCACATCTTCTTTATCCATTCATTTGTTGATGGACACTTAGGTTATTTCCATATCTTGGCAATTGTAAATAATGCTTCTGTGAACATTGGGGTGCATGTATCTTTTCGAATTAGTGTTTTCGTTTTCTTTAGATGTATACTCAGGAGTGAATTACAGGATTGCATAGTACTTCCATTTTTCATTTTTTGAGGAACTTCCATACTGTTTTCCATAGTGGCTGCACTAATTTACATTCCCACCAACAGTGTACTAGGATTCCCTTGAAAATTCTATTTTAATTTTGCAGTTATCAATTAGCAATAATTTAATAGGATTTTAGTGCTAGTGTACTCAGACCCCAGTTTAGATTTGAACAGATACACAAGTTTGAAATAAGTGCATTTATAGTGAGGGGAGATAGAATAGGAAGACTCAGCCATTTTTCATTTTTATCTCCAAGGATGAAAAAAGGTAGAAAAAATTTATTTTAAAAAGTTAAGATAGGAGCACATTATATTTCAAAGATGGTTGTCCACTAGTCATTAAGGGAAATTTACTTTATCATAACATTGATTTGAATTATAGTCAATTAAACTGTGTTTTGATTTAGAAAATACATAGACTCTTTTTTAGGGGTATAATGAAGGATAAATTGAAGCAATATTATTTGGCCAGGTATCCTTGTGTCTATTTCTTCCTGGCACAAGTTGGAGGGAAAGTTGTGCTAGAAGACGGCAGTTATGGAGGACATCTAGGAGATGGGGATGGGAGAGGCAAAAGGAAGATGGCAGAAACCGCAGACAGACACATAGATAACACACTCGAACATGTGTGTATGTGTGAACACGTGTATACACACACACACACATACACAGGAGTTGAGCTTCCCACTCAAAACACTGTTATTAACTGTGGTTCCCTGTGTCAGTGTGTAGGTGTGTCCCCTTAAAATACTGTCTTAATAACAGTGATCCCTGATATTCTTTTTGGGATTTGTTTCTGTTCAGAACTCTGCCTTTTAAAACCTGCAGTGTAACTTAGAAAATGTCATTCTTCTGATTATTCTTTGTCAGGCTGGCAAAGTCCAGGTGAGTCTAGATTGCTTGACATAATAACCTAGCCTGCCTTTGAGCTGATGCCTGCATCCCTTAGGTTTACTCTGGATCAGTGCTTCTCAAACTTTAATGTCTCTGGGAATCTTGTCTTTGGGGCCCTAGATTCTGCATTTCTAACCAGCTCCCAAGTAATACAGATGTGGCCAGTCTGTGGACCACAGACTTTGGGTAGCCAGGATTGGATTGCTCTACTTTAATTCACAGCACAAGAGCTGTTCGGTTATCTTGTTCCTGGTATTCTCAATATCTTGTAGGGTTGGCATGTGAAAAGGATTATATGAAGCCTGGCTGTACCTAGTCATCTAACACTCAAAACATGTCATATTTTTGCTTACAGCCTTGGTGGAGAAGCTAATTTTAATCTGCAGTGAGTTATTTGCTGAGTGCTGCTGGTTCAGAACTCATAATACTTCTGGGATTCTTTAGGCCCCTCTTGGATTTGGTCTCTATGCCAAAGCAAGGCTTCCTCCAAAGCACACTGGTGTTTGTAAATAGGCTTCTGGGTACCTTGTCAATGAGAGAATATTTGACCACTAGTCATGTCTTTAAGGGAAATTCACCTTAAGTAAGCATAACTTTGAATTAAACTCTGTTTTGATTTGGAAACTTACCTACACTCTTTTTTTTTTTTTTTTGAGTGTAACAAAGTAAGAATTATTTCATTGAGGAAATAAAATGTATTGGGTTGGCCAAAAAGTTCATTCGGGTTTTTCCATAAGAGGTACAAAACCCCAAACTATCTGTTTGGCCAGCCCAATATATTAAAACAGTATCTTTTAGCCAAGTATCCTTGTCTCTATTCTTGACAGGAGAAGTTGAAGGTCTCATGCCATATAATTTAATGTTAACTTTCACGTCTATGATGTTTAATATCTGTGATGGATATGATGTCTTTTGTCCAAGGTACTTCCCCCTTTCTCTGAGAATTTATTCTCTCCACTTGTAATCAAGTGATTCTGGTAGGACTTCCTTTTGTGGTGCTCTGCCTTGTATCCACAACGGTGAACACATGACCAATTGCATTGCTGTATTCCCCAGTCTAAAATGATTTAGTCCAAAGAAGGGTAAGTGACCCACCTGAGCCAGTTAGAGGCCTCCTGGGAATTGTTCTGTCTGGAGCTGCATGTGTAGTGCATTGTATCTGGGCCGTGCAGCTGCTAGGAGGTGAAGCAGAAAGCAAGAAGCTACTGATTCTGTTGGGGAGAATAAAGCCACTCAGAGACAAACAGATGAGAGACAGGTAGATAGAGAAGGGACAGAGCAAGGGACATTGAGTTAGTAGTTCTAAGTCACTGAAGATCTGAGTCATCTTGATTCCCTTTGTCTCTTCTTTCAAATCTCTGGGCTTCTCAGATCTCATGAGCCATTAATTTCCTATTAGTATAAAGGCAATTTGAGTTGGTGTTCGAGCTGTTAATAAAGAAGCCTATTAAATATCTAACACACATTTCTTTAAAACAGTAAACTGAAGAGGTATCTCAGTGAGGCTGCTGTACCTCATGGCCGTGCTGCCGTCAGTGTGTGTAAACTCGATTTGCAAATAAGAATCAGAATTAATGAAGAACACCTGAAACCTGTCTTTGTTTGCCAGCAAGTGCATTACATTAGTAAGTGATACCAAAGGGCTGAAGAATAAAAGGTAATAATCACTGTTACTGTCACAACAAGTTTGAATGAAGATGAACATTTTGAATACAAAGTGCATAAAATGAACATTAACCTTAAACTAAAGACACTGATTAAAGAAATAGAAAAATAAATCTGCCTGGCTCAAAAAGTAAATGAGGTCAGGCCATTGTAAGATTGAACATAGAAAAAGAAAAGCAGCTTAGACCAATTTTAATGGAAACAAAGGATTGTTGGTGAGTGATGATTTGCCACAAAGAAGAAAAAGTACTCTGGAGTTTATTTTACTCTCAATAATACATGCATCAGAACATTTACTAATAGTATCTAGGGACTTCAGTGAGGAAGAGGGAAAGGAGAATAAGCAGCACATACTTGGGGGTAGATGTTTGAATCACCCAGAGGGCTTCCAGACTACACATGCTGCTTTCCTCACTCCCCTTTTTGGAGCTTCTCATAGGCTTTTCTAGGGACTATTTTTTCCCACGCCAAATCCCACTCTCAGGTGAGAACTCAATAAGGGAACAATGGTTACTAATGGGAGTGTATAATGTTTCTCAGATGTGTAAAACTTTAATAAAGACTGATAAATTCAGACTCAATAAGAAAGCTGGTTCTTATTTAATGAAAAACGGAGTAATTTATAAAGCATACATAATGCAAACAAGGACAGAATGGCTCCATTATTTACAAAAATGTCTACAAGTGTGACAAAAGGCTATAGCTGCCCATGAAAGAACCAAGAAGCAATGGAAGGAATGTGGTCAACACACTGAGAATCTATGATGTACTCTATGGAGTACATAACATCTGTCATTAACTTATCATAAAGTATTATAAGTTAGGCATTCTTTAAAAGACTGCTCAGTTTTTTTTTTTTTAATTTATTTATTTATGGCTGTGTTGGGTCTTCGTTTCTGTGCGAGGGCTTTCTCTAGTTGTGGCAAGCAGGGGCCACTCTTCATCGCGGTGCGCGGGCCTCTCACTATCGCGGCCTCTCCTGTTGTGGAGCACAGGCTCCAGACGTGCAGGCTCAGCAATTGTGGCTCACAGGCCCAGTTGCTCCGCAGCATGTGGGATCCTCCCAGACCAGGGCTCGAACCCGTGTCCCCTGCATTGGCAGGCAGATTCTCAACCACTGCGCCACCAGGGAAGCCCCAAGTTAGGCATTCTTATATGTGTTTAACAGATAAAACAGATACAGAGAATCAACTTGCTCAAAAACCACAGGGTTGTTATATGCTGGACTCATATCTACTATTGTCTGTTTCCAAGTCAGTGAGCGTTCTCGTCCTCCACAGATGAGCAACAAATAGCTACTGAGTGCCATATAAATAAAGGACTGGGAGGAGACTAATATAGATAATTTATAACATAATTCAAATGTTTTAACCAGAAATAGATACAATATACTTGCAATAGAAAGGAATTTACAACATAGTTCAAGTGTTTGCAGGAGAAATGGGGACAACATTCTTGCCATAGAATAGAATAATATATAATCAACTAATGTTTATGGCTGCTTGGATGAGTTATATAAGGGAAATTATTGAGAAAAAGTTCCTGGAACAGTAAGGAAAAAGATTTTCAATCTTTTCAAATAATCAGTTTAGAGTATGTTAACAATATACTATAAAATGGTATATTTGTATGACCCTTTGCATGCCATTTGAAAGTGTAATTGGTAAGATGAGAGAGGGAATTTTATGAGGATTGTCTCTAGAAAATAGAGAATCTTAGGGCTTCCATGCTGTATCCTAAGGTATGGATAAAATAAGGAATTGTATCTCTTAAATAACTTTAATTTTATTGAATATAATATTCTGCATAAAGCTTTATGACCAATCTTAATCTCATGGAACAGACTTAATAGTTAAAGAAAAAATAAACAAACTGATTTCAGAGTCAGGAGATCTGTGGTTCAGCCCTTCACTGGCTGAATGACTTGGGCAAAATCATTATTATCCATATCCTTATTGGTAAAGGAAGGAGGTTTTATTATGTCATTTCTGACTTTTACTCTATTTATGAGTCTAAAATATTGATAACCTCAGTCATATCAAACTTCTTTATTAAGTTGCAAAATCTGAAATAGATCAATTATTTCAGATATTTGGGTGTGTTATGGTTAAGCATGTTGGATGTTAAATTATAACAAAAATAATAGAGCTTCTACTTCTCTATCTCAATCTCAGATACTTCTATCCCATCATTAAATACAGGAAATCATAATTGTTGTTTTCCTAGGTGCTGTGCTCTTCTCACTCTATACTTTCTCTCTAGGATATCTCACCCTTGGACATGCGTGGTAAGCAGAAGTCTAAGGTGGCCCCCAAGATTCCCACCCCCTAGTATACACATGCTGTATATTCCTCACCCCTTAGTATAGGTGGGACTTGTGAACATGATGGAGGATTTCACTCCTATGATTAAGTTATGCTAAATGGCAAAGGTGAAAGAATTTTGCAAATATAATTTAGATCCCTAATAAGTTGGCTTTTGGTTAATCAAAAGGGATATTAGGTTGGTCAGCCCTGACCAAATCGAGTGAGCCCTTGAAAATTCAGAGATTCAAATTGTCTAGAGATTTGAATTGAGAGAGCTTTGAAATGAGAGAGGTTGGAAGCTCTCTTGTTGACCTTGTAGAAGCAAACTGCCATGTTCTGGAGAGGGTCACATGGCAGGAAACATTAGGTGGCCTCTAAGAGCTGAGGGTCTCAGTCCCATGATCACAAAGAACTGAATTCTGCCAACAACCAGTGAGTTTGGAAGAGGACCCTGAACCTCAGATTAGATTGCAGTCCTGGCTGACACTTTGACTGCAGCCTTGTGAAACCCTGAGCAGAGGACCCAGTTTATCCCTGCCTGGACTCCTGACTCATGGAAACTGACATAATAGATGGATGTTATTTTAAGCTGCTAAATTGTAGTAATTTGTGATGAAGCAGGAGAAAATTAATTCAACATGATTTCAGTTATCACCAGATGACTCATAAATTTATATATCCAGCAAGACCTTCTCTTGCATATCCAACTGTCTATTTGACCTCTTCTCATGGGTGTCTCAAAGGTATTTCAGGTTCAGTGTGCTCGATACCAGACTCATGTTCATTACTCTTGAGCCAAGTTCAGTGAATAGCATTTATTATCCCTCAAGTTGAGAAGCAAAAAACCTAGGAGTCATTTTTTTATACCTTTTTCAGATTTATACTTTATATCTAGTGCATCAAAAATTCCAATTTATTTCACTTCCTTGTGGAAAGTACTTTAGTCTGATTCATTCAACATCTACTCTATCCCCATCTAATATGCCTTTGTTATACTTTCAAGGATGACAAGCTAAAGATAACATTTATTTTTCTTTGTAGCTGAGATTTCTCATGACACTTAGCTTCTGTGAGACAGATGAATTTATGTGAATTTGGTAAGATGAGCAGTGAGAAGTGGCAGCCGTGTATGAGAAGGACAGACCATCTAGCAAGCATGTTGAGGAGATGATTGGTTTTTCTGGGGCAGCTATGGCAGGAGTTGTACTATCTGGTCCTTAGCATCTTGAGGGCCGTGACTAGAACAGTTCCACTAGAACAATCAGTCTTGTGTGGTTGGATGTTTCTCTTTGTTGCAATGTTTCTGGCAGTGGAGCATTACATCTTGGTGATTTGACCCTTTTAGAAATTCTGTAAGTTACCTAATACCTTGAGATATATCCCTTTTTTGCTTACAATAGATTAGGTGAAAGGATATATATTTTTAAAAGCCAGCTAATCTATCTTTTCTCTCCATCTCTACCACCACCATTACCACCATATTATTACAAGTTTTCATTATTTATGGCATGAACTCTAGCAATAGCCTCTTAGCTGGTTAACCTCTGTATTCACCATGCCCTCTTATAACCTTTATAATCCACTCTCTACTCTTCAGCCTGAATGACCTTTCCACATGTACTTCTCTCCCACTTAAAACATCTCCCCATTGTTTTCTGGATAAAGACCCAAATCTTCACTAGCCTATAAAGCCTGGCCCTTACCACACTCTATCCTAATTTTGTACTTCTTTTTCCCTTAGTCACCACTCCAGCTGGAGACTTTTAGTCTCTTGTAGGTACCATGCACCTCACCTGCACAGGTCTTGGCATACAAGTTGCTTCCTCAAGAAAGGCTCTTCCTTCCCAACTTGCCCTAATTAACATGACTCTGTGATTTCCAGATCTAAGCTAAATCCTCAAGGAAGCCTTTGCTGACTTCCCTACTTTGGTCAATTATCTCATATGCTTTCTTGTGCCATCTGCTCCTTAGGGATTCTGGTTTGCAAAGTTGCAATTTTATATTTGTGTCATCATTCGACTAACAATTGCTTTTCCCAGTATATGGTCAATACCATGTGAACAGGTACTTTTTGTTTTTGCTTTCATCATATTCCCTCCACCTAGCATAGGATTTGGTACATGGTAGGTACTCAATAAATATTTGCTGAATAATGAATAAATGAAGCGTTTATAATGTTCTAGGTGTTTTTCTAAGTGATTTATACTCAGTTTATCCTTAACAAAAATATTATGAACCAGGTAGGATTATTCTGTCAGTTAGGATAAGCTAGGCAATGCTGTGGTAACAGATAACCCCCAAATCCAGAGATAACATCACCTAATGCTTCATGCTTATGCTTCACGTATAATTATGGTTAGCAGGTAGAAGTCTTTATCATAGTTACTCAGGGAAACAGGTCAAATGCCCCATCTTGACACATGCTTCCACAATTATTGCATCAGGGAGGATAAATGATGGAGAATCATTTACCAGCTTTTAAATGCTTCTGTCCAGAAGTGTCACACCAGGGCAAAGCAAGTCACCTGGCCATGTCTAATGGCAAGGGGCAGAGATGTACAGTCATTTCAGGTGCCTGGCAGGAAAAGAATCAGAAATACTGGTGGTTGGATAAAATATTGGTCTACCACATTTATTATTCCCATTTTATAAATGAGTAGACAGACATAGAGAGAAGCAACTTGCTTGAAAGTGAAGAAGCCAGGGTTTGAATCTGGGAAGTTTGACTTCCTCCTCCCTCACCTAGAGTTCTATGTTCTTCTTCTTTGTCCACATTGGGACCTAAACATTCATGAGAATTCTAGGAACAAATGGTTAACCATGTTTCTATCATTGCTTTTGCTCCCAAAAGAGAGGAGTGAAGCCAATTGCTGCTCTAGCCAGAGTTTCACTCTCTGAAGATAACAAAAATGAAGACTTTTTTTTTCAGGAAGACCCTGGCCAGAAGCTGATACACCAGCAGTCTTTTTTTTTTTTTTTTTCCTCTGTTCTTTTGAAAGAGTCCACTTCTACCACCCTTATATAAAAACACTGTAGATAAAGAATGATTTTGTCAAGTCTATGTAGCCAAATGTTATCCTGAAACAGAAACTTTAAACAAAGCTGATCTTATTAAAGTCTTTTTCTGGTTGTTTTTACCTTTGGTTTGCAAGAGTCTGTTATGCTTTCTGTTTTTCCAATCAGAAAAACATTTCTGTGGGAAATGTTACTTTGGACTATTAAATGAGTTTGAGAAGATGATGAATAATTATCTCTGAATCTCTAAGTTCATTTGGGCTTTTATGAAAATAAAATCCAAAACTAGTATTTTACATAACAGAGTAAAGCAAAAAAGTTAGTTTTGTTTTTTGGGTTTTTTTAACCATGGGATAAGAGGGGGAGGCTTGAGTGTGTTTTTATTAGTGATGTACTAGCCTTTGAATATTATATAAAATAAATTTGTGATTTTGACTCATGACTTATTAGGATTTATTTTGTCAATACAGAAAATACTTTTTTCAAAATACAGAATTTCAAGCAAACAAATAAATAAACCTTACTAACTCTAATCTCAATTATTTAAGGATATGGTTTGTTATGTATTCAATGAACATTTGGTAAACATTAGTATTTTGCTGAAATGGTCGTATTACCTGCTAACAATATCTTCTGTGCTCACATTAGAGTAATTTTTCTTACTTTTCTTCCCTTGATAACAAAGAGAGATGAATTATAATTATTCCTACATGTAAATGTTTATCAAATGAAGTTTGCTGCCTATTATAGGAATACAAATATTACAGTAGTTGAATAACATATCTGGGACATATTTTCACTAGGAATAGAAGAAGAATAAATAAAGCTCAATAAAACATGGTAATACTGAAGAAATTGTTTGCATTCACGTGTTCATTTGTTGCTAGCATACTTTTTTTTTAGTTTGAATTCCTAATTTACACAGGTACGTTTTTAATGGACCAAAGTGTAAGACTATTTATTTATTTTAAAATATTTATCCTCAGGTAAATGCTAAAATAACTAGCAAAACCTCACAAAGGACTAAAATAGCTCTGCAATAAAGGCTTATAGTCCAGGCTTCAGTGTTTCCTTCATAGAAAAAGCAGGCAAATGTGCCATTTTACATCTCCATGGGGAGAGGAATATATCTGAGAGATCAGGTTGTCTTTTCTGAGTGACATTGTCAGTACCTGGTACTCCAGAATTCTAGGTGCCAGGACCAGTTTAAATCTCAGCTAAACATAGGAGACGCCCACTGAAATGAGCCAGAGAGATATATGAGCATCTTATCCAAGCAGAATGATCTTTCCTCTCTACCATAGAGCCTGATTTGGAGCATACTTACATACCTCTGTAGAACATTTGGCTATTTAACCATTTGAGAAAATTGCATAAAAATCCGATGGTGTGTTTTGAAGAGAAGTTTAATCTCACCTTCTCTAATATTAATAAAATTCCCTTCTTCCTTCTGAAATTAACTCCCCAGAAGATATTTACAGTGTGCTTCTGTTTTGTTACCTGACGCTGCTAGCCCCTCCTCTATTTTAGTTTAGCTAAGGCTTCCCACTTTAACACTATTCACAGGCCAGCGTATCTGTTTCTCATCTCTATTTGTCTCTGTCTCTATCTGTCTGTCTGCCTCTCTGTTATATCTCCTTTCACATGACACTAGACTCTGCAAAACCACCCCCCCCCTTGGAAATGAGACTACTTCCTGTTAAGTGATCCTGGGGTCTGTGGCATGTAAAAACAACTGAGAACAATGTAGTGTGTTCTGTTGTAAAGATACATAAAAGCCATAAAACACCAGAGCAGGGGGTGGGGTATATGTGTATGAGTAGGAGAAGAGGGTGCTGAGTTTTGCGATGTGCTGTTTCCCTCTAGATCTGTTTTTTAAAAGACACTTCTGGCCCTTTGGCCAATCTGCACTTAATTACCTATTCCTGCCCTATTCCCCAGACAGTGTGGCCAGTCTATTCCCCATTCCCTCTGCGAGGCCCAGCTCTAGGGCTGAGCTGATGCATTACAAAAGCCTTGTGGACCGAAAAAATGTATGTGTCTGATGGGATTTTCCCTAAGTGGTCAGGATGCCAACCACAGTCCTGATCATTTTAAATGGCTTGCGTTCTGAGGATGGGGAGATGCTCATTAGCGGCTGTAGGAGCCCGATATCAGGAACAGATTGAACCAAGATGCTCTGCCAACACAAGCATTAATAGAAAAGAGCGTGTCAATAAAAGTTCCCAAGATGAAGCCATAGAATGAGGCACTTATGGACGATTATAAACATTTTGCCCGGTGGTGACTCTCTATCAAACCTACTCCAAGCCTGATAAGCGCTGCCTCTTTAGGGGTCATTAATTTCCCTGAAAATTTAAACAGCTGTCACTTGTGATCCTCCTCAGGTGCTCATGTGGGAGAGATTAGCCTGTGTTTATAAGCCAGTGTGTTCATTAAGCGCCTGCCCATGTGGAACCCCCTCCACAGGCCTGCAGATCGCCCACAGATAATTGGGGGCAGCAGCGAATTACACAGAGGCATTGCAGGCAGCAAGAATGGTGTGGCCTTATTAATATCAGCTGGGGAGAGTGCACCATTTTAATGATTTCCAATAAACCAAAGCAAGCCCTCAGAGTTTCACAAGCATTTGGGCATGACAGTTAAAAGGACTATACAGGTTTGGGTTTCCTGTAGCTACTATAACTTCTTTCTCATTAACACTGAAAATCTTGGTTTAACTCTTTGCAATGCAGTGATTCTTCCGTGGTCAGCTTCTAAGTTCAAGTTACTTCTGGTACTTTTAATGCCCACTGCATCTTCTGGCAGATTTAATGGCTGTTATAGTAAGAAATAGATACTTCATGAAGCTATGTGGCTCCAATGTAGCACATCTGGGCTGTGTTTCTAAATCAAGATACTCATGTTTTAAATAGCATTCTCCAATTATATAATCTTTTAATGAAATTTGGTATACCGTATTTCTGTATTCTCGGACATTAATAAGTTCTTGTAAACTAATAAAAAATGTTATAGTTTAACATTTTTAACAGGAGTTCAAAACTTGCTGAGAAGTCTTTGTTTGGAAGAACTTTAAATGTATTGGACATTTTCCAGCCCAATCAACATGTAAAGAAAAGGTGTAGGGACATTTTACAAATAGATGACACTTTTTTTTTTTTAGTAATAGAATTCTATAAGAGTAGAAATATTTCCAAATACCTTTTTCAAAATGCTGTCTCCATTGCAAGATTTGCTTTTGAGAAGTAATCACTCATCCAACTTCAAATCCAACAGACAGACTATATGTGTTTATATTTTTAAAAAATCTTCTTGGGAGGACACTATGGGCAGTCATCGTAATCACAGTAAAAATTTGGCAAATTTTACACATTTAAAGAAATATATTCTGTCTTTAAGTTCGACAGTTCTTTTAAGAACTTTGCCGTGAGCTAACAAGCAAAACTTTGAGAGCCAAAGACTTTCTTGATTTTTCCTACCTCATGCAGTATATTCTAAAAATTCCATTATTTTAAAAAGGCTTATTTCTACAGAACTTATCATACTTTTGACATCCTATGTCTTGAAGGGCATCTCTGGCTTTCATTTCTTTGCTACCACACTTGGCTTATGAATGAGGCAGGAAGCAGTCCCTTGTACAGGGCTATCTCTGTAAGCTTAACCTTGAAGTCTTATATTCTAGTAGAGGCAGTGGCTTCAGCAATGGCAATGACTGTATTATACAGTTGTATAAAGCATTGTTTTATTAAAGAATTTTTGTACTATTGAGAATCTACCTTCTCTGTTTCATCTTTCCTTTGATAGCTTATAAAAAGAAGTAGTTCTTTGTGTATTTCATTTAAACAAAATCTGACAGATATTATAAGCTGTGCATGAGGGAATATTACTCTGCTCATCCAACTCATAGCAAACCTCTTATACTTCATAACGTGATCTGACGGTTGATTGGCCAGAGCTTTAGCAATGCTTTCTATGCACCTTCCAAATCTATTTGTTGATAAAGGAGTGCTTTGTAGCTTGTTCAGTATATTGATTTCTATAAATTGTATCATACATTTTTATTAGGAAGAGAAAGTGTTTCCCCAATTGTATGTGGCTTTCACTATTAACTAAGGAATCACAGAAGTGGCTCCTAAATACTGATCATTAAGTTTAGTAAAATGTTATACACTGGTGGCTTGAGGATAGCATGGCTTTAAACATTGCTGAAAAAAATGATTATGCTGTATTTTACGTGCTTACATCATGAGTTGATATCTTAATGTACAATGTGCCTTAACATGAGACTCATTGTGGCTCATTGTGTGATGAAAATTGTGGCTGTTCATTGTTAAAAATAATGAAAGAAAACCCATATTTCAAATAGCGTTCTTGATAATTTTGAAGTTTTCAGACAGATCTTCTTACACAGGACTAGATGGTTTTTAAAAAATATATAATGTGGCTGATTAAAAAATAGTACTAGGAGCTGAAATATGGATTTTGCCATTTTCTGGTGGTTTGCTTGTATTTAAATTACTAGCATTTTTCAATCCATGGGTTATTTGCTGAAACTTTTTAATCTACTTGACATTTTGTGAGGATAGATTCATTCAAAACCCAATAATTTTTTAATTCATTTAACTGGATCCACAAAAATTATAACAATAGAATACACTGGAAACAAGCACATGAGGCAGTACATTGCTGTCACCCCTGATGTGTTTTGAAACTAGTCCCTTTTTTATTTCTAGATATCTTGCTCATCGCATGTGGTAGAAGTCTCTGCATACTGACTGAATAAGGGGAATGGTGTTGATCCATGTAATAAAGTGTAGTTACTTTCTTATTGCTTAGATAAAAGATAAAGTTCTAATATTTTTCCCCACACTATAACAAATTATCTTCCTTAATGACACTTTGGGGGCTACTCCTGGAGAGAAGAGTATCTTTGCCTCTCATTCCTTTACCAAGCTCTGGCTCTGGCCACCAGAGAGTCTTTGTGACAGGATGGGCAATGATAGACTTCGATTAGAGGTTTTCTGTCTTTGTGGATCAGCTTTGATCTTAGGAGATAAAAATATATAAGCACAATGTAAATCTTCTGGTGATACTCCTATTGCTATATCTAAAATGAAAAAAAAGTTGGAGGTTTGAAAATATTTATTATTGGAAATATAGTAAATATAGCTGAATGCTGCATATTCCATGTATATATATGTGAGGGAGAAACTCAGTTTTTTAAAAGACTTCTAAGATGATCTGGACTTGCCTAAATAAAGTAAGAGATTCCCCAGGGAGCAAGTGACATCTGTGTTCTTTCATTTTGTTTACACTAATGAACAATGAATGGAAGAACCCCCCTGCCCATTTCAGACTCATTGAAAGATTCCCTTTTAAATAGAATATGGCTTTTATACAATAGTAGAAAACTTTGTTTTCTTTCTGGCTGCTTTGAAAGAAAAGACCCAAGACTCAGGTGTATATATGAAATATCTTACTTTTTAAAAAGTGAAATTCAATTAGTAACTAGACAGTTTCGTGTATTCAAAGAACAGAAGTAGTTGTTTGGGCAGGGGTCCTGTTCACCCTGATGGATACACTGATAAGGCAAAAAAGTACTCAGGAGGGATGAACCTATATCCTGAGGGTTAGAAGGAAACAACTGGATC
The DNA here is from genome assembly GCF_028564815.1 of Eubalaena glacialis. NCBI lineage: Eukaryota > Metazoa > Chordata > Mammalia > Artiodactyla > Balaenidae > Eubalaena > Eubalaena glacialis. Next base: position 36,510,405 of record NC_083727.1, on the reverse strand, counting down.
TGTATTTGGAAATTTTTTATTTTTTAATTTTATTTTACTTATTTTTATACAGCAGGTTCTTATTAGTTATCTATTCTATACATATTAGTGTATATATGTCCATCCCAATCTCCCAATTCATCCCACCACCAACACCACCACTCCCCACTTTCCCCCCTTGGTGTCCATATATTTGTTCACTACATCTGTGTCTCTATTTCTGCCTTGAAAACCGGTTCATCTGTACCATGTTTCTAGATTCCACATATATGCGTTAATATACGATATTTGTTTTTCTCTTTCTGACTTACTTCACTCTGTATGACAGTCTCTAGGTCCATCCAAGTCTCTACAAATGACCCTATTTCTTTCCTTTTTATGGCTCAGTAATACTCCATTGTATATATGTACCACATCTTCTTTATCCATTCATCTGTCAGTGGGCATTTAGGTTGCTTCCATGTCCTGGCTATTGTAAATAGTGCTGCAATGAACATTGGGGTGCATGTGTCCTTTTGAATTATGGTTTTCTCTGGGTATATGCCCAGGAGTGGGATTGCTGGGTCATAGGGTAATTCTATTTTTAGTTTTTTAAGGAACCTCCATACTGTTCTCCATAGTGGGTGTATCAATTTACATTCCCACCAACAGTGCAAGAGGGTTCCCTTTTCTCCACACCCTCCCCAGCATTTTTTGTTTGCACATTTTCTGATGATGCCCATTCTAACTGGTGTGAAGTGATACCTCATTGTAGTTTTGATTTGCATTTCTCTAATAATTAGTGATGTTGAGCAGCTTCTCATGTGTTTGTTGGCGATCTGTATATCTTTTTTGGAGAAATGTCTGTTTAGGTCTTCTGCCCATTTTTTGATTGGGTTGCTTGTTTTTTTAATATTGATCTGCATGAGCTGTTTATATATTTTGGAGATTACTCCTTTGTGCATTGATTCATTTGCAAATATTTTCTCTCATTCTGAGGGTTGTCTTTTCGTCTTGTTTGTAGTTTCCTTTGCTTTGCAAAAGATTTTAAGATTCATTAGGTCCCATTTGTTGTTGTTTTTTTTTTATTTCCATTACGCTAGGAGGTGGATCAAAAAAAATCTTGCTGTGATTTATGTCAAAGAGTGTTCTTCCTATGGTTTCCTCTAAGAGTTTTATAGTGTCCGGTCTTACAGTTAGGTCTTTAATCCATGTTGAGTTTATTTTTGTGTATGGTGTTAGGGAGTGTTCTAATTTCATTCTTTTACATGTAGCTGTCCAGTTTTGCCAGCACCACTTATTGAAGAGACTGCCTTTTCTCCATTGTATATCCTTTCCTCCTTTGTCATAGATTAGTTGACCATAGGTGCTTGGGTTTATCTCTGAGCGCTGTATCCTGTTCCATTGATCTATATTTCTGTTTTTGTGCCAGTACCATATTGTCTTGATTACTGTAGCTTTGTAATATAGTGTGAAATCAGGGAGTCTGAATCCTCCAGCTCTGATTTTTTCCCCTCAAGATTGCTTTGGCTATTTGGGGTCTTTTGTGTCTCCATACAAATTTTAAGATTTCTTGTTCTAGTTCTGTAAAAAATGCCATTGGTAATTTGATAAGGATTGCATTGAATCTGTAGATTGCTTTGGGTAGTATAGTCATTTTCACAATATTGATTCTTCCAATCCAAGAACATGGTATATCTCTCCATCCGTTTGTGTCATCTTTGATTTCTTTCATCAGTGTCTTACAGTTTTCTGCATACAGGTCTTTTACCTCCTTAGGTAGGTTTATTTCCTACGTATTTTATTCTTTTTGTTGCAATGATGAAGGGGATTGTTTCCTTAATTTCTCTTTCTGATCTTTCATTGTGAGTGTATAGGAATGCCAGAGATTTCTGTGCATTAATTTTGTATCCTGCAAATTTACAAGATTCATTGATTAGCTCTAGTAGTTTTCTGGTGGCATCTTTAGGATTCTTTATGTATAGTATCATGCCATCTGCAAACAGTGACAGTTTTACTTCTTTTTTTCCAATTTGTATTCCTTTTATTTCTTTTTCTTCTCTGATTACCATGGCTAGGACTTCCAAAACTATGTTGAATAATAGTAGTGAGAGTGGACACCCTTGTCTTGTTCTTGATTTTAGAGAAATGATTTCAGTTTTTCACCATTGAGAATGATGTTTGCTGTGGGTTTGTCATATGTGGTCTTTATTTTTATTTTTATTTTTTAAAGACACCAATTGTACTTGAACATTTGTTATTATTATTATTTTTTTTAATTTATTTATATTTATTTTTGGCTGTGTTGGGTTTTCGTTTCTGTGTGAGGGCTTTCTCTAGTTGCGGCGAGCGGGGGCCACTCTTCATCGCGGTGCGCGGGCCTCTCACTGTCGCGGCCTCTCCTTGCGGAGCACAGGCTCCAGACGCGCAGGCTCAGCAAGTGTGGCTCACGGGCCTAGTTACTCTGCGGCATGTGGGATCCTCCCAGACCAGGGCTTGAACCCGTGTCCCCTGCATTGGCAGGCAGATTCTCAACCACTGCGCCACCAGGGAAGCCCATATGTGGTCTTTATTATGTTGAGGTAGGTTCCCTCTGTACCCACTTTCTGGAGAGTTTTTATTATAAATGGGTGTTGAATTTTGTCAAAAGCTTTTTCTGCATCTATTGAGATGATCATATGGTTTTTATTCTTCAGTTAGTTCACATGGTGTATCACATTGATGGATTTGCGTATATTGAAGAATCCTTGCATCCCAGGGATAAATCCCACTTAAACATGGTGTATGATCCTTTTAATGTGTTGTTGGATTCTGTTTGCTAATGTTTTCTTGAGGACTCTTGCATCTATATTCATCAGTAATATTGGTCTGTAATTTTCTTTTTTTGTAGTATCTTTGTCTGGTTTTGGTATCAGGGTGATCAGGGTGATGGTAGCCTCGTAGAATGAGTTTGGGAGTGTTCCTTCCTCTGCAATTTTTTGGAAGAGTTTGAGAAGGATGGGTGATAAATCTTCTCTAAATGCTTGATAGAATTCACCTGTGAAGCCATCTGGTCCTGGACTTCTGTTTGTTGGAAGATTTTTAATCACAGTTTCAATTTCATTACTTGTGATTGGTCTGTTCCTATTTTCTGTTTCTTCCTGGTTCAGTCTTGGAAGGTTATACCTTTGTAAGTGTTTGTCCATTTCTTCCAGGTTGTGTATTTTATTGGCATAGAGTTGCTTATAGTAGTCTCTTATGATGCTTTGTATTTCTGCGGTGTCCGTGTGACTTCTCCGTTTTCATTTCTGAATTTATTGATTTGAGTCCTCTCCCTCTTTTTCTTGATGAGTCTGTCTAAAGGTTTATCAACTTTATCTTCTCAAAGAACCAGCTTTTAGTTTTATTGATCTTTGCTGTTGTTTTCCTTGTTTCTATTTCATTTATTTCTGCTCTGATATTTATGGTTTCTTTCATTCTACTAACTTTGGGTTTTGTTTGTTCTTCTTTCCCTAGTTCCTTTAGGTGTAAGGTTAGATTATTTATTTGAAATTTTTCTTGGTTCTTGAAGTAGGATTGTATTGCTATCAACTTTGCTCTTAGAATTGCTTTTGCTGCATCCCATAGGTTTTGGATTGTCGTGTTTTCATTGTCATTTGTCTCTAGGGATTTTTTGATTTCCTCTTTGATTTCTTCAGTGATCTCTTGGTTATTTAGTAATGTATTGTTTAGCCTCCATGTGTTTGTGTTCTTTTATGTTTTTTTCCCTGTAATTCATTTCTAATCTCATAGCGTTGTGGTCGGAAAAGATGCTTGATATGATTTCAATTTTCTTAAATTTACCAAGGCTTGATTTGTGACCCCAGATGTGATCTATCCTGGAGAATGTTCCATGAGCCCTTGAGAAGAAAGTGTAATCTGCTGTTTTTGGATGGAATGTCCTATAAATATCAATTAAATCTGTTTGGTCTATTGTGTCATTTAAAGCTTGTGTTTCCCTATTAATTTTCTGTCTGGATGATCTATCCATTGGTATAGATGAGGTGTTAAAGTTCCCCACTAGTACTGTATTACTGTCAATTTCCTCTTTATAGCTGTTAGCATTTGCCTTATGTATTGAGGTGCTCCTATGTTGGGTGTATATATATTTATAATTGTTATATCTTCTTCTTGGATTGATCTCTTGATCATTATGTAGTGTCCTTCCTTGTCTCTTGTAACAGTCTTTAGTTTAAAGTCTATCTTATCTGATATAAGTATTGCTACTCCAGCTTTCTTTTGATTTCCATTTGCATGGAACATCTTTTTCCATCCCCTCCTTTCAGTCTGTATTTGTCCCTAGGTCTGAAGTGGGTCTCTTGTAGACACCATATATATGGGTCTTTTTTTTGTATCCTTTCAGCGAGCCTGTGTCTTTTGGTTGGAGCATTTAATCCATTCCCACTTAAGATAATTATCCATATGTATGTTCCTATCATCATTTTCTTAATTGTTTTGTGTTTGTTTTTGTAGGTCCTTTTCTTCTCTTGTGTTTCCCACTTAGAGAAGTTCCTTTAGCATTTGTTGTAGAGCTGGTTTGGTGGTGCTGAATTCTCTTAAAGGTTTTGATTTCTCTGTCGAATCTGAATGAGATCCTCACTGTGTAGGGTAATCTTGGTTGTAGAGGTTTTGATTTCTCTGTCGAATGTGAATGAGATCCTCACCGTGTAGAGTAATCTTGGTTGTAGGTTCTTCCCTTTCATCACTTTAAATATATTGTGCCACTCCCTTCTGGCTTATAGGGTTTTTGCTGAGAAATCAGCAAAGTTCCCTTGTATGTTATTTGTTATTTTTCCCTTGTTGCTTTTAATGATTTTTCTTTGTCTTTAATTTTTGTCTATTTGATTACTATGTGTCTCGGTGTGTTTCTCCTTGGGTTTATCCTTCCTGGGACTCTCTGTAGTTCCTGGACTTGGATTTCCTTTCCCACATTAGGGAAGTTTTCAACTATAATCTCTTCAAATATTTTCTTGGGCCCTTTCTCTCTCCTCTCCTTCTGGGACTCCTATAATGAGAATGTTGGTACATTTAATGTTGTCCCAGAAGTCTCTTAGGCTGTCTTCATTTCTTTTCATTCTTTTTTCTTTATTCTGTTCCACAGCAGTGAATTCCACCATTCTGTCTTCCAGGTCACTTATCCATTCTTCTGCCTCAATTATTCTGCTACTGATTCCTTCTAGTGTATTTTTCATTTCAGTTATTGTATTGTTCATCTCTGTTTGTTTGTTCTTTAATTCTTCTAGGTACTTGTTCTTTAATTCTTCTAGGTCTTTGTTATACATTTCTTGCATCTTCTTGATCTTTGCCTCCATTCTTTTTCCAATGTCCTGGATCATCTTCACTATCATTATTCTGAATTCTTTTTCTGGAAGGTTGCCTGTCTCTAATTCATTTAGTTGTTTTTCTGAGGTTTTATCTTGTTCCTTCATCTGGTACATAGTCCTCTGCCTTTTCCTTTTTTCTATCTTTCTGTGAATGTGGTTTTCTTTCCACAGGCTGCAGGATTGTAGTTCCTCTTGCTTCTGCTGTCTCCCCTCTGGTGGATGAGGCTATCTAAGGGGCTTGTGCAAGCTTCCTGATGGGAGGGACTGGTGGTGGGTAGAGCTGGGTGTTGCTCTGGTGGGCAGAGCTCAGTAAAACTTTAATCTGCTTGTCTGCTGATGGATGGGGCTGGGTTCCCTCCTTGTTGGTTGTTTGACCTGAGGCAACCCAGCACTCAAGCCTACCTGGCTCTTTGGTGGGGCTAATGGCAGACTCGGGGAGAAGACAATATGGGAAGGCAGTGAATAGAGCATAGGTTTTGAATAAGGATAGGTCAGGATTGACCTTTGCTATGTTTTAGTTTGTACTAAATCACATTGAGAAAAATCACATCTGTGCCTCAGTTTCCTCAGTGTGAAAGGTGATTCTATTTGAATATAGGTTTGGCTGCATGTAACCAAGTCCCCAAATAGCCGGGACTTAAACTGAATAGAACTGAATAGAAATTTATTTCTCATTCATATAAACTCTGGGCTGGTATTGTGACTGCTCTGGGAAGTCATCAAGGCTCCATGAGACATCAGAGACCCAGGCTCTTGCTGTCTGATTGTTCCAGTGTCCCTAGAGTGTTGTCCCCATTTCCATAGCCTGAATGACTCACTCTTTTTTTTTTAAGATTTTTTTTTTTCTTTTTGATGTGGACCATTTTTAAAATCTTTATTGAATTTGTTATAGTATTGCTTCTGTTTTATGTTTTGGTTTTTTGGCCGCGAGGCATGTGGGATCTTAGTGCCCTGACCAGGGATTGAACCCACACCCCCTGGATTGGAAGGCGAAGTCTTAACCACTGGACCACCAGGGAAGTCCCCTGATTGACTCACTCTTACCACAACTGAATTCCAAATGCAGGGAAAAAGAACATGACCTGGAAGTTGTGACCATTGCTCGCATTCCATTGATGAAACTTGATATCTGGCCACACATAGCTGCAAGGGAGGCTGGGAACTGTAGACTTTATCTTGGATGGCCATGTGCCTGGCTAAAAACTGGGGGTTTCATTATTCTAGAAGAAGAGGTGAATAGCTTTGGGGGATTAACTAGCATTATCTGCCATAGGCAGGGTTGACATATATTAGCCAGTAGGCACAGTAGTACCTCATGCCTACAATACTTTTAGGGGTCCACAAAAAGATTTTAATTTTAATTTCTTTTAAAATCAGGAGAAAAAGTGAATATGATAATAATGGATATATAATAATGGAATCCAGCCTGTATTATATTTTCCTTTATTCCACTGCAGTCATAAAATATAATTTTTAATATTTTCTTAAAAAGGAAGAGGACCACAAAGGAAAAAGTACCTATGGACCACAGAGCCATGATGTAGACTGAGCCATAGGGATGATAATAAAACCTTCCATACGGTATTGAAAGGTAGAGATATTATAGAACAAAATAAGATAATTACTTTTCCTTCATTGTCATTTTTACTTTAATTCTTATATTATCATTGTTGTATGTGTTTACTCTGAAGATACTAACTTTTCTGAATTTATCACTGTCATCTTATTTTCCAGTGAACCTCTTCTCCCATATATAGTCCTATCTACATCTCTAATGGGGAGACAGGTTGCCTAATCTGAGGTCGACCAAAAGGCATGTTTGTCTCCAAATTTCTCATCTACTGACTTGCCCCATTAGAGACATTCCTTGGCTTAAGACATTGACCCTGGGATGCCCTAGTTAAAATTTCAACACACAATTTGAAAACATTTAAAAAACAGAATGTGAACTTTGAGATCTTTATCTACCCGGAAAGATAAATGTCTACAAAATTTCCATGGCAAGGTGGGATTTTATTTACTGTTTTCATATTTATTTAATTAAATAATTTAAGTGACTTTTAAAACCAGAATCACACAATAATTATAATTTTTAAATTTAAATATATTAATCAATTAGCAGTTACAACTCATTAGAATTTGTTTTATTGAGTAAGATGGTTGTCTCTTGACTGAGAACAGGCCCCAGGGATAAGGAATCATGGAATAAGTGCGTGTACTTCTAAAAGGGAATTGAAAAGATACCAGATTTACAAGGATAATCTGTATCACACTTGTTCTTTGTATTTTCAGAAATTTTAACCAGTAATTGCAACTCATTTGTGCTACTGAAGAAACTGGGATATGTTTATTAATATGTAATATTCTGTAAATATCAGTATTTAAATCTTTAAAAATGAATATATATTTTTTTCAATCATATCAGTAGCAATTACAATGACAACCTATTTTATCCATGCTTTCTTCAAAGACTGTGATTAAACCTCTAATAATTTAAAATGACCCAAAAGCCTTGCTTTCCAAGCTAGTGTGTAGTCTTGATGTATTGATCAGTGCTTGAAATCACAGGGTCAACACAATACATCTTTCTGAGACAGAAATTTTACCCTCTATTATATTTACATTAAAGTATATTACAAAAATATTGTGGAATAGAGCAAGATATCCACATGAATTGTCAAAAACAAAAAACAAAAAATGGATTCAAAGAAATTCAACATGTGGATGAAAACTCTTGGGTCTGCCTATAGAGTTCTTACTTTCCTTGTCCTTAAAATTATTTCAGTAAGAAAGTTTGAGAAGTACCACTTTAAATATTTAAAGTACCACTGTAAATATTTTAATATCACGTTCCACCTGATCCAGCTTCAGAACATGAATACTGCATATAGTATGAATACCTAGGTGGGCCATTTGAAGCAAGAGACCCTCACACAATCAATTAGAAGATAGCCAGATGCCCGTTATGATGAAAGAGTCATGGCTTACTGAGGAGGAGACTCTATCTCATGATTGTATCTAGAGGTGAGCTCACCTAAGCCAGAGTTTCAGTAAAGCCTTTACTTTGTAGTTGAGTACATTATCAAAATTTTGCATCCTTAAGAACTTAGGTTATCCGTAACATGTTCCTATGTCCTTAGAAAAAGAGCAAGTGTCAAAATGCCTGAATACTACGTTACTTTTTAAAGACTCTTTTTGGTGAGTGGATATTTTAAACAAAATTGAGTCCCTGCTTTCAAAGCTTAACAAATTCACTTTTTTTTCCCCTGGCAACCAAGTAGTACTTAGCAGTTTTACTGGCTCTAACCAATCTCTTCCAACTAGGCAAGGATAGCTGTTTTCTTTGGCCTGACTATTTGGAATCATCTGCAGGAATTTGGTTGGTCGAAAATATGCTTGACAGTTGAGTCCCCCTTCTCTCTGCCTTGGCTCTGTAGGCAGAGCTTGTTAAATTGTTCTGTGTGAGTGTGTTGGTACCTGAAGTATGTGTATTTGCACATGCCACAGGGGGCTTATTCAATAATTTATTACTTTGATTCCTTAAGTAGACACTTGTGACCTGAGTAAAAATTCCTCTGAATGGACTTACCCAGTTATACTTGGGAAGTAAACTTTCTCTTGTTTGGAAGTTTAGGTTTAGAAAATGTTTGCATTAGCCCTTAAGTATTTGATATGGTATAGGATATAGAACATAGTATAGAAAGGCAAGATTAAACAAACTACAGGCCCTTCTGTGATGGATTCTCCTTGAAACCTTTCATTGCCTGGTTTGGTCTCATGTTTATGTCCTTGAGTGATGTGGGCTCCACTTCATCATGAATATGATTTCACACTCTTGTAATCTATTACTACCTTATTAGATTACTTGATTAATATATAAATTTAATTTTACTTCTTTGTATCTAACTTGTATTCAGTCACTATAAGGTAAGAAATTATTCTACCATTAATTACTATGAACACCCATTCTTCCTAATCACTTCTTAGATTGTAAAAATAGATGTAGTCGGGATGAATCTCTGACTATAAAATTGAGTGTAACAATATAAGTTTAGGGCTTCCCTGATGGCACAGTGGTTAAGAATCCTCCTGCCAATGCAGGGGACACGGGTTCGAGCCCTGGTCCAGGAAGATCCCACATGCCGCGGAGCAACTAAGCCCGTGTGCCACAACTACTGAGCCTGTGCTCTAGAGCCCGCGAGCCACAACTACTGAGCCCGTGTGCCACAACTACTGAAGCCCATGTGCCTAGAGCCTGTGGTCCGCAACAAGAGAAGACACCACAATGAGAAGCCTGCGTACCGCAACAAAAAATAGCTCCCGCTCGCCGCAACTAGAGAAAGCCCACGTGCAGCAACGAAGACCCAACGCAGCCAAAAATAAATAAATAAATAAATTTATAAAAAAATATATATGTTTAAATTTTTTATATAATTCAGCTTACTCTCTATGTTGCACTCTCTTTCTCTTATAGTGGGGTAGAATATTTCCATTAATTTGGGATTTCCCCTCCTTCACATTTCTTTAGGATATATATTTAAGAATATATCTAAGAATTTGGAGAGGATAAAAGACATTGGGAGAGGGGATCCATGTGATCTCTCTGTCATATTTTTTTTTCTAGAAGAATAGCTTATGATCTCTTTGCATTCTCCTAAGATTTTTTTTTAAAATACATGTACCCTAGAATATCTTTTATTTTATTTATTTATTTATTATTTTTTTTTAAATTAATTAATTTATTTTTATATTTTTTTATTTTTTGGCTGTGTTGGGTCTTCGTTTCTGTGCGAGGGCTTTCTCTAGTTGTGGCAAGTGGGGGCCACTCTTCATCGCGGTGCGCGGGCCTCTCACTATGGCGGCCTCTCTTGTTGTGGAGCACAGGCTCCAGATGCGCAGGCTCAGTAGTTGTGGCTCACGGGCCTAGTTGCTCTGTGGCATGTGGGATCTTCCCAGACCAGGGCTCGAACCCGTGTCCCCTGCATTGGCAGGCAGATTCTCAACCACTGCACCACCAGGGAAGCCCTCTCTGTCATATTTGCATGGAGATAGCAAATGAGACATCTACTCTCCTAATTTGTCCTAAGTTATCACTCCACTTGGTTTGCTGCCAAGATGTCCTCAGCTCCCTAGGCATACTTTCTTTGGTTGTGAGGGCTCTTTTTCCTGATTCTGTATCACTCATAGGAGCAAGGAATCTTTCTGCTTCTCTCAGCCATCTCTGTGAGGCTGTTCATGGTCTCTTCAACTGAAGGTGTCACAGAGCCTTTCCCTTTCTAGGTACTTGTCTACCTAGAGAAAGAAAGAGAGACAGACAGACCGACAGACTGATTATTGATGTGTGTATCTATAAACAACTCTTAGAACAAGTATAGACAGTTTGTTGTTTCTGGAAGCTTTTTCTAGGAACCAGGTACCTTTTGTTTCAGTGCTCCATAAACACTCAGATCTTTCTGTCTCCCTTGGGCTTTCCTCTGAGAAGTGGGGTACAAGATCCTCTCTCTGGGATCCAGGGAGGTTTTTGCTCTCATTTGACCTCCGTTCCATCTTTCTCCATATCCCCTGCTGGAAAAATGATTTTCTAGTCTGGGTAAAAGTCAGATTACCTTCAATTAAAAAAAAATCTCTTTAACAACAACTAGGAAAACTTTGCTTAAATCAACCCTAAGTCAAGGAACGTGGAGCAGACGATCTGCTCAAATTAGGGAAAAGGAAAGCAAGAAATTCTGGAAGGAAAAAAGGAACATGGGTGAATATCACAGAAGTATTATCCCACCACATTTAGGTCTTAATTGTCTATACAAGTTACCCCTGTCTGAGCCTTGTGAAAAGAAAATTAAAATCTTCTCTATTTTTTGGGATATTTCCTTGGAATTGAACCAGTTGATTCAGTCATCCAAGGGATGGTTTTCTAAGCATCTTGTCTCTTATCTTTCTCCCTTATGCTACTTCTTTCATTAAAAAACAAAAATAAAAAACTCCATAAGTGTGTGGGAGAAGGAAAATAAAGTAGAACAAAAATTCAAATCACTCTAGCTGCCACCTTGCGTCCCCGCGTGTGTGCGCCTTATCTCAGCTGGTCTGCCCGAGACCCCCTGATCGCCAACCCTAGTCCCCTGTGCAGCCCCATTTCTGCTCCAACAAGATGAAGCTATCATGAACCAAGGGAAACTCACCAAACTGCAGGCACAAGTGCGCATTGGTGGGAAAGGAACTGCTCGCAGAGAGAAGAAGGTGGTTCATAGAACAGCCACAGAAGACGACAGAAAACGTCAGTTCTCTTTAAAGAAGTTAGGGGTGAACAATATCTCTGGTATTGAAGAGGTGACTATGTTCACAAACCAAGGAACAGTGATTCACTTTAACAACCCTAAAGTGCAGGCATCTCTGGCAGCAAACACTTTCACCATTACAGGCCATGCTGAGACAAAGCAGCTGACAGAAATGCTACCCAGCATCTTAAACCAGCTTGGCGCAGACAGTCTGACCAGTTTAAGGAGACTGGCTGAAGCTCTGCCCAAACAATCTGTGGATGGAAAAGCACCACTTGCTACTGGAGAGGATGATGATGATGAAGTTCCAGATCTTGTGGAGAATTTTGATGAGGCTTCCAAGAAAGAAGCAAACTGAATTGAGTCAACTTCTGAAGAAGATAAGTCTTGAAGAAGTTACTGGGAGCTGCTATTTTATATTATGACTGCTTTTTTAAAATTTTGTTTATGGATCTGATAAAATCTAGATCTCTAATATTTTTAAGCCCAAGCCCCTGGACACTGCAGCTCTTTTCAGTTTTGCTTAATACAAATTCATTCTTTGCAGCTAATTAAGCTGAAGAAGCCTGGGAATAAAGTTTGAAACAAAGGTTAATAAAGTTCCAAAAAAAGAAAATATTCAACTCACTAGTAGTTTTTCTTATAAGCTAACATAGAGAAAGACAAATTGTTGGCAGGGTTTGGTACGTTCTGTGACTTTCTCTAACCTAAATTATGCTTTTTCTGAGAGTTGTTTATAAATACACAGGTCAATAATCAGTCAGTCAATCTCTCTCTCTCTCTCTCTTTCACATATCCCAGGAGGGCAAGTACCTAGAAAAAGGTCCACAAATTTAATGTGCTCATAGTTGACATCATTGCTCATTTTGGCACTCTGTCACCTGGAGTCTGGTGACCAAGTTTTTTCAACAGTTATTCCATGTAGTCACTATCAATCACAGTTGACATACAAGATGAAATCTGTTTGATATCCTTGCCTAGTGGTTAAAAAAGTGTGCTCTGTTACCAGACTGCCTGTGTTCAAGTCGCTGTTCTATCATTTATGAACTGGGGAAACGGTTTGGGCAAGACATTTAACTTTTCTAAGCCTCAATTCTTTATGGAGTAATAATAAGAACTACCCAAAAAGTTATTGCAAAAATTAAATGGAATAGTCTATGTAACGAGCTTAGAGTAGTGCCTAGCCCTCAAAATACTTTAGCTTTTATTAACATTACTACTATTATTCATATGAAGTGTTTTCTATTTAGAACATCCAGGGAAAGGTTGACATATGATTCCAAATCTGTGAAAATTCTATCTGCCTACAGTTTCTCAAATGTAAGAAAGGTTTTATGATGTAATTGGGAGAATATGTGAGTAATCATTCTTGGAACGCTTGATTGTGGGGGCAGATTGGCTGCACCCATTAGTGATTAGAGCTGGAACAAGAGCTATCACTGTCTACACTACACCACTTTATTAGGGGTCAGTGTGGACAAAAAACCTTTTTTTGTTGTTTATTTATTTGTTTGTTTTTCAGCACCTAAAGAATCCATAGTTGTGGGGAATCTTAGCTAATTTGAAGCTTTTCCTCATCCTGACAGATTGGATAGAATCTATGCCTAGTATCAAAAGTTATTATAGTTGAAATGCTCAGACTAGAAGAGTAAATGTTATTAGCTTTTCTTCCATGAGAAATCAGGCTTAAAAAGGGTAATTTAAACCCAAAACAAAGGGCAGACTGGCAGAGATACACATATCCACTTAGGGACAGATGGATTGAATCTACTCTTGTATTGGTAGCCAATTAGGTAAGTGAAAACTCCTGCTTTGAGTGTTTAGCTTCAAAAACTTGATATAACAGAAGTTTGATTATAATAACTGAAATTAGAAATAGAATTACAATGCTATATTGTAACTGGAAACTGAAAACAGGTGTGGTTCTTTGCTCCTCCCAAGCAAAGAACCAATTTTTGAGAGGGAGACATATATGAAGTTTGAATATATTGTATTACTGGAAAATAGATTATGTAAAAATTTTTGTAAAGATAAGCCCCAGGGTTGACCTCACACCAAGATGAGTAAATAATTCATCAATTATTGAACTTGTGAAAAGTAATTGGGAAATACTATGGTGTAGTAGAAAGATTATCTTAAAACCAGTTCTAGATCCTTTAAGCATTCACCAGTTAATTAATTAATTAATTAAAATAGGATTGATTGTATGCCATTTCCTGATTGGATGAAAAAATTAAAATGGTATTAATGACAGTAGTGAGTAGAAAACACAAAACTGGAGTCCAGAAGAGAGATAAGAGCTGTCATGTATAATGGGTTCACTGGCTTAAAGTGGTAGTTAAATTCATGGGAGTGAGTGAAAATCATCCACAGAAAACAAATAGAAGAAAAAGAGGAGATAGACAAGGATGGAGCATCAACCTTCAGGGAGGAATCAAAGAAAAGAAGGCAGAACTAACTGGGACAAATAAATGTCAGAGAAGTGGCAGAGAGCAGGCTGGGGGGAGAGGACTTTGAAACTGAGGAAGTGAGGCATCTGGTTCAAGATGACAGGTTGCACATACATATATCTCTTCTTCCAGAAATCCCATTAAAATAAAATTTAAAAGTACCAAGGGTAAGAAATTTATAACAATTCTCCAATGAGGCAGAGACATACGCAAACCATTAACCTCGATGAATTTCTGGAAGATGGAAAATATGTGATATATTAAGGAATACAGGAGCAGAAGCACAGCCAGATGTGCACACCCAGAGGCTGCTGTGGAGGCAGGAGCCAAGCTCCCTAATGGTGGTGCCTCCAGAATGCTTCCAACCTAGAGATAAAAGCTCCAGTTTCACGAGGGGGTATGGCTCCGATATCAAGGTTGATGTTTGTCTCTAGATGGTTGTACAAGTTAGCACCTGTTCCGTAAGCACTGCTTGCCAAAGGAATTGGTTTGGGATTCCCAAAATAAAACCCAGGTGGTGTGGGCCTAGCTTGCGCCCTGCTGTCTGCTCACACAGTTTAAAGGAAAGCTGTCTGTGGGCTCAGAGCTCACCGTCCATCCGTCTCACTGAAGAGAGGCCTGGTGGGGAAGAGAACTGTATGCCAGCAGAGGGAAACCAGGTCAGCAACGTGTACCAAGTAAGTAGTCCTCAGTTCATGAGTTTAAATGGACACATATCATATTAGAGGAAAAATAATCATACACACATATGCACAGTGCCAGTATGAACCAGGGAATCAACTTTGAAAGAAACTGATTATTCAGGACACAGAATATAATTTCATATATATCTTCATAAATTAAAGGAACAATAAAGAAATATTGGAAATTTTAAAATATGATGTCTGAAATTAAGAAAAATTAAAAAGAAATGCTGGAATAAAAACCTGAGGAAATCTAGAAATTAGGCTAAAAGAAAAATAGGAATGTATAGAAGAAAACTTTAAGGTCTTAAAGGATCTATCTAGGAAAACTACAATCTTTCAAAAAAAGTTTCAGAAAGAAAAGGGAATATTTTAAGGAAATTATCAGAGAAATAATGGATGAAAATATATTTCTGAGACATAAACACATGCATCCTCAGCTTGAAAGGGCACACAGAATGAGGAGGACATGAATGAAGAAGAAAAACCATACCTAGACAGAGATTCAGGAAAAGTAGAAAGATCCCAAAAGCCTCCACTTACTGCCTCTAATAAATGGAAATCCAGCTTCTCATCAGAGACACTATATGCTTGAAGACTGAGGTCTGAGAAAAATGCGATTTGTAATCTAGAAGTAAATGCTCAGCCGAACTATCAATTAAGAGTTCCAGTAAACTAAGGACGTTTTTAGATATGCAAGACTTAGAAAATTTTACTGTCTGTCAACCATCCTCTTTGGAAGACTTACTCTCTATTTATCCAACAAAACAACAAAGGAATGTGAGAAAAAGGGAAAAGAAAATGAGATCCATGAAACAGAATACCTAATCTATTGTATATTATGGTTGTGTAGTAGAATCCCTGTTTTGTAGGAAACATACACTACAGCATTCAGAAGTGATAGAAAATTGAGTCAGCAACTTACTCTCAAATGATTCAGAAAAACATATGCTTTGTATTGTACCTTCAACTTGTCTTTAACTTTGTGATTATTTTGAAATTAAAAAATTAAAACAAACAAACAAAAAACGAAGAAAAGAGACTATACAAGGTTAAAAAACAAGCCCCCTCACCCAAGGCATGGCCTACCTAAAACTCCATCCCCATCCTCCATTCCCCAGCACTCTCTATCCCACCTTCCTAGCATCAATCAACAGTTGACGTACGTAAAAATGTATTTAATTATTTATATGTTTCTTATCTTTTGCCTCTGCCTCACCACTGGAATAAAATTTGTGAGGAGCTCTCTTCATTGCTGTATCCCCCGAACATGGAAAACTGCCAAGAACATACTGCGTTCTTGATAAATATTTGTTGAGTGAACTAATAATCTTGTTATTACAAACACTAGTAATAAGTAAAATGTCATTCTTTATAGAATATTAATGCTTTCCAAATACTAAAATTGCAACTACTCAATATTACCTATTATTTGAGATTACAAATTTTCACTTCAATTTCTACGTGAAAAGAAATCTACTCCAACACCACTTGTAAGATTATTGTCCCCCGAGATTTTCTTGAAAATGAGATGTCTTCTGCAAGTCAGTCCAAGGGAGGAAAATTTCAAATGCTAGATCGCAGTCTTAAGAGTATTGAGAAGATGGTTTGCTACATTATTTTTTTTCAGAACAAGATATCAATAAAAATATTAGGATTGGTAACAGAAGATTTTAAAAAAGGAAAAATAATTCCAGGATGACAGTGACATAGTAAGTTTAGAGTGCAAATTAGAACAGGGAATAAGATGGCTCCAAAAATAATTTCCTGTAATAAAATGTGATTAAGAAGCTAAGTGACCTTAGTGATAAAAAGAAAGTATAGAATCATAAAAATAAACAAACATAAGCAATGTGCCTTGCCCCCTTCCCTGTTTGTTAGTTCTGTGCTCCTTCCAGCTGAACAAAATTAATGGCCCCTGCAATCCCCGTCTCCACTCACTGTCCAGTCACTGTTTGATTTTGCAGGGAACTATATCTAAATAATTATAATATTGTAAATGCTGGGGTTTTGTGATTAACCTACAGACAAAGCAGAGTTAGTTACTTTTAGTTCTAAGAAGAGAAGACGAATGATATAAAATCGGATGTTACAAAGTATGAGACAGTGCCTAAAATGGATGAATCAAGAAATAGAAGGTTGTGTTTTATTTGAAGACACACATTAGCAAATTTTAAAAACTTAATAAATAAAAATAGGCCTTTAGAGTTTAAGGTGTGAAATCCTTGTGGGAATAGGGAAGTGAGAAAGCAGTGTAAGTCAGCAAAACTCCTCATTCTTCATGGTATAGGTAGCAGTTAGATATAGTTTAAACTGATAAATAAATGAATAAATATAAACATTATGGATATAGCCACCAAAAGAAACATAAATTTGTATAAGTGGTTATCAAAAATGAGTAAGATTGAGGGTGAAGGATAGTTTATTCTTTAGTCTCAAATCCTCTTTCAGTTTGGATTTGAAATTTTAGATTATATACTAGATGTGCACAGAAAAATGTCTGGTCTGATGAGCCTCAGCTGTGAGCATTGGTTCCCCCAAGTGAGATGGAGGGGTAGTGAAGAGAGGACTTTTTATACCCTTCAGTATAGTTTTCAATTTTTTTTTTTTTTGCAATAAGTATACATTATTTTGTCATTGACTAAAAATTACATATCTAATGATATATATGTACTATTCGGTAATAAGAAGGTGTATAGGTAACAGAGGTAAATGCTAGATCAGATAAGAACTAAGAGTTCATTGGATTTGCAGCTGGGGAGAGACCCAATGCGTGCAACTCCCATAGATGGTAGGAACACAAGATTGCAAGGGAACCCCCTTCTCAGTAAGGAGTGCAGAGGAGTAGGGGCGGCAGATACAAGTGTAAACTATTTTCAAGAAGTTGTGATGAGCAAAGGAAGGGAGAGACATTTAATAATCACTTAGACTGTAAAATAGACTGTGTCGTATTGAACAGCTTTAACTTAAAATGAAAGGATCATGATATATAAAGAGCATTAAATGGTCACATAAAGATTTTTCCAAGAAAAGATTATATCTATATCTTTCCATTTTGGATGAGGCAAGCATCCAACACATTTTTATGGAGGCTTATTTTTACAGTTTTAAGGCTTTTCCTGTCTTCCTCCCTTTAGTCCACTCTTTCAGAAATGCCTTTTGTAGACACTCTCTACAGAGGCTTTTAAAGCTATTGAGAAGTAATTATGTCTCTATATTGTACATGATTGAGGAGTCTTTGACTATATCTGACTATTCACACATATTTGTGAAAAGTGAAATATCAGCGTTTTATTTCATTTCATAAAGTTATGCTACATTAAACTCCAGTCCTTAGTCATTATGACAAATGTGCTAAATTGATAAACCATCTATCTTTGCCATCCAGAAATAACTACTGAATGAAGCTTGATTGTCTTTAGTAACTAGGTCACTCTTTGGATGAAACCAAGGTACCTCTGCCATTTCAGGGTGGCTTTCTGGGCCAGATATCAATTTGCACAGTCAGATCAGGTCAAGGAAAAAGAATCTGAGATAATTTTTGGGATTTTTGGCCGCTATTCTCTCTTGTTCCCATTCTGCCTCTATCCTCTGTCCTTCGTGCTGCCCCTCAGCTTATTCATGCCTAGCATCCGGATGTATTTAGCATCTTGCCCAGTGCCCAGTGCCTCCACAATACAACTTCCAGCAAAACCTGATCTCCAGAAGGAATCAGAGAAATTCATCCAACCTGAGATAAAGCTAGTACAATGTCTTGCCTCATTAGGCCCTTGATAAATGTTAAATGCATGAATAAGATGCCGGTGACTGAAAATGCTTCTTCTGGTTGGTGATTGTTATGTAACAAACTACCACAAAACTGAGTGGAGTAAAAGCCATTTTATTATGCTCATGGATTCTGAGGATCAAGAATTCAGAAAGGCACAGAAAGGGCTGCTCTTCTCTGCTCCATACATTTGGGATCTCAGCTGGAAGGACTCAGATAGCTGGGGGTGACTCAGACGTCAGGGCTGGGACAGCTGGGCGTGGGAGGCTCCTTCTCAAGATGGCTTCTTCACATGTCTGCTGTCTGACTGGGACAGCTGAGGGTCAGGCTCACCTGGGATTGTCAGCAAGAGGGCCTACATGTGGCTTTTCCATCATGGTGGCGTCAGGGTAATTGGATTTCTTATAAGGCAGCTCAGTGCTCTAAGAGTGAGTGTTCCCTGAGTCCAAGGGGGAAGTTGCATGGTCTCTTATGAACTAGCCTTGGGACTCACATAGTATCATGTCCAACATACTCTACTGATAAAAGAAGTCAAAAAGCCCACCACAACTTGACGAGAGGGGACCGAGGCAACCTCTCAATGGGAAGAGTGTCAGCAAACTCGTGGCTGTGGTTAACGTAGTCACAATGCTTCATCAGTTGCTTAAGATGATTTTTGTCTTTACAGAGGATAAGAAGTGAAAAAACCAAACAGTGAACAGAAGAAATACCAAGAATCTATGAGCAGGTGGAGAAAAGATTTTTAAGAAAGGGATCATTTTAGTGATGCATAAATGATTCAAGACAATTTCAAGAAGCCTCTCTTTAGGATTTTAGAATGGCTTTATTTACTGAACGTTTTCAGACTACTGAACGTACTGTCATACCAACTTCTAAGTTTCTTTATGCATTTTCAAACATTTCTTCATGAAGTAAATGGGGAAAGGAGAAAGAAACTAACATTAATTGAATTCCTTCTGTGTTCCAAGATCCCAAAGACTGCACATTATTTGCAGACTGGAGAGGCTGCAGATCCTGCCGTTTAAAATATTTAACAGTCCTTCCTTTCGGTTCTCTCTTCCGTTATATTTTACTATGAGCAGAAGAAGCAGCCAGGGGGCACTTTCAACACTGCCTGGAAATCTCCTGGGCTCTATCACCCAGTTCATTAGTTACAATTTTTATATTTCCATCTAATCATAGTCAACAATGTTGCTAAACCCTTTGCCACAGCATAACCAAGATCCTCTTTCTTTTTCCAACAGCATTTTCTTTATTTCATTTTTGCCCTCACTAATAAGCTTGTAGTAGATTCTCAGACTCCTTATCAGTTGTTGAAGACTCTTTAGGTTTTTCACAATCTCCTCAAAGTCCTTCCAGTTTTTGCTCATCATGCAGTTTCTAAGCCACTCCTGCAGTTTTAGGTTCTTGTTATGGCAGCAACCCTACTTCCAGATACCAAAATGTATGTTAATCATCTATTGCTCTGTAACAAAACCCAAGAACTTAGTGGGTTAAAACAAAATAATCATGTATTATTTCTCACAGATTCTGTTGGTTAGGAATTCACAGCACAGAGGGGATGATTTTTCTCTGCTCCATGATGTCTGGGGTCTCAGCTAGGAGGCTCAAAAGTCGGAAGCTAGAAGCATCTGAAGACCTGTTCATTTGCATGTCTAGTAGTTGATGCTGAATGTTGGCTCTAGGTCTAGCTGGAGCTGTTGGTTATAACAGTCACATGTGGTATCTCCTTGTGGCCTGGACTTCTTTACAAAATCGTGGCTGGATTCCAAAAGGCAAGCATCTGGAGAGCTGGATGGCAACTGTATCCTTTTAATGACCTAGCCTTGGAAGTCACAAAGTATCACTTCTGATGTATTACATTGGTGTGGTCAGTCACAAGCTCCCAGGAAGATCTAAGGGGAGGAAGAGGAAACATAGATATCACCTTTTTGTGGAAAGAGTGTCAGCCTCATTGTAAAAAGAGCAGTGGATGGTATTTGTATAGGTGTTTCCATTTTTGGAAAAATATAATCTGCCATAGCCATTAAAGCTTTAAGTTATGTCAAGGGTGAAAACACTCTCAGGCACATCAAGCCATACATAATATGCTTCCAATTTACTCACAATAGTGTATATATATATATATATATATATATATATATATATATACACACACACACACATACACACACACACGTGCACTATTGTGAGTAAATTTATATATAAACTATTATATATAACTATTTTAAAAGTAGATTGTCAAATTTTAGTAATTTTATCGAAAAATTAAAGGAATCATGGATATAGCATTGACAAATAACTGAAAGTAATTTAATAAAAATATACATTTTTTACTATTATAATCAATGGTAAACATTTAATTTAATAGAATTCCAAAATATAAGAGCAAATGTTAAAGACTTGCCTTAAAAATATTGAATCTTTGAGAAGAATTTTACCAAATATTCAGAATAATACACATTTTTAAATCTTCCATTTAGAACATTATATAAAATTATACTAAAGTTGAATTTTTGTTTTATACTTATATATGCACAGTATATAGTTAATCTAAAGAGAGGGCAGTACTGAGTACAACTCCATGTCGATGGACATATGCATGAAAAGGGAAATCTCAGCTATTTGTGCATGTTGATTCCACGATCCCAAATATATAGACCCATAGAGTATCTGCCTCTGCATGGGAAAGACTTTATCATCCATAAACAACTTGGTGGGAAATAGGTACTCTTTGCATTTGACTTTCACTGGTTATTTGGCATAATATAGACCCTTACAATTCAAAATGTGGTTCGTGGACCAGCAGCGATAGCATTATTGTTAGAAATGAAGACTGTCAGATCCTCCTGGAACCACTGACCCATAATCTGCATTTTTTACAAGATCCCTTAGTGATCTGTGGGTATATTGAGAGCGCTGTGACAGACAACATTCTATAACATGATTATGTTAAAATTTGAAGATGGGCATGCAAATTAATTTATGGACTGACCTTTACTATAGTTTGATGGGATCATTTTCCTGTGTGTTTCAAATATCACTGACTTTTGATTTGCCACTTAGCCACATGAAGCAAAAGTTTTCTAACTCCACAGTATTTTTTGACCAAACCATTTTTAACCAAATTAATTAACACATATACTGACTGCCTAGATTCAACAGTACATTTTTTTGCCATGTTTCCTTTAACTTTCTGTAAGTGTGTAAGACCTTTTTTTTCTGAATTATTTAGAAGTAATTTAAGAACATGATAAAACTTCATCCATCACTATTTTCTCATACTTCTTCTAAGAATAAAGATGCTTTCTATTCTGATCTTAATACCATTAGTGTAACAGGGAAGAGCTAAACCAGACTCCATGTTTGATCTGTTTCTTTGACTTTAACCTTTGCTTTTTTTTTTTTTTTTAAGTTAATTAATTAATTAATTTTATTTTTTTTGGCTGTGTTGGGTCTTCGTTTCTGTGCGAGGGCTTTCTCTAGTTGTGGCAAGCGGGGGCCACTCTTCATCGTGGTGCGCGGGCCTCTCACTATCGTGGCCTCTCTTGTTGCGGAGCACAGGCTCCAGACGCGCAGGCTCAGTAGTTGTGGCTCACGGGCCTAGTTGCTCCGCGGCATGTGGGATCTTCCCAGACCAGGGCTCGAACCCTTGTCCCCTGCATTAGCAGGCAGATTCTCAACCACTGCGCCACCAGGGAAGCCCAACCTTTGCTTTTCATTGCTTTTGTTATTATAATCATACATAATGGCCTGCCTCAGGGAACCCTGACCCTCTGCCTGAATGTTAAACTAAAGTGTCTCTGTTCAGCTCACAGGGAGACAATTTGACCCTGCCCACCTGTGGATGGCTGCAAGGAAGAAGAAATTAACACATCCCCTCCCGGAGGCTGGCCATTCCAGGGGATATTTGCAAAACTTATGGCCTTTTTACTTTACTTCCTCACCTCCTCCCCCTCTCTGTGCTATAAAAGAAACTGGCATCCAAACCCCCATAAGATGGTTTATCGGAGACACTAGTCTGCCTTCTCGGTCTGCCAGCTTTCCGAATAAAGTCACATTCCTTGCCTCAACACCTCGTCTCTGATTCATCGGCCTGTCGGGTGGCGAGCAGAGTGAGCTTGGACGCAATAACATTAGCACACCTGATAAAATTAGCAGTAATTGCTTAATATCATTTAATATCAAGTCCATGGTCAAATCATCCCAAGTGTCTTTTATAATGTTTTTAAATCCAGGAGCAGAGATCATTTTTGTTTGTTTGTTTGTTTGTTTTGATTGGAAAAGAAGGACATAACATCAAGTTTAGTTTTAAAACCTTTTCTTTGAAAAATGGTTTCAACCTTTGGCATCCCAGTTTGGGTAGAAGTTATGGAAGGAAGAAATTTAGAGGCAAAGGTTTTGGAAATGATTCAGGTAGGGAAGACAAATGTGGACCAAATCTTTATGAATTAAGAAAATGGAGCATGAAAAGACATTGAATCTGAGCAAACATTTTTAACAAGAGTCCGTCAGATTTTCTTAAAAATAAATATTTGTATAGTGTTCCTGCACACAGGAGCCCTGTTGGCTCTTTCAAATACAAAAAGGGAAAAAAAGGAGGCATTACTATTCACTATCTACTATTCATTACTTTTTACATTCTTTTTATAGACGAGAGTCACAGAATATATATTCTTAATTGAGAATCTTCACTATGCATAATTTTTTAAAGGTTAGACGTACTAGCTGAAGTGAACATGGCATCATACTAAAAGAGGCAGTGTGTTAGAGCAACAATTTTGAAGAGCAAACACTTGAGGTCCATAGAAGCCCACTTCTGTAGGCTCATCTCTTAAAGTAACTTTAAACCCTTTCTCCTCTAGCTTCACAGCTTGGGAGGTCATTAGGGAAGGAAGAAGGTGGTGAGGATTTGGGAAAAAAGGTGAGGATTTTATGGGATACTGATTTTATGTATAAAAAAGAGGGAAAATACCTGGGCCAACACGTATTCTGGCCACTCTCAAAGCACTGATTTCTCTAATGAGACTAACAGCTTTGAAAAATTGACTGAAAAAATTTGTAATTAAAATACAGTTTGATCAAATATTCACTAGGCTGATATGGTTTTATTTTTAAGACATTGACACAAATACAATATGCTAGTTTATTCTTTTTTTTTTTTGATTGAATATTTTGGCATCACATGGATACAAACTATATGAGAACGTTTGCTAGAAATTGTAGGCCTTCTACTAAAAGGATAAAGGGAGTAATATAGTGGAAAGGCATTGGATTCTTGATTGAGGCAGTTTAGAATCTTTGCTCTGTTAGTAGCTATAAACCTGGGTAAGTTATTCAGCTTCCCTAAGCCTTACTTATTAAATGGGGATAATAATACTTACCTCCAGGGTTCTTAGGAATACATGAAAAAATACAGAGTACAGTTCTGGCAAAGGCAGGTACTCAAGAATGTGCATCAGCCTTGCTTTCATTATCCTTATCAATTTTGACAATTTAATATATCTGATCCTGGGACCACCAAACTGTACTCAGAGGGATAATCTGAAACACTAGGTCTTCAAAATCAGATAGTTCCTGCCACTCTGAGAAAACTGGTAATTGGTCTATTGTCCAACATGCAAGTTAGACGATTCTAGTAGATTCTTCAGTTTTCACTAGTTCTCTGTTAAACTCTAATTCTACAAGACACTCTGTGACAGAAAACTCTATGGGCAAATGATGTTGGTACACTTTCTAGACCTTATTTTTGTTCTGGTGTATCTCAATTTGACATATTGCACTAAATGACGTATTTCCTAATAAAATACCTTTTAAAAACTCCAAATCTGTCTCCTTTGTCTGCTCTACAAACACCCTAGTGTGTCACTATCTTCTCTCACCTGAGCACTGTTAGTACCTCCTACTTTGTCTTCAGGCTTCCTCTGCTGTCCCACAGAGCAGGCTGGGTCATTTTTTAAAAATGTAAACCAGATCCTACTATTTACTTGTTAAAAACCCAAAAATGCTTTCCATTACTCTTAAAATAAAACCCAAATGCCTTTCCCTGCCTTGCAGAATCCTACATGATCTTTCCTCAACCCCCCACTAGGAGCATCCCATCTTCCCACTCATCCGCTATTCCAGGGACATTCCAGTCCCACTCTGTACATCTTAAAAGTACAACATTTGCTCACCTTGGGGCCTTTTCACTATTTTTTTTTTACATGAATTAATTCCTCCCTAATTTTTACATGGCCTGCTCCTTGCTATACTTTAGATTTGGCCATTCTTCAGAGATGCTTGCCCTGATTACCCTGTTTGAAATAGTCTTCTGGTCACTCTATTTTAATTCTTTGCATAGCATTTCCCTCTAATATTCTTCACATTTATACCTACCTACCTACCTACCTATCTTTCCATCTCCATTTATTATTTCTCCCACTACCATGTATGATTTATTAAAACAGGGACCTTGCATTTCTTGTTCACCTGGACTAGTGCTTGGGATAATCAGCAGCTTAATAGATACACTTGAAGAACAAAAGGCATGACTCTCCTGCCCCCATTCTTGGATAGCAGAGAAGTAGTTTGATACAAAGAGAAGAGGCTAGGAAAAGCGCAACGGGGAAGAAAAGCAAAGATGCCATGACTATATCTAAGAAAGTTCTATTGGTTAGAATTTAACTTGAAGACAATTTTATGCTACCAAAACAAAAAAAAAATTCTTGAAAGGAAGTTTTATTTTAATAAATAATTGTCTTACCACCAGCAGCCATATCTTGCAACTATTAATCTGATGAAGCTTGACTTTCTAAGTGATTGCAGATGTGCCGTGTTGTTTGCCTGTAATTTGATAATTAATCGTTGAGCTATCTGAGGTTTACAAGATACAGTCTTTTTCTTTTCTCCTTTTCCATTTTTTTTTCCACCATGCACTATTACACAGTACATGGTGAGTTTTACCTATAGATGATAAATACCTGAGAATCAAACAGCATGTATTTTAATGACAATGCTCTACATCTGTGTTCTACTTCGTACGCTGCAAAATGTTCTCACATTTATTACCCCATTTGTTCTTCTAAAATATTTTATTTATGAAATATGTTTCTTTCCTTATTATCAAAGAAATAAATATATTTCTGGAAATATTATGCATGTACTTTTCTTCTAAAAATTTAAAAAATTAAATTTTTCCCCATGTGTGGAATTAACTCAGGTTTTCTAATGTGTTTTACCCTTTGGATCTTTTGCCAATGCTTTTTGAAAAGTGTATGGCAATTTTTCCATGTCTATTACAGAGATCTTTAAGTTCTAGTCCAGTGTTCCTTGTTTCATCTAATTCTCCCTCTTTTGTTTACCAAATCCCCATGAAAACCTTTTTGTAGCTTTTGCACTCTTTTCTGTCTGATGTTTGGAACTTCTACCTTCAAAGCCTCTTGCAGTGGCAGAGATCAGGCATGGTCTCTGACATGTTTTAAAAGATTTCTTGCAAGATTTTAAGTATTTTATATCGCTCATCCTTTAATTCTACAAGTTTTTACTTTATAAGTAGAAATCTTTTTGTATATATCTTGACAGAATGCAATCCTGGCTTTTAGTTTTTGGTCTTTTTAATTTAGTTTGTCTTTTCTTCAACAGACCTTTTTAGGTATTGCTATTTCTTATAATGAAATATTTTGTCTTATTGGAAAACTCTCTCCTCATCTGATTTTTAACAGAGCAGGAAAATTTCATTTCTGACATCTCTCTCTCTGCCCCTTCATCTCTTCACATGACTGTGGTCTTCTTCCCTTGAAGAGTTTATGCATCAGAACATTACACTGTGTCTTAGTAAGTTCGAGCTGCTATAACAAAGAATTATAGACTGAGTGGCTTATAAACAACAGAAATTTATTTCTTACAGTTCTGGAGGCTAGGAAGTCCAAGATCAAGGCACCAGCAGATTTGGTATCTGGTGAGGGCTTGCTTCCTGGTTCATAGATGGCCGTCTTCTCTTTGTGTCCTCACATGGTGGGAGGGTCAAGGGAGCTCTCTGGAGTCTCTTTTGTGAGGACACTAATGCCATTCATGAGGGCTCCACCCTCATGACCTAATCACCCCAAAGGCCCCCATCTCCAAATACTGAGTCAGGCTGGGACCTGGGACCCTTTGCTGCAAGTGCTGCAATGCTTGCACCTGGGCAAACACCTCCAGCAACAAAACACAAAGAAACAATATGGGACTAAAAATAACTACATGCACCTGCAGTTGTGCCAGATTCTGGATAAAAGATACGAAAAGACAAAAAAAAGACCAACTGCCACTTCTGAAGAGCTGGGAGCAAAAGCAGGGTACTGAGCATGCCCCCTGCACTCAGCAACACCAGAGGGGTGGGCAAAACACCTAAGCCACCCCTTCGGCTGGACCCCTGGACACACCCCTACTCTCACCCCATATAAAGAACCAGCCGCCCCACCTTGGGAGCGAGCAAGGGAACCTGTTACTTGTTTTTGCTCCCCACCTGCTGCAGCAGAGGCCCCAGTAAAGCCTTGCCTGAATTTCCTGTTTGGCCTCTAGTCAATTTCCATTGATTGGGGAAGGCCAAGAACCTCTGGTCACGGTATCAATACCATTACATTGAGGATTAAGTTTCAACATATGAGTTTTGGGGGACACAAGCATTTAATCTGTAGCGTGTAGTAAGGCAATTTTAAATTGCTACAGGGTAACACTTCTCTGTAGTAAAGGTAAAGTAAATGTGGGTTGCTTAGTAAGTTTGTCTTTACTTTAATCCATGGAATGGGCCATTCAAATGTCCACCTATTCAACTGATGGTTGTTATACAGAGATAACATGCAAGAAATTGCTTAATCAGTCTTAACCATTTTTTTCCAGCAGTCTTCCCTACTATTTGCTGAACTAACTCCTGTCTCACCTTCTACAACATTTTCTCTGGGAAGCCTTTCCTGACACTTTAAGCCTGGGTTAGATACTCTCCCTCTATGCTTCCACAGCACCCTACACTAACTCATCATGGCCTTGATCACATATCATCTGCTTCTTTTCTCTTTTTCTACATTTGTTGGTAGGCACCAGGAGGGTAGGGAAAATACCTTGTTTGCAGCTATATTCCTAGTCTTAACAAAATACTTGCACATACTTGGTACTTAATAAATATTATTAGATTAAATTCTTTGGTTGTAGTTGGTGAGACAGGTAGTTCTTTGGTTATTTATGCCTCTCAAGAATATCTGTTACCCTAAGCCCTCTTTTAGTCTTGACAGACTTTTGAGCAAGATTCATGAAAGAATCTTATAATCGTGCTCAATAACCTTCAACCTTATAATCATGCTCAATAGCCTTCAGTTTCTAATATCTTTTTTCTTTTCATTTATAAAATGTGTTGGTTATTTATCTTTTTCAGGATAATTGACTGTCAGAGCTCTAGAGAATTTAGAGGAAAATTCACCTACCAATCCCCTTTCCTCATTTTAAAGTTGAGGACACTCAGGCCCAGAGATATCTGTGTGAGTATTAATTAGTTAATTGACAGCTTCAGCACAAGAACCTAGCTTCTCTGTCTCTCACTGCCTCACACTGCTGTATGTCACTCAAAACAAGAGCCAATGGCTTAGTCAGGGAATACTTATAAGTCACAAAAAAATAGTAAAGTTATCAGAAGCAGGACTGTTTCTCTTCTTCAACAGTCTGATAATGCTACTCATTTCTTAAACTGTGATATGTTCCTCTAGATGATTTACTTTTTGTAAATTTTTGCCTTGACCTTGGTCTACAGCATTCCCTTTTCTTCCTCCTACAACAGAGGCAGAGGTTTCCCTCGTGGGTAGAGAATCATACCTAGATGTTGAATAAAACCTACTAATTGGAAGATGGACTCACACTGGGGTTCTTCAGGGTAGTGCTATGCTTTGAAAGAAATGAGATCATTGATAACGTAAGCGATGATTGTGGCGGATCAATCACAACACTAACATTGCCCGCATTTTTGGCCTCCTTTCGCACTCATTTGGGTAGAAGATCAGCTTTCTTCTTACTGTAATCCCCTCCTGTATATTCTGGGCTGCCCCTTCCTTGCTCTGTTTTGACCATGTCAGCACACTTCCATCTTATTTCTGATTTGCATCCATTTTTTACAACCTTCTAACTGCTATTATCCCTTTCCTATTCTCTTCACTGTCAAAGGTTTATCCTTCACTATCATTTTATTGGGATCTCTAGTAGGAAAGGAAAGTTGTGTTCAGCTTAGTTTCCATCTTGAGCAATTATGCTTGTTTTTTTAAAATTTTAAATAAAAACAAATTAATGTTTTTCATTTTCCATCTGGATTCTGAAACATTACTCATGCTGGTTATATTGGGGGAAAAATAATGAATCATTGTTCTGTATCATATGCCCCCATCTGCTGTAGAATTAGGTGATCCCCATTTCTATGTCTTTAATAAAATAATATGTGTAATTGGCAAAAATATAAATGAATCAGTAATCACTTCTTTATTTCCTCTTTTGACCCTAATTTAAATAATTAAAATATTACAAAACAAAAATCTCCACAAAAACATGCAAAATGTCAGATGTGTAATATCTTAATGTTGTGTGAGATCCAGATGTGTCTAAGAAATGAAGAGCTAATTAGAGGTAATATTTATCTCTAGTTATAGGAGCTAATATCAGGCAAAACTTGGAAAGTTCAGTTCAGATAACCATCCAAGTGCTTGGCTGCTGATCTCAAACCTTATCTGAACTATCTGAACCTCTCAAGTCTTGAAAACTGGGCTGGATGTCTCTATGAGAACAGCCTCATCTGGGGTATTTGGGTATGTTTGATTCCAGCTGGAACCCAAAACTGCAGAGAGAGGCAAAAATGAAGAATAATTGAGGGGAAACACTGAACTTCCTCAAACCTCAGAAAGAGGCTTTGGTTAAATTTATAGCAAAGGTTAGGGATTATGAGCAGCTTCTATTTTATGTGGCTGCATTCATTCAGCCTTAAAAAATCCTATTTTAATCTTCCAAATGAAAGGTCATTAATATTTCTTTGTTTTTGTCTGGGAAATATAATGAAACATTTTTTAAAAAGTGAAACTCTGCTGGTTTTACATGACACAGGTAAGAATTTGACAGCATATGATTGCTTCAAATGGTAAAGTGCATGTCACTGATCATTGACACATACATAGGTTTGGTTTGGGGCATCACACCAAATGGAGCCTTCAATCAAGCTGTAAGAACACCGTAAAATATAGTCCACTGTAAGCACAGAGAGTAAACAAGAATAAATTATTCTCTACTGTGTTGTTATTTATCAACTATGAGGATTACACATATTCAAAACACACTTTTTTTTTCTTTCATTTTTACAGTTTCATTTCACTTTAAATACACCAATTACAACTGAGAGATTTTGAACATATGAATATGTAGATGTAGCACACTAAAATTTGTTAATCGCCTACTATGTGTTAACTATATGTGCATAATCTCACAACAGCTCTAAGAGGTAGATATTATTAACCTAATTTTACAGAGACTGAGGTTCAGAGAGGGCTGTTTATTTGCTCAAGACAACACAGCTAGTGTGATGGTTAATTTTATGTGTCAGCTTGGTTGGACCATGGTGCCCAGATAGTTGGTCAAACATTATTCTGGATGTTTCTGTGAGGGTGCTTTTAGATGAAATTCACATTTAAATTGGTGGATCTAGAGTAAAGCAGATTGCTTTCCATAATGTGGGTACCTCATTCCATCAGTTGAGGACCTGAGTAGAACAAAAGACTTCCCTCCCCAAGCAAGAGGGAATTCTGCCAGTAGACCGCCTTTGGATTCGTCTGTAACATCAGCTCTTCCTGGTCCAACAGCAGATTGCCTTTAGACTCCAACTGTAACTCTTTCCTGGTCTCTAGCCTGCAGGCCTTCCCATCCCCTGTTGGACTCTCCAAGTCTCCACAATTGTGTGAGCCAACTCCTTAAAAATTAAATCTCTTTCTATATATATACACACATCCTATTGGTTCTGTTTCTCTGTAGAATCCTGACTAATACAGCTAGTAAGTGGGGAAGCCAAGGCTCAGACCTCGTTCTGTTAACTTTCAGAGCCTTGCACCAAATCTCATTTTATATAAACACTTTTCTTTTTCTGCTGACTGAATTTATAGTTCAGTTTGTCAAAATGTGAATTATATGATCACATTTACATTCATATACACACATGTACACCTGTATGCATGTCAATATATAGTTATTGAGTGTGTGCTATGTGGTCTTGTTTATATGTGTATGAGTTACAAAGTTTTGGCTTTTGCTGTGGAACTCCTTAATCAAGGAGAATGATGAATCTTGTCCTCAACATAGAATTAATCTTGTGACGATAGACTCATTTCACCATACTTACTATTGCATAATGGTAATATTTTCCCCCTATGGCATTATTATTGGCTAAATTTATCCCTAAAATCTGAGGTTTATACCTGAATCCTAATAATTGAAAATATTTTCCTGAATTTCCCCCAAATTTTGGCTTCAGGGAAAATATTCAAAAATTTTTTACTGTTAAAATAATCATAATTCTATCTGATTATTCAGTTCTCATGTACTCTTTTTTTTAACTAGATCTTTATTGGAGTATAATTGCTTCACAATACCATGTTAGTTTCTGTTGCACAACAAAGCGAATCAGCCATATGCATGCATATGTCCCCATATCCCTTCCCTCTTGAGCCTCCCTCCCATCCTCGCTATCCACTGCTCTAGGTCATCGCAAAGCACTGAGCCGATCTCCCTGTGCTATGCTGCTGCTTCCCACCTGCCAACTGTTTTACATTTGGTAGTGTATATGTGTCGATGCTACTCTCACTTTGCCCCAGGTTTGCCCTCCTACACCATGACATCAAGTCCATTCTCTATGCCTACCTCGTTATTTCTGCCCTGCAACTAGGTTCATCAGTACCATTTTTTGTGTGTGGTTCCATATATATGCATTAGCATACGGTATTTGTTTTTCTCTCTCTGACTTACTTCATTCTGTATGACAGACTCTAGGTCCATCCACCTCACTACAAATAACTCAATTTCATTTCTTTTTATGGCTGAGTAATATTCCATTGTATATATGTGCCACATCTTCTTTCTCCATTTGTCTGTCGATGCACATTTAGGTTGCTTCCATGTCCTGGCTATTGTAAACAGAGCTGCACTGAACATTGTGGTACATGACTCTTTTTGAATTATGGTTTTCTCAGGGTATATGCCCAGTAGTGGGATTGCTGGGTCACATGGTAGTTCTATTTTTAGTTTTTTAAGGAACCTCCATACTGTTCTCCATAGTGGCTGTATCAATTTACATTCCCACCAACAGTGCAAGAGGGTTCCCTTTTCTCCACACCCTCTCCAGCATTTATTGTATGTAGATTTTTTGATGATGGCCATTCTGACTGGTGTGAGGTGATACCTCATTGTAGTTTTGATTTGCATTTCTCTAATGATTAGTGATGTTGAGCATCATTTCATGTGTTTGTTGGCAATCTGTATATCTTCTTTGGAGAACTGTCTATTTAGGTCTTCTGCCCATTTTTGGATTGGGTTGTTTGTTTTTTTGATATTGAGCTGCATGAGCTGCTTGTATATTTTGGAGATTAATCCTTTGTCAGTTGCTTCATTTGCAAATATTTTCTCCCATTCTGAGGGTTGTCTTTTCGTCTTGTTTATTGTTTCCTTTGCTGTGCAAAAGCTTTTAAGTTTCATTAGGTTCCATTTGTTTACTGTTGTTTTTATTTCCATTTCTGTAGGAGGTGGGTTAAAAAGGATCTTTCTGTGATTTATGTCATAGAGTGTTCTGCCTATGTTTTCCTCTAAGAGTTTTATAGTGTCTGGCCTTACATTCAGGTCATTAATCTATTGTGAGTTTATTTTTGTGTATGGTGTTAGAGAGTGTTCTAATTTCATTCTTTTACATGTAGCTGTCCAGTTTTCCCAGCACCACTTATTGAAGCAGGTGTCTTTTCTCCATTGTATGTTCTTGCCTCCTCTGTCATAAATTAGGTGCCCATATGTGCATGGGTTTATCTCTGGGCATTCTATCCTGTACCATTGATCTATATTTCTGTTTTGTGCCAGTACCGTACTGTCTTGATTACTGTAGCTTTGTGGTATAGTTTCAATCGGGCAACCTGATTCCTCCAGCTCCATTTTTCTTTCTTAAGATTGCTTTGGCTATTCAGGGTCTTTTGTGTTTCCATACAAATTGTAAGATTTTTTTGTTCTATTCTGTGAAGAACGCCATTGGTAGTTTGATAGGGATTGCATTGAATTTGTAGATTGCTTTGGGTAGTATAGTCATTTTCACAATATTGATTCTTCCAATCCAAGAACATGGTATATTTCTCCATTTCTTTATGTCATCTTTGATTTCTTTCATCAGTGTTTTACAGTTTTCTGAGTACAAGTCTTTTGCCCCCTTAGGCAGGTTTATTCCTGGGTATTTTATTCTTTTTGTTGCAGTGGTAAATGGGAGTGTTTCCTTAATTTCTCTTTCTGATTTTTTGTTGTTGGCATATAGGAATGCCAGAGATTTCTTTGCGTTAATTTTTTATCCTGCAACCTTACCAAATTCATTGATTAGTTCTAGTAGTTTTCTGGTGGCATCTTTAGGATTTCCTATGTATAGTATCAAGTCATTGGCAAATAGTGACTGTTTTACTTCTTTTCCAATTTGTATTATTTTATTTCTTTTTCTTCTCTGATTGCTGTGGCTAGGACTTCCAAAACTATGTTGAATAAGAGTGGCAAGAGTGGAAATCCTTCTCTTGTTCCTGATCCTAGTGGAAATGGTTACAGTTTTTCACCATTGAGAACGATGTTGGCTGTGGGTTTGTCACATATGGCCTTTATTATGTTGAGGTAAGTTCCCTCTATGCTCACACTCTGGAGAGTTTTTATCATAAATGGGTGTTGAATTTTGTCAAAAGCTTTTTCTGCATCTATTGAGATGATTATGCGGTTTTTATTCTTCAATTTGTTAACATGTTGTATCACATTGATTGATTTGCATATATTGAAGAATCCTTGTATCCCTGGGATAAATCCCACTTGATCATGCTGTATGATCCTTTTAATGTGCTGTTGATTCTGTTTGTTAGTATTTTGTTCAGGATTTTTGCATCTATGTTCATCAGTGATATTGGGCTGTAATTTTCTTTTTTTGTGATATCTTTTTCTGGTTTTGGTATCAGGGTTATGGTGGCTTCCTAGAATGAATTTCTGAGTGTTTCTCCCTCTGCAATTTTTTGGAGGAGTTTGAGAAGGATAGGTGTTAGCTCTTCTCTAAATGTTTGATAGAATTCGCCTGTGAAGCCATCTGGTCCTGGACTTTTGTTTGTTGGAAGATTTTTAATCACAGTTTCAATTTCATTACTTGTGATTGGTCTGTTTATATTTTCTATTTCTTCCTGGTTCAGTCTCGCAAGGTTGTGCTTTTCTAAGAATTTGTCCATTTCTTCCAGGTTGTCCATTTTATTTGCATAGAGTTGCTTGTAGTAGTCTCTTAGGATGCTTTGTATTTCTGCAGTGTCAGTTGTGATTTCTCCTCTTTCATTTCTAATTTTGTTGATTTGTGTCCTCTACCTTTTTTTCTTGATGAGTCTGGCTAAGGGTTTATCAATTTTGTTTGTCCTTTCAAAGAACCAGCTTTTAGTTTTATTGATCTTTGCTATTGTTTTCTTCTTTTCTGTTTCATTTATTTCTGCTCTGATCTTTATGATTTCTTTCCCTCTACTGACTTCGGGTTTTCTTTGTTCTTCTTTCTCTAGTTGTTTTAAGTGTAAGGTTAGATTGTTTATTTGAGATTTTTCTTGTTTCTTGAGGTGAGATTGAATTGCTATAAACTTCCCTCTTAGAACTGCTTTTGCTGCATCCCATAGGTTTTGGATCGTCGTGTTTTCATTGTCATTTGTTTCTATGTATTTTTTTGTTTCTTCTTTGATTTCTTCAGTGATCTCTTGGTTATTTAGTAGCACACTGTTTAGCCTCCATGTATTTGTGTTTTTTACAGTTTTTTTCCTATAATTGATTTCCAATCTCATAGCATTGTGGTCAGGAAAGATGCTTGATATGATTTCAATTTTCTTAAATTTTCTGAGGCTTGATTTGTGACCCAAGATATGATCTGTCCTGGAGAATGTTCCATGAGCACTTGAGAAGAAAGTGTATTCTGTTGTTTTTGGATGGATTGTCCTATAAATATCAATTAAGTCCATCTTGTTTAATGTATCATTTAAAGCTTGTGTTTCCTTATTTTTTTTCATTTTGGATGATCTGTCCATTGGTGGAAGTGGGGTGTTAAAGTCCCCTACTATGATTGTGTTACTGTCGATTTCCCTTTTTATGGCTGTTAGAATTTGCCTGATGTATTGAGGTGTTCCTATGTTGGGTGCCTAAATATTTACAATTGTTATATCTTCTTCTTGGATTGATCCCTTGATCATTATGTAGTGTCCTTCTTTGTCTCTTGTAACAGTCTTCATTTTAAAGTCTATTTTGTCTGATACGAGAATTGCTACTCCAGCTTTCTTTTGATTTCCATTTGCATGGAATATCTTTTTCTATCCCCTCACTTTTAGTCTGTATGTGTCCCTAGGTCTGAAGTGGGTCTCTTGTAGACAGCATACATACGGGTCTTGTTTTTTTATCCATTCAGCAAGCCTGTGTCTTTTGGTTGGAGCATTTAATCCATTCATGTTTAAGGTAATTATCGATATGTATGTTCCTATGACCATTTTCTTAATTGTTTTGGGTTTGTTTTTGTAGGTCCTTTTCTTCTCTTGTGTTTCCCACTTAGAGAAGTTCCTTTAGCATTTGTTGTAGAGCTGGTTTGGTGGTGCTGAATTCTCTTAGCTTTTTGCTTGTCTGTAAAGCTTTTGATTTCTCCATCGAATCTGAATGAGATCCTTGCTGGGTAGAGTAATCTTGGTTGTAGGTTTTTCTGTTTCATCACTTTAAGAGTATCCTGCCACTCCCTTCTTGCTTGCAGAGTTTCCACTGAAAAATCGGCTGATAACCTTATGGGGATTCCTTTGTATGTTATTTTTTGTTTTTCCCTTGCTGCTTTTAATATTTTTTCTTTGAATTTATTTTTTGTTAGTTTGATTAATATGTGTCTTGGTTTGTTTTTCCTAGGGTTTATCCTGTATGGGACTCTCTGTGCTTCCTGGACTTGGGTGACTATTTCCTTTCTCATGTTAGGCAGGTTTTCCACTATAATCTCTTCGAATATTTTCTCAGTCCCTTTCTTTTTATCTTCTTCTGGGACCCCTATGCTTCAAATGTTGGTGCATTTAGTGTTGTCCCAGAGGTCTCTGAGATTTTCTTCAATTCTTTTCATTCTTTTTTCTTTATTCTGCTTCTCAACAGTTATTTCCACCATTTTCTCTTCCAGCTCACTTATTCTTTCTTCTGCCTCCCTTATTCTGTTATTGATTCCTTCTAGTGTATTGTTCATTTCAGTTATTGTATTGTTCATCTCTGTTTGTTTGTTCTTTAGTTCTTCTAGATCTTTGTTAAACATTTCTTTTATTTTCTCAATCCGTGCTTCCATTCTATTTCCGAGATTCTGGATCATCTTTACTATAATTACTCTGAATTCTTTTTCAGGTAGATTGACTATTTCCTCTTCATTTATTTGGTCTTGTAGGTTTTTACCTTGCTCCTTCATCTGTGACATATTTTCTTGCTGTCTCTTTTTTTGTTGTTGTTTTTTTTTAATGAATAGGATTGTGTTTCTGTTTTACTGGTTTTTGGACTGAGGCTTCCAACACTGGTGTTTGTAGGCTCTTGGGTAGAGCTGGGTCTTGGTGCTGAGATGAGGAACTCTGTGAGACCTCACTCTGATGAATATTCCTGGGGTCTGAGGTTCTCTGTTAGTCCAGTGGTTTGGACTTGGAGCTCCCACTGCAGGAGCTTCCTCCCAACCCTGGGCTCACAAATCAAGATCCCACAAGCCACATGGGGTGGGAAGGAAAAAGAAAAAGAACAATAACAAAGTAAAAAATAAAATTAGACTAGGATACTAACGGATATGTTAGAAAGAATGTAAAAATAAAAATATAGATGAATCAACAAAGGGGAGGTACATCAGTACCACAAAGTAAAAAAGAGGAGGGAAAAGAAAAAAAAAGGATGGTGGGGGAAGGCCTTGGCTGTGGTGGGCGGGGCCTAAACAAGGGCAAGTTTTGGATGGTGGACGGGGCCAATGCTCAGGACCCACAGGGCTGGAAAAGGCCCTGGGGGCTGTGGGGGGTGGGGCTTAGGCTCAAGGAACAATGGGGCATAGGTGTGCCCCCCACCCCTTGTCTGAGAGGGCAGGAGACCTCACCTGGGAGCCCAGCAGGCTTCCTGGGCTCGAGTGGATGGGGCAAATGCCCTCCTCTCCTCTCCTGCTCCTTCGTTCTGGGGTCTGGGAGGGCCCCACCAGGGCCCCACCCACCTGCCTCTCCTGATCTCCCCACCCTCCCTCCTATGCCCCCAGGACCAATGCGGGCAGGGGGGCCTTTGACGGCAGGGGGTCAGCCTGGGAGCTCAGCAGGCTCCACGGGCCCCAGTGAGTGGGGCAATCACCCTCCAGTCCTCTCCCGCTCCTCCTGGATGGCCCCTCCCACCTGCCACACCTGATCTCCCCGGCCTCCCTCCTATGCCTCCAGGACCCACGCAACCTGAATGGGGCTTTGGAGGGGGAGAACTGGCTTGGGAGCTCAGCAGGCTCCCCAGCCCGAGTGGGCCAAACAATCCCCCTCCACTCCTCTCCTGCTCTTCCTGGAGAGTCCCTCCCACCTGCCTCTCCTGATCTCCCCTGCCTCAGGGACGCCAATCTTGTCTGGCCTCCACTTCTCCTCCCACCTTGGTCCCCCTGTGTCCTATCGGTTCACTCTGGGGTTCCTCCCCTATCCTTGGGGGTCAGAGTCCCCCACCCGTAGCCAGCAGGCTCCCTAGAAGTGGAGAGACGCTCACTCCGTGTCTTCCCACACCGCCATCTTGACTCCTCCCCATCTCATGTACTCTTATGACTATGAAACTGAAGCATCTAAACCAAAAAAAAGAAAAAATTAAGATACGAAACAACAGTGAAATACTATGGAAAACTCTAGAACACTATTTTCAAAAGTCCACTAAAAATTGCCTAAATAAGGAAAATTTAAAGTAATATTACCTGTAGCTACTAATCTATCTATCTTGCTAACTAGGTATGTAGCTGTTTTTCAATCTCTTTTTTTTTTCTTTTTTGGTATATCATGGCTGTTTCAATTCCAGATTGTTATATCAATTTCAGATTAGATTTATACTTGACAAACAATACAATTTGGGTGAGACATAGTGGTCAAAACTAGGGTGTGTAACATAGCTAAAGAGTTTAGGTGTGTGTATGTTGGAGGGAAATGGTTGGTGTATATTTAGTATTTTTTCCTCATCTTTTATATGCCACATATGTTTATCCCCTTAATTACCTAGTATTGTGAGGTGGAAATTACCATCCACATTTTACAGAGGAGAAACTTAAATTTTGTAGAGGTCTGTCCAACATCAAACATCTAGAATGTGGTGTAGGACAATATAAACCTGTGTCTGTTTAATTCTCAAATTCAGTTTTCCAATTCTACCATGGTAAGGACATGGATACTACTGAAGAATATGCCACGAAAAATGCTTCTTGCTCATACCCTCCAAAATGGCCTTTGGAATAATCTGAATCTACCACCTTTGAAGTTGTCTTTTCCATTTTGGCCATAAGTACTGGTTCTAATCTTCAACCTTGTTTATTTTTCACATCTAGACACTGAGAGACCTTTGAGTGAACATGCTGTTCCATCTCAAGATACCCTTCCATTAGCCCTTCCCTCTCATGAATCTTCTCTCTCTCTTGTTCTCTATCTCATTCTCTCTCTGTCTCTCTCTCTGTCTCTCTGCTAGATCCCTTTCACAGGCATTTAATATGCTCAGATCTTCTGCATCTATTTAAAAATAATTCTCCTTTGACACCACTTTACCTTTCAGCTACTTCCAATCTCTTTGCTCCTTTAGTTATCAAATTTCTGGGAAAAAGTTGCCATATCCATTTCCTCACATTCTCCACTAAAATGTCCCTGCTAAGGTCATCAATAACGTTGTCAATAAATCTAATAGAACTTTTAAAATCCCTAACCTTTCTTGAACTTTCAGCAGCACTTGATATTATTCATACAATCTCCTTCCTGAGAATTTTGCTATGTGTAAGAAGCTTAAGTTCCTGATTTTCCTTCTACCTCTCTGAAAACATCTTCTCAGCAACTCATTTCTTCCTTTCTTCAAATACAGGGGTTCCTCAAGCACCTCTCTAGATCCTTTTTTCATTTTCTACTCTCTTGTGAGATTATTTCATTTCTACTGATGACTTCAGTTAACATTAGTACACTTATAATGGGAATAATATTCTTTTGTGATCATGTAGAATCCACAAAAATTGGCCATATATTATTCAAACACAGATAAATTTTTTAATAACAAATAATTAAAACTAGAAATTAAAATGAAAACCCCATTCACGATCACTTAAAAGGAAATTGTATTATCTCTTTTAGGAAACAGAGTTCAAGTATATCAAATTAGAACTATTCCACCAATTATGTTACTAGGTCTTCTATATCTTTATTTAGTTTTTGTCCACTTGATCCAATAGGGACTGAAAGAGGTGAAGTTTACTTTTACTAATGTGTTTATATATATTTATCTTTGTATTGACTGTAGTTTTTTTCACTATGAATGTTGAAGCAGGTTATTTTGTTGTTATGTGTTCATATCTGCTTTATATATTAATTGTGAATATATATTCATTTCTGTAATAAGGTGTCTTTTTTGCTGTTGTTTACTATCTGATGGCTTAAATTCAATCTTAAATTGATATTAAAATAGTTTCCTCTATGTTAGTTTTCTGTTGCTGCATAACAATTACTATAACCTTAGTGGCTTAAAATACCACCCATTTATTAGTTCACATTTCTATATGCAGAAATCTGGAACAGTGTTGCTGGGTTCTCAATGCTGAAATCAAGGTGTAGGTAGGGCTTAGTACTTGTCTGGAGACTGGAGAAAAATCTGCTTCCAAGTTTATTCTTGTTGGCATGATTCTGTTCTTTGTTTTTGTACAACTGAGGTCCTTGTTTCCTTTTGGGCTGTCAGCAGGGGGCTGCTCACATCTCTTAGAGGCTGCCAAGTGGCTCCTTTCATTTTCAAGCCAAAAAAGGTGCATTAAATCCTTCCGGTGCTTCAGGTCTCTGACTAGGTCTTCTTTCACCAGCTGGAGAAAACTGTGCTTTGAAAGGGGTTGTGTGATTAGATTAGGCCAGCCTAGATAATTTCTCTATTTAAGGCCAATTGTGCCACAGAACATAATCATGGGGGTAAAATTGATCATAGGTGTAGGAAATCTTGGGAGCTATCTCAGAATTCTGGTTACCATACTCTGCTTTCTTTTTGTGTACATTTTACAAATGTTGTGTCTAAAATTGTCCTTATTAACCTTTCTGAATCAGTTTTTAAAATTTGTGTTTAATGTAAATAACATTTACTAGGGTTTTACTTTGTGATCCAAAATGAGAGCTTTTTCCCCTCTAAAATATTAGTTTAACCCATATTGATTTATTGATTTATAGACATGTGGTCTTAATTCTTTCAGCATAATTTAGGTTCTAACTTTCTATTTTTGTTGTTCCCATAAAGAATCTTCACAATTTTATCTGTAGGTATTCTTTTTCATATTGACTGGTATGTGTTTCTTCTAATAATTTATAAGCTTTGTATTTAAATTTTTCTTGTAACCTTAACTACATATCACTTTATAGTTTTATAATTTATAGTTTTTACCTTTTATGTATAACTTTACCTGATAAATTTAATCTTCTTTTTCTTTTTAACAGCAGTTACTTACTAATTTGACAAAAATTTACCAGGTTGATTAACACAAATGCAATGATCCTTGCTCAGAGCCAGGAAATTTGACTTTACCATCAATAATATTCACCTTTGTATGCTAGTTGTGAAAAAAGAATTATGTTCTAGAGACATTATATGTTCTTTTTTAAGCCACATTGGCAGGATATAACTTTGTAAATATTAAGGTTAAAAGGAACATATGTCTGTAATTTGTTGGAGTCTCTAAAAGTGATCTCTTCTCCATAAACCTTTAGCCTGATTTCCTTTCAGGTAACAGAGTCTAAGGAACTCAGAATTATGAGTCACTCTTTTAAACAAAAATTCTTTATTGACAAAATATAGCTCACAATCAGAATTTTACCATTGCAAATGATCTTAGATGATCTCTAACCTAATTATTATTTAAATAATAATTATTACTTAATATAAACAATAATCTAGTGTTTTAAAATATTTTATAGATAAAGAAACTATTGCCCAGGTAGGGTGATTTAGCTGGACTGAAACACAGTTTGTCTGACTTCTAGTGGATGTTATTTCTTCAAGAGAGTGTGTTGCCTTCCTGAGAAACTCCAAAATCAGAAATATTACTGGGTTGCTTAGAATGTGAATAATAAACTTTTAATCTATGACCTAAGTAGTTTCTTACCATGTTCCCATTCAGCGTCAGAGCTTTCTAACGTACCTGCCTGGGTGCGCTCATTGTAAGGCTTTTGTACTTAACCGATAATTTAACAGCTAGTGGCAAGTTTTCTTGTGTTGTTTTAAGCATTTTAAGGTCTTATGAACTTAGACGTCCCAGAAATTCTGTATTTCTGTGCTTGATGCAAAACCCTTATTTCAGTTCTTCTTATTTTAGGTATGAATTCTTTAATATAAGACTGTTCTCTTTGTGGGGTTTCCTTTTTATAAAAGCTATCCATCTTTTTATCTTATAAGGAATAAAACAAATGAGGTCCAATGTCTCTTCCTCTCATGTTGTATTACTATTCTAAACTGCATGTTAATATTGTCTCAAACAGAATCCAGTTTTATTTTCATTGCCATAGTGATTGACTGCTTTTAGAGGTTTCACCAATTTTTCCTGGCTTCATCCTGTATCTAAAAGGGAATTGTTCTTTTACAATGACTTCCTTTCATGCCTAATCATAGTTTCTTTATAGTCTGAGTTAGATTCATGACAGCACAGGTAACGAGTTAAAGATTATAGACAATCTTCTTTTGCACTCCGCCTCCTTTACTTGTACAGATAAAACAGTATCATGAATGTGTTGGTGAAAATGTACTGGAAATAAGAGTGACATGTAAGTAGTTCATTATTATTATGATTAATTTTTATTGTGGTAAAATATTATTACATATTTTGGTATATCAAGTTTTAGGCCCTGTTTCCATAGCAGCTTGCCCATTGCTAGTTTGGAACTCCAGAGTGAGCATAGCCTTTGGGAATGAATTTTAACTTTGCCACATGCCAGCTGTGTAAGCTTGGGCAAGTCGCGTAAACAATTGGGGGTCACAGTTTTCTCATTTGTAAAAACATGAATAATAAACTTTTGTATCACAGTTGTAAGTGTGAAATGATTTAATGTATATATGATATAATGATATTATGAAGGGATTTACTGGAAAGCCTGATACATTGCAGGGCTCAGCAAGTATTAATTTCATTTTCTGATTAATCTCTACTGCTGCCTTTAATGTTAGGCTTTTTCACTCGTGGTCCATTATGGCCCACCCACCTGAAGGCCTTGTAGTGTTTCTTACAGGTTTTTTTACACTTGCAGGTGGAAGATATTATAGCCAAATTATATGCTTGGAAATGAATGTGTGTGCATCTTGTCCCCAGTTAATTTCTCCTTCCATTAAATTATTATGATGTTTAGGATTAACTTAGTCATTGTGCTCAACCTACAGTGGTGAAAGAATCCAGTGAGAGACACAATAGGAAAACTCTGTACTGAGTTAGAAGATGGTTAGGCAGTTCTGTTTGTTTAAGGAAAATGAACAAGAAAATTTTGCATAATGCCTTTTGGAGCAGTCTTGTTCTTCATAATTGCTTGAGATATTTCAAGGTGCTTTGCTATAAATCTGAACACTTAAAAACGTTGTTTTATAGTCTGGCCCACTAAGAATAATGACCTCTCCAGTTCCTTGTTTTTCTGGGTGATTAAGGGTTTCCTGGCTGGCTCCAGGCCATCTGCCCTGACTTTTTTTTCCCAGGGATTTAGAACCATATTGTCAAAAATAATCTCTTACTCTGAGAGATTTTCTAGCCCCAGAAGATAGAAAGTGTTTGCTGTGTGTGCTCAAACCTTGCATGAAAAATATTGCAAGTGATGCTTCTTATTGATGGGACAAGGCAGTCCCATCATTTATGCTCCTTTAACTAAGTTAGGTGTAAACTATTTCGAGGAGGC
The DNA here is from genome assembly GCF_028564815.1 of Eubalaena glacialis. Classification (NCBI taxonomy): domain Eukaryota; kingdom Metazoa; phylum Chordata; class Mammalia; order Artiodactyla; family Balaenidae; genus Eubalaena; species Eubalaena glacialis. The sequence continues at coordinate 36,467,584 of NC_083727.1, read as the reverse complement.
CAAAGTTCTTCTCTGTGTCCCTGTGAGGATAATTTCACAAATACACAGCAGGTCCCTCCAACTACAGATTTTGGCCAGGGAGACGAAAACAAGAAAAAGAAGAGGGCTATGGCCTGGGGCCAGTGCACACCTCTCCACAGGGGGTTTCCAGCATGTGGGTGATTTTTAACCAAGCTGATATAAATCAGACTGTGCAGAGCAATGACATTCGGATCTCTGTGCTGGGAGATGCCTGGATAGTGTTACGCTTCCCTCATTAGGAGGGACTGGAGTTGAGCTTTTAGCTGTATCAAAATAACAGTGTGGGAGCAAAGAAGAGGCTGGGGTAAGGGGGTGTACAGACAGGTTGTGTGAAATGTCCTGAACTCTCATCCTTTGAGATCATTTATTTGCAAACTGAGCTTGATGCAATCAAGAAGAATTTGGTCCATGAATGCCATGGTTTAAATTTGGGCAAGACTGTAGCCTCATTCTTTCTCAGCTGGGACATCCTGCCGCAGTGGCTGGCCTACACTCCGAAGCCCTGTTAAAACTAAGTTTGTAATCTGTTATAAAAGTGTCTGTTAGCATTCAGAAACAATTTTAACCAAAGTACTCATTGCTTATTGTCATTAACTTTCTGTGAAAATTGGGTGCTAAAACCCAAAATTTGGCATATAAGACAAAAATAAACTTCCTACACCAAATAAAAGTTTAAAATATAGCAAAGAGTCATACCACTAGGAGAAGGAAAAATGGTAAATACAACATTGTAAACCAAGTAATTATAACATAAGATAATATGATAGAGTTAGTACAAAACATATCAGTCATATAAAAAATGCGAATGGGTCTAAATCACCTATTAATGGAAAAAAGAATTTCAAATTTGTTGGTAAAGCAACCGATGTTTATAGGAGACGTACAGACAGTAAAAAGAATGGAAATAAAGGTATGGGAAAAAATGTACAAGGCACATAAAAACAAACAAAAAAAAAATCAGAAGGCTAGATCTTGATATCAGATAAAGCAGAATTGAACAAAACTATATATGCTCTTACCTTTTGGTCCAGCAATCCCATTTTTAGGAAGTTACTCTGAAGAGACACTTCCAACTCTACACAATTCTGAAACTACCTGTTGTTATTAAAGAATTAGGCAAATGGGTACATGTGTTGATGGTGGGAGCCAGGGTTCTCACTTTGGAGGAAGGGCGACAAAATATAGAACAGGAATGGCAAGGAGGAACCTTGTGAGGTTGGACTGTAATTGGTGGTATCAGAATGACCCCATGGTTTCTAATATACATCTTTTCCAAAAATGTCAATGCCATGAATGACATAGAAAGGCAGAGATACCTTTCCAGATTAAAGGAGACTCAAGGAACATGACACCTCAGTGCAATACATGATCCTAGACTGGATCATGGACTAAAAGGAAAACATATTAAAGTCACATATAGCATTCTGAATTTATTCCCTCATATCTTGTTTGCCAAGAAAAATAATATGCATTTATGTATCATTATTTCACTTTGTTATTCTCTCACGTTTTTCAACCTTTATCCTTTCTGTGAGTTTGTAAATACTTGAAAAGCACATCATGTGTTCTTACTTTTCAGAGCTTGTCATTTTCTGATTCTTTTGGTTGCATTTTTCATATATTTATTGATTTAATTTTGTATACACATAAAACAAGTATTCCTGAAGGATAGTCTCTTAATTGGCTCCAAACATGTTCTCCTCGCACATTTTTTTCAAGAATAAAGTCTTGTCCCATAGAAAGTAAATCACATGGTTTTGGTTTGGGACATAGATTTCAGGAATTCTACTAAAACGTGAGGGCAAGACTGACATATTTTAATAATTTCTACTTCCAATCATTTTGTTTCTTATTTTCCAAATGGTTTACATATAGATAACCCATGTTTGAAACTTCTTATAGAATGTTAATGGCCATTAAAGATATATACCAAGAGAAATCACAGGCAAAAATATATTTTTGACAAATATAGTAAAAATGTATCCTATTAAAATCTGCTGAAAAGAAAATTTATAGGCTATTTACCAAAATATTGGATTTAACATCTTACATATGTCATCCATATAACGTTGGGCATTTAGGGACCAACACTGTTGTCAAAGAGTGTAAAATGGATTGCACATGAAGTGTCAAGGGGTTGAGTAAAAAGGGGATCCATTTTCAATTATGACCCTAGGAAGGTCATGATTTTATTTTACCTAGCAAGAGGGGATAAAAATTCTCCACCAAAGTTACACAGCTTGAAAAACAAGACCTCAAGGAGGTCACAAGTAAAACAGCGGTAGGACGCTTAACTTTCAGAGAGAACGCAAACTCAGAGCAGTTGTCTGAGAGTCAAAGAAAAGTAGGACCAGTTTTCTGTGTACACTGCTTAGGGCCCAGAACCAAGAAGAAGAATCAGTAAAGGCCAGAATGCACTAGACAAGAACAACACAGGACATTCAAAAGATGATCTGGAGGGGACAAGGACTATTTCCAGACCCACACTGGGTATAGATTATCACCAGTTCCTTAGGAGAAACTAGAGACAACTATCAGAATGCTGAATGTTATATAGTTAATTTATATAGAAGTACAAATTAGAGGAGTGCCGGGAGCAGCGCGTCTCCATGCACCCACGGAGCTGAGGTTCAGTGCAGCCATTTCACATTAGGAACTCTGGTCTGCAGCGCCCAGGGCAAGGCCTCTGCACGCTGCACTCAATGAGCAAATGAAACTACACGAAGCACAGAGGAAAAGAGAAAAAAGCCATGTGGCTGACAGGGTCTTGTTGCTCTGGCCAGCTGTCAGGCCTGAGCCTCTGAGGTGGGAGAGCCAAGTTCAGGACATTGCACCACCAGAGACCTCCTGGACCCATGTAATAAAAATCAGCAAGAGCTCTCCCAGAGATCTCTGTCTCAACGCTAAGACGCAGCTCCACTCAACGACCAGCAAGCTCCTGTGCTGGACATCCCATGCCAAACAACTAGCAAGACAGGAACACAACCCCACCCATTAGCAGAGAGGCTTTCTAAAATCATACTAAGTTCACAGACACACCAAAACACACCACTGGATGCGGTCTGCCAACCAGAAAGACAAGATCCAGCCTCATCCACCAGAACACAGGCACCAGTCCCCTCCACCAGGAAGCCTACACAACCCATGAACCAACCTTACCCACTGGGGGCAGACACCAAAAACAACGGGAACTATGAACCTGCAGGCAGCAAAAAGAGACCCCAAACACAGTAAGTTACCCAAAATGAGAAGACATAGATATATGCAGCAGATGAAGGAGCAAGGTAAAAACCCACCAGACCAAACCAATGAAGAGGAAATAGGCAGTCTACCTGAAAAAGAATTCAGAGTAGTGATAGTAAACATGATCCAAAATCTTGGAAATAGAATGGAGAAAATGAAAGCAATGTTTAACAAGGACCTAGAAGAACTAAAGAGCAAACAAACGATGAACAACACAGTAAATGAAATTAAAAATTCTCTAGAAGGAATCAATAGCAGAATAACTGAGGCAGAAGAATGGATAAGTGACCTGAAAGATAAAATAGTGGAAATAACGACCACAGAGCAGAATAAAGAAAAAAGAATGAAAAGAATTGAGGACAGTCCCAGAGACCTCAGGAACAACATTAAATGCACCAACATTCGAATTATATGGGTCCGAGAAGAAGAAGAGAGAAAGAAAGGGACTGAGAAAATACTTGAAGAGATTATAGTTGAAAACTTCCCTAATATGGGAAAGGAAATAGTTAATCAAGTCCAGGAAGAACAGAGAGTCCCATACAGGATAAATCCAAGGAGAAACATGCCAAGACACATATTAATCAAACTATCAAAAATTAAATTCAAAGAAAAAATATTAAAATCAGCAAGGGAAAAGCAACAAATAATATACAAGGGAATCCCCATAAGGTTAACAGCTGATCTTTCAGCAGAAACTCTGCAAGCCAGAAGGGAGTGGCAGGATATATTTAAAGTGATGAAAGGGAAAAACCTACAACCAAGATTACTCTACCCAAAAAGGATCTCATTCAGATTTGACAGAGAAATTAAAGCCTTTACAGACAAGCAAAAGCTAAGAGAATTCAGCACAACCAAACCAGCTTTAAAACAAATGCTAGAGGAACTTCTCTAGGCAGGAAACACAAGAGAAGGAAAAGACCTACAATAACAAACCCAAAAACATTAAGAAAATGGTAATAGGAACATACATATCGATAATTACCTTAAATGTAAATGGATTAAATGCTCCATCCAAAAGACATAGACTGGCTGAATGGATACTAAAACAAGAACCATATGTATGCTGTCTACAAGAGACCCCCTTCAGACCTAGGGGCACATACACACTGAAAGTGAGGGGATGGAAAAAGATATTTCATGCAAATGGAAATCAAAAGGAACCTGGAGTAGCAATTCTCATATCAGACAAAATAGACTTTAAAATAAAGACTATTACAAGAGACAAAGAAGGACACTACATAATGATCAAGGGATCAATGCAAGATGAAAATATAACAATTGTAAATATTTATGCACCCAACATTGGAGCACCTCAATACATACGGCAAATGCTAACAGCCGTATAAGGGGAAATCGACAGTAACACAATCATAGTAGGGGACTTTAACACCCCACTTTCACCGATCAACCAAAATGAAAAAAAATAAGGAAACACAAGCTTTAAATGATACATTAAAAAAGATGGACTTAATTGCTATTTATAGGACATTCCATCCAAAAACAGCAGATTACACTTTCTTCTCAAGTGCTCATGGAACATTCTCCAGGATAAATCATATCTTGGGTCACAAATCAAGCCTTGGTAAATTTAAGAAAACTGAAATCGTATCAAGTATGTTTTCTGACCACAACGCTATGAGACTAGATATCAATTACAGGAAAAAACTGTGAAAAATACAAACACATGGAGGCTAAACAATACACTACTAAATAACCAAGAGATCACTGAGGAAATCAAAGAAAAAATCAAAAAATACCTAGAAACAAATGACAATGAAAACACGACGACCCAATAACTATGGGATGCAGCAAATGCAGTTCTAAGAGGGAAGTTCATAGCAATACAATCCTACCTCAAGAAACAAGAAATATCTCAAATAAACAACCTAACCTTACACCTAAAGAAAGCAATTAGAGAAAGAAGAACAAAGAAAACCCAAAGTCATTAGAGGGAAAGAAATCATAAAGATCACATCAGAAAGAAATGAAAAAGAAACGAAGAAACAATAGCAAAGATCAATAAAACTAAAAGCTGTTCTTTTTGAGAAGATAAACAAAACTGATAAACCATTAGCCAGGCTCGTCAAGAAAAAAAGGGAGAAGACGCAAATCAATAGAATTAGACATGAAAAAGGAGAATTAACAACTGACACTGCAGAAACACAAAGGATCATGAGAGATTACTACAAGCAACTATATGGAAATAAAATGGACAACCTGGAAGAAATGGACAAATTCTTAGAAAAGCACAACCTTCTGAAACTGAACCAGGAGAAATAGAAAATATAAACAGAGCAATCACAAGCACTAAAATTGAGATTGTGATTAAAAATCTTCCAACAAACAAAAGCCCATGACCAGATGGATTCACAGGCGAATTCTATCAAACATTTAAAGAAGAGCTAACACCTGTCCTTCTCAAACTCTTCCAAAATATGGCAGAGGGAGGAACATTCCCCAACTCATTCTACGAGGCCACCATCACCCTGATACCAAAACCAGACAAAGATGTCACAAAGAAAGAAAACTACAGGTCAGTATCACTGATGAATATACATGCAAAAATCCTCAACAAAATACTAGCAAACAGAATCCAACAGCACATTAAAAAGGATCATACACCATGATCAAGTGGGATTTATCCCAGGAATCAAGGATTCTTGAATATACGCAAATTGATTAATGTGATAAAACATATTAACAAATTGAAGGAGAAAAACCATATGATCATCTCAATAAACAGAAAAGGCTTTTGACAAAATTCAACATCCATTTATGATAAACACCCTCCAGAAAGTAGGCATAGAGGGAACTTACCTTAACATAATAAAAGCCATATATGACAAACCCACAGCCAACATCGTTCTCAATGGTGAAAAACTGAAACCATTTCCTCTAAGGTCAGGAACAAGACAAGGTTGTCCACTCTCACCACTATTATTCAACTTCGTTTTGGAAGTTTTAGCCACAGCAATCAGAGAAGAAAAAGAAATAAAGGAATCCAAATCGGAAAAGAGGTAAAGCTGTCACTGTTTGCATATGACATGATACTATACATAGAGAATCCTAAAGATGCTACCAGAAAACTAGAGCTAATCAATGAATTTGGCAAAGTAGCAGGATACAAAATTAATGCACAAAAAATCTCTTGCATTCTTATACACTAATGATGAAAAATCTGAAATTAAGGAAACACTCCCATTTACCATTGCAACAAAAAAGAATAAAATACCTAGGAATAAACCTACCTAAGGAAACAAAAGACCTGTATGCAGAAACTATAAGATACTGATGAAAGAAATTAAAGATGATACAAACAGATGGAGAGATATACCATGTTCTTGGATTGGACGAATCAACATTGTGAAAATGACTGTACTACCCAAAGCAATCTACAGGTTCAATGCAATCCCTATCAAACTACCAATGGAATTTTTCACAAAACGAGAACAAAAAATTTCACAATTTGTATGGAAACACAAAAGACCCCGAATAGCCAAAGCAATCTTAAGAAAGAAAAATGGAGCTGGAGGAATCAGGCTTCTGGACTTCAGACTATACTACAAAGCTACAGTAATCCAGACAGTATGGTACTGGCACAAAAACAGAAATATAGATCAATGGAACAGGATAGAAAGTCCACAGATAAGCCCATGCACATATGGTCACCTTATTTTTGATAAAGGAGGCAAGAATATGCAATGGAGAAAAGACAGCCTCTTCAATAAGTGGTGCTCAGAAAACTGGACAGCTACATGTAAAAGAATGAAATTAGAACACTCCCTAACACCACACACAAAAATAAACTCAAAATGGATTAAAGACCTAAGTGTAAGGCCAGACACTATAAAACTCTTAGAGGAAAACATAGGCAGAACACTATGACATAAATCGCAGCAAGATCCTTTTTGACCCACCTCCTAGGGAAATGGAAATAAAAACAAAAATAAACAAATGGACCTAATGAAACTTAAAAGCTTTTGCACAGCAAAGGAAACCATAAACAAGACCAAAAGACAACCCTCAGAATGGGAGAAAATATTTGCAAATGAAGCAACTGACAAAAGATTAATCTCCAAGATATACAAGCAGCTCATGCAGCTCAATGTCAAAAAAGCAAACAACCCAATCCAAAAATGTCAGAAGACCTAAGTAGACATTTCTCCAAAGAAGATATACAGATTGCCAACAAACACATGAAAGGATGCGCAACATCACTGATCATTAGAGAAATGCAAATCAAAAGTACAATGAGTTATCACCTCACACCAGTCAGCATGGCCATCATCAAAAAATCTATAAACAATAAATGCTGGAGAGGGTGTGGAGAAAAGGGAACCCTCTTGCACTGTTGGTGGGAATGTAAATTGATACAGCCACTATGGCAAAAAGTATGGAGGTTCCTTAAAAAACTAAAAATAGAACTACCATGTGACCCTGCAATCCCACTACTGGGCATATACCCTGAGAAAACCATAATTCAAAAAGAGTCATGTACCACAATGTTCATTGCAGCTCTATTTACAATAGCCAGGACATGGAAGCAACCTAACATCCATCAACAGATGAATGGATAAAGAAAATGTGGTACATACATACAATGGAATATTACTCAGCCATAAGAAGGAATGAAACTGAGTTATTTGTAGTGAGGTGGATGGACCTAGAATCTGTCATACAGAGTGAAGTAAGTCAGAAAGAGAAAAACAAATACCGAATGCTAACACATGTATATGAAATCTAAAAAAAAAAAAGATTCTGAAGAACCTAGGGGCAGGACAGGAATAAAGATGCAGACGTAGAGAATGTGCTTGATCACACCAGGATGGGGAAGGGTAAGATGAGATGAAGCGAGAGAGTGGCATTGACATATATTCACTTCAAATAAAAAATAAATAGCTAGTGGGAAGCAGCCGCATAGCACAGGGAGATCAGCTTGGTGCTTTGTGACCACCTAGAGTGGTGGGATAGGGAGGGTGGGAGGGAGATGCAAGGGGGAGGGGATATGGGGATATATGTATACATATAGCTGATTCACTTTGTTATACAGTAGCAACTAACACAACAATGTAAAGCAAAAATACTCTAATAAAGAAGTTTAAAAAAAAAGTACAAATTAGAAACATAAATCGCTACTGTTATAGAATATCGGTTTAGTCATTAATCCTTTAGTCATTCTCATAAAGTTCCTACTTAAAAGCATATGTAAATATTTTATATAGATGCTTGGACTGGGCAGAGCTTGCTTTATAGGCAAAATTCTGGGCCCAAAGTAAACCAAACCAAGTTAGTGACCCTCCTTCAGAATTGCGTGTTCAAGTGGCTTCTTTTTAAAAAAATTTTCTATATATTATATCTTGTTCCTTGAGTATAGGTGTTATAAGACTTGACTTACTTTAAAATAAATTTTTTGACTTTTTTGATATTGTCTTAAAATTAACTCTTGACGATGGATTAGTGAGGTCTTTTTAATGTTAAACACTTTATGAAAAAGGAATAAATGAAATAATACGTATGTTGAAATGTGTGTGTATGTTGCCAGAATGTTAGCATGACTGGTTTTATGCCATATAATTTAAAACAGAGTAAAGGCATTCTAATAATCAGAATCTTTTGCATCACACAGGCATTTCTTTGCCTACTAACCTAGAAGGTTCCTGTATTATATAAATAAAAAACAACACCTGAGACCAGTGGTTTGTTTGGTAAAATGTTCTTTGATTGTTGATGAAGTATATTCTGTTTGCTTTCTCTTGCAAGTTTTTATTGGTTGTCAAGTACTACAGTGAGTGGTAGAAAGCCCAGTGTATAAAAAAGGAAAAAAATAATTTGAGTAGAACAGCAAAAAATTCTTTTTGTCTTTTACATTACCCTCCACTGTCCTCTTTTTGTCTCCCCAATTTTTAGTTCTAATTTTCATGGCTTGTATACCTTCCTTTCCACCTCCTTTTTGTTATTACCTTACTCTAGCCAGATCGTTTGAACTGGTGTTCAGCAAAAATATGTTCTCAGGAATGGGGATGAGTGGGGAAAAAAACTAACATTTACTGTGTGCAGAACACTTTACCTAGATGATTTCATTTACTCCACATGGGAACTCTATGAGTTGAAATTATTATCTCTGTATTACAAATGAGGAAACCAAGGATCAGAAATGTTAAGTGAATTGCCTAAAGCTAACAGTACCAATTGAGGGAGCAAAGATTCCATTGAGAAATGATCTGCACACAGACATTACACCCAAACTGGCTACTTTCCCAGCACCTTTAGAGTTGAATCAATCTTACAGCATTTGCACTTTTAATCGTTGACTTCTGCACAATCTCCAAGGGGTCAAAGTCTAGATCAGAATCAGAGAACCAAAGCAGTCCATGTAGACTGTGTGTGGTTGGGACAGCTTTGAACACTATTTTGAAGGTAATATTAAATGTTGATTCCACAAAAAGGCCTATTTACTGAATCATTGCATGTAGTCACACCTTGGATTTTCTTTGGTGGTCTTCCTTCCAAGTAATGACAAAGTAAGACCTGGTTTATTTTATGAGGACTGAGAAAGTCAGAGCACAGGGTGGCCTTAAGTTTCAGAAAAGTTAAGCTTTTGTTAACAGATTTTTTCCAATCCTTAAAGTTACACTTCTATGCATAAACAAAAGTTCTAAGAGTCATATGTTTTCAGTGGGCAATGAACTCCTCAGTAAGCACTCCTAGAAATTTGCATTTCAGTCATGGTAACTGAATAGGCTAGACCTGTGATGAAACTCATCATATTTGAAAATCAGTTGCTCTCTGCCAACTTTTCCTTAGACATAAATTTTATGGATTTTTAAATTTACCAATAGATTTATTACTTAGTTCCACAAACTTGCTGCTTTCTGATTAATTTTTCACTTCAAACGCAAGAGAACTGACTTTCTACATTCCAATATGTATTTCCCTAGGCATAACTGGCTGAAAGGAATTAAATTCCACTAATATTTTTTATTTCTTTTTGGCTTGAAACACTCCCAAGGCTTTGCGAAATGTGGGCTCAGGCTATATTTATGGTCAAAATAAAAAAGACATTTAAATACATATTAAGTTGCAGAGTCAGATAATGATTACAGCATACATCTATTAAATTTGGTATATTTGGGTTTATTTGAATAAATTTAAATAATTATTAACCTAAATGCTTTATAATATTTAGTCATAATCAGTATGCCAGGTATTTCCCTTATTTACCTCCCATTAAATATTGTAATAAATAGGAAACAAAGTAATAGGCAAAAGACTTCTTTTTTATAAGATAAAAATATTACAGATTTCAACTTGATTGATGATGATTCCATTTAACATTTCAAGTAAATTAATAATTATAAATAAAATAATTACACATTTATTTGTAAACAATATTTTATTGTGGGTATTTCCTAGTAAGTATTTTTTTTAATTTAATAAAATACGTGTAGTTAATCACTTGTCACAAGAGTACTTTCAATAAGATTTCTCATTTGGGATAAGTATCTCTTTCTGTCAGAACCTCATTAGGAGAGAAAAACCACACAGTAATTTGAATAGAGAAAGTTTAAAGTAACAGATTATTAACTATATCAGGGATTGGTGTAGTGTGGGATTGGCTAAGTAAGAAGTGGAGAGAACTCTAAAGAATATATGAATAGCAGATATAAGAAGCAAGCACGCTACTCCTAAGCCTGAGAGATACTCAATGAAAAATCCCCGTCCTCTTAAGTTTGAAATACACGTCTTGTTGGAGAGTGCAGAGACATGGCTTACTGGATGGCCAAGAAGTCACTATGATGCCACACTGGTGGAAGGTGCTAGAAATCCACCCTTTTGTGTGCTGGGGAAAGCTTTTCACGGGGAGGTGTCTCATCAGAAACCTGATGACGACTGGAAGCTGCCGCACTGTAGGAGCCTGGTGCTGTGGTGCTGTGGGTTCCTGCCTAGTGAGGATATGGAAACTAAGAAATGAAACGCTTTTCCTCCTGCCATGCCTCTCCAGCACCCTCTACTGAGAGAGCTTCAGTGCCAGCTGGCAAAGAACAAAGTATTTAAAGGATCCAGACCCGTTTTCACAGAGCATGCCAAAAAGGGTGAATTTGGAGCAGAGAGGTAATGAATCAATAACTGGCATAGTATCAGATTTTTTTAAAATGACTAAATACGTTATATTTTAATACTTGTACCCATATCAAATATTGGTTTTGACATGGGTATTATTATATATTGCCATAGATACATCTATGGGACCAGAAATTATTTTAAACAATTCTTAGAAGTCAACATTCATAAGGTAATAGTTAAGTGTTCTGGGTCGGCAGTCAGTTAAACTGCTTTAGTTACTGGCTCTGTTACTTTCCAACTGTGACCTTGGGTGAGCTTTGTCACCTCTGTGTGCCCATTTCCTCATCTGTAAAATAGAGTCAAAATGGAATCTACCTCAGCTGGGTTGTTGAAAGGGTTAAAGAAGATAATGTAGGTACAGCACTTAGATCTGTGGCTGGCACAGGGTAAGGTCTCAAATCTTTTATTAAGATTTTATATTTATCAAGCTGGGAGTTTAATTTTTTAATAATTTACATCAACATAATTTATTTTCCAAGCAAAATCCTTTAGGAGCCTGAAATGTTTAGAAACTCGAGGCCATGGTCTGTTCTTTAGTTTATGTATACAATTGACCGCCATTATGGAGGCAAGCAGGGCAGACTGTGATTCCAAATGAGAGTTATATTTTTTGATTTCTTAATTTTAATGCTGCTTAATCAGAATTCAGAATAAATATGCTATAAATATATACAACTTTTAGTTAAGGATGGGATGTAGTCATATTGCTATGTGCTGTTAAAATACTTCCTAAATAACCGTAACTAATATATGGAAAAAATTTTAAAGTACGATTTATAGAAAAGCACTCCCCCACCTTCTAAAGTAGAATAACGTACATCATCCCTATGTTTTAGTACTTTTTGTACCAATAATGATGATGTTGGACTTGAGTTTTCAGAACACATTAATCCAAATGGCTAATACAAGAAACGCTAAAATTGGATAACAGTATTTGGCCAAACTCTCAGGCTCTCCCACAAAACTGGAAGAAAAATGGTTTGTCTTAGGCCAGTATTAACACAGTGTCTAAAAGAAATACTAATTTAACTACACAAAACTTTAAAAATAGGTGGATATTTATCGCAGATCTCCTGAGGAAGTGGCAAAGAGGAAATTACATTGCGTCACACATAGCAAAACTTAAAAATCCTCTAATCACTTTACCCTAATCACTTTCTCATTTCTCACAGGAGCTGATCACTTTCTCTCTTCATATGTTTTAGTTTGATAGCTAATATACCACTTAGTTCCTACCTCATTCTGCAGACTCAACCTAAATAGCTTGGTCTTGCTGCTCTTGGGTGAGGAAGGGGCAAGGAAGATAGGGGAGATGAAAATGAATGAGAGAGCCTACATCAGTTCCAAGAGCAGAGTGGACTGGGGCACCAGTGCTTCCTGTTTTACAAAGCTACGTGGGAGAAGAGGATGCACTCAAAAAGCCCACATTTAAGGAAGCTCTACATTTTATCCCCTTTAACACTCTACCCAATGCAAATGTAACTAATGTAAGGTCTGGGAATTTGACCAGATATACCAATCCTGCTCTTCTTTGAGAGAGAAGTGGAGATAAAAGATGGGTGGGTTCGGAGATAAAGAGAAATCTTGATTTACCCCTAAAATCCAACAGTTATGAAAATACAGTATCAACTAAAATGAAATACTCAGGCTGTAGAAATACTTCCATCCTCTACTTAAGCATTTTAACTTACGACTTTTGTGGATCATGATGTAAAGGAGGACTTTATGTTCTGAGGAATATGGTTTCCATTCACAAATTGAAAACAGGATTACAAAACTTAAGGGAAGGACAGTGTACATAGATTCTATTTTCATTCCAAAAGGATAGCAGGGAAGGTTAATTGCTATTCTTTTCTAGTGTGTGTGCCGTTGAGCTGTATCCTTGGAAATTTGTGAATCACATTGACCATTCATGCTTCTATTAATACAGGGCTGAAGCCATTTCCAAAGCTTTTACATAAATTGTGCCATAAAATAAACTGTACATGACATAACAAGCATTATTATTTTGTAATATTAACTTTAACCTTATTTGACAATAGTGACTTTAAATGAGAATTTCTCTTTTATAACGCATGTCGAGAGTGGGTGAGAGCAATGGTGAAATGTATCGTACAGCAGGTAAAGGTGGGTCACAACTGCTCAACAATGGCCTTCTGACCTTCTGCAGAGGCAGCCACATTGACCTTCATGGAAGAAGCAGGTGGCAGAGAATAGGAGGGATAAAATGGTAAAACACTTTATGGAAGGATACCAGAAGGGAAGCGGCTTGTGAAATGCTAGGTTATTAAGGAATATTATGAATGGCAGTACCATTTTGCCCTTGGCGATTATTTTTGCATTTCCTGGAAAGTAGCTAACATATTGTTTATTAATTATGACTAATACATTTATGTGCTAGTAGCTTTGCATCTGCATATTGAAGGGCCTTAGCATACTTTCAAAAATCCAGAATAGCTTGCTCTAATTCTTTAATGTTGTAGTTGTTGCCACTTTGAAACCAGATTGCCTGGTTTTCTGCACCTTTAACCAGCTCTTCTTCGTGACCTACAATGTTGCCCACAAAATCTTCACCATTCACTTCCTATACAACTCATAATGGGCATCACACTATCATCTGTGGATGGAACCCTGCCCTCAACCACTTGGCTTTCTAAAAAATTCACTTTTCAGATTTCATCTCACCCACTAAAGACTTAATGTTCATCAATCATTTAGCAATGTGGTAAGAGAAGAATGTTCTCATTCTTCCAAATATTGGCATAAGTGCTTAGATTTTTTTTCCATAGTGTTTATGTCATCATGCCTTGGTCTGGAAAGCTGGGAGAGAGTCATGATATTAGGGGAAAGGAACACCATATTAACTGACACTCAGCAGTAAAAATGAAAGAGCTTATGCATATTTGGTATATTATTAGCAGAACCTTAAATTCACAGTTATAGGAAGTAATATATTTTTATACTTTTAACTAAAATATTTATTAAACCAGTCTCAAAAGAGATCTACCATGATCCACACTTTCATATACATCTGCCAAGGAAATCTGGCCTCTTGGTGCCCTGCATTTTGCAGAATGGTAAATAAGCCTGGCTTAATTACCCTATCAACTGCACTGCCCTAAAGTCAAGGGCAGTTTGACCTTGGCACCTGAAAACTTGTACTGTCTCTCCCTTGGGTATTCTCACCAAGGCAGTTTCTTCCAACCAGTTTAATTTTGGGCTGAATGTTATTTTAGCCTTCTTCATGTGTTTCTTTAGCTTAGGAGGATAACATATGTAAGGGGTTATGGTCTAAAGATTCTGCCTTTCCAGTTTACTTCACATTATGCAAAGTTATATGGTCCTCCAAATTAAAAAAAAATCTTGCTGCATGATAAAAATATTATTCCTGTGCCTTAACTAGTAATATGCCACCTGCAGTTTTAGAGACATGTTTCTACAGGCTCCTGACTTCTTCCCAAATAAATTTATGTTGAGATCCATATGTTTTCTGAATACGTTCTTATAAACTAACATCTTTACAATATTTACTTTTTTTCTACTTATAATTTTGCCAGGCTGAAACACCTATTGAAGTAATTTCACAAATTACTTTCTTATTTCCAAAAGAAAATACAGTAGAATCATTCACACAATAGAGCCATCAGCAAATTTGCTATTTGCTCTCATAATTTATCTAAAACTTATATTTCATCCCTGATCACTATCAGTATACAGCAGGAAAAAAGAATTTTGTGAAATGTGGGTGTGGAGAGGAAAAAAACTCACTATCACTATCCTGAACCCCTGTCTCACTAGGATATGTTTTCTTATACCCACATGCTCCACTCAATACCATGCTTAGACTTCACTCCCATCCTGACAACTAGAGGTTGATTTCATTTTCAGAGATATTTTCCCAAGAAATAAATTTCATGATTTCAGAAGTTTCACTATTTCTGTTAAAATGAGAGAATAATTAATTACATCGAAAAGTGGATGCTTGCTAGTAGGTTAGGCTCTATCTAGTGAACCAAGCCCATGGTATGTTCAGTTGTAAATTGTTCCTAAGCCAAAATCAAATTATCAATAAGTCAGGTCCTTTCATAGTTGCTGGCATACTGTGAAAACCAAAAAATATTAGTTCCAAGAGCTTAAAAGACTAATATATAAGGAAATGTAAGACAAGATGTACTACTCTCCTAGCTCTAATAGGCAAATTTTTTAGGCATATATTTGCTATTCAACATTTGATAAACTTTAGTTCTTGAGTATCTATTATATGTCCAGAATTGTCATGGGCTTTTTGGGGTTTGAAATAAGGTAGAAAAGTTTATTTTGTCCCTCATAGTCTTTACAATAAAATGTCTTCCAGGAAGTTCCACAAATATTTGTAATTTTTTTCCTAATTTAAGTATGAGTCTAAGAAAGTTCAAATAAAGCAACAATTTATTAAGTTTCCACCACGGAGAAAGCACTGCATGTGCAACTTTAGTGACAGAATTTAAGTTCTCTGTGTAGAGGATTGTCCTTGTCATTATTATCGTTTTCAACATCATCATCACCTCTGTGGTCATTATTCTTATGCTTCTTATATATTCACTTACATATGCATGTGCTAGGCTCATAGTAGAATTGATTATATAGCATGAGGATAGTTTACAGTATCAGTACATTATCACAGCTGACTGTTGGCTTTACATACTGACTCTATTATCAATAGCTTTAACTGTTCCACTATACTTTCCCCACTTATTACTCTAAATGAATATTAAATTCTAAAATTAGACCATCCAGAATAAACATTCAACACATATTCTAGACAAATGTTTTAAGCTATTAGGCTTTTCAGAACTGCTTAGGGCAGATGAGGATAACTAGTGGGATTACACTGTAACCTTCATGTAACTAGTAGAGTAAGACTGAGTACATGATGACAATCTTGTAATAGCCTCATCTTTGGGAAAATGAAGAGTCTTGTGACATTTCAGGGAAATTAGGAGAATTAAGATGACAGCTTTGGGAGATCCAAGAGAAGAATCAGAAAGCTTTAGAGTTAGAATTAGAGAAACTCACACTAAGGTCTGGAGATAATTTTAGGCTTTACATTTCTGTCTTGTGGGAACATTGTGATGAACAAGACTACCTTAGTCATTGTCATTGTTAAGAAGAATTGAAGCAAAATCAAAGACATTGGCCTCTGTTATGAACTGAATGTTTGTGGCCCCTCAAAATGCTTATGATGAAATCTAATCCTCAATGTGATACTATTTACAGGTGAGACCTTTGGGAGGTAATTAGGTCATGAGGGTGGAGCTCATGAATGGGATTAATGCCCTTATTAAAAAAAAAAGAAAAAAAAAGAAAAAAGCCAGAGTGGTAGCTCACTCTCTTTTTACTCTGTGAGGATACAAGGAGAAGTTGGCAGTCTGTAACCCAGAAGAGAGGTCTCACCGGAACCCAACCAGCTAGCACCTGATCTTGGGCTTCTAGCCTCTAGAACTCTGAGAAATAAATTTCTGTTGTTTAAGAGAAACCCAGTCTATGGTATATTTTTTATAGTAACTTGAGCTAAGACAGTCTCTAAATTTGCATATTCTTTGTGTCATTGAAGAACTAATACATAATTTGAGGAAATTT
This sequence comes from Eubalaena glacialis, assembly GCF_028564815.1. Classification (NCBI taxonomy): domain Eukaryota; kingdom Metazoa; phylum Chordata; class Mammalia; order Artiodactyla; family Balaenidae; genus Eubalaena; species Eubalaena glacialis. The sequence continues at coordinate 36,450,577 of NC_083727.1, read as the reverse complement.
TTAGATTGTTAACACATTGTAGAAAATTTAAAACTAAAATCGGTTGAAGTTCTTTTCTGTGTCTTTTGGTAAAATATAATTTTAGGTAGAGTTAAAGCAGGGAGAGGAAAATACTTATACTCCTGACAAAATTGTATCATTAGGAAGTGATGATGTGATTTCAGGTATGTACTATCTGTTTATATCTCAAATTACTCATTAATTATAGCTAAATAATAAAAAGTGTCAGGACTGTTCTTTAGTTCAAGTTGTTCATTTAAGCATTTAATTCAATATTTGCTTATCAAACATTGGTTGAGTTCCTCTGTAGACCAGGCACTGGCCTAAGTGATAGACACACAAAGATGAGTAAGTCGTTTGTTCCTGTTTCCAAGGAATTCAGTCTAGTAAGAGAGAAAAAAAAAAAAAAAAAGTCACAGATGAGAAATATTCAAATCGTTGTGGGTGAAAAAAAAAGAAAGAAACTGCCTTGGAGAATCAGGGAGATCTTCAGAGAAGAGGTGAGATCCACCTTGAATCTTGAACGGCAGAGAGAAGGAACAGAATCCTAGACAAAAAGAACTGTGGGTCTGGAACAAAAAAATGAGTGTTTTTGAGGAGCAAAAAGAAACTTAGTACAGCCCCAGGAAACGAAAAATTAGGAAAGGGGTAGTATGGAGAGGGAAGAAGATGGAAAAAGTACATGGTGAAAGATTTTATTTGCCAGGTCAGAAAGTCTGGACTTGATCCTGCAGATAATGGGGAACCATTAAAGGTATTTCATCACTAATGATAATTTTTTTAAAAACTCAGTGTGTTTAAAAAGGAATATATGGTATATAATCTCTTCCATATCCTTCCATAGTTTTGTTTAAATGGCCTGCTTATGGGCTTCCTCAGAGTATCATTATTTTTATACTCTTCAGGACCTCATTGACCCTCTCTTTGACTCTGAATTACTTTCATTATAAACTGCCTTTAAGTCCATGCCAATTGTGCCAAAGTAAAAGATATGTTAAATATAATCCCTGAGGGTAACTCAATCATGAAATGTAACATGGATTCCCGAATCATTAGGTTGGACAGTCCATGCATTTACATTAACTGTCTAATTGCCACACCTCTTTGGTCACTTTAGCTAGTTCTACACAGCTGAACATGGCTGATGTAACATGTGAAACATGGGGATGTCTAGGAGGGATAAAAACTTAAAATTAATACATGTGGACAGGTCCAACTATGTTGGCCAAACCAAGTTTCTGTGGGCATAATGAGTTTTGAAAATTACTTGTAAGCAGACTTAAGAAATATTTGTAGAACACTATGATGTTTTTTGATAAAAGTCTCTGGATAAGGCATAGTATTGTTTCACTGAATGTCCAAAACTTTGAAATAATCTTAACATTCTTTGTATTGTAAAATACTCAGCTTGATATTTTGAAATGTACCTTCCCTGGGACTTGAAAAAGGTTTACTTGGTGCTCTAGTTTGAGAGAAAATATTCCATGTTTTCTTTCTTACTCCACTGTCCTTTTTATAAACTTTTTCAGAATATGTATAATTTTAAATACAGCTATTTGTTGTTGATTAGAATAACTAAATTTAATTAGGATGAAATATTTATCTTTTTAAAATAAACAGATGGTAAAATATCTCCACAGTTTGTTCAAAGTTTGGGCTGGGAATTGGAAAAGAAGGTAATTAACACATATGAATATACATCTATAATATACACCTTACATATTTAATATAATACATAAAATATTATACAATTCTGAATTTCTCTAGTAATGAAACACCAATCCCCTGAGGTGTTAAAAGTTGTTTCATGAAAAGAGTTCTTAATCAAATAAGTTTGACAATGCTTAACTATAATTTTACTCCCCCTTTCTTAAGAAAACTTAACACATATTAGCCCTTTAAAGTCTTTTAGAAGTCCTGCCATAAAGGAACCCATTTAACTTTGTTTAACCTAATGTTTCCAAAAGTTATTTGTGTTTGGAAACTCTCTTCTCCCCAGAACATTTATTAATATCTCATGGGACTCTAGTATTCTAAGGAACATTTTTTGGGGAAAGTTGACATAGAATGTAAGTAAATATAATTTATTATACACACAGAGGTGTAAACAATAAACACATTGCCCCTGATTAGGTAGAGCAGGTTGTCTTGACATAAGCTGTATACTTTGAAGTTTTAAAACTGTATACAATGCCTGAAACACAGTAGGTACTAAATAAATATTTACTGAAGTGAACTGATTTTATTATGTAGACACTTCACTCTCCCCTCCTCCAGTGTCCAGTTTTCTGTAGCATTCCCTTGAACTACTTTTCCCTGTGGTCAGACAAGCTAAGTAAGCTATTACGATCCCTTGTAATTAAAATCCTGTGCTCAGCATATTTTAACTTGCTGTATTATATCAAGGAGCTTCTTTTGGTGGTTGTAAAACGCTCCTTAGCCCTGAAACCACAGCATGCTGAAACATTGTGTAGCCGTTAACCATCAGAGGATTGTTTTCTCAAAGTTACATTACCCCTGCCCATGTTGACGAAGGCATTAGTCTTCAAGGATCACTGCTCTTCCTGGGCCTCATACTTTTTCAGTGTTCTCTGCCCTGATGATATTTCTTCTTTTAAAATTTGATCATTTCAGGTTCTCCATGGAAACAGGTGCTTAAGTCCACCTTCTATCTTGTGGAATTCGAAGTAATCTAATGTCTTTTTCTAGATCGATCTATCTCCCAAGGTTTTTCTATGAACTCCTTCAGCAAACATTTTAGTGCCTATTGATTTTTGAAACTGTGAAGGTGAAATACAGACTATTCAAAATAATCTCATGGTCTAATAACAAAGCATGTACATAACATACAATCACAGTTCTGGGTGATAGCAAGTATGTTCAAAGTATGCACAAGAGGTAATGTTATCTCAGAGGAGAGTCATCTCCTCAGTATAGTTGTGAAATACCCTCAGATTCTTTGCCTTTCTCTATCCACCACATGCCTGAAAAAAAATCCATCCTTTTTTATCTCTTCAGGACTCAAACCACTACTGGAGAAAAATCACACAACTAGGCTAGTGGATTCATTTTAAATTTGTGATTACGTACTCCAAATAAGCTCTCAACAATACTCAGTAATTCTATTATGTCTTTCTTTAGGCTCAATTTGGAACTCTGTTAGACAACTCTTACCAGTTTCTCTTCTCCTTAATCCTTCCTCTTCTCCCACCTTTTAAATACACACTGTCTGTTGGTAATCATTCCTCATTTGTTAAAAAAAAATAGAAGACCGTCTAATAACTCCCTCATTTTCCCACCACCAAACTTAAAGGCTACCTACATCTGCACTATCTTTGTCTTCCTCCGTCCTATTATCTTGGAAGAAGTGTCCCTCCGTCAGTCAAAGGCAAGTGCCTCCACTTTTGCCTTGTACAGAAATTTATCTCTACTATTGCTTCTCTCTTCTACTTAATAATCTCTCTTTCTCCGCTGGAGCATTCCCACCAGCTTAAACATCTTCCAGCATCTCCCATGTCGAAAAACCGAAAGATGGAGGAGGTGGGGGAGGAGGAAGAAAGAAAGGAAACTTATCCTTTAAGCACCCTCCCTAACTACCAACTCATTTCTTTGAGCCATATTATATCCAAATTTACTGAAAAAACTGTCTACACACTCTGCCTCCACCTCCTCATCTTTCCTTTACTTTTCAATCTCCTCTATCCTGGCTCTATCCCCATATCTTCATTGTTGCTGATCTTTATGTCATTGAAGCCAATAAAATCTGTTCTGTCCTCATCTTATTAGACAACTCAGCAAAATACAACATGACATCCAGGTCCTTCTCAGATCCCTCTTTGGCTGTAGCTTCTGTATCTGTTCTCCTGGTTGTTTTCCTACCACACTGGTCACTCCTTTCATTCTTCTTTGGTGCTCTCTCTAACGATTGTTGTGCTTCAGGACTTGGGTCTTACCTTTTCTTTGGTCGAACTTTCTTATTATGTGATCTCATCCATTTCCATGACTTTATATTTTTCTGTTGTGTCATGACTCCCTTGAGCTTCAGATTCATATCTAACAACTTATTTGAATGTATTTCACCACTGACTCAATTTAGGAAGCATCACAAGATGGCCTCGTTTTGCATTCCACTTCACTCACTACAGGTGTGGGAAGTCTTCCCTTCCACATCACCATCTCCCCACTCAGTATCTAGGGCTTTCTCAAGCATTGTGAGTCACTAGAATATTTCAAAATGATTTGTCTATTTGTCCATATGGGGTAAATCAGAGAAGGATCAAACAAAATCTGAAGCACTAACAGGCGTCTCTCCTGCTGAGCAGTGGCTGGGAGCAGTACCAGGGACTATTGAAGAGATACCTTTAGTAGACATTGATGAAAAGAACAGTATGCATAATCTATGGTCACAAGGGATGGACAGTGATTGCATAAAAGTAGGCCAGGGCACTCATCAGATGATGACTTTCACATGGTTCCTACAAGACTTACAATGCTCCTCACTGTGGCCCTTTGATGAGCTAATCCCCATTTCTGTCCATGTGGCCCATCTAGGTCTAGTCCTCTTGACCCATACCACAACCTTTCTACTCTCATCACTTCCATCTCTTTGTTCCTTTTTTTTTTTTTTTTAAAGATTTATTTATTTTATTGATTGATTGCTATGTTGGGTCCTCGTTTCTGTGCTAGGGCTTTCTCTAGTTGCGGCAAGTGGGGGCCACTCTTCATCACAGTGCGCGGGCCTCTCACTATCGTGGCCTCTCTTGTTGCGGAGCACAGGCTCCAGACGTGCAGTCTCAGTAGTTGTGGCTCACGGGCCCAGTTGCTCCGCGGCATGTGGGATCCTCCCAGACCAGGGCTCGAACCCGTGTCCCCTGCATTAGCAGGCAGATTCTCAACCACTGCGCCACCAGGGAAGCCCCTCTTTGTTCCTTTTTATCTCCAGGGATCTCTTCTTTTCTGGCTACTGGGTAAGGCATGGTGCAGCAAAGCCCTGACCTGCCTAATTATATCTCTCACATTTTATCTATGCTAGGAATCCTCTATGTTCTAAAAAGACCCAAAGCCAGGAAGTCTCTTTCTTTTCTCTGGATTTTACAGTCAGAGCCTTACCTTGATTCAATTGCATACAGAATGGTATGGCTGTTTGAATAGGGGTTAGAGAAAGGATAAAAGTAAGCATCAGGTAATAAATTAAACTATTATCCTACTAAGATGTCTGTATTAGCTCAGGTTGCTATAACAAAATACCATAAGCCCAGTGGCTTAAACAGCAGAAATTTATTTTCTCATAGTTTGAATTTGTTCACTTCTCCATCTCTACAATCCATACATTAGTGCATGCCTGGACTAATTACCTGGACCCTATCACCTGGACTGCTAGCCTCCTTAAATAATGTCCCTACTTCCAATCTTTCCACCTTATTATTCACTCCCCACAGCATGAATGATTTCATTAAAATGTCAATCAGATTATTACATGCACCTGAATAAAACTTTCCAGTGACTCTTACTGCATATAAAATATGATCTAATTGCCTTACTTTAGCCTATAAGACTCTGGTAAAATTTTTGGATGTTATAAGAAAGATGTTTGGGTGTTATAGGATTTCAAATGGGGGAAGAAATGCTTAGACCTACTTTGTGAGACATGGCAATTTGGAAGCAGTAGAGACAATAGATAGAAAGATTAAACTGGTGACAAGAAGAGATGTATACAATCTACTGATATAATCAAGGGTGAAATTATAAAAGTTGAAAGTAAGATAGTAAGTATTGACAAGAGGAAATATATTAAGGAGTATTTATGAGATATAGAAAAAAAGAAGCCATGCTGAACTGACATAAGGGTAGAAGAGAGACAATAAGGGAACAAGCTCCTCCCAGGCTTCTGAATCTGGTGCCTGAGTGGAAGGCAGTATCATTCACTTATCATTAGTAATTTAGGAGAAAAAGAGACTTGTGGAAGAGTTAACCAAAAAGTTATTATAGAAGCCCTTTTCAGGGTAAGTTATCATATTTCATTGCTTGGAGAGCACATACTATATGCCTTGCACAGTTGACATTGCTGAATGCCTGTTGTATGAAAAAATCAGTAAAAGAAATCATGACGCTGACACTTTTTAATGCTACAGTAATTCAGCAGATTAAAAATTGAGGACTCCCTCTTGCAAGAGCACCAGAATCACAAATAACTGCTGAACAATCATCGGCAGGGAGACACTGGAACACACCAAAAAAGATACCCCACATCAAAAGAGAGGGGAAGCGGCAATGAGATGGTAGGAGGGGCGCAATCACAATAAAATCAAATCCTATAACTGCTGGGTGGGTGACTCACAAACTGGAGAACAAGTATACCACAGAAGTCCCGCCACTGGAGTGAAGGTTCTGAGCCCCACATCAGGCTTCCCAACCTAGGGGTCCGGCAATGGGAGGAGGGATTCCCAGAGAATCAGACTTTGAAGGCTACTGGGATTTGATTGCAGGACTTCAAAAGAACTGGGGGAAACAGAGACTCCACTCTTGGAGGGCACACACAAAGTATTGTGCACAACAGGACCCAGGGGAAGGAGCAGTGACCCCATAGGAGACTGAACTAGACCTACCTGCTAGTGTTGGAGGGTCTCCTGCAGAGGCAGGGGGTGGTTGTGGCTCAGCACGGGGACAAGGACACTGAGAGCAGAAGTTCTGGGAAGTACTCCTTGGCGTGAGCCCTCCTGGAGTCCACCATTAGGCCCACCAAAGAGCCTGTAGTTTGCAGTGTTGGGTCACCTCAGGCCAAACAACCAAGAGAGAGGGAACTCAGCCCCACCCATCAGCAGACAAGCAGATTAAAGTTTTACTGAGCTCCACCCACCAGAGCAACACCCAGCTGTACCCGCCACCAGTCCCTCCCATCAGGAAGCTTGCACAACCCTCTTAGATAGCCTCATCCTTCAGAGGGCAGACAGCAGAAACAGAAAAAACTACAATCCTGCAGCCTGTAGAAAGAAAACCACATTCACAGAAAGATAGACAAAAGGAAAAGGCAGAGGACTATGTACCAGATGAAGGAACAAGATAAAACCCCAGAAAAACAACTAAATGAAGTGGAGATAAGCAACCTTCCAGAAAAAGAATTCAGAATAATGATAGTGAACATGATCCAGGACCTCAGAAAAAGAATGGAGGCAAAGATCGAGAAGATGCAAGAAATGTTTAACAAAGGTCTAGAAGAATTAAAAAACAAACACTTAGAAGAATTAAAGAACAAACAAACAGAGATGAACAATACAATAACTGAAATGAAAAATACACTAGAAGGAATCAGTAGCAGAATAATTGAGGCAGAAGAATGGATAAGTGACCTGGAAGACAGAATGGTGGAATTCACTGCTGTGGAACAGAATAAAGAAAAAAGAATGAAAAGAAATGAAGACAGCCTAAGAGACCTTTGGGACAACATTAAACACACCAACATTCACATTATAGGGGTGCCAGAAGGAGAAGAGACAGAGAAAGGACCCAAGAAAATATTTGAAGAGATTATAGTCGAAAACTTCCCTAACATGGGAAAGGAAATAGCCACCCAAGTCCAGGAAGCACAGAGAGTCCCATACAGGATAAACCCAAGGAGAAACACACCGAGACACACAGTAATCAAATTGGCAAAAATTAAAGACAAAGAAAAATTATTGAAAGCAACAAGGGACAAAGGACAAATAACATACAAGGGAACTCCCATAAGGTTAACAGCTGGTTTCTCAGCAGAAACCCTACAAGCCAGAAGGGAGTGGCACGATATATTTAAAGTGATGAAAGGGAAGAACTTAAAACCAAGATTACTCTACAAGGATCTCATTCAGATTCGACTGAGATATCAAAAGCTTTACAGACAAGAAAAAGCTAAGAGAATTCAGCACCACCAAACCAATTCTACAGCAAATGCTAAAGGAACTTCTCTAAGTGGGAAACAAGAGAGAAGAAAAGGACCGACAAAAACAAACCCAAAACAATTAAGAAAATGGTAATAGGAACATACATATCGATAATTGCCATAAATGTGAATGGATTAAATGCTCCAACCAAAAGACACAGGCTTGCTGAAAGGATACAAAACTAAGACCCATATATGCTGTCTACAAGACACCCACTTCAGACCTAGGGACACATACAGACTGAAAGTGAGGGGATGGAAAAAGATATTCCATGCAAATGGAAATCAAAAGAAAGCTGGAGTAGCAATACTTATATCAGATAAAATAGACTTTAAAGAATGTTACAAGAGACAAGGAAGGACACTACATAATGATCAAGAGATCAATCCAAGAAGAATGTATAACAGTTATAAATATATATACACCCAACATAGGAGCACCTCAATAAATAAGGCAAATGCTAACAGCTATAAAAGAGGAAATTGACAGTAATACAGTAATAGTGGGGGGCTTTAACACCTCACCTATACCAATGGATAGGTCATCCAGACAGAAAATTAATAGGGAAACACAAGCTTTAAATGACACAATAGACCAGAGATTTAATTGATATTTATAGGACAGTCCATCCAAAAACAGCAGACTACATTTTCTTCTCAAGTGTTCATGGAACTTTCTCCAGGATAGATCACATCTGGGGTTACAAATCAAGCCTTGGTAAATTTAAGAAAATTGAAATCATATCAAGCATCTTTTCCGACCACAACGCTATGAGATTAGAAATGAATTACAGGGAAAAAACCATAAAAGAACACAAACACATGGAGGCTAAACAATACATTACTAAATAACCAAGAGATCACTGAAGAAATGAAAGAGGAAATCAAAAACTACCTAAAGACAAATGACAACGAAAACACGATGATCCAAAACCTATGGGATGTAGCAAAAGCTGTTCTAAGGGGGAAATTTATAGCAATACAATCCTACCTCAAGAAACAAGAAAATTCTCAAACAATCTAACCTTACACGTAAAGGAACTAGAGAAAGAAAAACAAACAAAACCCAAAGTTAGTAGAAGGAAAGAAATCATAAAGATCAGAGCAGAAATAAATGAAATAGAAACAAAGAAAACAATAGCAAAGATCAATAAAACGAATAGCTGGTTTTTCGAGAAGGTAAACAAAATTGATAAACCTTTAACCAGACTCATCAAGCAAAAGAGGGAGAGGACTCAAATTAACAAAATTAGACATGAAAAAGGAGAAGTTACAACACTGCAAAAATACAAAGCATCATAAGAGACTACTGCAAGCAACTCTATGCCAATAAAATGGGCAACCTGGAAGAGATGGACAAATTCTTAGAAAGGTATAACCTTCCAAGACTGAACCAGGAAGAAATAGAGAATATGAACAGACAAATCACAAGTAATGAAATTGAAAGTGATTAATAATATTCCAGCAAACAAAAGTCCAGGACCAGATGGTTTCACAGGTGAATTCTATCAAACATTCAGAGAAGAGCTAACACCCATCCTTCTCAAAAGCTTCCAAAAAATTGCAGAGGAAGGAATACTCTCAGCCTCATTTTATGAGGCCACTATCAACCTGATAACAAAACCAGACAAAGATGTTACAAAAAAAGAAAATTACAGACCAATATCACTGATGAATATAGATGCAAAATTCCTCAACAAAATACTAGCAAACAGAATCCAACAACACATTAAAAGGATCATACACCATGATCAAGTGGGATTTATCCCAGGGATGCAGGGATTCTTCAATATATGCAGATCAATCAATGTGATACATCATATTAACAAATTGAAGAATAAATCTATATGATCATCTCAGTAGATATAGAAAAAACTTTTGACAAAATTCAACACCCATTTATGATAAAAACTCTCCAGAAAGTGGGCATAGAGGGAACCTACCTCAACATAAAGGCCATATACGACAAACCCACAGCAAACATCATTCTCAACAGTGAAAAACTGAACAGTAAAAAACTTTCTGTAAGATCAGGAAGAAGATAAAGATGTCCACTCTCACCACTATTATTCAACATAGTTTTGGCAGTCCTAGCCACAGCAATCAGAGAAGAAAAAGAAATAAAAGGAATCCAAATTGGAAAAGAAGAAGTAAAACTGTCACTGTTTGCAGATGACATGATACTATACATAGAGAATCCTAAAGATGCCACTAGAAAACTACTAGAGCTAATCAATGAATTTGATAAAGTTGAAGGATACAAAATTAATGCACAGAAATCTCTTGCATTCCTATACACTAACAATGAAAGATCAGAAAGAGAAATTAAGGAAACAATCCCATTCACCATTGCAACGAAAAGAATAAAATACTTAGGAATAAATCTACCTAAGGAGGTAAAATACCTGTACTCAGAAAACTATAAGACACTATGAAAGAAAGCAAAGATGATGCAAAGAGATGGAGAGATATACCATGTTCTTGGATTGGAAGAATCAATATTGTGAAAATGACTATACTACCCAAAACAATCTACAGATTCAATGCAATCCCTATCAAATTACCAATGGCATTTTTTACAGAACTAGAACAAGAAATCTTAAAATTTGTATGGAGACACAAAAGACTCCAAAGAGCCAAAGCAATATTGAGGGAAAAAAACATTGCTGGAGGAATCAGACTCCCTGACTTCACAGTATACTACAAAGTTATAGTAATCAAGACAATATGGTACTGACACAAAAACAGAAATACAGAAATATAGATCATTGGAATAGGATAGAAAGCCCAGAGATAAACCCAGGTACCTATGGTCAACTAATCTGTGACAAAAGAGGCAAGGATATACAATGGAGAAAAGGCAGTCTCTTCAATAAGTGGTGCTGGGAAAACTGGACAGCTACATGTAAAAGGATAAAATTAGAACACTCCCTAACACCATACACAAAAATAAACTCAAAATGAATTAAAGACCTAAATGTAAGACTGGACACTATAAAACGCTTAGAGGAAACCATAGGAAGAACACTCTTTGACATAAATCACAGCAAGATCTTTTTCAACCCACCTTCTAGAGTAATGGAAATAAAAACAAAAATAAACAAATGGGACCTAATGAAACTTAAAAGCTTTTGCACAGCAAAGGAAACCATAAACAAGACAAAAAGACAACCCTCAGAATGGGAGAAAATATTTGCAAAAGAATCAATGGACAAAGGAGTAATCTCCAAAATATATAAACAGCTCATGCAGATCAATATTAAAAAAACAAGCAACCCAATCAAAAAATGGGCAGAAGACCTAAATAGACAGTTCTCCAAACAAGACATACTAATGGCAAAGAGGCACATGAAAAGATGCTCAACATCACTAATTATTAGAGAAACGCAAATCAAAACCACAATGAGGTATCACCTCACACCAGTTAGAATGGGCATCACCAAAAAATCTACAAACAACAAATGCTGGAGAGGGTGTGGAGAAAAGGGAACCCTCTTGCACTGTTGGTGGGAATGTAAATTGATACAGCCACTATGGAGAACAGTATGGAGGTTCCTTAAAAAACTAAAAATAGAATTACCATATGACCCAGCAATCCTGCTACTGGGCATATACCCTGAGAAAACCATAATTCAAAAAGACACATGCACCCCAATGTTAATTACATTAGCCAGGTCATCGAAGCAACCTAAATGCCCATCAACAGACGAATGGATAAAGAAGATGTGGTACATATATACACAGGAATATTACTCAGCCATCAAAGGGAATGAAATTGGGTCATTTGTAGAGATGTGGATGGACCTAGAGACTGTCATACAGAGTGAAGTAAGTCAGAAAGATATCATATATTAACGCATATATGTGGAATCTAGAAAAATCGTACAGATGAACTGGTTTGCAAGGCAGAAATAGAGACACAGATTTAGAGAACAAACATATGGACACCAAGGGGGGAACGTGGGGGGTGGTGGGGGTGATGGTGGTGGGATGAATTGGGAGATTGGGATTGACATATATACATTAATATGTATAAAATAGATAACTAATAAGAACCCGCTGTATAAAGAAATAAAATAAAATAAAATTCAAAAAAAAATTGAGATGAAAACATGAAGATCAAAACATCTCTTTAGAACTGTATCTTTTCCTTAAAGATGGAAATACCTACAGATATGGCTGGGCTTGCCATTTTGCTTATATTCCAGTATCAGCTGTTGAGTATCAGCACAAACCAATGATTGAAGATCTTCTTTTATGTGAATGCTTGGCAACAACAGAAATGGTGTCGAAATATTCAAAGAATTGAATATCTTCTTTTGAATCATATGATTTCTTTTGAAACAACTGTGGTGATATTTGTTCTGATGGTGCAAAAGCATTTGGTGAGTTAAACTGCTGGCACAGATAAAAGCCATGGCTCCAAACCATGTTAATAGTCATCAAATTCTCCACCGTTATGTATTGGCAAAAAAAAAAAAAAAAAAAAAAATTGCCAGTTTTATTTAAGAATGTCCTTGAAAAAGCAGTAAAAAAAATATATTTTTTGTTAAATCTTAACCCTTGAGTACATTTTTTATTATTTGGTGTGATAAAATAGGAAGTATGCATAAAGCACTTCTACTGCAAACTGAAGTGTAATGTTTGTCAAGGGGAAGAGCACTCATGCAGTTGTTTCAGTTGTAAACTGAAATGGTCACTTTTTTTCATGGAACACTATTTTTGCTTGAAAGAATGACTGACAGACAAAATTATAGTTATTTAGACTTGGGTGTTTGGTAGATATTTTGTCAAAATACGTCAAATGATATTTAAAAGCAAATATGAATTTTTAAAAATTATATAATGAAATGTTTCAACACTTAGAAGATCTGCACAACTCAGTGAACTGACACTCTCTAAATAATCAGTAAGGATGCTACAAAATGGCACATGGATGAATGATCCACTTCAAGTACAAGAGGGACCAATGGATTTTGATGTCACAGAGCACAAAAAGTTAATTGGCATTGCATCTAACCTTTAAGAAGCTACCACTTGTTGAATTTTGGTGTACTAATAAAGAAGAATTTCCAGAATTATGTGCAAAGATTACTGAAATACCATTCCTTTTCCAAAAAGTTCCTTCGGGTTTTTCTGTAAAATGTTATAGAAAAACCCGAAGGAACTTTTTGGCCAACCCAATATACGTGTGGTTAAATTTTCTCTCTACACTTCACAAACAACGTATGGCAACAGATTCCGTATAGAAACAGATATGATGATTCACCTGTCTTCCTGTAAGTCAGACATAAAAGAGATTTGCAAAAATATAAAACAATGCTATTTTTCTCACTTTTTTGTTTAGAAGAAAATAAATTTATTTTCATTAAAAATTTATGGTAACATGTAAGGTAATTATTTTTATTTTAAAAGAAATTAACAAATAAATATTGTTTTTAAAAGGAACAAATGGGAATTTTTCTTACTTAGCATCCAGCATTCAGCAATGGCACAGCTAGTCCCATAATCTCAAACATCCACCCTTGTGATTTAAACTGTTCAGGCTCCAGGGAAATGCTTCTTCACGTCTCTTGACTTACCTTTTTGACCCAAAAGGCAACTCCTCTGAATGCCTTGAAAATGTGTGCTTTGTGCAACCGTCAGTATTGGTGGTGGACACAGATTTGAAATAGAGGGAGGATCTGAACAGCAAGAGTGCTTAGGGGTAAAAGAAAAGACAAATTAATTAGCTTGTCACATCCTTCCTCTCAGCACTAACATAGTAGAGTCTTACATATTAAAGTATGGTGTCCTACCAATACTCAGTATCCATTTCTTCCTTCTCTTCATATTCCATTTTATGATTTCAGAAGTAATCACAAATTTTTATGGTTATTGTAGCCATTGTACATGCTTGCTGACCATTTAGCAATATGAAAACAGCCGTAGTAAATAATTTATATTATTCTTAAATTCTTATATAATTATAGACATAAATGAAGGATGATACTGAGTTTACATTATTGTATGGATCCAGACATTGCTTTAAAAGAAGGGTGAAGATTGGTGAAGCAGTAGTAATTTGATAAAATTTTTATTTGATGAAATTAAAAATATCTTGTAACATTTCTGTGATTACAAGTATTTATGATCCATTTTAATATTAAAGGAGGGCCTGAGTTTCCACTGACCCATCATCTGTCCCTAGCCTACAAAAGAAAGACAGTGTTCACTTAGAGCAGGGGTCCCCAACCCCTGGCCAAGGACCGGTAGGAACTGGGCCGCACAGCAGTAGGTGAACGGCTGGCCAGCAAGCGAGTGGAGCTTCGTCTGCCTCTCCCCATCGCTCCCTACTGCTCTCATTACCACCTGAACCATCCCCACCACCACCCCACCACCACCCTCCGTCTGTGGAAAAATTTTCTTCCACAAAACCCGTCCCTGGTGCCAAAAAGTTGGGGACCACTGGCTTAGAGAACAAAGATGTGGTAATGGATTTTTTTTCTTGAGAGAGCATTAGTAGTGTACTGTGTGTTCCTTCTATCCTGCTGTCGGGGAGAAGTGATAGGGAGCATTCTCCTCAGTTCAAACTAACCAAGAGAGGCTTCAAGATATGTCCCATTTGGTGGTGAGAGGGGCATAAGGACTGATATCTGACTCTTGCCTATCAAACCTAAGAGCTGGATCAAACAGCCTGGCAGCAGAGCAACAAGATACCATAGTGAGAGTGAAGTGCGTTTATAGTAGGGGAGGGGAGAAGTGGATGTTTCCCCAAACCAATGTGGATCCCGCAAACATAGCTGGCCTGAGGTTGTCTTAAAAGGGAACCCACCCTGTAGGGCCTATAGGGGAGAAGGGACCCTAACAGAAAAAATGGGTTGCCATAAACCAAGAGCTGAGGGAGAAATCAATAGTGACATCCAGAGGATACATTTCCAGTATCAAGGGAAATGATGTCAGAGTTCCCCAGCAGGCAAATCCTGGAGGAACCCACAGTTGTCCGTCATGAGAGGAAGGACATGAACCTCTGCATCTAGTATAAATCAACACCAGATTTCAAATGCACCAGCCAAGAGAGTAGGGTGGGAGATAAAGCCAAGACACAACTGTCATCCTGTTTTCCACCGCCTCTTCCCCTACCTCCATCAGTATCCTAAGTCCAATGCTGTCCCATGCTACAGGAAAGGAGAACCTTTCAGCTAGATTGGAGTTCTAATATCACACAGAACAGGACTTTATAATACTTTGAAAAGGAGAATATCCATCAATTATTTATGTTATTATTTTTTAAACGTTTTTACTGGAGTATAATTGCTTTACAGTGGTGTGTTAGTTTCTGCTGTACAACAAAGTGAATCAACTATACATATACATATATCCCCATATCTCCTCCCTCTTGCGTCTCCCTCTGTAAGTTATTATTAAAGCTATGAGAAATCCTTCAAGATTTCGCTTAAGGGCAGGGAAAGAACTGTTTGTCAAAATGAGTTTAACAGGAAGTTTTAAGAAGGAATGTAGTTGCTTTTTGCTTGTCTTCTACTGAGTACATTATGTTCAATAAAATGATTTTGCAGGAAACATCAGCTTGGAAAATGTATTAAAGGAAATAATGATTTTTTTTTGCATTATGTTGAAAAAAACTTGGAATGTAAGGCAAATTTTGAGTTTTGCTTGTGAAAACTTAAAAAAAAACCCTATAAATAATACTATAAAGTTAATAAAATATCTCAACATGGACACTTTAGTATGAGTAAAGCATGGACCAGGTAGAAGAGGAAATGCAGAACTTGAAGAATATTCGAGGCAAAATCTAGAATGAACCCAAACAGAATATTTACTCTTAAAGAGTTTGAAGATATTTATGAATTAATCAATAAGGGGAACTAAAAATGCAAATCAGAACTTCTCTATACAATATGCAAAGTTTGTAGCATATATTTCTGTGGTGGTTAAATCTAGAGTAAAATAAATTTCATGGTTGTATGCTTTTGTTTATCTACTGCTGTGGAACCAATGATACCCAAACTTAGTGTCTTAAAACAATAACCATGTTATTATCTTTAATCATTCTGTGGATTGACTGGGCTCTGTTGGGTTGTTCTTCTGTTCTACGTGATGTCTCCTGATGCTGCAGTTATCTTGGAGTTCAACTGAGCTAGAACATACAAGGTGCTCACTCACATGGCTAGTTATGGAGGCTGGCTGGAAACTCAGTGGGGACTGTCAACTTGAGTGACTCCATTCTCTGCAATATGGCTTTTCCTTCTGCCTTTGGCTTCTCATAGCAAGTCCGTTGGGCCCATGGTGGTAGTGGGAGGGTTTCCCAAGAGCAAGAATTCCAAGAGGAAGGAAACAGAAACTGCCAGTCTTAAAGTCTAAGGTCAGAAGTCCCAGATTATCACTTCTACTGCATTCTGTTTGTCACATCAGTACATGGTCAGCCCAGAATCAAATGAAGGAGAAATAAACTTCACCTCTCCATAGGGGAGTGGCATGTACAGATAGAGAAGGAAAGAATTGATAGCAGCCATCTTGGGAGAACAGAAACTACAGAGTGCAATTATTCTCAGAATCCTTCTTTGTTTTCATAAAGTTGTACCCCAGAGCCCCACAGGGTCCTGCTCAGTTCCAATCTCATTGACCATATTTCTGGATCTATAGCATTTAATTTAAAAACTTGTCTTCTTTACTGGAAGTTAAAATTCACATGTCTAACATTTGACAAACAACCAGGTAAAGTACATGTTGACGAAATTGTCGAGGCTGGCCAGAATCAAAATCCAGATGGAAAAAAATGGCCTAAAGTTACTTTATGCAGGCCTCTTTATGGACCAAGCATCATAAAAATAAAATCTGAGACAGTGTGTAAAATCTTCTTTGCAGGCACTGGCCCTTCCTTGTTTTCTCCTTCCCTGGATTCTGCCTTTATGTATTAGTCATGGTTCTCCAGAGGAATAGAACCGTAAGACACATATGTGTATGTGTATTCATTCATTCATTCATTATAAGGAATTGGTTCATTTGATTATGGAGCCTGAGAAGTCCACAATCTTCTGTCTGTAAGCTGAAGATTCAGGAAAGCCAGTGGTATAATTCAGTCCATGTCCAAAGGCCTCAGAATCAGAGGAGCCAGTGGTTTACATCCCAGTCTGTGGGCCAGATAAGATGAGATGTCCCAACTCAAACAGGTAGGCAGGAAGCAAAAAAAGGTGACTTCTTCCTTCCTCTGCTTTTCGTTCTATTCAGGTCCTCAGTGGATTGGATGTTGCCCATCCACACTGGGGAGGGCAGTATATTTTACTGAGTCCACCAATTCAAACGCTAATGACATCCAGAAACACCCTCATAGACACACCTGGAAATAACCTAGGCACACCATGGCCAGTCAAGTTGGCACATAAAAATTACCATCACACTCTATGCTCCCACTAGCTGCTATTTGAGTTCTAACTTCTCTGATTTTCTTCCCTGGACCTTTGACACTTGCTTGAGATCAGTTTTAAACATGATTTTCCACTTGGTGATTGAATCCTTATATATAACATTTGATAATTCCCTCTGGTTTCACACAACAGAACATGGCTAACAGGCACTCAATTTTTCCTCCATTTTGTTCTTCCTCCTTTTCTTCCTTCCTTCCTTTTCCCACTCCTTCCATTTCTCTCTTTTTTCCCTTCCCCTTTTCTTATTTTCTTTCTCCGCCACTCTTTATCCCTCTCTCCCTCCTTCTCTACCTACTTTCCTTCCCTCTCAAATAATTTTTCATGCACTTAAGTATTCAGAGCACTACTTGTGGTACTTAGGACCCAATGACCAACAATACAGATATCAGGCTTTAAGAAACCTACACTCAAACAATAAATAAATAATTTCAAAATTAATGATTTGGCTCTAAACGTAAGTACTATAAAGAAGCAAAGAACATAATGAAAGAACATGATAGGATTCTTGAGACAATCTTGATGGGGGGGTCGTTTTCATGGAGTGAGTGACATAGAAATTAAAATCTGAACAATGCATGCATGCAAATTAGCCAGGTGAACTCTAATGGAAATGGTTGTTCAGGCAGAGAGAGTAACATGCTAATATCCTAAGAAGACAGACTACGGGAGCATTTGGAACTGAGACTCAGTGTGGCCGGGGATCATTAGAGAAAGGAGAGTGCTGAGAGTTGAGGCTTCAAAGGGTGGTAGGAGCTAAACAATGCAGTGCCTTGTAGGTGATGATAAAGCATCTGAAGGGAATTAAGTGGAGAGGGATTAAGAAGTACTTTGGCTGCGTAGGACTGAATGACCAGGCCTGACCATTAGTGGAAGGAGGAAAAGAAATGGAAGGATGAAACTCCCAATTTAAATGAAACTTTGAGATAATCTATAATCTGTGCTTACTCATTTCATACCCATTAGTGAATAATAGTTTTAAATCTTTCAAATTGAACACAACTGTGTTTTGTTTGTTTTTACTCTTACCTAGAGTATGCTCTGCCTCTATTCTTGACATATGAATCCCTGTCTGTGTTCTGAATTGAATTCAGAAGCCTCCTTTAACTGATGCATTTTTGGACTTCACATAAAAGAAAAGGAGGATCAAGAGAATGCTGCAGTACTGTTTGTAGTTCTCTGTTTATAAGAACATATAGCAATCAATGTTTGTACCCCATGGAAGTATGGTTTCAATTTTGTCCTTGAAATAGGAGAAGAGATGTGTTGCCAGCACATATTTATTCCTGCAAAGCATCTTCTTATTTCTAGCATGTACAGACGTACTATGAAGTTTTGCTTTCGATTTTTTCAAGTTTAGTTTCATTTTGATGTGATGAACACCTGATAAATGACAGCATTTGTTATGATGAGAATATCAGCTGGAATGCTGTGCCAACAGAGATGGTGGATAGATACCAATTGTGATGAGTCTACTACGAATATCAGCTGCTGAGTTATTTATTGAGATTTTATTTGAACATACTGGCTGCCTTTCAAAACTGAACTTTGCACTGATTAGAGTCAAAGCAAGGGGCCAAGATTTTGAGGCTGAGTGTTTAGA
This sequence comes from Eubalaena glacialis, assembly GCF_028564815.1. NCBI lineage: Eukaryota > Metazoa > Chordata > Mammalia > Artiodactyla > Balaenidae > Eubalaena > Eubalaena glacialis. The sequence goes on along the minus strand of NC_083727.1, from coordinate 36,431,637 downwards.
ACTTGTTGCGTTTTGAACTGTGTAGCTTATCACCAGCTTACTGAATTATACAGCAGAAAAAGATGATTAATAATTATAACTTTGAAAATTCCTTATAAATGTGACACACTCATTTACCGAAAGTTTTAAAGTCTTGAAGTTTACTTATGACCAACAATGTAGCCTATAGTCCTTTGTTGGAATTCGTGTTCATACTTTTATTTTTTTATTGAGCATTTGTGGAGAAACAATAGTATACAATCCAGCATTGCTACAAAGAACACTAAAATTTGAAATATATTATTTTGGTGAATTCACTCTAGGATACAAATGTTCTATCATGATAGATGGGTTAAGGTCATCAAAGTTGGCCTTGATATTTGGGTTTCTTCTAACTACTATTGTATTCAATCCTACTGTTTCTCTTATATCAACAACACATTTTATTATTGTTCCACTTTATTCAACTACAGTACCCATACATTTGGAAGTCCCAGAAGAAAATTCCTGTATGGCAATTTGATATCGAAAACTCAAGTTCTCGATATCAAATTCACTGTGTGGAAAACATTTAGAAAAGCTTAGAATCTGAGTGGATATGAAGGCTTTGTTAAGCTTATCCACCACAGTATTTCTTACTATTTCTCCAAAGGTTATGATGTTCATATTGCTGCACAACTGAGGATTGATCTTCAGTTAAGGTTAAAGAAATGTCTCCTCAAATCTGAATTCTGTTCTCATTACTCCACTGAAGTTGGTTCCATAAAGTTCATCAATAATAGTCTATTTGTAAAATCCATTGAATTTCATAATTTTTAGTGACGTTTGTCAGTGTTGACCACTTTCCTGTCCATTCCTTACCTTTTTCCTGCTTCTGTTCTGTCATATAGAAAATGGGGTTGTTGTTAGATTTAAATAAGTTAATATACATACAAATCTTAAAGTAGTATCTAGCACATAGTAAGCACATAATACCTTTTAGCTATTATCGTTGTTTTATTATTACTTGACTTCCTATCATGCCTGTGTTTCCCTGGAAGCAGAGCTGGTATGAAGGCAGTTTATTGTGAAATGATCCCAGGGAAGGAGTGAGGAACCAGAGGAATAAAACAAAAAATGAGGAGAAGCTAACACAAAGATATATTATCAGGTTGGCCATCTCTATGGGAGCTTAGGTAATACATTTTGAAACTGACTACATTTGTTCATTGTCTGTCATACCTTAATGGTCAAGATATCTCCATGAACATTAACTTCCTTACACTTTTGGGTAGAGAAATTGTTAGTGCCAATCTGGTTTAGTGTGCCAGAGTAAGCTAGAAATTATAGGACCAGAGCACAGGCTGAAGTGAGGAGCTTTCAGGTTGCAACTTGAAAAGCTGGTCAAAGACTGCACAGAGCTGGTCACTGCTGCAGTGGCTGTAGTAAGAGGTGTGGCCAAGAGTATTTTAGGTGATGTTCAAGAGGTGTCCAATACACACATTCTCCTGGGTTTTCTCTTATCTCCTTGGTTACCCTTCCTCCCCCTCTTCACATTATAGATTCCTTATTTTGTAATGTTTTTTTAAAAACAAAATTTTGCAATACAATTCACAAAAAATCAAATATACCTATTTGAAGCATACAGTTGGTTGGTTTTGACAAATGCTTACACATCTATGTAACCACCATTCTAATTGAAGTCATAAAACACATCAGTTCTCCCCCACATTCTCTCTTGCCCCTTTGTAATCAATATCCCAGCCCTACCTCCAGGCTATCACTGATGAATAAAGATGTTGAGCATTGTTTTGTGTGCATATTGGTGATTATTTTTTTGTGTGAAATATTTGTGTAAATATTGTGTCCACTTTCACTTCAGTTATTTGTTTTCTTATTACTGAGTTGTAAGGGGTCTTTATGTATTCTGGATATAAGTCCTTTGAATTTTTCCTATTGTGGTTTGCCTTTTTATTTATTTTTAGCAACATTTTTGAAAGAGCGGAAGTTTAAAATTTCAATAAAGTCTGATTTATCAATCTTTTATCTTATGGTTCTCCTTTTTGTGTACAATCTAAGAAGTCTTTGCCTAGCCCAATAGAGCAAATGTTTCTCCTCTTTTCTCCTAAGAGTTATATAGTTTTAGCTCTTATAATAGGCCTATGAAGCATTGCCAGTTAATTTTATATATGGTGTGAGGTAAGAGTCAAGACTCCCTTATTTACTGTTTTTTTAAATATGGCTATTCCATTGTTGCAGTACTGTATTTTGAAAAGATTACCCTTTCTGCATTGAATTGCCTTGGAATCGTTGCAAAAAAATCAATTGACCATAAAATGTGGATTTATTTCTAGATTCTTTATTCTGTTTCATTGGTCTATATGTCTAATCTTACATCAATACCACACTGTCTGTATTACTGGAGTTTTATAGTAAGTGTAGAAGTCAGGTAGAATAAATCTTTTAACTTTGTTGATCCTTTAAAAAATTGTTTTGGCTCCACTAGTTTAGTTCCTTTATGTTGTCAGAAGAATTTTAGAATTAGTTTGTTGATTTTTACAAAAAGCTGGCTGGTATTTTGGTTGAGAGTGCATTGAATCTATAGACCAATTTGGGCAGATTTGACATTTTAACAGTAGTAAGTCTTCCTGTCAATAAATATGGCATGCCAATCCATTTACTTCATATTTCTTTAATTTCTCTCAGCAGTGTTTTATAATTTTCAGGTACAGGTCTTTTATATATTTTGCTAACCTTATCCTAGCTATCTTATGGTTATGCTACTATTATAAATGATATTTTATAATTTTGAATTTCCATTTTTTTGATAGCATATACTCATACAATTGATTTTATATATTCTGATTTTGTTTCATAGGACTTATATCCTATAGCCTTACTAAATGCACTTATTCTCATAGTTTTCTTTGTTGATTCCTTATAAATTTCTACATACTCAATTATTTCATTTGTGACTAAAGACAATTTTGCCTCTTCCTTTTATATTTGTATTCTTTAAATTTCTTTTTCTTGCCTTATTTCCCTAAGACTTTTAGTACAGTATTTATTAGAAGGAGTAAGATTGGTCACCCTTGGTTTGTTCCTGATCTTGGGGTGGGGGAGAATTTAGTTTTTCACCATTAAGTTTATATTAACTATAAGATTTTTTTAGACTGTCTTTATCTGGTGAAGGAATTTTCCTTTTAGTTCTAGCTTATTGAGAGTTGTATCGTTAATGGGTGTTGAATTTTGTCACAAATTCAACTTCAATTTATAGGCAATGCCCAATTTCAATACTGGCTTTCCCTTTTGTTTTTAAATAAAATAGTTACTTAATAGTTATATTATTTAGATATTAAAAAGTACTAAGTACTCCAATTCTTTATCTTTCCAGTTCCCACTCTTTCTCCATAGATAGATACTTTTATTAGTTTCCAGTATAAGCTTTCTGAGTTTCTAAAATGTATATTCTAATTTTGCTCAACCTTTTAAACACATAGCAGTCTATAAAGTGGTTTTGCACATTGCTTTTTTTCACTTAATAGATCTTGGAAAGCTTTCCTTATCTAGTCCTGCTAGGGACTGAATGTTGTGCCCCCTGTTTCATATGTTGAAGCTCTAACCCCCAATGTGATGATATTTGGAGGTGGAGCCTTTGGGGGTAATTAGATTTAGATGAGGTTATGAGGGTGGAGCTTGCATAATGGATAGTGTCCTAGTAAGAAGCGGAAAGACCAGAGGTCACTCTCTCTCTCCACCTTGTGAGGATACAGCTAAAAGATGGCTGTCTACAGGCCAGGAAAAGGGCTCTCACCAAGAGCCGAATCTGCTGGCACCTTGATCTTGGACTTCGCAGCTTCCAAAACTGTGAGAAACAAATGTCTATTGTTTAAGCCATCCAGTCTGTGGCATTTTGTTATAGCAGCCCAAGTTGACTAAGACAGTGCATAGAGAGATTCCTTACTATTTCTTATAGCTACTAGTATTCTACTGTATGCATACAGAAAATGAGTGCCCTTTGATGGAAATGTGGTTTGTTTCCAATCTTTTGTTGTTTCAGGAATACCACAGTGGATAACCATGTATATATGTCAACTCCTATAATTAGTAGCCCAGTTCAAAGGGTACAAACACTTGTAATTTTGATAGTACAAATTTGTATTAACTTTTAATTTTTCATTCCCATGAAATGATGAGACTTTTGTTTGGATGTGTTATGAGAAAGCTCTGTCCTACTCTTGTCTAGATTCCACCCTTCATTTATCATACTGCCTCCAAGTCATGTACTCTTTCTCTTTTAGTTTCAACAGTGTGTCTCAGGCTAGACAATGTCAGAATGATTACATTATTTTATCATGATTTTATAGTTACTGTAAAGAATTCATAATCCCTTGATCTGCTATTGCTTGGAGTTCAATATCAGTCACATTTAAGTGCATTTTTATGACTGAAGCTACTATTGTTCCCAGATTGCTACAGAAAATATATGTGCAAAATTACAACATAAAAATATTTTTACTCTTCTCCAACACTCAAGTTGGAAAATATCTGCTATGAAATTTAACCTTCTTTCTTTGCACTGCTCTCTCTCTTTGCATGATTTCTCCCTGTCCTTGAGAAAAGGGTTATATAGATTCACTTGGAGTAGAGGAAGAAAGAAGAAGACTCACAAGTTCAGTACTATTTAGCTGATTTCCCACATTTTGAAAAAGGAATTGACTCTATCTTACTCTGTCAAAAACAATCTCATTGGCTGTAGCATCAAAGTATGTTTTATTGACCTGTTTATATATGCTGGGTGAAGATCACACCTACTTTTGTTGTCTAATAAAAAGGAATGATGATGGGAACTTTAACAAGTCCAGTAGATCGGAGCTTCAAATATTACTTGCCTATGTGAAGGGCTGACTCTGGATTTACTTATATTAAAATAAATGCTGGCTTCATTTTCTTTTACTCCCTCTGGAAAAGAACTAGAAATGGTTATGCTGGAAACAACACTACAGATGACCAGTAAATCCAAACAAATAACAAACTTTGATAATATTTTATTCTGCTTTCTCTGAAGTTTATGGTAATCGACCCTTTTCATTCCATTCCTATCTTCTCTATCTTTGGATGTACCTCCGAAGAGAGTACAAAAGGCAAAAGGGGAAATATATGACAGAAGAATAGAACTCACTGTACAGAAATTGTGTGATGCAATCTCTTGAAGGAACAGTATGCAAAGCATTCTTGGGTGACTTTAACTTGAGCAAATAACAATGCCATAGAAATTTAAATAATTAATAATATTTAAAGAAATGCTATAGGAATGTAAAGCATCAAAGTAGCTCAGACCCTATGATAGATTTAAATTTCTCTCAAATATTTTTGAATGTTGGTGTGAGGGAGCAGGAAGACATTTAGGGCTGGAGACTCAGTAGAGCAATACATTCCCTCCTACTGCATTTAGTTAAAATGAATGTGTTCTATTCATTTATTACAATCTTTTAATGAAACATACTTAATTGGAATCCTTTTTATATCCCTTTTGTGCTAATATATTGAGTTAGTTGATTGGTTAGCTGACTTGAAAGAAATACTGGTTAAGAGCAATGGCTTTGGAACTAGAGCCTGAATTTGAATTTTGGCTTCCCTACTTTTTAACTAATCAGTTGTCTCACATATTCTCCAGTTTCTCAGGTGCACAATTTCCTCATTGGTGAAACAGACATAAAAATACCACCTTCATAAGGTTATTGTAATGATTAAGTGAGATAATATATGTTAAACATTCAACACACTTTCCTGGCAAATAATAAGCACTTAATGAATGTTAATGAAAATGAAAAGAACAAAAATTATTTTTGATCCCAGTATAGGTACACTAATTGAATATGAGGAAATATGCTTAGAGATAATTACTTTAACTAAAACAGTAGAATACATGGCAAAACTTTGTATATATACACACAGAAACACGTATACAATTATGCATACATACAAAGTAGTGGAGAAAAAATGCTTTTGGTAGCATGAAATGAATACACTTAATCCATTTATATATGTTTTACAATTACTGATTCTAATATTTGTATCTGTCTCTATATTAGCACATCAGAAGGATAAGCAATATTTCTAGCTATGCATAATCAGAAAAACACATCTGCATGTACTGTAAGAATCCATTGGGGTGCCTGGTTCCCTGTGGTATAATGCTGTGTGTATAGCTTAGGCTAGAAATCTTTCAGGGATAGCATCATAACACATCCCATGATTAATTCATTTTCTGGCTGGCATCGTTCCCAGTGAAGCAGGATAGACACACACACTAACATGGCTATTGAAACAGGTTAAGATGAATCATCTGAAAACATATTAAGGCTAGGATTAGTGAGGACAGCCTACTAATTTTCATTTAAGTGTTTTGTAACATCACGATATTAGACTGGCTGTTCAGGAACATACCACCTGCAAATTCTATTTCTTTTTTAAATCCAAAAAGTTTAACTTTGGAGTAGATGATAGAGAGCTAAAAGGAAGCAGGGAAAACTAAAAACTTATAAAGAATAAGTTTTAAATGAGATGACTGAAATTATCCAGAGAATAATTTTTATCATCAGTAAATATACTTTTCACCCTTTCCTCTTGATTCACATAAATTTAATAAAGAGAGTTAAAAAAATGTGTGCTGGCCTGCATTTTATTATGTAATAACGTTTGCATGGTACCGCTTTTCTGTTTCTCACTTCATCAGAACTGTTTTTCATTTGGTTGGACCTCCTCAGCTGTGACAGTGTCGGAAAAAAGCATCTGTAGTTGTGCAATCATCTACTGAAAGCTGTTCTGTTTCCATGTAGCTATACATCTCTTTGAGACCAAATGGGAGATGCTTAATGTTAATAAATAGGCAGTTTCTGCATAAATAAACACCAGGCCCTGCAATCCACAGACTTAATTATTTTTTTTTCTGTGCCAAGCCAAATGGACTCATAAAACAAGTGATAAAGCTGTAAATTGTGTACTTAGTTACAAATGTATTCAGAATAAATATGGTTTCTATTTGTAAATACAAATATCATAGTGCTATGGGATTCAAACTTAATCCATTACAATAGAGAAAAATACAAATATATGACCCTTGTGCATAAGGTACATTCCTAGCAAAGTACTGCAGCAATGGATAATACGTTTGTCTTTGTTTTAGATGCCAAAAATGTGGTTCAGAGTTCTGGGAGATATGACCAACTCACCTCCTTTCTTGCCTCTCGCTGTCCCCCCACAAACTTCAATATTTAATCTGATCAAATGGGAACATTACATGGTGATTTTCATACAAGTTGCATATATTTGCACGTATTTAAGAATATGGTCTTTAAAAAAGTGATGGTGCTAATTTTTAAAAAGAGGATGTTTTATATTTCTATGAATGTAGAAACTGAGGACTATAATAAAGAAGCAACCATGTTAGCTACTATTTTCTTTTGCTATGAGAATAATTTTTTACTACTGTTAGAACAATTTGTACAAATACTCTCTTTTGTGCATTTTTTCCCTTATTTCTTACAGTGAGATCATAAAATCGTAATTGACCACAATAATAAATGGTTGCCCTAGATCGGGTTTTGATGTCACAAATTCACCATTTCACTTTAGGAGCAAATAGATGGAGAACTCAAACTAGAAGGAAGCAAAACCCTGTTTAAATATAAATAGCTTTGACAATTGTCTCGGATAGTTAAAAGGATTATGAGAAACATATGAAAGGTAATAGATACATGTTTGTTTGACAATAGAGTTTGAAGTTTCTTCTGTTCTGAATGTTTTGCTTTACAAAGAGAAAATGTAAATTTAAAAGATAAATTATTATATTTGATTTAAGGACTTTTTTTCTATTTAACAACAAAAGCTACTTTATAATGATAAGATTCTGGCAAACTATTGTCTTCTTTCCAAAAATAAACTACTTTAAAATAAATGTCTAATAAAAATACTTTTTAATTTTAGCAGTATATTTGGACAAATTAGCACTTCAAGAATATCCATTTATAATTAACATAATTAACATAAAATATAATTTAAAAAATTAAACAATGCATTAAGAAATGTAAGCTCCCCATTAAGAAGCCCCACATGTTTTATGAAGTCCTGGTAGACTTCAAGTGGCTCAGCTGGCAACCACCTTCCACTCAGCCTATACTGAATACTTACTATTTACATTGAACTATCCCCCTCCAACCAGAATCCAGCATCCTTCCTGCTAACTATGTAAATATAACTATGGCGACTCCTAAAAAGTAGTTTGGTCACTAAAACCACTTCTGCACAAGCCATAAGCTTTTCATGCCTAAACTGAAAATTGAATTCATTTCTCAAATCAAATGTTACTTCTTCTGTGTAGCTTTCTTCAATTTTCTAATCCCACCTCAACCGAGTTAAATTTAGGTCTCCCTCCTCTGCAATCCTGTTACATTTTCCCTGGACACACACACACACACTTGCACTGGAGCCATGCCCACATTTTAATGTATATCCTGAGTTTGCCTGGTCATTTCCTGTATGTGATCATGGAACGACATGGAAAATTTCTTATTGTACACTCATTAAATAAAAAAATCCAATTAATATGTGATGAGTAAGTGAGTGAGTAAATGAACTAATGAAAAGTAGTTAGGAGAAAATTAATTTGGCACCCTAAATCACAGATAAGTTACTCATCCTATGAACTCTTTTTTTTGAATTTTATTTTATTTTTTTAATACAGCAGCTTATTAGTTATCTATTTTATACATATTAGTGTATATATGTCAATCTCAATCTCCCAATTCATCCCACCACCACCCCCCTCCCTGCTTTCCCCCCCTTGGTGTCCATACGTTTGTTCTCTACATCTGTGTCTCTATTTCTGCCTTGCAAACCGGTTCATCTGTACCATTTTTCTGGATTCCACATATATACGTTAATATACAATATTTGTTCTTCTCTTTCTGACTTACTTCACTCTGTCTGACAGTCTATAGGTCCATCCACATCTCTACAAATGACCCAATTTCGTTCCTTTTTATGGCTGAGTAATATTGCATTGTATATATGTACCACATCTTCTTTATCCATTCGTCTGTTGATGGGCATTTAGGTTGCTTCCATGTCCTGGCTATCGTAAATAGTGCTGCAATGAACACTTGGGGTGCATGTGTCTTTTTGAATTATGGTTTTCTCTGGGTGTGTGCCCAGGAGTGGGATTGCTGGGTCATGTGGTAATTCTATTTTTAGTTTTTTAAGGAACCTCCATACTGTTCTCCATAGTGGCTGTATCAATTTACATTCCCACCAACAGTGCAAGAGGGTTCCCTTTTCTCCACACCCTCTCCAGCATTTGTTGTTTGTAGATTTTCTGATGATGCCCATTCTAACTGGTGTGAGGTGATACTTCATTGTGGTTTTGATTTGCATTTCTCTAATAATTAGTGATGTTGAGCATCTTTTCATATGCCTCTTGGCCATCTGTATGTCTTGTTTGGAGAACTGTCTATTTAGGTCTTCTGCCCATTTTTTGATTGGGTTGCTTGTTTTTTTAATATTGAGCTGCATGAGCTGTTTATATATTTTGGAGATTAATCCTTTGTCCGTTGATTCGTTTGCAAATATTTTCTCCCATTCTGAGGGTTGTCTTTTTGTCTTGCTTATAGTTTCCTTTGCTGTGCAAAAGGTTTTAAGTTTCATCAAGTCCCATTTGTTTATTTTTGTTTTTATTTCCATTACTGTAGGAGGTTCATCCTGTGAACTCTTGATCTTCACTCTACGTGAACCTGTTTCTAGGCTCACAATCTAAAATTCATTTAATAGCAAAATGAGAAATATAATTCAGTTCAGCTTGCTATTTAAATATGAAACTATATTGCTTATGTGATAATGTTTCTAAATTCTGAGAGAATTAAATGGACTTCACCTTTTACTCTTTCTATGAAAAGTATCTGAATCCAGAAGCAAGTAATAATGGAGAAATTATTCATAAGATGATTCCATGAACACAGTGTGTCTTAAGTATTTTTGAGGCTCTTTGAAAAGAGTGTTCAAATTGTTGGAAGTTTGGAAAACAAGTGCTTGCTCCTTTGCAACTTCAAGTCTTTTTTTGAATGAGAAGAGTAACAAACAGGTAATAGCAGATATATATTTTTTAAATATTTGGATTTAGGTAATTAATGCTCTTTATGTCCTCTTATGTTTTTGTTTTTGTTGAGAAGACATTTACATATTTTTCTTCCTACTATATATATTTTATAATTGAAAACAATGCTCTCATTAACTATTAATTAGTTTATCTGAGTTGCTACATTGACCTTTAATCCCCCCAAAGACCTAAAAGAAACAGGAGCATCAGTCACTTAGATCTCACAAAAATCAAGAAATTGAAAAAATATGCTTATTGTTTTTCATTGTTACTGTCATTTTCATTCCTTTGAATGTTTAATAGTGGAATGTCTAGTTTTATTCTTTGTCCATGCCTTTAGAATAATTGTAGCTACTTTTAGTATTAATGGTAGTCTATGCCTTTAAAATTGAGCTTAATCCTATTTATTTGGGTTTAAACACTTTAAGATCCCAGATACCATATACACTTTGTGAAATTAATAATCAAGAATCTATTGTGTTTGATTAAAAGTGATAGAAACAGCTCTCAAACTAGCTTAAGTGAAAAAGGAAATTTATAGGAAAGATGCTGGGATAGACCACATAAAGGAAGATATCAGGAGCTAGGATAGCCTGAGGGATGTCAGAAACTCTCTCCCTCTAATCTGTGCTTCTTTCTGGGTTTTAGAGACATGGCTGCGGGAAGTTCTGGGGTCTCAGACTTTGAGCTTCACAATCAGGGAGGAAAGAAAGATTCTTATCATCTCTAGCAAAAAAATCCTTGGGAAGAACTCTGACTGGCTCACCTCGCCACACATACCCATCCCTGGACCAATCCCTGTGGCCACAACTAAAGCAAATTATAAGTGATCCAGCCTGGGTCACATGATAACCTCTGTGGTCAAGATATGGGACTGTTTTTCAAAGGATGATGACAGGGATACCAGGCCATCAGTGGCAATAGCCACTCCAAAAAGAAACCAATCACTTTTATTTTATTAACCTTTTATTCCTCATTCTGTAAAATCTAATAGAGATTATAGAAAAAATGATGATTTGTATCAGGTGTCAAATATTTGTAACGGTGCTATTAATTTAAAGGTGGAAATATTGTGTCTGTACAACATTTAAATATTTGCTCTGGCAAGGGATTATTATGAAAAAGAAAAAAAAGAAAAAAAGAAACCACCACTATTGAGGCCAGATGTTAAAGAGAAAATTTAATTGAAACATTAGAATGTAATGGGTTATGAGATTTTAAAGTGAGATGCCAGGCCAAGATGAAATTTTTCAAAGGAAGTGTCTGTAAAAGGATGTCTTGACTCTGAAAACTGCTTACTCTCATTGGAAATATAGATAGTAAAGAAAGCAGAGAGGGAGAGGAGATTAGTGAAAAGGATTTTTTTGAACAAAATTATGATTCCCTCTTCATCTTGAGAGAGAGGATTTCTAACAGGATTACTCAAAAAGGCTAAGCTATGGCCCCGCAGTTAGGGAGTCACAGGGAAATAAAGAGGGTAAGGGAGTGGTTGGCTGCAATAAAAGTCACATTATATTAGGTATGTGGGGTTAAGGATGCCTGAGTGTTTTCCGCACATTGTATGAGGTTAAGAGAGAGAGAGACCTGAGCAGGTGCTTTATTAGATACTGTACAAGGAACATCCATGAGAGGCCAAACAAGCCTCAAAAGGAGAAGTTAGAGGTGAATCACCATACTCATTATGGCAGAGAAGTAAGCAACCACTGAAATGGAGCGCATTTGCCCCAGTCAGGGGAACTGCAGATCAGAGACCACCTGGAATGGGGAGAGGGTAGGCTAGGGCATTTCAAACAAATATAAAAATTCCCCGGAGGAGAAAGTGTTGACTTTGAACATCTGCCAGCCCTTGAGAAAGAGAAGGCAAGTTAAGACAGTGGCAGTCAAGTAAGAATTTTTCTGCCCCCAGCTCATCCACTGTCCTTCCTCTCACATTGCCTCTGGAGGGAAGGTTCAAAAATCATGGTTAGCAAGATGGAGGTGTAGGAGAGACCTAAAGGGAAGAATCAGAGATAAAAAGATACAAAATTAGTATCCCTCCCTGCTTTACTGGCTTCTTGCTTATAACAGGCCTACAAGCTCCATCTGGGGGACTGGAAGTAGCTCTAATTTTAAATGTGGTCGGATACTTTGACTGTAGCATGAGACTGGATGTTCTAAGTACCAAATCCAGGCTTTGATTATAGACCCAAACCCGGAGTGGTCATAGTTCTTTTTATTATCTGAAAGTGAGAAGAACAGTCATGGGCTACTTGTGCTTTATTCCAGAGGCAAAGTGAAGAGCTCATATCACTGAATAAATTTTAAGGGAGAGTGGGTGGGGAAAAATGTATATTTCTGATTACAATCTTTGAGTTCTGTTTTTTCCCTCTTTCTTTCTTTCTTTCTTTTCTTCTTTCCTTCCTTCCTTCCTCCCTCCCCCTCCCTCTCTTTCTTTCTTCCTTCTTCTCTTCCTTCCTTCCTCCCTCCCCCTCCCTCTCTTCCTTCCTCTCTTTCTTTCTTCCTTCCTCCCTTCCTCCCTTCCTTCCTTCCTTCCTCTCTTCCTTCCTCACTTCCTTCCTCTCTCTCTCTCTCCCTTCCTTTCTTCCTTTCTTCCTTTCCTTTCTTTCTTTCACAGAGATAGTCCCTTAACTGAATTTTCAGGTTCTTAGTCTATACCTAACCAATCAGTTCTTGTGAAGCGGTATCTGTTGTTCTATTTTATCAGGTCTGATACAGATAAATTCTGTGTATTACATTATTTGTGTCTATGTGTATCAATGCATTTATATTTTATATTCTTTATCATTTAGCTTACCAGGTGTCCCAATAAAGTAATTATAGAAACAGCTTTGTTGAACTTAAAAGTTATTTGAGAGTCAGATTCATATTATAAAAGTAATAGAGAAATATCAACCACTTATTAGAACTTGCAAAATATATTTTTACAGATTAAAATGAAAAACAAAATGCCATTTAAGTGTTTTAATTGGTTTCAGTTTTACAACTGCAAGCCAGATGGTTTCTTTTCAAGTAGTTTATAATGTCTTTGCCAAATAACTGAATTACCAAACCAGCTGTGATTATTAACATTTACCTAAACAGAAAAACATGTCTGCTATTTGTTTGCTAAGAGAGTACCTGCTTTGCAAAAGTTTGGCAAGCAAATCATGACTCTACTCTGGATAGCATAGTATTTTAATAAAATAGAGAGCAGAGGTAAAAGTGATGCACATATTAACTCATATCCTAAAATGAATGCTGATTTAAAATGTGAACTTATTTATCATGTGTCAAAACCAAGCAATCTCTTGTGGATTCTTCCAATTTTATGATTCTACAATTGTAAATTTTATTTACATTTTTCATGTGAAGAAGCTGCTTTAGGCTTTTTAAAACTCTGTTAATAATTCTCTTTAACTGCTTGTTAAAATGTTATATTCTGGAAGCAACTGGTCCTTACAGAAATATGTTTCTGATGTAAGCTGAGGTTTTCTAACCCTAAACTTTTAGCAAATGTAAATTTCTAGATACTAATTGTAACTGGAGTACTGAATGCACATTCAATTCTGTAAAAAAAAAAGATAAACAGAAACCTCAATTAAATAGAGATGGGAGACCAGAACGGGAAGCTCTCATGCCCTTTGACAAAAACAGAGCCCAACAGGAAAAAGAAAGAATCCTCTTCTTTCCTGGCAAGGACTCAGCCAATGAAAAGCCATGGACTCTGTTTTCTACAGCCCTCCCAACTTCCTTTTTCCCCCTCTATAAAAGTGTTCTCCTTCCCTTGCCCTGAGGGGCTTTGCATGTAGTTCATCATGATTGCAGACCCCAAGTTGCAACTCTCTGCTCATTCTAAAGAAATCCATCTTTGCTGGAGAAATATCTGGCAGTCTATTTGTTTCAGGTCAAAACAATTCTCTTTAGAGCCAATTAAGGAAGGAGACATTTAAGGGGAAGTAATGGTGAGAATTGTTTCAGTTCTTTTATCAAAAAGATACATTATCAGGAAAAATTCTGATTAGAAAATGACATTGTAAATATTCCATGACAGTCCTTTTCCAACCAGAATTTTCCTTGGTAATTTACTGTTTACTTTTGTAAATAAACAGTAAGTTGTAAACAACTTATTTTGTCTCACAAGTCTATGGTCGGCTAGGCATTTTTACTGACCTGGGTTTAGTTTGGCTGATCACAGTGGGATTCTCTCAGACATCTATCTGTAGTCAGCTGGAGGCTCTGAGGGGCCTGGTTGGTATAGGATGGTCAGCATAGTGATGACTCAACTCTCCTCCAGGTGTTCCTCACATTAGCAAGCTAGCCCAGGGATGAGCAGCAAGAGAGCGAGTCCCAATGCACAAGAACTTTTCTCATCTCTGGTTGTGTTCTGTCTGATAACATTTCAGTGGCCAGTGTGAGTACTGTGTCTAGCTCAGAGTCAAAGAGTGGGGCAGAATGCCCTGCCTTTGATGGGAAGAGTAAAGAATTGGGGCAATCAATGCAATCAATCAAACACACGTTCATATAGGTTTATACTTTGATAGCTCTCCTGGGTATGATGTATTCAATACTATAATTTGCTTAATAATTTCTCTATTTATGGATGTTCAGATTGATTCTACTTTTTCTGCAATTACAGCCAATGCTGCCATAAAAATCTATGTACATACAGCTTTATACACATGTATGAATTTAAAAATTTAGTTATCAAATTTTAAACATACAAGAATATGTCCTCACCACTGAGATTAAATGGCTTTTCATATTTTGTCCTACTTGTTTCAATCTTTGCAAGTACCTTGTTTGTTTCTTTTAAGAAATAGGAATAGCTAAAGCCCCATCACTTATCCTTCCCTCCATTTCTAGAGGCAATGACTTACCCTGAAGTTGGTATGTCATTCCAGTGTGTGCTATATATGCCTTTTTATTTATGTAAAACTATAGTGCCATTTTATATTTGAACATTTTTATATCAGTGTTATCATGCTACATGTAAGTTTTTGCAGCTTCCATTTTTATACATTTTAAAATTTATCCTTATTAATACATGTAAATTTATTTCAGTAATTTTAATAGCTATATTGCATTATTCCACTGCATGAGTAAACCAGTTATTGAGATGTAGTTGTGTTTTCCCAAAGTTTTGTTGTTGCAAAGAGTGCTCAGTGGCCATCCTTGTGCATATTTCTTGTGCATGTATGTGAAAGTTTATCAAGGGCAGAAACCCAGAATAATTTTGGCTTAGCAGAGTATATGCATCTTGTTTTGCTTTTTACCATCTCTCCAGGAATGTATTCCTTGCATCTCACAAGAATTTGATATTTTCCAACCTAGTAGTTTATGCCAATCTGATGATTCTGAAATTGTATCTCATCGTTACTTAAATTTATATTCCCAAGATTTTAGGCATATTTTCCTATGTTTATTTTCTATTTCAGTTTCTATTCCTGACTCTTTACTTTTCCATTTAAATTTTGGGTCTGCTTGTTAGGTCCCACAAAAATCTCGTGGATTGAAATTGCATTAATTTTATGGATTAATTTTGGGGAAAACTGTCATTTTTATTATTCATGATTGCTATTCATAAACATGTTATAGCATTTATTTATTTAAGACTTTTATATGCCTTAAATAATGTTTAGCTATATTCTCCATAAAAGTAATTGTGTCTCATTTATTAGATTTATTCTCAGGAAATGTACGGTTTTTGTTACCATTGTAGATGATAACTTTTTTTTTTTTTTTTAAATGATGCCTTCACTTTTTTTTTTTTTTTAATTAATTTTTATTTATTTATTTTTGGCTGTGTTGGGTCTTCGTTTCTGTGCGAGGGCTTTTTCTAGTTGTGGCACGCGGGGGCCACTCTTCATCGCGGTGCGCGGGCCCCTCACTGTCGCGGCCTCTCATTGCGGAGCACAGGCTCCAGACGCGCAGGCTCAGTAGTTGTGGCTCACGGGCCCAGCCGCTCTGCGGCACGTGGGATCTTCCCAGACCAGGGCTCGAACCCGCATCCCCTGCATTGGCAGGCAGATTCCCAACCACTGCGCCACCAGGGAAGCCCGATGATAACTTTTTAAAAGTATATTTTTCTATTTGTTGGTCAGGTACATTGACACTCCTGATTTTATATACTAAGCTCATATCAAACCAACTTGCTATCCTCTTTTATTCACGGATGTTGCCTGCATTCTCACAATATTTTCTACAAATAGTGACAGTTTTCAAAATTTTTCTTTCTTCTACAACCTATTTTTTATAACTCTTTTACCTTATTTCACTAGAAAGATCATCTAATGTAATGTTGACTAGAAGCAGTGATTGTCTATATCACCATCTTTGCTTCTGAATTATAAAGGGATTATTTATAATGTTTCAAAGTTGCAGTGAGTTTTGATAGATAACCTTCCTCAGGGAGGGAAGTTTACTTCTACTCCTAGTTTGCTAGTAGTTTTATTAAGTTATGAATGTGATTAACTTTATCAAAGTTGTTTTACTTCTATGGAAATGTTCATATGATATTTTCTCCCCTTTCATGTGTCATTGTGATAAATTTTTATTAGTAGCTATTCCAAAGTTAATAGTCCTTATATTACTGGGTTAAATGTATTTTTCAATCTATTGCTGATTTTTTGGGTAAGATTTTTATTTAGAATTTTCTGTCTAGTTCATAAGTAAGATCTTCCTATATATTTTTTCTTTTATTGTCCTTATCTAGTTTTATATTAAAATTACACTATCTTCCTTTAAAAAGTTAAGAAACGTTCCCTTTCATCTTTCTCCTCTTAATATCTTCCTATCTCTGAGGTTTTCTGCAGTTTTCCTGTGGTGCATTTGCTGTATATTAATTTATTTTTTCCTGCTTCTACTTTAGGAATCTGAGATTTCATATCTTTTGTCAACTCTGGAAAATTCTAAGCCATTTAAAAAGTATTGCCTCTCCTTTATTCTCTCTAGTCCCTCAATCTAAAACTCATTTTTAATTTATGTTGGACATTTTCATTCTAACCTCACCATCTCTTAACTTCCCTTGAGTAATTTCCACAATTTTACATACAGTGTATCTCTGTTCCACATTCTAGATAATTTCCTTAAATCTATTTTCCAGTTAAATAACTCTCTTTAGCTTTTATTCTATCTTTAATTGTTTTAAGACTGATATTTTGATTCTCCTTCAAATTTTTGCTCTATTGTCTCATATACTTGTGGATATAATGCTGCTGTTTGTACTTTCTGACTTTGGCTAATTCTGCTTTCTTTGGATTGTGTGTGTGTGTGTGTATGTGTGTAAGTTATATTTCCTATTCCTCTTCTTTTAAAAACATTGCTTTAATATTTTAATATACATATTTAATAAAATATAAAGTTGTCCAATATTTCTACTTTCCTTCCCCCAATAGAACATTAAAATATTTTCATTCTGGACTTCCCTGGTGGTGCAGTGGTTAAGAATCCACCTGCCAATGCAGGGGACACGGGTTCGAGCCCTGGTCTGGGAAGATCCCACATGCCGCAGAACAACTAAACCCCTGCACCACAACTACTGAGCCTGTGCTCTAGAGGCCGTGAGCCACAACTACTGAGCCCGTGTGCCACAGCTACGGAAGCCTGCACACCTAGAGCCCGTGCTCTGCAACAAGAGAAGCCACCGCAATGAGAAACCCGCGCACCGCAACAAAGAGTAGCCTCTGCTTGCCTCAACTAGAGAAAGCCCACGTGCAGCAATGAAGACCCAACGCAGCCAAAAATTAAAAAAATTAAAAAATAAAAATATTTTCATTCTGATTATCCTTCCTTCTATCTCACATGTCAATGGTGTCCAAGATTTAATTTCCACTAAATTCTCCCAAATTGAGTATTATTATTATTTTATAGAATCAGTGTTTGTTTAGATTTATCCACTTGTGTATTACTGTTTATATACAATTTCTTCTTTCTGGTTTTAATTTCTTTTTTCCTGAAGGACATCCTCTAGGCATTCTTTCTGTAAAAGTTATTGATGGTAATGATCATTTTCTTGTTTGTCTGAAAATGTCTTTTTTATTGCCCTCATTTCTGAATGATGGTTTAGTTATAAAATCCTACATTGAGTGTTATTAGCTTTAAATAGTTTGAAGTTGTTTTTTCACTGTCTTTTGGCTTCCATGCTTACTATCAAGAATTATATTCTTAGCTTAATTTTCTTCTTTTGTAGGCTGTGATTAATCTCTAGATGCATTTACCATATTTCCTTTGCCAATGGTAATACTAAGCAGTTTTTCTAACATGTTTCTAGGTGTAGATTTTGTTTTATTTATCCTGCCTGAGATGCATGTTTCTTGAAGGTGAAAATTCAGTTCTGGAAAATTCTAGCCATTATCTTTTGACTATTTCTTCTCTTCAGTTTTGTCTATTCTCTCCTCCTGGAACTCCTATAATTTTTCTCCATATTTTAAAAATTCTCTTTCATCTTTTCCATCACTTTATAATTTCCTCAATTTACAAGTTACTACTTTTCTATTTTGCTGTTTCTAATGTCCTATTTAATTATTTAATTTAAAATAATATTCTTTTAAAATGTATTGTTATTTTAATTTTTAAAAATATGGCTGGCTTCAGTTTTTGGTAATGACTTGTTAATTTTAATTTAAAAATTTTAAACATTTATATCTTTATTCAGTCATTTCTTCATCTGATGTTCTTCTGGATCTTCTTCAGGTGACTGTTACTTCTCTTGTTTTTGCTGCTCTTGGTTAGTTTCTTTACATGTTCTCTAATTTTGCATTATAAATTTATGTACAGAGGTATATGTGTAGAGAGGATAGAAACTTGAATTGGAGGATAATACAAGGTTACTGCTGTCATCATCTGCTGTGCAGTCAAATACAAGCTTTTTTCTTTTAAAGCACATCTTTATGTTTGGTGTATGATTATGATAATTGAACTAATCATATAACTTAATATTTAATTAATTTTTGGTAGGAAAATATCTTAGAGAACATAATGACAAACCATTATGGGAGCACTTGATATAAACAGAAAATTGTCCATATGAGGACAGCTTTACAAGAGTCACACAATAATTATTTCCTACAAAAACAGGAAGGTAGCCAAAATCTGGGAAATGTACCCTATAGTGATAGTATTAGGTATTTCCCCCTTTTAAGATAATATAATTCATGTTAAGAGAGATTAAGCCACTTGCCCAAGTTCTCAAAGCTAATAAGTGGCAGATGTGTACTCTGCCACTTTATTTGACTTCAGTTTATTTGACTTCAAAATCCATTTTAATCTCTACTCATACTGACTTCCAGTAAAACCTCCAGTGTCAGAGGCTGCTTGTTATTACACATTCTTTGGTTTTTAGCTAGGTACATTGTAGCCCAAATACAAATAGCATTTTCTACCCCAACTTACATCTTGGTGTGGTCATGTATCAGAGTTCTGTCCAGAGGAATAGAAATGATATGGTATGGTTGTCCCTCAGTTGAGGGGGTGGAGTTGGTTCCAGGACCCTCCCCTCCCCGCAGATACCAAACAACTCCCCATGCTCAAGTCCGTTATATAAAATGGCACAGTACAGTGGGCTGGTTCCACGTCTGCTGATCTGGAGGGCCAACTGTATATGTGACTTTCACATACTGACCCTAAAGAAAGGGGCATGTGCTTCAATTCCACTTAATCCTTTGTTCTTGCTGGAGCACTGATGTGCTTACAGAAGATCAAGTTTAAGGATGTGTCCATGTTAAAAAATCAGTTTTCCATAACGAATAAGACATTTTCGTTACTGCCTTTGCTAGTCTCATAATATAGTTAACCCTTGAACAATGCAGTGGTTAAGAGCACTGACATCCACCACAGTCGAAAATCCTGGTCACTACAGTAGGTAAATTATCCTTATCGGATGTTTCACATCCATGGATTCAATCTGATTGTGTAGTACGTATTTACTGGAAAAAAATCCACGTATAAGTGGACCCCAGTAGTTCAACCCATGTTGTTCAAGGGTCAGCTGTACGAAAAACCTCATTTAAATCAATTTTTAAAATATAAATCACTTTGACTAGATTTGATCGAAATTTTAAAAAGTGGATTCCTCTCCCCATTTTATTATAAATTTATTTTCCTATAGAGAAGTAATGTCACCACATTAAATAAGTAAGAAATTACAGAGAAAAAACTGACCCATAAATTGATACCCTTTATTCACATTTTGTGATTTTTCTTCTAGCTGTTTTTAATAAGCTTTTTTTAAACAAAAGATATAAAGCAAATTACATATTTCTACCTGGTGATTAAAATCATTATTTTAAGTGAGTGCATGGCAGTCCATGGAAACACTACATTTATTTAACTGGGCATTTTATGTTGTTTCCAGTTTTTTGGGTGATAAATTTCATTTCCACCATATACTGAATGTGTAAGTTTTAGAAAGTTACCTCTGGGTCTCTCTGTCCTTCCCTGTAAATGAAGATAATGATGGTACTTACCTCTAAAGGCCTAGAGAAGATTAAATTCACTCTTGCTTGTTAGGTGTTCAGAGCAATTCCTGACACGTGGTAAATACAAAGAATAAAACTTCTTTTTTATTATATATTTTAAGGCTGAACTGACTGAAAAAGACAGACTTGATGAAGTATAAGCAGAAACTAACTTTATCCCTTCTCTCGTTCTCCCTCCAAACGTGTTCTTTTTTTTCTTTCTTAGATGGAAATCTCAGGATTTTACTGTCTCTCTTAGGTAATAAATGAAAAGCCCCTCTGTTTTGATGATAAAAAGTCTAGCCTAGTCTCATAATCATCCCATCATTGCAGTTCAATCCAGAGAAAAAATAAAAACTTTGAACTCTTACCCAGTTTAAAGCTTCTCTCTCCCTTATGCCTGATCCAGACTGGGAAGCCTGGAGTGGGAGAGGAAAGTGTATTACTTTCTTCATTATAGCCTTGGTCTCTTTCTCCTCTAACTTTCCAATAAAAGTTGCTAAATAATAAGTAATTTGAAATTTTCCTCATTTTCTTAAAAATTCTTGTGTGTTTTTTTTTTCCCCCAGATAAATGTCATGGCTTTCTTAGGGATTTAAGACAAAAAGTATTACCTGGCAATAAATGGTTAGTTTATTCTTGTTTTCTTGACAATTAACCAATTGATGTCATTTAGCTTTCTTACAGAATTCTTATTAATTTATTCATGGAAAGCGTTGCCAGTTTGAAAACTCTATGGAGTCATGAAATTAAAAAAAAAAAAATACTGATGATTAGATATGGGCCTATTACCAGCTGAGTAAAATTGTTAGATTGCAGTATTTCTCTTCTTTTGCCCTATCCTGTTCCAAATAATATTCTAGTAGCAGTTATTCTTCATAGTGTATAAACTGATAATAAAATGTTACAGAAAAATTATTGTTAGCAATGTAGAGTTTACTCTAAGTTACGATTTTTATTTCCACTTAGTATTTCCTAGCAATATCCATTTCTTATGGATTACTATGTCCTACTTCGAAGGCATCTTTTATCATGGAAAATACATCAAGAAGTCTAAATTTTCTGGCATTCATAACAAGAATTCGTTTCAAAGCCAATATCTTTCATCAATACTGGAAAATAGATTTGTATCCCTTTAACCACTCCATATGCAATCTAAAAAATGAGGTAATCAGTGAGGGGAAGAGGGGAAGAAGAGATGTACTTAGTTGAGCTAAACATTTGAAATATGAATATTAATTAAGAGACCATACAAGTTAGGTGAAAATTTCCAAAGCTCCTGGAGTAATTTGTCTTACAGACCACTGGACTGATAAAAAACTGAAATAGTGCACATTCCAAAATTTTGTGAAATTCTGTATCTCGCAAATGATGAATGAAGCCATGACAGAGGTGTTTTAAAGTTACAGAAATTTTTGGCAACTGTGCTTCATCTAGCTGATTAAAATTTTTATTTTAATCATTATTATAATCAACATGATATTTTAAGGACCAAACAATACAATGTGTCAAAACCTTTTGCAAACGATGATTCAACCTAAATAGTGTTAGTTACTGTCAACACTTTTTGTAATGTTTTGCTGATAAGCACAAAAGTACAAGTCAGAAATAATCTTCTAAATCATTCATTTCATTTAAAATGATCCAAAAATGTTGATTCAGAGTAATACATTACCTAGTAACATATTCCATATGTATGCATTAGTACAATTTATGAAAAGTAAAATCAAATTGTTTTCCAAGATTATGTCAAACAACAGAAAGTATTGTCAATTAAGTTTTTAGGTTTTCTAATGTAAATAATTTTCTTTATTTTAATGTATTTTAAATGAAGTACTTTAATGAAAATTTTAATGTATTTTAATGAAATTCATTCAGTAAACACTTAAACACTTAAACCATATACAACATCAATTACCTAAAATATGAAACATCTTATTATTTCCTGTTTTAAGTATGTTTATTACAGAATATTGGATAACATTTAAAATAATGAAACAAAATTATCCATATTCCCAACACCTAAAAACTGTTCATATTTTGGTATGTTTCCTCCCAGTGTTGTGTGTGTGTGCATGCATTCAATATTCTTGGGATCATATTATATTTAATTTGGTATGTAGGTATTTTTTTCCCACTTGGCCCTAACATGGACCTTCTTCTAGGCTATTAACAACTTTCATAAATGTCATTTTTAATATGGCCATAATAATACTTAACTGAATGTATGCACCCAAATTTACACATTAGACATGTTTAAAAAATTTTTTTAAAAACTCTGTGCATAAAATGTACCTTATATTTAGGGGTAAATTCCTTAGGACAGATTCTGAAAAACAAGTGCATCATTGTTTTAAAAAGAATCTTAATAGACACCAACAAATGTCATCAACAAAAGACAAAAATTCTCGATAGCTTAATATAATTGTTTCTCATGTACAGCAAGTCCTTAGAATAGCATGAGAGGGGGAAAATCCTTCAATAATTTTCCCTGATTACATTTTATTTTTGTCTTCCCAAAGTAAACAGCAGTATCAAAGAGGCCTTGCCCTTTTCAGATGAGGGCAAAATTTACATTAGAAGAAGAACAAGTTGGGATAAAGAAAGGGATGTATTTATCCTTCTGGTGTCAAGATCCTGTCCAGATCTTGTCCTTCCTATCTAAACTCCCTTTTACTTTCCCTGGATGTGGAGTCAAGTGCTGTCATCACTCAAGGCACTTCCAGTTTTGGGGGAAGATTCTAGTTGTGTGGGATAGGGTTAGCTGCCTCGTGATTTTTAACCCGTTGAATCAAAGGAACTTAAATTACCGAAAAACTGTAAAAGAAAAGGAGGCCATTTTGAAAATTTAGGTTATGATGAAATTTTCCAATGTTTTCCTCTGTGATTCTTTAGTAAATGAGGTGAAAGTCTATAAAAAAATAAATAAAAAACTTTATTTTAGGAAAGCAATTAAGCAGAATTTAGATGCTTCTCTTACACTTAAAGACAGTACGACATATCAGAAAATTAAAACACTGAGGTTAATGCCTTAAATTTTCTGCATAAATTCTTCTACTTTGAGCCACTCAAACTCTATGACCATTTAATTTCATGTAAAATAGAAATAATAACATCCATACCATCCTTACTAATGTCATAGTTTTGTTAAGATCAAATAAGATAATGTACAAGGACATGCTTCATTACAGGGATAAATACAGTTATTACCCTCATATTCTATTCAACTATTCTTTTAAATATGTAAAAAATTTAAAAACAGAGGGTATTTTCATTGTAAAAGTTATGAAAAATGCAGATAAATTGAAAATTCTCTTTGATTCCTGTTCCTTGGCTTCTACAGACCTACAAAACTATTGAAGAGAATGACTTGTTAGAGTTACCTATTAGTTTGCTCTAACAGCACTGCCCACTATGGTAGCCACTAGTGACACATGGCTATTAAATGTAAATTAATCACATTTAAATGAGATTAATATTGTTAGTCACACTAGCCATATTTCAAATGCTCAACAGCCACGTGTTACTATATTGGACAGAGAAGATAAACACATCCATCACTGAAGAAATTTCTACTGAACAGCCCTACTCTAGAATTAAGTCCAGGAAGAGAGCCTGTGGTAGGCAGAATAATGCCCTTCTCCCCCAAGATGTCAGTGCCCTAATCTCTAGCATCTGAAAATGTTAACTAGAGAATAAGAGAATGTGAAGATTTGATTCAATTAAGAATCTTAAAATGGGAAGATTATCCTGGATTATCTGGGTAGGCCCAATGTAATAACAAGGGTTCTTAGAAGAAGTCAGGAGGATCAGAGTCAGAAAAAGATGTGCTGATAGAAACAGAGGGTACAGTGATGTGCTTTGAAGATAAAGGAAGGGGCCTTGAGTCAAAGAATGGAAGTGGCCCCTAGAAGGTGGAAAAGGCAAGGAAACAGATTCTCCCTTAGAGCCTCTAGGAGGAAGGCTGACACCTTGATATTAGGATTTCTGATCTGCAGAACTGTAAGATGATACATTTGCTTTGTTTTAAGCTATTAAGTTTGTGATAATAGCAATAGGAAACATACATATGACAATATGTGTTTCCATTCCCCCCTTTATTAACGTTGTCTCCAATTATTTCTATTATATAGATAGAGCTACAATAACATTTTTCTATATGCAGAAGCTAATATTAGATAGTGAAAAGTGCTACAGAGAAAAATAACCCACTGAAAGTGTTAGGATGTTCAGGTTGGCAGGGATATGTGCAGTGTTATGTTGGTAAATGTTTAACCACTTGCTTTCCAGAAAAAAACAAAATTTGCCAGTTCCCGTGACGTAAATACTTCTACCATGACCAATTTCTAGCAACTGATGTAACGTCACTGAACACAAGAGCTGGGAACATACGTCAGTTTCTGCACACTACTGGATCCGGGTATGTGTGTGCACATGTGTGTTTCTAAGTACATATGTGTGGAGTTCCTATTTTAAATAGAAGGTCTTTGTGATACTGACAGAGACCTGAAAAAGATGATGGAGACACTTATGAAGATGAATGGGGAAAAATATTCTTGGCAGAGGGAATAGTAAGTGTAAACACCTGATGGGGGGGTGGTTGGCATATCTGCTGGATTTCAGGTATGTCTGAGAGCAATCAAGGAGTCTAATATAGCTGGAAGAGAGTGAGCTGCTGAATTGTGGGAGATCAGGTCAAAGAGTTAACTGTATATTCATAGGTTTCTTTGCATTTAGGGGACAGATAACGCTTCATAAGTCATTGTAGGGACTTTTATTTTGAGGGAAATGGAAGGGGATTGGGGAGAAGAGTGACATAATCTGAGTTAAATTTGGCTCTTCTGTTGAGGATAAATAGAAATAGGCTGAGACACAGGAGGGTTTTGCACAATAATCCAAGTGAGAGATGATGGTGGCTTGGCCAAAAGTGATAAGATACTGCAAGTAGAGGGGACAGAATTTGCTGAAAAATTGAATATGGGGGGAAAGAAAGTGAGGAGCCAAGGTTGACTCCAAGATTTTGGCTTGAGTAATTGAAAAGATGAAAGTGTTATCAGCTGTGACTGGGAAGATGGTGGGAGAATCAGTTTGGGGCTACAGGGGTGTATCAAGAGCTAATTTTGAATGTGTTAAATTTAAGATGACTTTAAAAAATTCCAGTTCAATGAAGAATTGGATATACATGTCTGATTAGGGAAGAGAATCAACTGGAGATGTACATTTGGTACTTAAAGCCATGGTACTGGATGGAGGTCATAGAGTGAATGAGTGTAGATAGAGAAGAGAAGAAATCTGAGGACTAAGTCTTGGGATACTCCAGGATTTAGAGATAAAGAACACAAAGAAACCAGAAAAGGAGACTAAAAGGCCATCAGGTAGGAGGAAAACCAAAAGAGAATAGCATCCAATTAAAGAAAATGTTTCTTGGAGGAAACAATCATAAAACCCAACAAATATTCCTGGTTAGTCAAATAAACTGAAGCCTGAGAAATGACCACTGGATTTTAAAGTGTTATTGATCATGTTAACCAAAATAATTTTGGTGGAGAGATAGGTACTAAAGTCTGATTGCAGTGGCTTCAAGAGAGAATGGGAGGAAAGGAATTGGAGACATAAAATTTAGCCAATCCTTTCTAGTTTTTCTGTGAAAAAAATGAAACGGAAGTTGCTAAATATAAGATCCAGAAAGAGTTTTCAAAAGGTTGGAGATATTATAGCATGTGTTTGTGCAGATGAAAAGAAAATTCAGCAAAGAAGGAAAATTCATGAAGCAAAATAGGGGAGACTTGCCAGAGGATGTCCTTAAGAAAGGGAGTGAACTGGGATCTAGGGCACAAGTGGATTAGTTGGCCTTAGACAGATGGTTCATCCGTGGGAGCAGATGGAGACTGATGGGTAGATGTGGTGGTGGGAGCATGTGGAAAGTCTCTATGGGGTGCTTCCATTTTGTTATTAAAACAATGTCATCAACTGAGGGTTAGGATGGGGTAGGGAGTGTAGCGAGACTTGAAGAAGAGAATGGGTGAATGAATGGACTTCAGAAATAGCAAAAGACTGCAGGCAGTACTTAGAGGCTCAATAAAATGGTCATGTATTTACATTGAGACCAGACACAAACTTGCATGTTTTTCTTAAGACAACATCAATGTACAGGTGCAAATACAGAATGAATTGAGATTTTAACATAAGCAGGGTTGGGTTTTTGTCAATTGAGTGTGAGGGAAAAAAAGAGCCTGACTAGAGAGTTAAGGATAAATGCAAGAGGATATTATGGTGATGTACAATAGACCACAGGAAGGAGAATAAAAAATAGATTAAGGTTAGGGACATGGTAGAGACAGAGAGGACAGTGATCCAGTAGCATGTAAGAATTGTTGAAGTGGGGATACTGGAGGAAGTGAGTTCCAGAGATAAGGTTGAAGAGTAAGACAACTGAATTGAGAATATGGAAGGGTATTAGTAATGACAAGGCCTAGTGTATGACCACAGATGTAAATGGCTCATAGGATGAAAGATAAGATTATTGGCAGAGAGGAGATCTTGAAAGTGGGAGGCCAGATAGAAGGATCTATGTGG
The DNA here is from genome assembly GCF_028564815.1 of Eubalaena glacialis. Classification (NCBI taxonomy): domain Eukaryota; kingdom Metazoa; phylum Chordata; class Mammalia; order Artiodactyla; family Balaenidae; genus Eubalaena; species Eubalaena glacialis. The sequence goes on along the minus strand of NC_083727.1, from coordinate 36,404,517 downwards.
ATATTGAAAGCACAACACAACAACTCCTACAGCATTAGTATTAGAGGTAATTACAAATAACATCACAGTGATATCAGAGTGGTCAGACTAACAGTGTTCCAACATGTCTTGAGTACTTGTTAGAAATGCAAATTCTCAAGTCCCATTGAGACCTACTGAACCAAGAAACCAAGGGGTGGTGCTTCAGGTGATGCACGATGACGTCTGAGAACCACTTACAGGGGTAGCACAGAAGATGGAAGAGTTAATTGCTTGGAAAAGAAGGATTCAATGAGGTAGCATTTAAACTACAACATAAGTTATTGCAAGGTTAAATGTAGGGGCCTTAAAATTAAAGGGAGCAGCATTTGTAAAGAAAAGCTTGACTCATGAAAAGACCTCAGATAAGATAACATAAAATTACGTAAAAGTGAAAAACGTTAGCTATTAGTATCAGAAAAGCATGCCTTGCTAGGAAGCCATTGGTTCTTCAAGAATCCTGATGAAACATCATAGACTTCTTTCTATTCATCTACTTTTTCTTTCATTGGTATTAGGCTCAGTAGAGAATGAAAGCTGGGACAGTAAGTGTGGCTGCTTTGGCATACCAACATTTTCCACAATTTCCCAACGTCTCTATCGAACACTGGAGAAATTTTTTCAAAGAGCTAGTGCTAAAGGCTAAAGCCGCAATGCTCTCCCGTCTATGACGTCACGGGGCGCCTACCGAGGGTGTGTTCCATCAACAGCCAGGCGCCGCGGGGGGCGGGGCTTGAGCGTGCTGACGTCACTACCGGGCGCCAGGCGCGCTCAATTGGCGGCGGATTCAAACGTTCCGGCCTGGTCTCAGGGCCTGTAGAAGCGTCGGAGTCGGGGTTCTCGGTGTCCCCGCGGGCGTGAGCTGCAGTACGGCACAGGGAGGACCTAGGAAGCTCAGGCGAGTGGTGCCCGAGCCGGAGGGAGAGGATGGCGCTCTCGACAACAGTCTCGCAGAGGAAGCTGATAAAGCGGAAGGCTCCCCGCGGTTTTCTAAAGCGCGTCTTCAAGCAACGGAAGCCTCACCTCCGTCTGGAGACAAATAGCGACCTACTGGTGAGATTTTGTCCCTTCTAGGACTGGAAGTGGGGCGGAGACAGGGGAAATAACCCCCAGCCTTTATTTCGCCGCCCCCAGCCAATCTAGCTTTCAGGCCTACGTTTGAGGTGTTCGCAGCAAACTGGGCGGGTTTGCCCCAGCCTGGCGTATCAGTTAGTATTCCTGATGCTGAGTTGTTTTGGGGTCCTCTGAAATGTAGATATCCTGACCTTTTTTTACAGGAGGCTATTAGCCACATCAATTTAAGGAGAAAACTAACGTTAAGTTCCTGCTTATAGTTTTTCAATATCGCTATTCAGGAGCACAGTCTGGTACTGTGCTTAGTGTAATTTGCAAAGGTTCGAAAGATACATTTAAAGAAAAATAGATTTTGGAATTCAGGCTGGGTTATTTTCATTTAAATATTGTAAAAGGCATTACTGACATGCCTTTCAAAAGTGCCTTTCTCCTTGCCTTCCTTTCTTCCCCTTCTTTTTACATTGTTAAACAAATATATTGCCGTTTCCTCTACTTTAGCTTATTTACTAAAGAACCCTGACCCCAAAGTTTATTTGTAAGTAGCATGCTCCCAAATGTGAATTCGTTTTCCTAGACAAATAGAACACCTGTTAGTTTAGTTTTCAAGCCCAACCATTAAAAGTTTATCTGACTCATAGTAACTGCAGCATAATGCTCACATGATAAATAACCACAACCAAACCACTGTGTAATATTTCTGTTTTGAAATAAATTAAGAGTTTTTATGTTGAATGCCTGGAATATATATCCCTCTAGCAGAATGAACACTGTTTCCCTAGGTTTAAACCATAGGAGGCACCTCCTGTGGTTTGTTACAAGAGCTCTTTGAGTAAGGAGCCACTACAGGTGGGCACCTAATTTCCCCGAGATCAAGGATAAAGAATTGTGGATAATAAGGATATATGGCATGGAGGGTGGTTTCACAGTACATCATTCCATCTCTTCTTAAGCTACATTGTAACCCCCCCCCCCCCCCCGCCCCACCTCTTTTCTCTACGGCCTCTGCCAGCTCTCTACTGCCTCCCCTAATTTTAGGGTTTCTATTTTTGCTAAATTACTATAGAATTGTCTTCACTTTTCCTTTCTCTGAGCCAAAACAACTTTTTTTTTCCTTGGAAAAGTAGCCCTTCTAATATCTCCTGTCCTTTTTTGTTCCTTTTTTAGACCCTGTAAGAAAAGACAATATATACTGTTTTATTACCCTCCTTCCCCCAAGGTGGTGATTAAGGTGGCACAAGTGAGCTGTATTAAAGTGAAATTGATTTTCAAAAGAATTTTAGGTAATTTATTCTGAAGTTTTCACTGGTGCTGGGGTTCTCTCAGTAAATGGAGGGGGGAGGAAATGTACCTGCTCTAGAATCTGGGAGACTACCGGTTGGTGTAGATTGTTGGGCAGAAATTTCTCAAGTAGTCAGATTCCTCCCACATCCACACTTGCCTGCCCCAAGTGACCCCTGGACAGGAGGACTCTATTGTGGAGTGGGATCCAGGTGGTACAGGAAAGAAGGGGAGGTGAAATTCTAAGCATTTGCAGTGGTAGGGGAATGGAAGTTCTTTTTGCTACCGTCTATTACTAGATTGTATGCTTGTCTTTGGCTTTGATTATTTCTCCTTCACCGTCTTGTATATGCCATGCATCACTCTGGTTTCTTTACTTATGGTTTTCTGCTTGCCATTGGTACTTAATTATCTTACCCAGCAGGTGTCCCACATCATCCATAAACTTCTCTACAATTAAGGTAGTCTGTTTTTTTTTCTGAACTTTGATAGCCGTAAGAGTGTACATCATACAGTTTAGCTACTGGGACCCTGACACTGTTCTCTAAGTTTTATATGTCAGTGTTGTCTCCCAGTGCAGTATGCAGCTTCTTGAGGGGAAGGAACCATACATATCTCCTTTTGTGTCTTCCATTATCTTTAACACAGAACTAATCTACTTTTATGATGTCTTTGCATAAGATATTTCTTCTGTTTGAAGATGTCCTCACTCCACTCTGCTTCTCAAACTTCAGTTATTTCAAAATTCAGTTCAAATGCCTGTTATTCGGTGAAGCCTTCCTTCATGGTCTTAGAAAGGATCAATCTTACCTTCCAATATCATCTACTGTCACACATTTGTCTTTAATTAGGTTTCATTCTCCCATCGGACTGGGAACTTTGAATTGGGAGCTTACTGTATTCCTGGTGTTTAGCATAATACCTTGAACATTCTGAGTGTACAATTAAAGTTGGGAGTGATGATGACTATATGTGGATTGATATTTCTAACATTTTACTTATAACTTCCTTGTGTTACTTCATATTCTTCTGCACTGGCTTTTTATTGTTGTTTTATTTTATGACTTATTTGATTGTATATCACCAGGGCCAATACTGGTGAGTGTATGTTAATCTCAAATTGTTCGGCTTTCTTGTGACTCAGTTTTTAGATTTATCACTAAGGAATATTGTGCAAATATCTGGGTACTTACAGTTTATGTAAAACTCAGAAGTGCTGTGAGGAAGTGGGGAGGAAGTCAGGCTGGCCCAGTCTTTTGGTCACCTGAGACTGTCAAAGGGATACCTCTTTGTAAATTATCTTTTGGTTTACCTTTCAAGCAAGCTGATTTTTTATTTTTCCAAAGTGTAAGTTCTTGATGGAATGGCTTTCAGGATTGAATGTCTAGCTGAAACCATAAAATTTGCTTTTGTTCTGACCATTTAAATTTAAACCTTAGTGCACTTGAGTGACACCACTCAATTAACTGTTTTATTACAGAGAAATAGGTTGTTTAAAAAAAAAAATTCTGACATTAAAAAAAAGTAATATTAATTGAGTATCTATGGTTCATGCCCATGAAGAGTAAAGGACTCAAGCCTCAAAACAGAGTGTGGTTTATTTGGGATTGGCTAAAAAATTTTTCTGCCTAATTTGGGGAGATATGGATGGATCTTTTTCTCATGCAATAATAATTGACTACCTACTGCATATTGGGCCATTGGCTAAAGGTCACTGGGGATATAATGTCTGGGAAGATAGACATGGTTTTGCCCTTATAGTACATTGAAGAAGACAGGTGAGAAATTGCTGCCTAATGTATGTAGCACGTACAGTGATAAGAAGTTCAGGGTGCCATGGATCTATATAACCTTACATATTGGGAGGAATTGGGCTTTTTAGAGAAGTCTATAAACCAGTAGCATGGCTGTAGGCAAACTTGTATTTGAATACTGAAAGAAGTTCAAAAGACCTAGTATAGAACTGAAAGTTGGGAAAGGTGAGAGATGAAATTAGAAAAGCCTAGTCAAGTGGGGTTTAGTATTAAGGAATTTGGAATTTTTCATGAGGCATCTGGAAGATATTTAGCTTTGGAAGTAGAAAATACAGATTAACGGAGGAAATTGAGCCATGTTATGGAGTACTTTTGTTGCAGAAGGAAATGGTATATCATTGGAAGTTTAAAGAAATTTTAAATGACATGGTATAACGTAAAGAATCAGGATTGGGTGATTTAGCTCAGAGTTCTTGTGAGAATTAAACAAGACAGTGCATCAAAAAAGTACCAAAAGAATATCTCCTTCCATAGGTTCTTTATCATGTTAAATTTAAATTCCTAAACTCCTCTGCTTTCCCCAAATATCACTAAAACATTCTTAAACATCTATAACAATCCACTAAAGATTTCCACATAATAATTTAAAGCACCACATTACCTAGTTATTTAACGTTTAGTGAACTGTTGGGGAGAGTTAAGTATTGTGTGTTTTTCTTTAATTTTATTATTTTATACAGCAAGTTCTTATTAGCTATCAGTTTTATACATATTAGTGTATATATGTCAATCCCAATCTCCCAATTCATCCCCGCCCCCGCTTTCCCCCCTTGGTGTCCATACATTTGTTCTCTACATCTGTGTCTCTATTTCTGCCTTGCAAACTGGTTCATCTGTACTATTTTTCTAGATTCCAAATATATGCATTAATATACGGTATTTGTTCTTCTCTTTCTGACTTACCTCACTCTGTATGACAGTCTCTAGGTCCATCCACGTCTCTGCAGATGACCCAGTTTTGTTCCCTTTGATGGCTGGGTAATATTCCATTGTATATATGTACCACATCTTATTTATCCATTCGTCTGTTGGTGGGCATTTAGGTTGCTTCCATGACCTGGCTATTTTAAACAGTGCTGCAATGAACATTGGGGCACATGTGTCTTTTTGAATTATGGTTTTCTCTGGGTATATGCCCAGTAGTGAGATTGCTGGGTCATATCATAATTCTATTTTTAGTTTTTTAAGGAACCTCCATACTGTTCTCCATAGTGGCTGTATCAATTTCCATTCCCACCAACAATGCAAGAGGGTTCCCTTTTCTTTACACCCTCTCCAACATTTGTTGTTTGTAGATTTTCTGATGATGCCCATTCTAACTGGTGTGAGGTGATACCTCATTGTGGTTTTGATTTGCATTTCTCTAATAATTAGTGATGTTGAGCATCTTTTCATGTGCCTCTTGGCCATCTGTTTCTCTTCTTTGGAGAGATGTCTATTTAGGTCTACTGCCCATTTTTTGATTGGGTTGCTTGTGTTTTTAATATTGATCTGCATGAGCTGTTTATATATTTTGGAGATTAATCCTTTGTCCATTGATTGGTTTGCAAATATTTTCTCCCATTCTGAGGGTTGTCTTTTCATCTTGTTTATAGTTTCCTTTGCTGTGCAAAAGCTTTTAAGTTTCGTTAGGTCCCATTTGTTTATTTTTGTTTTGATTTCCATTACTCTAGGAGGTGGGTCAAAAAAGATCTAGCTTTGATTTATGTCAAAGAGTGTTCTTCCTGTGGTTTCCTCGAAGAGTTTTATAGTGTCTGGTCTGGTCTTACATTTAGGTCTTTAATCCATTTTGAGTTTACTTTTGTGTATGGTGTTAGGGAGTGTTCTAATTTCATTCTTTTACATGTAGCTGTCCAGTTTTCCCAGCACCACTTATTGCAGAGGCTGTCTTTTCTCCATTGTATCTCCTTGCCTCCTTTGTCATAGATTAGTTGACCATAGGTGCGTGGGTTGATCTCTGGGCTTTCTATCCTGTTCCCTTGATCTGTATTTCTCTTTTTGTGTCAGTACCGTATTGTCTTGATTACTGTAGCTTTGTAGTATAGTGTGAAGTCAGGGAGTCTAATTCCTCCACCTCTGTTTTTTTCCCTCAAGATTGCTGTGGCTATCCGGGCTCTTTTGTGTCTCCATATAAATTTTAAGATTCTTTGTTCTAGTTCTGTTAAAAAAAAAAAAATGCCATTGGTAATTTGATAAGGATTGCATTGAATCTGTAGATTGCTTTGGGTAGTCATAGTCATAGAAAATAGTCATTTTCACAATATTGATTCTTCCAATCTAAGAACATGGTATATATCCCCATCTGTTTGTGTCATCTTTGATTTCTTTCATCAGTGTCTTATAGTTTTCTGAGAACAGGTTTTTTACCTCCTTAGGTAGCTTTATTCCTAGGTATTTTATTCTTTTTGTTGCAATGGTGAAGGGGATTGTTTCCTTAATTTCTCTTTCTGATCTTTCGTTGTTAGTGTATAGGAATGCAAGAGATTTCTGTTCATTAATTTTGTATCCTGCAACTTTACCAAATGCATTGCTTAGCTCTAGTAGTTTTCTGGTAGCATCTTTAGGATTCTCTATGTATAGTATCATGTCATCTGCAAACAGTGACAGCTTTACTTCTTCTTTTCCGATTTGGGTTCCTTTTATTTCCTCTTCTTCTCTGATTTCTGTGGTTAAAACTTCCAAAACTATATTGAATAATAGTGGTGAGAGTGGACAACCTTGTCTTGTTACTGATCTTAGAGGAAATGGTTTCAGTTTTTCACTGTTGAGAATGATGTTTGCTGTGGGTTTGTCGTATATGGCCTTTATGATGTTGAGGTAGGTTCCCTCTATGCCCACTTTCTGGAGTGCTTTTATTATAAATGGAAGTTGAATTTTGTCAGAAGCTTTTTCTGCATCTTTTGAGATGATCATATGGTTTTTATTCTTCAATTTGTTAATACGGTGTATCACATTGATTTTTTATTGCAGAATCCTTGCATCCCTGGGATAAATCCCACTTGATCATGGTGTATGATCCTTTTAATGTGTTGTCGGATTCTGTTTGCTAGTATTTTGTTGAGGATTTTTGCATCTATATTCATCAGTGATATTGGTCCATAATTTTCCTTTTTTGTAGTATCTTTGTCTGGTTTTGGTATCAGGGTGATGGTGGCCTTGTAGAATGAGTCTGGGAGTGTTACTTCCTCTGCAATTTTTTGGAAGAGTTTGAGAAGGATGGGTGTTAGCTCTTCTCTAAATGTTTGATAGAATTCACCTGTGAAGCCATCTGGTCCTGGACTTGTGTTTGTTGGAAGATATTTAATCACAGTTTCGATTTCATTACTTGTGATGGGTCTGTTTATATTTTCTGTTTCTTCCTGGTTCAATCTTGGAAGGTTGTACCTTTCTAAGAATTTGTCCATTTCTTCCAGGTTGTCCATTTTATTGGCATAGAGTTGCTTGCAGTAGTCTCTTAGGATGCTTTGTATTTCCATGGTGTCCGTTGTAACTTCTCCTTGTTCATTTCTAATTTTACTGATTTGAGTCCTCTCCCTCTTTTTCTTGATGAGTCTGGCTAAAGGTTTATCAATTTTGTTTATCTTCTCAAAGAACCAGCTTTTAGTTTTATTGATCTTTGCTATTGTTTTCTTTGTTTCTACTTCATTTATTTCTGCTCTGATCTTTATGATTTCTTTCCTTCTGCTAACTTTGGGTTTTGTTTGTTCTTCTTTCTCTAGTTCCTTTAGGTTTAAGGTTAGATTGTTTATTTGAGAATTTTCTTTTTTCTTGAGGTAGGATTGTATTGCTATAAACTTCCCTCTTTGAACTGCTTTTGCTGCATCCCATAGGTTTTGGATCGTCATGTTTTGTCATTTGTCTCTAAGTATTTTTTGATTTCCTCTTTGATTTATTCAGTGACCTGTTGGTTATTTAGTAACATATTATTTAGCCTCCATGTGTTTGTGTATTTTATGTTTTTTTCCCTGTAATTGATTTCTAATCTCAAAGCGTTGTGGTCAGAAAGGATGCTTGATATGATTTCAATTTTCTTAAATTTACTGAGGCTTGATTTGTGACCCAAGATGTGATCTATCCTGGAGAATGTTCCGTGTGCACTTGAGAAGAAAGTGGAATGTGCTGTTTTGGGATGGAATAAATATCCATTTATTTATTATAAATATAAATATTCTTATAAATATCAATTTAATCTGGTTGGTCTATTGTGTCATTTAAAACTTGTGTTTCCTTATTAATTTTCTGTCTGGATGATGTGCCCATTGGTGTAGGTGAGGTGTTAAAATCCCCCACTATTATTGTGTTACTGTCAATTTCCTCTTTTATAGCTGTTAGCAGTTGCTTTATGTATTGAGGTGCTCCTGTGTTGGGTGCATATATATTTATAATTGTTATATCTTCTTCTTGGATTGATCTCTTGATCATTATGTAGTGTTCTTCCTTGTCTCTTGCAACATTCTTTATTTTAAAGTCTGTTTTATCTGATATGAGTATTGCTATTCCAGCTTTCTTTTGATTTCCATTTGCATGTAATACCTTTTTCCATCCGCTCACTTTCAGTCTGTTTGTGTCTCTAGGTCTGAAGTGGGTCTCTTGTAGACAGCATATATATGGGTCTTGTTTTTGTATCCATTCAGTGAGCCTGTGTCTTTTGGTTGGAGCATTTAATCCATTTACATTTAAGGTAATTATTGATATGTATGTTCCTATTACCATTTTCTTAATTGTGTTGGGTTTGTTTTTGTAGGTCCTTTTCTTCTCTTGTGTTTTCCACTTAGAGAAGTTCCTTTAGCATTTGTTGTAGAGCTGGTTTGGTGGTGCTGAATTCTCTTAGCTTTTGCTTTTCTATAAAGCTTTTGACTTCTCCATCGAATCTGAATGAGATCCTTGCTGGGTAGAGTAATCTTGGTTGTAGCTTTTTCTTTTTCCCTTTCATCACTTTAAATATATCGTGCCACTCTCTTCTGGCTTGTAGAGTTTCTGCTGAGAAATCAACTGTTAACCTTATGGGGGTTCCCTTGCATGTTATTTGTTGTTTTTCCCTTGTTGCCTTTAATAATTTCTCTTTGTCTTTAATTTGTGTCAGTTTGATTACTATGTGTCTCAGGGTGTTTCTCCTTGGGTTTATCCTGCCTGGGAGTCTCTGTGCTTCCTGGATTTGGGTGGCTATTTCCTTTCCCATGTTAGGGAAGTTTTCCACTATAATCTCTTCAAATATTTTCTTGGGTCCTTCCTCACTCTCTTCTCCTTCTGGAACCCGTGTAATGTGAATGTTGTTACGTTTAATGTTTTCCCAGAGATCTCTTAGGGTGTCTTCATTTCTTTTCATTCTTTTTTCTTTATTCTGTTCCATGGCAGTGAATTCCACCATTCTTTTTCCAGGTCACTTATCTGTTCTTCTGCCTCAATTATTCTGGTATTTATTCCTTCTAGTTATTGTATTGTTCATCTCTGTTTGTTTGTTCTTTAATTCTTCTAGGTGTTTGTTCTTTAATTCTTCTAAACCTTTGTTAAACATTTCTTGCATCTTCTCAATCTTTTCCTCCATTCTTTTTCCGAGGTCCTGGCTCATCTTCACTATCATTATTCTGAATTCTTTTTTTGGAAGGTTGCCTATCTCCACTTCATTTAATTGTTTTTCTGGGGTTTTATCTTGTTCCTTCATCTGGTACATAGTCCTCTGCCTTTTCATTTTGTCTCTGTTTCTGTGACTGTGGTTTTCACTCCACAGTCTGCAGGATTTTAGTTTCTTGCTTCTGCCAAGTGTTATGTATTAATTAATTGTTCTCACTGCAAAGAGTGTGTACTATTATATAAATGGTCAAATAAATTGTATGTTAAAGAGACTAATTGGACCTAGGTTGGTAGTGACTTCAGGCACATGGCAGAAGCAATGGATAGAGATGTTACCAGTAATTGAAATAAAAGAGCACTAGATGTGATACTAGAGGGAGAAATGAGATACGACTGCAACTCACTTTACATTCTCTCTTGCTTGGGTTTGAGTTCTACTTCAGCTGTTTTCAAGCTATATATTTATGCATATAGAATGAGTAGCCCTTTTTGGTTAGGGTAGTGAATTTTGAGTAAAATATTTAGCAAAATGTATATATTGAAATAGTGAGGTTAAATAATGATATATGTACACATATATTATGGTACATGTATATGTTTTGCTAATATGTAGAAGTTGTTTCTATAAGAATATGCAAGAAGCTGGCAACCATAGTTGACTGGGGGATGATGTGGAAGAGAGACTTACTTTTGTCAGTCTATCCTTTTGCAGACTTTTTGCTTTGTATTTTGAAATACCTATTGGTTCACAAGAAGTGGCAAAAATAGTAGAGAATTCCCCTTACCTTTTATGCAGCTTCCCACAATGCTAATATCTTATATAACTACAGTTCTTTGTGGACTTTGGAATTTTGTATTGTCTGCTTATTTTATGTAGTTTAAGGCTACTTTTTATGAAATTTTAAGATTATTAATAGTAGATATGATTATTTTGATGTTGGAAGACAAGTAACTTGACCTTTGTATATAAATGCGATAAACTTTTAAAATTTCAATTATTAACATGTTTTTGATTAGATATTTCAAATTAAATATCTGGTTACAAAATCTTTATACCTTGGATTGTAGAATGAGAGATGACTAGCCTTAAGTACAATATTTGATATGTTTTTTTAATTTGGGGGAAATTTTAAATTACATTGGAAACTTAAATTTAGTTGGAATGGGAAACAGGAATATTTTTTCTTAATAGAGACCTACCTAAGTTTTGATATAATGATCCTTTAGAGTAATGTTATTGTCTGTAGCCTTTGGTCACTTTTACATAGACTTGTTTCATGTATTGTAATAACTAAGTCTCTTTTTTATGGAATCTTAAGATGGACATATATTAAACTGAATTCTGTTACTTTAAATAAAGGTTAATTGATGTAATCACAGTAGTAAATAGTACAGCATTAAAATTGGGGATATTCTTTTTATTTTTATTTTTTTATTTTTTTTAATTTTTTATAAATTTATTTATTTTTACTTATTTATTATTTTGGCTGTGTTGGGTCTTCATAGCTGCGCGCGGCTTTCTCTAGTTGCTGCGAGCAGGGGCTACTCTTCGTTGCGGTACGTGGGCTTCTCATTGTGGTGGCTTCTCTTGTTGTGGAGCATGGGCTGTAGAGCGCGCGGGCTTCAGTAGATGCAGCGCTTGGGCTCAGTAGTTGTGGCTTGTGGGCTGTAGAGTGCAGGCTCAGTAGTTGTGGCTCACGGGCTTCGTTGCTCCATGGCGTGTGGGATCTTCCCAGACCAGGGCTTGAACCCGTGTCCCCTGCATTGGCAGGTGGATTCTTAACCACTGCGCCACCAGGGAAGCCCGGGGATATTCTTTTTAAAAGTCATTATTTCCAAACATCAGTATTTGAGCTTAAAAATCCTTTTGCATTTTCTCTTTTAAAGGTGCATCTGAACTGTTTACTCCTTGTTCATCGATTAGCAGAAGAGGCTCGGACAAATGCTTGTGAGAATAAGTGTGGAGTCATTAAAAAGGAGCATGTACTGGCTGCAGCAAAGGTAAGATCTGAATTTCTTTTCTTGAGCACAGTTGCCTTAAAACACCACCTAGTTCGTCACCTCTGCCTGGTTTAGATTCCTTATTCAGTTTTGTTGACTGAGTTGATGCTTGGCTTTTCACGGGTTTTAATTACAGGTTAGATTTTTTTTTATTATGTACATTATGGATTTCTGATGGAAAGATTCATGGCCATTGCTTTATTGCCATTTAGGGGAAAATGAATGTTTGACTGCTAATCTGTGAGATATGTAGTAGCCTATATATAGCTGAGAAGGTTTATTACCTTGAAATTTATCAAAACTTTCTTCTTGATCATTTTAAGTTTAGCTAATGATTTTTCTACATTTGTTTTGAGATTTGAGTGACTTCTTAATCATATTGCTTATATAACCAGAGAAGATTGCTTCTTACTGATATTTCTGTATAACGCAATAGTATGATGCCTAGGGTAGAGTTTTTTCCATATATGTTCCCAAGATTATTTTCACTTGATGTTAATAGATGCCCCAATAGGAAAGGCTTCTGGGGTCAGATAAGTTTATATAACCTAACATACTATACCTCCTTGAATAGTCACAATGTTACGCATAGAGAGCTTGTTTCTGTAAGAATATGCAAGAAATTGGCACATGGTTGACTGGAGGATGATGTGAGAGAGAGACTTATTTTTGACAGTTTACCTCTTTATAGGCTTTTTTGTTTAACATTTAATATTTTTGAAATAATTATAGACTCACAGAAGGTGCAAAAATAGTATAGAGAGTTCCACTGTACCTTATCCAACTTCCCACAACGGTAATGTCTTTATATAACTATAGTTATGTAAAGTTATGAAAGGTTATGAGAAATATACCAGTAATTTGTTGAACTCTGTTTAATTTAGCATTTTGTAAATTTGGGTGTCTAATATACTTAGAATTTTGTAAATTCATTTGAGTACATAGTATTCTTTTGCAGTCCCTATACTAACTTCTGGTAGAACAGAGAAGTACTGGCCTAGGGTATAAACCTATTTGGTGACCTCTGTGGAAGCCTAGAAATGGGCATGCCTTGGCATTTTTTAAGGGGCTTTAAATTCTCTTACAACTATAAACATTTCAACAAGTTTCTGTACTATTAAAGTTGATATAAGTGCTTTCTGCAGGTAAAGCAAGGCTTAAGAACTTGAAGAGTGTATGTGTGTGTCTTAAATTTAGGGTTGGTTTGTTTTTATTAATGAATTATAAGTGTACTTACCTGAAAGTAGGTAAGTTCTTTAAAATATTTTTGGATATATTCTGGTCTCTAATGTTCCTTGTCTTTTACAACTTAAGACCTCATTTTGTTTAATTTCTCTTATGGGCTTCATGTCTTAAAAATTATCTACCTAACAAGCTTTTCAGCTTGAGATGACTAGTCTTGGTCTCTGATATAATTCCAGCCTAAATAAAAGAAATTAGGTGTTGCAGTGGATTTGTATTGCTTTATAGTTGTTAAATGCCTGATTCATAATAGGATTTTCAGGTTTTGGAACATTCCTTAACTCCCCGAATTACTAAATTGTCTATAAACCTCAAGTTGGGAGCCATTAATCTGGACACTTTTGGCACAATTGAAGAAATTAACATCTAGAAGTGACTATTATAAAACCAGATTTTGAGAATCTAGGCATGTTTCACATTCTTTGAGAGAATTATACTATTTTAGAGAAGTCTAAAACCGTTTATAAGGCAAAAGATTCCCTAATCACATTCCAAATTGGGTTTTATAAATTCAGAGACTTGCATACTATACACATAGGACTTTTAAACTTTTTGTTGAGGAATTGTGTTTTATTTGGCATAGGTATAATATGAATCTTCATTTTCTCCCCCTCACAGGTAATTCTAAAGAAGAGCAGAGGTTAGAAGTCAAAGAACACATTTTTGAAAATTATATGATGTATTATTTTAGGTGGTAACAGATCGTGAAAGCACTTTTTATATAGCAGTTAATATTGTGTATTAAAATATTGGCTAGCTGAAGGATGTGTGTGTTTGTATGTTTTTTGCTGGTATTGAAATATCTCAAGTATACACATAGAGCTATATAAGCTTTGTTTTTGAGGAATTGTTTCATTTTAAGTGGCCTTTAGTTCACGCTACTTCCCTTTTTGTTGGTATTGCAGATGTTTTACGTATCAAAAATGAAATCTTAGTGTGTGAAGTAGCTTGAAGAGATGTATTTCTTAGAATTAAGTTTAGAAGTATTTAGATTTAGCCACAGTTAACAATGGAATCAATTTAATCTCTGAAGGAACACAATGTGCAGTCAAATCTAGGTGTATCTTAAATATTTTAACTGTTTAATGCCTTTGCATAAGCAATGCAGTCTACTTTTATTTAGACCAATACTGTAATAATATAATTTCTCAACTGTAAACACCAGCAGGGTGTTTTCAAAAACCTATTTCCCTCCAAAACCAAAAAAAAAAAATTACAGAGCAAATTGACTTATTTTCTTCAACTCACACAGATTTAATAGATGGGCATTTGTTTCCCCCCCAAGAAATTTTTTAGAAGTTTATCGCATATCATCTAATAGTTGTGTTTTTAACTTTTTATTTTGAAATAATTATAGATTGCAACTTGAAGTTGCAAAAATAGTACAGAGAGGTCCACATGTACTCTATATCCAGTTTTCTCCCAGTGCCTACATCTTAAATAATTACAGTATAATATCAAAACCAGGAATTTGACTTGGTACAGTGTGTGTATAATTCTGTCCCATTTTAGTACATTTGGAGATCTGTGTAACCACCACTACAGTCAAGATACAGAATTATTTCATCATCACAGACTTCTCCATCTTGCTGTTCTTTCATAAATTACACCCAGCTCCCCACGTCCACTGCACACACAACACTCCCCTTCCTATTCCCACCATCCCTAAGCCGTGGCAACCACTAAACTGTTCTCCATGTCTATAATTTTGCCATTGTGATGCAATCATACAGGTTATGACTTTTGGGAATTTGCTTTTTTCACTTAGCATAACTCTCTTGATCCTCCAAGTTGTTGCATGTAGCAATTTGTTCCTTTTTATTACTGAGTCGTCATATTCCATGGTATTTATGTACCACAGTTTGTACAGCTATTTACTCATTGAGGGATATTTTGATTATTTCTAGTTTTTGGCTATCACAAATAAAGCTGTTGTGAACAGTTGTGTACCAGTTTTTATACAGTTTTCATTTCTCTGGGGAAAATGCCCAGGAATGTGATTGCTGGGTTTAATGGTAAGTATGTGTTTAGTTTTTCAAAAAGAAATGGCCAAAGTATTTTCCAGAGTGGCTGTACCATTTTGTATTCCCATTAGCAGTTTATGAGAGAGTTATTTTTTTCTCCTTCTCATGAACATTTGGTATTATTTTTTAATTTAGCTATTCTGCTACGAATGTCTCATCATGGTTCTTAATTTACATTTCCCTAATGGCTAATGATGTTGCACATATTTTCATATGTTTGTCATCCATTTTTTCTCTTTAGTAAAATGTTTCTTCATTTCTTTTGCCCATTTTCTATTTGTTTTTCTAATGTTGAATTTTGAGAGTTCTCTAGGTATAGGTCTTTGGTCAGACATGTGGTTTGCAAATGTTTTCTTCTATTCTGTAGCTTGCCTTTTATCCTTTAACAGTATCTTTCGAAGGTCAATGATTTTCACTTTTGATGAGGTCCAATTTATTTTTTATTTATTTATTTTCATGCTGTTGGTGTCATGTTTAAGAACTCTTCACCAAGCCCTACATCTTACAGATTTTCTCCTGTATTATTTTTTAAATTTACCCTTTTTTGTTGTTATTGCAGTTTTTTTTTAAACATCTTTATTGGAGTATAATTGCTTACAATGTTGTGTTAGTTGCTGCTGTGTAACAAAGTGAATCAGCTATATGTATACATATATCCCCATATCCCCTCCCTCTTGTGTCTCCCTCCCACCCTCCCTATCCCACCCCTCTAGGTGGTCACAAAGCACCGAGCTGATGTCCCTGTGCTATGTGGCTGCTTCCCATTAGCTATCTGTTTTACATTTGGTAGTGTATATATGTCAATGCCACTCTCTCACTTGGTCTCAGCTTACCATTCCCCGTCCTCGTGTCATCAAGTCCATTCTCTACGTCTGCATCTTTATTCCTGTCCTGCCCCTAGGTTCTTCAGAACCTTTTTTTTTTTTTTTTTAGATTCCATATATATGTGTTAGCATACGGTATTTGTTTTTCTTTTTCTGACTTACTTCACTCTGTATGACAGACTCTAGATCCATCCACCTCACTACAGATAACTCAATTTCGTTTCTTTTTATGGCTGAGTAATATTCCATTGTATATATGTGCCACGTCTTCTTTATCCATTCATCTGTCAGTGGACACTTAGGTTGCTTCCGTGTCCTGGCTATTGTAAATAGTGCTGCAGTGAACATTGTGGTACGTGACTCTTTTTGAATTATGGTTTTCTCAGGTATATGCCCAGTAGTGGGATTGCTGGGTCATATGGTAGTTCTATTTTTAGTTTTTTAAGGAACCTCCATACTGTTCTCCATAGTGGCTGTATCAATTTACATTCCCACCAACAGTGCAAGAGGGTTCCTTTTTCTCCACACCCTCTCCAGCATTTATTGTTTGTAGATTTTTTTGATGATGACCATTCTGATCGTTGTGAGGTCATTGTGGTTTTGATTTGCATTTCTCTAATGATTAGTGATGTTGAGCATCCTTTCATGTGTTTGTTGGCAATCTGTATATCTTCTTTGGAGAAATGTCTATTTAGGTCTTCTGCCTATTTTTGGATGGGGTTGTTTGTTTTTTTGATATTGAGCTGCATGAGCTGCTTGTATATTTTGGAGATTAATCCTTTGTCAGTTGCTTCATTTGCAAATATTTTCTCCCATTCTTAGGGTTGTCTGTTCATCTTGTTTATGGTTTCCTTCGCTGTGCAAAAGCTTTTAAGTTTCATTAGGTCCCATTTGTTTATTTTTGTCTTTATTTCCATTTCTTTGGGAGGTGGGTCAAAAAGGATCTTGCTGTGATTTATGTCATAGAGTGTTCTGCCTATGTTTTCCTCTAAGAGTTTGATAGTGTCTGACCTTACATTTAGGTCTTTAATCCATTTTGAGTTTATTTTTGTGCGTGGTGTTAGGGAGTGTTCTAATTTCATTTTTTTTACATGTAGCTGTCCAGTTTTCCCAGCACCACTTATTGAAGAGGCTGTCTTTTCTCCATTGTATATTCTTGCCTCCTTTATCAAAAATAAGGTGACCATATGTGTGTGGGTTTATCTCTCAGCTTTCTGTCCTGTTCCATTGATCTATATTTCTGTTTTTGTGCCAGTACCATACTGTCTTGATTACTGTAGCTTTGTAGTATAGCCTGAAGTCTGGGAGCCTGATTCCTCCAGCTCCATTTTTCTTTCTTAAGATTGCTTTGGCTATTTGGGGTCTTCTGTGTTTCCATACAAATTGTGAAATTTTTTGTTCTAGTTCTGTGAAAAATGCCATTGGTAGTTTGATAGGGATTGCACTGAACCTGTACATTGCTTTGGGTAGTATAGTCATTTTCACAATGTTGATTCTTCCAATCCAAGAACATGGTATATCTCTCCATCTGTTTGTATCATCTTTAATTTCTTTCATCAGTGTGTTATAGTTTTCTGCATACAGGTCTTTTGTCTCCTTAGGTAGGTTTATTCCTAGGTATTTTATTCCTTTTGTTGCAGTGGTAAATGGGAGTGTTTCCTTAATTTCTCTTTCAGATTTTTCATCATTAGTGTATAGGAATGCAAGAGATTTCTGTGAAGTCATTTTGTATCTTGCTACTTTACCAAATTCATTGATTAGCTCTAGTAGTTTTCTGGTAGCATCTTTAGGATTCTCTATGTATAGTATCATGTCATCTGCAAACGGTGACAGTTTTACTTCTTCTTTTCCGATTTCGATTCCTTTTATTTCTTTTTCATCTCTGATTGCTGTAGCTAAAACTTCCAAAACTATGTTGAATAATAGTGGAGGAAGTGGGCAACCTTGTCTTGTTCCTGATCTTAGTGGAAATGGTTTCAGTTTTTCACCATTGAGAATGATGTTGGCTGTGGGTTTGTCATATATGGCCTTTATTAAGTTGAGGTTACTTCTGTCTGTGCCCACTTTCTGGAGAGTTTTTATTATAAATGGGTTTTGAATTTTGTCAAAAGCTTTTTCTGCATCTATTGAGATGATCATATGGTTTTTATTCTTCACTTTGTTAATATGGTGTATCACATTGATTGATTTGCGTATATTGAAGAATCCTTGCATTCCTCAGTAAAGTGGGATAAAACCACTTGATCATGGTGTATGATCCTTTTAATGTGCTGTTGGATTCTGTTTGCTAGTATTTTGTTCAGGATTTTTGCATCTATGTTCATCAGTGATATTGGACTGTAGGTTTTTTTTTTTTTTTTTTTGGTGACACCTTTGTCTGGTTTTGGTATCAGGGTGATCGTGGTCTCATAGAATGAGTTTGGGAGTGTTTCTCCCTCTGCTATATTTTGGAAGTGTTTGAGAAGGATAGGTGTTAGCTCTTCTCTAAATGTTTGATAGAATTCACCTGTGAAGCCATCTGGTCCTGGGCTTTTGTGTGTTGGAAGATTTTTAATCACAGTTTCAATTTCAGTGCTTGTGATGGGTCTGTTTATATTTTCTGTTTATTCCTGGTTCAATCTTGGAAGGTTATACCTTTCTAAGAATTTGTCCATTTCTTCCAGGTTGTCCATTTTATTGGCATAGAGTTGCTTGTAGTAATCTCTCATGATCCTTTGTATTTCTGCAGTATCAGTTGTTACTTCTCGTTTTTCATTTCTAATTCTGTTGATTTGAGTCTTCTTCCTTTTTTTTCTTGATGAGTCTGTCTAATGGTTTATCAATTTTGTTTATCTTGTCAAAGAACCAGCTTTTAGTTTTATTGATCTTTGCTATTGTTTCCTTCATTTCTTTTTCATTTGTTTCTGATGTGATATTTATGATTTCTTTCTTCTGCTAACTTTGGATTTTTTTTTTAAAAGGAATTCCTTTATTTTTATTATTTATTTATTTATTTATTTTTAGCTGTGTTGGGTCTTCGTTTCTGTGCAAGGGCTTTCTCTAGTTGTGGCAAGCGGGGGCCACTCTTCATCGCGGTGTGCAGGCCTCTCACTATCGCGGCCTCTGTCGTTGCGGAGCACGGGCTCCAGATGCGCAGGCTCAGTAGTTGTGGCTCACGGGCCCAGTTGCTCCGCGGCATGTGGGATCTTCCCAGACCAGGGCTCGAACCTGCGTCCCCTGCATTGGCAAGCGGACTCTCAACCACTGCGCCACCAGGGAAGCCCTGGGGTTTTTTTTTTGTTCTTCTCTAATTGCTTTAGGTGTAAGGTTAGGTTGTTTATTTGGGATTTTTCTCGTTTCTTGAGGTAGGATTGTATTGCTATAAACTTCCCTCTTAGAACTGCTTTTGCTGCATCCATAGTTTTTGGGTCGTCATGTTTTCATTGTCATTTGTTTCTAGGTATTTTTTGATTTCCCCTTTGATTTCTTCAGTGATCTCTTGATTATTTCATAGCGTATTGTTTAGCCTCCATGTGTTTGTATCTTTTACATTTTTTCCTGTAATTGATATCTAGTCTCATAGCGTTGTGGTCGGAAAAGATACTTGATATGATTTCAATTTTCTTAAATTTACCAAGGCTTGATTTGTGACCCAAGATATGATCTGTCTTGGAGAATGTTCTATGAGCACTTGAGAAGAAAGTGTATTCTATTGTTTTTGGATCGAATGTTCTATAAATATCAATTAAGTCCATCTTGTTTAATGTATCATTTAAAGCTTGTGTTTCTTTGTTTATTTTCATTTTGGTTGATCTGTCCATTGGTGAAAGTGGGGTGTTAAAGTCAACTACTATTATTGTGTTACTGTCGATTTCCCTTTTTATGGCTCTTAGCATTTGCCTTATGTATTGAGGTACACCTATGTTGGGTGCCTAAATATTTACAATTGTTATATCTTCTTCTTGATTTGATCCCTTGATCATTATGTAGTGTCCTTCTTTGTCTCTTGTAACATTCTTTATTTTAAAGTCTATTTTGTCTGATTTGAGAATTGCTACTCCAGCTTTCTTTTGACTTCCATTTGCATGGAATGTCTTTTTCCATCCCCTCACTTTCAGTCCGTATGTGTCCCTCGGTCTGAAGTGGTTCTGTTGTAGGCAGCATACATACAGGTCTTGTTTTGTATCCATTCAGCCAGTCTGTGTCTTTTGGATGGAACATTTAATCCATTTACTTTTAAGGTAATTATCAATATGTATGTTCCTATTACCATTTTCTTAATTGTTTTGGGTTTGTTATTGTAGGTCTTTTCCTTCTCTTGTTTCCTACGTAGAGAAGTTCCTTTAGCATTTGTTGTAAAGCTGGTTTGGTGGTGCTGAATTCTCTTAGCTTTTGCTTGTCTGTAAAGATTTTAATTTCTCTTTTGAATCTGAATAAGACCCTTGCTGGGTAGAGTAATCTTGGTTGTACGTTTTTCCCTTTCATCACTTTAAATATGTCCTGCCACTCCCTTGTGGCTTGTAGAGTTTCTGCTGAAAAATCAGCTGTTAACCTTATGGGGATTCCCTTGTATGTTATTTGTTGTTTTGCCCTTGCTGCTTTTAATATTTTTTCTTTGTATTTAATTTTTGATAGTTTGATTAATATGTGTCTTTGTGTGTTTCTTCTTGGATTTATTCTGTATGGGACTCTGAGCTTCCTGGACTTGATTGACTCTTTCCTTTCCCATATTAGGGTAGTTTTCGACTATAATCTCTTCATATATTTTCTCAGTCCCTTTCTTTTTCTCTTCTTCTTCTGTGACCCCTATAATTCAAATGTTGGTGTGTTTAGTGTTGTTCCAGCGGTCTCTGAGACCGTCTTCATTTCTTTTTTCCTTCTTCTCCTCTGCGGTAGTTATTTCCACTATTTTATCTTTCAGGTCGTTTATCCGTTCTTGTGCCTCAGTTATTCTGCTATTGATCCCTTCTAGAGAATGTTTAATTTCATTTCTTGTGTTGTTCATCGTTGTTTGTTTGCTGTTTAGTTCTTCTAGGTCCTTGTTAAACGTTTCTTGTATTTTCTCCATTCTATTTCCAAGATTTTGGATCATCTTTACTACCATTATGCTGAATTCTTTTTCAGGTAGACTGCCTATTTCCTCTACCTTTGTTTGGTCTGGTGGGTTTTTACCTTGCTCCTTCATCTGCTGTGTATTTCTCTGTCTTCTCATTTTGCTTAACTTACTGTGTTTGGGGTCTCCTTTTCACAGCCTGCAGGTTCATAGTTCCCGTTGTTTTTGGTTTCTGCCCCCAGTGGGTAAAGTTGGTTCATGGGTTGTGTAGGTTTCCTGGTGGAGGGGACTGGTGCCTGTGTTCTGGTGGATGAAGCTGGCTCTTGTCTTTCTGGTGGGCAGGACCACGTCCGGTGGTGTGTTTTGGTGTGTCTGTGAACTTAGTATGATTTTTGACAGCCTCTCTGCTAATGGGTGGGGTTGTGTTCCTGTCTTGCTAGTTTGGCATGGGGCGTCCAGCACTGTAGCTTGCTGGTTGTTGCGTGAAGCTGGGTCTTAGCATTGAGACGAGATCTCTGGGAGAGGTCTCGCCAATTGATACTACGTAGGGCTGGGGGGTCTCTGGTGGTCCAGTGTCCTGAACTTGGCTCTCCCACCTCAGAGGCTCAGGCTTGACATCTGGCTGGAGCACCAAGACCCTGTCAGCCACATGGCTGCTGGTCTTGGAGAGTCACCCTGGAGAGACTGGGGGTGGCTGTGGCTTACTCTGGGGACACAAACACTAGCCTAGTGGCAGCCACAGTCAGAAGCTCCTTCTACCCTCCTGTATTATATTTTTACAAGTTTCATAGTTTGTTTTACATTTAAATCCCTCATTATTCAGCTGTTCCAGCACCATGTTGAAAAGAGTATCTTTCCTCTTTTGAATTTTTTCTGTACTTCTTTTACAAATATGTCAATCATAGTTGTGTGGGTTATTCCTAGGTTCTCTGTTCCCCTGATTTGTTTTAGTCGCTCCACCAATAATACGTAGTCTTTATTACTGTGGCTATACAATCAGTCCTGAAATTCGGTAGAATAATTCCTCTCACTTGATTCTTTTTCAGAATCGTTTTGGCTCTTCTAGTTTCTTTGCCTTTTGCATACATTTTAGAATAATCTTGTTTGTATTTACCAAAGAACCTTGCTGGAATTTTGATAGGAGTTGCATTAAACCTGTATATCAATTTGGGGAGAATTAGCATCTTTATGCTATGTTGAGTCTTTCAACAATGAATAAAATAATGAAAAAATGAAAAAGGAAGTTCACTATGTCATTATTTTAGGGTAGGTCTGTTGGTGACAGATTTTTGTTTCTTTCTCTGAGAATGTCTTGATTTCTCTTCATTCTGAAGCGTATTTTCACTGGATAAAGGATCCTGCTTTATAACTTCTTTTAGCACTTAAAAAATGTATCACTTCCTTCTGGCTTTCATGCTTTTTGATGAAAAATCTGTTGTAATTTAAAATGTTTTTCTTGTGTAGTTAATGCATTGTTTCTCTGGCTACTTTCAAGAATTTTTTTTTTTCCTGTCTTTAGCAGTTAGAAGTTTGGCTACGATGTGTTTTGGCATAGATCTTCTTTGGGTATATCCTATTTGGAGGTGACTCTGAATCTGTGTTTGTTTTTTGCCAAATTTGGGGAATTCTCAGGCATTGCTTTTTTTTGGAATACCTTTAGCCCATCATCTTTTTCCTCTCCTTCTGGGTCTCTGATGACACAAATGTAAGATTTTTTTTTTTTTAAATCCACAAAGTCCTGGAGCCTGGGTTTTTTTGTTTTGGTCTATTTTCTGTTGTTCTGATTGGATAATTTGTATGTTCTATTTTCTAGTTCACTGATTATTTCTTCTGTCTTCCATATTATGCCTTTGATTTATTGAGGGTTTTTTTTCAGTTATTATAATTTTTAGTTCTCAAAGTTCCATTTGTTATATCTTTTATATCTTTGCTGTACTATCACAGATTTTCTTACACCATTCTGGTGGATGAAACCACTGCCTTGTTACTGCTGTTGGGAGTAGAAGTCCATGTTCTCCACTGAGCCTCTGACAACCAGCAGTGAGGATGGAGGGGGCTCTCTCTCCTTGTTGCTGCTGGGCAGAAGTGGGAGTTCAGGCTCTCCACTAGACCTTTGCTGGTACCATCCTGGTTGGGCCACTTTGTTACTGCTACATACCTGTATTCCACTGATGTTGTGGGGGGGGTGGCCATGTTACCCCTGAGCAATGGTGAAAAGTCCCCACTCCACTAGTTTCTGATACCACCCAATCGGGAGGGGAATGGACAACTCCTTGTTTTACCACATCATGAGAGTAGAATACCGGACTTCATGTTGTCTTTGCTGAAACTGTGAGGGTATGTGCTTGTTACCGCTGAGTGGTGAAAATGCTGCCTCTCTGGTAGGTCTCTGATACTTCCGAACAAGGGAAGGATGGGGTGCCTTGTTACTGCTGGGTGTGGATGAAATTCCTAGTTTCCCATTTGGCTGCTCTTATACCACCCTGGTAGGGGGGTTGAGAGTGCATCATTATGGCCTGGCAAGAGTAAAAATCTAAGCTCTCTGCTTGACCATTGCTGATGGGGGTGTGGAGTAGGGGCTGCAGTTTTTATCTGGTGTTTGGTTGGAATAAAGTGGTTATTGTCTGAAAATGTTTTGTCTTGTTAGGATGCCCCTTGTTCTTTGGTTAGAGTAGATTTGGGGGGGCGCTTTTGTTTTCCCCCTCTTGTCTGTGGCCTTTGGCGTTTCTAAGTTGCCAGCTTTTCTAGTATCCAGTCTGATATAGGAAAAAAAACAAGAAGAAAACCCAGGGAGCTCAGCATTGTATTTTTCCTTTGGTCCTAAGTTTGTAGCTAGTCCTCTGTCTTGACTTATATTACATATATATATATATGTTTACTCTATCTTCTTGAAAAATAGGAGTCCTAATAGTTATTTAAGTAAAGACTTCAATGAAGTTACCAATAGCTAAGTAAAATATTTTATTCTTAATATTATGAATGGAAAAAAATTCATCTGCTTGAAAATTGTCACATAAAATGATCTCATTAACCCCAGTGCCAGTTTGGAATTTGTCAGAGTTTTATAGTATACCTTTGGCCCTGATGAATGCCAGAATACCCAAAAGTACTGCTTTTGTGGTTGGTAGATAGGCTTGAGAATGCTAATTAATGATTCACAAATCCATTTAGATTTATTTTGGATCTAATCCCACCTAGAATTTTAATATTAGAATAGATAATTCTTAGTATCATTAATATTTAAATCATTGCTTGCTAGGTAAATCAGAATTTTGTCCTGCTTAACTTGTAATTTGTGTTCTGGTTTCCTCAGAGTTTTGAAGTATTCTGAAAAGTGCCCAAAATGGAGTTCGCTCTTGATTTTATTTAATGATGATATGTTGAATAAAATCATTTTTTTTGGAATTACATAATTATAATTGTTTAGCACAATTTGGAAATATAAAATGAAAGTTCTAGGATATCCTATTATAAGGAGATTGAGATTCTTGAAATGTACTTACAAAATAATTTCCCTTTGAGATTAACTGAAACTTTTTTCTTTGGAAAATTGGGTCCTCCAACTGTTAAGCAGCTTTGGCTTGCTCATTTTGATATTCTTTATGTTGGAAAATGCCTCAACCCTTCCCAGCATTATTTATTTTCCTCTGTTGTACTGTCTGGTGTGCATTGGCAGATGTAGAAACCTACCACCAGCTTGAAGTAGGAATTTATCTTATACATTTAAAAAAAAATGTGCCTAGCATCCAGTACATAGTTGACTAGCATTTCTCTTCCTCTATTGTCCAGCACATGGCTTGGAACACATAAGTTCTTTGAAGGAACGTATCACATTTTATAATATAAATTAGTGGGAAATTGTATTTATCCTCCTATCCATTTGGGGGGGAACATATCTCTTTCAGGTACAATTGTAATTCTTTGAATGCCTCCCACTTCACATGTTTAAGTTCCTTAAAACCCAACTTACCACCTCCTTAGTAAGCCTTCTCAAATCTATCCATTGAATTCCTATAGCGCTCCTTTATTTAAGGCATGCATCATTTTTGTTGTACTAGTAAACTAGTGTGTACAGGACATACAGAAACAAAGCTGTAGGCAAGATAAGGTGAACCTTAACTCCGGTTATTTTATTAATGTGTGCAAATCTGAACTCAACCTCTCCCTCAAACCCTTTATTTCCCGTTGCACTGCATGATGTTGTCATTCTTGCAGTTATCTAAACTAAAAACCTGAGATTTATCCTTGACTCATTCTCCTTCAAAGTCATCTGTCTCCTTCCCTTATTCAACCAAATAGGTCACCAAGATCTGACTTTGAATCTTAAGTCTGTTCCTACCTCTTTCCATCCCCACCACTTCATTTCAGACTCTTCATTCAGTATCTAATACAGGAAATATGTACCTAACACCTGCATTATTACAGCATCCTATGTGGTATCCTTGACTCTAGTTTCCTACCCTACCTTCATCCAGTCTCTAGTCCATCTCCACAGTATTGGAATTGTCTTTCAATAAAATGTAAACCCAATCATGTCATGTTTCTATTGAAAATCTTTCAGTGGTTTATCATCTTAGATTAAAATGAAACTTCTGAGTCTGATATATAACACTATTTGTGATCTGGTACAGACTTAAGAGATAATGTGTATATAGGCAGGGATTATTTTCTGTCAAACTTTCTTTGGAGGTAAGTGGGTTAGTGAGCAGAGAACCAGGTATTATGCCAGGGAACTCCAAAAATTCAGAACATGGAGAACTTTGTCACGAACTATCCATACCCATCCTAGTGGCCTACCTCTCTGTAATTTATGTAATTTCATTAGAGAAGAATTCCCCCACCCCTTGCCCGCCCTGGGATAAATTTTCTGAGAAAAAACTGTCCCACATTTAGATCTTCAATTAATCATTTTGCTATTGCCCCGTCTCACTCATCCTCCTTTGTATATGGCAATCTGGACTCAGGAGAGGCCCCAGAGTTCTGCTTGGGTAGGTCAGCTGCCTCTGCTGCAGCATCTTCTACTCCTCTTGTTGCTTGTAGCTTCTTTCTTGACTCTGCCTCAGCACTCATTATGTCCTCTTTGCATCTAGAAGTTTCTTGAACTCTCTTGAAGTCTACATCTTAGCTCTTCAATTTTGGTTTATACCTTTTTATACTTTATTATTTTAATGGAGTCTAAGGAGGGAAAGAATATATGTGTGTAGTACATCTTGGACAGAAAGCCTCGTGGATTCTTAGTTTGACATAAAAGTTAATAATTCTTTTAAAGCATTGTTGTGCCAAGATTTCAATGTCTTACTTGTGATATAAATACACATTTTTGATATGAAATTATTTAATGTAAAGATAATTATAGGTAAATATTAGGATTTCTTATGAGTGTAAATTTGAAAAAAATGCAACTAGAATCTGTAATACTCAAGCGTTCTGTAAACGTATGTAATATCAATCTTATTTTTCATTTGACTTTATTTTAAAATAATAGCTGAACTAGGGAATTTTGTTTCTAGGACGATTAGAACTAATGTATTTAGAGTTAGTATCTTCCTTATTTTATTATTGTTCTGACTGAAGTATAGCTGATTTACAATGTTTTAGTTTCAGGTGTACAACATAGTAATTCAACATTTTTATAGATTATACTCTATATCTTTATAAATTATTCTCCATTGTATATAACATTATAAAATAATGGCTGTATTCCTTGAGCTGTGTAATATATCCTTGTAGTTTATTTTATACATAGTAGTTTGCACCACTCTATTCTTAAACTGCTTTTAGGCCTTGGTTGCTGAGCATGAGGGTAGGTATGGGACCTAAGGATGGGTGTTTGGTTTCTCCATTTCTTTGGTATTTAAATCTTCACATTCAGTCCAGGAGGAGACTGGATTTGAGTTTCATGACAGCATGCTCCCTAATCAGTGGTTTTCAAGTTTAATCAAGCTTCAGAATCACCTAGAGGACTTGCAAAGTATAGATTGTTGGGTCCAGTTCCCTTCAGTTTCTGATTTAATAGATCTGGGGTGGAGCTGAGAATCTGTATTTCTAACAAGTTCCCAGCTGATGTTAATGCTGCTCATCCAGGGACCACACTTTTGAGAACTGCTCTAGATCAAAATTTTTATAAATAAAGGTTTTTTGGAATATAGGCACACATGTGCCTATTATCTGTGACTGCTTTCGTGCTACAAATCATGGCAGAGTTGAGTAGTTGCAATAAATACTGCATGTCCCGCAAGCCTAAAATATTTACTGTTTGGCCCTTTACAGAAAGTTTGCTGTGCCTGTTTTAGATAATTCTCCTAATCTGACTATATTGCGTAAATTCAAGTTGCCAAAATTTCAAATAAAAGAAGAGGAATTGCTACTCCAGAGGCTGCTTTCCTTGCTAGTTGTGCTTCCATGGTTGCCCAAATACGTGTAAGTTTGTATCTACCCAGCTCATTCATTTAACAAACACATGGCAGTAGGCTAGCCACTGGGTATTTAAACAAAATATAATAAGAAATGGTTACTAGAGTTTCCATCAAGTAGATAAATGAATTGCCCCTCTCTACGGATAGATATTCATTAATTTGTCATTAAAATCATTCATCTTATATGAGGCACATAGTCAAATCTTGTTATCCAACGAATATTTCTAAATATTATCAATAAAACGTAATGGACCAGTGACATGCTGCAGTTTCCTCCTTATTTATATCAGCTACATTGAAGTGCAGTACTATCCTGATCCCATGTGGTGAGGGATACAGTTTTGAGATACTCTTATTATCACATGTAAAACCTATTTGCCTTGTTTTCTTGAGATGTTGTCACCTCTGACTATGTGCAATTTCCTTTTCTGAGTCTCAGAGTTCCCTGTGTCTGACTAGCTATGAGTTTTCTTTGGTTAGTATTTGTATGATAAATATTTTCCATCATGATACTTTGAAACATTCTATATTCTTTAAAGTGTATCTCTCGTAATTGGCATATACTTGGGTTTTGTTCTTTTTATCCAATATGATAATATTAGTAATTGGGGTATATAGTCCAGTTACATTTAGTGTGAATACATTTGGGCTTATATTTACCATTTTACTATTTGTTTTCTGTGACCCAGCTGCTTTCAGTGCCTTCTTCTTTTTTGTCTTCTTTTGAATTAACTTTTATGGTTCATTTTACCTTCAGTTACCTTAGTTTTATATCCTTATATGAGGGATTATAATATGCATCATTGACTTGTTATATATCCTTTGTTAATCAGCTATTTGTGCAGTCTTTTACTACAGACTATAACATGAACCTTTGACTATCTGTAGAACCTTAGAACACTTTAACTCCATTTATCTACTTCTGCCTTTTAATTTTACATATGTTAAACTACATAAGACATTAGAATTATTATTAGTATTACTTGATACTACCAGTATCTAGTAAGTATTTATATCTACCTTCATATTTACCATTTTCTTTGCTTATCATTTCTTCAATTTCATTTTTTTCAACCACCTGAAGAACTTCCTTTAATATTTTCTTTAGTGTATGTTTCTTGATAATAAATTCTCTCAGTTTTTGTCTGAAAAAATATTTTACCTTTAAATTTGATATTTTCATTATGTATAGAATTCTAGGTTGGCTTATTATAACACAAATATCAATATTATTCCATATCTTCAGGCATCCATATTTTTTTGAGAAGTTTGCAAGTCTTAAAGCAATATATCTTTTTTCTGTTAATAAAGATTTTTCTTTCTGGTTTTCAGTAATCTTACTATGACTAATTTTCCTAGGTTTTGCTTTGTTCGTTTTATTCTGCTTAAGGTTCTTGAACTTTCTGAAACTGTGGGATAATGTCTTCCATCAGTTTTGGAAGATTCTTGGCTGTTTTCAAATATTAGTTCTGCCCCATTTTCTCCTCTTCTGGGAATCCAATTATGTATTATTATTAGACTTTTGACTATGCCTCGCATCTCTTACACTCTTCTATTTTTTACATTACACTTTTTCTCCTTCAGTTTGACTATTTCTGTTCCATTGTCTTTGAGTTCACTAATTTTGTCTGCTCTGTTTGATCTGCTCTCAGACCCATCTAAGGTGTTCTAAATTTCAGATTTTTTCCCCCTTGCATGCTTTATCTGATGACATTCTTAATATTTTTTAAATCTATTTTGCTTATCCTTTATTCTGATATGGTAATTATATTTAAGGTGGTGTCAGTTAATGCCAACATTGGATTATCTCCTTTGTTACTTGTTTTTTCACTTGGTTTTTGTTCATGAGCTCCTGTCTCATGACATGCCTAATAAATTTTGCTCAATTGGATATTTTGTTAAAAAAAAAATTCTCCTTGGGGTCATTCTTTCCTCCACTATGCCAACAGTGATGGCGGATCACCTTAATCTAATCAGTGGCTATGTTGATTCAAGGTTAAGTTCTAAAGAAACTTAGTTCACCTCTTGATTACCCTTGGCCCTCCAGGTCTTTTAACTGGGAGCTTGATGTTTTTGTGTGTGTGTGTGTGTGTGTGTGTGTGTGTGTGTGTTCCCTCTCCTGGCATGTACTGAATGCTAATCTTTGACACATGAGAATGCCAAAAACTCTGCTTTACTTTTCAGAGTCTTTTCCACGTAGGACAAGAATTCTGTAAATGTCCTGAAGGGAAAACTCCCCTTGTAATTGAAAGTCCTAGATTGCTGTCAAAAACTCTGCTACAGCAGTCTGGAGTCTCAACCTCCTTCCTTTGCTTAGAATTGGTAAATGCCTCCAAGGTAAAATCAGCTGCAAATCCTAGCTCACCTTTTGTAAGGTTTTCAAGTTTGGAGTTGTAGTATCTCCCTTTTTTGTTACCTTAGCAGATCTCATCTGTCTTCACATAAATGGTTTCTTTATATTATCTAGTTTTGTTTTGCTCTCAGAGGGAACACTGTTTGGCCATAAATGTATTCTAACTAGGGTGACCCACCTGTTCCAGTTTGTCCAACTGTTCCACTTTAACACTGATGATCCTGCATCCCAGGAAACTTCTTTCCCAGGCGAACTGGGACAGTTGGTTACCTAATTCCAAGCCATCCAGAAACAGAAGTTAGTAAATCTAATTTAGCATGAAACTAATATGTAGAAAGGTGTTTTTAATAAAACTCAAGTGAAAAAGACTAATTTTCACACTGACATTGTATGTTAAATTATTAAATTGTTTTAGCCAATATTTTCATGAATAAGATAGTGTTCCAGGAAAATGCAAATAATTGCCATTTATAAATTATACCTACAAAAGATTTTTAAAAACCATCTAATCATTATCTTAATTGTTCCTAAGCAAAAAGTTGGTAATATCATTGATTTTGTTTTTGAAATAGTTTTCTTTTTCTCTCTAGAGTTAGAGTTGTTTTATAAAACTAATTTTATTTTCTCCCCTTTTTATTTATTTATTTATTTATTTTTACTCCAAAATCTTTGTCTATTGATCAGAAATGTCTGTGTGCAAATAAAAGTTCAATCTGGCCAGTATATCCTGTATTAAGGCAATCTTAAGTCTATGAACCACACGTGATTATAATACTCCTGAGCTCTCTAATATCTTTAATTGTGTTTGTATAAGAGGCCAAAAGAGAGAAGCTGTTTTATTGATAACTTTTGTTAAATCTGTTGCATTCAATTTTTCTGTGTTCTTCTGTCTTCACCTCTGATTTTTCCCCTATGATTTTCTTTAGAAATTGTACTGAAAACAAGCTTTTTGGAGTTAAGATTCATACTAGAATCACTGTTCTTATCTAAAGGTAAATATAAGGAGAGAAAAACTGCTGGGAGATGTTGTTTCAAGGATATATCTTGGTGAAGTTGGGACAGTTCTGGCTTGTATAGTCAAATTTTATTTTAAAAAACAAAACATAGAAATATATTTTAAAAGAAAAATGGCCTGTATCTATTAAGTCTCATCTTGAAGATTCTTTGTTGGACTCACAGCTGGCCATCTATAATGGAATAACCAGAGACCGTGTCCCAGGTACCGTATCTGGCCTACAGAGAAGTTTTGTTTGACCCATGTAGTTTTTAAGCATTGAATTAGTTGATTACATTTTAATAATTAAATTCCACATGCAAATTTAATTTCTGGCTTCTTTTGAAAAATTGCACAATATGGCAATAAAACAGCCACAGTCAGTTGGACCTAAATAGCTCCTTTCAGATGAAGACATTCTTTGGTTCACTCCACTTAGGCCTGCCTTACTTATGTTAACTGCTGCATTTCTGTAGTTATTTGAGTTCACAGTCCATTTGAACACTTAAAAATTGGCACTTCTTTTGACATTCCTGGCCAATTTTAGTGCATGCTCTAGCTATGACTCAGTTATGTTCTCTTTCTCCACATGGTATTTTCCAAAATTTTCTCAAGTTTCTGGTAGCACTTAGCTTTGTATCATTGGTTACAAAGCTTGCTCAATTACAAGTTCAATAGTAGCAGCCAGGTTCTTAAAGAATCTGGTCTTGGGCAATAGAAGTAGGGCAAAGTATTTGAGCCCGTTCAAGCATATCTCCCATCAACCTCACCTCTCCCATCCAAAAGGAACTGAAATATCTTAAGATTTCCTGTATCCGTGTAAGTTGGATCAAAACTCATGTCCAATTTGCAACTCTAAGGGAGTTTCTTAGACTTCCTTCATATGGTGCACAGATAATAGTGCTATATAGGATTTGCTTTTCCGTATATTCAGCACCAAAAAGGACCTTCTCAGATTGCACTTACCTCAGTAATGTCTCTTTTTCCTTTATAATGCTGTACCAGGAACCATAATAGTGCACACTATTTGTCTTACATTCAGTCCATTGCATCCTGAGTCTACGAGTTTGACAGGCATGGTGAAATGCACTCTAGACTTAGTTCTAGGCTGCCTCCTAGAGGCATCTGGTACTAAATCTGAGGTCTAGAATTCTGCATGGTAGCCCTGCAGAGTGTACTACCGTGTCTGCATCAATTAAGCACTCAATTATATATATACTTGTTGAATGGATGAGTGATAGACACCATCGCTTAACACCTTAAAACCCAGCCTCTTTTGGTCTCATCTTTGCTGTGTCACATTTAAAGGAATAGAAACCTGTCACAGTATGCTAACACATATATATGGAATCTAAGGAAAAAAAAAAAAAAAAGGTCATGAAGAACCTAGTGGCAAGACGGGAATAAAGACACAGACCTACTAGAGAATGGACTTGAGGATATGGGGAGGGGGAGGGGTGAGATGTGACAGGATGAGAGAGTGTCATGGACATATATACACTACCAAATGTAAAATAGATAGCTAGTGGGAAGCAGCCGCATAGCACAGGGAGATCAGCTCGGTGCTTTGTGACCACCTAGAGGGGTGGGATAGGGAGGGAGATGCAAGAGGGAAGAGATATGGGAACATATGTGTATGTATAACTGATTCACTTTGTTATAAAGCAGAAACTAACACACCATTGTAAAGCAATTATACTTCAATAAAGATGTTTAAAAAAAAAAAAGTTTACCTAAAGGTGACTTTAGGCTTTCTTAAAGGCACAGTATTCAGTTTTCTGTAGCATTTTACCCAGAAAGCTTCTAAAGTTTTTCTTCAGATTTCACTTTTTCTATTTATGAATTCTGAAAATTTCTGCTTCTTTCACTCTCACCACAGGACTGTCACACCATTTTTTCCTCAGTGTTTAATAGCTCTTCCTCTTCCCCTCCTGCACTGAGCTTCCAGGCATCCCAATTCCGGTGACCACATGACCCTTTATGTCTGGTGCTATCCCCACCCACTATCCATTCTAAATGTAACTTTCCTATCAAGGTTGCTTTTCTCACGAGAATCAGCTCTCTTGTGAATGGGTGAATAAAATTTTACACGTTATTACATGTCAAAGAAAACTTGGATCAAGGAAATTTAGTGTCCTTCTTATCTCGTTCTCTTCCAAATCTCTTTCACCCACTTGACCAGGATTGAGAGGCATGAAGAAGAATTACTCAAATACTGTGGGATATATAAAGTAAATTTAGTATCCAGGCAATTGTGACTGAGTTAAAGCAGCTCAGAAGACACCCTGTTGGCATGATGGTTGAGGTATTTTGTTTTTACTAGAAGCCTGGAAGATAGATATTATTTACAGTTATGTGCTTAAACGTAAATCAGGAAACTAAGATTCAGAAGTAATTTGGTGCTCATAATCACTCTCAAAATTGCCTGTGCTGGACAATTTTCAAACAGACAAAAAGGCTGAAGAAAAAGATCCTGGTGAGTCTTGAGATCTGAGTGATGTGAAATGACTAGAATTTTTTTTTTTTTTTAAGATTTTTTGGTTATTTAAATGTTCTTCTTTTATTTTTTTAATTAATTAATTAATTTATTTATGGCTGTATAGGGTCTTCGTTTCTGTGCGAGGGCTTTCTCTAGTTGTGTCAAGCGGGGGCCACTCCGCATCGCGGTGCGCGGGCCTCTCACTATCGCGGCCTCTCTTGTTGCGGAGCACAGGCTCCAGATGCGCAGGCTCAGTAATTGTGGCTCACGGGCCCAGTTGCTCCGTGGCATGTGGGATCTTCCCAGACCAGGGCTCGAACCCGTGTTCCCTGCATTGACAGGCGGATTCTCAACCACTGTGCCACCAGGGAAGCCCCTAGAATTTCTTAATTTTCAGGTAGAAGCACAGATTATTGGGGTGGTAGCATTATAATGAACTTAGATCACCTAGCCTAATCTTTAAATATTGTAAACTTGGGGTTCAGGGATAATTAAAATGGAATTGTGACTTAATTATACATTTTCAGAGATATATGTGAGTTGGGATCAAACCACAACTAGGATAGCACAGTGTAAAGAAACAATGTTATCTGTGTGTGTTTATGATGAAAAGAGGCTATTCAAAGCTACTGTTTAGGGATTTCAGTAATTGGTTAAGCAAGAAAAACATGTCTCTTTTTCTTCTCCCTAACTCTGATCCACAAACCATTAAATGAAAATGAGCATTTTTATGTTTTGTGGCCATATGTGTTTCTTTTCCCTGTATTTTGTGAGTGGTGAAATACCTTAATTTTGAAGTCCAGATTTCTGATTAAGCAATTTGTTCTTAGTGGACTTTTAAATCAAATTTTATATCTGAGTTTTGAGAGTTAAGGCTGCCAAGATTTAAATGAGCAAAAATGCTCATTTTGATCCCTACTGACATTAAATTTTAAGACTTTGCAGTTGTAAAGTATAAATACTAAAAATAATTCAAATTTGAAAATAAAGTTGCTATTTTAAGAAATATTTTCTATGCAGAGAAAAACAATGCAATCTTATATATGTATAGTATAGTTACATTTGATTTGTATTATAAGTTCAAGTTAGAGCCTTAAAGATAATTTTTTCTCTTATAAAATTTTACTCTATAGTTATTTTTAAGAAATTACCTTAGTCTTTATATTATGAAGCCCAAAATATAAAAAGAATACATGTCTTTCATTAGTTTCCTTACATAGTTTGGTTAATATCAATAAAATAATGGCAATTTTCAACACTATATAAAATTTTTTAATTATTTTAGAAAACTTAACTGAGGTTTTAGTTGTAAGTTAAACTGTTAAAATTTCTATTTTTAAAATTGTCGTATAGTATTTAAATATACCATACTTATTCTTAGCTACAAATCCCAGTATAGAGCACTTGAGGAGTGGGAGGGGGTGTATTGGTGAGACAGATTGGTACGTTGATTAAATGCTCCTAACCCTGAAATTCGTGCATAGAGCACCCTGTGCTGTGAAAACAGCTGTTCTTAGATTTTTCTTGTAACTGGACCATTCAGGTTGCCCAGAGGGAAAGAACATTCCTATTCTAATAAAATGAACTCATTTATTTTCTGTGATCTTTGTATATTTTTGGTGAATTCAGATTTTATGTGGATTAAATTAGGTATTAATAAACCATACTTGCATGGTATCTTTGAGATCTAATAACATCTTTGAGTGTCGCATTGTGAATAGTTTCTGAATTTGTTAATGTATACCATACACTCAAATAATCATGTTGGACATGTTCATTTATTTAGTACTTGCTGTATGCTGAGCACTCAGAGTGAAAGAGAGACAGTATCCCTGCATTCAAGAAGTTTATTTAATTGGGAGTATTTACTATATAGAATTTACTTAAATATTTGCAAATAAAATTTTAGAAATCAAGGTCATAGTAATCACAGAGATCACCAAATTCAGACTTGGTGGAAAAGGATAATGGAGGGTTGAAAGTTGGCAGAAAATACATAGGAAATGGCACAGACAAGGAGGAAGGAATAAACCATAAGATGAACCCAAGTTTAGAGTGTAGGGGCATGTATGATGAGATTGAAGAGATTGTCTGGAAGATTTCCAAATGGTGGAAAACTTGAGCCAAGAATTTTAGAGTCGGTGCAGGGGATAGTGGATTGTCAGTGAGGTTCTTTGAATGGGGTTGTAAGGAAAGAAAATGGTTTTTTGGAGATTATTCTAGTAATTGTGAGTGGGTTAAGAGATAATAGACAGTGAAACTACTTTGAAATGGATCAGATGTGAAGTGATTCCACAAAAGGCTCGAAGCTCTGAAATGAAGAGGAGATACTAGATCCGGAAGAACTCACAAAGGAAAAAAAATTATATAAAGTCTTTTGTTTAGTGTCTAAAAGTCATTTCAACATTTAGGAGTAGACATTGGTAAATTATAACTGATTTAAACCATGATCTAGAGGACTTTTGGGCATGTTAAGATATAGGCTATAGAAATCCCAAATATAGCAGCTTAGACAAAAAGGGGGAAGAGAGCAGTTTAGGAAACTGCAATGGCTTAAATATTTCATCAAAGTCCTGGGATTTTTCTGTCTTTCCTCTCAATCTTGGGGTGAAGGCCTTTCTTCATATTCATGCATATTCCAGTAGTTTCAAGGTAGCTGCTGTATCTCTGGATATCACCTTTGTGTTCCATACTAGAAGAAAAATGAAGAAACAGGAAAGGATGGTGCCTGCATCAGGAGAGAAAAAGCTTTTCATTTTATTGACTTGAACTTGTCATATGACTACCTCTGGTTGAAGTAGAGTCTGGAAAAAATTATTTTTTTAACTTTACTGAGGAATAATTGACCAATATAATTGTATATATTTAAAGTGTACAACATGATGATTTGATATACATTGTGGAATGCTTACCAATAGCAAGATACTTAACATCCATCACTGTACATAGTTATTTTTATTTATTTATTTATTTACTTATTTGGTGAGAATTCTTGAATGCTTAATATCTACTTTCAGCAACTTTCAAGTGTACGGTACTGTATTACCAAGTATAGTCACCACGCTGTACATTAGATCCTAAGCACTTATAACTGAAAATTCGTACCCTTTGATCTATGTCACCCCATTTCTCCCTTCAGCCCTGACAGCTACCATTATATTCTCTGCTTCTATGAAATCAGCTTTTTAAAAAAAAAATTTATATTCCACATATAAGTGATAATACAGTATTTGTCTTTATCTGGCTTATTTCACTTAACATAATGCCCTCTAGGTTCATCCATGTTTTCTCAAATGGCAAGATTTCATTCTCTTTATGGCTGAATTATATTAAATATATAAAATTGTCTTTATCCATTCATCCATTGAAGGACATTTAGGTTGATTCCATATTTTGGCTGTTGTGAATCATGCTACAATGAGCATGGTGTGCAGATATCTTTTTGAGATGCTGATTTAAATTCCTTCAAATATATGCCCAGAAGTGGAATTGCTGGATCATATGGTAGTTCAATTTTTAACTTTTTTGAGGAACTGCCATATTGGTTTTCATAATGGCTACATCAATTTACATTCCCACCAACAGTGTTAAAGGTTCCCTTTTTTTCCACATCTTTGCCAACATTTGTTATCTTCTTGCTGATAATAGCCATCCTAACAGGTGTGCCGTGAGATCTCATTTTGGTTTTGTTTTCTCTTTCCCTGGTGATTAGTGATGTTGAGCACTTTTTATATTGGCCATTTATATGTCTTCGGAAAAATGCCCATTCAGGTCCTGCCCATTTTTTCATTGGGTTATTTGGTTCTTTTGCTATTAAGTTGCATGAGTTCTTTATATATTTTGGATAGTAACCCCTTATTAGATATGTGGTTTGTGAATATTTTCTCACGTTCTGTAAGTTGCCTTTTCAGCTTATTGATGGTTTTCTTTGCTGTGTGGAAGCTCTTTAGTTTGATGTAGCCCTACTTGTTTTAGCTTTTTTTGCATGTGCTTTTGGTGTCTTATCCAAGAAATCATTGCCAAGACCAATGTCATGGATCTTTTTCCCTGTGTCTTCTTCTAGGAGTTTTATGGTTTCAGATCTTACATTTAAGTCTTTGATCCACTTTGAGTTAATTTTTGTGTGTGGTATAAGAAAGGGG
Organism: Eubalaena glacialis; assembly: GCF_028564815.1. Taxonomy (NCBI): domain Eukaryota; kingdom Metazoa; phylum Chordata; class Mammalia; order Artiodactyla; family Balaenidae; genus Eubalaena; species Eubalaena glacialis. Next base: position 36,367,255 of record NC_083727.1, on the reverse strand, counting down.
TTCAGTTTCCTTCTCTTGCATGTGGATATCCAGTTTTTCCAACACCATTTATTGAAGAGTCTATTCTTTCCCCATTGTGTGTTCTTGGTGCCCTTGTCAAAAATGAGTTGGCCATATATGCATGGGTTTATATCTGGGCTCTCTCTTCTGTTCCACTGGTCTATGTGTCTGTTTTTATGCTGATACCATACTGTTTTGATTACTATAGATTTGTAATATAGCTTGAAATCAGGAAGTGTCATGCCTCCTGCTTTGTTCTTCTTTCTTAGGATTGCTTTGGCTTTTTGGGGTCTTTTGCAGTTCCATACAAATTTTAGGATAGTTTTTTTTTTTGTGAAAAATGCCATTGGGCTTTTGATAAGGCTTGCAGTGAATCTGTCGATTAATTTGGGTAGTATGAACATTTTGACAAAATTGCTTCTTCCAATCCAAGAACACGATATCTCTTTCCATTTGTTTACATCTCCAGTTTATTTCCTCAATATCTCGTAGTTTTCAGTGTTCAGGTCTTTCACATCCTTGGTTAAATTTTATTCCCAAGTATTAGTGTTTTTGGCACTTTGTTTCTCTGAACACAATCAAGGTTTTGTCATTAAAGGAAGAAGAGGCATGTATTAGGTATGTGTCTCCGGCAGAAGAGCTATTTCATAGAACCCACTGATTCTACAAAAAAATGTATGAAATCATTAAGTTAAAAACCTTTACATATTAGACTGGCATTCTTTTAGCTGTTTGAATACAGAGTCAGGACACTTGTTACTGTTTTTGATCCTATTGCTTTCTCAAACTGTGTGGCCAGAGGAAACCCAGATTTTACCAGTGAGAAAGTGTAGGAAATACATGTAATCTGAGGACCAACTTATAAATATGAAAACGAATACATAAATATGTGGTTTCAAACATCTTTAAATTAAAAAATTTATATTTCATGTTTATAGTTTTAACATTTAACATCTTAAATTATATTTTCAAAATTGTGTGTCATTTTATTCTCTTGCTTTCTAATACCACCTGTTATCCCAGGTGAAGTACCTTTCAAACTAAATGACCAGTATACTTAAAACAATTCAATAATAGGAAATAAACATAGCCAGGTAGATTATCAGTGTACCTAGTGCACTTTTACCCCCAAATGATATGTGATGTAGGTGCAGAATTGTATAGCTAAGGATATTTAGCCAGTGAGATCACTGAATTGGTGAAATATTCCTAAAAATTTTAAGAATGATGCTCTGAAGGTATGTGGTTATTTGAAATATATTTTGGATAAGCCTCCAGTGATGCAGAAGTTAAAATGTCTAGCCAAAAGGTTGAATCACTGAAGAAGTGCAGAAAGAACCAGCAATAAACTTGCTAAGTGTCTTTCTGGAAATGCAATCATTTCATTGTTACTCACATAAGTCTTCTAAAGTGCTTTGGGATATTACCAGTAATATAGATTCTATGCCCTTGAGTAATAAAATAAAATGTTACTCTGAGTCATTTGGAATTTTAAATGTTACTTTATTTCTAGATGTAGCTGAGTCAGTTTTCTTTTTGGTTTCTAGGGAAGGCTTCAAAGTAATTATATTTTTCTATACTATTATAGTTGAATAATAGTATAATAGTTGTAAACAATGCTTCACATATGAAAAATAATAAAGGTACAAGATATGAATGATATTAAAATAATGTTTTTGGATTCTGAAATCTTGTGAATAATGTAGTCCACAAAGATTTTTTTGTATGTAAGGAAATGATTTTATAACAAAATTAGCTTTATTCTAAAACTTGAGAGCCAAAATAAATTCGCTGGGTCTCTAAGGTACTTAGTCTGTGGACAAGATAATAAATATTATTTCAGCACCCAGTATTTTTAGGGCACTATGCTAGAGAGTGAGGGACATAAAAACCATTAAAACACATTCTTTGCCCTTAAGAAGTTTATAGTTTGAGCAAATAACCCAGAGAATAACTCATGACACAGGACACTTCACTAATATTTAAAGCCGTTCCAGCCATAAAAGTCTATGCTGCTAACATATTGCCTGTTTTGGTTTTTGCTGTATAACAAATCACCCTAAAACGTAATGGCTGAAGACAGTGACACTTTTATTGTTCCTCATGATTCTTTGGGTTGGCTGGGGCTCAGCTGGGCTGTTCTTCTGCTGCTTTCACTTGAAATCTCATACCGTTGCAGTCAGATGATAGCTGGGCTAGGGTGTCCAAGATGACTTCTTCACTCATGTATCTGGGCCTCAGGTCTCTTCCAAGTTTATTCCTTCTTCCCATAATGTCTCATCCCCTAGAACATCTTCATGTGGTCCCCTTATCCAATAGGGCAGCTTTACATCATGGATTAAGACTCCAAGAGTCAGGGAGTAGACACTTTTAGTACTCTTAAGTCCTTGGATCAAAAGTACCAGAATATCCATTTTAACCCCCTGTTGGTCAAGGCAGTCACAAGACCAGCCGTGCTGGTGGGTTGGGGTGGGGGAATAAGCTCTTGATGTGAGGAACAGCAGATAGGTAATGAGGTATTTTTGGAGGCCATCTTTGGAGATTAGCTGGCACACTGCCTAATTAGTGGTCTAGGCCTTGCTCTGGGAGTTCTAAGAAATGGAGGATTCTCTGAATTTGCGTGACTAAGGAAGTCCCCAAAGATTAGCTAAAGCTTTTTCCTGAGTCGAAAAGGGGCATAGAGGAGATGTCAGGGAAGGCGGGGGCGAGGGAAGGAATTATGGGATCCTCAAGAAGCATAGCATTTGCAAAAGTACATAGGTGGAAAAACAAAGTCATTAGATTAATAAGAGCTATAATAAAAATAAAAAATTTGGCCCAAAGTAATAGTCATCAGAGCTACCATTGCCTGTTTCAGTTAATATAGAAAGGACTGGTGAAGATGCACAGGAAGTAGATGTTTTTAAAAGCCTGATGCAATTCTAAATATGGAACATATTCTTTAAAAACAGAATCAGTGACTTTTAAAAATTGGACCATTTTGAACTTAGAAATAAGATGGCAAAATTTGATTTGGAAGAATTTTCTGTTGGTTTTTATCAGATTTGAGATTTTATTCAGGCAGCTGGACAAAGCCAGCCTAATGCAGCATGCCACTTGAATGCAGGACAAGTAAGAAAAGACAGGTATAGACATGGCTTGGAAATTTTGCCTCCTGGATGATTAAGTTTGGTAGAGCACAGGTTCATGGCAACTGAGCTTACATTCATCAGCACTGAAGTGAGAGCTGATAGCTCAGAGAGCCAACAGTACAGATCTCCTGAGAACAAATAAGTCTTGACCTTAGGATAGTTATGTATGCTGTGAAATAAGAGTCTTGTATGAATTCTTAATAAAGCAAATCATTAGCACTGCCACCACTTTGTAATTTAAATAACAAAATTAACTTCAGGTGTATAATAAATAATTCCATTCATTCATTTTTAAAATACTTTTGTTGATTATTTGCTATATGAATTGTTCAGTACTGAGGAAATACAATGATGTATAAACTGTTCTAATTTTTAGGAAGTTCTTTATTAGGCTGGAATGTTCCTGTTATTTCCATACATTGACACTATTTCTGTGATCTAGATGAATATAATTTAATCTCTTCTACAAGATATTCCTAAATCATCTGGAGAAACAAACATTCCCACTGACCAAGTCTTCTTTTTTCCCCAGATTCTTCAATTGTTAATGCTATGCTGAAGCTTTCATAATTCACATTTGTTCAGGCATTTATTGAGTTCCATCTATGAGTTAGACACAGTCAAAATGGCTTTTGAGCTGTGATCTGTATTATGAGAAGGATTCAGCCTTAAGATCTGGTTGGAGCACAAAAGCCTTGAAGAAGAAAATAAACCTAATGTATTCAAGGAAGAGAAAGTCAGCCTGCCTGTAACATGCTGAAGAAAAGACGAGTTAGGACAGATAATGGGTGGCAGCTGAAGCCATAATAGGGACTTTGAAATTTATTCTGAGTGGGGAGGGAAGATGTTGGAATGTTTTGAGCAGGGAAGTGACATGACTATAATTTACCTTTTATAAGGTTCATTTCTGATTATTAATAGAAAGTATAGAGGAGCAAGGGCCAGGAGGATGTCAGGAAGCTATTACAATAGTCCACAGTGATGATAGCAACCTGGATTAGGTGGAAGTAGAGAATTGGTGAGAAGTTGGATGCTCTCTATCCCTCATCCCTTTGTCCATCCCATTTTTGCTCTCCACGTATTTCCCCTTTCCTGTCAATGAGTTGGTGAGTGCCTATCTTGGGCCTCACAACTCTTCACTTCTTTTCTAGCCCTCTTTTCTCTCCTACTGTACTTCCTCCACTGTTGTTTCTTACCCATTTTCCTCTCCTGTTTTTTCCCCATACCATTCATTTCTGATTTTTCCCTTTTCTCTCTCACTCATCATTACTTTAGCTCTATGCAAGCCTTACAAAGGCTACCTTATTCCCATTCACTGATGAGTCTAATTTTTTACCTCTTTGAGGAGGCAAATGAAGGGTCCAGTCTTTTCTAATTTACTCAGTCTAGGAAATTTAAAATATTCTGATCTGGTTTTTCTGTTCTATACAGGGGCCTGTAGAACTAGTTCTCATTGTGGCCTTGATTAACACTGAAAAGGTCTCAAATTGTAGTGGCTTATAATAGGAAGCTATCAGTAAACACAGCATGCATGTCCTGAAGCTGGAACTGGCTGAGATACTAACCCAGTTCTGATATGGCTGTGCTTAAGAGTCTTGCTTGGTGCTGGGAGTGACTGAATAAATGAGTGAATGAATAAATGGAAATAACTTGGTGCAGAATAGGAAGGATTTTCTCATCTACACAAGCTGATAACCATGTATCCTTGTATATATCCTTGTATCCTTGTATAGCTGAAAAAATTTATACCTTAGTGGCTTTCACATCCCTGACCAGTTCTTGGGACCTAGGCATACAAGTATGCCAGGCAGCACACCTTCCTTCTGAGACAGAATGGGCATCTTTCAAGGTCAACATACTCCTGACTTGAGATTCCACCTACCTTATAACACTACATACTACATTAGTAATAGCTTCTTTTGTCATTCCTGTCACTAATGTTGGGAGGTAGCAATTCAGCCAGTTAGATATCCTATGAACAGTAATAGAGGTAACAGGGCAGGGGCTGGGACAGCTAAGAGAGCAGAACCCGAGTAGATACTACAACTGAGGTTCTGGAACTGGGCATTTCTTAGGAATGGCCACTGTCAGAATTTCTGTGGCTAATTCTGCCATACAAATCATGTTTCTAGCTGTATTATTAAAACACTTAAATATTCCCTAAAGGCAAACTGAAGGGCATGTAATACTTTTCCTTAATGTAGGAATTGACAGCAGAAAAGTGTTCCACATGATAAGTAAAGTGCCATTAATTAATAAAAGGAGAGAGGAGACAAGAACACAGAGGCGCCTTGTGCTGATGGGAGCACCCTGGTGCTTCTGTGTGTCTGGGATGGGGCTGTGTTTGGTGCATTGGTTCTCATTTTGACAAAACCGCCGCAAGATTAATTTATCCTATGTGTGTACTTCAGCCTGTGTGCACACATCTTTAGGTAAGGGTGATGTTCTATTTTTGCTGGTGAAGGAGCTCAGCAGCACATCAATTAAATACATTCTTTAATTAAATTTTATTTTTAAATTTCAGAATATGGGGAGAGAGGATAAAAGAATGCAGGGTCTTTCCCCCTAGTTGTGTGCAGAAAGGGGGGCACGTGAACTGGGGAGAGCAGGAGAGCCCTCTGACCTAGACCTTTATTCACAAAGAGTATCACATTTAAACTGTTATTCTTCAACTAAAGTTATACAGATGGTTACAGAGATACTCACAATTTAAGATAAAGGGTGTGTCCTTTTATGGAAACATGCATCCCCAATTAACTGTTCACTGCTTTACATATTCATCAGTTTATTTACTCCCTAGCCTCGCATTATAAAGGAAACAGTCCAGAATTATTTGCTACAGAATAGAGCTAGGTTTGAGTCTCTGCTATTGAAAATCTATATTTTAATCCTCGGTAAATGTAGTAGCAGGCAAGTGCTATCACTGTCTACTTAATTTTCAAAATGTGGTTCTTAAATAAACTATCCTTTTTTAATAAGTGGAGAGGGGGAGGAAGGGAGAAACAAACTTAGTAACAGTGTTTGCAGCATTGCTAAACTCAGGTTGCAGAACGTGATAGTTAAGTACCTTGCCAGGTTTTTTTAGCCAGTGTGAGTCTGTTGTACCACAAAACTGGGACTGTTGGGAACTCTTCTCAAAAACACTCCTACTTTAAGAAATGTACTTTAAATCCATCTTTTGACTTGTTTTGCATAAGTAAACCACATGCTAACACACCACTCAGTTTAAAAGCACTATCCAAACAACACCAAGTCAGTTCCAAACTACAGACAATTTCCAGTTCCTCTGTCAGAAAGCAAATAACAACAAAAGACTTATTCCAAACATAAGTCAACCAGAACCTTGGAGAACCTTCACACACAGTAACTTGCTTTGCACAACTTCAGGAAATTTTGTGAATAACCCACAGTGGGGAGCACATAACCCCATAATATTCAGAACATATTGCCGAAGTTACACATGACGACAAGGTAAACATTTGTTTAACAACTCCTTCAAAGGGGGAAGTGGTATGAAATAACCAGGGGATGCTCTTCCATCTCTGAAACCCCAAATTAGCTACAGCCTTGGCTGTACGCAGCACCCTTAAGGTCTGAGTGCTACAAATTATCTCTTCCTTTGTTTCAAAGAAAACAAACTTTTCCACCAAAATACTTCTAATTGTTAACCTGCTGGAATGAAGCTAGGAGTGGGTGTGTGAATGATACGTGCCGTTTTTTCTTTCTTTCTTTTTTTAAAATAGATCTTTATTGGAGTATAATTGCTTCACAATACTGTGTTACTTTTTGTTGTACAACAAAGTGAATCAGCCATATGCATACATATGTCCCCATATCCCCTCCCTCAAGAGCCTCCCTCCCATCCTCCCTATCCCTCCCCTCTAGGTCACTGCAAAGAACCGAGCTGATCTCCCTGTGCTATGCTGCTGCTTCCCACTAGCTATTTTACATTCGATAGTGTATATATGTCGATGCTACTGTCACTTCGCCCCAGCTTCCCCCTCCCACCCCGTGTCCTCAAGTCCATTCTCTATGTCTACATCTTTATTCCTGCCCTGGAACTAGGTTCATCAGTACCATTTTTATTTTTTTTTTAGATTCCATATATATGCGTTAGCATACGGTATTGGTTTTTCTCTTTCTGACTTACTTCACTCTGTATGGCAGACTCTAGGTCCATGCACCTCACTACAAATAACTCAGTTTCGTTTCTTTTTATGGCTGAGTAATACTCCACTGTATATATATGCCACATCTTCTTTATCCATTCATCTGTCGATGGACATTTAGGTTGGTTCCATGTCCTGGCTATTGTAAATAGTGCTGCAATGAGCATTGTGGTACATGACTCTGTTTTTTTTTTTTAATTTTAAAATTTTATTTATTTTCTTATACAGCAGGTTCTTATTAGTCATCAGTTTTATACACATCAGTGTATACATGTCAATCCCAATCTCCCAATTCATCACACCATCATCCCCACCCGCCGCCGCTTTCCCCGCTTGGTGTCCATACGTTCTCTACATCTGTGTCTTGATTTCTGCCCTGCAAACTGGTTCATCTGTACCATTTTTCTAGGTTCCACATATATGCGTTAATATACGATATTTCTTTTTCTCTTTCTGACTACTTCACTCTGTATGACAGTCTCTAGATCCATCCACGTCTCAACAAATGACCCAATTTCGTTCCTTTTTATGGCTGAGTAATATTCCATTCTATATATGTACCACATCTTCTTTATCCATTCATCTGTAGATGGGCATTTAGGTTGCATCCATGTCCTGGCTATTGTAAATAGTGCTGCAATGAACATTGGGGTGCATGTGTCTTTTTGAATTATGGTTTTCTCTAGGTATATGCCCAGTAGTGGGATTGCTGGGTCACATGGTAGTTCTATTTTTAGTTTTTTAAGGAACCTCCATACTGTTCTCCATAGTGGCTGTATCAATTTATATTCCCACCAACAGTGCAAGAGGGTTCCCTTTTCTCCACACCCTCTCCAGCATTTATTGTTTGTAGATTTTCTGATGATGTGCATTCTAACTGGTGTGAGGTGATACCTCATTGTAGTTTTGATTTGCATTTTGCTACTGATTAGTGATGTTGAGCATCCTTTCATGTGTTTGTTGGCAATCTGTATATCTTCTTTGGAGAAATGTCTATTTAGGTCTTCTGCCCATTTTTGGATTGGGTTGTTTGTTTTTTTGATATTGAGCTGCATGAGCTGCTGGTATATTTTGGAGATTAATCCTTTGTCAGTTGCTTCATTTGCGAATATTTTCTCCCATTCTGAGGGTTGTCTTCTTGTCTTGTTTATGGTTTCCTTTGCTGTGCAGAAGCTTTTAAGATTCATTAGGTCCCATTTGTTTATTTTTGTCTTTATTTCCATTTCTCTAGGAGCTGGGTCAAAAAGGATCTTGCTGTGATCTACGTCATGGAGTGCTCTGCCTATGTTATCCTCTAAGAGTTTTATAGTGTCTAGCCTTACATTTAGGTCTTTAATCCATTTTGAGTTTATTTTTGTGTATGCTGTTAGGGAGCATTCTAATTTCATTCTTTTACATGTAGCTGTCCAGTTTTCCCAGCACCACTTATTGAAGAGGCTGTCTTTTCTCCATTGTATATTCTTGCCTCCTTTATCAAAGATAAGGTGACCATATGTGCGTGGGTTTATCTCTGGGCTTTCTATCCTGTTCCATTGATCTATATTTCTGTTTTTGTGCCAGTACCATACTGTCTGGATTACTGTAGCTTTGCAGTATAGTCTGAAGTCAGAGAGCCTGATTCCTCCAGCTCCATTTTTCTTTCTCAAGATTGCCTTGGCTATTCGGGGTCTTTTGTGTTTCCATACAAATTGTGAAATTTTTTTGTTCTAGTTCTGTGAAAAATGCCATTGGTAGTTTGATAGGGATTGCACTGAGTCTGTAGATTGCTGTGGGTAGTATAGTCATTTTCACAATGTTGATTCTTCCAATCCAAGAACATGGTATATCTCTCCATCTGTTTGTATCATCTTTAATTTCTTTCATCACTGTCTTATAGTTTTCTGCATACAGGTCTTTTGTCTCCTTAGGTAGGTTTATTCCTAGGTATTTTATTCTTTTTGTTGCAATGGTAAATGGGAGTGTTTCCTTAATTTCTCTTTCAGATTTTTCATCATTAGTGTATAGGAATGCAAGAGATTTCTGTGCATTAATTTTGTATCCTGCTACTTTACCAAATTCATTGATTAGCTCTAGGACTTTTCTGGTGGCCTCTTTAGGATTCTCTATGTATAGTGTCATGTCATCTGCAAACAGTGACAGTTTTACTTCTTCTTTTCCAATTTGTATTCCTTTTATTTCTTTTTCTTCTCTGATTGCCGTGGCTAGGACTTCCAAAACTATGTTGAATAATAGGGGTGAGAGTGGACATCCTTGTCTTCTTCCTGATATTAGAGGAAATGCTTTTAGTTTTTCACTATTGAGAATGATGTTTGCTGTGGTTTGGTCATATATGGCCTTTATTATGTTGAGGTAGTTTCCCTCTATGCCCACTTTCTGGAGAGTTTTTATCATAAATGGGTGTTGAATTTTGTCAAAAGCTTTTTCTGCATCTATTGAGATGATCATATGGTTTTTATTCTTCAGTTTGTTAATATGGTGTATCACACTGATTGATTTGCGTATATTGAAGAATCATTGCATCCCTGGGATAAATCCCACTTGGTCATGGTGTATGATCCTTTTAATGTGTTGTTGGATTCTGTTTGCTAGTATTTTGTTGAGGATTTTTGCATCTATATTCATCAGTGATATTGGTCTGTAAATTTCTTTTTTTGTAGTATCTTTGGTTTTGGTATCAGGGTGATGGTGACCTCATAGAATGAGTTTGGGAGTGTTCCTTCCTCCGTAATTTTTTGGAAGAATTTGAGAAGGATGGGTGTTAGCTCTTCTCTAAATGTTTGATAGAATTCACCTGTGAAGCCATCTGGTCCTGGACTTTGGTTGTCGGAAGATTTTTAAACACAGTTTCAATTTCATTACTTGTGATTGGTCTGTTCATATTTTCTATTTCTTCCTGGTTCAGTCTTGGAGGGTTAAACCTTTCTAAGAATTTGTCCATTTTTTCCAGGTTGTCCATTTTATTGGTATAGAGTTGCTTGCAGTCGTCTCTTAGGATGCTTTGTATTTCCGTGGTGTCCATTGTAACTTCTCATTTTTCGTTTCTAATTTTATTGATTTGAGTCCTCTCCCTCTTTTCCTTGATGAGTCTGGCTAAAGGTTTATCCATTTTGTTCATCCTCTCAAAGAACAAGCTTTTAGTTTTATTGATCTTTGCTATTGTTTTCTTTGTTTCTCTTTCATTTATTTCTGCTCTGATATTTATGATTTCTTTCCTTCTACTAACTTTGGGTTTTGTTTGTTCTTCTTCCTCTAGTTCCTTTAGGTGTAAGGTTAGATTGTTTATTTGAGAATTTTCTTGTTTCTTGACGTAGGATTGTATTGCTATAAACATCCCTCTTTGAACTGCTTTTGCTGCATCCCATAGGTTTTGGATCGTCGTGTTTTTGTTGTAATTTGTCTCCAGGTATTTTTTGATTTCCTCTTTGATTTCTTCAGTGATCTCTTGGTTATATAGTAACGTATTGTTTAGCTTCCATGTGTTTGTGTTTTTTACATTTTTTTCCCTGTAATTGATTTCTAATCTCATAGCGTTGTGGTCAGAAAAGATGCTTGATATGATTTCAATTTTCTTAATTTTACTGAGGCTTGATTTGTGACCCAAGATGTGATCTATCCTGGAGAATGTTCTGTGTGCACTTGAGAAGAAAGTGTAATCTGCTGTTTGTGGATGGAATGTCCTATAAATATCAATTAAATCTATCTGGTCTATTGTGTCATTTAAAGCTTCTGTTTCCTTATTTATTTTCATTTTGGATGATCTGTCCATTGGTGTAAGTGAGGTGTTACAAAGTCCCCCACTATTATTGTGTTACTGTCGATTTCCTCTTTTATAGCTGTTAGCAGTTGCCTGATGTATTGAGGTGCTCCTATATTTATAATTGTTATATCTTCTTTTTGGATTGATCCCTTGATCATTATGTAGTGTCCTTCCTTGTCTCTTATAGCATTCTTCATTTTAAAGTCTGTTTTATCTGATATGAGTATTGCTTCTCCAGCTTTCTTTTGATTTCCATTTGCATGGAATATGTTTTTCCATCCCCTCAGTTTCAGTCTGAATGTGTCCCTAGATCTGAAGTGGGTCTCTTGTAGACAGCATATATATGGGTTTTGTTCTTGTATCCATTCAGCAAGCCTGTGTCTTTTGGTTGGAGCATTTATTCCATTCACGTTTAAGGTAGTTATCAATATGTAAGTTCCTATGACCATTTTCTTAATTGTTTCGGGTTTGTTTTTGTAGGTCCTTTTCTTCTCTTGTGTTTCCCACTTAGAGAAGTTCCTTTAGCATTTGTTGTAGAGCTGGTTTGGTGGTGCTGAATTCTCTTAGCTTTTGCTTGTCTGTAAAGGTTTTGATTTCTCCATTGAAACTGAATGATATCCTTGCCGGGTAGAGTAATCTTGGTTGTAGGTTCTTCCCTTTCACCACTTTAAGTATATCATGCCACTCCCTTCTGGCTTGTAGAGTTTCTGCTGAGAAATCAGCTGTTAACCTTATGGGAGTTCCTTTGTATGTTATCTGTCGTTTTTCCCTTGCTGCTTTCAATAATTTTTCTTTGTCTTTAATTTTTGCCAATTTGATTACTATGTGTCTCGGCATGTTTCTCCTTGGGTTTATCCTGTATGGGACTCTCTGCGATTCCTGGACTTGGGTGGCTATTTCCTTTCCCATGTTAGGGAAGTTTTCGAGTATAATCTCTTCAAATATTTTCTCTGGTCCTTTCTCTCTCTCTTCTCCTGGAACCCCTATAATGCGAATGTTGTTGCGTTTAATGTTGTCCCAGAGGTCTCTTAGGCTGTCTTCATTTCTTTTCATTCTTTTTTCTTTATTATTTTCCCCAGCAGTGAATTCCACCATTCTGTCTTCCAGGTCACTTATCCGTTCTTCTGCCTCAGTTATTCTGCTATTGATTCCTTCTAGTGTATTTTTCATTTCAGTTATTGTATTGTTCATCTCTGTTTGTTCTTTAATTTTTCTACGTCTTTGTTAAACATTTCTTGCATCTTCTCGATCTTTGCCTCCATTCTTTTTACGAGGTCCTGGATCATCTTCACTATCATTATTCTGAATTCTTTTTCTGGAAGGTTGTGGATCTCCACTTCATTTTGTTGTTTTTCTGGGGTTTTATCTTGTTCCTTCATCTGGTTCATAGCCCTCTGCCTTTTCATCTTGTCTGTCTTTCTGTCAATGTGGTTTTTTTTCCACAGGCTGCAGGATTGTAGTTCTTCTTGCTTCTGCTGTCTGCCCTCTGGTGGATGAGGCTATCTAAGAGGTTCATGCAAGTTTCCTGATGGGAGGGACTGGTGGTAGGTAGAGCTGACTGTTGCTCTGGTGGGCAGAGCTCAGTAAAACTTTAATCGGCTTGACTGCTGATGGGTGGGGCTGGGTTCCCTCCCTGTTGCTTGTTTGGCCTGAGGCAATCCAACACTGGAGCCTACCTGGGCTCCTTGGTGGGGCTAATGGCGGACTCTGGGAGGGCTCATGCCAAGGAGTACTTCCCAGAACTTCTGCTGCCAGTGTCCTTTTCCTCATGGTGAGCCACAGCCACCCCCCGCCTCTTCAGGAGACCCTCCAACACTAGCAGGTAGGTCTGGTTTAGTCTTCCCTTGGGTCACTGCTCCTTCCCCTGGGTCCCGATGCACACACTACTTTGTGTGTGCCCTCCAATAGTGGAGTCTCTGTTTCCCCCAGTTCTTTTGAAGTCCTGCAATCAAATCCCAGTAGCCTTCAAAGTCTGATTCTCTAGGAATTCCTCCTCCCGTTGCCAGACCCCCAGGTTGGGGAGCCTGACGTGGGGCTCAGGTCCTTCACTCAAGTGGGTGGACTTCTGTAGTACAAGTGTTCTCCAGTCTGTGAGTCTCCCACCCAGCAGTTATGGGATTTGATTTTACTGTGATTGCACCCCTCTTACCATCTCATTGTGGCTTCTCCTTTGTCTCTGGATGTGGGGTATCTTTTTTGGTGAGTTCCAGTGTCTTCCTGTCGATGATTACCCAGCAGCTAGTTGTGATTCTGGTGTTCTCGCAAAAGGGAGTGAGAGCACATCCTTCTACTCCGCCATCTTGGTTGCCATCCCTTGGAATCCCGCCGCCGCCGCCTCCCGGGTTCCGCTCCAGCTGCAGCCAGCAGAGCCCGCCATGTCTCTTTTTGAATTATGGTTTTCTCAGGGTATATGCCCAGTAGTGGGATTGCTGGGTCATTTGGTAGTTCTATTTTTAGTTTTTTAAGGAACCTCCATACTGTTTTCCATAGTGGTTGTATCAATTTACGTTCCCACCAACAGTGCAGGAGGGTACCCTTTTCACCACACCCTTTCCAGCATTAATTGTTTTTAGATTTTTTGATAATGGGCATTCTGTTTGGCGTGAGGTGATACGTCACTGTAGTTTTGATTTGCATTTCTCTAATAATTTGTGACGTTGAGCATCTTTTCATATGCCTCTTGGCCATCTGTATGCCTTCCTTGGTGAAATGTCTATTTAGGTCTTCTGCCCATTTTTTAACTGGATTGTTTGTTTTTTTGATACTGAGCTCCATGAGCTGTTTGTATATTTTGGAGATTAATCCTTTGTCTGTTGTGTTATTTGCAAATATTTTCTCCCATTCTGAGGGTTGTCTTTTTGTTTTGTTTATGGTTTCCTTTGCTGTGGAAAAGCTTTTAAGTTTAATTAAGTCCCATTTGTTTATTTTTGTTTTTATTTCTGTTATTCTGGGAGATGGGTCAAAAAAGATCTTGCTGTGGTTTATGTCAAAGAGTGTTTTTCCTGTTTTTTCCTCTAAAGGTTTTATAGTGTCTTGTCTTACATTTAAGTCTTTAATCCATTTGGAGTTTATTTTTGTGTATGGTGTTAGGTAGTATTCTAATTTCATTACATGTAGCTGTACAGTTTTCTCTGCACCACTTATTGAAGAGGCTGTATTTTCTCCATTGTATGTTCTTGCCTCCCTTGTTGTAAATTAGATGCTCATATTTGCGTGGGTTTATCTCTGGGCATTCTATCCTGTACCATTGATTTATATTTCTGTTTTTGTGACAGTACCATACTAGCTTGATTACTGTAGCTTTGTGGTATAGTTTGTGCTCAGGGAGCCTGATTCCTCCAACTCCGCTTTTCTTTCTCAAGATTGCTTTGCCTATTCGGGGTCTTTTGTGTTTCCATATGAATTGTAAGATTTTTTGTTGTAATTCCGTGAAGAATGCCATTGGTATTTTGATAGGGATTGCATTGAATCTGTACATTGCTTTAGGTAGTATAGTCATTTTCACAATATTGATTCTTCCAATCTAAGAACATGGTATATTCCTCCATCTGTTTATGTCATCTTTGATTTCTTTCATCAGTGTTTTATAGTTTTCTGAGTACAAGTATTTCGCCTCCTTAGGCAGGTTTATTCCTAGGTATTTTATTTTTTTTGCAGTGGTAAATGTAAGTGTTCCCTTAATTTCTCTTTCTGATCTTTCGTATTAGTGTATAGGAATACCAGAGATTTCTGTGCATTAATTTTGTATCCTGCAACCTTACCAAATTCATTGAATAGTTCTAGTAGTTTTCTGGTGGCATCTTTAGGATTTTCTATGTATAGTATCATGTCATCGGCAAACAGTGACAGTTTTACTTCTTTTCCAATTTGTATTCTTTTATTTCATTTTCTTCTCTGATTGCTGTGGCTAGTACTTCCAAAACTATGTTGAATAAGAGTGGCGAGAGTGGACATCCTTGTCTTTTTCCTGATGTTAGTGGAAATGCTTTCAGTTTTTCACCACTGAGTATGATTCTTGGTGTGGGTTTGTATATATGGCGTTTATTTGTTGAGGTAGGTTCCCTCTATACCAATTTGCTGGAGAGTTTTTGTCATAAATGGTTGTTAAGTTTTGTCAAAAACTTTGTGTGCATCTATTGAGATGATCATATCGCTTTTCTTTCTTAATTTGTTTATATGGTATATCACGTTGATTGATTTGCGTATATTGAAGAATCCTTGCATCCCTGGGATAAAGCCCACTTGATCATGGTGTATGATCCTTTTAATGTGCTGTTGGATTCTGTTTGCTAGTATTTTGTTCAGGGTTTTTGCATCTTTGTTCATCAGTGATATTAGTCTATAATTTTCTTGTGATATCTTTTTCTGGTTTTGGTATCAGGGTGATGGTGGCTTTGCAGAATGAATTTGGGGGTGTAGCTCCCTCTGCAATATTTTGTAAGAGTTTGAGAAGGATGGGTGTTAGCTCTTCCCTAAATGTTTGATAGAATTCTCCTGTGAAGCCATCTGGTCCTGGACTTCTGTTTTTTGGAAGATTTTTAATTATGGTTTTGATTTCATTACTTATGATAGGTCTGTTTATATTTTCTAATTCTTCATGGTTCATTCTTGGAAAATTGTACTTTCCAAGAATTTGTCCATTTCTTTGTAGTTGTCCATTTTATTGGCATATAGTTGTTTGTAGTAGTCTCTTATGATCCTTTGTATTTCTGCAGTGTCAGTTGTGATTTCTCCTTTTTCATTTCTAATTTTATTGATTTGCATCCTCTCCCTTTTTTTCTTGATGAGTCTGGCTAAAGGTTTATCAATTTTGTTTATCTTCTCAAAGAACCAGCTTCTAGTTTTATTGATCTTTGCTACTGTTTTCTTTGTTTGTATTTCATTTATTTCTGCCCTGATCTTTATGATTTCTCTCCTTCTACTGACTTTGGGTTTTCTTTGTTCTTCTTTCTCTAGTTGTTTTAAGTGTAGGGTTAGATTGTTTGAGAAATTTCTTGTTTCTTGAGGTGAGATTCAATTGCTATAAACTTCCCTCTTAGAAATGCTTTTGCATGTCCCATAGGTTTTGGGTGTTTTTATTGTCATTTGTTTCTATGTATTGTATTTCTTCTTTGATTTCTTCAGTGATCTCATGGTTATTTACTAGTGCACTGTTTACCCTCCATGTTTGTGTTTTTTACGGGTTTTTTTCCTATAATTCATTTCCAATCTCATAGCGTTGTGGTCAGAAAAGATGCTTGATATGATTTCAATTTTCTTAAATTTTGTGAGGCTTGATTTGTGACCGAAGATATGATCTATCATGGAGAATGTTCCATGAGCACTTGAGAAGAAAGTGTATTCTGTTGTTTTTGGATGGATTGTCCTATAAATATCAATTAAGTCCATCTTGTTTAATGTATCATTTAAAGCTTGTGTTTCCTTATTTATTTTGTGTTTGGATGATCTGTCCATTGGTGTTAGTGGGGTGTTAAAGTCCCCTACTATTATTGTGTTACTGTTGATTTCTCCTTTCATGGCTGTTAGCATTTGCTTTATGTGTTGAGGTGCTCCCATGTTGGGTACGTAAACATTTATAATTGTTATATCTTCTTTTTTTTTTAATCTTTTAAAAAAATTATTTGTTTTATTTTTTGGCTGTGTTAGGTCTTCGTTGCTGTGCCTGGGCTTTCTCTAGTTGCGGTGAGCGGGCTGTACTCTTTGTTCCAGTACACAGGCTTCTCATTGCGGTGTTTCTCTTGTTGTGGAGCACGGGCTCTAGGCGCACGGGCTTCAGTAGCTGTGGCATGCGGGCTCAGTTGTGGCTCGCGGGCTCTAGAGCGCAGTCTCAGTAGTTGTGGCGCACAGGCTTGGTTGCTCCACGGCATGTGGGATCTTTCTGGAACAGGGTTTGAACCTGTGTCCCCTGCATTGGCAGGCAGATTCTTAACCACTGTGCGACCAGGGAAGTCTTATATCTTCTTCCTTGATTGATCCTTTGATCATTATGTAGTTTCCCTCCTTTTCTGTTATAACAGTCTTTATTCTAAAGTCTATTTTATCTGATACGAGTATTGCTACTCCAGCTTTCTGTTGATTTCTATTTGCATGGAATATCTTTTTCCATCCCTTCACTTTCAGTCTGTACATGTCCCTAGGTCTGAAGTGGGTCTCTTGTAGACAGCATATATATGGGTCTTGTTTTTGTAACCATTTTGCCAGTCTGTGTCTTTTGGTTGGGGCATTTAATCCATTTACATTCAAGGTTATTATCGATATGTATGTTCCTATTACCATTTTCTTAATTGTTTTAGGTTTGCTTTTGTGGGTCCTTTTCTTGTCTGTGTTTACTGCCTAGAGACGTTTCTTCAGCATTTGTTGTAAAGCTGGTTTGGTGGTGCTGAATTCTCTTAGCTTTTGATTTGTCTGTCGTATCTGAAAGAGATCCTTGCAGGGTAGAGTAATCTTGGAGGTAGGTTTTTTTCTTTCATCACTTTAAGTATATCCTGCCACTCCCTTCTGGCCTGCAGAGTTTCTGCTGAAAAATCAGCTGATAACCTTATGGGGATTCCTCTGTATGTCATTTTTTGTTTTTCCCTTGCTGCTTTTAATATTTTTTCTTTGAATTTAATTTTTGTTAGTTTGATTAATATGTGTCTTGGTGTGTTTCTCCTAGGGTTTATCCTGTATCGGCCTCTCTGAGCTTCCTGGACTTGGGTGGCTATTTCCTTTCCCATGTTAGGGAAGTTTTCCACTATAATCTTTTCAAATATTTTCTCAGACCTGTTCTTTTTCTCTTCTTCTTCTGGGACCCCTGTAATTTGAATGTTGTTGCATTTAGTGTTGTCCCAGAAGTTTCTGAGATCGTCTTCAATTCTTTTCATTCTTTCTTCTTTATTCTGCTCCTCGGCAGTTATTTCCACCATTTTGTCTTCCAGCTCACTTATTCGTTCTTCTGCCTCAGTTATTCTGTTACTGATTCCTTCTAGTGTATTTTTCATTTCAGTTATTGTGTTGTTCATCTCTGTTTGTTCTTTAGTTCTTGTAGATCTTTGTTAAACATTTCTTGTATTTTCTCAACCCATGCCTCCTATCTATGTCCAAGATTCCGGGTCATCTTTACTATCATTATTCAGAATTCTTTTTCAGGTAGATTGCCTATTTCCTCTTCATTTATTTGGTTGTGTAGGTTTTCATCTTTCTCCTTCCTCTGTGACATGCTTTTTTACTGTCTCTTTTTCTTTCTTTCTTTCTTTCTTTCTTTCTTTCTTTCTTTCTTTCTTTCTTTCTTTCTTTCTTTCTTTCTTTCCTTCCTTCCTTCCTTCCTTCCTTCCTTCCTTCCTTCCTTCCTTCCTTCCTTTCTTTCTTTCTTTCTTTCTTTCTTTCTTTCTTTCTTTCTTTCTTTCTTTCTTTCTTTCTTTCCTTCCTTTCCTCTTCTTTTCTTTTCTTTTCTTTTCTTTCTCTTTCCTTTCTTTTTTATGTGTGGGATTGTGTTCCTGTCTTACTGGTTGTTTGGCATGAAGCTTCCAACACTAGAGTTTGTAGGCTGTTGGGTAGAGCTTGGTCTTGGTGCTGAGATGAGGACCTCCATGAGACATCACTCTGATGAATATTCCCTGGGGTCTGAGGTTCTCTGTTAGTCCAGTGGTTCAGACTCGGAGCTCCCACCGCAGGAGCTTTGGCCCGACCCCTGGCTCGTGAACCAAGATCTGGTTCACTTTGGGGTTCCTCCTGTCTCCTTGGGCATCAGGATTCCCAACTAGCAGCCGGCAGGCACCCTACTTGTGGGGAGATGCTAACTCTGCGTCTTCCCACACTGCCGTCTTGACTCTGCCCCCCCATCGTTGTTTCTGATTCTTTTGTATTTCTTGCCATGTAAGCATTTTTTTAGCTGGCTTTTAGTGATTCCATATATCGATACACTTTTTTAATATATTTATTTAGTGCTTTTCTGCTGAAGAGCCCAGGATGATTGATCACTTGTGGAGTTTCCCAGCATGGATGCAATTCCCAAGTAATTGTTATAGTACCTTAAAACCATGGTACACCAACTTCATTTTAGTAGTTTTACACTTAGCTATATAACTCCACATACAAGGGCCATTAAAGTTGAGAAGTCCCTCGAGCTTCTTTCTAACATTAAGTTTATTTCAACCAGTACAGATGGAAACAAAACAAATAATAATGTACTGGCCTTAAACACTCTATCCCTGAATAAAGTAAAGCTATGATGGTGAGATATTTTATTATAGTGCTTCAGGACTCATTTCTTGCTGTGATAGATTGCCCAGTGCACACTGGGTGCATAAAACGGGGAGGAGTTATTTATCTTATGTTGAAGGTATGAACTGAAGTCCAAAAGAGGATCAGAGCTGTGTGAACACAACAAGATCCATAGAATGCAGAATGTCAGGCATATTTCTGTGACAATTTGAAAATATTATTACTGATTCCCATAGCTATACTCCTCGGAGGAAAAGGAAATCCATCTCATATTCTTGATGGGAAAAGTTCATGTATAAGTATCAATAAGTGAATAAAGAAGAAGCAGGAGAGGTTAACTACTAGTGTTGTAAATGGGAAACATTTTATATAGAAACTTAAAGAATTTTGACCTTATATTAAATGTAGAAGAAATAAACATTTTATTTTACTACATTGTTATGTCTCAGGGAGCATTTTCTTTTTGGTAGGTAAATAATTGGCACTTCAGTATCTGGCCTTTTTATGCTGATTGCTAATCCTGTGTTAACTCTTATTATTGAGATTGAAAAATAAAAAACTTAGTGCTGAAAAAAGAATTAGTTATAGTAACTAATAAATCCACTCACTAAGCATAGGCAGAGCACCAGCATTCTACAAAGTCCTCTCTGGCAGGACGTGGATTATACAGGTAAGAGACTGTCTCCAAGGAGTGCCAAATGATGAAACTTGAGGTGGAGGTGCCCATAATCCCAGGAAACAATTCTTTTGTTGAAAAATTTTAAGATTAAATCTTAAATTATGAGGTGGAAACTTTACCTTTTTCTCCTTATAAGATGTTCCTTCATGGAAAATGGGTAAGTTTATCAGAAGAATGCTGGAGGAGATTTTACTGATTCTTGAGCCTGACATCTACATTATATGTGCCTTGGGAATAAAGAAAAGATACTGGCCTCCAGTGCTGTCAGCTTGGCCTTTTAGGTGAATTTAATGCTCTTGATTTTTATTATGCTATTCTGCTTCCCCCGAAACCTACACTGATTTATTCCAACCAATGTGGTCTGAATTCCGTCCAACATTTTACTAATATTTATCAGTGCTAAACTCGGTATTGCTTGATAAGTCAAATTTGTTGCAAATCACTTCCAGTTGTACTAATACATTATTTACTCATAACTGGTAAAAGCTCCATGCTGTCATTAAATGAGTCGACATACTCATGTAATTACCTGGGCTGGCAGTCTGGGTAAGTGTGATTATTCTGGAGAAAGAAAAATCAAAACAATTATAGTATAATTCCATGAAAACTATGATCTTTGACAGTTATAAAAGTAGGCATTTTCCAAAAATATGTTTCATTTTATTGTAACAATCTTTATTTTTCTGTTTCTTTTTTTAAAGTCCCTATAAATTGTCTGAAACTTGGATGGATGGATTTAAATATTTCAGTCAAAGCTTGGAAGCTCATGAACTGAAACTAGTTTCACTACCAGTTTCAAATGACCCATCCTCCAGATTGAGTTCATGGGTTGTGCCACCAACCCCTAAAGTCATGGGTGAAGTGACTCATTGCCAGGGGAAATGCTTATGGCACAACTCCAATTTGGAACAGAAACTGGCAGTTGATTTAAGCTTGAGAGCAGAGGGAGAGAGAGAAGGAGCCAAAGTCCATGCTGATGCTAGAATAACGCTGTTATAGTACTGAAACACATTCTCCTAGATTCACTGGGCTGCTCTCAAATTGTGTATTGAATTGAAATAATGAGACCTCAGATCTGGTACTGATTTAATACAGAAACCCACCTATGAGCTTAGTGTTGAGCAATGGCCCTGCTGTTGTCTCTAACACTGGTCGTGGCAGAAGGGGTTCTCTCTGCTTTAGGTTGAGCTGTCACAGAAGTCATTCAAAGGACTGAAGAGGTTGATACATTCTCTGGCGTGTGAATCTTGTCATGCGCAGGTGTCTCCATGAGGTCATGGGCAGGGGGCACCTCCTGTCTTAATGCTAGCTCATCACATAATGTATAGTAGGCACAAAATATTTCATTAATTTATTTCATAAGTATTTATTAAGCTTCTATTATGCACCAAGTATGGTGCATCTAGTGTCCGGGGTAAACTAGTAGTGGCCTCCACAGGCCACTGTTGAATTTATTAATTTCATAAACTTTATTTAATTTTGTTTATTTAATTTGTCCTGACATAATGATAACAATAACATAGGAACGTTTAAGAGTTACTCTTAGCAGTGATATTAGCTCTATATGTTGTCTTAGGACCTTCACTGGCATCTGAGTCACTTCTGTTGCTGGCAGTACCACCTTTAGAACTAGGCAAGAGGGGCCTCAGCCCTCGCCCTCACACTGCTTTAAAGATCTAGTTGATTACTGACCAAACATACAAACACACACAATTTATTAAAGTACATATGGACACCTCTGTTACACATAATCTGGTGTCCAGCCCTGATATAGCAACCAGGAACCTTAAACATCCTGAACATCTACTCTCAAGACTGACATTTTTCAGGCCCCAGGGAAATGGTTTTCCACTTTTTTTTTGCTCTGTGTTCTTGAAACAAAAGGTAACTATATCTGAATGTGGTGAGTTTGTGGATTGTGCTGCTGTTCTTAGGAGATTGGTATGGCTTCAGGGTGTAGGAAAGACTTTTTGTCCCAGCTTTATTGAGATATAATTGACATATAACATGTGTAAGGTGTACAACGTGTTTATTTGATACACTTCCCTATTGCGCTATGATTACCACCATAGTGTTTGCTATCACCTCCATTATGCATTTGAGTGGAAGAAGCACTTAGGTAATTAGATAAATTAACTTGTCAAATCTTTTAGATAACTTAAATTAAATCAATTCTTGTTAACAAAGTTTCATTTGCCAGTAGTGCCTAACATCTATTTTTGTTTTTTGTTTTTTTGCTGCTTTTGTGTTCCAATTTGATTCTGAAAGTACTCACAAATTAGCATCATATTTACAACACTTGTATGAGGGAGTTGAAGAATATTGTACCATATTTAATCATATTTCACTTAAATTTCTATGTATGTAGGTATACATGTAATATGCCTAAAGCAAGATATGAGTTCTAACTACATTGTTACTGAGTGTTAGAATTGCTAATAGTTTCATTTTTATTAAAATATTTAATACATTTAATTACACTTTCAAAAATAAAATTTCCTCATTAAATATTTCATATATATAATTTTAATATGAATTACAATTTGTATCTTGCCCTTCACTTCCAATAGATAATTTTGAATACTTTAGAAGAAAATGTTTTTGAAAATATGCATGTAGGATAATTTTGATATTTTGATTTTTGAAATTACCTTAATTTACATTTTTATAAGAATACATTTATATTTTGATAATGTTTTATTTTTAACTCTTAAATGATTACTTTAGAAATAGCACAGACTGTAAAAATCTTGACTATACCACTGTAACAGTGATTTTGCTGAAATGAAGGTGAGAAAAATGATTAAAAAAAAATAATTTATGGATTTTTTTCTTTATTTTATTACTCAGTCCATCCACAGACCACTTACACAGCTATAATACTTATTAAATTTAATTCTCTGTTATTTTGCTAAGTTTCAGTCATATATAAAGAAGATTAGCTTTGTACATTTTCTTTCTGTTATGAAATTATATTTGTCAAAGTAAGCAGATAGATTATATCTTATTTAAAAGTTGCCTTGATTTATAACTTTTAAACATATAGAATATATATAGTATGTTGGCTTCCATTTATATTCTTGCCCCAGGTCTCCCAAATGTTAAGTTTCACCAGGATAGCTGGTTATCTGGTAATAGACTTTACAGTGTTTCCAACATATTTTTCATAAATTATTTCAAAATTGAAGTGATCTAAGAAAAAAATCTTTCAAGGGTTTACTGTAGTTTTTTCTGCTGGTTTTCTAATGTCCAGTTCTGCTCTCTGTAGGAGTTGCCAGGGGTTATTGTGGGTGCAGAGACTGCATCTCTCTCTGTCCACACCCCTCCCTTCCCACCACCTCCCCGACCCCCAGTTTTGCTTCTCATCTTTTCTCTTGACTGGGCTTCCCAGGCTCTATTCTGTTGATTTTGCTCCAGGATCTTTCCCTCTGATTTGCTCTTTGTGTTGATGATGTCTTTGGGAAGTTGGCCCAGTTTTTCGTTTGGCATCTCCTCAAAATGCTGCATTTGGTACCATCTACTACATACTCCTCCATCATACACCTTCCCACCCCATCTTCCGTACCTGCCCCCCCATGATCATTCTGTCAGCACTTACCACATTGGGAAGAAGGAGGAGAAGAGATAGTTTTGTAAATAAGCTAATAAACTTTCATACAACCAAAATTCAATTAATAATACATAAACTTCATAAATCAAGAAACTTCAGTATAAACACATTCTTTTGAAATATGTGATTTTATTAAAGGTAAAAGTGATTTTACCTAAGGAGTGAGATTTTTCTGTACAATTTGGTTTTTGTTTTTTTGTTTTTCTACCATGCACATGATCTACATTAAATTTAATTAATTTCTGTTTGGGCATCTACCCTTTAATAATAAGAGCTCAAATCCTGTCTAGGTGGTCAGATAAGAAACAAAAACTTTCTTCTTTCTTACCTGTGAAATCTGCTTCAGTCATACTGTTTCACTGCCTCCCAGTTACAGAACAAATTTCCAGTGTATAGCAAATGGAGAGAGAAAATTCCTATGAGGGGAATGTTGTCAATGTTGTCAGTCTACTGCAGCGCCCCATTCTTTTCTCAAACCAGCAGTGGCTGTTTGAGTTGAAGAAGCAAAGTGCCTTATTCAATATGCCCTGTACTATTTGACCGTATTAGACTCTCCACTTAGAACGTAATGGTCATCAGTTCCATTAATCAGTTTTCACTGTTATTTGGATCCATTCCTCTATACTGGGTCAGTGAGTGTACACATATTCCTCTATACTGTGTTCTGCCATTTTAATGGGCCTATGCTTCAGGAAGGCAAGAACCTTAAACAGATTAGTGTTTATATTTTTAAATAGGTTAAATAGCTGGATAGTGTACATCAAACAGTCTCCAAACTGACTGGCTTTTCCTTTTGTTTTCAAATAATTTATTCTTTCATTCAATGCCTTTTTTTCCCCCCAGCCAATACTAGGGGCACAAAGATGAATAAGACATGGCCTTGACACTAGACACTAGAAGAATCAATAGTCTATTAATAGTCATTAACGTTCATCTTGATAAGTACTATGGTTAGTATATAAATGAAGTGTGTGGAAGCATAAAGGTGGGAAGCAACAAGATTAGAAATGACATTCTCCACTTGAATGAAGCAAACTTTTTGGATTTTAGCCCATGTAGTAACACTATTAAACATTACCACTAATTTAAAAACAATTACTTATAATTTACTAGAGATAAATTACATCTTTTTATTTTTTATTTTATTTTATTTTTAAAAAAGACAGGGTTTATTCTTGTATGAGAAACCCAACATCATTAAAATGTCTATTTTTTCTAAATTACTTATTCATTTAATAAAATTCGAACAGGATATTTAAAAATTAATCAAATGATTCATCTAGAAGAGTAAATGTGTGAGAATAGCTGTAGGAAAATTCTGAAAAGGAAGAGTAATGAGGAAGGACTGACTCCATTAGCTATTAAAAGAGATAATGCTTGTTATTATAATTATCTAAGGTAATTGAGCATTTATTATATTCCAGGCCCTGTTCCAAGGGCTTTATAAAGACCACCCCATTTGATCTTCATTACAACACTTGCAGGAGTAGGGATTAGGGTTTTAGGGGCTTAATACATGGACCCTTTTCCCCGGCCCAAGTTCAAACCCACTGAGAGGAGGACAAGGAAGTCAGGGATCGATATATCCTTCTTACTACTGATGGAAGCTGGGTTAGAGGCTGCAGCGTAGATGGTGGCAACAATGGGCTTTTTTTTTTTTTTAAAACTTTGTATTATAGAAACCACATGAAAATAATACAGAGAAGGGTTAAAACATCCATCATCCAATCAGTGTGGCGAAACAGGTGTTTTTTCCCGAATCCTTTCTGTCCCTTTCTTACATTCATACATAGTTAACACTGTTCATTGCTTCTAATTATCTACTCTGTGTTAGGCACAGTGCTTGGTCTTGAAGATTGAGAAAAAAAGAAAAGAAAAAGAAAAAAGCCGCAGTCCTTGCTCTCAAGTATCAATAGCTCACTTCCCAGAAGGAAGATGATAACTCTGTAAGCAGGTGATTGCACTATTGTGCTGAGTGCAGTGAGAGATTCAAGGTGAAGTCTGGAATGAAGAAAAGTTAAACTGCCTAAATGAGTCACCCAGGGCTTCATGAGAAATAGACCCAGGAGCCAAGTCCTGATGGTTGAGCAGGAGTTTGCCTGGTAAGTGGGACTAGAGAACTGCTGAAGGGTTGTAAACTGCAATCTTGAACAAAGCAACGCAGAGCACAGTTCTAAGTACTTCCCATATAGCACTTCCTTTAGACCTCACAGCAGCCTTATGAGGTACTACTAGTGTCATCCCTGTTTCACAGATGAGGGATCTAAGACGGAGACGTAAAGTAACTTCCAAATCACACAGCTAGTGAGTAATGGAGTGATTGGAACCCAGGGCAGTCTGGCTTCAGACTCTATGCTGTTAACCACTGTACTCAGAAAACCATTCTGTAGAGGAGAATCAGAATTCCAGGCAGCCATCAGGAAACTACTGGAAGAGTCCAAGCCACAAATAATTAGGGCCTAAATTGAGAGCTAAGAAGGAAGATAATGGGACAGATAGGAGATGAGAGAACTGATAGGACTTCGTGTCCAATTCTAAGTGGGGAGGTCAGAGTGAGAAGTTAGGGGTGATGCCCAGGTTTCTTGCTTGAGTGACCAGGTAGCTAATGATGCTATTAGTCAAGAGAGGAAATACAGGGTTGGGAGAGGAGATGTGTCAGGATAATAGTTTTTTTTTTTTTAACACTGTATTCTATTATATATTTTTCTCTATTCATTGTCTTAATAGTTAACATTTTTGTCAATAGACACTGTCACTTCTCACACAGTACATCAATTTTTCCCTCTCTACTCTTCTCCAGCCTTTCCCATTTTTTATTCCTCCACATCCTATTTTTCTCTTTTTTTAAAAAATTTTTTACAAGAGATAAATAGACTGACACCAAGCATTGTACATGGATGACCACAACAAAAGCAACAATGATTGCAATTAACAAACATGAAACACACTCATACTATGTCATAATATTGAAATTCAGTCCAGTAATCCTCCACTGTAACAGCTCCTTTACTTTGCAGTGAAAATTGATTTGTATATTCTTTGCCTCTGAGTCCTTGTGGGATTTTTTCTTTTTTTAAATTCAAACAGAAAGTCACAAAAATTATACTCATCCTCATCAGTTCACTCAGTCCCATGTAATTTTTTTTTTTTCATCTTGATCTTTTGTTAGCACTTTTATGAGCTCATCAGTTTTTCATTAGAGTTCTGAAAATGCTTATTCATTCAGTTCAGCAGTACAGTCAGGTACCAGAAACATGTACTTGTCAGAGTCTTTTCCATGAATTTCCTGAAGATGAAACCCTTTTATAGGAACATATTTACAAAAGCATCAGAGTACACCCAGAACTGTCTGTAAATGACAAAAGACTTAAAAATGACCACGGTTAAAGATTTGATGAAAGTTCATAATAATGCAGTTGACAAGAAAATTAGTTATTTCTGAGATATACATTTTAAAGTAATAACTAGGATTATGACTTATAACATTATACCAGAACATATAAGATTTTTAGAAATTTCATGTAATGTCTGAAACATTTATATTAACATATTTCCATACAAATAACCCAATGAAAGTTTAGTATTAGTTGTTTTGTTTGTTTGTTTATACTGCAGGTTCTTATTAGTCATCAGTTTTATACACATCAGTGTATACATGTCAATCCCAATCGCCCAATTCAGCACACCACCATCCCCACCCCACCGCAGTTTTCCCCCCTTGGTGTCCATATGTCTGTTCTCTACATCTGTGTCTCAACTTCTGCCCTGCAAACCGGCTCATCTGTACCATTTTTCTAGGATAAATTACATCTTTTTAAATGACTGATTTATTTAGATATAACTGAGGTAAGGAACTTGGTGTCTAGTTAAAGAATAAGTCCAGAGTATGAGTAGTTAATTTTAGTTATGAATTAACTAAACTAATAAAATGATTTTCTAGTTTTTCTCCTTACAAGTAAATTCTGAACCTTTCTACTTTCTACTAAAAACCTATCCTAACTAATTCCTTTTTTTTTTTTTTTTTTTGTACTAGCTCCCAATGAACTCTACCAAAATCTTTTTTGGATATGAAATCTATGTAGCCCCAGACCAGGCCACATCCTGGCTACTCTCCCAAATAAATCACAGTGAAAAAAGAAATCTGAAGTATGAAAAAGTGGTTGGAGGAATCAAATAAATTTAAATGTGGTGTTCCTTGATTTTGTATACCTCAGTATCCAGTGTACTTTGACTTTCGAAATTACAGACAAATTCTACAGAAGAGAGTTTCTATTTTTTAACCTTGGTTTTCTAACTAAAATTAAAAACCTGTCATAATAACTTTAACATCTTCAGCATATGAAACAACATATTAAATGTTTTCAAAGGCAATTAGTATACTTATCCTTTTTACGAATGAGCATCCAAAGTGAGAAAGCTAACATGTCCCTACCTTAGAATTTTAAAGCTAACAGCATTACTGTATGGACAGATGCAGAGAAGAAGTGAATTAGTCAATGTCATTAATTTGTTCTAACAAGGGGTTGTGTCTTCCTAAACCAGTAACTAAGAGGCTTACAACTCCTCCAAGGTTTACATAAACTGCTTTGGGGCTGCCAATTATTAACAGGTATACTTGTCAGAATACTTAAATGAGTTTTCAAGTAAGAGGGTAGACTGGATCTAGAATGATAGTTCATGTATCATTCAGAAGGGCCAACAACCTTGCCCATGTCCATTTTCCCAAGTGCCAACCACATGTGTTTCTCCCTTACTACTCCAATATACGCCTGAATTCTGGACATTATGAAACATATTAGCTAGACCCATACTGACTTTTAGTAAACAGAATTGAGTGTAAATAATATTTATTATCATGTAGACTACTTGGCTGAAGCTACCTTAAAAGACAGTTTCATTCTGCTTATACAGCAATGCTTCACCTTATACAGTAGCGCACACACACACACACACACACACACATATATAAAAGTACACTTGGACCAAGCCAAAATGAGAGATGAAAATGTAATTCACCAAGGAAAGAAATATATAAAGGAAGGTGACTAAACTGAGACTTTATACAACTGTTTATTTGTCATAAAACCATCCATGAGCTGAGATATAAGCACAAGCATTAAGTGAATGACAGTTGTTTTATTGTGTTTTCAACGTTTTTAGTTGTATCTTAAAAAATACCAGATGCTGTCCACATGATGCCAAACATATGGCTTTTGGCTGTGCTCTTATGATCTGTAGTAGATTGCTATAATGTACAAGGCAGGGAAAAAAGCGATTTACAGATAGCCGTGGCCTGAGTGGCTTGCAGCTGGATCTAATTTCACTGAACTGATGGCCTCTTCCCTCCAGCACCTTCTATTTTATCAAATGCAACATATTGTTTTCTGAAGTGGTTCTTGTTGTCGTAGTGAGTACCACAGATGGATAGCACACAGGACATTTGGTTGTCTGTTTTCTGACTAAGGTCAGGACCTACTGTTGTTCATGTTTGGGTGGAGGGCATATTTCATGGGACTGTCCAAGACAGCTAATGAGTTTCAGCTGTCTAAGAGATAATGTATAAGACATTGCTCACTTGGCTGACATACTTAGAGGCTATTATAGCCACTTGAGTTCTTAGGCACTAATACGGTGCCTCTTAGTTGCAAAATTCCTTTATCATTTACTAAACTGACATGTCACCTGGAAAAAAGGATGAAAAAGGTAAGAAAGAGAATGAATAAAAGTTGATTACTCAATTGCATTGCGATTGACTATATACTTCTCTGCCTCTGCTACTAGATTTTAAGCTTCTTGAGGGTATACAATATGTCTTATTCAATGCTGAATAGTCTGCACATAGCCCGGGGGCTGGTACATAGTAGGGTCTTAAATATCTACTTAATGAATAGATGGAAAAGCAAGCATTCAAAGAGTTTCCGTAGACTTGATAATTATGGAGGGGAGTGGATGAGTAGTATATGAATGGTAAAGTTGTAGATCTCATTCTGTTTCCTGTTTTCCCTAAACCCTATTGTTTTAAGATCCTTCTTTGTAGCTCTTTGTTTATATGATCTATTTCTTTCAACTGTAGCATAATATTTGTGCGTGCATTTGCTAAATTTTACCTGTCAGTCTGTAACTGATGGATGCCAAGACTGCTTCCAACTCCCTTCCAGCACAGGATAATTTCCAGCCATCTCTGCTGCTGCCGTGACATTTCGATGTGGGACTGTATGGGAGACACTTGCAGATGGGGCTGTTTAAGTTTTTAAATGTTACTGAAGCCATACTTTTTTCCTTTATTTAAGGGAAGACTTTTCCATGAGGTTTGTACCTCCTTAGTCTTCATTTAGGAAACCAGGCACAGATTTCCCCAAACCATTTCTAGGGATTCTGTTGTCCACCACTTCTCCTTCCAGTTATGTCCCTAGAGAGGAGGGTACATTTCTCTTTCTTCTCTGAAACTCAGCTTCATCCAGTCTACTCAAACTAGATTACATTGTGAGGGCAATGAAGTTTGTATATGTAAACTTATACCAATTGTCTTCATGGCTTAATCTTTTGAGTTCCATGATACTCAGCTCTAGCAAATCAAAATTGGTTTCCCGTATCTGTTTTTCTTTCTTATGATCCATTATCCACAATGCTGCCAGATTGTTCTCTCTTATTTTTAGACATTAGTTTTTGCAGTTTATTTTTTATTGTGGTAAAATACACATAACAGAATTTACCATCTTAATAAGTTTTGAGTGTATAGTTCAGTGGTATTAAATACATTAATAATGTTATGAAACCATCACCACCATCCATCTTCATAACTGTTTTCATCTTGTAAAACTGAAACTCTGCACCCATTAAACAATGTTTTCATCCCCCTCCCCCAGCCCCAGCAACCACCATTCTACTTTTTGACTCTGTGATTTTAACTATTCTAAATACCTCATATAAATGGAATTATACCAGATTTGTCTTTTTTCTTATTCCACACATAAGTATACCATACAGTATTTGTCTTTCTCTGTCTGATTTCTTTCACTTAGCATAATGTCCTCAAGTTTCATCCATGTTGTGGCATATGGCAGAATTTTCTTTTTTTTAAGGCTGAATAATATTCTATTATATGTTTATACTATACAATACATTTCACTTCTCTCTTCACCTGTCAATGGACACTTGGGTTGCTTCCACGTTTTAGCTGAATAATGCTGCTATGAACGTGGGTGTACAAATATTTCTTTGAGACCTTGCCTTCAATTCTTTTGGGTATATAACCAAAAGTGGAACTGCTTGACCATATGGTAATTTTATTTTTAAGTGTTTGAGGAACTACCATACTTTTTTCGACAGCTATATCATTTTACAGTCCTACCAAAAATACACAAGTGTTTTAATTTCTCCACATTCTCGCCAATACTTTTTATTTTCTGATTTTTTGGTAGTAGCCATCCTAATGGGTGTGAGGTGTTGTCTTATTGTAGTTTTGATTTGCATTTCCCTAATTATTACTGATGTTGCACATCTTTTCATGTGCTTATTCACCATTTGTATACCTTATTTAGAGAAATGTTTATTCAAGTCTTTTGCTCATTTTAAAAAATAGATTGTTGTTTTTTTAATTCTCTATATATTTTGGATATGAATTCTTTGTCAGGTATGTGACTTGCAGGTATTTTCTCCCATTCTTTGTGTTTCCCTTTCACTCTGTTGATATTGTCTTTTAATGCACACTTTTTAAAAATTTTCATGAAGTCCAATTTGTCAATTTTTTTTCTTGTTGATGAGCTTTTGGTGACATATCTAAGAAATCATTGCCAAATCCAATTTTGTGAAGTTTTGCTCTATGTTTTCTTTTAAGAGTTTTATAGTTTATGTCTTACATTTAGCTATTTGATCCATTTTGAGTTAATTTTGTACACGATGTTAGGTAAAGTCCAACTTCATTCTTTGCAGGTGAATATCCAGTTTTCCTAGCACCATTTGTTGAAAAGATTGTCCTTTCCCTGTTGATGGTCTTGGTACCATGGTCAAAAATTATTTGACCATATATGAGGAAGTTTATTTTTGGGTTCTCTGTTCTATTCCATTGTTCTATATGTCTGTCTGTATGCTAGTACCACACTGTTTTGATTACTGTAGCTTTATATTAAGTTTTGAAATCAGGAAGTGTGAGTCTTCCAGGTTTGTTTTCCTTTTTAAAGATTGTTTTGGGTATTTGGGGCCCCTTAATATTCCATATGGATTTTAGGATAGGTTTTCTATTCTTGCATAAAACGTCATTGGGATTTTGACATGGATTGCATTGAATCTGTAGATTGCGTTGGGTAGTACTGGCATCTTAACAATATTAAATCTTTCAATTCAGGAACATGGTATGTGTTTCCATTTATTTGTGTTTTCTTTCATTTCCTTCAGCAATGCTTTGTAGTATTTATTGCACAAGTCTTTCACATCCTTGGTTAGGTTTATTTCTAAGTATTTTATTTTGTCTGATGCTATTGTAGATGAAATTGTTTTTTATAATTTCCTTTTCATATTGTTCATTGTTAGTGTAGAGAAATGCAGATGATCTTTGTATCCTGGTATTTTTCTGAATTCACTTATTTAACTCTAACAGGTTTTTGGTAGGATACTTAGGGTTTTCTACATATAAGATCATATCATCTGCAAACAGAGATAATTTTACTTCTTGCTTTCCAATTTCTATGATTTTTATTTCATTTTCTTGCTAACTTCTCTGGCTAGAACTTCTAGTACTATGTTGAACAGAAGTGGCAAAAGCAGGCATCTTTGCCTTGTTCCTGATTCTAGAGGAAAACATTTAAGTCTTTGACTACTGAGTATTATGTTTGTTGTGGGTTTTTCATTTATGGCTTTTATTATGTTGAGGTAGTTAGTTTGTTGAGTGAGTTTGTTATGACAAGGTGTTGAATTTTGTCAAATGCTTTTTCAGTGTGAATTAGGAAGATCATGTTGTTTTTCTCCTTCATTCTGTTAATGTGGTGTATTACATTGATTTTTGTGGAACCATCCTTGCATTCCAAGAATAAATCTCATTTGGTCATAGTGAATAATGCTTTTTAATATATTGCTGAATTTATTTGCTCATATTTTGTTGAGAATTTTGCATCAATGTTTATAAGAGATACTGATCTGTAGTTTTCTTGTGCTGTCTTTGTCTGGCTTTGGTATCAGGATAATGCTGGTCTCATAGAATGAGTTAGAAAGTGTTCCCTCCTCTTCAATATTTTGGAAAATTTTGAGAATAATTGGTGTTAGAACTTCTTTAAATGTTTGGTAGCATTTACTAGCGGAGCCATCAGGTCCAGGGCTTTTCTTTGTTGAGAGATTTTTGATTACTAATTCAATCTACTTACTAGTTATAGGTCCATTTATATTTTCTATTTCTTTGTGATTTAGTCTTGGCAGGTTTTATATTTCTAGGAATTTGTCCATTTCCTCTGGGTTATCCAATTTTTTGCTGTACAACTGTTTATAGTGCTCTCTTATAATCTTTTTATTTCTGTAGAATTGGGAACAATGTTCCAACTTTCATTTCTGATTTTAGTAATTTGAATCTTCTTTTTTGTTTTGTCCATCTAGTTAAAGGTTTGTCAGTTCTGTTGATTTGTTTTCAAAAAAATAACTTTTTGTTTCAATTGATTTTCTTTATTATTTTTCTACTCTGTTTTATTTCCTTCCTTGTGCTGTCTTTGCTCCTTGGGTTCAGTTTGCTCTTTTTTTTTCTTAGTCCCTCAAGTTGCAAAGTTAAGTTGTTGATTTGAGATCTTTCTTGATTTTCAACATAGGCATTTACAGCTAGAAATTTTACACTGAGCACTGCTTTTACTACATCCCATAAGTTTTAGTATGTTGTGTTTTTGTTTTTATTTATTTCTGTTTTCTAATTTCTCTTTTGATTTATTCTTTGACCAATTGTTTAAGTGTATGTTCCTTAATTTCCACATGTTTGTGAATTTTCCAGTTTTCTGTTACTGATTTCTAACTTTACCCCTTCTTTGGGCAGAGAAGATACTTTGTATGATATCTATCTTTTTTTTTGATATCTATCTTTAAAATCTATTGAGACTTGTTTTTTAGCTTAACATATAGTCTATCCAGGAGAATGTACCATATGCACTTGAATAATGTGTATACTGTGGTTGTCGGGTAGAGTGTTCTGTATGTGTATGTTTGGTCTAGTTGGCTTACTGTGTTTTTTAAGCCCTCTATTTCCTTACTTATTTTTTGTCTGATTGATCTATCCATTGTTGAAAATGGGATATTGAAGTCTTCAACTATTAGTGTAGAATGATTCTCCCTTTAATTCTGTCAGTTCTTACTTTATGTATTTTGAGGGTCTATTAATAGGTGTATAAATGTTTATAATTGTTTTATCTTCTTAAATTTTTATTAATATACAATGTTCTTTGGGTCTTGAAACATTTTTTGGATTGAAAGTCTATTTTGTCTGAAAATTGTATAGCCAGATCAGCTCTCTTTTGGTTACTATTTGCATGGAATATCTTTTCCAACCTTTTGCTTTCAACCTCTTTGTGCCTTTGAATCTGAAGTGAGTTTCTTTTACACAACTCATAATTGAATCACGCTTTTTAAAAAATCCGTTCGGCCAGTCTCTGTATTTTGATGAAGAATTTGATTAATTTACATTTAAAGTAATTACTAATATAAAGGAACTTACTTCTGCTATTTTGTTACTTGTTTTTTATACGGCTTATAGCTTTTTTTGTCTCTCATTTCCTCAATTACTGACTTCATTTGTGTTTACTTGATTTTTTTGTATTGAAATCTTTTGATTCCCTTTTTATTTCCTTTTGTATATATTCTACAGATATTTTCTTTTTGGTTATCATGAGGATTACATTTAACAGCCTAAAGTTATAACAGTCTAATTTGAATTTATATCAACTTCAATGGCATATATAAACTCTGCTCCTATACAGTTCCATGTTTCTCCTTTCTGTTATTAATGGCACAGATTACATCTTTATATATTGTATGCCCTCAAACATAGATTCATAATGGTTTTTTAAATGTATTTATCTTTTAACTTCTGTAGAAAATTAAAAACAGTTACAAAACAAAATTACCATTAGACTAGCTTTTATAATTGCCCATATATTTACCTTTACTGGAAGTCTTTATTTCTTTATACAGCTTTGAGTTATTGACTACTTTCATTTCAGTCTGACATACTCTCTTTAGCATTTGTTTGCAGGGCAGGCCCAGTGTTAAAAAACAACTCCTTTAACTTTTGTTTATCTGAGAATGTCTTAATTTCTCCCTCATTTTTTTTAAAGTTTTTTTTTTAATGTGGACCATTTTTAAAGTCTTTATTGAATTTGTTTCAATATTGCTTCTGTTTTATGTTCTGGTTTTTTGGCCACGAGGCATGTGGGATCTTAGCTCCCCCACCAGGGATCGAACCTGCCCCCCTGTATTGGAAGGCAAAGTCTTAACGTCTGGACCACCAGGGAACTCCCTCTCCCTCATTTTTAAGGAGAGTCTTGCTAGATATAGGCTCCTTGTTTGATCTTTTGTTTTTCTTTCTGCACTTTGACTATATCAACCCACTGCCTCATGGCCTCCAAGGTTTCTAATGAGAAATAGGCTGATAATCTTATTGAGGATTCCTGGTATGTAGTGAGTCACTTCTCTTTTGCCATTTTTAAGATATTCTCTTTGTTTTTTGCTTTTGACAGTTTGATTAAAATGTGTCCATGTGAGTAAATTATCTGGTCCATGATTTAGCTTATTCTCATGAAGTTATCACTTTCCTCTTAATTGCTTATCACCAAAACCTCCATTGTCTTTGAGAGTACTATTAGGCTTAAACTTCTCCACATTGTGTTTCAAATGAAGTTAGTTCCTCTGGGCAGAACTTTAGAGATCTCCGTTCTTTTTTTTTTTTTTTCCCATTAATAATTTTATTTTATTTTTTATTTATTTATTTATTTTTTAAACATCTTTATTGGAGCATAATTGCTTTACAATGGTGTGTTAGTTTCTGCTTTATAACAAAGTGAATCAGTTATACATATACATATGTTCCCATATCTCTTCCCTCTTGCATCTCCCTCCCTCCCACCCTCCCTATCCCACCCCTATGAACTGCCTTTCTCTCTGGACAATATTTCTGCACCTCTGCTCTGGAGCTGGTACCTTAGAGTAATACCCCAGTTTTAAGAGCAGGGTGCTGGATATGAGTGGTAGCTTCTGGTTTTCTGAGCTTGTCTCTGCTAGCACGGAACCATCACCCAATGAGTGATCTGGATAAAAGCTATTGAAGGTCAAGGACTCTTAGCCTGCAATACCTGGAGTGAACTCCACCCTACAAATTAGAGTTGAGTGAAGGAAGGGAGTCTTTGTCCTTTCAGCTGCATTTGCTTGGCATTTAGTCACTGAAACATGGAGGTGGGAGACTGAGAAATGTGGGTGGCCTACCTTTCCCAGGGAGATAACATAGAATGGGAAAGAAGAAAGGGAGCCCTATTATCTTGGCTGTACCTGCCTGATGTGGAGGTTCCATCACACCGAGGTGGAGATTGGTGAAAAGGGAGTGGGTTATGATTCAAGTACCACAGATTCTCACTCTTTTTACTGAGTTTAGTAGAGTTTTTTGAATAAATATTTCTTCCTTTCCTCTATTCCCTTAAGACAGTTTCCAGAAACTTTAAATAATTGTTTTAAAATAAATTTCACCAGTTGTGGTTGTTTTCTGGGGAGAAGTCTGCAGAATTCTTCATGTCTTCATTCCAGAAGTAATATCACCTAGATGTCTCTTAATAGGAATAATTATAATAACTATTGCTAGTATTTGTTGACTATTGATTATGTTCCAGGTACTGGGCTGATTGTTTCACATGATTATATTCTTGGATCTTCATTTGCCTTGTGTATATTTTTTAGTTTATTGCTTATTGCCTGTATACACTCATTAGAATAAAACCTAATAGAGACTGGATTTTAGCTGCTTTATTTGTCCTCATTTTCCTGAAAGTGTTACAGTGCTTGGCACATTGTGTGTGCTGCATACATATTGGTTGGATAAATTAATGAAAGACTAAATATGTCATTAACTGAAGTAGGGTCTGTTATTAGTCCCATTTTTAGAGGAGAAAATTAAGACTTATGGAAGTTAAGTAACATGCCCAAATTTACAGAGCCCATAAGTGAAATGCCTGGGATTGAAAAATAGGTTTATCTAACACCAAATCTTGAACTTTTAACCACCATTATATTTGGTCAGTGCAAATAAAAGAGACAATCTCTATGCTTAATACTTTATGTTTTTGCTATCCAAAGTGAGAAGAATTTTTTTTTTCATTATTACTTTATAGAACACTTTATTGTTCTGTTGTTTATTTGGCACTAATAAAACAATATAGAGATCATACCAATATAATAAGATGGAAGGAGGAAAGGGCACAATAAGTGGATAAATGGCCCTCAGATATATGTACTGCCATCTGCCTTCCCCTCCCGCCTTTTTTTTTTACCCTATAAAGTACTGGATAATATCTCTTTATGTTAGTTTATGGCAACCTCTCTTAGCATGGTGAATTGGAGATAACTATATAATTGTAGAGGAAAGGAGAAGTTTATTGTATGCTCTACTGGAATATTTTGTTTTAGGGCTATAGAGAATTAGTGAAAGCCTTATTATGCAGCTTTCATGGTGTCCCTGACTATTGGAAATTTCTTAGAAGATGTTGCACTACAAGTTTTCACTTCCATTATTTATATTCCACGAGGTCCTGAGTCTGTTACAATATTACTGGAAAAAAGTAACTGTAAATAAAAGGTTTCATCATTTTTTTAAGGGATGATGAAAGACAAGCAGAAATCACGTTAATGTTATTGAAATGGGAGTGAGATATATAAGAACGTTCAGCTAATTTATCTACAGAGAAAAATATTGTCTTGCATTAATTACCTAAGTGTTTCAGTTAAAATATTTTGCATTTGAATTTTTAATTTAATTGAATTCATCTGAACATCATGCAAATTAAGACAGGTTATAGCTTTGTCCAATAACAATCATCTAAATACTAAATTGGACACTAAATTTGCTAATGAAATTGCTAATAGCCAAAATAAGACTCAGTGGCTGTAGACCTGTGTGTTTTTACTTTGGATAATTATGCAGCCCAAATAATCATCTATTATTAGTATCAGATAACACAGATTGTTCATCTTCTTCTGGGTAAAACAGTAATGCTATGAAGTCATGCTCTAGAGAAGTGATTTTTCTGGTGTTTAGCTCCAAATGCTATGTTCAGCTCCAAGTGCTATGGTAGGAAATTAGATTCTTGGCTGTTCTTTTGATTCTAAGATTAAAATGTGCTGAATCTGCAAAATCTAACACTTTTTGAGGTTTTTCCATGGCTACTGTAACTAAACACATTAGACACAGGAAGAATTGCTGTATTAAAATATTTTTGGAATCCTAACAAATATATTATAAAAAAAATTATTCTTTCCTACTTTCCAATAAGGACTATTTTTATAGCTAAATGGATTACAGAATGTGGAAATAAAGTGCCATGTATATAGGCTTTTGTGTGTGCGATTGCTTTCTTTTTTACTTAGTAATAACTCTGATAATGAATTTGGGGTTAGTATTACACTTTAAAAATATAACCACTATTTGAAAGCTAACTGAGTATAATGCAGATGAATTGGGGTACCTTAGTGATAGAAGAAGGTGCCAGAGCCGTCTTGCTTGAAACTTACCACCACTACCTAAGCCGCTCATGAAGACAGCTGATATCCATTTACTGTGTTATCATAGTCCTCACTAGAAAACACTTAAAAACTTTTATATCATTTATTTTCAGTTTCTAATCATTTTAAAGTTAATGTATCCTTTATACCTAAAATAACTTCTTTTTCCTGAAATATAATTTTCTTGTTGCCATTTTCTCTCCCAATGAAGAGGAAACCCACAGATAATTACACTTTGTTTAATATTTAAAGACAATTATATAATCAACTGAACCTTTTCAAGGCTAAAAATTCATAATTTCTTTAGTATTTCCCCTTAGATGAACTTTACTATCTAAACTTTGAATTCTTTAGCTTGTCTCCTACTCCTCCCTTCCATTGAATATATTGTACTTGCTTCTGTTTAGTTCCTCTCTTTCCTTTTTCTGTTATAAAAAAGATCGAATGATTCTTTAAATCAATATGAGACTAATGTCAAGTAAATGGAAAGGTATTGGGTTTGGAAATCTCACTCTTATTACTTCATCCCAGCAGATCCTAATTTTTTTAAATGAGAGTTTGCCAATGCTCAAATGATTTCAACTTAGCTTCAAATAGAATATTTTACTGTCATTTGTATGTGCCATCATTTATTTCCCATTTTGTACTGGATAAAGCAGAGAATACTTGGGAAGTTGCACAAAAGTATTTTGTCCAATTCTTAATTATCTGGGGGTATATGAGCTCATTTAATGAGTAATTAGTTAAAAGAAAAGAGTATATTTTTAAAGGAAAAATATAAAACTTTTATAAATTAGTATGAATATTTCCTTATTGGAAAGCATTATTGTTTGGGATTACACACCAAGAGACATAGCAAATTATTCATCCATTCATGGAAGTACTCTTCCCCACTGACAAGGTGAATAATGGACCTACTGAGCATGGGGGAG
This sequence comes from Eubalaena glacialis, assembly GCF_028564815.1. NCBI lineage: Eukaryota > Metazoa > Chordata > Mammalia > Artiodactyla > Balaenidae > Eubalaena > Eubalaena glacialis. The sequence goes on along the minus strand of NC_083727.1, from coordinate 36,328,048 downwards.
TGAAGATATAAGTTGTGCAAGGGACCCAAAAGGAGGGAGCATAACAGAGAATGAATTATTATAATGTGTGAAGAAAGAAAAAAATAATTACATTATTAACGAATTAACAAAGGATTGTGAAACAGACTCTGAAAACTACATAGTATTGTTGAAAGAAACGGAAGACCTAAAGAAATTGAAAGACTACAATAACATCAAGATGGTGGAGTAGGAGGATGTGGAATGCACTTCCCCCATGAACACATAAAAATACATCTACATGTGGAACAGTTCTCACTGAAAACTAACTGGAGACTGGCAGAGAGACTCCTGTACAGCCAAGGCTGTTAAAGATACATACATAATTAGGTTAGAAGGGAAGAGACATGATCAGGTTAGGACCTGAGCCCTTGGGAGGGGACTCAGAAGAGAAGGGACATTACATGGGCAGAGATCCTTCCTGGGGAGTGAGCAGTTAAAGCCACATATTGGGCCCCCCAGCCCTGGGTTCTGACACTGGGAAGACAAGTCCTGTTGGCTGGTTGGAGGGCTTGTGGGACTAACAGGAGGGCTATGGGAAGCCTGGACTCCACTTGTAAAGAGCACACACAAGCTTGCTTACTCTCCGAACAGGGTGGAGAGGGTGGATTAAAACTGTACGGGTAGCTGGCCAGTTTCCCACAACTGCTGCACGACTGCCTCCCAGCCTAAGCCGAGCAACTGCTCCAGGCTCACTTGCTTCATGACACAGCTTGACACTGGGGTGAGGGCTGCTGCAGCTGAGGAGAGACCTTGGCTGTGAGACACAAATGTGGCTCAGACTCAAGGGACATCTGAGCATGGTAGGAGCAGCATTATTGGTGCTAACACAGGCAGTGCATCAGAAGCAGTCCCAATCTCTCGCTGTGGCCCAATGCCACAGCCTGTTCCCTGACCCATGCTGAGCACCCACACCAACCAATCTTGCTCCAGCACTGCTATCCTCAGGTGAGGGTGCCAGTGCTGGGAGTGGGGAGAGCACACACTTAAAGGGAACAGAGCCAGCTCAGACCTGACCCTAAGCACTTCTGCCCCAGCAACTTGGTACCTGCCCCTGATAGGGCAGTGACAGCCACTGAAAAGAGGAGAAGCCCCTGCTCACACCTGGGTCTGGCCCCAGCCACTCCATCTCCATCTCCACTTCCTACCAAGGTGACAGCTACCAACACACCCTGAGGAAAGACGTAACTTGTGTTCATGTCAATCCAGCTCTCCCACCAAAGTCACTGGGCATTTGCAGACTCTATAGGGATGCTCACCCCTTCAAGACCAAAATAGGTAACTGTTTCACCTAATTTCATAAAGACAAGAGAAAGGTAAGCAAAATGAGAAGACAGAGGAATTTGTTTCAATTGAAAGAGCAAGAGAAAACCCCTGAAAAAAATTAATGAACATAAACAATTTACCAGATAAAGAGTTCAAAGCACTAGTAATAAGAATGCTAACTGAACTAAGGAAAAGAATAGATAAATAAGTGAGAAATTTAACAAGGAACTAGAAAATATAAAAATTAACAGTCAGAATTGAAGACTACAATAACTGCAATGGAAAACACACCAGAAGGAATTAAGCAGACTAGATGATACAGAAGAATACATAAGTGATCTGGAAGACAGAATAATGGAAATCACCCAATCAGAAGAGCAAAAAAGAAAAACAAAAGAATGAGAACAGTTTAAGGGATCTCTGGGACAACATAAAGTGTAATAACATTTGCATGATAGGAGTCCTAGAAGGAGGAAGAGAAAGGGGTGTTAAAAACGTATTTGATGAAATTATGGCTGAAAACGTCCCAAACCTGAAGAGGGAAGCAGATAAGCAGGTACAGGAAGTGCAGAGGGTCCCTGACGAGATAAACCCAAACAGACCCACACCAAGGCATATCATAATTAAAATGCCAAAAGCTAAAGAGAGAATTCTAAAGGCAGCAAGAGAATAACAAAGAGTTATATACAAGGCTATTAGCTGACTTTTCTAAACAAACTTTGCAGGCCAAAAGAGAGGCATGATATATTCAAAGTGCTGATAGGAAAAAAACCCCTGCAACCTAGGGTACTCTACCCAGCAAGATTATCATTTAAAATGAAAGAAGAGATAAAAACTTCTCAGATAAGTGAAAACTAAGAGAGTTCATCAATTCTAAATCTACCCTAAAAGAAATGTTAAAGGGTCTTCTCTAAGTGGAAAAGAAAAGGCTATAGCAAGAAGTAAGAATCTATAGGAAAAGGAAAATCCCACTAGTAAAGGCAAATGTGTAGTAAAGGTCAAGGAGCAACCACTTAAATAAGCTAGCACAAAGATTAAAAGACAAAAAAATGCAAAATTAAGTATAACTACAATAATCAGTAAATTATCAGGAATAAACATGAAGTTATAAAATATGACATCAAAAAGCACAAAATGTCAGGGAGGAGATTAAAAAATGTGGATCTTTTAGAAAGTGTTTGAACTTAAAGGACTATCTGTTTAAAAGAAGTAGATATAATTATAGGTCAGTATATGTGAACCCCTTGGTAACCGTAAATCAAAAAACTACAATAGACACACAAAAACTAGAGAAACAGGAACACAAGCATACCACTAAAGGAAGTCATCAAATCATAAGGGAAGAAAAAAAAGAAGGAAAAACAGAGAACTACAAAAAAACCCAGGTCCATCAACAGATGAATGGATAAAGAAGATGTGATATATATATATCCACATATATATATCCATCCATATATATAATCCATCCATATATATGATGTGATATATATATAATGGAATATTATATTTATAATGTGATATATATATAAAATGGAATATTATATATATAATGGAATATTACTCAGCTATTAAAAAGAATGAAATTTGCAGCAACATGGATGGACCTAGAGATTATCATACTAAGTGAAGTAAGTCAGAAAGAGAAAGACAAATACTATATGATACCACTTATACGTGGAATCTAAAATACAACACAAATGAACATATCTGCCAAACAACAACAGACTCACAAAATAGACTCACAGATACAGAGAACAGACTTGTGGTTTCCAAGGGGGAGGGCAGTGGGGGAGGGAAGAATTGGGAGTTTGGGATTAGCAGATGCAAACTATTATATATAGGATGGATAAACAACAAGGTCCTACTGTATAGCACAGGGAACTACATTCAATATCTTGTGATAAACCATAATGGAAAAGAACATGAAAAAGAATATATATATATATATATATATATATATATATATATATATATATATATATATATGTATGTATAACTGAGTCACTTTGCTGTACAGCAGAAATTAACACAACATTGTAAATCAACTATACTTCAATAAAATTAAAAAAAAAAAAGACAAGACAAAAGCCTGGAAAACAAGTAACAAAATGGGAATAAGTACATACCTATCAATAATTAAATGTCAGTGGACTCAATGAGCCAATCAAAACATATAGGGTGGCTGATTGGATAAAAAAAAATAGGACCCATCAATATGCTCCTTACAAGAGACCCTCTTCAGAGTGAAAGAAACATGCAGACTGAAAGTGAAGGGTGGAAAAAGATATTTCATGGAAATGGAAATGACAAGAAAGCAGGGTTAGCAATACTCATATCAGACAAAATAGACTTTAAAACAAACTCTATAACAAAAGAAAACAAAGGGCATTATATAGTGATAAAAGCATCAATACAAGAAGAAAATATTACACACACGAACATATTTGCAGCTAATAGAGGAGCACTTAAATATGTAGAGCAAATATTAACAGACATAAAGGAGAAATTGACAATAATACAATTGTAGTAGGGGACTTTAACACCACATATACCTCAATGGACGAATCATCCAGACAGAAAATCAGTAAGAAAACAGTGGTCTTAAATGACACAGTGGACCAGTTGGACTTAATAGATATCTATAGGCATTCCATCTAAAAACAGCACAATACACATTCTTTTCAAGTGCATATGGAATGTTTTTCAGGATAGATCACATGCTAGGCCACAAAACAAGTTTTGACACATTTGAGAGGATAGAAATTACATCAACCGTTTTCCCGACCACAATGGTATGAAACTAGAAATCAATTACAGCAGGAAAAATGAGAAAAACACAAACATGTGAAAACTAAACATGCTACTAAAAAACTAATGGGTCAATGAAGAAATCAAAGAGGAAATGAAAAATACCTCAAGACAAAAGAAAGTGGAAATGCAACTTTCCATAATCTATAGGATCCCAAAAAAACAGTTCTAAGAGGTTTATATTGCTACAGGCCTGCCTCAAGAAACGAAACTCTCAAATAAACAACCTAACTTACTTATTATCTAAAGGAATTGTAAGAAGAAGTACAGACAAAGCCCAAAGAAAGCAGAAGGAAGGAATTAATAAAGATCAGAGAAAATAGAGACCAAAAAAAAAAAAAAAAGAAAGAAAAGAAAAAAAACAGTGAAACCAAGAGCTGGTTTTCAAAAATATAAACAAGGCTCATGAAGAAGAAAAGAGACAAGACCCAAATAAACAAGAAATGAAAGAAGAGAAATAACAATATCACATGGATGCAAAAAATCATAAGAACATGCTACAGACAGTTATACAGTTGTATACCAACCAATTGAACAACCTAGAAGAAATGGACAAATTTCTAAAAACATTCAACCTTCCAAGACTGAATCAGGAAGAGATAGATATACTGATCACCAATAGTGAAATTGAATTTATAATTAAAAAATACTCCCAGTAAACAAAAGTCCAGGACCAGATGGCTTCACAGGGGAATTCTACCAAACATATAAAGAAGAACTAATACCGATCCTTCTCAAACTATAACAAAAAATTGAAGAGGAAGGGACACTCCCAAATTCATTCTATGAGGCAACTGTTATCCTGATACCAAAACCACACAAAGACACTACAAAAAAAGAAAATTACAAGCTAATATCTCTGATGAATATAGATGTAAAGATCCTAAGCAAAATATTAGCAAACTGAATTCAACAACATGTAAAAAGGATTGTACACCACGTTCAAGTGGGATTTATTCCAGGGATACAAGGATGGTTCAATATTTGCAAATCAATCAAGCTGATACACCTCATTAACAAAAGGAAGGATAAAAAGCACATGATCATCTCAATAGACACAGAAAAAGCATTTGACGAAGTCAACATCCATTCATGTTAAAAACTCTCATTAAAGTTGGTATAGAGGGAACATATCTCAACATAATAAAGGCTATTTATGACAAACCTACAGCCAACATCACAGTCAATGGTGAAAATCTGAAAACCTTTCCTCTAAGATCAGGAACAAGACAAGGATTCCCACTCTCACTACTTTTATTTAACATAGTATTGGAAGCCATAGCCACAGTGATCAAATAAGAAAAAGAAATAAAAGGCATCCAAATTGGAAAGGAAGAAGTAAAACTGTCACTGTTTGCAGATATGTCACACATGTACTTGTACATAACTACACAAAGCAGCCATGATATAGAATCATAAATATTCATACATCAACTGATGAATTGATTAGTAAAATGCAGTATATCATACCATTGGAAAATACCTGTCTTACAGTGGAATATTTTCAGCAAAGTATTATATTTTGCTGGAAAAGGCATAACTATGGAAACAGTAAAAAGATCATCAGTGGTTGTCAGGGGTTTGGAAGAGAGAGGGAGGGAGGTGTGAATGAGTGTAACACAGAGAATTTTTAGGGCAATGAAACTATTCTATATGGGACTGTAATGGTACATATACATCATACATTTGTCAAAACCTGTAGAATGTATGACACAAAGAGTAAACCCTAATGTAAATTATAAACTTTTGTTGTTAAAAATGTATCAATATTGACTCATCAGTTTTAACAAAAGTACCTCACTAATGCAAGATATTAATAATAGAGAAAACTGTGTATGAGGAATGAGACAGGTAGTATATGGGAACTCTCTATACTTTCCACTTAATTTTTCAATAAAACTAAAATTGCTTTAACAATACAAAGTCTATTAATTGTAAGAAAAGGAATGAAGTACTGATACATGCCATAGCATGAATGGAGCCTTGAAAATTTTATGCTTAATGAAGAGAGTCAGTCTTAAAGGGCACTACACATTGTGTGAATTTCATTTGTATGAAATGTCTAGAATAAGCATCATTCTATAGAGGGACAGACACTAGATTGGTGGTTGCCAAGGCTGGGAATAGGGGAGGGTTGTTGGAAGGAAATAGGAAATGACTGCTAATGGGCATGAGGTTTCTTTCTGGGGTGATGAAAATCTTCTAAAACTGCTTATGGTGATGATTTAAGTGAGTGAATTTTATGATATATCAATTACATCTCAATAAATCCATTCCAAAACAGTAGCAGCAATTAAGTAGTTAACTGCCTGCAGTAATTCTTTTGTCCATATTGCATATAGCAACGCTAATGACTTCTGCCAGGCACTAGTCCTTTCCATTGTCTGTGAAAATCCAGAATGAATTCCAGCAAAGCCTATGTATGCATCACCCTTTCCCCCTCTTTACTTTCTTTTTAAACCAATCCGCTTAATTACCAGAGTGAAAAATCCCACTAAGTGACTTGAAAGTATTTAGAATATAAAGATTATCAAATGATGTGCCAGGAAGTTTCTGAACCATAAGAGAGTGAATATGATGGTTTAAGTCACTAGTTGACCATTCTTTAAAAGAAATGGGCCAACTTCACAGTAAAAATAGACTGGGAGACTTGAAGAGGAACATCTTTTGGGATTATCTACATGAATCAGCTGCAAGTTTATCCTGCTGAATTCTTTTTTTTTTTTTTTTAATTAATTTATTTATTTATGGCTGTGTTGGGTCTTCGTTTCTGTGCAAGGGCTTTCTCTAGTTGCGGCGAGCGGGGGCCACTCTTCATCGCTGTGCGTGGGCCTCTCACTGTCGCAGCCTCTCTTGTTGCGGAGCACAGGCTCCAGACGCGCAGGCTCAGTAGTTGTGGCTCACGGGCCTAGTTGCTCTGCGGCATGTGGGATCTTCCCAGACCAGGGCTCGAACCCGTGTCCCCTGCATTGGCAGGCAGATTCTCAACCACTGCGCCACCAGGGAAGCCCCTGCTGAATTCTTGAGACTGGAATCCTGAAAAGAAAACAACCATCTGTGCGCTAGTGTTGTTGTTTTTGTTTGTTGATTTGTTTGTTTGTTTTTGGTAACAGCTTTATTGTTTAATTTTTAGTATTAATTTAATAAAAGGAGAAAGGGGGAGAGAGAGAGAGAGAGAGAGAGAGAAAAAGAATATGAATGAGAAAGAGAGAGAAAGGGAAACCAGCCAGAATTCATAAGTTCAAAATGGATAGAATGAGGGGAAAAATTCTAGTATGAAGCCAAAGTGATGAATATTGGAGAGATCATGAGAGTAAAAGGTTATGAGAGGGTGGATGGCAGGTGGAGTTTGAAGTACCTAATCTGAGTCAACAAGCGTCAAGAAGGTTGCTACATGGAAATTTTGTAGGATGCTTATGGCCCTGGGCTTAAGGAGAGTAATTATATTGGAGTTCATGAATTGGATAGATTCTGAGCAAATCTGGTGCAAAAAGCTTCTCTTTGTGTTTTATTTAATATTCTTATTCAGATAAACTATGAAAGGAGAAATAACTGATCTAGCCGTAGAAGAATTTAACAAATTTTAAATAATAAACTGAAATTATACATCTGAGAGAATTAGTGTTCACAGTCATTGATTGAAACTTGTGTTCTGCAATCCTCTTTTTAAAAAAATACAACTATAACATGGGTGGTTTATATCTCCCAAATATGTCTCTTGTTATTGATTCTCATGGTTAAGCCCAAAGTCTACCCGAAGTGTTGCCTAAACTTAGGCTTTTGGAGACAAAATAAAGTTTCTAATATTTAAGTTTAATGTTTTCAAATAGCCTTTTTAATGTTCTGTTTTGAATTTCTCATTGACAATCTAATTAAGGTTAGAGTTTTTTTTGTTTTTGTTGCTGCTGTTGTTTGTTTCTCTCTCAATACGCCTTACTTGACCAGGATATAAACACTGGATTATAAACATTGGATATGGACAAGACTGAGATCAATCACTGACAATAAGATTTTGATTAGAAGTAAGTGTAATCTATGAGAACAGAACTCATGAGAATCTTCTAGTCAACAAAAGATAACTTTTAAACTGAAAGCCCTTCACTCCCTCTCAGTCTTCTCAACTCTGTATCCCACCAGCCCAGCTCTGGATATATATGGGCCCAGGGGAAATTATGTCAGTGGTTAAGGAAACTTGGAATTGTTGTTTTTGACATGGGCTACTGAATCCGTCTCATGAAAGTTCATAAATGGTGTCTACTAGACTAAAAATAGAAGCAAAATTGTCCCTATATTTACATGCTAAAACCTACAAATATTGAAATGTATTTTAAAATTAGTACTTCCAGGAATTTTTCACATATCCCTAGAAAAATAACCAATGATGAAATAATTTTTTAATTCCAAATAAACTCCAATAAGTTGATGGCAGCTCCACCACCATTTATAGCTCTAAAAATAATGATGTCAGCTCTCCAGTTAATACACTACATGGAGATCTAAAGACTCAAATTAAAACCTAACAGCATGTGCCTTGGAAAAGGATTGTAAATATCGAGGCAGATATGTCCTTTTTATAAGGGAGCTGAATCAGAATGAGAAGGAACATATTGTTAGTATAGCAAACGCTAAGCATGACAATCCTCTGATATTGAGATTAAAATGGCCAATGCACTTTTATCTCTGCCAAACATTTCCTTTTCCTTTTCCAGTTAGAAAGCATAAAGTTTTGAAGTCTACGGAAAGAATAAAATTCTTTGGCAGACAAAATGCAATTTTGTGTTATTCACTCAATTCAATTTTATTGAGTGCTTACTGTGTTCTAGGCACAGCTCTAAGAACAGGAATGAGTATAATAAACAAGGCTCTTGCCCTTGTAGAGTTTACATTCTAGTAAGGGGAGACACATGATATATAAGTGAATAAAATAAGAAAAATGTCCGATAGAGTATTAGTTTTCTATTGCCACTAAATTATCGCAAACCTAGTGACTTAAAACAACTCAAATTTATTGTCTTGTAGTTATGGAGGTCACAGTCTGATATGGATTTCACTGAGCCAAAATCAAGGTGTCAGCTGAGCTATGCATTCTCTGGGAAATCTAAACAAAGCCTCATAAGGATACACAAAATGCACACATGTGGACACTTCAGACATCTAACTCAGTTTACTCTGTGTATTATGAGCCACATCCATCTAAACCTATATTAAAACTCGCAGTCCAATTCCAGATAAACTTTATTTCAGTGGCTCATAATAACTCACAACGTTTAGCCTTTCAGATACCCACTTGCACAAGAAAACTTCAAGTCTTTTTTCAAAGTAAAGTACCGTATTTATTGTAATACTATATACTTTTTAGCCATTTAACAAATGCTACCATTTTAAAATTAGGTTTCTATATTCTTTTTAAAGACCTTATTTTTTAGAGCAGTTTTATGTACAATAAAACTGAGAGGATGGTCCAGAGATTTCCCATATACCCCCTGTTCCCACACATGAAGAACCTCCTGCATTATCGGCATCACTCACCAGAATAGTACATTTTTTTCCAAGGATGAACCTACATTGACACATCATAATCACCCAAAGTCCATAATTTACCTAAGGGTTCACTCTTGGTGTTGTACATTCAATGGGTTTGGACAAATGTATAGTGATATATATCCTTTATTATAATACATTACTATTTTCAATGCCCTAAAAACCCTCTATGCTCTGCCTGTTCATCTCTCCCTCCTGCCTTGCCCTTTGCCCTGCCCCCACAAACACTGATCTTTTTATTGTATCCATAGTTTTGCCTTTTCCAGAATGCCATATAATAGGTGGAATCATACAAGATGTAGCCTTCTCAGATTGGCTTCTTTCACTTAGTAACATGCATTTAAGTTTCCTCCATGTCTTTTCATGGCTAGATAGCTCTTATCTTTTTAGTGCTGAGTAATATTTTATTGTCTGATATACCACAGTTTATTTATTCTCTCATCTCCTGAAGGGCATCTTGGTTGCTTCCAAGTTTTGGCAATTATGAATAAAGCTGCTCTAAATATCCATGTTCAGGTTTTTGTGTGGACATAATTTTTCAAAATTTTGTGTAAATATCAAGAAGTGCAATTACTGGATTGTATGACAAGTATGTTTAATTTTGCAAAAACCACCAAACTGTCTTCCAACGTGGCTGTACCATTTTGCATTCCCACTAGCAATGAATGAGAGTTCCATTTGCTTCATATCCTCAACAACATTTGGTGTTGTTAGTATTCTGGATTTTGGTTATGCCAATAAGTTTATATTTTTTTAATTTGAATTTCCCTAATGACATATGATGTGGAACATCTTTTCATGTATTTATTTGTCATTTATATATCTTCCTTAGTGAAGTGTCTGTTAAAGTCTTTGGCCCATTTTTTAATTAGGTTGTTTATTTTCTTATTGTTGAGTTTTAAGAGTTCTTTGAATATTTTGGATAATGGCCCTTTATTAGACATGTCTTTTGTCAATATGTTCCCCCAGTGTGTGGCTTGTCTTTTCATTCTCTTGTTATTGTCTTTCACATACTAGAAGTTTTTAATTATTAGGAAGTACAGCTTATCAATTAGTCCTTCCATGGATTGTCTTTGATTTTGTATCTAAAAAGGCATCACTATATCCAAGGCCATCTAGGTTTTCTCCTATAGTATCTTCTAGGAATTTTATAGTTTTGCATTTTACATTTAAATCTATGATTCATTTGATTTAGTTTTGTGAAGGGTTTGAAGTTCTGTCTAGATTCATGTTTTTGCTTGTGGATGTCCAGTTGTTCTCACACCGTTTGTTGAGGTCTTGGCTCCACTGCATTGCCTTTGCTTCTTTGTCAAAAATCAGTTGACCATATATATGGGGGTCTATTTCTGGGCTCTCTGTTCTGTCCCATTGATCTATTTGTATATTCTTTCACCAATACCACACTATCTTGATTACTGTAGCTTTATAGTAAGTTTTGAAGCTGGGTAGCATCAGCCCTTTAACTTTGTTCTTCTTCACTGTTGTGTTGGCTCTTATGAGTCTTTTGCCTCTACATATAAACTTGAGAATCAGGTTTTCGATGTCCACAAAAAATTTACTGGGATTTTGACTGGGATTGCATAAAATCCATATGAATGGTCTCTATCTCTTTAAAATGTATAACTAGGAAAGTTTTTTGTTGTTTTATTTCGTTTTTTGTTTTTGCCTTTTCAGTTCCAACTTTATTTTTTATTTTTTTATGAAGTATAGTTGATTCACGTTGTGTTAGATTCTGATGTACAGCAAAGTGATTCAGTTATACATATATATATTCTTTTTCATTATAAGTTACTACAAGATATTGAGTATAATTCCCTGTGCTATACAGTAGGACCTTGTTGTTTATCTATTTTATATATAGTAGTTTGTGTCTGCTAATCCCAAACTCCTAATTTACCCCTCCCCTCCTTTCCCCTTTGGTAACCATAAGTTTGTCTTCTATGCTAACAAAGTTTTTTGAGTAATGTGCCACTCACCCCATTTTCCTCATAAGTCCTGTGTTTTTGTTGAACAATTTTGCCTAATGAAGATTTTTAGGAATACATATGTATGTTGTAGCAGAACTCACTGTACACTAATGGATGGAGTTTGTTGAAATCAACAAGCTTGTTTTTATGAAACTGTCTTTACTTTTTCACTATTGAATGTCAAAAATAAAACTGTGCTTTTTAATTTATATTCTCCTATCATTTTAAGGGGAGGAAGAGCATAGATCTTTTAAAACCAAACCATACTGGTATTATCTTACCTTTGTCCTATCAAAGTTACCAAATGCTCTGAACTAGCAAAATGAGTGTCTCACCCCAAGAGAAAAGCTTACTTTTTGGCAACATTAAGATTCTTTAGGAAAATCATATTTTTCCTAAACTATAAAACTTGGCATTATTTCTATGTTATTTGCCACAAGGCCCTGATTATCAGGGTTACACTCACTTTCCCACATACCTGCATAATGACACATACGCACATATGTTGTCTTGACCTTTATTTCTTTTTTTTAAATAAATTTATTTTATTTATTTATTTTTGGACGTGTTGGGTCTTCGTTGCTGCAAGCGGGCTTTCTCTAGTTGCGGCGAGCGGGGGCTACTCTTCATGTGGTGCTTGAGCTTCTCACTGCAGTGGCTTCTCTTGTTGCGGAGCATGGGCTCTAGGCGCACAGGCATCAGTAGTTGTGGCTCACGGGCTCAGTAGTTGTGGCTCATGGGCTCTAGAGCGCAGGCTCAGTAGTTGTGACACATGGGCTTAGTTGCTCTGAGGCATGTGGGATCTTCCTGAACCAGGGCTTGAACCCGTGTTCCCTGCATTGGCAGGTGGATTCTTAACCACTGTGCCACCAGGGAAGTCCTGACCTTTATTTCTTAGTCACGTGCTAAACCCACTGCAAGAGATCATACTTCCTCTGTAATCAATAAACTACAGGGCTTGTTAAATGTTGAGGAAAAATGCAGAGAGTTTGACTATATTTAAAAGTACGTTAAAAGAATAATGTCATAGAATTGAACATTTCCCCCTACTTGGTTGAACATCTGTTTTATGCCATGGTATAGGTATAGACATACTCTAGCAACTTCAAAGAATTAATGTGTTCCCTTAGGTCCTTAACAAAATGATCAAATGGAAGGCAATTTTGGAGAAAAGAGAACTCCCCGGAAGTTGTCTATTCATTTCTGGGTGTGGGGCAGATTCTGTGGGTGGCCACACAATCACATGGGAGCACTCAGCCTTGCTACATGGAGTGACTAGGAAAATGAGAGAGGTCAATAACTTCACACTATAATAAGTGATTTTTACTCATGAGGAAAGTCTAAAGGCCTCTTTCTCTTCCAAATGTTTCCTTTCACTGGTAGAAGGAAGACTGTGCTCACGACAATTAAGTACCCTGCTCTTGTCCTAATATAAGAATCAATAACTGTGCCTCTGCTTTTTGTAAAGTTGGATACATAATATTTCTTGATATAAAATCACTGTATACTCATTTTATAAATTTTAGAAAATGTGGATGAGCAGAAAAAGAAAACAAAAACTATCGTTATATCTACCACTGATATAATTTATGCCACTATTTTTGTGTGTATTCTCCTAGCTCTCTGTTTCTATATATACATAGACATGATTTTATTCAGTTAACATAAAGGGTAAACATAAATCCATCTCATTAACTATTCTCTAGTATGTTTAATGACTGCACAATATTTTATTATAGGTTTGTACACTAATTTTTTAACCTGTTTCTTATTGTTGGACATTTAGTTTTTTTCCAAGTTTTTTTTTTTTTAACTAAATAATTTCCCCATGATTCTCTTTGTTATTATATCTTCTTGAAGATTAATGATTATTTCCTTAGGACATAGCCAAAGAAATATACAAAAATGTCCATTTTCTGCACACTCTTGCCAAATCAGAGTATTATTATCTTTTATTTTCTAATTCAGTAAGTGAAAAATAAATATTTTAATTTGTGTTTCTTTGCTATCCAGTTAGGTTGAATTTTTTTTTTTTTTAAATTTTTATTTATTTATTTTTGGCTGTGTTGGGTCTTCGTTTCTGTGTGAGGGCTTTCTCTAGTTGCGGCGAGCGGGGGCCACGCCTCATCGTGGTGCACGGGCCTCTCACCATCGCGGCCTCTCTTGTTGCAGAGCACAGGCTCCAGACGCGCAGGCTCAGCAGTTGTGGCTCACGGGCCGAGCTGCTCCGCGGCATGTGGGATCCTCCCAGACCAGGGCTCGAACCCGTGTCCCCTGCACTGGCAGGCAGATTCTCAACCACTGCACCACCAAGGAAGCCCCTAGGTTGAATTTTTAAAATATATTTATTAGTGATTTGTATTTCTTCCTTTGCAGGTTAAATATGTGTCAGACAATTTCTACAGGGATCTAAGCATTCCCCAGAGTAAACAGAGAACAAAACAACCCCTCTACTCATCCCCCAAATTTGTTCCCTCTCTTGCCAAAGAGAAAAAGAAGTATTTAAATTTTGGTACATTTTCTTTATGCCTCCATACCTTTGACCATGCTTGTTCTGCCTGCAATATCCTTCCTCACTTAGGGAAGACTTGTACTCAAATTCCAAGGTCAGCTCATGTATCTGTTCTCCCACAGTATTCTGTGGCCCCTGTTATCTCACTTATCATGGAATGCTGGCTTTAGGGTTAGTGACCTGTGTCTGTATCTGGAATAGATTGTGGGCTGTTTCATGCAGGGACCACATCTTATTTCTCTCCTGCTTCCTCCCACACTTGATTTATTAGCACAGTGTCTTGAACATATCAGGTGTGCAGTAAATATTAAATTTTAACTTACAAATAAGTCATTAAGGGAAATATAAGTAAAACTCAATTTGGCATTTTATAACTCTCTTAAGTCAGATGAGCCAGTGCTCAATATAGAAAAAAATTATTTTCCTAGAATATATTTAAACTTTAATTCAGTATTATAACATTGCTTATATATGAATATATATATATATACATATATATTCAAATAAAACGTAAAAGACATGTCAGTGTAATTTACATATTTACACTATTCATTGCCGGTATCTTTGCTAGGCATTGAACACATGGCTTGCACTGACTAAGATTTCCTTACTGTGGGTCTTGGTGAGGACCAAATCTTCCCACTGATTTGGAAAGGATTTGAACTCTCTTCAGGGCAATGGGTGCTGGAAGAGGCCATATGTTGACATCTGTATAGTTGATGTCTTCAGTTCTTCTAGTGAATGTTTTGCAAAATAAGAAAGACCACATTTTCACTTTATCTTCCTCTCCACTATTCTACACACATGCACACAGACCTGGTCAACCAGCTGAAATCATTGCCTCTGGGAAAAGAGAGTTTTTCCTCCTATTTTATCCTAAGTATCTTAAGGGCAGCCAAGGAGGTTGTTAAAAGTATAATATTTGGATTTTATGAGATAAACACCTGTTGATTTAAAATACATAATCTTCTAACCCATTGGATGATTAGAAGGAGGACCTTCCTCTGGGGCCTGAGTTTGGCATATTAAACACTGACTTTCTCTTTTACCTCCCAAGTGTTCTGACCCCAGTGTTTTTTTCTGAATCTGCTAATGTTGGATCATATTTTTAAAAAATGTGCAATTGAACCAGTGAAATAAAACAGAACAATGGCTGAGATTCCCTCATCCTTCAAGGATTTTTCCTGGCTAAACAAAATGTATGAGATTTGGGGATTGTTTCTCCAAACACACACTGGGCCTGATTATACTGGTGAAAAGAATACAAATGCCTCTCCTTGGTTAAGAATGTTAACGCTTTCATGTAAATTGTCTTTTGAACAGCCCAGTTATCTAAAAGGTATTGTAGACACCATGGTATAAGCACACTTTTTCTTTTCTTTTTTTTTTTAACCTACCTGAACTTTCTCCTACTTTTACTTCTACTCACCAGTTTCCCAATCCTCACTTTTCCCCTGACATTTGAAAACTTGTTTAATGATTGTTTCTTAACTATGTTAACTATGTAAGAAAATCGTCAGCACATACGTTGTTAAGTTAAACTTTACTCTCCCAGGGAAAATGTACAGAGAGAGATCTGAGGACAAAAGATGGAACTTTGGAGCATATGGTCACTTAAGGCTGAAGAAAAAGAAATTGAGAAGTCCAAGATGGAAGGGCCAGAAAGTTAGGATAAAAATCAGGTTTATAGAAACCAAGGAAAGAATTTTAATAAGGAAGTAGTAATTAATGCTAAGAGCATTTGATATTTTAGTCAATTTTCTGATTTAACCCCCTGCTTCAAAATGAAGCTAGTGAGTTTATCAAGTAATAAATTTTTATGAGCTTCTAACAAACTGCTTGCTCTACTTGGAAATGGCAAAGAGTCAGATTTTTCCTGAGTTCTTGTAACCTAAACTACTTCTAAGCCCTAGCTAATATGTATGATAAATATACAGCCCATGTTGTTCCAGGCCAGAGCAACCTGGAGGAGGGTGTATGGAGATGGATTATTAGAAATGAACAGTATTTCCTTGGCTCTCATTTTCATCTGTTGTTTTGAGACTTGACTGTACTCAAAGTTTTTCTTGCTTATATCTGAGAATTATGCTGGCTAACATACATATGCTAACAAGTTCTCAGCCTCCGCAGGTAGTCATGGTCTACCCTCTCCATCCCCAATATCATTGCTTTTGGGAACTGCCAATGCAGGCATGTTAGCTGTGTGCTGCATCTCGTTCCCCACAGAGCTAGGGTATAGCTGATATCCTGTACCCCACAATGCTGCAAGGCCATTGAGGAGTATATCTTTCTGTTGTCTTAGTACTATTTTTTTCGCAATGGGTATATACTGAAGGATTGGCTTGAATGTCAACATCTTACAAACTTGTTTTTTTTTTTTTTTAACAGCTCTTTTTTTCCAGTTTGTAGTCTCTATCTCCCTAAAACTCATATATCACGATGAGTCAGAAGGCAAATCTGATTAGTAGTGGACTCTTCATTGTACTCACTATCACACTTAGTATCAGCTTCATTGACCAACTCAGGTGTTTTTATTGTCCAAGTCTATGAACTTGGTTCTCTCATCCATTAAAATGGACTCTGTCCAAGGAGGTCCTTTGCCTCTCATTCAAATAAACATTTTTCTGGCTTACCCAAAGTCTGCGAGCCTTGGACACATCTATTTGAATCTGAGCTGTGCACACTTCCTAGGCTCTACCTGGGACCTTTCGCATGTTGACAGTCTCTTTCTCCATCCATTACATAACCATTGCCATAAATGTGGTTCAAATCGATCTAAAATAACAGTTTGCTCTATTACTTCAGATCATGGGGCATTTTACCAAGTGGTCATTTTGTGAGTAAAACACATTAAAAAAAAAAAAAAAAAAACTTTGGGGGTAGAAGTGGTAAGAGAAAACAGTGACTTTGTACCAACTGTACTGGATTCATGTAAATTTGCCTAGCTTGCTCATCAGAGGCATGTCAGTCCTGATTCTTTCCTTTGAGGCGCATCTCTATCAATGTCAATTCTATGTACTGGTCTGTTATCTTCAAAAATTCACTTATGTTTTTTAGATTATGCATGACAAATTTCATTTAGGAAAATATATGCTCCTATTTTTAAATAATTTTTATTCTGAGGAGAGGTATCATTTCTACTATATTTAGCAGTTCCTCAGATTCTAGAAAAGTTTTTTCCATATTTAACTCCCTCTGTCCTTCCCTGTTTTTACTATGTATTAGGTGCTGTACCAGGATTTGTCTTAATTAAAGAAGCCGAGGATTACCTGAGAGGCTCCGAGTGTAAAATACTCAGCATCCATCAGAGACTCATTGTTTACCTGTGGAAAGCAGATTAAGCATTTCTCAAGTTAACTTGACTTTCTCAGACTATTGGTTTGACACATTAGAAAGTGCCTGGGTTGTCCCCTTGACTTTGTGGTGCTTGAAATCTAAAGAGTAGAGAACATGTTCAGGTAAGAAACAAGAGAATTTCTTTAGAAATAAGAGGTGGCAGGTGGTGGGAAATGTATAAGTAAGAAGTTTTTTAAATGTTTGGAAACCAATGTTTTAGTCAGGTAGTTTAAGAAAATGCAACGTAAAACAACCTTTAGCAAAAACCTCTAATTGGACAAAAGGAGAAAATAGCAAATTTGAGTCTTAAGAGTCAACCTTTTCCTAATTATAGGAAGCAAAAAGGCTGAGTTTAAGGAAATTTGCATAGAGGATAATGATGATTGTGATTCTGTTAATGTCACTCTACTCTTTTGCTATATCAGAAGTATGCCTTCGTATATACGTAATAAACATTTTATATTCACCCAGCTTTATATGAGAGTCAGGATATAAAACTTTGAAGCTGACTAGCTAGCGAAGTGGCCATTTTAGTTGCAGTATTTTCTCTCTGAATCCATTGGAAAAGATTTTAATAGATTTTCTTCCAAGATAGGCAAGCACTTGTAGAGGCAAAGCAAAGTGCTGGTATGCAGTTTCAGAAATCTGTTGACTACATGTTCCCATATGTGTTCCAGGAAATTCACATTTGGATTTCAGTACAACTCAGAGTTATGGTAGTGCTATCCAACACTTTTTTGGAAGAGAGTTTGCTTGATACCAACATAAGACTTGCCAAAACTCAGCAGGCCAAATTCTAGTTCTGGAATCTGTGGGAACCAAGAGATCAGCAGCTAGATGACGAGGGCTGTATCACTTTCAGCTCTCCAAGGAAACAAATTTTACCTAATGGTCTAGAAGGTCATTTTGAACATAACCAATAATATTTTAAAAATGAAATGTCTCTTTTGTGGCATTTTATAGGGTATGTAACATTTAATAATGGACACGTACTATTAACGTTTCTTTCTCTGAATACTGGCTAAAATGTTTCAGCTTTTCAGACTTAATTATGTCTGGCCAGACATGTGCAGTTATGCTTACCTTTAGAAATGAAAACCCACTAGTATTTATTGTGTGTATTAAACTAAGTTAGAAATTCAATCATTTTATAGCTAATCTGTGTCAAAACTGCCCTGCTAAAAGTGATTAGTTGGCATTAAGCTCATTATTGAGTACAGAGCTTCTCATCTTCCTCTAAAATATTGCTATTAACTTGGCAGAAAATGGTGTGTTAGAAGTACAATAAGTGTAATAAAATAAGAAATTGTAAATCACAGTCAATCTAAGCATGTCCATTTCTTTTCCTAAGAATAAACTATAAATTGCAAGTACCGGAAGTGATTTCAAATGTCAATGGCCAAGTACCCAAGTTTTAACAAAGGTAAGGCCAAACCATTCAAGATGAATTGTTACCTTTTCTTTTCTTAAAGATCCTGGTTACATGCCTTGTCTTAGTCTGTTTCAATGCTTATCCACGTGATGAAACATTATACAATAATCCCAATTGTGGCCTATTGTGCTAAATTTTACAAGTATTTCTGCCAATGTTTTAAAATACTTTCATCTTACGGTGTAGACAGATCGGTTATATGCTCTTCAGAATGAGCTTTTACATTAAGAGAGTAGGTTAAAGCATACTCTTCTTCATCTTAAACCATCCCGCCTTTAACTATGTGTAATAAGGATTGCTTTCTGTCTTTTCAATGGTTTTCTCTTGGCCTTTGGAAATTTTGTTTTCAATGCCTCTTTCAGAAGGGGGAAACCTAAAATTTGATAAAGCTTTTTAAATGAAAGTGTAAAAAAATGACAAGTACACTATCTTTCTTGTCTTTATGAAAGTCTATATATTTATTTTCATATTAAACTTGCTTTTTATACCAATAGAGTGTTTAACATCTCAGCCATTATGGTTACAATATCTTTTGTTTTTCTGACTCTCTGATGTTCTGCTAGACTCCATTTATCTTACATCTGTTTATTTGGAGGGAGAAATGCTAGATGCTTTGGTAAAGTTTTGTGACTTCTCAGAATACCATATCTATTGTGGAAATTAGGTAGTTAATTTAAGACCATATCCTGCTATTGAGTAAAAAGGTGGATTTAACATCTTTATGAATTCTGTAGTTTGTATTACTTATGTAATTAATTTTCTCAGATAACCATTATTATTCCAATTTCACTGTTTAAACATAGTAAGTGAGAGGCCAAGTCACTTGCCTAAAGTGTTATGACTTATTAGTCAGAGTCATCTGGAAATCTTTGGACCACTGCTCTTCCCACAAGGCCACGTTGCTAATATTTCACTTTATTTATGTAGATTAATCTTTATACTCTAACTGTTTCATCTTTCTGTTCTTAAAAAAATATACTAACAAATTCAGTGGAAATTTTGGGGAAATAAATAATACTTTTTTTCCCTGACATAAAAATAATGTTTCAGTGCTTTTGTGTTAGCATTAAAAACTTGGCCTATAAATGACTCAGTACAATCAATTGAAACGATTCATCCTAGGACCAACCCTATTGTCCAGAGTTTAGTGTTCTGGAGTTAGTGTGGATAAGAAAGCTCATAATGATGCATGCAAAGTATTTCCTAACAATGAAATTTGGGGGGCTAGAAATGATCATAACTCATTCGATGTATTTTCTCTATTTTTTTTCCCCACGAACTACATTCAATAGATACTCTATGTGTAATCCTGTCTGGAATCAGGTAGGCATACTAATCACCTTAGAAAGACTTTTTTTTTGCTCTATGGTTCTATAAAACTGAGCAATCAAGGAAATGGTAATTTTTAACACGATGCTTTCAATCCGCCAAAATTAATATTTATTTTTAGATTGTTAGTGCTCCATAAAGATAGTGAACAATCGTGATCCTGTGAGTTGAAACATAATTTCTATGATGTCTATATTAATAATTAGTGTCTTTTAGGGGCTCCATCATTAGGGAGGATGTGAACCCAAGCTTTCCTTACTAGCCTCCACCAGATATGCTATTTCTTCCTAAATTGTAGACATAGACTTGGCATTGTAAGGAAATCTAATACTGCAGATACTCCCATATTCTTGGGATGCAGATTGAGGTTCAAGCTCCTGAAATGTGAAGCATAATACCAAAGATGGCCATTTTTGGAAATATTTTAAAAGATCTATTACCTCATAAAGATTTTACTTTACTTTAAAATATTTAAAACCCTGCTCATATTTTGTAATATCTAATCATAACTCCCCCCCTTTTTTTCACCATATGCCATTAGGCTAAATGAAAAACAAAAAACAAAAAACAAAACAGGTATTCCCACTAATTTTTTATTCCTGTTAAATATATCAGTTTACTAATAGGAAAATAGAACTTTTAGATATACCATCTCATTTCTTTTAGGCACATGGCCTGCTATCTTTCTAGTCCCAGATTAATGGACTAATTCATGTGATTGTTATTTGTTAAGATATAAGAAGTGGTAGTTTACAGTTGGAAATTTAGTGTTCTAATGTTAACCTGATGCAAAAGTCTATAATGGATGTTAAACCTTTTTCGTTCATAGTGTTTGGCTCGTTAATTAGTAAAACACATACAGTTAACCTGTATATGAGTAAGTCTGCAGATAATGACTTTATTTTAATGCCAAAAGTTTTCCCTGAGTGACTGAATGGCTCATTTCCTTTAAGCAAAGTTTCATGAACAAATATGTTGAAAATTGCCTGGCATGGCAAAATCAAGTTAAATTTGTTAGAAAATTCAAAAATAATGTGAAGCCAGTTTACCTTTAAATATCTCTCAAAATAAAATCTTTCCATGCCATAAATTCTTACATAAAACAATCAGAAGTATCAGTATTATGCTCAAATTTTGAATCTGACCCAGTTGAAATTGGTTTCCCACCAACTCTGCTGAAGGCCAACACAATGGCTCCCATTACTTGAGCCAAATCAGACAATGAACAGCCTTTTTGGCTCCTTGGTTGGTGGGAAGATTTGCAATGTTATAACTTCAGTTTGAGCAGAAATACAGTTTGAAATTATGGTGTCTCCTGGATTTCTTCACCCAGTTTTGTCTACAAATGGAAAGAAATTTATGTATCTACTGAGTAGCTGAGACTTACTTTAATAAAGTATTTTTCAATGTTTCCAAGAAGCAAAAAAAAAAAATTGTAGCAGTTATCATAACAATTTTAAGCTCATTGACTTTTTACAATTGTCAGTTTACAATAGGAGGTTAGCCTTAGAAAACATTGTGGTAACTGCCTCTATTTAAACAGCTATATTACTCTGAAGTATAGACTCAATAAATAAATTTTGAGTTAAACTATAAAAACATTTTTATAAAGTGATCATGTATTGATCCATTGGCAAGCCTTGTGAGATTGACTGTGTTTTTGTTTTGTTTTTTTCTTCCAGCAGAGAGACTTAAAAAATCTCTGTAATTAATTTAGGGTTTGTTTTGCTCTTCTATTATTAATAACCACTCTGGAAGAAAACATGTGATGTTAACATCTAGCAAAACATAGTCTTTATTTTTTTTCTCTCCAGACATTCACTTTGTGCTTAGTTTCAACATTTTATTTTATAAATTGCAAATAAAATATCTTTCTTAAAAGGTTCTTTTCCTATGGAAACCTAGATTAGATTGTTCTGAACAAAATAAGAAATATGAATGGAGTTATTTCATTTGGACATAAGATTTATATAGAGTGTAGGTGAATGATAAGTGACTGATAGAAAACTAAATAAAGTAAGGGCTCCAAATGACCAAGGTAAAGTATAGGAAGAGTCTTATCTGATCTCAACATGACACAGAAAGAAATCTATTTGCTGATAGAAAAAATGATCACATATTAACATCTGGACTTCATGTGGATATTTCCTCAGTAATTAGCAGCAGCCCTTGTTCAGCTACATTCCTACATCTGGGAACAAAACATCATAGGGACTAAAAATAAAGGCAAGGAGAAAAGTAAAAAAGAATGCCTGCTGTAAAATACCATGGTTGCTCTACATTGTAAATTAAAGGGATCTTCTCACCCTCTTTGGGTGCCCAAATATACTTTCTTCAGTATACTACATAGACATACCTTGTAAACTGTCATTTTTTTATATTCAGAGGAAAGTATTATGATTTAAAACCATGCTTGTGATTTAGGACTTAAAGAATAATTGAAAATATTATTAAAGGCATTTGCATACTGATAGACTTTTAAATAAGCAGAATATTTCAACATCAATTGATAGAATCACTATCTCATAGGTTTCTTCAGAGCAAAATAGACAAAAACTGTTTAAACTATTTCATGCTGTGAAGAAGGTGGCTTACATAGGTACAAAAGGGTGTACATTGTGTATTATACTATGGCTAGCAAAAGAATATATTTCTCTAGTCTTCAAAGGAGAAAAAAATGCAGTATACCAACTATACTGAATGGTCTGCAGTTTTTCTCCTGTTAAGAATGGCGAAATAAATATATCTACTTGTACCTAAGAACAATCTGATGCTGGCAGGTTTCATGCAACTATACCTTAGATTTTTATTCTCTGTTAAATTGTAAATTCTATGGAAGATATATTGCATAATTTCTCTATATTATTGTGGAATATGTACCATATGTTTTCTGAGGCTGCTTATCTTTTCATTAACTGAAGACTAAACCCATATGGTAAACACAAACAGAGCCTGTAGTTCATCATAAGGATGGAAATATTCTCCAAAGATGTGAACTTTGCTTTCCAGACCCCTCTGGGACAATTTGAAAGAGATTGGTCATTGTCTCTGACATTGGCCCAATAATCTTAGAGCATGAAGGAAGCCTGAAAACTGCCAATCTTTTTCTGGCCTATTGAACATTGTTACCTTCTATGAGGGTGGCTCTGGGAGTTCTTAGGGGCAAAGACCACACTTTATAATTCTGCAGTTTTCTTCCCTCCCTTGATTTTAATGTTTATTTCTTTATTATGTTGGTTAGTTTCAGTCCATCAACTAATTGCCACTATTCTGAACAACTGTCTACTAATATTTGTACATGAATATTTGTACAAAATTGGTTATTTGGCCACTTAAAAACAGCCTATAGTTATCAAAACTGGAAAACTTTGAAACATACCTGTTTTAGGGCAATGGAGCCAAATATTTTCTAACCACTTCTTATACTCCAGGACACTTCAGAATTTTATAACCAAGATCATGTTGTTCTCCTGGCATCATTAAACCATTTGCTCTTCATTATCTTCTGTATCCTATTCAAACCATTCATCCTTGCCTTCAAGCAGTTCCTTCACTCCTACCATCATCTCTTTCCACATTTTTCTATCCTTCAATTCATGGTCCTCAACAGATTTTATTTATCTATTCTCCTATCTAAGAGAAGCCCGGTGGCTTCTCTTGTTGCGGAGCAAGGGCTCCAGGCACATGGGCTTCAGTAGTTGTGGCTCGCGGGCTCTAGAGTGCAGGCTCAGTAGTTGTGGCACACGGGCTTAGCTGCTCTGTGGCGTGTGGGACCTTCCCGGACCAGGGCTCGAACCTGTGTCCCCTGCATTGGCAGGCAGATTCTTAACCACTGTGCCACCAGGGAAGTCCCAGACCTTTCATTTTAAAGAATATGAATTTTGGAACTTGGCCCTGTTTTATAGCAAAATTGTCATTTGGGGGTTGTTATTTTTGAAAAAATAATTTGGTGATACATATGCTGTTTTATACTTTTTAAAAGTAGCATTTAACATACCCTAAATACTTTAAAAAAGATAATTATCTATCTTAATGACCTTAAAAAAAATCTAAAACCAAACTATATATCTAATTAAAGAAATATATGCTACTATATATGCACTATGTTATAGATGGCTACATAAGAAAAATACCAAACAAGTCAAACATGTATTTGCAAAGTCAATTTATTTTCATGAAGGTCAGAATACAGTGGGATATTTTAGCAGATGTATGCCTTCTTAAAAAGTCATCCTTCTTCTCTATTTGGCATTAGTTAGACACATTAGAATATAGGGACAAGCTTAATAACATTTAAAGAGAGGATTTAGAAAGACTGAAGATGCCTAGTAAAGATAAAGATATTCAGAAAGAATGGTCCCTTTAAGGAAGTTTAGAGGAGTCAGCAGAGCTTGAATTAAAGAAGGAACACATAGACTGAATTTAAGTGTTTTAGAAAGCAATGGAAGACACTTATTTTAGTTCACCTAGTAAGCTTTTGACTCCCTTTTAGCATAACTTTTGTACAGCAGAATCTAGAAGGCTAAAGCTGTATTTCTCAAAATCCTTTGCAGCAAGTGTTCTACTTGTGACCTAGGTAGATACACTCAACTGAGACAGAAGTGAGCAGTAATGCTTTTGTTGAAGAGATCAGATCAGTTGCCAATCCTGATAATGGCATTTGGCTCTTAAGACACACTGAAGTCTAAGTTTCTGGAGTTTCTTGCAACAGGTCCATGGTGTCTTAGGTGTTAAGCAACAAGGTGATATCTGGCTAGCTGTCGTGGGTACACTAGAATAGCTCATGGAGGTTTGGACATTTTTCTTTGATGCGCTCTGTTCCTGGCTCTGCAGTATTGAAACTCAGTTTTTGATTCTCCCAGAGATTCTGTAAACTGCCTAACTTAACCCCCTTCTTCTAAAACTAGTATAGTGAATTACTTTTTCTGTGAGTTAGGATCCTGCAGGATACAGCTATTAATACAATTTTATGGGTTTTTTTGTTTTTGGCCGTGCTGCACAGCTTGTGGGATCTTAGTTCCCAGACCAGGGATTGAATCCAGCCCTAGCAGTGAAAGCGCCAAGTCCTAACCACTGGACCGCCAGGGAATTCCCCACATGCCAGCATTTTAAATACTATCTGATTTAAACTTTACATCTACTCCTTGAAGCCCTTTCTCAAATCCATCTAGTGGTCACTGACAAAAAAGTAGTCAATTCCAAGTCTGTCTTGACATGACCATTTTTAAGAAAGCCAAGTAAAGGAAATGGATTCAAATGTAAGCCAAAGAGGGCTCATTTTAGACACACACAAAAAATAGTTTAATAGAAGACTAATTATTTCTATGGAATAGATTAATTAGTGAAGTTAAAAGCTTCATCATTGAACATCCTTAAAGTGACATGTTTGGGGCCAGGCAGTCATTTATTAGATCAGATCTCATCTGACAAACTTTACATTTCAGTTTTTTATTTTAACTACAGGACTTCTAAGTTTCTATTTGATCAATGTAATATGTTAATGGCTCCATGGTGCTCTACTGTAATTTTATGTTAGCACATTGGTAGGTTAAATAATATGACTATGTGATAGATAAGGAAGAAATTTTTATAGTCAGTTGTTTATTATTTTCTAAGAAACAGAACTGCAACATATTTAAAATTCCCCATTAACTTTTAAATACCATTATATATCCAAAGAGTGTTCATATTTCCTCAGTTGCTTTGTAATTATTCTTTAAGATTGTTCAAATCAGGATTCAACAGAGTTTCTACATCGCAGTTGTTTGACAGGTATCTTAAGTCCCTTTTGATCTATAAACCCACTTTAATTTGTCTTGGAGAATTTTCCACAGTCTGGGTTTTTCTCAATGTACCCTTGTGGGGTTATTTAACATGTTTTTTTTCTTCTTCTTCTTCTTTATTTTCTATCAACTAACGGGATTTAAGACTTTCAAATTCAGGTTTGATTTTTTCTTTTTGTTTTTGGATAACAAAAATATGTCATTGATGGTCATGTGTACTTTTATCAGGAGGCGCATGTTGTCTGGCTTTTTTTTTTCTGGTTTTTCTCTTTATGGTTTTAACTGCCATTAATATTTATTGTCTACATGCATTATTTCATGAAGGTTTAATGATATTCTAACTCTGTGATACCTTCATTTATAGCAGCTATTTAAGGTAATTAGCAAGTTTATTTTATTTTCAATATTCTTTCTTCCTTCTCCCTGCATTTAATAATTGTGCTGTGTGTACATCATGAGAACATATAGCCATTATGTACTACAATGTTTTCCTTGTATCCATCATTTAATTTCAGTTTTACAGGTAAATATGTATTGAATTCTCACCAACCAGTCCTTATGCCATGGACTCTCTAGTCATTTTAGTTGTCTGAAGTTTGTTCTCTAGTAGATTACTCAGGAAGGGCTCCATACGGCAGTATTTCCTGAATTCCTGTATGTTCATAGAAAGTTCAGCATTTTTATTTGAAGGTCACTTTTCATATAAAAGACTTAGCTCACACATTCTTTCCTTGAGTATCTCAAATATGTTAAGATATTTCATTGTCTTCTGTCATAAAGTGTTCCTGTTAAAAAGCATGACAACAATCAGGTTTTCTTTTCCTTATAAGTGACTTTGTCTTTTTGTTTAGATACGCAAAGGGCTTTTTTTAAAGTTAGTTTTACTAAAATAATATGTGGTCTCTTTCGGTTAAACTTTTCTAGGTATGTGCTGGGCCTTTTCAATATGTTTATAGATTAAAGATTTTGTTTTATTTCAGAAAAGTTTTCCTGAATTTTACATTTCAGTATTGAGTCTATTCTCTTGCTTATATGTCTTCTTTGGGGACTTCTACTACATAAAGGGTGGATTTTATTTGCCTTTTTCCCTCTATCACTTTCTTTTAATTTGTTTTATTGCTTTTTTTTTCACTTTTATATCTTCTTTTACTCTCCTCTTTCCTATATTCTGTTTTTCAAATGTATCCAAAGGCATTACCCATTATCCAAATCCATTTATTTGTTCCTATGTTCCTTCTAGTTTAGTCATCATTTCTGAAACGATTTTTACTTTTATTTCTAAGTCTTTCTTGAGTTCTTTCCTCTTTCTTTTCAAATATTCTTTTTCTCTCCATCAGCTCATTTCTGAGTGTTTCTAATTCTTCTGGCATTCTTTCACAGTTTCTATGATTTTCTGAAATTCTTTTAGCTTGTTTTGAAATATTAGGGAATATTTTATCAGTTTTGTGGGATGTTTTCTGGCATGTCTTTATTGTCAATATGAATATTATTCTGCTCATTATTCCTTTTCCTTACAAAAACTTTACATGGGTTCTGTCCACAGTTCATTCCTCTTGCTGGTTTTAAGTGATAATTGTTTCATTGTACTCAAAGAACAGAATGGTCCAGAAAGCTTTCCTAGCTTCATGCCTCAAGCCTTCTCCCCCATACTTTTTTCTGGAGCTTCTTTTTCCTTTGCCTTAGTGTTTCTACTCAGCTCTGTTTAGTTTCTCCTCTCAGGTGTTCTCCTTAGGTTGGGCATTTTTTTTTTGAAAGGGGCCTTAGGTTGGTCAATTTGGAAAGTACTTGGTATGGAGACTCCCCTGTACAATCAGTCCATTCTGGGGTCCCTTGAACTCACCCATGAATCATAGCCTCTGAAGGCCCTTCCCAGGCATGTCTGCTGTTTTTGAATTGGCTCACTGAGCTTTTTACACAGAAATGAGGACATCTCATTTTGGGGGCATATACCTATTAGGAATTTATTTTCTAAATTTCACACTCATCAGAAGTACTTCTTTCTTCCTTCCACTTTCTCCCATACAGTTGCTGATACCACGTGTGCCTGATGGCAGATCCAAGTTTAGGGGGTGCAGGAATACCCTTTCTTCAAATTTTGCTGTAGGTGTTGGTCATAAAATTTTATTTTGTTATTCTAACTTCTCTATTTTTATTGGAGGTTTGGAAAGATTAAAAAACTAAGTTTATTCTTAATCTTATCTCATGACTGCAAGAGGATTTGAACTCTTTTCTTGAAGAGTTTTAAAAGCAGGTTAATTAGCAATCATTTTGTATATTTGGGGCACTGACCTGCTAGGAGTCTATGAATTCAACCATATGCTCTTTTGAGATCCTTTGCCTTTGTTATATCCTACATAATACAATTTAGTCACTTTACAAAAGCAGTAGATAAATAATTTCTTAACTAATAGAAACTTTATTAATATATTTATGACTTTATAAATGTATATGTGTTTTGTATACATATGTAAATTTACTATATGTACTATGTGTTTATGTAGTATATAGTAAAAAGCATATCAGAAATTACTAGGTTTACAAATTTTTTAAAAGAAATGTGGTTTTTTTTAAGTAGAAAAAGAGTGTGTGGATTTATTTTTGCTTATAAAAGACTAAAGCAATGCATTCCCACTTTAATAATTTTGCTTTTACCCTAAATGCTTTCTTCTCACCTAATAAAGAAGAGAAAGAATGTTTTCCCTAACTCAAAACCCATTTCAATCTGTGGTTTCTAAATGTCAAGCCCAAATCAGACACTCTGGAGTTTAACCTTGTTTGCTTTTGGCCAAAGTGACTTCCTGTTTCTAAGAAAGGAAAAAAAAAAATTGTTCTAAATGTCTATTAAAAATATCACAAGGCTTTTCCAAAATCCAGTGGCCCACACAACAAAACGCTTTGATGAATTAAGTACAAATGAATCCTAAAGTGTAAATTAAATTTACCTGTAAAATATAGTTGGCTTTATAAATTCAGAAAGAAAGTAGTAGACTGAGACAAAATGTCCTTGGGAAAAAGGCTGCTAGAATTTGGCCAAACCCAAGTGTTTGAAAAACATTGTTGCTGGAGATGCATGATGAACCCAAAAAATTTTGCAGTTTCTGTGTTTTTCCTTTTTATAATTTTGTTGTACTTATCCCCACAGTCAACTTCAAGTGACCCTCCACCTCAGCCCCACCCCCTACCAGGGGAAAAAACAGGGCCGCTGAAAATTTTGCTTAAACTTCTTAATACTTTTAATCCTTACTTGTTATAATTTGATTACTGAGACGGATTTTCTCTGTGGGCCTCCTATTAAATCACTTTCAAGTTGAAACAAACCAGAAATCCTTTTAAATAACAGAACTAGTATTCATTTTAAGCTGCTCAGAATTTATACAGAAACTGTAGAATGTCTCTTCTAAAATGCTGTAAATGTGCCCAGAGGCTACTGTGATGGGCTTATCCTTCCAACCTAACCAAAAATAAATAAATAAATGACTGAACATGATGTTCTGGGTTACAAAGTAGAGGACAATGTTACTCAGCTTTATATCTGCTTTTATTTATTTTTTTGTGTTCTTAGATATCAGTGTTGATAGTTACCGCAAATTAACATTGGAGGTAGTTTTTCCCTTTATGTATCCAATAATATAATTCTATTTGGTCTGATACTATGAAGATCTGGTCTGAAACAATATTTACATTGTATATTTTAACACAGAAAAAATTGTTCATTGTGTTTAAGTGTTTTTTAATGTTTTCTCCCCCTATTTTTGAGTAGTTTTAGGATATCCAGGAATGATATAGGACTTGTGTCTTTAAGAATCTATTTTTGAATTATTCACCTGAAAGGAATAACTGAGGTTACTAAATTTATAACAGCTGAGGCCCACCCAGAGGAGAGAAAGAGTGGAAAGAGCAATAATAACTAACTCCCAACCTTCTGCGTGCATAGAAATTTCAAGGGAAACCCCTTAAAAATGCATGTTCAGGACTTGAGGACACAGGGAGGGAAGGGCAAGCTGGGACGAAGTGAGAGAGTAGCATTGACATATATACAATACCAAATGTAAAATGGATGGCTAGTGGGAAGCTGCTGCATAGCACAGGGAGATAAGCTTGATGCTTTGTGAAGACCTAGAGGGGTGGGATAGGGAGGGTGGGAGGGAGGCTCAAGACAGAGGAGATATGCAGATATATGTACACGTATAGCTGATTCACTTTGTTGTATAGCAGAAACTAACACAACATTGTAATTATACTCAAAGATGTGAAAAAAAAAGCATGTTCAAGGGGATCTGCCCCAGGAGATTCAGGTTGATAGGTGATACCCAAGAATCTGCATTTTAAACATGTGATGCTGTAGGTTGTCTTAGACTTTAGTCTCGGAAATAATTAGAATTTTAGCCACGTAAAATATCTAAGAACAATCTGGGAACTTTAGTGTCCAGGGTAGAATTAGTTTTTGAAAAATATTAGCAATTGTGCTCTAAACATCAGCAGAAAAAAAGTTGGGACAAATAGCAACAAAAATGATGAAAATGACAGGTACCTTGATGGGTGAAGAAGGAAGAATGATTAAATGGAGAATGGAAGTATGTTTTGTAAACTATAAGGATTTTCAAGTTAAAACAGAAAGAAGGGTATGTAGGCATTAGTGTCTAAAGAAATAGACACAGTGTTTTGAAAGTCCACATCAACTTGTCTCAGCTCTTCCAGATAAGGTGTCAGGCCAGCCAGTATAACTTACAATTGGGTGTCGGTCCCGAGCAGCTGGCTCCAAACTACTTTATACTTTTATGTTCCAGATTCCCTAGCTTGTCACCCTATGACTCATTTCTCTTCTAAGTCCTCAGATCTGGCTTTGTCCTTTGGCTTCCCATCCCACTACCTACCACTAGTGAGCCTTGAAGTGCTAGGACTTTGGAAGTGGAGTCAAGGTCAGCCTGGCTCCTTTGTGTTCGCACTCACCTGTTATCTTCACTCACTGTTCCACTTCTTGTATTGTGCCTTTTGACATTGTCTGAAGTAACACCTGGCTTTTGGGGGTATGTATATTTGCTGCCTAATCCAGGGTCAGTCTCTATTGGCTTTATGGTTCTCAAATTTTTATGTTCACTCTAAGTACCAGGGGAGTATGTTAAAAACAAGAATACTCAGACCCCGATAGTTCTGGAGAGCAATCAAGATCAGTGTTATTCAAAGTGTGAGCCTCAGACAAGTAGCATCAGCCACTGACTGGGAGCTTGTTAAGAATGTAAATTCTTGGGTTCCATCCCATATCTACTGAACCAGGCTCTCTGTCGTGGAGCCCAGCAATCTGTGTTTTAACAAGTAAGGCCCCACTCTGACTTCCTGGTTTTGAGTGATGCTAGTGCTGGCTTTTCGTGCTTAAAGTATTGTCTGATCCAGACCTACTGAAACAGAATCTGTATATTAAAAAAATACCCAGGTTTTAGAAGTTCTGGTCTGATAACTATGCTTTTAACAAATCGCCTCAATGATTTTTAGACAAAACAAATGTGGAGAACATTGGCACTAACACATGCCCTGCTCACAGGAGAGAGGCAGTCCTGTTCAGTCTCAGCTTGATGGTTCCCCAAGGACTTTCTGTTTAAATATATTTCTCCTAGTGCCCCTCTGGTTCATAACATCAACCCTGTGTAATATCCATGCTTCAGAGCTGATTTTAGGCTTGACTACTTAATGCCTATAAAACCTGTTGAGATCCTCTGGTTAAATCCCAGGGTCAAAGAAGCATCCATATATTGTAGGCTTTGCTGTCACTGGTACTGTAAAAGATTTTAACATGACAGTCATATAACTCCCTACAAATGATGGCTCCACTCTCAAAGCAGGTGCTAAGACAAAAAGAAATAAGCCAAATAATAGAAATAAAACGACACTAAGTCTACACGCATCCCTTTCCCCCAAAAGTAGGATAATTAGAGGAACAGAGTATCAATATGTATTCTTTTATTATTGATTCAAATTGAATATTCAAACTGAATATTCAATTAAAACTATCTTGCTGGTAACCAAAAGCTCTGCTGAGAAAGTCTGTGACGTCTTATTTGTCATTACTATAAATTCCCAAGCATGAACTACAATTTCTGAATAATGAGTCAAACTAATGCAATGTTATCTTTAGAGATTTAAATTGCAAATATTTACCTCATAATCTGTGTAAGAAGCAAACCCGCTTTGATCGCTTTTAAAGATATCACAACTTTTTATTGGGTTTTATTAAAAAGAAAAGTAAGACCAAATATACTGTAACTCCACTGGATGCTGCTTGAATGAGTAGACATATTTATTTCATTAGAAATGCTACTAAAATTATAACCCTTATCACACAATCTACCTTGTAATGTATTACTTGTACATGTGTCTGTTTTCCCACTAAATTGTTAGCCTCTAGAGAACAAAGACTGGATCTTATTTATATTTGAAATCCTCACAGTGCCTAGTGGTGCCGTGCAAAACCTCAATAAATATTTATAGAATGAAAAAATAGATGATCTCCTTGCTCCTTCCAAATACTGTGACCTTGTTCATCCTGTCTCCCTTTAGACTATTGCTAAGCAAACTTCTGGCTAACCAGTAAGATAACTCAGAGTTCAAACCCTTAAGAAAATACTTGACTGATATAGCAGGGCCCAATTAAACCCTGCAGATTTATTCATTTTTTCTGCTCTGTCAGAAGAGACTGTGGATTAGGTGAAACTAGCAAACAACTTCACAAAGAAAATAACTAAACTTGATCTTAACCCCACTACAAACATACCCTTCTCAACTCTTAAAAGTAATGACCTTAAAACCTCAGAATAATTTCCTATCCATCAAGCCTTCTTATAAATAGTCTTGCTCACTAATCTAGGAAAAAGGACAGAAATACTGAAAGAAATTATGCCTACTAAATTATGGGAAGTGGCAAACTAAAGGAAAATGATCCAAGTTGAATAATAGGAAATTGTTATTTTTGTAGATGAAAAATGATTGAATATAAACAAATCCCTATGGTTCAACCTAATAACTTTTTGCAATTCCCAAGCATATTATGTTTGAAATCCTCACAATGCCTAGTGGTGCCTTTCAAGTAAAAGTCTTTAAAACACATGACAATTTCTATCAACTTCAAAAATTGAGTCAGGAGATTCATTAGTTTTGTGACCAAGTTCCAAGGACACTGAAACTATGTGTAATTTAAAAAAAAATTTAGCCCTGCTTTTGTTTGTTTTCTAAGAAAAAGTCTCAAGATAAAACCAGAAGGAAATTGGAATATTTGACTACATTTTTAAAATAGTAGTTGCTAAGGAACATGCATTAGATCACTGTGGGTGTTTGCTAAAATGCAATTTTGTAGGCCTGACTTTTTGAATCAAAATCTTATGGTAAAGCCCATGAAGTCAGCATTTTTACTAAGTATTCAAGATGAATCTTGTCATTCCAAATCTGAAACCCTTTTTCTATGGACAAGATGACTGAAGTCTAAAGACAGGTATGTAATGTGACCTGATATCATACATCTAGTAAGTAGCAGAGTTGGTTCTCTAATCCAAGAAGGTGGGATAAACTCCCTTTCCACTGACCACACTCCCCCATCATTTTTTGCCCCCTTTCTGTCCTCTTACCACTTCGTTCTAGATGTCAGTGCAATCACAGAAGTGTGTGGAAGGGTGGAGTAACTAAAATTCCAGCTTTCTAGTGAGAAGTGTGAACAGGGAAGCCCAAGAGAATTGGCAAGTAGTGACAAAACCATGGAAAGGGAGGTGCTTTGGAAAATGATTCCATAAGTTGATTATTAACTCCTGGGCTCACCCTGGAGCTGTGCATGTTTGGATCTGAGCCTAATCACTATACTAAAGACTTTGAGAAGTGAACTTACCAACAGACCACCATCCAGATCACAGAATGGCCACTAGCTGGTGCATATGTGTGAAAGATACAAACAAAACATCAAAGGCTTTGAAAACTGAACTGAAATTGGAAGTATAGGGCACAGAAGGTGAGTTAGAACTTACAGTCTGAACTTAGCCAGATCAATTGCCTACTAAAACAAGAATATCAGCACTCTCAATAAGATTTAAACTGGAACTGCTGTCTCATAATATAATATTCAAAGCATCCAGGATTCAATCCAAAATTACTTGACATATGAAGAACTAAGAGCATTTCAATTTGCATCAATAAGACAAGCAACAGAGGTTAAAACCAAGATAACAAAGGTGTTGGAATCATCTGATGAAAACTTTAAACATCTTATTATAAAAATGCTGCAGCAAACGATTGTAAACACTTTTGCAATGAAAGGCAAAGTAGAAAGTTTCAGCAAAGAAATGGAAGGTATGTAGAAAAACCAACTGGAAATCTTAGAAGTGAAAAATAGAGTAACCAATAATGAGAAATAATGAGAAAAGCTCTTATTATCAACAGAGGAAAGAGTCAGTGAAATTGAAGATAGATCAATAGAAATTATGTAATCAGAAGAACAGAGAGAAAAAAGATTTTTTTTTAAATGAAAGGAGGCTCAAGGACCTATAGAACAGTGATAAAATGTTGAACATTCATGCCATGAGAGTCCCCAAAAGAGAAAGAGTGCAGTGTTGAAAAAAGTTTGCAGAAAAATGAAAAATTCTCAAGTTTGGCAAATGACATAAATCTATAGATTCAAGCATTTCAGTGAACCTCAAGCATGATAAGCCCAAAGAAATCCATGCCCAGAAACATAATCAAGCTGATGAAAGCCAAAGACAAAGAAAAAATTATTGAAAGCAGCCAGAGAAAAAAATGATGCATTACCTATAGAGTAATAATGATTTGAACATCTGTGAATTTCTTATCAGAAGGTTAGGAGGTCAAAAGGAAGTGGGACAACATTTGAAAAGTGCTAAAAGAAAATAACTCTCAACCCAGAATTCTACACTCAGCAAAAAATTCCTTCAGAAACGAAGGTAAAATAAAGACATTCTCAGATGAAGGAAAACTAAGACAAGAGCCACCAGCAGACCTGCTTTAAAAGAACAGTGAAAATAAATTCTTCAGACAGAGGGGAAATGATACAGAATGGAACTTGGAATAGCAGGAATGAGGAAGGAACAACAGACATAAAAGTCACACTCTTTTATAACCTAATCTCATGACATTCCATCTTTTGCGATATTCTATTTTTTAGAAGAAAATACTATGTCTCACCCACACACAAATGGAGGAAATTACAAAAGGGAATAAATATCATGTGGTAGGATCATTGAGAGCCACTTTAGAAGCTGACTTCCACACCAATAGTAATATGAGAAAGCTGGAGTGTTTTTATTGATATCAGAAAAGCAGACTTCAGAGAAAAGAAAATTACCAGGAATAAAAAGGGATATTACATAATAATAGAACTTTTAATATACCAAGAAGGCATAATGATTCTAAATGTGTATATAGCCCAAAACAGAGCAAAAATGGACAGAACTGAAAGGACAAATAGACAAATCCATAATTATAGTTAGAGACTTCAATGTTCCTCCCAATAATTGATAGAAACAGAAAATCAACAAGGATATAGAAGAACTAAACAATACCAGCAACCAGTTGGATCTAATCGATATTTTAGGATACTCCATCCAACAACAGCACAGTACACATTTTTTTCTCAAGTACACACGGGACATTCACCAAGATACCCCATATTATGGGTCACAAAACCTTAACAAATTAAAAAAAAATTAAAGCACACAAAGTATGTTCTCAGATTATAGTGGAATTAAAGTAGCAATCAACGGCAGAAAGATTATAGGAAAGTCTCCAAAAACTTATAAACAACACACTTCGAAATAATCACAGGACAAAGAAGAAATCTAAAGGTGTATTACAGGGACTTCCCTGGCAGTCCAGGGGTTAAGATGCTGTGCTCCCAATGCAGGGGACATGGGTTACAATATTTTGAATAGAATTGAATATGAAAATGCAACATGTAAAATTTTGGAACACAGCTAAGTAATGCTTAGCGGAAAATTTATAGCACTGAATGCTTTCATTAGAAAAGAAGTAAGGTCTCAAATCAATAATTCAAGCTTTCATGTTAAGAAACTAGAATAAGAAGAGCAAAATAAGCCTAAAACAAACATAGATAAGAAAAAAAAAAGAGCAGAAATCAAAGAAATAAAAAACAAAAAACAATAGAGTAAAGCAGTGAAACCAACATGTGTAATTTGAAAGGATCGATAAACTTCTAGCTAGATTGACAAAGAATAAAAGAGGGAAAACATAATACCAAGGAACATATAAAGATATGTTTAGCATGATTTGTAGTCTAGAAACCATGAAAGAAAAGGAGATACTATTTTGCTTTCTCATCAGATTATAATTTTTAAAAAATATGTGACATTTAGTACTGAGTAGGCTGTTAAGAGCAGAGTCTACATGGTTAGGACTGTAAATTACTGCAGTTTTTTGGGCAAATAACTTGCTAATGTTAAATTTTTGAATATGCAGTTTTGACCTGCTATCCCATTTGTGGGATAAAAAATAAGAGTATGAATATACATGTATAAAAATGTTTACTGTATTAGTGTTTCCAAATATAAAAAAAAAACAAGAGTCAGTTTGAGTGCCTGGGGAACGACTGAATATATATATATACTTGGAAAGATGTTCATGTTATTTTGTTAAGTAATAAAGCTAATGTATAGATTTTAAAACAAGGCCCTCAAATTCTTTGATGCTCTTTCCATTAAGAGGTGGAATCTATGTTCCCTTCCCTTGATTCTGCGCTCTGTGACTACTTGACCAATAGGATGTGAAGCAAGTGACATTGTGCCATTTTTTGTGATTAGCTTTTCCGAACCTGACAGCTTCCATTTCCTGTCCCTTGAGATGTTCAACCTTGGAGCTCGACCACTATACCATCCTTGACAGAGAGGGTTGGGCAGTTAACCACCTGTTAGGAGGTTACATTGGACCTTTTCCTTACAGAGTAGGCAGATATTTGTCCTCACTGGAATAAAGACATATTCTGGATATGGATCTACCTTCCCTTTCTGTAATGTTTCTGCCAGTAATACCATCTGTGCACTCAGAGAAGGCCTTATCATCTGTCATGACATTCTCCATACCATTCTGAAATGAACTCATTTCACAGCAAAGGAAGTACATTGATGGGCTAATGCCCATGAAATTAACTGGTCTTCTCACCTATACCATCATCTGGTAGTGGCTGTCCTAACTGAAAGGAGAAATGGCTTATTAAAGATTCAGTTATGGCTTCTGTTGGGATAAAACACTCTAGACGGATGGGGTTCTTTCTTACAAGATGAAGTATATACTTTGCCTTGCAGACCATTCTATGGTGCAGTTTTCCTCTTGGGAGGAATATGTCTGTCCCAGAAACAAGGGACAGAAGTCATCACCCAATAATCTCAATTTCATGCATAGGACTCTATGTTTATCACATTCACCTTTCCAGTTTTCTTAATCTGGAATCTTTTTTTTTTTTTATTTAACGTTTTTATTGGAGTATAATTGCTTTACAATGGTGTGTTACTTTCTGCTTTATAACAAAGTGAATCAGTTATACATACACATATATCCCCATATCTCTTCCCTCTTGCGTCTCCCTCCCTCCAACCCTCCCTATCCCACCCTTCTAGCTGGTCACAAAGCACCGAGCTGATCTCCCTGTGCTATGCAACTGCTTCCCACTAGCTATCTATTTTACATTTGGTAGTGTTTATATGTTCATATATACACTACCACTCTCTCACTTTGTCCCAACTTACTCTTCCCCCTCCCCGTGTCCTCAAGTACATTCTCTAGTAGGTCTGCATCTTTATTCCCATCTTGCCCCTAGGTTCTTCATGACAATTTTTTTTTTTTATAGATTCCATATATATGTGTTAGCATATGGTATTTGTTTTTCTCTTTCTGACTTACTTCACTCTGTATGACAGACTCTAGGTCCATCCACCTCACTACAAATAAGTCAATTTCGTTTCTTTTTATGCCTGAGGAATATTCCATTGTATATATGTGCCACATCTTCTTTATCCATTCGTCTGTCGATGGACACTTAGGTTGCTTCCATGTCGTGGCTATTGTAAATAGAGCTGCAATGAACATTGTGGTACATGACTCTTTTTGAATTATGGTTTTCTCAGGGTATATACCCAGTAGTGGGATTCCTGGGTCGTTTGGTAGTTCTATTTTTAGTTTTTTAAGGAACCTCCATACTGTTCTCCATAGTGGCTGTATCAATTTACATTCCCACCAACAGTGTATGAGGGTTCCCTTTTCTCCACAACCTCTCCAGAATTTATTGTTTGTTGATTTTTTGATGATGGCCATTCTGACCGGTGTGAGCTGATATCGCATTGTAGTTTTGATTTGCATTTCTCTAATGATTAATGATGTTGAGCATTCTTTCATGTGTTTGTTGGCAATCTGTATATCTTCTTTGGAGAAATGTCTGTTTAGGTCTTCTGCCCATTTTTGGATTGGGTTGTTTGTTTTTTTGATATTGAGCTGCATGAGCTGCTTGTAAATTTTGGAGATTAATCCTTTGTCAGTTGCTTCATTTGCAAATACTTCCCCCCATTCTGAGGGTTGTCTTTTCATCTTGTTTATGGTTTCCTTTGCTGTGCAAAAGCTTTTAAGTTTCATTAGGTCCCATTTGTTTATTTTTGTCTTTATTTCCATTTCTCTAGGAGGTGGGTCAAAAAGGATCTTGCTGTGATTTATGTCATAGAGTGTTCTGCCTATGTTTTCCTCTAAGAGTTTTATAGCGTCTGGCCTCACACTTAGGTCATTAATCCATTTTGAGTTTATTTTTGTGTATGGTGTGAGGGAGTGTTCTAATTTCATTCTTTTACGTGTAGCTGTCCAGTTTTCCCAGCACCACTTATTGAAGAGGCTGTCTCTTCTCCATTGTATATTCTTGCCTCCTTTATCAAAGATAAGGTGACCATATGTGCATGGGTTTATCTCTGGGCTTTCTATCCTGTTCCATTGATCTATATTTCTGTTTTTGTGCCAGTACCATACTGTCTGGATTACTGTAGCTTTGCAGTATAGTCTGAAGTCTGGGAGCCTGATTCCTCCAGCTCCGTTCTTCTTTGTCAAGATTGCTTTGGCTATTCGGGGTCTTTTGTGTTTCCATACAAATTGTGAAATTTTTTGTTCTAGTTCTGTGAAAAATGCCAGTGGTAGTTTGATAGGGATTGCATTGAATCTGTAGATTGCTTTGGGTAGTATAGTCATTTTCACAATATTGATTCTTCCAATCAAAGAACATGGTATATCTCTCCATCTATTTGTATCATCTTAAATTTCTTTCATCAGTGTCTTATAATTTTCTGCATACAGGTCTTTTGTCTCCTTAGGTAGGTTTATTCCTAGGCATTTTATTCTTTTTATGCAATGGTAAATGGGAGCGTTTTCTTAATTTCACTTTCAGGTTGTTCATCATTAGTGTATAGGAATGCAAGAGATTTCTGTGCATTAATTTTGTATCCTGCTACTTTACCAAATTCATTGATTAGCTCTAGTAGTTTTCCGGTGGCATCTTTAGGATTCTCTATGTGTAGTATCATGTCACCTGCAAACAGTGACAGCTTTACTTCTTCTTTTCTGATTTGGATTCCTTTTATTTCTTTCTCTTCTCTGATTGCTGTGGCTAAAACTTCCAAAACTATGTTGAATAATAGTGGTGAGAGTGGGCAACCTTCTCTTGTTCCTGATCTTAGTGAAAATGGTTTCAGTTTTTCATCATTGAGGACGATGTTGGCTGTGGGTTTGTCACATATGGCCTTTATTATGTTGAGGTAAGTTCCCTCTATGCCTACTTTCTGGAGGGTTTTTATCATAAATGGGTGTTGAATTTTGTCGAAAGCTTTCTCTGCATCTATTGAGATGATCATATGGTTTTTCTCCTTCAATTTGTTAATATGGTGTATCACATTGATTGATTTGCGTATATTGAAAATTCCTTGTATTCCTGGGATAAACCCCATTTGATTGTGGTGTATGATCCTTTTAATCTGCTGTTGGATTCTGTTGGCTAGTATTTTGTTGAGGATTTTTGCATCTATGTTCATCAGTGATTTTGGCCTGTAGTTTTCTTTCTTTGTGACATCTTTGTCTGGTTTTGGTATCAGGCTGATGGTGGCCTCGTAGAATGAGTTTGGGAGTGTTCCTCCCTCTGCTATATTTTGGAAGAGTTTGAGAAGGATAGGTGTTAGCTCTTCTCTAAATGTTTGATAGAATTCGCCTGTGAAGCCATCTGGTCCTGGGCTTTTGTTTGTTTGAAGATTTTTAATCACAGTCTCAATTTCAGTGCTTGTGATTGGTCTGTTTATATTTTCTATTTCTTCCTGGTTCAGTCTTGGAAGGTTGTGCTTTTCTAAGAATTTGTCCATTTCTTCCAGGTTGTCCATTTTATTGGCATATTGTTGCTTGTAGTAATCTCTCATGATCCTTTGTATTTCTGCAGTGTCAGTTGTTACTTCCCCTTTTTCATTTCTAATTCTATTGATTTGAGTCTTCTCCCTTTTTTTTTTTTGATGAGTCTGGCTAATGGTTTATCAATTTTGTTTATCTTCTCAAAGAACCAGCTTTTAGTTTTATTGATCTTTGCTATCGTTTCCTTCATTTCTTTTTCATTTATTTCTGATCTTATCTTTATGATTTCTTTGCTTCTGCTAACTTTGTGGGGTTTTTGTTCTTCTTTCTCTAATTGCTTTAGGTGTAAGGTTAGGTTGTTTATTTGAGATGCTTCTTGCTTCTTAAGGTAGGATTGTATTGCTATAAACTTCCCTTTTAGAACTGCTTTGCTGCATCGCATAGGTTTTGGGTCGTTGTGTTTTCATTGTCATTTGTTTCTAGGTATTTTGTGATTTCCTCTTTGATTTCTTCAGGGATCTCTTGGTTATTAAGTAGTGTATTGTTTAGCCTCCATGTGTTTGTATTTTTTCCAGATTTTTTCCTGTAGTTGATATCTAGTCTCATAGCCTTGTGGTCAGAAAAGATACTTGATACGATCTCAACTTTCTTAATTTACCAAGGCTTGATTTGTGACCCAAGATATGATCTATCCTGCAGAATGTTCCATGAGCACTTGAGAAGAAAGTGTATTCTGTTGTTTTTGGATGGAATGCCCTTAAATATCAATTAAGTCCCTCTTGTTTAATGTATCATTTAAAGCTTGTGTTTCCTTATTTATTTTCATTTTGGATGATCTGTCCATTCGTGAAAGTGGGGTGTTAAAGTCCCCTACTATGATAGTGTTACTGTCGATTTACCCTTTTATGGTTGTTAGTATTTGTCTTATGTATTGAGATGCTCCTATGTTGCGTGCATAAATATTTACAATTGTTATATCTAATTCTTGGATTGATCCCTTGATCATTATGTAGTGTCCTTCTTTGTCTCTTGTAATAGTCTTTGTTTTGAAGTCTATTTTGTCTGATATGAGAATTGCTACTCCAGCTTTCTTTTGATTTCCATTTACATGGAGTATCTTTTTCCATCCCCTCACTTTCAGTGTGTATGTGTCCCTAGGTCTGAAGTGGGTCTCTTTTAGACAGCATATATACGGGTTTTGTTTTTGTATCCATTCAGCCAGTCTATTTCTTTTGGTTGGAGCATTTAATCCATTTACATTTAAGGTAATTATCAATATGTATGTTCCTATTACCATTTTCTTAATGTTTTTGGGTTTGTTATTGTAGGTCTTTTCCTTCTCTTGTGTTTCCTGCCTAGAGAAGTTCCTCTAGCATTTGTTTTGAAGCTGGTTTGGTTGTGCTGAATTCTCTTAGCTTTTGCTTGTCTGTAAAGGCTTTAATTTCTCTGTCAAATCTGAATGAGATCCTTTTTGGGTAGAGTAATCTTGGTTGTAGGTTTTTCCCTTTCATCACTTTAAATATATCCTGCCACTCCCTTCTGGCTTGCACAGTTTCTGCTGAAAGATCAGCTGTTAACCTTATGGGGATTCCCTTATATGTTATTTGTTGTTTTTCCCTTGCTGCTTTAAATATTTTTTCTTTGTATTTAATTTTTGATAGTTTGATTACTATGTGTCTTGGAGTGTTTCTCCTTGCATTTATCCTATATGGGACTCTCTGTGCTTCCTGGACTAACTATTTCCTTACCCATATTAGGGAAGTTTTCACCTATAATCTCTTCAAATATTTTCTCAGTCCCTTTCTTTTTCTCTTCTTCTTCTAGGACCCCTATAATTCGAATGTTAGTGTGTTAAATGTTGTCCCAGAGGTCTCTGAGACTGTCCTCAATTCTTTTCATTCTTCTTTCTTTATTCTGCTCTGCAGTAGTTATTTCCAGTGTTTTATCTTCCAGGTCAGTTATCCGTTCTTCTACCTCAGTTATTCTGCTATTGATTCCTTCTAGAGAATTTTTTATTTCATTTATTGTGTTGTTCATCATTGTTTGCTCTTTAGTTCTTCTAGGTCCTTGTTAAACGTTTCTTATATTTTCTCCATTCTATTTCCAAGATTTTGGATCATCTCTACTATCATTATTCTGAATTCTTTTTCATGTAGACTGCCTACTTCCTCTTCATTTGTTAGGTCTGGTGGGTTTTTACCTTGCTCCTTCATCTGCTGTGTGTTTCTTTGTCTTCTCATTTTGCTTAACTTACTGTTTTTGGGCTCTCCTTTACACAGGCTGCTGGTTTGTATTTCCTGTTGTTTTTGGTGTCTGCCCCCAGTGGCTAAGGTTGGTTCAGTGGGGTTTGTAGGCTTCCTGGTGGAGGGAACTAGTGCCTTTGTTCTGGTGGATGAGGCTGGATCTTGTCTTTCTGGTGGGCAGGTCTGCATCGGTGGTGGGTTGTGTGGTGCCTGTGACCTTAGTATGATTTTAGGCAGCCTCTCTGCTAATGGGTGGGATATGTTCCTGTCTTGCTAGTTGTTTGGCATAGGGTGTCCAGCACTGTAGCTTGCTGGTCGTTGAGTGGAGCTGGGTCTTAACATTGAGATGGAGATCTCTGGGAGAGCTTTAGCTGTTTGATATTACATGGAGCTGGGAGGTCTCTGGTGGACCAATGTCCTGAACTCCGCTCTCCCACCTCAGAGGCACAGGCCTGACACCCGGCCAGAGCACCAAGACACTGTCAGCCCCATGGCTCAGAAGAAAAGGGAGAAAAAAAGAAAGAAAGAAAGAATAAAATAAAATAAAGTTATTAATGTAAAAAATAAAAAATAATTATTAAAAATAAAAAAATTAAAAGGTAATAAAAAAACGAAAGAAAGAAGAAAGAAAGAAAGAAGAGGGCAACCAAACCAAAACACACATCCACCAATGATAACAAGCGCTAAAAACTATACCAAAAAACAAAAACAAAAACAAAACAAAACAACACAAACAAAAAAACGGACAGAAGAACCCTAGGACAGATAGTAAAAGCAAAGCTATACAGACAATATCACACAAAGAAACATACACTTACACACTCACAAAAAGGAATAAGGGGAAAAAATATATATATCGTTGCTCCCAAAGTCCACTTCCTCAATTTTGAGATGATTCATTGTCTATTCTGGTATTCTACAGATGCAGGGTACATCAAGTTGATTGTGGAGATTTAATCCACTGCTCCTGAGGCTGCTGGGAGAGATTTCCCTTTCTCTTCTTTGTTCGCACAGCTCCTGGGGTTCAGCTTTGATTTGACCCCGCCTCTGCATGTAAGTCGCCTGAGGGCATATGTTCTTTGCTCAGACAGGACGCGGTTAAATTAACAGCTGATTAGGGGGCTCTGGCTCACTGAGGCCAGGGGGAGGGCGGGGTACAGGGTGCGGGGCGAACCGGCAGAGATATAGGTTGGCATGATATTGAAACAGCCTGAGGCATGCCATGTGGTCTCCTGGGGAAGTTGTCCCTGGGTCACGTGACCCCGGCAGTGGGGGGCTGCACAGGCTCCCGGGAGGGGAGGTGTGGATAGTGCCCTGTGTTTGCACACAGGCTTCTTGGTGGCTGCAGCAGCAGCCTTAGTGTTTCATGCCCATCTCTGGTGTGCACGCTGATAGCCGCAGCTTGCGCCCATCTCTGGAGCTTGTCTAGGCGGTGCTGTGAATCCCCTCTCCTTGCACACCCCGAAACAATTGTCTCTTGCCTCTTAGGCAGTTCCAGACTTTTTCCCAGACTCCCTCCCAGCTAGGGGTGGCGCACTAGTCCCCTTCAGGCTGTGTTCATGCAGCCAACCCCAGTCCTCTCCCTGGGATCTGACCTCTGAAGCCCGAGCCTCAACTCCCAGCCCTCACCCACCCCCGGCGGGTGAGCAGACAAGCCTCTTGGGCTGGTGAGTGCTGGTCGGCACTGATCCTCTGTGCGGGAATCTCTCCGCTTTGCCCTCTGCCCCGCTGTTGCTGCGCTCTCCTCCATGGCTCCGAAGCTTCCCCTCTGCCACCCTTCAGTCTCCGCCAGTGAAGGGGCTTCCTAGTGTGTGGAAACTTTTCCTCCTTCACAGCTCCCTCCCAGAGGTGCAGGTCCTGTCCCTATTCTTTTGTCTCTGTTTTTTCTTTTTTCTTTTGCCCTACCCAGGTACATAGGGAGTTTCTTGCCTTTTGGGAAGTCTGAGGTCTTCTGCCAGCATTCAGTAGGTGTTCTGTAGGAGTTTTTCCACACGTAGGTGTATTTCTGATGTATTTGTGGGGAGGAAGGTGATCTCCACGACTTACTCTTCCACCATCTTGAAGGCCTCCTAACTCCCTAATTTTATAGATAAAAGGAAATTGTCA
Source organism: Eubalaena glacialis (assembly GCF_028564815.1). Lineage (NCBI taxonomy): Eukaryota > Metazoa > Chordata > Mammalia > Artiodactyla > Balaenidae > Eubalaena > Eubalaena glacialis. The sequence continues at coordinate 36,283,343 of NC_083727.1, read as the reverse complement.
TCATGATGTTAAGAGCTATGCAAGGTCACATAGTGAATTAGCAGTACAGCTAGTACCAGAACTCAAATCCCTGGCTCTAATTTCTGTTTTTTCTACATTACTGCCAGTAAAATGTTCTACTTTACCTATAGAAGTAAAAAACAAACAAACAAACAAAAAGACACACACACACACACACACACACACAAACAAAACAACAAAACATGTGATTAACTTTTTCCCGTCAGAACTTATACTTTTCCTATCTGGTAAAATCATGTTCAGGTCACCCAGTAGGGACAGTTGGCTCTTAACTGGAGGATAGTTTGACATTTGTTTATTTGTTTGTCTTATGCATTGTAGTCAATTGCAGCTTTGTGATGATTTCCCAGTGTTATTTTTTTCTTAAGATATTAAGTTGGAAGAATTTAAACTGCCATGCAATATGAAGCTCAGCATGTCCTTTAGCTTTCTACTGAAAGGTTCTAAAAGTTTTTCTATTAATGTTAGTGATGATCTATTTTTTTATAACTCCATTTTGACTCAAAATTATGAGAAAATCAGTGCTTTTGTCCAAAATGTTTAGCATGGCTCATCTGGAGGCAATATTTCTATCACTGTGTATTTGATTTCATGAAATTCATTCTGCATTGACAATACAGTTTGAATGTCTTTTTACTAGAGAAATCACGTTATATGTTACTTTGAGGATTGAAAAATGGCTTTCATTAGAACCCTATTTCTGCTTTCCAAAGACCTTGCAATTCTGATTTGGGATTGTGTGTAAGATTTCCCATCTGTGTTTTCTTATACTGCAGCACTGACAGTATCTCAGTTTGAGAAAAGATCAGTGCACTTGAACCTCTTCTGAAGGAGACATTTCATAAGTTAGATAATCTTTTCTCATTCTTAAAGACAGCTGCGTTGAGAGATTGATTGTAGCTGTTCTTATATATCTATCTGTGTGATCGGTAGAACCAGAGTTCTGGAAGTATCTAAAGCCATATGGGTAAAAGAGGGTAAGCGAAACCTTACCAGTTTAAATGGGTGGCTCTTCTAAATCAGTTCTCTGTATATGTGAAGCAAGAAAAGAAACTATACTGAATTAAAAACCAAAGAAGTTTACTGGAGAAATAAAAGCTAAAAATACAGTATTACCAGATTCCAAACATGAGGACAACTGGGACTTAAAGAACATTCAAGCCTATCTTCAATAGTCTGGGTCACATTTTGCCCACTAACCTTGATTTTGCCAACATTCTGTGTCTCCAATGCATTATTGAGCAAACACTAGTTGTCCCTTAAGTTGTGCACAATGTCAATATAAAATTTGCTTACTTCCCTAAAAGAATCACTGATAGAATTATAAACCATCTTTCTTGGTAACTATTAAGAGCATTAATAAATGGCAAAATTGTATATTGTCACATCCAAAATAGGTTTCCATGGGAACAAATAGAAAAGGAGCTTGATAAAATGAAAAAAATTATTAATGGTTTTTCTTTAATGCTCAACTTTTAGTCCCTGAGCTGATGACATATTATGTTTATATGAGCAAATATGATAGATTATTGAACCATTTTTAATAATTCTCTGCTGGCAAATAATACATTAATCTCATTTAATTCTCATACACTACTCAGTGTTAAGTACTATTATTCCATTTTACAAATAAAGAAGCAGACTCGAAGAGGTTAAATGACTTGCTCAATTTTGCATTTACAATTTGAGCAAAGTCTAATGGAATCTACAGCCTGAAGTGTAAAGGTTTGAATTGTATGTGTGAAGAAAATAATTGTGATAGTAGCACAGTTGACCCTTGAAAAACATGAAGATTAGGAGAACCAACCCCCCAACTCCCACATTCAAAAATCCATCTATTACTTTTGATTCTCCGGAAACTTAACATTAATAGCTTACTATTGACCAGAAGCCTTACAGATAACATAAACAGTCAATTAACACATATTTTGTAAGTCATATGTATTATATACTGTATTCTCACATTGAAGTAAGCTAGAGAAAAGGAAATGTTATTAAGAAAATCATAAGGAAGAGAAAATATTTTTATAGTGCTGTGCTGTACTTATCAATGCTGTAAGTTTACATTATCTGTTTACAAGATGAATTGTCTGTCAGTACCTACATCAACATTGTTTTATATGGTACAAAACACTAGATGTTATACGTATTACTGACACTAGACATCAAAAATGAAAAAATATGATGAAAATTTATAATGACTTGCACTGATAATGCAGAAGCAGCAATACGATTGCTTCATGGTAGTCTAGCCTATATACTAATAAATGAATCGTTATAAAATTTTTATGGCATACATTATTACAGTCATGTTCATAATACAGTATTGGAAACATTGTTACATTAAAAAAACCCAACTTACCTGTGATGATAGGCTGATATGCAGTTTCTCCAAATATGAGAGAGAGAGGCATAGGGTTTGGTAATGTAATTTTTTGAAAGCAAAGTTATAAAAGAGTGAGAAAACCAACACATTATTGAATTTATATTAAGCACCACTCAACTTATACCTATGTAAGGATAGGTTATCCACTTCAATACATCTTGCACACGATGTTCTACACATGAATACTTAAGTGAGGAGGAGGAGGAGGAGGAGGAGGAGGATGGTACAAAAACATCTCAGCCAGTTCTTGCCATACAGTTATTAGACTTTCACATAAAGACGCTCACACACATACACAACAGGTAAGTTTATTACCTATGGCATGATTACTTACTATTCATTAAGTGGAAGTGGATCATCATAAAGGTCTTCATCCTCATTGTCTTCATGTTAAGTAAGCTGAGGAGGAGGAGGCAGAGGAGTGGTTGGTCTTGCTGTCCCAAGGATGGCAGAGGTGTAAGAGAAGGAGGAAGGGGAGGCAGGAGGGACAGGCGCACTCTGTGTGACTTGATGGAGATACAGCTGATGTTTTTGTTTTTTCATTTCTCTAAAAATGTTTTCATGCAGTTCCAATTCATCTTCCACTTTTTGCTTTAGCTTCAGCACCCGTATCGTAGAAAGGCCCATGTTGTAAAAGAAGGCTCTGAAGAATTAGAACCTTTTTTGCCAGATTGTCTAATGTCAGTTTGTTTTCTGGCACTGCTTCTTCGTCATCTTCCTCACTCATTGTCTGGCACTTGTTGGGAAGCACTCATCTCCATCAACCTGTCATTTTGTGTTTTTTGTTATTTTTTTTGTTTTTGTTTTTGGCCATGCCATGCTGCTTGCAAGATCTTAGTTCCCCGACTAGGGACTGAACCCAGGCCATGGCAGTGAAAGCACCGAGTCCTAACCGCTGGACGACCAGCGAAGTCCCTCAAGCTGTCTTCTGTTACATCTTCTGGTGTGGTGTCTATTAGCTCTTGAATTTCTCCAAAATCCATATCTTGAAACCCTTCAACCCCACCTTTTTTGGCCATATCCACAATCTCTTTCATGATTTCTTTGATTGGCTCTGTCATAAATCCTGTGAAGTCATGCATGACATCTGGACACAGTTTTCTCCAGCAGGAATTTATTGTTTTGAGCTTGATAGCTTTCACAGCTTTTTCTGTAACAACGATGGCAACTTCAATAGTGTAATCCTTCCAGGCTGGCATGATGGTCTCTCTATTAGGGTTCTCTTCCACAGCATTGACAATCCTTTCTATAGAGTACTGGGTCTAATGAGCCTTAAAGGTCCTTATGACCCCCAGACTAGAGGCTGAATTAGAGACATTGTGTTTGGAGGGGAGGTAGACAACTTTGATGCCTTCAGTATTGAACTCAATTGAACTCATGGGATTCTGGGTGGCCAGGGGCATTGTCCAATATCAAAAGTACTTTAAAAAGCAGTTTCCTACTGGCAAAGTACTTCCTGGCTTCAGTGACAAAGCATTGATGGAACCAATCCAGAAAAAGGGTTCTCATTGTCCAGGTCTTCTTGTACAACCAAAAGACTGGCAGCTGGTATTTATTCTTTCCCTTCAAGGCTCAGTGTTAGCAGCTTTATAGATAAGGGCCGTCCTGATCATAAACCTGACTGTATTTGCACAAAACTGTAGAGTCAGCCTAGAATCCCCCTTCCTGCTTTAAAGCCTGGTGCTCACTTCTCTTTCTTACTAATAAATGTCCTTTGTAGCCTTTTTTCCCCCCCAGAATAGGGCATTTTTGTCTGCATTAAAAAGCTGTACTCATCTGCTGCCTCTTGGTCAGTAGCACCTACTCTTATTGTTATCTTGACATTTTTTAAGCCAAACTTCTTTCTAAAATTATCAAATCATTTTTGCTGGCATTAAATTCTCCAGTTTTAGATCCTTCACCTTCCTTTTGCTTTAAGTTTTCATATAATATCTTTGCTTTTTCTCAAATCATATTAGAGACTATAGGTATGCCTTTCCTATAGCAATCCTGCTCCCACATAAAAGCTGCATTTTCAATACAAGGTAAAAAAGTATTTTGCAAAAAGTACAAGGTTTTTGCACTTGCTGGCATAGCTACAGGGACAGCTTCACAAACTTCCTTTTCTTTTTTTACAATGGTCCCTATGCTGGATTCATTTATGTTGAAATGGCAGGCAACCAAAGTTGTAGACCTCGATGTATGGTACATATCAAGCAATTCAGCTTATGTCATGACTGCTTCTTGGGAGCACTTCCAGCATCACTAGTGGCACTTCATTTGGGTCCCATGGTGTTATTTAAGGCTTACAGTATTTCACTAAACACAATGAAAATTATGCAAGAACTGCAAGAGATCAGTTTTTACTGTGATACACAATTTACTGGAGAGATGAACTGCTCATGCTGAGATGATTATCATCACACAGCATTTTAAGTGAATACTCGCAACACTTAGCTCACTGCAATAGCAACAGGAGGTAGCTACAAAATTATTATAGTAGTACCGTGTGTACTACAGTTAACTTTATGCAGTTTTGATTTAATATTACATCTTTACACTTTTTTTACATTTCTCTTAACTGTAAATGGCACCATGTATGGTCTGTAAGTGTTTGTGTAAGTTTTGATAAATCTTAACTTTTTATAATAGATTTGTGTATATTTTATGGTAATAAATGATAAAATAGACTAGTTTCTACATATATTTTTATGCACTCATGACATACCTATTTTTTTCTTATTTTTTTCAATATGTCTAGGCTATGCAGTTCATTGGTGAGTTTTTTCAAATCGTTACAAATCTCCAAAAAGTTTTTTCAATATATTTATTGAAAAAATTCAGTGTATAAGTGGACCCACATAGTTCAAACCCATGTTGTTCAAGGTCAACTGTAGTTTTAGGAAACTTTTAAATGATAACATTTAAAAGATGTTTCAAAATTAATTCCCCCAAATCGTCTTTTGATTCTGCATGTTCCTTTTGCTTTCTTTCATAGCTAAGTTTCTAGATTCTAGAAAGACCCCTTTCTGGTGGTGTTTATACTTCCTCACCTCCTGTTTACTCCTCAGATCACTGCCATCTGGCTTTTGCTTTAACCATTGCTTGAAGCTGCTTAGTCTACAGATGAACAATGACCATTAATTGCTTAATTCTACAGGTCCTTTTCAATTCTTGCCTTACTTGACCCAGCCAGAACTTAACCCTCTTAATACAAGCTTCCCCTGGCTTCACCAGGCTGTGGATGCCAATTGGTCATGTTTCCAGGAATAACCTATATTTCATTCTTCTACATCCAGCTCTTCCATTGCGGGGACAGCTTCTCCCTAACTCCCTTGACTTGGGGAGGGGAGTTTACTCAGTCAAACTGTCGGACAAGTATTTAGTAGAAGTGGCCAATCTGAGTGAATTGGTGATTTCCCTGGGATTACTAAATAATAAAGTAGGAAGAGAAATACCCATATTTTGTCTAGGTCATTAAACTGGAAGAAGAACCTAGGTCTGCCAGAAGCCATCAGTCTCCACCCCCTTCCAAATAGAATGCACACACACAAACACACAAATCCATGCACATAATTGTAGTACGTGGAGGAAACCATTTGAAGATAAAGAAATGAAGCCCTATAGAGACAGCTGAAACTAGGGTTGGAGAAAAAGAAATGTGCTCTGAAAGCAGTATATGAGTCCCCGAATCTTTTCCTAGTTTGTGAGCCACAGAGGCCATGTTGCTTAAGCTTGCTGCAGTTGGGTTTCTGTCATTTGCATTTTTAAGAGATTTGACTTCCCTACCTACTGCTCACTGCTACTGGTGTCCTCCTTGGACCCTTGATGTCTGTGTGAAGATGACATCATCAAATGTCCCACAGCCATGCTATAATTTGTGAAGTCGGAGCATCTTCTTGGCTCTTTCTCACTTTGTTATCTGGGCATGAAAAGCAGCCCAGCTGGTCTTCCATGTTTCAGAGTTCCTAATGAAAACTCCTTTGGCTTCTGCAGCTGCCTCTCTCTTGACAGGGTGCATATGTGAAGAAAGGCCTCTCTTCTTTAGCCAAAATCTCTTGGATAAACCTTCTCATGTCCCTTTCTACCAGCTCCTCAGACAATCCTGCATACATTTGAGTCCTGGCCCTGCTGCAGGCAGTGTACTTTTTCCTCCTTGGAATAACTGTCGCTTGGTTTATGTGTCACACTTCTTTAGTTTTATCTCTTTGCTCTCTGGTTCTCCTTGCCAGTCTTCACTGTAGTCTGTTCTTCCTCTACTTTCCCTTTAAAGGTGGTTGTCCTAGGGCTCTGAGTCTTTAATCCATTTCTATTCCTACTTGACCTCCTATCCAGGCAACCCCATTCTACCCTATGTCATCAGATAGTAACTCTAAACAAGTAACTTTACAGTTTTTATCATCTACAACACCAATCTCTGTCCTGGGCTTCAGACCCTCATATGTACCAACTTCCTACATACATATCATACCTGGGTAGTCCATGAGTATCTTGATTCTACCTCATTAAAAGCAACCTCATCATCTTCATCTTCTTTCCCCTCAAATTCTCTCTCCCGCTAGTAGTCATTATCATTCATCTGTTTGCCCTGCCCCAGAAACATTAGGGGACACATCTGTGTTTCCTTTTCCCCTCTAGATTGTACTCTAGCAGTCTCTAAAATGTGTCCTTTTATTTCCCAAATACTCTTCAGCATATTAAGAAAGGCAAGTGGTATGGGAGAAAGGGAACACAGACCTCTTTCCCTTACATTTTCAAATCCCATTTTCTGGATTGCTTTTCTTTTTAGCAAGCAGGGGTTTATATTTGAATCTTAGTTCCTCTCAGCTTTTTGCTATAATACATAATCTTCCACTTGTTACATGAGAACACTAAAATTTTAAGAAGTATCTTCCAGATTCCATCATTTTATTTTATTTTTTACCCTTTTTTTTCTTAACATCCTGAGAAAACTTTCCTAACTCTTTTCCTAACTGCTTACACAACCACTTAATATATAGCTTTCAATGTCTTAAAAATAAGTACTCTTCTGACCAAACTGACCTCCCACCATGCACTGATGACACGGGTGTGAACGAGAGGCCCATCCCGAGCGCATATGTAAGGGTTAGTGGTGGTTAGAGTTCTCTTCCTATCCTCCTACCTCACCCCACTCCCCCTCCTTACCACCATTTTTATAAGACAAAAAGATAGGGCAAAGAAAACCCAGTTTATTATTTAACTTTATTATTTAAAAAAAAGTTTTTTATCTACACAGACATACAGAGAAAAGGAATTCCAGGGTAACAAGGAAAAGGTTAGAGGAAATAAAAATATTCTTTTCGTTTATGATACTTAATTTCACCAGTTTGGTTTATGAGGTATGGTCTTGTGGTCTTATGAACAGCGGGCAGGGAATCGTAAAGCTTTCTTAACTTATACTGGTCAGGACAACTAACTATGTGGGTGGCCATGGACAAATTGCTTGATACCCCCATTTCACTTACCTCATGACTTCCAGTAGACATAGGGATCGTTAATTTGAGTGAGAGTTCAGCTAAATAAATAATACACTAAAGTTTAGTTGGGAATCTAAGAAATGCTGATTTCTTTAGAATCATAATATATTTAATTTGTTATTGATAGGTCACCTCAAATACCACAAAATGAATGGGAAGATGAACACTATGCAAGTACTCATTAAAAATATCCCCAAATGTTGGGGGCAAACTCCCTAGCATTAAATGCCTTTTCTGTTGTAGAAAACTTTTATTTCAGAGAATGTACGTTGACTTGCATGTTTCTTAAATTTACTGGATGCCATAGTTTTCTTGGGCTATTTGACAAAGCTTGATTTTTCTCAGTCCAGCATTTCTGAGGGCAAAATATGATCTGCTCAATAAAATAAGCATATCTTCTAAAGCCAGATGAGTGCCTTCCAGCAAGTACATTAACATTCAATGTGTTATATTTTACCAGAGGTGAAACATTTATACTCTAAATTTCTTTACCCCAGGGAACAAGAGAATACCAAAAGTTTCAACCACCATACGTAGCTTGGTAATAAGATCATTGGGTCAAATAGAGCCAGCCTCAGTTTGCACTACTGTTGCATACATGTATTACAAGTATGTCTAATGGACTTCTCCCTTGTGATTGTGACTACTTTTTTTATTTCATTACTTCAGTATTGTATTTGATTTCTCTCTACCGCACCCTATATTTTTCTCATATTTATTGGGATATACTTCATTGAAGTCTCTGATTTCAGATTATTTGAACTCAAATATGGAATTCTGGATTTTTGAATATTTTGAATTGTGTAGTTGACATAAGTAAGCACTATTTTTATTTGGTGAATATATAGAAATGGAATTATTGGGTCTTATGTTAGGCACATTTTGCTGTAAAGCTGCCAAACAGTTTTCCAAGTGGATGAACCAATTTGAAATTTCCATCAGAAGCATTTGAGAGTTCAAATTACTCCACATCGTCACTACAATTGGTATAGTCATTTTAATTTTAGCACTATGATGAATATGTAATGGTATTAAATTTTGGTATTAACCTGCATTTCCTAGGTGACTAACAATATTGAACATATTTTCATATCCTTGTTTGTTATTTGGATATACTACTTTGTGAAGTTCTTATTGAAGTCTCCTTGCCACTTTTCTATTGTATTGTCTGTTTTTACTTATATATTTACATTCATTCTATATGTATATGTGTATATATATATGATTATTTTGTCAGATATATATTGCAAATATTTTCTCCCAGTATATGGCTTGTGGTTTTACTAGGTCATTGGTGACTTTTAACAAATAGAAGATTTTAAGTGATATAAGTTTACTATCGAACCTTTTCTTTTATGGTGAGTGCAATTTATATCCTGTTTAAGAAGTGGTTGCACACCTTAAAGTCATAACAATAGTCTTCTATGTTTTCTCCTAGAAGCCTTATTGTTTTACCTTTCACATTCAGATTTTGATGGTTCTTGATTAAATTTTTATATATGATATTACATAGGGATTAAGGTTAATTTCTTTTCCTATGGACCCAGAACCACTTATTGAAAAGATAATCCTTTACACTGAATTGCAATAGGGTTTTATCCAAACCAGGTTAGTATTTTTGAGTGGGTCTGTTTCTGGACTCTCTAATTTGTTCCATTGGTTTACTTAGCTATTATTGTGCTACTTCATTACTGTCATTATTTTTAGCTTTACAATAACTTTTGATATTTAGTAGTATAATTTTTGCAGTTTAGTTTTTCTTCTTCAGTATTATCTTGGCTATATTAAGTCTTTCCATTTCCATTTCCATTTTAGAATAAAGGGTCAATTTGCACAAAATAATCTGCTGGGATTTTGAAAGGGATTACTTAATTTGGGAGAGAATTGGCATTTTAGCAATACTGAGTCTTCCAATCAATGTATATAGTATTTCCCTCCAGTTATTTTTGTCTTTATTTTCTCTCACCAATATTTTGTAGTTCTCAAGTAGAAGGTCTTGCAATGTTTTTATATATGTGTTCCTAAGTAGTGGATGTTTTAGATATTATTGTAAATGGTATTGTTTTTCTATTAAATTATATCTTCCAATTATTTCTAGTATAGAGAAATATAGTCAATTGTCATATTTTGGCCTTGTTTCTAGTGACCTTGCTTTTAATAGTTTGTAGATTCTTCTGGATTTTCTACAGACATAATCAAATCATCTCTGAGTAATGACTTCCATTTCTATATCTTCTTTCCTGCCTTATTGAACCGGTTAGGGCTTCCAGTAAAATGTTGAATAGAAACACTGATAATTGATATTGTTTCCTTGCCCCTGTTCAGTTGCCTTCAAATTTTAATATTTACTGTATTTTTTCTGGATCCCTCATCAGATTAGTAAAGTACACTTCTATTTCTAATTACTGAAGTTTTTTAAAAAATCACAAATATGTATAGAACTTTATCAAATGCTTTTTACTGAATCTATTGAGATCATCATATGGTCTTTCATTAACAAGTATAGAATTTAATAAATTATTTTTCCACATCTATTAAGATTGTCATAAGGTTTTTCTGTTTTACCCTTTAATATGGTGAATAATTGATTTTTTAAATTAAGACTTTATTTTCTTAGAGCAGTTTTAGGTTTACAACAAAATTTAGAGGAAGGTACAGAGATTTCCCTTATATCCCGTGGTACCCCACATACATAGCCTTCCGTATTGTCAACATTACCCGCCAAAATGGTACACATTTTACCGAGGATGAACCTACATTGACACATCATAATCACCCAAATTCCATAGTTTGCCTTAGGGTTCACTTTTGGTGTTGCACATTTTATGGGATTGGACAAATGTATGATGACATATATCTATCATTATAATACCATATAGAGTATTTTCACAGTCCTAAAAATGCTCTGTCCTCTGCTGTTCATCTCTCCCACCCCACCTCCCCTTGACCCCTGGCAACCACTGATCTTTTTATTGTCTCCATAGTTTTGCCTTTTCCAAAATGTCATATAGTTGGAATTATACAGTATATAGCCTTTGCAGATTGGCTTCTTTCACTTATTAATATGCATTTATGGATCCTTCATGTTTTTTCATGACTTGATAGCACATCTCTTTTTGTCCCTTTAGTTGTAACATTTTTTATTGAGTTACAATTTACATACCATAAAATTCACCCATTACAAGTGTACAGTTTGATAATTTTTAGTAAACTTATGCAGTTGTTCAGCCATTCCCACAATCAAGTTTCAGAGCACATTTATTGCTTGAAAAAAATTCCCTTGATCCCATTTGCTGAGTATTGCTATTTTATTTTATTTTTTTCTTCCAGTTTTGAGATATAATTGATATACAGCACTGTGTAAGTTTAAGGAGTACAGCACAAAGATTTGACTTACATATATTGTGAAATGATTACCATAATAAATGATTAAACAATAAGTTTAGTGAACATCCATCATCTCATATAGATACAAAAGAAAAGAAAGGAAAAAAATATTTTTTCACTGTGAAGAGAACTCTTAGGGTTTACTCTTTCAACAACTTTCATATATAATGTACAACAGTGTTAATTATATTTATCATCTTGTAATTACATTTTTAGTATTCATTTTTCTTAGAACTAGAAATTTGTACCTTCTTGACCACTTTCATCCAATTTCCCCTACCTGTACCCCCTGCCTCTGGTAATCACAAATCTAATCTCTTTTTCTATGATTTCATTTGTTTGTTCGTTTAAAGTATAATTGACCTACCACACTATGTTAGTTCCTGGTGCACAACATAGTGATTCTATAGATCTGTCAAAAATCAGATATTGATTGGGAATGTTGAAGCCTTACCAAGAGTTCTAGGCAAAAGCAAGAGTAGGATGCCTGCTATCATTGCTCTATTAAATATTTCAATGTAGGTCCCTAGCCCAAATAATAAGAAAAGAAAAACAAAAACAAAAAAATAGGAAAGTTTATTGGAAAATAAGAGAAAAAAGTTATTATTTGGTGATGATGATGTAAAGAACTTACAGACAAATGTTGAGAACTAATAAGAGAATTCAATGAGATTGCTGTACATATACAGAAGACCAACATTTAATAAAATCATCAGAATTCCTAAACACTAGTAATGACTAATTTGAAAATGTTATAGATATAGTACTCACATAGCAACAAAACCTCTAAGTACTTTCTAGAAAAAATGTAATTATTGAGTACATTAAAGAAAATCTGAGCAATTGGAGAGCCATATTGTGTTCACCAATTGGAAGACTCAATCTTCTAAAGATGTGAGTTCCTTCCATATTAATTATAAATTAAATGTAATTTCACTCAGATCACAAAAGTATTTTTGTGGGGGAAGGGGAGGATTTGATAAGTTCCTCTTAAAAATTTATAAAATAGAGCTAAAGATGAAGAATAACTAAGGCAATTTTTTAAAAGAAGAAATAGATCAGGATAATTTGTGAGAAACATCAAGGGTTTTTGTAAGGTTTTCATAATTAAGAAAGTGAGCTATTGGTACAGGAGTAAACATTAAAACCAATGGAAAAGGAAAGAGAAACAAACAAACACTTCATGGTAAGTTAATTTATGACTGAAGAGAAACTACAAATAAGTGGTAAGAGGATGAAATATTCAATCAATGATGCTGGGAAAACTAATTTTTCAAAAGTAAAAAAAAATAAAATTACACATCTATCTTAACAATACACAAAATATCAATTCTACATTATTTTAAAGTAAATTTGAAAATCAAAGTATTAAAATTTAAGATGAACTCAAGGATAATACCTTTATAGTACTGGGTTTGGACCTATAGGTCCATAATTAAACATCTATTTTCCTGTAATTGAATACTATACATCAGTTAAAAAACACAAAAAGCATGAAGAGGGTCAGGCTCATAGGCTAGGAGATGCAAGTAGCTCTGTATGACTGCTATATCCCTCCATTTATTAAGAACCACTTCTATGCCATTTCAAAGATTTTAAAAATTTTCTCCATGAGGATTTTTGCTGTATTAATTTGTAGATGGTTTATTGTTTTGTTGCATTTGATAGTGGCATCTTAGTTTTTATTATATTTTCTAGGTGGTTACTGAGAGTGGAGGGCAATATTTATATTTGTGGGTTGATTAATATTTGTGAGTTTTCTTTTACCCAGAAAACTGGTTAAGTGATCTGCACTGAGTCTCTGTTTATTCCTTTGGATTTCACAAAACCAATTTTGGCTTATATTTGTGTCATAATATTTATTATTATTTTAATTGCTGTGTTTGTGGATATTTTCTAGTTTTTCATTTTGTATTTTGTTAATTTGAATTCTCTCTTTTATTCTCTCTTTATTCCTGAAGTGCATTCTTTAGCAGTTTTTGGTGATCATAATTAATAACAAGCATAGTCTTTACTGAAAACATCTTAATTTTATCTTCTATAGTAATTGATAATTATTATATGGTTGTAGAATTCAAGGTTGACAGGTATTTTCCACCAGTGTTATAAAGCTATTTTTCTGTTGTCTTTGACTCTCTACTGTTGCTGTAAAAAATTGGTTATGAATTTAAATATCATTATTTTATATATAATCTTTATTTTATCTCAGTATTGTTTTAACACGTATTTTTGGTTTTCAGCAGTTTCATTACAATGTGTCTAGAAAGGAACTCAGTTTTTTTTATGCAATATAGGACTTGTGCTCCTTCTTGAAACTGTGCTATTATCTCATTACATATCTTCTCTCCTATCATTTATCTCTTTTCTCCTTCTGTAAATTCTATTAGAAGTAAGCTGATCCTTTCATCTTATGTTCCATACCTCTTAAATTCTTCTTTGTGTTTACTGTCTCTTAATCTTTCTGTACTTGTTCTGTGTAATTTCCTCAGAACTGTTTTTTCCAGTTTGTTAATCCTCTTTCCAACTATGTCTACTCTGCTATTTATTTTTAAATTTTAGTGGCCATATCTTTCTTTTGTAGGGCTTTCTTTGTCCTTTTCACATCTCTTTGTTCCTATTTCTGAGTTCTGTGCATGTGTGTACATGTGCTTTCTTTTACAACTCCTTTATTTATGTCTTTGTTCAAAACACATTTTAAATAGGTGAGACAGATTAATAGATAAAAATTTTCAGTGACAAATGGGTCATATGTATGAAATGTACAGTGTGGGGAATATAGTCAATAATTATGTAGTATCTTTGTATGGCGACAGATGATGACTAGACCTATTGTGGTGACCATTTTGAAATGTACAGAAATATCAAATCACTATGTTGTGTACCAACTAACAGTGTTGTAGGTCAATTATACTTCAAAAACAAGCAAACAAACAAACAAACAAATAAACTCATAGATAAAGAGATCAGATTTGTGGTTAACAGAGACCGGCTGGGGGGAAGGGGAATTAGATAAAGGCAGTCAAAAGGTACAAACTTCCAGTTATAAGATAAAGAAGTACTAAGGATATAATGTGCAACATAACAAATATAATTAACACTGCTGTACATTATAAATGAAAGCTGTTAAGAGTAAGTCTTAAGAATTCTTATCATAAGGAAAAAATTTTTTCTATTTCTTTAACATTGTACATATATATGAGATGATGGATGTTTACGAAGCCTACTGTGATAATCATTCCATGATATATGTAAGTCAAATCATTATGTTGTAGACCATAAACTTATCAGGGCTGTATGCCAATTGTATCTCAATAAAACTGGAAAAACAAAACACATTTTATAATATCTGATTATTTTGCCATCTCAAGTTCTTGAATTTTTAATCCTCTTGGTTGCTTTTTTTTTTTTTCTGTTACTCTAGCTCATTATCACGTGTTTGTTTTCTTATGCATTTTGTGATTTTTAATTGTGGACTTATGTTCACTGTGACTTTATCAATGGGAATTGTGTGTGACCTGAATTAATGGTTTATCACTCTGAAGTGGCTTCACATTCTGCCATGTGCCTCAGTGTTATTATGAGCCCAAAATAAATTTAAAAATTCATTTCTTGACTTAAGGTTTTCCAGATCATAAAGAGATTATAATTTAAACTTCAAGTTAACATGGGGCACATGTACAGAATTCTCAGAGAAGCTTTTATTTTTATTACTTTAAAAAAAAATAATTAATTAATTAATTAATTAATTAATTTATGGCTGTGTTGGGTCTTCGTTTCTGTGCGAGGGCTTTCTCTAGTTGTGGCAAGCGGGGGCCACTCTTCATCGCGGTGTGCGGGCCTCTCACTACCGCGGCCTCTCTTGTTGGGGAGCACAGGCTCCAGACGCGCAGGCTCAGTAATTGTAGCTCACGGGCCCAGCTGCTCTGCGGCATGTGGGATCTTCCCAGACCAGGGCTCGAACCCGTGTCCCCTACATTGACAGGCAGATTCTCAACCACTGCGCCACCAGGGAAGCCCTATTTTTATTACTTTTTAATTTTATTTTGGTCATCCAAAGTCATGACAGAAACACCTACCTCAATATCTCCCAGTGGTGGTGGGCACCATTTCTCTGGTCCATCCTTATACCAAGGACGTGTCCCTTTGAGGGTCCTGCCTTTATTCATGTGTTCCAACTCCTCCCTCAGCGGGGTACAATGTCTCTTCTCCTCTTCACGTGTAAACTTTACAACCAAAAGCTTTGGGTTAGAAATACTGACTACCACCCCCATGTTAACCCTCTCACCTACATTTCACCACCTTGTATTATAGAAATCACAGATGTAGCTGATTGCTATTGTGTTCAGTTCCTCCTTTTCTGTTTTTCCTTTTAGCCTAGGTATTCCCCTTTATTTCTTGAAAACTCAGCAAAATAATTATAATACTTTTATATTATTATTTTTTGCACTTCTATATATTTTTAGCAGGAGAACTTTAGGCATACCTCTCTCTTGCCATAACTGGAGGTTAGGGATTTCTGTCATACTTTTTCTCTAATATAGTTTAACCTCAGTTGCTTTTATATCTGTCATAGTGTCACATTTCTTCACTCTCAAACTTTTTGACTTTGATTATTCTTTCTGCTACTTCTGAATTTTTTCTCTTTGGCTTCTGTCTTGGTTTATTTTTTCCTTTGTGTTTTAGAATGATTTGTTCCCTCAAAGACAAAGATTAGGGATATATTTTCCAAATTCTTGTACCATCTTCAAAAATACAGATTTTTTTTAACTTAACACATGGTTGTCTGGAATCTTGTACAGGAATTAAAACAGTATATATCTGCAGTGCATAGGACCAGTACTTTGATTTCAATACTTTCATGACTCTGTAAGGGATTATAGATCTTTGTGATTCTTTCTGGAAACACCCCCTGACAATCTGTGGTGGCTGAATGGTTAACTTATTTGGCTTCTGCAGCTGGGCATTTAGTTTGTCAAGGATTCCTAGTGATCCTAGCTTTAAGTTAACTGGTCTATTTCCTTCTTGATTCTTGATATTATCTGTGAATATTTTTTAGGTATATAAGTATTTAAGGCATTTACCTTAGTTTCCTTTGTGAGGAATCATCTTCAAAATTAGACCATCATAATCACAAAATTTGATTTTTTATTGTGGACCATTTTTTTAAAAGTCTTTACTGAATTTGTTACAATATTGCTTCTGTTTTATGTTTTTGGTTTTTTGGCCTGAGGCATGTGGGACCTTAGCTCCCCGAGCAGGGATCGAACATGCACCCCCTGCACTGGAAGGCAAAGTCTTAACCACTGGACCACCAGGGAAGTTCCCCAAAATGTGATTTTTTAAAAGATGTGAACAGGAATGCCAACAAACAAACAAACCCCCGCAAAACTGTCTCCTGTTTACCTTTAATGCCTCTCATAGGCTATCCAGCTCTGTGGTCTGGTTGGACTATTCATAATAATTCAGTACTTTAGAATGACGCAACGTAACTGAGCTTTAATAGTTCTTTAAAATGGCTGTACAAAAGTGCTTCACTAAGAGGCAAAGACTTTTGATTTTGTGGACTTACGGTTAAATTCAATACCACATGCTTTTGAGTTGCCTATAAAGGCAATTCAATAATAGGTAACCAAATGATATAAAATTGAGTGCAAATATGATTTTCATATGAAGTACTCACTTTCATAATGGCACAAGGTAAAGCTGCTTATACTGATGAAACGGCAGTATAAGAATAAAAAACATTTATTTCAAAGGTGGAAAAAATGATTTTATCTTGAATGTCTACACTTGACGTAAAAAAACGTGCAATGAGAATGTTAAAAGGCAACACAATATGTGTTCTGGAGCTTGTGTTAAAAAGTGCTGTAACTAGTCTCATGTCCCTGGTAAAACCCTCCCTGATGATTGCTATAAAATCTCCCCAAAGTTGTTCTGATTGAAAGTGTTACTTTATCTCATGTTTTCTTTTTATAGACAAAACAATATGAGCTTAATACAGTATATGGTGAACATTAATTATAGAGTAGTACATTATTTTAAGTTTCTGTAACATCCTAAATTTGTTTTTGTTTTCGTTATTGTTGCTGTTTTAAAGTGTGTGAGTGATCATGATTATGATGCTGCCTCAATCAACCTCGGGCCTTTGGTAAAGGATATAAAACTGGCTTATTGTTTTAATGGGAAAATTAGATTCAATATATACAGTTTGTATTTAGAAAGACTTTACAAGGGACATGACTGATTATATATGAACACTCTCTTGTTCTTACTCAAGTTAATTTCAAAAGATTTAATTATTCAGATGGAGGTTTTAGAAAAACGTTGATCAAAACTGGTTTTTTAAAGAAGTTTGGCTTTAACAGGCGTAAGCTTCAATGATATAGAAAACTCATCTAGATGTTAAATACTTATTTCTCTGGAATACTTAGATGAGTGAAGAAGTACTTTAATTCTGCAGGGAATAAAACCAAAAAACAAGAAACTATTTCTTAAAATGAATTCCTGTATATAAGGATGAGGAGAAAACGGGTCATAGAAAATGCAGCCTTCAGTGGTCCCATTCTTAGTTATTATGCTGCTTTTGAGGCTGTGCAGTGAGAAACTATGTCAAACAAACACATTTAATTTTTCTTCACATGAACAAACAGAATACTAAATAATTAAACCTCTGTGGTGAGCCTAGCATACTGATCAAATTCCACATCAACTTTTCAAGTTAAAGCCTTTCCCAAACAATTTCTATTGAGCGGAATAGTCAAGGTAAGGAAAATTTCCTCGCCAGCTTGCCTGAAGCATATTGAAGTAGCAGTAACAGACAGGATCGTACCAGCCCTTTCACTGTGTAAATCCAAGCTGGAGTGCAGAGAACATCAAAGGGGTCAAAGGGATAGTCGAGGTTTTGTGTACCAACTTGTCTCTGTTCTCTCAGTGGTAGCTGATCCCATCTGTCTCCAAGAGCTGAGTATAGCTTGTTCTATTGTAAGTATTGTTCACAAGTCACCTAAGTAAAGATTAAACTTGTGGCTCTTTTCCCACATGTTCAGTCTGGTGTTAAAATGGAAAAACAGACATGTACTTGTACCAGCAAAGAGTCATAAATAATGTTACTCTGTAATGCAGAATAACAAATTCTTTAAAGGTATCAGTATTTGAAACATTTTATTATATTTTCTCACCTTTTGAAGATTTTAGAGATTTAGATACCTGAATTGGGTTAATAATAGCTACTCTGAGGGGCGGTTGTGATGCTAGAGATTTCATAAACCTACAGAAAATATTTAGTTCAGTGACTGATGAGGGATAAGTAATAATTGTGAATCATCATCATTATCTTCCAGCCACAATGAAATTCATTATTTGAAGAAAGGTGCTCTCAATGGAAGAGGATGTATTCTCACCGCTTTACCTATTTTCTAATTCTTTTTTGAGCATAAAGATGACCACTTCCGTATTCTGAGCCAAGTGCCACATATCAAGATTTGTTGTAATCATTTACATTGATGATGTTGTGTCAGGTGTCTTACGATATAATTTCTCAAACCTGAGGAGTTAGAGATTTAGCAAGAAAACAGTAATATTTAAAATTAAGCAACAACTGGTTCTTAATTCTTAGGCTTAGTTTTAGGGGAAGCCAGAGTTAAGGCACTTTAATGTCTTCCTGAGGTATATGCTATTCTAAGCGAGCTCTAGATGATTGACTTAAAGCATACAGGCGGTGTCTAGTGTGAATTAAACTATGTCTATATACATCATTTTTCCTTCTGACTTATTTATAATTATTGAGTATACTTTACTCTTTTGACCACAACCCAAGAGTTGATTGACATGGGCATTTAAAATATTTTTCAAAATTAAACAGAACGGTTGAGTTAAGTGGCTTTTATGCTCTGTGAGCACTTCAGCTTTGTTCATTATAGTAAATGGGGGAAGTACAAGTCATTTGATTGCTCTTTAACCTTTCATTATATTGACAATCTGTTATTGCCTAGCATCAATTCCATTCTTCTCAGAAGGTGGCTTGGCATTTTTGTGGTATTTTCAATCTAGGGAGATAAATCTGCATCTCCATCTGGGATGACCAGATGAGGCTCCCTTCAGAGCCAATTAACACTTTACCAATGGGGTCACCTCAGCACGGTATGAGGTGCTTTGCACCTCCAGGGCTACCATAAACTGTCTCCACAATGCCTCCAGATGCTCCAGGACTGGAAACCAATCAATCTTTTACATAAGTGGTTAGCACACCTACCCCAGGGTCCTAGGAAGACACACAGCAACGACACTGAAAGATGTATATGGCTCTCCAAGCCAGAGCCTTTTGAATTTTCTTTTGTTAGCCTCTTCCTGTACTTACATAGACTGAGAAGGATGTTCATGACCCACGGAAAGCAAACTAGGCCTGGTAGGCAAGGCACAAGCCCCACTCCTGTTCAATTTTATAGTCACACATATTGTTATAACTTCTTTACAAGCTTGACTAGAAAATTCTCAGTTGTGACCATTGAAAAGCCATAAATCAATGTGAAAAGCCTTCCAGTGTTCAGGTCGGGATAAGAGTTACAGGTCACACTTGTTAAGATGCTTATGGCGTGGCCGTGCTAGCTCTGATACCACTCGAGGCAGCTGAGGGCATCTCTTTGTGGTATCCTGGCTGTATCTGAGATATGTGGTTATTTCCGTAGGAATCCAGACTTAATGCAAAGATTGCTGAGGCTTTTCTGCACAGGCGTCTCATTTATTGAAGCAATTCCCTTTAACTCTGCGTTAGCTGGGAAAGAATGCAAATTAAATATTCTTTAGTAGGGAGGCTGGGAGGGGTGACAAGTGAAGGGGGAAGAAAAGGCATGAGTGAGTGCAGTGGAGGTACAGAGTTCCCTCAGGTGGCTGGCTAACTAGCTCGGCCTTTGTATAGATACTGCCTGCCTGTGGGATGGAGCAAAGAGACAGAAGAATGACAGTCTGGAGGAAGAAAGAAAGACAGTAATTACAAGATGCGTGCGATTAGCGCGGTAGCCAGAGAAATTAAGCCACAGGTCCTAGGAATCTTCCCTTCTGTATGGTACCTGCAGAGGGGGAGAAAAGCCCTCGCTACAGAGTTCAGTGGGAATCCACTCCCTGCCAGCTCAGCTTGATTGCTTTCTGGGTTACCTACTGTGGAAGTTCAGCAGCTCGACCTTCCTTTCAGCAAAGCTATATTGTCCTGCCCCGAAAAAAAAGCAGATTAAGAATTTACAGGGATCCCTCCATCACTGGCCTCTGACAGGAACATTCAGGGAGCTGATTTTTCATGGTTCAATTTGCCTGGGGCCAAGATTCTTATCGAAGTGTATTCTGGTAATGTAAAGTGCCATTTCTGATTTCAGAAATATCTAACTTCCCATTAAACTTTCTCATTTCTTTCCCCATCATCCTTTTGTTTTAGTAGGTGGCATTCTTCCTGAACTACTTTATTATTATTGTATCTCTTTGAAGAATATGTACATTTGAGTTCAGGTTTCTGGTGAGCAGTAAATCATGTCAGCTAAGAAGTTTATAATTATTTTGTAGAGAGGTAAATTGTATTCTAACTGTCTTGAGTCTGAGATAGTCCCAGCTATTATTCAGATCATACTTCAGTTGTTTAATTTGATTTAAATGCTTGAATTAAAAGCTATAGGTTGGCAGAATAATTGAACAACACTTTTTTGTTAAAACAAAAGCTATTTAATTTTCTCAAACAAGGAAGAAATAAAAGCTACTCAATATCTTCTTAGTTTAAAGCATTTTTGAGGGCTGTTTCAGATGGGAGATGGGAGGTGTTAGATTTTGTGCCAGGGATTATGTTAGGCCTCTGTATGTATATTATCTCAGATAGTTCTGGTTAGGTCACAGTACTGCTATCCTTTCTTATTTGCATCTTTTGATTATCAGTGACTTGATATCAACCACTTTAGCATCTCTAATTTTATCAATATTTATGCTGAAATTTTGAGGTTGTGCTGGTAAATGACATGATTGTACTATAGTTGTTCTTAGTACTCCCAAGACAGAAGAGATTCTTTAATGCTGTAAGATTTGCTAACAGGGCAAGTAAGAATCTGGAAATCATGTTTACTAGAGACGAGAAAGCTTAGCAGATGGGCTGTAATGATTTTCCAGGAGGAGGAAATGAAACATCTTTGTCTCCTATTCATATTGGTGCCACCTGGCATAGTTAGATCCAGAGCAGAGGCCCTCATTAGCTGGCTCAGCAACAATGCTTCTGACTATGATTTTTGATATAATAATTTTGATACATTGTATTTTGTTATGTGTTTTGCATCCTCAAAACAAGTAGTTTGAGATTTACTCATTGGAG
Source organism: Eubalaena glacialis (assembly GCF_028564815.1). NCBI lineage: Eukaryota > Metazoa > Chordata > Mammalia > Artiodactyla > Balaenidae > Eubalaena > Eubalaena glacialis. The sequence continues at coordinate 36,261,733 of NC_083727.1, read as the reverse complement.
CCCATTCTTTAAAAACATTCAATATAAAACACATATATGATCTTGTTCTACATAAGCTTACCTCATTCCAGCGTGATTTACAGCATGGTCTGACCTATTACAAGATCTTTAAACGTAGACCTTGATCCTTTTAATAATGAGATTCTGGTGATGTTGAGTCTAGGAAATGTACTTCAGAAAAGCAGAGTTATGGTTCCATTGACCGTCTCTCATAGCACCTTATCTATTTCACTTTCACTTTCCTTCTCATAATCTGTAGAAGTATGTACAGGGGAGGAAGATTGATGTACTGTTCAGTATCTCTGAATGAATTTATTTTAGATTTATTTATTAATGGTTTAGGGTGATTTCAAATGAAAGATATGCATTCTTCATTTGAATTATTTTGCAATATTCATTGATAATATATCTGAAGAATCCAATGGGTAGTCTCAATAAGTGACTCTCATGATTTTTTGGTAACAAAGATCTGTCAATAGGTCAGGCTACCCTTCCTCACATTACACTCGAGCAGGTAAAGTTTCCATGACATTACTCTTGAGAGTAATTAAAATTTTTTAGTTTTCCTTTCTTGATATTATTAAGAGAGAATTTTAGTTTAAAGCACCGAAACAACCAGCTGTAGCATTCTTCTAGTAAAGAATGCTTAAACGTGTGGGTGCGTTGGGGAGTCTAGAAAATAAAAGGACAGAAGGAGATTTGAAAGTGAAAGTCAGTTAGGTGGTGATACATCTCATTAAGAAGACAAAATAAATAGGGTGATGAAAAAGACTAAAGTGACTTGTTCATTTTTATATCTGATGCTAACGAATCATGTTGAGAAAATTGTACCAAAAAACCATGCTAGAAAAAGTTATAAAACATGATCATTTAGGCAGAACAACAACGAAAAAAAGGTTACTGAAATGCTGCCAAGGCCGAAGGATGGATGAATATCAGCTACGTTGAGCTGCAGAATAATGTCCAAGTAAGTGCTGAGTGTGTTGTGAGGTTACCAGTGTACAGCAGAGTGTGCTAGCATTATTAGAACAGAACTACCCAGTAAGCTCAAGTCTGTTTTAATGTAATAGTCAAGAGAAGAAAAAGAGCCAAGGGAGAAGAGGACAAATAAGGAAACTGGCTGTTGATAGCTTGCACGCACTTGTAAGCCATAAAGGACTTTTTGAAGTTCTAACAGAAACAGTCCCTGTGGAACAATGATAACAGGAGAAACAGACATTGATGTGTAAATGACATCATCACCCGAAGCCACTTTCACTCAAACCAGAGTCTCGGATCATACTGGGGTTCAAAGGGACTCTAATCTTACCCTGTTCATTTTTTTTCCTCCTAAGTTCTTGCCAGAAATGAAGGAAACACGGAGAGGCTTGTTCATGTCAGCTTTTCTGACTTGACCTGGAAACTGAGAGCCATGTAACTGGGCAAGGGCTGCCTAGAGTTCACAGATTTTAGGATCAAGTTTGTGAAGACATTGGCTTAGATTTAGATAAGAACAATAGTTGAAATTAGCGTTATATAAGCTTGAACAACTATCTTAAGAGATGTCTGATACTTTGAGAGAAATATGAAGTTGTATCAACAATTAATAAATAAATGTGAATTTATCATAATGTTGCTAGAATTTTCTGTGAAAGGAAAAAAGCTGTTTCTCCTGCCCTGGAAAATCTATCTTTTCTCTTTCTGAATAATTTAGTGCTATACCATTTGATAATTTATAGGGTACACTAATCAACATTTTCCCACTTGTAACTGGAAGACGAACTTGATTAGCAACAAGAGGAGGGTACCTCTCCTTTCTGAGTCATTGACTGGAATTCCTAAGGATCATCATCTTTTGAAGAACTGGATATTAATGATCGTTTCATCTAACTTTACATGTAGTATAAATAACCTGGTTACTCACTGAGAGTGGTGCATAAATCAAGAGTTAAGAAGCCCAGCACAGGAGAATTAACATTGAAAGAACGAATCAAACAATGGTGTTTCTCAAAAGTTATCTCCTTTAATAAGAGCCATAGATTTGAAATGTCCCTAAATTCAAATGACAAAGCCCTTTCTCAGTATAAAGTGTTTATATAGCACAAGCTAATTAGTATTAGAAATATCTGCTTTATTTCCTTTTCTCTGCAGCTTAGACATCTATCTGGGAGGGGGCTGAGTACATCAAGTGTTCCTTTCAATGTAAGCAATAAGTAGTTCACTTCCTGTACTCTCCATGAACTTTGTAATGGTTAAACGAAGCTATATTCAACATGAACTTGTGAATACCTCTCTTTCAATTTTCTTTGGCTATGACTGAAACAATATAAAATATAAAATAGAAACGATTTAACTTTCTGTTCTACCACCATAACAGGTTCTTAAGTAGAATGGTACTATTAATCAGATGTGATAATTCATTATCATAAGTTAAATGAGAACTTTGTCACTGTAGAATGTTGCATTAGGTTTGTGTTATTACATATTCCTCAGCTGTTAAAATATTATATGATAGTTGTGGAAGTCTTTAGTAAAACTTTTTACAGTAATTATTCAAATATCAGGCTGGCTTTAGTTTATCCAGTGAGAGTCTCTGCGGGGCTGTCTTCGGTTATATTTCGAAGAAGAGGTTGCCCTGTAAGTGAATGTGTTTGTATATGCTAATTTGAAATGGGTATATGTTTGGCCAGGATTCAAGCTGGCAATTAGACAATAAGTCAAATGCAAGGCTCAAGGCTTGTATGTAACAACTGGAGAAAAAGGGAAGTTGGACGTTAGTATGTAGTTATTGGAGTTAGCTAGCTTTGATAAGTCACAAAGAAGTGACGCCTGTAAACATGCTCTCTCCCTTCTACCACTGAAGCCTTCACCCTCTACTCTGTGCTCTCTTAGCTGTTGTATAATTTTTTGCATTCTTTGTCTTAATAAACCTGTCCAAGATAACTCTACTTCTGTCTTCCCACTGGGTCTCCTTTGCTCACCCTTCTTCATCCACATTCTGCCAAATTTAACCTGTAAAATATTCCTTGAATCCCCATTCAATCTGCATTTCTTCTTTCATTGCCTTAATTCAGGTCTCAATCACATGTTCCTCCTCGGTTTAGGCAAAGTAAATTGAGCCTGGTCTCCCTGCCTTCAGTTTGTTTACTATACAACTGACAAAATGTTCTGTCTCAGCTGTTCATATCACTTTCCTTCCTAAGGTGGTTCTGCATTGCCTAGAAGATAAAATCTAGCCACTATTATGATGTTTCTAGACCCTCTTTCAGGGCCTAGACAGTTAACTTCAATAAGTGAAGTGGACTGAGTATAAGAAGTAGGGATGCTGGGAACTATGGCAATCCGAAGTATACAAGTCCCCCGTGAAGCATTTGAATATATTTGTGTTAGAGCAGTACGTCTTCAGGGCAAGGTTGGCTCAGGATTATCAATTTGTGACCTGTGCTAGTAACACCAAATTGCTTGTGATTGCCTGCTTCCACCATGGTGTTTTTTCCTACCGTGATGCATTTGCTCATGCTATCTCCCTTGTGAATAAAGCTCATACACAGTATGTTCCCCCTCGCTCACTGCACCTTCTCAGGTTAACCATTTGTCATTATTTAAGAGTTAGATCAAGTAGTCATCTCCTTCAAAACTCCGTGCGTGGTCCCTGTTTATTTCCTACAGGTTTCCATATAATTTTCTATCGCACTTACTGTATTTATTTTAATTAAGTGCCTGCCTCTCTCACTGTACCATAATTTCAGTATTCTTCGTGAATAGCGGAGGGCCAGGTATGTAGTAAGTACTCAACAAAGGCTTCATGATTGTGCTGAGCTGAATAGAGCTATGGTTCAATGCCTTGGCTTAGCCTTTGAGTCTATGGCTGTGGAAGTCCATGGAAATCTCAGGGAGTCATTTGACACCAGTCAGGGAGAGAAAATGGCAAATCCTGTCTTATTAATCTTCCTATCCCTGGAATCTAGAATCACATCCATCATGCTGCAGAAGGAAGAAGGATGAAAGGGAGAAAGAAAAAAAAGAAGGAAGAAAAAGATTTATTTTCTTAATCAAGAAATGCTGTGGAGGAAGGGGAAGAAAGGAGGGAGGCAGGGAAATAACTTGAACTGAAGTAAAGAATAGAAACAAAGCCTGTTTTAGAAGAATGAGGTCTTTTGAGATAGCCACCCAAGAAGAGGGCTGGGCTGAGAACAGGCTGAGGACTGAGAATTCAGAAAGTATTGAGCTGCTCTGAATGACATTTTATTCCCCATCAAGACATAAATGGATGGTTTCTGACTAACTTCTTTAACACAATCTCTCCTAGAGTAGAATGTGTACTCAGATATGTTTTCTTCATGGGATAACTCATTTTGATTTTCTCCCACCTTTACTTTAAAGGATGATATGTGAGAGAAGAAAGGGGATATTGTCAAAACACACAAAGTTTACGAAGGGGTTCATAGCATTTGGTAAAGGAGTGACAGTGAAGAGAGGTCACCTAAATGTGGCATTTCACCCCAGGAGCACTGCTTCTTTGCCTGGTCATCCCCTGCCATCAACCAGGATCATACTTAAAATGTCCCTGAGAGATATGCTGTACAGTCACCCTTGATAAATGCAAAGTTCTTAGCAACATACCACTGTTTAAGAATGTAACTTAAAAATTTGAAGGCCCTATATCTGTTTACTCAATGTAAGAGCAGGAGGAGACTTAATATGTGATATGATATTTCTGGCTTGAGCAGAGTGATTAAACCAGTCTGTCTGTAAGACCACAACAAACAGTGTGTGTTCACTGTTACGGCAAACGCTATGAGAATGAACAAGACAGAAAGCACCTAAAAGGCCTTGGAAGAAAAGTAAATATGAAAGATAAGCATCTTCCAGTTTTCTTATAACCCATTTTCACAGGGCTGCCAAATGACTCTACTGTTTGCCTCACACCAGGGGTGTGTCAATGATGTATTTTCACAAGTGCTTAAGTACTGAGATAAAAAGTGTAGTGTGAGTGTCAAAGGTGGACTAAAACACAAAGTTCCACTACTTGCCAGTTTTCACAGAAGATAAATAGTTTTTCTTTGTAATGACAAAGGATATCCTTGTCTCCAAGTCAGCTACCTTACAAATCAGGAAGCTGTTCTAAAGGAGGCCCCAGATTAGAGCTGACATGGCCCGGTGGTGGGTGAGGGATGTTATTCTGGTACAGATGATAACATATTGTATAATCCTGAGGTTTTCAATCAGCCCTTGCAGCATGGCTACCTTTGCCAATCTAGAGCTGGAACACATTCTTAAGTGAACTCTCTTCAGCATATAAACGTGATTTTCCTTTCCACCTCCAACTACACCCAAGGCCTTAGATTTGAATAACTAAGAGAACCCTAAGCTAGCCAAATTCACTTTGATAGCTAGAATAGACAAGTCTGGCAGTTCTATTTTTACTTTAGCGAACAATAAGCCAGTTAAATATAGTCAGAAAGTACAATAAACAGAAAACATTACTGTTATGAGTTAAAACTCACAGTAAAATGTGTCCACTATTTTAATGCTCAGAACTTCTGTAGAATTATAAGATACAGATACCTTAAAAATTGTAACTTGAGGTCAATAAGGGGATAAAAAACATAAGGAAAACTCTCAGAATTCAGAAGCATACAAGAACAACTAATCCACTGACTGTGGATTATCTAAAGGGGTTAAAAGAAATCAGACTTCCCTGTGGGTTGTGCATGGGGTATACATTATGTGCTGTCATTAAAGTATTTTTTTCTCTGGTAAGCAAGCATTCCCTGCTGGGACATCTCTTTGGTTTGGTGGGAGTCTGGAGTTATACATGAAGTGTGTGTTATCAGCTAGAAATTAGTCCACATAAAAATTTAATGGTATTGTCCTAGCTATTTTTCAATTAGTGCATGTGTTTCATTCACATGACTTGGATTATTGACGACATGAATTATAACTCTGTGGTAAAACATGATCAGAGGTTTTTTTTTTTCCTCTGTGCTATAATCTTATGACTGATGAGAAACGCTGAACAACAACAGAAAATGAATATAATTAAAATAAGTTAAGCCTTACTTTTGGCAATAACCATGAGATTCTGAATTATCTCATGTTGGCTGGTTTAAGGCTTTTACTTGGATTACCTTGGAAACTGTGTATAGTGTTCAATCACTACACCTTCTTTTTTTTTTGCCACCAGTCCCCTGTGTTTAAATCCATCAGTGTTATGGAGCAGTGGGGTTTTAAAAAGTATTTGGAAGGGCACCAAACCTGAATGTTTTGAGAGCACTAACCAAGATACACACACGGGACTGAACGTATTTTCACAGAAATTGAAACAGATTTTTTTTTTCTGAGAACATTATTAACGAAGACCTGGGATACTTACAGACTGGTGGAACCAGTCAATGTGCAGAGCTGTGTTTGCTTAATTATATCCATATCTTTCTTCAAGGCTTCTGAAATACAGTAATCACTGAAAGGCCCTAGCGATCTATTCTGTGGTGTGAGATATTTATTTTCTCTTTTTGTAAGACAAACTATGATCGTTTCTTTTGTTGGATATGTATTTTTAAAGAGAACTAAACATGTGAATTTTGAAAATGTAATTGGGTAATCCGTCTGTCTAAGGTTATGCTGGAATCAGACTCAAAACTTAGTTACATTTGTGTCACTCTGTTCTATTCTAATTCATACTTTTTTTCAGCGTTTTTATATCAGATATCTCTACATGCAATATAAATTTTATAACAGATCTTTCATTTGTTTTACATTTCTCTGAGTGCTTTAAGACTACTGAATGTTCTCCAACAACTTCAATTTTATCTAAAAATAACTTTAGGCAAATTCATGTTTCTTAGTTTTCCACAAATCAAATGAATAATGTCTGGATATGTGGATTTTTTTTTTTTTTCTTTCAGGATTCCTTCTGTGAAGAGTCTGATTAATTAAAAGGGAATCCTCCAGAGGTGTATAATTCCACTGGCTCTCTCAGCACCGCATATATTGATCTATTTAACATCTTCCTTCTGTATAACCCAGAACAAAGATTTTTAATTTCTCTGGTAGAATAGCATCAATCAATGCCACAGTTAGAATCTTATCAAATGAATTCATAGACAGATGCAGATCTGATATGGTTTATGGTGAAGTACTTTTAAATTGATCAAATCAAACCTATCATCTCTGAATCTTTGAGTAGACATATGCTCTTTTTCTTTTTGAATTATTTTCAGTGACGAGAAAGTGTGTGTGCATATGTTTTGTGTTAGACATATTTAGATATTGGGAGGGCAATGTATTACTCTTCCTTTTTTTTTTCTTTCTATTTCCTTTGAGAAATTAATTTCATAAAAGTGCAAAAAATAATGTAAAAAACACGCTACACTTACTGCCCCAAGTTATCAGTTATGTGTTGTTTCTTTGGTTCAGATGAAAAGTTTCAATTTCCTAAAATATGGATTTTATAAGCATTAATTAACAATGAATGGATTTTTACTTTTTCATCTTTCATTTCCTTAATTTTCGATATTGGAATTTACTGAGAGATCTAGTTGAGTCTACAATGGAAATCCTGCTAGTTTTCTGCAAAGAAAATTCAATTAAGTTGATAATGTTGGTAGATCTGGGAGCACTCAGTTGGAAAGTACCCCAGAGGGCCTTTAATTTGGAAAGTTTAGCACATTGGCATAGAAGGAAATGTAAATCAGTTTGCATGCTGCCACATTTCCTCGCCATAGTTTTATTTCTCTTTCACATATTTTGTTATTCTTCTTGGAAGTAAAATTTCCTTAGATTGCTTCATTTTACTTTTTCTAGGGAGTCCATGTCTATCTCTTTAAAATATTGTAAAAAGTGCTGGAATAAAAATGCTACATTTTAATCCTTAGTAAAATGAATAATTCTCAGAGTAAGGTGGTGGGAAACTAGTTTGAATTAGTCACAAAGTAAGAACGTATGAGACTACTGGTCCAAGTCAAATTTCATTGTTCTCTATTTGGAAAAGGAGTGAAGTTATTTTGCCAACTTTCAAATACAGTTCACTCAAAAATTGTCTGCTCTAAGTTTGGAGCACATCTCAGAATTAGTTTGGCTCAACTTAGCTATGGGACTTTGGTTTGCTTTTATTTTCAATTCTCTTGGTAGTTCTGAAGGCACGAATAAATTTCACAGAGGAATCTTGTTTGCACATTGTAAACCACCTTTTCAACCAAAAAAAAAAAAAAAATGTAATTGTGTGATTTATGTTTTCCTGGAAAGGAGTAAACTAAAGATAACTGAAATTCAAAAAAAGTTATAGAAATACATTTTCTCTTTAATGTGAAAGCTTTCATAAAGAAGTGTTTATTTCCTTTTTGCAATTTAACAGTGGTTTTTATCTTATATAGAATGACAAAGATGACTCAAACTCTATTTCATCTTCACTAATTTAAGCATTTAGATGCATATTATTATCACTTATATTCACAAATGGCTGTACTGCTGCTTCTGCTATTGCTGCAGCTGGCATTTACATTGAAGTGAGTTGAAATGGATAGGAGAACATTCTTTCCAGTTTGGATACACAGGAATGAAAGTGCCCTTTGGGTCCTCCTCTTTAATTTTGTAGTCTGTCACAGGGCTTCTTTGCATGATTAGATCTCCCCCATCCTTTTTTCAAGGCAGGTGGTTTCCTATTATTCAACAAAACTGAAGGAAAACCTAATCTTGTTGTCAGCTGGTAGATCATTAAAAATGATTTTTGTTGATAGATCACCATGTGAATTTTAGCATGAAGCACTGATAGAGTTCAAAGAAGTTTGTGACATTGCTGTGAAAACAACTTTTCCATTCCCATCTCCTTATTTTATGAACTTTTCCTATGCTACCTTTCTAAAGGTGAAAAATAGGATAGAATTGATGGGTGCCTGGTTTCATTCTAGTAAAAATGATATTTACTTTTTAATAATGAACCAATTGAAGAAAACCTGTGTCACTGAGGGAGTAATTTCAAAAAGAAATTGCTTTTATGTTTAATAATTATTTATCAACATTTGTGATCTAGGTATGCTGTTTTGACAAATTGTTTACTACTACTAGTATTAATAACTCAATATAGAACACTAAATTTTAACCCTAGAGGCTTCAAATACAAGGGAAATAGATTCCATTGCTTTCTATTTATATTCATGTTTTTTTGTCAGAGAAGGGTTATGGTGCTGGAATAACAACGCTACCTTCAAGCATATAGCTGTATTAGGTAAAGTTATGTTGTAGAGGGGAATTGACATAAGTTCGAGACAAAATATGAACAATGTAAAATTTAAAGAAGAGATGGTCCATGTTTATTTAAATGGATGATAGTTGTATATGTCTAAGTGTCACTCAGGTTTTATTGGATATGTTTAAAAGAGTGATGTGACATTATTTTAAAAGCCAACATATATAATTATCTGGAAATTTTATCCTCTTCAACTATTTCAATTTGTAATGACTACTTTAGATGTTAACTTAAAAAATATGTGAGGGGGTATCTAATTTTCAAAATTATTTTGTAGTTTGTGAACAAAAAAGTTTAAACAACACTATCCTATGCTAAATCCCAACCTATTTACCTGGGGTTTTGCCATTTATGTCACTCTTGTCTGACATTTTTATTTTATTACCATAGATCAGGAAGCAAGCCTGAGTCAGTGTAGATTAACCACCCTTCTTTGGGCACTTAAATTGGCAACTTCTCAACTCTTTTCTCTGGTTCACACCTATCTCTCAGCTATTATGAAGTCCTCTGTTAAAAGTCTAGCCCTCCTTTAAGGCTGAACCAAAAGTCTGCCTCTCCTTTGTTATTGCCCATAATTATCCCAGCCAGAGAAATTGCTCTGTCCTCTGTACCTTTATAAGAACTAGCTCATACCACTTTATAGCACTTATCTGACACTGTCTTTTAGATAGATTCTGAGCATTTTTCTTGCCGACATAATTATAATTGTGCTGATGTGGAGAAACCATGTCTTCCATGAGTTTATATGCCTTACATTGCCAAATACAGAAAGCTCATTTATTAACTAGATGCACGAATGAATTATATATATTAAAAGGGAAATGTTTTCAATTATATCAAAGCTCCTTTGATGTGGCTTTCTTGTAACTTCTGTTTTGAGAATCACAGGGGATATTGAAATCAGCTGAGTGTATATAGGCCAGTGAGGGAGATAGAGTGAGTCAATGCTGAAGAAGCCATACTGGGAAAAAATATTTGATATAGCTAAATATTTTAGATAGCTAAATATAATGAGATTGCGAAGAAATGACATCAGGAAGAGTTGAGACTAGAAAAAAAAAACCAACCCAGAAGCATTTTCGATTTGGTATGCTACAAAATCAGGTAGGGGTGATTTTGAATGGGATGGGAGGGAAAATGAGGAGCTGAGCCAATAGGTAAACAGCATCAAAGGGGTTGGAAGGAAGCAAGGGGCCTGGTCAACAGAATTTTTATTTTTTCTGATCCAGCTTGTAGGAATCCCATCTAAGAAGTGTATGGCTAGAACAGCTGTACCTTTAATTGTTTTATTACTTCTTTTTCACAACATGAGTTCCAAAGTAATCAAATTACTTAGACAAATAGAATGGGTTTTTTTCCATTCCATTTTCTCATAGATTTTTGTTTTGTTTAGTTCTTACTGGGGGATAAAATATTTCCCAACTTTTCTAAATTTTAAAATAGTGTTCCAAAGGACAGCTATCTATAATCTAGAACCTATGAGTTGTTTCATTCCTCAAATAGTGATTTTAATGGTCTCATAACACTTGAGCCAATGTGGCTCCCAGAAGCAGAAGTCCAGTGTCTTTTCAGCATTGTCTTCTGGGGAATCTATTAATGTCAGAGTTTGTGTTTTAACATGCAGAGCCCAGGTTTCTGACATGGAGAGTATATTTTGGGAGCTAATCTGCCATGTATTCTTCATTTTTCTGTTTTGGGAAGGGGGCAGTGATTATCTTACAGCTAATTTTGTTTGCTTGCTGATATTGCATTCTTGAAATGCGCTATATTTGGCAATTGATAGCAAAAATCCAAGAATTTCAACAGAAAATTTAATTACAGGAGTAACTAAATTAGGCAAAATCTGGTGAGGAGTTTCCAGTAATTATATGACACAAAGAAGCAATAACAATTAAGTACCAAATTCTGAGAGAAAAAATTACTTTCAAAAATATATGTTAATGACGAAACTGAGTTATTTGTAGTGAGGTAGATGGACCTAGAGACTGTCATACAGAGTGAAGTAAGTCAGAAAGACAAAAACAAATACCGTATGCTAACACATATATATGGAATCTAAAAAAAGAAAAAAAAAGATCAGAGGAACCTAGGGGCAAGACGGGAATAAAGATGCAGACCTACTAGAGAATGGACTTGAGGATATGGGGAGGGGGAAGGGTAAGCTGGGACAAAGTGAGAGAGTGGCATGGACATATATACACTACCAAACGTAAAATAGATAGCTAGTAGGAAGCAGCCGCATAGCACAGGGAGATCAGCTCGGTGCTTTGTGACCACCTAGAGGGGTGGGATAGGGGGGGTGGGAGGGAGGGAGATGCAAGAGGGAAGAGATATGGGGACATATGTATATGTATAACTGATTCACTTTGTTATAAAGCAGAAGCTAACACACCATTGTAAAGCAATTATACTCTAATAAAGATGTTAAAAAAAAAATGTATATGTTAATGAAAATCTGCCTTTCCTGGACTATATAGAATTTATACTGAGATTTTGAGGTTTCTGAGATATGTACTTAACACAGAAGCACATGTTCTCCTCTTTCCCACCATGCCACTGCAGAAATAGAAGCCCAAGGAGAAAGATAAAGATATTTAAATGTCTATCTATCTATCTATCTATCTATCTATCTATCTATCTATCTATCTATCTATCTATCTATCTACCAATCTATCCACCTACTTACTTAATCTATAGATGTAGAAATGCATGTATACGTGCACAGTTCTGTGTGTGTTCATGACCTTTTAGTTTAGATGATGGAACTAATAATATAAATCAAGATGTCCCATGCATTTGGATGTGACTAAAAAGTCACTTTTGTAAAGGTCACACATCAAGATAGTCTTATTCTAATAATAACATACATTGGCTTAGCATGATTATGAGAAACCTTCTTTATATAAGGATTGATTCAGGAAGAATAAAATATTTATAGAAAACATTTTTATTAATTTAAAATAAAAATATTGGGACTTTCCTGGTGGTGCAGTGCTTAGGAATCCGCCTGGCAATGCAGGGGACACGGGTTCGAGCCCTGGTCCGGGAAGATCCCACATGCCGTGGATCAACTAAGCCCATGCGCCACAACTACTGAGCCTGTGCTCTAGAGCCCTCGAGCTATAACTACTGAGCCCACGTGCTACAATTACTGAAGCCCATGTGCCTAGAGCCCATGCTCCGCAACAAGAGAAGCCACTGCAATGAGAAGCCCATGCACTGCAATGAAGAGTAGCCCCCGCTCACCACAACTAGAGAAAGCCCGCACGCAGCCATGATGACCCAGTGCAGCAAAAAATAATTTTTAAAAAATTATATAAAAATTTAAAAAAATAATAAAATAAAAATATCTCTGCTGAATCCAGGGGTGGGGGGGGTGCTCAGGGGGGAGTGCGCAAGGGGGGATCATTCTCTTATAATTTAGAATACATGCTTTATTAAACAGAACAGTGTGAATAGGAATTGATATTCTCAAAGACCAATTATTTATTTAAAAGTTACTTATTGAGCATGTGCTATGTGTTGGGTACTATTCTAGTGACTGAACAAAACTGACAAAATCTCTTTTTTGTAGCTTATATTCTTGGTGGAAGTTAGAAATAGGCAATAAACAAATAAATACAACACACGTGCAATGGGGATAAATTCTATATGTAATATAAACCAGGATAAGGAGATAGTGAATGGTAGTTCCAAACAAATGTTCTTTTCTATGGGTCTGGTCAGGGAAGGCCTCCTTTTGTTTCTGGGCAGAGTGAGAGAGAAAGCCCTGTGAATATCTGGGAGCCAAGATTTCAAAAGGAAGCAGCAGTGAGGCCACACCTGAGCCAGTGTTCTAGAAAAAAGCCAAGAGGCCAAATTGGAGTAGAGTGAGCAAAGGGGGAGGACCGAAGGAGATAAGGCCAGAGAGGGAGCCAGGGGGAAGATCACAGGTGTCTTGATGGACATGGGTAGGACTTCAGAGTTTATTTGGCATGATCTGGAATCACTGAAGGATTCTGAGCAGAAGAGTCTAATTCCTTGTTATGCAGAGAATGGACTATAGAGCAAAATGAAAGCAAGACACCTAAACGGGGGCCATTGTGACAATTCATGGGAATGATGAGAAGGCTCAGGGCCAGGATGAGAGCAATAAAGGTGGTAAAAAATGTTAGGATTCTGGATAGATTTTGTGAAAGGTTGAAGAGAATATATTATTTATCAACCACTTCTGAGGAAAATAAGTCTCTTTTGAGGAATACTCATGATGAACTCTGACAAACAATGAATGAAATCAGTATGGCTACCCTGAGGACAGTGGCCATAAGAGACAAATGAAGCAGGGAGTTTAGTTAGGAGGTCACTGAAACTAACCTGTGAAAAATAATGGGTATTTAAATGAGGATTTTTGTGATAAAAGTGGTAAGAAGTATCCAGATACTAGTATATTTTGACATGGGTGCTGGCAGAAATTCTAATGGAATGACTGTGAGATAAGAAAGAGTGAAATAAAAATCATGCCAAGAGTTTTGGTTAGAGAAAGAAGATCTTAAAATCTGGACAGATTTATAATCTCTTACCCTGAATTAGATATCTCTCCATTTCTCAAAGCTGGATGGCCTACAGGTTATTCATCTCTGGTTCTTAACACACCTGAATGTTCAATGATTTTCTACATATAATATCACTTTTGACCCTTGAAGCAAATGTATAAAGTAAGAAGGAGAGATATTACTTTTTCAGTTTTAGAGATTGGGGAGGCTGCATGTCTTGCCCAAGGATACAGTTCTGTTAATAGGCAGAGTATGGATAAGAATGGGCAGACTGGGGCTGACCCCAATCTTAAAGACATACTGCCTCGAAAATTAACACTGTGTTTACAGGATTCATGCTATCTGTAAAATATTAAACATCCTGCTAGGTATAAGCTTCACAAGGGCAGGGACCTTTGATTTGTTCCCTGATGAATCTCAAGAGCCTAACCTCTTTTTAAAAGGGAAATTGTTTTCCTAGAGAAATTAAAAATCTTTTGTTTCTGGCTACAGGTTAGAAAGACTCAATACATTGAACTGTGCTCTAATATCCTATATCCTGCTCTTGTATTATGATCAGTTATTCTATAATAATAATATTAGTGCTATTAATTAATTATTTATGAAACCAAAAGCTAGCTAATGAACAAAAATTCATGCTCTCCCTTTGGTAGATAGTCTGGTAGATCGCTGCCCAGCCAGGGACTATAATTCACATTTACTATTGCATCCAGGTATAGCTATATGGTTCATTCTTATCACTGGAATATGAGAAGCAATGGTCTGTGTCACACTCAGGCCTTGGCTCTAAGAAGCTGACAGGGCATCTCCATATAGTTTTTCCCATCTGCTAGCAGAACCACTTGATTGATAAGACTGGGACACAGATTTATCATTTAATAAGAATTGGAATGTTTCTGGGAAATGAACATCTACTGTTAACAAAATTGTTTTTAGTTATAGCCACTAGTATTACCTAACCAAATTGGTACTGGAAATGGGGTTGCTGCTTTCAAAAAGCATAAATATGTAGGATTGACGTCAAGATTGGGTGGTGATAAAAAGAGTTATTAGAGGCTGGGGAAATGGAGATGCATGTTTTGCAGTGGCAGAACTTGTGATAAAATGTTGCCTGTGATGACTTTGAAAGTAGGCCATATGCCTTCCAAGCCTGTGGCTCTAGGGCCAGAAGTTGGAAAACAGAATAGTATAGTTTGTATTTGCTGTTACTTGCTGCATTTTATAAGATAAGATAAGAAAGAGATGAATTCAGGCAAAACTTGACTGGGTTTTGAGAGCATAAATAAAAGGGAATAGATAAAATCCTGAAATCTCAGACCTCACAAGGGTTGGAAAAGCTTAAGGCTCTGGACCCCAATTGGATGAGATAAGATTGAGAAAGTCTCATTAAGACTTCAACTAAACAGTTGGGTTCAGCTCTGTAGTGAAGATAAAAGAACTTTGGCTGCCATTATTGACACATGGAATTCACTAGAAGCAAACAGATCAGAAGCCTACTAACTTTGAAAGAATTGTATTGACAAGGGAATTTTGATCCAGAGACTAATCAGAGAACTTCGATCATTGCCAGGGTAGAGGTCTTCACAATGCCTGCCTGGCAGAATTTCATGATTGCTGTGGACCAGGGATACCATGTGTTTCCATCATTCCCTTTTGCCAGTGGGAGTTTTTATGGTGATTATCCTGTTCTTGCTGCAACATTGTATATTGGATATCAGGGGTGTGGAAGGAAGACAACTTGCTTTTTGATTCATAGGTTACCAGACCATGAGTTGCCACATATGGATCTGATGGAGATGGCTGTGTATTTCTCAGAACTCCTAGATTTTGAGCTGGATGCTGTGACTGGATGGAACTTGGAATTACATATCCTGGGGCAGGGGTGACTGTGTTCTGGTGGGAAAGAAAAGTGCACAACGATATTTAATAGCCAAAGGTGTTGACTGTGGCAGAGGTGGCTAGTGGTCCCCATGGAATTTGTGTTTCCTCTTCTATACTGTTGAGTTACCACTAGAAGCAAGCTATTCCACCTTGAACTACATTGTCCAATCCTGTTTGCATACAGGTGGATCATATGATTAGTTTTAGCTGATGGAATATCTATGGAAGTAATATTTGTCACTATAAGACTGGGCTTTTAAAATAGTGGCTGAAACTTTTCCAGCCTATTTCCCTTATTGCTTAATTGGAACAAAGGATTCCAATCCTAGGGAATGAGTGGCCCACAGAATGGAAACAGCCTGGGTTCCTAAGTTACCATAGTGAAAAAACTCCTCCTCCAGTGAGGGACATCTGAATTGGATAATATGCAATAAGCTTCTATTATGTTAACCTATGGAATCTGGGGACTTATTTGTTACTACAGCTAGTATTAGCATAATTAATTATTGATAATATGAGAACTACTTTTTATTAGGTGCCTACTATGTGCCGGATATACTAACAATAGTGTCACATATGCTAATTCTCGAACAACTCTTCAATTTAGGAATTATTCTTTTAATTTTCAACTGAACCTGAAACTCAAGAAAGATTTAGTTACTTGCCCAAGGTCCTAAGTTGGTAGGTGGCAGAAGGGGGATTCACACCTATGTACGGCAGCTTCCACTCTTGGTTTTAACTATAGTAACAGTATATTGCCATTTTTAGAAAGAAATGATTGACACAAATTACTGTGATTGAGGAATAATTTAAGGAGAGGTTGGTTATTGTATTTTCTTAGAAAATTTGAATGAAAAGTACCTGCTAAATCTTATATATTTACATGATTTGTTAATACAGAATAAGGACTACTTAGGAACGTACATGCTAGGACTTCCCTGGTGGCGCAGTGGTTAAGAATCAGCCTGCCAATGCAGGGGACATGGGTTCGAGCCCTGGTCCGGGATGATCCCACATGCTGCGGAGCAACTAAGCCCGTGTGCCACAACTACTGAGCCTGCGCTCTAGAGCCCACGAGCCACAAGTACTGAGCCCGTATGTCACAACTACTGAAGCCTGCGAGCTTAGAGCCCATGCTCTGCAATGAGAAGGCAGCGCTATGAGAAGCCCGTGCACTGCAACAAAGAGAAGCCCCTGCTCGCCACAACTAGCGAAAGCCCACACACAGCAACGAAGACCCAATGCAGTCAAAAATTAATTAATTAATTAATTTAAAAAAAAAGAATGTACATGCTATTACTATTCTGTCTAGAATATTTAGTGATGTTAAGGTATTCCTCTTTACTCATGAATTCCCCTGCTTAATTTTTGTATGAATCTTATTCCAGGAGTCCTTAAATGGCTTCTCCTGAGATTTAATCTCCCCAGCAGTAAATGGGTCTGATTTTTAGGAATAAATCCTTACTGAAGAATAGACGTCCATGCGGAAAGATTTTTTTTTCCCTGCAGTGCTGTCATAATAGGTGCCTATTTTCATTCTTACTTTTCAAGGGTGGCCAAATTTCCTAAATTTTTTTTTTTCTCCTGTAGGTCTTGAAAAGTTGACTCATTCCCATAGGCTTTATCTGGGCAACTGACCATCCTACTTCAGGTTTTTTTTTTGTTTTTTTTAATAAATAAATTTATTTATTTATTTATTTGTGGATGTGTTGGGTCTTAGTTTCTGTGCAAGGGCTTTCTCCAGTTGCGGCGAGCGGGGGCCACTCTTCATCGCGGTGCGCGGGCCTCTCACTGTCGCGGCCTCTCCCGTTGCGGAGCACAGGCTCCAGACGCGCAGGCTCAGTAGTTGTGGCTCACGGGCCTAGCCGCTCCGCGGCATGTGGGATCTTCCCGGACCGGGGCACGAACCCGTGTCCCCTGCATTGGCAGGCGGATTTCTAACCACTGTGCCACAGGGAAGCCCTCTACTTCAGGTTTTAAGGGTGGAGGCCAACCTGAGAGTCTCTGGAGCTCCCTGAAATGGGCTTCAGGCCTGAGTAACAGCATGCCTCTTCCTCCCAGAACTGCAGATCTACACAAATCATGCCAAGGGTGCTTCGGGGGTTTGTACAGATAAATTCTATTCACACTCTTCTCTTCTCAGTCATCCCTGGCTGTACTCTGTGACTCACACTGCAGATAGACTCACCAGTGTAAACAAATTGGCTCTTAAACCTAGGCTTCTTGGTTCCTTACTCTGATCGCTCCAGTGTTTCCAAAACGTATTGACAAGCGAGTAAAATCTCCTGCTGTTGTCTCTCTCTGCGAGTACTCTACTTGATATTTGATAGGCTAGCATTAGTAACTGAAAGTACAGAAATAACATTCATTTTTTAAATGATTGTACTTGCTCATTTAAAAAAATTAGTAAAGAAGCTTGTCTTGGGACTTTTCTCACTTGGAAAAGTCAAGTACATTTTTGGATTGAGTATAACATAGTTATGTTGCCTGATATTACAATACTCCTATTTCTTCTTCAAAGAGCTCTTTTTTGGCTTTCTGTCTAGTGTAAAGCTTTAAGTTTACCATCCATGTCTGAAGCTCTAAGTGGATTTGGAAAATCTGAATGTCTACCCTAGACAAAGCAATGCCTAGTTGCTTTGGAAATCAACAACAACAAAAAAGAGCATACCTGTCATTGAGGAACTCATTCTAACGGGGACTACAAGCTATACTATTATATGAACAATCATATATGAATATGAATAGTATTATATACTATTATATGAACAATCATATAATAAAGCCTTGAAAGAAAAAGAAAAGAACAGAAAACATAGATGACCTACAGTAAACACTGGTTAAATGACTGAGCTATGATACTTGCACAGAGGAGGAGATGTCAGTTAAACTGGGAATGTGATGGAGGTGATAAGACAATGACCAGGAAGATCTCTTAGAGCAGGATTTCACCAAGTAAAGAGTGAGGAAAGTAGAAGATCCCAGGCAGAGGGAGCTGTTAAAAACTTGACTGTAGACTTGCAGATGTTAAAATTCAGAAGCTATTTGTGTAGGAGGTAGGCTAGAGCACAGGGTGTATGTATCTGTTGAAGAGTAGCAGGAAATGAGATTAGAAAAGTAGATTAAAGCCATATCATAAGTTGTATGAAAAATAAAGGAGAGTATAGATGACAGCATAATGAAATGGAGAGCACAGAGTTCTGGATAGAACAGCTTTTCTTTTTATTCTACTCTTCCATTAATATGTTAATAACAGATTATAACTTGATGTTATAATAATCACAGTAATAACTGCACCACTATTTATTATATTTATTGACCACTTTTTGGGGGACCTAATGGTCATATGCGGACTTTAATGAAATAGTTATGTTCCTCAACTGTTCATCCTCGGCTCTACAGAAATGAATACAGCCTATCCTTGCAACAAACCAATGGGAACACTTCAGAGAACAGGTGAAATATCATCTCACTGTCTTGTGTTTACTCAGATGAGCTTCCCTCCTGCCTGTTTCTTCTTGATGGTCCTTGATATTCCTACAGCTGACTGATCTCATATGGAGCTTTAGAACCCCATCATAAACCCTGCTTGCTCAAGTTTCTTTGACTCTGACTCTTTGGGACTTATCTGGTCAGAATTTAGAATCCCTTTTGAGTTTTTTGTACTATAGGTATGGGTGGGTGATGTTTGCAGCCCCCTCTCCCATCATGATGGGCTTGTATTTGTATGTGCAAAAATCATCCAAGGCACCTATATTAGTTTCCTGTGGCTGCCATAACATTACCATCAATCTGATGGCTTAAAACAAGAAAAAATTATTCTCTCATAATTCTGGAGCCCAGAAGCCTGGAATCAAGTTTTTGGCAGGGTCATGCTTACTCTGAAGGCTCTAGGGGAGATTCTGTTCCTTGCTCTTCCAGCTTCTGGTGGCTTCAGACATTGTTTGGCTTTTGACTGCATCACTCTAATCTCTGCTGCCATCTTCACACTGCTCCCTCCTCTTTGTTTATCTTCTTCTCTGTGTGGAATTTCCCTCTGACTCTGTCTTATAAGCACACTTGTGATGGTATTTAAGGTCTACCTGGATAATCAGGTTAATCTTTTAATTTTATGATTCTTAATTACATATAAAAAGATTATTTTTTCAAATGAGGTAACATTTACATGCTCCAGGGACTACAACTTGATATCTTTGGGTGGTCATTATTCAACCTAAACCAGTAAGTTTGATTATTTTCATTATACAGATGAGTAAACTGAGATTCGGAGGGATAAAAGTAATTTGCCAGTGGTTCAATAACTAATAAATTTCTTTCTTCTATAATATGTATTTTCCTTCATAAGTAACATGTATTAAGCTCTTACTATGGACCTGGTGTGAACTCTTTCATTTCAACCCTTACAACATCCTATAAAATATTTTTAACCCCATTTTATTTTTAAAAGCTCAGAATGATTAATTAAATTGCAAATGTAATAATTTACCCAGAGTCGTAGTCCTGCAGAGCTGAGATTTGCACAGAGGCCCATCCATTATGCCTCTTAATGTTTCTCAATGTTTTTACTCGACTCTAAAATGAGAACCTGAAGTCACCTATTTCTAAAGTTCTATCTAGCTTAAAAAAATTATATTTACTTTGTGGGTTTAAAACATATTTTCTCCTTATGTACATTCTTCATAAAATATATCTATAAGTATTTTCATATAAATTGGACGAAAGCAACTGCTTTCCTTTTTGCTTTTTCTTTTTCCTAAGTGGAATAGCATATTATGATCCAGATTAATGTTTAAATAAAATCACCAAATCATAAGGTCTCTTCTGTTATAAAATATTATAAAAGCCCAGATATATCTTTTGGAAGTCATCTATTTTTCATTGGATTATGACATTTTTTTCCATTTTGCTACAGATGTTTGGGTGATAGACACATTTTTTTCCCCCCATGTAGATCTTTTATACTTACATTCTGAGCTCAATAACTATTGAATCTGTATTAGACCACAAACCTTGGGGATACAAGACAAATTAAGACATAGTTGTATACTTTAAGAAGCTCATAATCTAGCTGAGCAACCAGGTACATCATTAAGTAAATCATTAGATAATCTGGTAAATGCAGTGATAGAGGTGTGTACAGCATGCTGCAGGGCTCAGAGGGAGGGTTTAACCCAGCCAGAGGAAAGATCACCACAAATATTTTGTTTGTTTATGGCTGAAAGTGACTTCAAAATACTTTCTTAAATTCCTTTGTTGTGAATGCTTGCAAATACTTATAAATTAGATCATCTTAATTTATGTGAAATAATACTGAACACCAAGCCAGATATGATTTGACCTATAAATTTTGATCAAATGTGAAAGAATAGCGACGCATATTAACATTCAATGGTTTCATGATGTTTACTACTAGGACATTTTTTCTTGTGTCTAACCGAAACCTCTTATGTCAATTTTCAAGTCAATTTCCTTTTCTTCAGGCCTGTGTGGATAGAGCTCACCAGGATGAAAAACTCATCATGTCTTCTTCCTTTCTAAGCATGCTCCCTGAGACTCCACTGTGACTCAGTATTTTTAAAAATATTCTTTTTATTTGTGTAAGATAGTTTAGTAAACCATTTCATACTTGTTCCTCCACTAAATCTTGAACTCATTGTAGCTTCAAATTAAGGCTGATACTTTCTGTGATTAAGTAATATAATTTAACATATAAATCAAATATTTGAAATGTATCATGAGAAATATTTGATTGGTAAAATATACATGGTTTTATGGATGCTTTATTTAATTGATTTAGAATGAGCCATTGATTTTTAGGTAACAGAGGAAGGATTTATATTAGAAGGGCATCCTACTAGAATTATGATGTTGTTATTCAAAACCTAACTTTGATTTTTTTCGCAGACTAAATTTTCTCATATGACAGGTGCAAAAGATGTACTCAGATAAAACACAAAGTGACATGGAATAAGGTAATACTTGATAAGCCTTGTATGTACTGTTTAAAGCCTCAGTTTCTGAAATAAAAGAAACTATTAAAAAAAGTTATTATTCTGCTCTTCTAAAATTCTTTGGAAATTGTTGCCCCTCCAGAATTCCATTGAATTTTCCCTGAAACTTACATTTAAAGTTAATGAAGGACCCTAGAGTTAGATATAGATTTTAATACCAACAGTGAACTTGAGACTGTGTATGCTTTTTCTTGCTATATTGTTTTCACTCTCAAAATCACTTGTGAAGCCCTCATGTTGTTTTATACATGTGGGGACTCTGGGAATTAAATTATTTCATCAGACCTAGGAGTTTAGAAACTCAGATCAACATGTTAAAAATAAGTTACACATTGACACAGTTACCATAGACACTGTACGTGGTTATTATTTTCTTTGTTGGGAGAAACAATTGAGGATCTCTCTGTTTTATGTGCTACCTAAAATTAAAAGATCCTTGATTTTTCTTTTAAAACTAAGAAAAAGATTCAGCTTAAATATATGTCATTTTAAGTAGTATATTCAGGGGAATAACACTATCATTTATTAAATTCCTATTATATAAATTCTTGACATATATAACTATGTATTTTATACGTACAATATCAGTTAATACTTAAAACAACAATGCCTTACAGAAAATGGTACTTTTAAAAATCCTTTGCTTTTTTCTGCTGGGTAGAAAGATCCTTTCAGCTTTCCCAGGACTTGCCTACTACGTCAAAGTTCTCCATTCTTGTGTGATGTTTGTGAGAAGACAATTATTACTATGAAAGTTTCAGCAACTGAACATGGCTCACACTGTGTACTTTTCCTGAGAGTCTGTGTTTACTTTTTACCATTTGAGAATTATTATTTTTATTTTGATTTGAAGTAGCCATCACAATGGAACCTTTAGCAGGGTGGTCACACAGGGTTTCCCCTGCTTTTCTCAGCTCTTATTAGTAAGTGCCGTGTTTCACAGGATCAACACAACATATGTATTCTGAGAATGTTATATTGCTGATTAAAAAACTCCTGGTTCTCCTAGGAAATATACTGTCTTTGTCTTTGGAAATTTTCCTGATGTCCTGTTAAATATGGTTTTAAAAAATGAGGCTGGTCTGGGCTGAGTTTGGTTTAAGACCATGGATACAATGACATAATGTGTGTGTGGGGGGAATTCCTTTCTTTGTCATTGTTATATATTATACCACTGGAGTTATCCTGTTTTTTAGCAAACTTGTATTTTGTTAGATGCATGTTGAGAGAACAGCAGGAGAAAAATGTTTCCAAAATGAATGGGTTTTGGCAAGCACATGACATGAATATTGTTACTAGAGAAGGAAAAACTGACTCTGATATTATTCTGCTTTTATGAGAGTCTCATTCTTCCTAGTCATCCTTTGTACGTGTTGAAGTAGCCTTGTCTGAGACACTGAGTGGAAACTTTGGGTCATAAAAAAACAAAAATTCCTTCCTCCACTTGTTAGATATGTTTATGAAGTAAAATTATTTGGTGGGCTGCTAGTTTTCATTACGTATAGCATAACTTAATTAAATGGAGACATGAATTTAAATAACACTTGGGTGATTGCCCAGGTGTGAGGAATTCTTTGGGATGAAGGGTAGATGATACTGAATTCACAATAAACTTTGTCAACTAAAAGGAGCCTTTAATTCTTCGGGATGCATTCCTAAGTCTGGTTAGTAACTAGTTTGTCCTGTTAATAAACAAATGTCAATAGATTCAGAGGTTACCCTTGGAAAACAACTCCCAAAATTTAGCACTCTTTAACACTGATTGAATCTTATAAAGATTTGTCTGAAGCAGTAATTTCTGCTTCTTCCTCATTCCACGAAGTATTAAAGTTCCTTACGATGGAGGCATAATTATAGTTTTCTTGTCAATTTTGTCCTTACCAAAGAATCAGTGAGATTTAAATGACAGTGGGGACAGAATCCATCTTTGAGGCATGACCTTACTGAGTTTCTCAACATATGTGATTCTCTTTAATTTATGTCATTATATGCCCTCCGTATCTTGTTTCTTATAGGCAGAAAAAAAAATCTGTGTTCTTTTTAAGGCAGCTAATTTGTTTTCCTCTCATTTCTTTTGGCTATTTTTTTTCTTGGAACAAAAAATAATAGCATACTAAAGAATTGTGTTTTGTTGAACCCAATATTTCTTGGTTTCTGCAATATCTATAGGAGGACCAGTCTGCTGGGTCCATAGCTCCTTTTTGGTAAAACATCTGTACTAAAAAAGTTTTTTTAGTGGTGGTAGTCAGGTGGTCTATGTATGTGTCTAGGTTTAGGGGCAATTCAGATTTCAGTGTGAAGAGAAGAAATGCTGCTCTCTGGCATCAGTAAGCAACTTTTAGTAGATGTTACAGTAGCTGCCACAGGGCAGCAGTACAGACTCAGCTGACAACGTAGCAGTGAAATAGATGCAGTTGAGGCCAATGTCAAAAAAAGATAGAACATAGTAGGGTTTGAACAGACAGTGGTAGGGGTATTTGAAGATACTATAGCAATGGTGGTAGCTAAAAATCTTCAGATAATGACTTATAGGAAAGCAATACTTCTTGTGAAGCCTCCTATGCTTCTAATATTTCTTTTAAATAAATCTATCAATGACTTGGGTCACTGTTGAAGTGTATTGCTGGAAGCCAATCATAGAAATAATCTTAAGAAACTCAGAGTAATAATTCCCACTTGTCCTCAAGGAAATTCCTAGTTTATTGTGCAGAGGTAAATCTTCCTCTCTGGGGAGACCTGAGGAATGCCTGGTCCATACAAAACATTCCTTCTGTCTTTAATAGGCCAACTTTCTTTAAAACCAGATGAGACTACATGGGCTGAGTTGAACAAGTGAAGCCTTGAGCTGCTGTAACAGGATTAGGCAGGAGGGTCTGATATACAGCTCTCTTCTCTGGGAACTAACCCTGGCGATTCAGGCCAAGCCCTGTGCTTTTGAGTGGGTGTCTGAGGACTGCTCTTTCTTACTCCCTTCTGCTTCCATTTGTATCTCCAGGGTTTTGTTTTGTTTTGTTTCCAACATTTGCACATCAGATCATTCCTTAGCTTAGCTCACCACTTCTGGTTATTTCTGGTTACTCACTGCTGATATTTCTTACCAAATCATTGTTTAGTCAATGAAGGTAGACTGAAACATCTTTCATTTTATAGAAATTCTAAAAAAGGTTGCTGACTTTCTTATTGTACCAATGATTATAATTAAAGATTTCAAATTGTTTCTAAAGAAAAATACAGCAAGTGAATTTTGAATCTAGATATCTTTTGAATATTTTATTTTGATCATAGTACAGTTAATATAGCTATGTGGATATCATCATTATTTGAATATCAGAGTAATTTGAGGATATTATTAACGTGATCATTAAAGACTCATGGAGTCTCAGAAATAGAAGCTAGTCATGAGGTTTTAAGACAGACCACTGCATTTTTGAAAAAGCTCTATCTTTAAAAGGTCCTTATTTCCTTTGAATCCAAACCTCTCTTTAAAACTTGATACATTTATTCTAATTCAGTCTTCTGGAATACACAGAATTTATTAATCACATGATTATTTTTCAGATCTCTGAAATTTTCCTGTTCCCCCAGCATAACATTTTTTTTAAGCTAAACTACCTTATTTATTTCAACCATTCATCTTATGACATGTTTTTCAGAAACTTCATCTGTAGTTACTCCTAGAATCATTCTAATCTGTTATTTTCTTGAGATGTGTGTTATTCTTTGTGTGTCACAGATCTGAATGCCATACTTTAGTCAGTGTAATATCATGTTCACTTGTTCTGGATATTCCACTTCTATTAATGCATCCTAACATTGCATTCATTTTGTTTGTTTGCTTTGGTTTTGGTTTTCAGGAGTGATATTAATATCGACTCATGTTGAACTGAATTTTGTCTTTTACACAGAACATTTTTTGTTCAGTTGGATTTTCTTCATCCTGAAGAGATGTTATTCTATTTTTTAAATATAAGTTCAGAACTGGGTTTTTAATAATTTATTTACTCATTCATTTATTTATTCATTCAACAGCACAGGACATAAAAATTTAAACCAGAAAGACAGTGCATTCTTTACCTCATGAAGTATTTATATTAGGCAAGTTTCATTTTGTTAGATTCATTTCATTATTCTAGCCCAGTAGTACTCAGTTCAGGGTGGCTTCTTTCTCAGGGGACATTTGGCAATGTCTGTAGACATTTCTGGTTGTCAAAACTGGGATGCAGGGGAGAAGTTGCTATTAGGATCTAGTCTGTAGAGGATAGGAATCCTACTAAACATCTGCAAATTGCCACCAATGATTCTGAATGCTTCCTGATATTCACACCCTTGTGCTGCCTCTTCCCACATGATATATGGCTGTCTTATGTAACTAAAAGTATACTGAAGAAATGAGGGATTTGTGATTTTTGAGACTGGTCATGAAAGACACTGTGGCTTATGTTTTGCTCCTTTTGGATCATTTGCTTTGAGAAAAGTCAAATGCCATGTCATGAGGACACTTAAGAAACCCTATGAAGAGGTTTATGTCCTGAGGCCTCTTGCCAACAACCAGCACTAACTTGCCAGGCATGTGAGTGACCGCTTGGAAGTGGATTTCTTTCCTCAATCAAACCTTCAGATGACTGTAGTCCCTGCAGACTCCTGAATGCAAGCTCATGAGAATAAGAGACTCTGAGCCAGAGGCACACCCAGGTAATCTGCTCCCGGATACCTGACGCACAGAAACTGAGCCAATAAGTGTTTCTTATTTTTAAGCTGCTAAGTTTTAGGGTAATTTGTTATGCAGCAATAAATAACTAATACAACTGGTCTAACTATTCAGGTTAGAATCTGGCACAGAAATATTCACTTTCTATTCAAATGGTTTAGTCATATTAAATTAAATTTGGTCACTGCCTCCACGTTTACATTTTACGTAGAAAATGTTTCAGGTCAACCAACAGTCTCCTAACTGCTTCAATCTGTTTCTCAATAACAATAATCATGCCATTTACTAAGGTGTTATTATTGCTTAAAATTTCATTATGTTTTATGTGATGATGGGTTTAAAGCAAAAATCCTACTCTTATGTTTAGAAAAATGTAGTCGCAGTTTCCATGTTATTCTAACCATTATATCATGGTTATTTCAATACAAGTCTTATAAACAGACACTGAATGCCTTCTTCACTCTTATGAGTCCTTCTTGACTTATAAATTATTTCACCTTTCTTTTTCTTGGGATAGACCCAGGCCACAGTATGTACTATATATTAGAAATATGGGATGCTTTTCTTTGTACTATAGCCAGTGGAACATATGTAATGCTTCTGAAATGGCTCATTACTTTAGAATTTTTCTAAGAACAAAACAAAACACATACCAAAAAAAAAAAAAAAGCCCCAAAAAACCCCATATATATCACCACAGCATAGATTTTTAGTCTTAGAAATAATCATCCCTTCACTCTATATTGTTATTTCTAAGAAGGCGTATGTTAACTCCAGAAAATGCCAAGAAACTAACTGAAACTATCAATGATAAATAACATGGGTAGCATTCTGACATTTCTTTCAAGGAGCTAGTCTTAATAATAATAATTAAGACATTAGTTTGAGTGAAAGGAAATATTTGGTATGTTCTAAAATAAAAATTTCAATTTCTTTGCAGTCTTTGATTGCCATTTTGGCTGAGAGTGGTGTGGGAGGGATGGATTGGGCTAAGCCAGGTATTTCATCCAGCCATCATGATTACTGGTACCAAAGCATTCACAATGTGCAGTATGGGAAAAGCTGAAGAGCTGAAAAGCTGCAAATGTGTACATCTCCCACCCCAGAAAATGTGTCCCAGCATTGATTCCTGGAGCATTCTACTTATGATGCTGCAGTGGCTTTGTCCCAGTCTGCATGATTGGAAGTAGATCCATAATGCAGCATCAGCACTCTTTCTTTAGTTACTACTAGTAATACAACACCAAGAAAATAGAAAGAACAATAAATGGCAGGACAGCTGTCTAATGAGGTGAAGGTTAAGGAGTGTTAAACTGTGCTAGACATTTCTATTTGCTGGCATTAAATTATGCTGTCTGTTCTAAGAGCTCTCCCCATGAAATGCCGATGTGCTGTGTTGTTCTTGGGCAATTTATGAAATCTAAGAATGGACTGCATGCCTATCTTTCTGGGAAGTGAGCTGCTTGTGCCCTGTCAATAGCCGCTGAATAGTAAATCACGATTAACAGCAGTCCAAACAATCTACCTTCCCCACTTGCCCCTTTCACAGACCCCACAGTCTTTTTCTTTCCACTCAGCCATGACTTGTAGTATTGGTGGTTCACATATCCCTAAGACAACATAGAGTCTTGTACAGGTGTAGAAACAGATTTCTCCTACCACATTCTTACTTCTTCACCATGGACCTGAGTAAAAGGGAGAATAGCTTGGCATGTATTTATTTTCTACTGTATCATGAGCAGGAGATGAGAGAAACACTCATCATTCCAATGAGCAACTTAGTGCCAAGTGAGTGGAGGTTATCCTGTCACTCAATGTATATGTGTTGAACCTCCATACAATGTCAGGTACTGTGGATACAGTGGTTAAAAAGATACGCATGGCCACTTCTTTTTTAAAAGTTTCAAGATGGTGGAAGAAACATATTACAAGTCTAATAGGTATCAATACTATGAATGGAAGAATTTAGGATGCTATGGGAGTAGTTGTCAAGGGGCAAAACATAGGCCAGGAGATTCCAGCTTATTGATATTATGAAATCAAGTGCTACCTCTTTTTTTGTTATTGTTTGTGTTCTTTTGGTTTTACATGTACATGGGAATCACAGTGACATAGTAATATGATGAACAGGAATATGCTAATTGACATGGTTTACATGAGACTTTGTAATGACAAAGAATACTGTCATCTGTTTGGAAATGTTTACCTGAAGCAAGAGGCAGTGCAGCGTGCTTCCAGTAACAGTTTTAGTAGTGATTCTCAATCTTGGCTGCACGTTAGAATTACCTGGGGAGCTTTTAAAAATCCTAATGCCTAGGCCACCCCCAAAACCAATTAAATAAGAATCTCTGGGGGTGAGACCCAGACACCGCTGCTCTTTAAAACTCCCCAGGTGATTCCGAAGTGCAGCCAATTTAAGAACCACTGAGTTATAGTTTCCTAGGCTTTCCAAAATTCCCCACAAGGACCCACAGCTGCCAATTTTACCACTTTTGGAGAAAAAAAATAACCAGGTGCAAGAAGCTCTTTTTTGCTATCCTAGAGTTTTAACTTCATGTAAAAAAGTTAAGTATAACTATACAGTAAATGCACAGATCTTAAGCGCAGAGTTCTGTGAATTTTGACAAAGTATATACTCATGTAACCCACACACCAATTGAATATAGAGCATTGCCATCAACTAGAATGTTCCTAGTGTCCCTTTTCGTTCTTTGCCCTTCCCAACTGCAGACAAGAAGTGTTTTAATTTCCATTCCATAGATTAGTTTTGGCCATTCTTGGACTTCATAAAAATGGAATCACACAGTATGTACTCTTTTGTTCTGGCTTGTTTCCCTCAGCATAATGTTTCTGAGATTCATCTGTGCATCAGTAGTTTTCTCCTCTTTATTGCTAAGTGGTATTCCATTGTATGGGTATACAGTATAACCCACACCTGTGTATCCATTCTCCTGTTGGCTTGGCTTTTCTCCAATTTTTGTTAATATGAATAAACCTCCAATAACATTCTAGTACAGGTGTCCGTGGACATGTTTTTTTATTTTATTTTCACTCTTCATAGCTAAGAGTGAAATTGTTGGGTCATGGAGTAGTTGTATACTTAACTTGAAGAAAGTACCAATTTTCCATAGTGGTTGTACCATTTTATACTCCTGCCAACAGTGAATGAGAGATCCAGCTGCTCTGTATCTTCTCCAGTATTTGGTGTTGCAAATTTTTTTTAATTATTGTTTTAATTTTAGCCATTCTCTTGAACATGTAGTGGTAACTAGCTATGGCTTTATTTGTAGTTCCCTGATGACTAACAATGTTGGACATCTTTATGTGTGTTTATTGGCTGTTTGTTTATACTTTGTGTGTGTGTGTGTGTGTGTGTGTGTGTGTGGGACGTGTCTGTCCAAAACTTTTTCCCATCTTGGTATTTGATGGCTTGTCTTTTTATTATTTTTTATGAGCTCTTTATATAATCATGATATGAGTCATTTTTCAGAACACATGTCACGAATATTTTCTTCCAACCTCATACTTGCTTTTTCACTTTCTTCATGGTGTGTTTTATTGAACAACATTCTTTATTTTGATGAAGTCTAGTTTATAATTTTTTTCATTTCTGGTTATTGATGTTTTTGTGTGTCTAGGAAATCTTTGCTTATCTCCAGGATATAAAAATATTTTCCCATGTTTTCATTTAGAAGCTTGATATTTTTAGCTTTTACAGTTAGGTCTGTAAGCCATCCCAAATTTGGGCTATGGTATTAAGTATGAATCAAGTTTCTATTTTTTCTTTATCTAGTTTCCAGTGGTCCAGTGCCACTCATTTAAAAAATTCTTTTTTTCTACTGAATTACATAGGAAGTTTTGTAAAAAAATTATTTGACTATATATGTATGCTTCTATTTCATCTCTATTTTGTTCTACTGCTATATTTACCTATCTGTCCTTATGCCACATTGTATTGATTGCTATAACTTTATAACATCTTGAAATCAGGTAGTACAAGTTTTTCAACTTTGTTCTTCATTTTCAAGATTGTTTTGACTACTTGAGATCATTAGATTTTCATATAAATTTTAGAATAATCTTGTCAGTGTCTACAAATAAGCCTGTTGAGATTTTGATCAGAGTTGCACTGTGAATAGTTTAGGAAGAATTGACATCTTTATAATATTGAATTTTCCAACAATATTGAATCTTCTAAACAATTCTTTTGTATCTTTTGCTAAAATAAAGTAAATTTTATTTATTTATTTTTAATGTTATTCTAGATGGAATTAATTTTTTAATTATGTTTTGTTTGTTGTTTGTATATAGAAATACTCAGATCTTTGTATTTGACTATATATTCTGAGACCTTGATGAATTCATTTACTGCATTTAGTAGGAATTTTGTTTGTCATGAAGATTCCTTTGGATTTTGTATACATACAATTATATCATCTATAAATATAGTTTTACTTATTTTTTCTGATATTTATGTCTTTTGTTTCTTTTTCTTGCCTTATTTCTTTGAGTAGACCCTCACATGCAACACTGAATAGAAATGATGTGAGTGCTTTTCTTTCATTGTTCCCAATTTAGAGTAAATATTTTACCATTTCACCACTAAGTATCATGGTAGCTGCAGGGTTTGCAGATTCAGTTCCTTTTATTCCTAGTTTGCTGAGAGTATTTTAAAACTCCTGAATATATGTGAGATATATACTTGTTTGTATCTATTGAGATAGTCGTATGATTTTTCCTCTTTAATCTTATAAAGGTTTGTTTTATTAGTTTTATTTTTTCACAACTTTAAGCTCCCTACTTTATAGCTCTGGGTTTTGCTTTTCTCACAAAAAGAATTAAGTAGTTAAAAATAAAAACAAAACCTGTATGACTGCATGAGTTGAACTTCAACTTCCCAGATAGTAAGCTTCCCAGCAGGACCAGTCTAAGGTCCTTCCCATACATATTAGACTTCCCATACAGTCTAATAAGAATGTATGAAACTTTCATTGTTTCTAGACTTTTTGATAATGGCCATTCTGACCAGTGTGAGGTGATACCTCATTGTAGTTTTGATTTGCATTTCTCTAATAATTAGTGATGTTGAGCATCTTTTCATGTACCTCTTGGCCATCTGTATGTCTTCTTTGGTGAAATGTCTATTTAGGTCTTCTGCCCATTTTTAAATTGGATTGTTTGTTTTTTTGATATTGAGCTCAAATGATGGAAAGGGTGTAGTGAAAAGGGAACCCTCCTGCACTGTTGGTAGGAATGTAAATTGATACAATTACTATGGAGAACAGTATGGAGGTTCCTTAAAAAACTAAAAATAGAACTACCATATGACCCAGCAATCACACTACTGGGCATATACCCTGAGAAAACCATAATTCAAAAAGAGTCATGTACCACAATGTTCATTGCAGCACTATTTACAATAGTCAGGACATGGAAGCAACCTAAGTGTCCATCAACAGGTGAATGGATAAAGAAGATGTGGCATATATATACAATAGAATATTACTCAGCCATAAAAAAAAATGAAATTAAGTTATTTGTAGTGAGGTGGATGGACCTAGAGTCTGTCATACAGAGTGAAGTAAGTCAGAAAGAGAAAAACAAATACCGTATGCTAACGCATATATATGGAATCTAAAAAAAAAAAATGGTACTGATGAACCTAGCGGCAGGGCAGGAATAAAGACGTAGACATAAAGAATGGACTTGAGCACACGAAGGGGAGAGGGAAGCTGGGGTGAAGTGAGAGTAGCATAGACCTATATGCACTACCAAATGTAAAATAGTTAGCTAATGGGAAGCAGCAGCATAGCACAGGGAGATCAGCTCAGTGCTTTGCGATGACTTAGAGGGGTGGGATAGGGAGGGTGGGAGGGAGGCTCAAGAGTCAGGGGGTGTGGGGATATATGTATTCATATGGCTGATACACTTTGTTGTACAACAGAAACTAACACAGTATTGTGAAGCAATTATACTCCAATAAAGATCTATTTAAAAAAATAAAAGAATGTATGAGACTTATGAATGGGCTATCCATTTTATGGAGAATCTATTTGGACAAACTATGACTTGTGCTAGAAAATATACCATATCTGAGAAGAAAGTTAGATTCAAAGATTCATAAATAAAATATCAAAGATATTTAAATGAACCATTTGTCTCCTTTCTATTTCCAGCTCTCCTTAATCCACAGTCTGTGTGTCATGGTCTTCGGGAATCTAGAAATGCTACTGAAGTGTTCAGTAGTTAATTTTTAGGACATTTGCATTTAAGACATATAGATTTCATCAGATTATCAAAGATATCTATGACCCCAAACAGGCATAGAGCACTTTCCTAGAAAATTCAAATCTAGTCTAGGAGACATTGATCTTTTTTTAAAAAATAAATCTATTTATTTTTGGCTGTGTTGGGTCTTTGTTGCTGCGCGCGAGCTTTCTCTAGTTGCGGCGAGTGGGGACTACTCTTTGTTGCGGTGCATGGGCTTATTGCCGTGGCTTCTCTTGTTGCGGAGCACAGGCTCTAGGTGTGCGGGCTTCAGTAGTTGTAGCACGTGAGCTCAGTAGTTGTGGCTGGCGGGCTCTTGAGCTCAGGCTCAGTAGTTGTGGTGCACGGGCTTACTTGCTGTGCGGCATGTGGGATCTTCTCTGACCGGGGCTCAAACCCGTGTCCCCTGCATTGGCAGGTGGATTCTTAATCACTGTGCCACCAGTGAAGCCCGGAGACAGTGATCTTGATTAATGCAAATCAAGTGTCTGCACGTGTCCTAGCTTATCACTCCACTCTTTGGAATTATTTTAGGTAATAGTAACATAATAGGGGGAAAAATAGGCTTGATTTAGACTTAAAGTTGTTTTAGTTCTCTGTTATGCATTCTTACTATAGACAGAGAGAAACATCTATCACTGCATATAAAGTCCCCAAGAGGGTCCCCTTGGCCAGAGGGTAGCAGAAGTAGAAACCTTCATACTGATTCTTGCGGAGGAGTTATGAAATTAAGCTCAGTGCTCATCTGCTGCCTTCTTGATCTGATGCTATGCCCTTCATCATTTAGCCTTATCAGAGCCTCATCATTATTGGTTCCTATTTGCAGCGTTTGATATGAAGTTTTAAAAGCCATTTCCTGGGATCATTTAAACATTTCTAAGTAAACCACTGATAAAATGTTTTGAAAGTATACAATATTTATTTTCTTACTTTGACTAGTATGATAATTTTATTTATTATATTTTAGATATGTTTATTTAAATCTTAGAAATACTGTAAAGATATCATCCAAAGAACCTTACCAAATTCTTAGGAAGATTGATTTACCAATTTGAGCCTCCCTGCCCCCCGCCTTTTTTTTGTTTTTATCTAGTTTCAGAATCTAAAGCTTACTCCATCTCCAAAGGTCTCTTATAATATCTTTTGTTTTATATCAAGAGAGATAAAGACATTAGGTGATTCTTCTGTTTTTTAATCTGATCCTGAATCTGAAGGATAGAGAATAGAATATGAAAGAGTTTAAAAATAAGACCTGTTAAGGAAAAATAAAAGAGGTAATGAATGGCTTTTAGGGAAATAATACAGATGAAATGTCAATAAATAGCATTTTCAAATAGGTGAAAGCAGTTAAGATGACAAGTCGAAAAACAGGACCTAATAAACTATTTTATATTGCAACTTCTTCTAAGTAATAATTTTAAACATTAGCAATTGGCATTACAGTACCTTTTTCTGCATCAGAAATCAAAGGTTCCTATTAAAATAACAACAACCAGAGACAAGTAGATAACAAGGTGAGACCACTGACTGCCCAGGATATTAGGCATTTCTTTTATCTTTTTCTGCTATTTACTAATTATAATTTTATTTACTATTGGTCTAAGACAGTGATTCTCCTTTGAAGAAACAAAAGCAGATAGATATCAATGTTCATAATGTGAGAATAGATCATAGTAACTGACCTCCTTTTAACCTTTGGCTCCTGCCTCTAATGTGTAAATAAAACTGAAGAGAAACAGGATCTTTGGTATTTTGGTAACAGAGGATAGGTTTGGACAATAGGAGATTCCTTTTTCCAACTGATTTGCCTAATGTTTCACTAATGGGTGGGTGAAATGCCATTAGTGTGAGAGGAAACAATAACAAGCTTTCCTAGCTTTTGTAAATCTACAGTAAATGTCTAGGATAAATAAGGTAATGGATGAAAAACTGATGTGGGGACATGTAAACACAAATGTAAGGTATTATTATTATTTCAAGGCTTAAAATTATGGATTATAATTGTAGAGACAACCTGTAGTAAAAGACGTATACTTTCAAAGTAAATACTTTAGTTTCTGTGTGGCCTATATGGTCACATTTTAAAGAAGACATTGTTAACCTGGCCACAAAGATGAGAAAAATAAGCCTTCCCCCAAATTTAACAGAACCAGGAGTAAATAAATTATATGCTGGTATCAATGCAGGTATTCATAATCAGTTGGCATTAATTTGTATTCAAGAATTAGAAGCCATCATCAAATGTAGAGCAAAAACTTACATATTGCTAAAGACATTCAGGACAGTCTTTCTTTACTTGCATAACTTGCTGAAATTATAAAAGAAATTCAATTCTATGAACTTTAATCAAGTCACATGTAGAGTCCACACAATATCCATCTCCACCAACTACTTTTGCTGTCTGTTTCTGCCAAATAATAAATTCTACGTCATCTACTGAAGTGTGAGAGAATTTATGTTCTCATGACCACCAAGAGAGATTCTTGATAGTGTCAGAGGTCAAATACTTATGTCAGAAAGACTTTATTCAGTAGCAATAAAAAACTGACTAGGCATCAATAAAGCCCTATGGGGCCATATAAGAAATGTGGGTTTTTGAGTTGACATATATGTAGATTAAGCATTTATGTTTCACATAGGCATTGAGATATTATAGTCAGCAGTTTTCTTTCCCAGCATGTTTCTCATGCCTTCTTCTCCAAGAAAAAACCTCCATTTGATAATTTACATATAATCCAGAAAGTATCAAAACACAGGTTTTTTTTTCTTTCTTTAAGGAGAAAAAAATTCTGAGCAAGCAAGTTAGAAATGTATGTACATCATCAAGTTGAGTGGGCTAGGAAATATCATTACATGGTTATCCAGGAACACTGTACTCATTAAAAGACTATAGTAAGTCAGCTGGAGTGGTATGTCTCAATTATATAAGATTTTTATGTTAGGTGTAGTATTTTTACTTAATTAAAACCAGCAAATATTAATTGACAGCTACTATATTGATAGTTTAAGTCAGAAAAATCTTCACATGAAATCATCTGGGAGCTTGTTAGAAATGAAAAAAAATAAATGAGACATTATCCCAGATCTACTGAATCAGAATCCACATATTAACTGGATCCCTAGTTGATTTGTATGCACTAAAGTTTGAAAATCAAGGCTTTCAACTTTATTTGCATTGGAGGAGATAGTCAAGCTTCCTACTCAACTCTCAAACCTTGCTTATCAAGTTAGTTTGTGGCAAAATTTGGAGAGTTGGTACAACTTATTTACTTTTTTTTCAGCTTGCCTTATTTCAAAAGGGAAATGAGACCTTAGGGAGTAATGAGCTTTTATTTTGTAGAAAAACAAGGGTTCACCAGCAGAGCAGAAGAAGGTAGAGACCCAAAGGTCAGAGAAAATTTGTGCTTACTTCCTAGACCAGTTCTTAGCCACACGATTCATCATTTGGATTAAGAGCATATTTCTGCACACTCTGGTAGCTCAGGCAATCCACAGTTTAAGAACTGATTGTGGGCTAAACTATCATTTGTAAATTGGTGATTTGAAACTTTGAATGTATTTTCCCATAGAAACAGTGTTACACTCAGTGGGTAGGTTTCCAGGCAGTCTGCAGAAAACTGTTTAATTTGTACTAAAAGGTAAAATACTGGGAGGCCCTGGGGAAAAGCAAACATATTAGAATGATACATACCCAGGTTCAAATTTGACTCAACTCTCCAACTCTTCAATTTGAGCAAGTTATTTAACGTATTTATCATCTGTAAAATAAATGTAATAATAATTTCCTCACAGCATATTTGTAAGAGCTGAAATGTATATTAAGTTACTTGCTGCTGAATTAAATAACCTGCATGACTGGCCACATAATAAAATTTGAAAAGGCATTTTGCTGTACAATTCTGGTGAATACAGATTAAGACACTTGTTCCATGGAGAAAGAGGGTGAGGATCTCAGGGAAGACAAAATGATGCCTTGAAAACTGAGGGAGTCTGTATGTGGAGTTAGATAGAAATTGGGGAGGATGTGCTATGTGGCATGTGTGTGAAATATGATGGGGGTACAGAGGAAAGACGAGGGAGTTCAATGGATTTGGGCTAGAGACTAAGAAAAGAAAAGTACTGCTTGCATTTGCCTTTCTTTTCCTTTCTCCCTTGTCTCCATCTACTTTGCTATTGCCAGCCTACACCAAGCATACCAAAAGATCAATAAGGAGCAAGAGCTAGAGTTGGCTGGGAAGCATCACAGTCTCCATTATGGTCCCCAGGAGCAAGGAAGAAAGTGGGGAGAGGGAAAGTAACTGTAAGGGTAGAGCAGGGAGGGGAGGCCAATGTTTGTGGCCTCTCCACTACCAGCAATGAATATCCTTATGTTGAATACTATAGTACTTTAGATGAAAAAGCCTTAAGATTGACAGAGGTAATATATGTGCTACTTTCTTAATATCAGATATCACTTTGTAGTGAAGAGTCAATCTAACATTCTACTTCAGTATGAACTATAGGTGAACGTGGACCAGGCATTGTATTTGGTTTCATCTTGATTTTTGATAGTCACATTTTATTTTCTGTTAGCATTTTTGTGGCTATTTTTTGTTGATGTTGTCATTTTAGCAAACCCAAATTGAGTCTTCACTCACAAAACCAAGTGGAAAATTGAGGCAATTATCTTAATACTGACAGTCTTGCAGTCAGGATTTTGGCCAAAATAGAATGTATTTCTCTGATTGT
Source organism: Eubalaena glacialis (assembly GCF_028564815.1). NCBI lineage: Eukaryota > Metazoa > Chordata > Mammalia > Artiodactyla > Balaenidae > Eubalaena > Eubalaena glacialis. The sequence continues at coordinate 36,224,380 of NC_083727.1, read as the reverse complement.
TACTTGATATTTTTATTTTCTCTTAGGTGTTGTCAACTCATAATTTTTTACCTCAGGTTGTTCTTCAATAAATGATGGTATTTTTGTTGTCTTCTCATAGAAACACTGAAAGTGTGATACATTATTTTGTGACACCAAAACATATTCATGATAATAATTAGAGATTGCACTCAGATAGTGTATTAACATTGATGAAGCACTTCAACATACATTTCTATTATTTGGTGTGTATTATTACTCTGTGAGGTAGGCTGGACAGGTATCATTTTCTTCTTTTTTTCGACAAGGAGAACTCAGAAAGGTTTAGTGACTCACCTAAGGCCACACTGCTGCTCAGTGGTGGGTTGAAAACCCAGATTTTCTGTTTCCGGGTCCAGTACTCTTTCCACGTTCCTTTTCAGTGTTTCCACCCTGTTTTCTGTGGACCCCTGCAGTGTGATACACAGATACCTCACTACCTGCAATCATCATGTTGTATGTTACATTCCTAGTACTTATTTACCATATAACTGGAAATTTGTATTTTTTGACCATCTTCCTCCAATCTCCCCTCCCCACCACCCTCTGCCTCTGGTAACCACAAGTCTGATCACTTTTTCTATGAGTTTGTTTGTTTTTGTTCTTTTTTAGATTTCATACATAAATGAGATCATACAATATTTGTCTTTCTCTGTCTGAGTTATTTCATTTAGCATAATGCCTTCGAAGTCTCTCCATGTTGTTGCAAATGGTACGATTTCCTCGTTGTTGTGGTTTGCTTGTTTTTTTTTAATGGATGACTAATATTCATTGTGTATATGTGTCACAACTTCTGTATCCATTGATGGACACTTAAATTGTTTCCATGTCCTGGCTATTGTAAATAATACTGCTATGAACATGAGGGTGCAGCTATCTTTTCGAGTTAGTGTTTTTCTTTCTTTTGAATATATTCCCAGAAATGAAATTGCTGGATCATATGGTAGTTCTATTTTTAATTTTTTGAGGATCCTCCATACTGTTTTCCACAGTGACCGTACCAATTTACAATCCCACCAACAGTGCACAAGGATTTCCTTTTCTCCATATCCTTGCCAGCATTTGTTATCTCTTGTCTTTTTTATGGTGATCACTCTAACAGGTGTAAGGTGGTATCTCACTGTAGTTTTAATCTGCATTTCCCTAATGACTGGTGATATTAAGCATCTTTTCAGGTACCTGTTGGCCTTTTGTATATCTTCTTTGAAGAAATGTCTGTTAAGGTCCTTTGCCCATTTTTTAATTAACATGATTTGTTTTGTTTTGTTTTGCTATTGAGTTGTATGAGTTCTTTATATATTTTGGATACTTACCCCTTATCAAATATATGGTTTGCAGATATTTTCTCTCATTCTGTAGGTTGACTTTGACCTGTTAATTTTTTCCTCTGCTGTGCAGAAGCATTTTAGTTTGATGTAGTCTCATTTGTCTAATTTTGCTTTTATTGTCTGTGCTTTTGGTGTCATATCCAAGAAATCATTGCTAAGGCCAAGACCATGTCATTGTCACAAAGCTTTTCCTTATATTTTCTTTAAGGACTTTTACAGTTTCATGTCATATGTTTAAGTCTTTAATCCATTGAGCTAATTTTTGTGTATGGTATAAGATAAAGGTTGAATTTCATTCTTCTCTATGTGGTTATCCAGTTTTGCCAACACAATTTGTTGAAGATACTGTTCTTTCCCTATTGTGTATTATTGGCACCCATGTTACAGATCAGTTAATTACATATTCATGAGTTTATTTTTGGGTTTTTTATTCTGTTCCATTGGTCTATACATCTATCTTTAGGCCAGTACCATACTGTTTTGATTACTATAGCTTTGTAGTATATTTTGAAATTGGGACTTAAGATGTCTCCAGCTTTTTTTTCCTTTCTCAAATTTGTTTTGGGTATTCAGTCATTTGTAGTTCTTGAACTTTGGGATTGTTTTTCTATTTCTGTAAAAAATGCCTTTAGATTTTGATAGAGATTGCATTGAATTTGTAGATCACTTTGTGTAGTATGGACATTTTAACCATATTTATCCTTCCAATCCATGAACATGATACATTTTCACTTATTTGTCTCTAATTTCTTTCATCAATGTTTTGTGGTTTTCAGCATACAAATCTTTCACCTTCTTAGTTACATTTATTCCTAAATATGTTATTATCTTTGATGCTATTGAAAATGGCATTGTTTTCCTAATTTCCATTTTAGATAATTCACTTTTAATGTATAGAAGTGTAACTGATTTTTGTATGTTGATTTTTTATTGAGCAACTTTACTGAATTTGTTTATTTGTTCTAAAAGATTTTTGAGGCAATATTTTGGGTTTTCTACATATAAGATCATGTCATCTGAAAACATGGCTCTTCCTTTCCTTTTCCTGATCTTAAAGGAAAAGCTTTCAGTTTCACCATTGAGTATAATGCTAACTGGGTGTTTCATAGATGGCTTTATTATGTTGATGTGATTTCCTTCTACGTATAGTTTGTTGAGAGTTTTTATGAAAGGGTGTTGAATTTTGTCAATGCTTTTTTTCATCTTTTGAGATGATCATATGATTTTTATCCTTCATTCTGTTAATGTGGTGTATCACATTTACTGATTTGCATATGTTGGACTATCCTTGCATCCCAACAATATATCTCACTTGGTCATGATGTATGAACCTTCTAATGTGTTGTTGAATTTGGTTTGCTAGTATTTTGTAGTGGATTTTTGCATCTATATTCATCAGGCATAATGGCATGTAGCTTTTTTTTTTTTCTTGTGGTGTCTTTGGCTTTAGTATCAGGGTAATGTTGGCATCATAAAATGAATTAGAAAGTGTTCCTTCCTCTTTAATTTTTTGGAAGAGTTTGAGACAGACCGACATGAATTCTTCTTTAAATATTTGGTAGAATTCATCAGCGAAACCATCTGGTCCTGCAGTTTTCTTTCTGGGGAGGTTTTGATTACTGATTAGATCTCCTTATCTGCTATTGGTCATTTAAATTTTTCTATTTCTTCTTGATTCAGTTTTAGTTGGTTGTATGTTTCTAGGAATTTATCCATTTATTCTAGCTTATTAAATTTGTTGATGTATAATTGTTCATAGTAGTTTCTTATGAACATTTTTTTTAATTTCTGTGGCATTAGTTGGAATGCCTCTTTTAATTTCTGATTTTTTTTTCTAGCTGAAGGTTTGTCAATTTTGTTGATCTTTTCAAAAAGCCAATAATTAGTTTTTTTGATTTTGTTCTATTGTTGTTCTATTCCCTATTTTATTTATTTCTGCTCTAATATTTATTATATCTTTTCTTCTAAACTTAGGCTTAGTTTGTTCTTCTTCTATTTCCTCAGGGTGTGAAATTAGGTTGTTTATTTGAGATCTTTCTTCTTTTTTTTTTTTTTTAATTAATTTTATTTATTTATTTATTTTTAGCTGTGTTGGGTCTTTGTTGCTATGCGTGGGTTTTCTTTAGCTGCGGTGAGTGGTGGCTACTCTTCATTGTGGTGCGCCGGCTTCTCACTGCAGTGGCTTCTCTTGTTGCGGATCATGGGCTCTAGGCACGTGGGCTCAGTAGTTGTGGCTCGCAGGCTCTAAAGCTCAGGCTCAGTAGTTGTCGCTCATGGGCTTAGTTGCTCTGTGGCATGTGGGATCTTCCTGGACCAGGACTCAAACCCATGTCCCCTGCATTGGCAGGCGGATTCTTAACCACTGTGCCACCAGGCAAGTCCAGAGATCTTTCTTCTTTTTTAATGTAGGAATTTTATTAGTATCAACTTCCCTCTTAGTATTGCTTTTGCTACATCCCATATGTTTTGGTGTGCATGTTTTCATTTTCATTTGTCTCAAGATATTTTCTGATTTCTCTTTCAATTTCTTCTTTGACCCGTTAGTTCAGGACTGTGCTGTTTAATTTAAACATATTTGTGAATTTTCCAGGATTTTTTCTGCTATTGATTTCAATTTCATTCTGTTTTCATTGGAAAAGATACTTGGTATGATTTGAATCTTCTTAAATTTATTAAGACGTTTTATGACCTAATATGTTATCTATCTTGGAGAATGTTTCACATGTGCTTAAGAACAATGTTTATTCTCTTGCTGTTGGGTGAAATGTTCTGCATATGTCTTTTAGTCTTGCTCTATAATGTTCAGGTTCACTGTTTTCTTTCTGATTTTCTGTCTGGATGTTCTATCCAATATTTAAAGTGGAATGTTGAAGTCTCCTACTGTTATTGTATTGCTATCTTTTTGCCCCTTCAGTTATGTCAATGTTTGTTTATATATTTAGATGTTCTGAAGTTGGGTGGGTATATAGTTTATAATTGGTATATCTTCCTGATGAACTGATACTTTTATCAATATTTAATGTCCTCTTTGTCTCTTGTGACATTTTTTTGACTTAAAGTCTATTTTGTTTGATATTAGTAGAGCCACCCCTGCTCTCTTTTGGTTACCATTTGCATGGAATATCTTTTTCCCTCTTTTCACTTTCATCCTGTGTGTATCCTTAAATATGAGGTGATCGTCTTGTAGGCAGCATGTAGTTGGATCTTGATTTTTAATCCATTTAGCCACTGTATGTCTTTTGATTGGAAAGTTTAATCCATTTACACTTAAAGTAATTATCCATTTCATTGAATGTTTTCTGCCTCCCTAGGAGTTCTTTTCTCCCATTTTTTTCCTCTCTTGCTGTCTTCCTTTTTGTTTTCTTGTCACCTAGGGTGACTAATTGAGACTCTCAACTAGTTTCTAGATTTCTCACAAAGAGAATTTGTCTATATATTGTCATTGAATTGGTATATCCATGGGGGAAAGGAGAGTCCAGGGCTTCCTATTCTGTCATCATGCTCTGTAAATTCCTCTCTGTGCTTTATATGTTGAAATTTTATCATTTGGTAAAAGTGTAAATATTATTTATTAGTGCAAAGAAAAACTGGTACAGATGGTTACTGATGATTGTTAAAGCTATTAAATGTATCTATAAAAGCAATTATTAAAAACTGATAAAAAGTTAAATAAATGTGAAAATCAGTTGATAGGACAAAGGATAAGACAGGGAGTATTAGCCATATAGTTTAAGGAAGAACATAATATCATATTTATGCCAAAAATATTAAAACTTAAATTATAATATGAGACAGAATAATAGATATTGGATTATGGTATAATTTTATTCTTATAAAAGTTGTTTGTGTAGTCCTATGTATAACATTAAAGTAATCATTAAGAAGTGGTTTTAATTTTTAATTGTTTAATTCCTTTTTTTGTCTATGAGTCAACCAAAAAAAGTTTTATTTGAGATTGCTTTGTATCATGTGCAGATGAATTAAAAGCTGAATGATAACATTTCTACCTCAAAATTTCATTAAAAAGAATAACTCAAAATCAAATACAATAATATTCATAATAAATTGTCTTCTTTCCAGGTAAAGAATAGAGTATAAGAAATATGACAAGAAGAAAAAGAAAAAAAAGAGTTACTCAAAATACTTTTTGTTCCCACTAATCAAAACTCAAGACAAAACTCAAGATACTAGAGGAATTCTTTAAGATAATTAATAGTTTTAAATCTATAGTGGATACATTTTTAAACAAAGACCTAGTTAAAATGATTGGTATAGAATGGCAACCAGGAACCTATTAAGCAGGAACTAATAATGGAACGAGATCCCTTACCTTTAAGGATATTCAGTCTACTAAAAACATAAGTAAAGAAACAATCACATAAAAATGCTAAGTACTATAATAAGGGGAGAAAGAGAATTTTATGCTTCATGGAGGAGATGCTAAGTTACCTGAGCCTACAAAATGTTTTTATAAATTATAAAATTAATTTGATTCACAGTACAAAATTTGGATAAAAAATTCTAAAGAAGAAAAGTGTTAATTATTTTCACTTCCACGATTCCTGCACTGATTCTTAAAGACCGAAAACCAATTGGGAGAGAGAGTTTTAAGGAGGGGACATAGTACATGCAGAGGTAAGCAGGAAGGAAAGAGTGTGATAATGTTAGGAAACTGTAAGTGTGTTGTGAAGACCAGAGCAATGGATACCTGTTATATAAATTGGTAGACAGGGTTAGAAAGGTAGACATGGATCAGATTTTAAAAGAAACTATAGGTGATGCCAAGAAATTTGAACCTAAACCTTTAGTTAATTAGCAGTCATTGAATGATTTTAGTTAAAGGAGGAGCAAACTATGCTTTGTGGTTTAGAATTATTCTTATTTCTAAAACATGACGTCTAGAGTCCAGGTCTTATAAATTTTAGTGCAATGCTTTGCTAAAGCATGTGTTCATGAGAAATATTTAGATAGAGAGTATAAATTTGGAATTTAAATACTATGATATTTAAAGCTATGAGACTGGATGAGATGACCAATGGAGAGAAAAGTAATGAAGCCTGAAGAATAAGTCCTGGGCACTCCAATACAGTATCATAAAGTAAAGGAGAAAAAGAAGCAGCAAAGGAGATTAAGAGTCTAGGAAATTCTGGCTATTTTCCTTCTATACGTGCATGATGGGATGTTAAATATGATTATAGATGTAATTTTATATTATAATAAGATTTAACATGAGATCTACCCATTTAACAAATTTTTAAGTGTATAATATAGTGTTGTTAACTATAGGCATGGTGCTATACAACAGATCTCTAGAACTTATCTTGTTGATGGAAGCTTTGCTTTTCAATATATGTAATGATTTTATCAGCTATTGCTCAGGGTCTTCTTGAGCAAAGTTAGTGCTCATTTGCAGCTCCTCAATAATAACGTCCACATTTTACACTAGCATCTACATACATAGTCTATTTCAAAGACTGAGGGCTGCTGCTTTCTCCTAACTCCCTAGCTGTGGCTGGGATAGTGATGTCATCCTTGCTACAGTCAAGTACAGTGGGTAGCCTCAGGACCAACCATGCTTTTGTCACAATACTTGGTGATCTCAGATTGTTCTGAATTGCCCTCATTATCATGTTTACTTTTCCTCATTTTGAACTTATGCTTCAGGCTTTCTGTTTTTAACCACAAATCCATGTTCCTTGGTTGCAAATGTTACATAAACATAAATTACATATAAATATATATATATATATACACATATATACATGTGTATAAGTATGTATATATACACAATATACATATACATGTATATATAAAACTGGAGAGTGTCTGTAAATTATGAAAAAAACTGAATTTTTGTTATTTGGTGTTATTCTGGAACTTACTGTGTTGGGAAACAAAATTGAGTGCATTATCATACCTGTAAATAAAACATGGAGAGCAGGAAGTTGTAGTAATCTGTGGGAGCCAATTTTTTTTCTCTAATGAAAAATTAAAAAAATAAATAGCATCCACTTGTTCCTTAAAGTAGTTTTCTCTTCCTTCCTTCCCTCCTCTCTTTAACTGTGTAGGAATCATAACAGAGAAACCACAATGTACATTCTTCTGGTTTAGGGATGTTAATAGTAATCCTGCAACGTAGTGAGGTGTTAGTCTAATCTGATTTTTCTCAAGGAGTAAGTGCTATTCCTATTTATTGGGCTCTTCTACTAAGAACACTGGGTTGATTTATAACTCAATGTACCAAGTACTCCAATTATATTCTACATAGGAAGTTCTCTGGTCTTTCACATGGAAACACAAAATTAAACAACATAGAAAATAGGAAACCATCGTCTTTGCCTGAATCAAATAGCTTTGGGTGCTTTTTGTTTAAATCCTGAATGTGCCATTTTAACTGCGGATCCTTCAAAAGTTACTTATTGTGTCTATTTTTCAATGAATTTATTTGTAAAATATGGAGTATATAACAAATTTCATAAAGTTGTTGTGTTGATTAATTAAAATTTTGTTGCCCAGTACATTTTTTTTTGCCTAGTACATTTAATAGGTATGGTCCATACTTAACATTTAACATTTACTTGACACAGTAACACATACTTAATTAACATTTAATAGATATTGCACAAACTTAATAAATGGTATTTCAGATTTCTTGAGTCTAAACTTTCCTTTTGACTTGAATTGCTTTTTTTCCCTTCTTTTTTTTTGTGCACTGGCTCTTTCAGTCCAAGGCTACAGTTCTATTATTTTATTCCCTTTTGATTCATGGTTTTTAGTCAGAGATGCTTGAAAATTTTATTTTTCTTTCTTGAATGCATGTATTGGGTTTTCCCCCCTAGCTTTTATAATGAAGCCTAAACATTTTAACTCACTGGAAATTGCCCCCATTATTCAGGCTATTGGTAACAGCGATAGATAAAATCACATAAAACAGGCACACGCTATGTTTGGATTTAACTGGAAAAAAAAAGTTAGCTGGTAAAGTGCTTTTTTATTTACCTTAGAATAATATCCAAAGAGAAATACTATATTGTTTCCTCATAATTTTTCTGTTTTAAATTCATTACTTTTAAATATAGGGTTTTGGGGTTTAAACTAATTCATTATAAATTTTAGTACTTTCCCAAGTGTGTGGTTAAGGACATCTGACTGTTTTAGGATTCCTCCTTCCTCATCGTTGGCTCTTTCTCATTGTTCTTTGCTGATTCCTCTTTCTGACCTCTTCATTTTGCAGTGTCCTAGTCTCAGTCCTTTTGACTTCTCTGTCTTCTTTCATTATCTTTGTAAACTCATCTAGTCCCTTGGTTTTAAACACCATCTATATGCTGACAAATCCCAGTAGTTTATCTCCAGCATGGTCTCTGTCCCAAACTCTGGATTTCATATCCAACTGCCCATTTATAATCTCCAGTGGATTTTAACAGACATTTCAAACCTAGCACTGAGCTTCTGATCTTCCCCTAAATCTGCTCCACTCAGTCTTTCCTTTCTTAGTAAGTGGTGACTCAATCCTTCCAGGTGCAGGCCAAATGCCTTGGGATTCATTCTTGCTTCCTTACTCTCAGACTTCGCATTAGCAAACACCTTTAGCTCTACATTCTGAATATAATCTAGTGATTTCTCATCGCATTCACTATGTCCATCCTGGTCCAAATCACCTCTTACCTGGATCACTGCCATAACCTCTAAGCAGGTCTCCCTGCTTTTGCTCTTGTCCTTCTACTATCTATCATCAACACAGGAGTTTTAAACAAGTGAATCTTTTAAAATTGAAGTCATATAATGTCATTCCTCTGCTCAAAATTGTGAAATGGCTCCCCCTTTCAATAAAGTCTTTCCAATGACCTGTGAAGCCCTTAGCTGTATCAATTCATCTCTTAACCATCCTCCTGTTAACTCTGCTTCAATTCCACCAGCCTTCTACCTTCAACGAGTTAGTCCTTCTCCTGCATCAGGACTTTTGCCCTAGCTGTTCCTTCAGCCTAGAATCCTCTTTCCACCAGATATCTTCTTCACTGACTCCCTTATCTTCTTTGAATTATACCTACTTAGTAAGCCCTAACTTCACCATGCTGTTGAATAGTGCTACCTGCCTTCTCCCACTTGCCACACTCCTGACTCCCATGCCTGGCTTCAGCACCATCTAACATACTGTATCATTTACGTATTTTGTAGCTAAATTACTTACTGTCAGACTCCTTTTATTAGAATGTAAGTCTTATTAGGGCAGGGATCTTTGTCTATTTTTTCCCCTCTGATATATCAAGCCCTCAAATATCAACTTGTATCTAGTAGGCACTCAATGAATATTTGTTGGCTGATTGAATGAATGTTGTAAATGTTCTTTTTTTTAAATAGAAAAATCCTGATATTCTATATGTCAAAAATACCAATGAAAAATTAGGATCCATATCTTTGCAATAAAATTCTTTTATTATGTAGTATTTACATAATCTTTTTTCTACGTTCTGAGATACTGGTTCCCATATATGTGCTCATACTATGACCTCAATTAAAATGGCCATTTGTTTCACAAACACCTGATTTTTACAAATTTGATCAATGAATTAGTCAACAAACACAGCATATCTAGAAGCAAAAACTATCTTCAAAATTGGACGTTATTAAAAAAAATTGGACATGTTCCATTGATCATTAGTGGCAGTCACCTATACCTATCTATATGTATATCCATATCTATATCTATAGCTTCTATATCTGTATCTGTGTTTGTAGTTCTATCTCTGTCTATCTCTTTACCTATCTACCTTGTCTATAGACCTCTCTATCTGAGGGTAGATCCAGTCCAGGGAATTTAGAAAACTAAAGAAACAATAATTCTCTTTCTCATTACCGAAAAATGTCGATCAGAACCAAGCTGCTCTGAGCAGAACTCGTGTCCAGAATTGTTTCTGGGGCATTCTTATCTCACTTCCTTTGAACTGATCAATACAATTTTGGTATCATATGGTTTTACTTTGCTACATTATCTTAGGACACTTTTCTGTATAAAGGATTGTTAATAGCAAGCTACAAAATTATGTAACAGCTGACTAGTTTCAGACAATAGATCAAACTTTATATAGTTTTATAAAACCTTCTCAATCTGTAAAAATTTAGTTGAAAATCATATGAGATGCCCCTTTATCTAATTTCAATTAATTTTTAAAGTAAAAATGGAAATTGTGAAGTTTTTAACAATTACTCATTAATAAAATACTTATATTACACAATGCATTGAACTTTAGTTAAGCCTTTTCTTCTTCCTAAACTACTACAATTTCTTTTATGAACCCTCAAAAATACACTCAATTTAAAAATAATTTTTAATTCAAATTACATAAGTGTATTATACTTGTTCCTCTTTTATGTAAGCACATTTTGATAAAATGACTCAAAATAAAAACATTAATAAGAACAATAAACAAATTTCATGGAATTTTTTTAAAGCATTAATGCAAATATATGTGCTCTATCATTGAAAAACCAGTATGAGAAAGTCAATGACCAAGGGACCAATTTCATGTGGAATAATATGAAATACAAATGGAATCAGGACCTGGATTTTTATTTCACTGGTTTTTGTTATTAGGGTTTCTCTTATTAAATGTTTTAAGAGAAGCAAAAAAGCCTTAGTCAGCAATCTAATATATAAACTTTAATTTAGAAGAGCAAATTTTTTGGAACATAATTAAATTTGACTACTCAACTAAAGTAACCATTTTATTGAACAGTCTAAACTTGTGGGTGCAAACATGAAGCAGGATTCTTTTCCCTCCAATTTTTACCTTTGACCATAGGAGGACAAATCTCCTTTTCCCATCTCTCAGTGATATCTTGAGTGGATCCCATAGGTTTCTGGTCATTTTACAATATAAAAAAAAATCTAGTCCAATCTAATTAATCCAGTTTAGAACTTCAAATTCATACCCTTTTCTCCCTAAATTAATACTAGACCCTGGGCCAAGGACCAGTGGTGGTACCAGTAAGGGCTGTTTTTTTACTTCATCCTTCTCTCCCTCTTTTGGGTCCATTTTTATCCAGACATAGAGAGGAATAGTTTAGGGAGAAAAGCACACTCCCCTCTTTGTTGATTGTCCTGCTCCTCCTTTGAAGCCCTCTTTGTGGCAGGCATTTAAATGATGGTCTCTTAAGTGTCTCATGAGTTGGTTCTTTGGAGGTACCTTTGGGAAATCCTTCATTTCATCATTCAGAGATGAGGAAGATTATTTTCTGGCTTGATCTCTTCTGTACAATTTCTTAGATCATCTCACTTCTGGCTACTTATCCCTAAGCTCTCACGAGGATCTCTTGGTGGAACACCAAAGTAAATTTCAGTTACCTTCCATATTGTTCATCTGATCATTGAAGCACATATTTACTGCCACCCAAAGAAAGGAGAGTGCAGGATGCTTCACTGCATTTCTTTCTATATACTGCCTTGTCTCTCTACTCTGCCATATACTCAAATTCTCTACCCTTCCTGAATTTCTCCCCAACTTCACATGGACAGATGCAGACTAGCAACTTTGTTGCAAAAGTAGATTTTCAGCTGAAAAATTAGATGATTTTTTTTTATTGTAGCTCAATTATGTATGTGTGTACCTACATAAGGAATCTCTTCAAATATCTCTAGTCTTTTGTTTATGTGAAGTGGTGGGGAGTAGAGGGTAGTAGGGATTTCTGTCATTGTTTAGTAGATCTTATACAAATGTTATCTGATGGCTTTTCTTAATCTGACCCAAATCTATAGTACTTTTTGGTGGTTACAAAATTTGGGAATGAATTTATTTTTTATAATATCCCATTCCTGAGCACATACCTTTCAGTTACCAAAAGAGTGTGGCCAAATTGTCGTCATATTTGTCTCTTGCCTCAAGAAGAGAAATGTCCAAAAGTTTATTTAACTTTGAACTTTTTCACCTGATTGATGAGGTAAGAATTTCATTCAATTATTCAATTAATTTTTACTTTTTTATTAGGAGCAGGATGGATTCTGAAGGATTTTTTGGTTTGTTTATTGTTTTCTTTGCCCTAATGCACAGGCAACACCTCTCTTTCAAGATTGGCTGCTTTTCCTATTTAACACCTCTTACTCTGTCTAAACAACTTGTTTCCACAGTACTCTCAAAACAAACTTGGAACATTCCTTGTTTTTCCTCCTCAGATGACAGCCTGTGATGGATGGAAGATGTTACTTATGATCAATACTTTGGAAAATAAAGAGAGTTTGAAGGGAGATCTAGCAAATTAACAGAGAAGAAAACATTTCTATTGCTTCTAAAATCATTTCAAATCTTTTGAAAAAGTTAGTACTTAAAAACTGTCTCAAAAAAGAAAAAAATTTGCGAAGATTTTTGATTTTTTCTTCTTAAAATGATATGCCCTTTATTTAAATATGTCATTTATATCATATTTGGTACAAACTTTTAGTTAAGCATCTGATTAAGAAAGTAGAAATGATTCCCTAATTACTCATACATTTTATATAAGAGTTAGTGAAAAATCTTATATTTTGTACAAGGCTGGGAAGCCGGGAAGCCTTCAGAGATTGAAATTGCAATATCTGTTTGGATTCAAAGTTTGAGGAGTAAATAATTTAGACATGATGATTCAAAATGTATTGAGCTCAAAGTATTAGTTTCTATTACACTTTAGAATGATAAGTGCAACTACTTACCTGAAGATTATTTTAAAAAAACATGGGAAATTTGAATAGGGGCATTTTGGGCAAAAAAAAAAATATGAGTCTATTTTTGGGGAGCAAGATAGAGTTGAACTCCAGTTTCTGTTACTAAACATGAATTTATTCTTTGTAAGACATACGTAGGGATTTCTTGTTAACAAATTTGACATAATTATTTTATGAATAAAGAAACAGCTTACATTTTAGTAGAGTACTTTATAAAATGGATTTTGAAATCTGTCATGGTCTAAAGATGCAAAGTAAAAACCATAAGAAAAATCAGGCAAGTACTGGTTGCTTTCTATATGCTATCCCATTTAACCCATTAATCATCTATCTGACTCCAAAGAGAAAATTTAGGCAACTTCTCCAAAATCATAAAGCTATTAAATGGCAAAACCAGGATTAAAACCAGAATCTGTGTGTCTTTCAAGACAGTGCTCTTCCCAATAGGCCACATGGCCTCCCAGGAGGTAAGAGGATATTGGTTACAGAGTGGGACAGAAGGGAATTCTGAAAGAGAACCTGCTCTGGGTGACATGCAGACAGTGCCTCAGAACCTCACAGAACAGATCCTTAGGAGGCAGAGGCCAACGAATGATCACTGGAAAAACAGTTCATGATTGATGTGTTTGATGCCTGTTGTCAAGTTATTTCCTTATAATTCTTTAATGGAGTCTAAAAAATGATTGGAAATGAGCCATTTTAAGAGAATCTAGAATAAAATATTCAGGAAAATAAACCAGAAACAGCAGCAAAAGTTCAACATAGTGTTGGCCTCACTTGTACTACAGAGTCAATTGAGTGATATATTATTTCCTGTAAATTCTGTAAATCTTCATCTAATATACATAAAGAGTTTCTGATCTCAGATTTTATAGATTTGAAGAAGGAAAAAATAATTGTGTGTGTGTCTAAACTTCATTTATATGTAAATGTTGATGTCATAAAAGAGTATTTCTTTTAAAGTATTTTACTGTGTTGAGCATCTTTCTCCATTCTCCTTACTATTCATGTGACCTAAGAGGGTGATGCATCTCCTTTAGTAATTTATCACTGCTCAAATAGAATATATTAAAAATGATGCATACTATGACTTGCATCTCTTCCTAAATAGACATTGCTCTCTCAGGGGTAATCTTGCCATTGGAAAATTTATGAGTTGATATTTTAAAATTTCATGCTAGTTTGTAAGATGTCTTCCCATACACCCATTTGACAAAATAAAAATTACATATATTGGCTCTGATGGCTGTGTTGAAACTGTGTACCTCAGATTGGGACTCAAACCCACACGGTCAGGACTTGAACCCAGCCAAAACTCAGATTGGGACTTGAACCCACGGTCTTTTAATTAGAATCACTCACCTGGTGTCTGGACTTGCTGAGGCTCAGGTTCTTTGTGTCTCAGCACAGAATGAATTCAGCCAGAGGCAAAGTGATAGGCAAGAAGTAGATTTATTAATATAGGACACTTGTGAGAGATGCAAGCAGGCAGGTGAGGAGGCTCTGCCCCAAGGATTAAGTGGGCTACAATTTCATAATCAAAGGAAAGTGGGGAAGGGGGAAAAGACCGCTTTGTTCGATTGGACGTCAGGCTTACATCACTAGCTCCTTCTTATCGGGCGGATGAGTGTCTGACCCTATGAGGTCAAACTAGGACTGTCATAGCACTTATTAAAATCAGTAGAAGAGTGGTAACATTTTTCTTTCACCTAATGACCTGGGGCATATCTCATGCTTTTATTTATGGCTTTATAGTTAAGCAAGACTGCTTCATTCCACGACGTTGCGATAGCTTTCTTGAGCGATCATTATCTTACAGTGGTCTCCCAAAGTTTCCTAGGTTTCCCTCTCTATCTATAATCCCCCACTGAGACTTCTACAACTACCTGTATCCTATTCTATCCCTATCAGTGTTAGTATAGTCGTATAGTATTAGGGGGAACAGCTCAAACATCTATATTTAAAAGTAGGAAGGGTGGGAAAATGAACCCTATTGTAATAGTAAATTGAATTATAACTCAATGAGGATAAATTACACTTTAAGGAAATACAAGTAATAAATGTAGAAGGATTCAGTGCAAGAGATGAAAAGTGGAGACTTTACAATCTCTAAATCTTTTTAGTCTTAAAATATTTCCATTGTTTCACAAACGAGTCTCCTGTAATTTTGGAAAATAAGTTACTGTTTGTTATATTTCAAATTCAAATTTATGCAACTAAATTCATTCTCCCACAAATCTGCTGTTTTTTCAATTTTCATCTAATCACCTATCATTTAGAGTCCCAGGGATTTTTTCTTTTCCAAATACAGTCTTTATTTTTCTTCCCTGCCTCTGTCATTATGTGTATGTCAACATGCTTCCAAAACAACCACTTCATTCAGTCAATTCAGTGAAAAAAGAAATCAGTCAAGTCAGTTGCTAGGTTCCCTGTAGACAAAACATCCAGCTGATTGACTAGATATTTCTCTTATCAACTATTTGTTTTGGCATTATTTAGACATAGCCTTTGTCTCCTTTATTTCTCCTTTTATTGAATCTGCTCTAATTGCTTTTGTATTATCGTTTTTGGCATTCTTCTAGCTTCTTCCTTCCAATTTTCATTGTTTAAACAGTTCTATTTATAAATGCATTCTTCAATTGATCTGTATGATCTGTGTTCTAAATGGTTTAGCACAAAGTATATAGGCTATTTATCTTGATATTCAAAGTCTGTGCTCAAATAACTTGAGGCAAATTTTGAATTGGAATAAGATTTAAGGCCACGTGTACTAACTTGCTTATTTTTCAATATCTGAGCCAGCTTTCTAGTATTTTTAGAAAATACATGTGTGACAGCAGAGAGAAAATAAAGTCAATTATCAAATATTCAGGTATGGATACTTTGCTTCTTTATGATCTCACCTTTATCCTCCTACTCTTAGATTCCATGGTCATCATACACATCTGACAAAACCTGGAGCTGATGAAACACATTTTCTGTTTACTTTCTAAGTACACTTGAACAGCAAAACTTGGCTAAAGAAAGCACAGAAGTGCTCAAACTGGACTTAATCTAAATCTTGAAGGGATGCTACAACACTTACAGAATACCACTATACTCTCCTCGTAAGTTCACCTTCCAGGTTTTTTTCTCTTTAAATCTTTAATAAGCTCTTCCCTTTTAACATTCATATGATGACTTCTCAGAACATTCACAGAGAAAACAAATGTAAGCTGATGAAAATAATATCTCATGTTTCCACCACCAGTTCTGAAAATGTGCCTTCACCTGCACTTACTTACTCAGCTCTCTATCCTGTTATGAAAGAGAAAGTGTCTCTGCTCCCCAGGCCATCTCCCCCCCTTAGACCCTGGACCTCATCCCCTTTCTCCTCAAGGGCTTTGCTCCTGCAATTATATCACCCACCTCCCTTTCACCTACATCACCAGTTTCTCTCCTGATACAGAATTAGCTCACACACATCTTGATATCACTCATCTTTAAAAAACAGAAACAAAAACCAAGCTCATCTCTGGACCCCACATTCTCCCCCAGCTACTGCTCTGGGAGTCTCTTCTTAACAGTAAAACTCCTCAAAAAGTGAATTTATTCTTGCCCTCTCCGCTGTCTTCCTTTCCATTCTCTCTTCAACCCATTCCAATAAAATCTTTATTTTTTCCTGCTTGTTTGTTGGTTTGTTTTTCCAAAGATGTATTGAAGGAGAAACAAGTTGGTTGAATACTTGATGGGAAAAAAAAGAAGTTTCAATGGTATTCAAAGTATTTTTTAAGAGATAGTGTAGCACCAGATTTCTTTGTAAACTAGATTATGTTGTAAATGTTTTTTCTAAATTCTTTGAGAGTGTTGGTTCTTAAGAACTAGGGCTTATTTTTCTTCCAAATCTATCTTGTGCTACTGAAAAATGGCATAAGGGCATTAGAAAGCTATTTCTGTAAGATATGGATTTCTTTTTTTATTCTTGCTGGAAATATATTGCTGCCTTGAGTATGTGCGATTTTCATCAATATCACCATGATGCTGTGAAGTTTCGTTGAAAACCTATCTCTAGTTTTAACCTTTTTAATCAGAATTGTCCATTTTGAGTGGCTGTCAACCAGAAGAAGTGAATCCAGAATGGTTTCTTTCAGGTTCAGAGAAGAAAAGTTTGGGAGAGGTAGAGAAACCCTGTTCTCCTTGCCTTCCAGCAGTTTCCCGTTCGGTGATGATCTGAAAATCAAAGTTGTGTTAACATCTTGCAGGTCCTGATATTCTCAGAGGTGGCAAGGAATATTTTCTTTCCTGTTCTGAAGAACAGGAAAATCTCATTCTGTGGGAGGCCAAGAGTGTCTCGGTAATTAACACCTTCCACAGCAAAGTTCTCTTCCATTTCATACATGTGGAGCTCCAGAGGCCTTAGTTCTTTTAAATCATGCACTTTTTTTTAAAAATTGAAGTATAGTTGATTTACAATGTTGTGTTAATTTCTGCTATATAGCAAAATGATTCAGTTATACGTATATATACATTTTTAAAATATTCTTTTCTGTTATGGTTTATCATAGGATATTAAATGTAGTTAGTTCCCTGTGCTATACAGTAGGACCTTGTTGTTTATCCATTCTCTATATAATAGTTTACATCTGCTAATCCCAACCTCCCACTCCATCCCTCCCCTAGCCTCCTCTCCCTTGGCATCCACAAGTCTGTCTCTATGTCCGTGAGTCTGTTTCTGTTTCGTAGATAGGTTCATTTGTGTCATATTTAGATTCCACATATAAGTGATATCATATGGTATTTGTCTTTCTCTTTCTGAGTTATTTCACTTAGTATAATCTCTAGTTGCATCCATGTTGCTGCAAATGACATTATTTCATTCTTTTTCATGGCTGAGTAGTATTCCGTTGTATATATGTACCACATCTTCTTTATACATTTATCTGTCTGTGGACATTTAGATTGCTTCCATGTCTTGGATATTGTAAATAGTGCTGCTGTGAACATAGGGGTGCATGTATCTTTTTGAATTATAGTTTTGTGTGGATATATGCCCAGGAATGGGATTGCTGGATCATATGGGTAATTCTACTTTTAGTTTTCTGAGGAAACTCCATACTGTTTTCCATAGTGGCCGCACCAACTTACATTCCCACCAAAAGTGTAGCAGGGTTCCCTTTTCTCCACACCATCTCCAGCATTTGTTATTTGTAGACTTTTTAATGATGGCCATTCTGACTAGTGTGAAGTGTTACCTCATTGTAGTTTTGATTTGCATTTCTCTAATAATTAGTGATGTTGAGCATCTTTTCATGTGCCTATTGGCCATCTGTATTTATTCTTTGGAGAAATGTCTATTTAGATTTTCTGCCCATTTTTCAATTGGGTTGTTTGTATTTTTGTTGTTGAGTTGTATGAACTGTTTGTATATTTTGGAAATTAAGCTCTTGTCGGTCACATCATTTGCAAATATTTTCTCCCATTCTGTAGGTTGTCTTTTCATTTTTTTTTTATGGTTTCCTTTGCTGTTCAAAAGCTTGTAAGTTTGATTAGGTCCCATTTGTTTATTTTTGTTTTTATTTCTATTACCTTGGGAGACTGACCTAAGAAAACATCGGTAATATTTATGTCAGAGAATGTTTTGCTTATGATCTCTTCTAGGAGTTTTATGCTGTTATGTCTTATGTTTAAGTCTTTAAGCCATTTTGAGTTTATTTTTGTGTATGGTGTGAGGGTGTGTTCTAACTTCTTTGATTTACATGAGGCTGTCCAACTTTCCCAACACCACTTGCTGAAGAGACTTTTTTCCATTTTATATGCTTGCCTCCTTTGTCAAAAGTTAATTGACTATAGGCGGGTGGATTTATTTCTGGGCTCTGTATTCTGTTCCATTGTTCCAGATGTCTGTTTTTGTGCCAGTACCATGCTGTTTTGATTACTGTAACTTTGTAGTATTGTCTGAAGTCTGGGAGGGTTATGCCTCCTGCTTTGTTCTTTTTCTTTAGAATTGCTTTGGCAATTCTGGGTCTTTTATGGTTCCATATAAATGTTAGGGTTATTTGTTCTATTGTTAAATGTCATGGGTAATTTGATAGGGATCACATTAAATCTGTAGATTGCTTTGGGTAGTATAAGCCATGCACTTGCCAGGTAAGAGACTGAACCTGGCTTTGGTACCCTTTTGGCCCCTGCTGCACCTGCCACAGGGCATAATTGCTTTAGTTCAATCAGCAGCCTCACAGAGATAGCAAACTTGGACTTGTACCATTCTTCAACCTCCCAAAGGTTCTTGGCAGCCACACTTTCATTCTCCTGCCACATATCACACAGAGCAGCTGTGAGTTCTAGCTTGGAAACATGCACCCCAGTTTGCCCATGCTACCCTAAATCTGGGCCTGCAGCTCACAGCTTTCATCATTGCACAGTTTTCTTAAAAAGTCAATCTCTTCCTGCAAGGAATCCACTTTATGTTCGAGGTCAAGGAGTGCCAAAGAAGTATTGTCAACCTCCTGTCTGAAAGTTTACAGAGTGCTCTGAGTTTCTTCCCTCTGAGGTCCTCTCTGAAGCATCTCCTCTTGCAGCTTCTTCCAGAGCTGCATGACCTCCTTGGCCAGGCTGCCGTGCTGTGCCTACCTGTCGTTGGTAAACAGGTTCACCTCTGGCTCAGCTCCTGCATCTCCTTTCTATAGAGGTCCCTAGGCATGACGTCCCTAGCCCTTGAGCTGGGCCTGCATTCTGTTGTGCCGTGAAGTGCACCTTGGCGACGTAGGTTAGGAGATGCAGTCATTCAGCTCCTGCGGCTCCACCTTCTCCTTGGTGTCAGTGTTCTTGAACTCATTGTTGAGGTAAAGGCCGAGGAGGGTGTGGTGTACACGCTGCTCCAGGGGCAAGACGTGGGGCTGCAGCTGGCCCTGGGGCACAGTGTGCTGGGCAGGTAGAATGCGGTCATTGCACTCTGGCTGGAGCCAAATCAGCTCAGGGTGCTGGGGTCGCCTAGCTCCTGAAATCGGAAGACCAGGGCCTCGATATGATGGAGTTGGCTGAGGAGGGTGGCAGTGCCGACTGGCTCTGGGAAGAGAGGCATGGACAGCGGGATCCCTAGTACATCTCTGGTGCAGGGACCCCGAAGTGAAAGTGTCAGAGCTCCAATAAAGCTTTTATTCTCTCTGCTGCGCTGAAATAGCTCTCATCAAGGTAACTATTTATATTTTGCCAGAGCCAGCAATTTTTTTTATCCTCAACTTCCTTCACTTCCCAGAAGCAATTGTAAAGGCTGACCCTGCCTCTTTGATAAAACGCATACCTCTCCAGGCTTCTGACATTCTTGGTTTCCCTCCCTCACTACCACTGCTCAGAAATCTTTACTAGTTCCTCCTCTGTCTATCCCGGCTCCGGATATTGGAGAACGGGTAAGCTTCATCCTGTACCTTCTCTGCCTATGTAATCTCATTCTTTCCTGTGCCTTCAAATAATTTCCATATATTGATTCAAAATTTTTTATCTAGAGTCTAGGTCTCTTCTTTGAGCCTTAGAATCATCCATTAAATTGCCTCTCTTCAATCTTTCCTGGGTTTCCAGTTTGCTGACTCACCCTGCAGGTCATGGGATTTACCCACATCCATAATTGTATCGCTCAATTCCTTATAATAAATCTCTCCCTTACATATTTCCTATTGCTTCTGTTTCTCTGAAGAACCCTGACTAATACATACCCCAAGAAATTTCTGTGAATTCATATAGAAATTGCATCATATTCCATAGAGTGTTTGTTTGTGTGTGTGTGTGTGTGTTTTAAGAGAAAGCAGTATTTTAAAATAATTACCAACAGGACAGTTTTTTTTTTACTATACTTCTTGGCTAATGAATAGGATTCTTTCTTCATTGTATCTGTCAACTTCAGACATTTGGGTTGAATTGGAGAGAACTGACACTCACTTCAGGTTCAACATTGAACAACTTCTACTTGCTTTTTGGTCTAGGTGTCATAATCTGTTGAGAACACAGTGTTTCATATAAATATACACATTCAGATGGCAACTTACTTTTTCTCTTCTCAATACCGTGCAGAGACAGTCAGTGAAACAATGCACTGAGACTAGTACTGCAAATGTGCTGTAGAACATTTTTCACCTATTTAGATAGAAGTATTGATAACCTTGTCTTCTTCCTGAGAGGTTCAGCAGTTGCATGGTACTGTAGATTGACAGGGACTCAAGGAAAGGACAATTTGCTGGTGGTTAGTGATAGTCTTTATTTTACCCATAATGCTGTCACTTCCATCTCATATAAATTAAAATAAATTTCAAACCACTCATTCTCATAATCAACTCTCTTCATCCAATGTTCAAATTCAATTTCACTTAACATATTTGTAATGGAAGGAGAAAAGCAAAACATTTAAAATTTTACCATGTATTTTTAAATTATCTTTGTCTTGTCTCAATATAATATCTACTAAAGAAACCAACTATTTAAGTATTTTTTAAAATTATTGTGGTGAAAAAGGAATTCAAACTTCTTTAATCAAAGAACAATTAAATGTCCAAATTATTGGTTCCCCATGATTTTCTCTAACTCTAAGGTAAAAGAACTAAGTAATGGAATAGTATATAAGTATATTAAAATGTTTGACACAACCAATAAGTATACATTTTTGAGCATGAAGTTTTCTTTCAGACCAAAAGCTGATTCCATCCTCTGGGTCATCAATCTTCATCGTGTTGTGGAAATTTTACTTTCCTATTTTGAAACTGGTTTTTATGGAAGCCTCAAGCAATTGGAAAACAAGTACTGATTTGAGTATTCTTTTTATAGAATTGCCTTTAACAAAGACTCTTCTCTTTAGTTGTAAAAAATAATTTAAAATGCCTGTGACTGGATTTTTAAATGTGGTCGTCAGAGTGATGATTTCTTAAAGGCGTTGCTCAGCTTTATTCAGTTAAGATTAGTTAATATTGTAAATAAGCATCTATATATTATGCCCCTTATATTGGCTGCTTACCAAAGACTCCCTGATTGGGTTAGGGGGTTGCTGTCATCTTCACTAGCATGTTCCTTGTTAGGAGTCTCAATAATAACTCTCTATTGCAAAAATCAAGGATTTTAAGGTTTTTAAAAAATCTTTTCTATATTTTGTACTTATTTCAAGCTTATACATCAAACTTTGTTTTTAGCCAACATACACATGTTCTATTCTAAATATGGTCTTAAAATTATTACCCCACAAAAAAGTATTACAATGACAGCAAAAATATGTTTATTTATTATTTATTTATTATTATTATTATTTTTTACTTTTGTATTATTGGGAAACTTGTTTTTGTTGCAAGTGGAAGTATGTTCAGTGGTATCAAAGTTATAATTGGACCAGGAAATTAAGTTGATTTGTAGGAGCCAGTTGTTTTTTAGATATTTAAAATAATAAGTTTAGACCCTGTTTCATCGGGTGAAACAGTCGTCTAAAGATATGGTAGTATGGACCTGTGGTGACTCATGGATAAAGCAGATGGTTTAGCGATAACCATGTGGGCAAAAGACTTTAGCGTTATCTTCCTTACTATTCTCTTTTCGTATTGACGTGACTATAGCTGTAATAAAAACAAGCTTCACCATAACAAAAAATATCAAGTAAGTGTTCTTTCATAGTATACTATACATTTTTCTTTTTTTAAATGAATATTCTCTAGAAAATAATTGTTATTTAAAGCAAGACCAACCTGAACATAACACTGTAAGTAAAAACAAAAATGGAAATGTATATTAGTATCAAAAGTTCTCCCAGGATGGTTTGGTTGAATATCACTTTGTTATTTTAACTTTACAAATACCACCAATGGTTTTAACTATGAATCTTAATTAAAGGCACTTTGTAAAATCCTATCAGTGTAAAGCAAAATAGCTACCAGAGCAAAATGCTTTAGATGTGCCATTTCAAATCCAGCTTTCATTTTGCTGCTTATGATTACCTAAATTACATTAACATACAAATGCTGAGCCCATTTAAGTAATCTAGTTTTGGTAAATGAAAAATGGCCACTGTGACATAATCTTCTAGGCAAAACCACTATTTCTGTTGGATTTATTATTTGGTCCTATGTGATGTGTTTATGAGTGACATGATAGTAATTCGAAAGGTCAAAATAGAATATTAACATTTCTGTATGAAATTCCCAGAGAGTTACTCTTCCAACAAAACAAGTGGAATGCCACCCTCCCCACTTCTACATCCTGGTGGAGAACAGAGAAGGAGTGCTAATGTCCCTGGTTATACAGAGAAAAACTGGTATTTTTCAGAGCCTAAAGGAGAAAGCTAGATGGCTTGAAAATCAAGTGATAAAGCTGTACTTAAGGTGAACTTTGAACAAGTTCATAAAGCAGTAATGAAACTGAAGGCTTAATATAAAGCAGGAACTGTCCTGCTACAATTTCATGCAGTACATCGATGAGTATTAGCCAAATCTTAGAAAAAAGAAATACAACCTGGACGAGAAGAGAGATTATTCACTTAGCCACATTGTGTAAAAATTTTTCTCCAGATTTGTAGTGAAGAAGGAACTTTATGTCAGAACTCTACTGTATAGCTTTCAGGCATTGTTTGGTATATTTATTCTGAAATAATACAGTAAAATGTTTATTTTCTTGATCTTGTAATTTGGATTTGTCATTCTCAATGATTGATTTGATTTTATTCATAAGGTCTTAAGGTAAGAGTCACCATCATTTCTAGAATTCTGGACTAAGTACATTCTACCTGTTCATTTCAGTCAGGTTTTTAGTATACAAAGTGGACAAACCCAGATGAGAATTGGTCTTTAAGCAATATTTATTTTCCTCATTTGTGCACGTGCACACACACACAGAGACACTGGCTTATAGCAGAGTAGGTTACCATTAAATTCAGCCTGGGTCATCTTACTTCATAATAGAGATCCAATCAATATCATCAACTTTATCATTATTTTAGATTTTGGGACCATATCTAATGCTAAAGCCTTAAACTGGGAGCAGAAAGCAGCAAGAGTACTATTAATCACATGAAATTTCAGTTTAGATTGTCCAAAATTTCTGGACAATTTTTTTCTTTTAATAAGCCCTTTGGGTAACATACATATTAAGTGAAGTTCTTAAAACAGTCCAGCCTCTGGGATGAAAGTGGCCCATGCACAGGGACTTTCGGGAACCCCATTCATGGCAGCACTACTCTGCACGCTCTCTTCCGGGCTGCTCCAAGCTAGCAGCTACCTCTTTGAAAGTGGTATATCTGTGAGCAACACGGAGAATTCTTTCTAGTGGAGGAGAGGTCAGATGCAGTGCAGTACACACCATTAAAAATAAATAAACACAATTCCACCCCGAGATAAATTCTGCTACCATGTACTAAACGTTAGAAAAATATCTTTCTTATAAACTTGGTGTCACGGTTGTTTTAAAGAAAGCAGCTTTCCTGCTGTACACAGTTTAGCTTTCAAGAAGGTGAAACTTCTACTTTCCTTCTCAAACAAATAAACAGTGAGGTGTTATGTGAGAGTTTGTGGCTAAGAATGTCTGTCAGTTCACAGTAAAATTTGCTTTAATAAAACAAGTCGTTTAATTTCAAAATGCTTTTGCTTGCTGCCTTCTAAGGGTCCTTGTGATCTACATTTGAGAAAGAAAAGGACAAAACAATTTCAAATTCCATTTCCCCTATATGGTAGCTTTGCAGGAGGGTACAAACCAATCTCTGGGGTGTTTGGTAATGGGATTTTTATTTTGTAGTATAAGGTTTTCTAAAGAAAGGATCAAAGGCTGTTTAAACAAAAGATCATTCTGGTTTTCCTCTTGAATGCAGAATATTTGTCTTTTGATTTCAGAAGTCAGCACCAAAATGGCTCCTATCCAGTAAAGAGAAGAGCAGTGAAACCACATTTAAAACATTTCCAAAGTTGTATTAACTTTAAGTGTTACGCAGCTTATGATATTTGCAATATTAATGATTCTATAAATATTTTTGATCTCCATGCTGTTATGAAGTTATGTTGAGATTATTTTTCATGTTTAAATTGAATCTTTGCTTAGGTGTGTAAATTAGAAAGTGAACGAGGGGTGCTTCAAGTTTTAAATTACACTTACAGGTGCTTATATTTTTTGAACTAGCTATAATTAATGATGAGTTAGAAACAAGGAATATTGGTGTTTATTTTTACGGTCTTACCTTAGAGAAGTTTAGGCTAGCAAAGCTTTTGTAATTCTAAGATGTCCTAGCATATAAATGAACCAAATTTATGTACCATGTTTGACAGTCATAATCTTCCCATGAGGCTCCCCAGGTTACTTGTTTAGCAATAACCCTTTTAGCCTAATCCACTCCCTACCCACTGCCACTTCTTCTACCCGCTGCTTGTCCTCACTCCCACAACCATCACCCAAACACACACCAAAGGACTCCTAGAAACTGCTGCTGCAAAGTGTAGCTTGCTAGCATTGCTGGCTAGCACTGGTACTGGTCTTGGTAATCAAGTTCAATTTCTTGAGAAAGAACATAATGTAATATGTAGAATGAACATTAAATCTGAGAATACTAAAATTCTGCTAAAACGTTCATTTCTTACTAGTTGTACACTAAGCATATATATATATATATATATATATATATATATATAATTCATTGGCATTGGCAAGAAAACCAAACTGAATGGGGATATGAGAGGAGTGGAGGATGGTGCTTGCCATCCTAGAATCTGGAAGGTCGGTGCAGGAGTCCTCCCTTATCTGCAGTTTTGCTTTCCAAGGTTTCAGTTACCCACATTCAACTGTGGTCTGAAAATATTAAATGGAAAATCTCAGAAATAAACCATTCATAAGTTTTAAATTGATCACAGTTCTGAGTAGTGTGGTGAAATCTAACCCATCCTGCTCTGTCCCATCTGGGACATGAATCATTCCTTTGTCCGGCATATCCTGCCTCTTAGTCACTACTTAGTAGCCACCTCAGTTATCAGATAGACTGTTGCAGTATCTCAGTGCTTTTTTTCAAGTCACCCTTATATTACTTAATAATGACACCAAAGCACGAGAGTAGTGATGCTGGCAATTTGGATAGGCCGAAGAGAAGCCGTGAAGTTCTTTCTTTAAGTGAAAAGGTGAAACTTCTCAATTCAATATGGAAAGAAAAAAAAATGTATGCTGAGGTTGCTAAGATCTATAGTAAGAATGAGTCTTCCATCCATGAAATTTGTGAGGAAGGAAAAAGAAATTTGTGCTAGTTTTCCTGTCACACCTCAAACTGGGAAAGTTAAGGCTACACTGTGTGAAAAGGGCTTAGTGAAGATGGAAAAGGCATTAAATTTGTACAATAAGATATTCTGAGAGAGAAAAAGAAAGAGAGAGCACGTTCACATAACTTTTATTATAGTATGTTGTTATAATCATTCTATTTTATTATTAGTTATTGCTGTTAATCTCTTACTGTGCCTAAAGTTTAATTTATAAATTACACTTTATCATAGGTGTGTACGTGTAAGAAAAAACATAGCATGCATAGGGTTTGGTACTATCCACAGTTTCAGGTGTCCACTGGGGGTCTTGGAACATATCCCCCGAGGATAAGGGGGGACGGTTGTATTCTTGATTACAGGGCTATTCTCTGCTTCATGACCAATGTCCACTCCCAGGGGCTAAGCCCTGTATTAACCATCTAACTTATTGACATACTTTCTGATTACAATGGTTCTTCTACCAAAGCCACCACCCCAGTTCTAGAAGTCTCTGATATTTTTCCTTCTTCCTCTGCAAAGATTTCTCTGTGTGCCTTCATTTTAGGGAAGGGGATGGTGACAGGTTAGGAAGAGTGACTTGGGTTCTTTGAGGACTGTCGGCATCAATTTGTATTCCTCATTATGGAGTTCTCCCTACTGCCCCACCCTCGTTCCCTACTGGGCTCCATTCCCAGTGCTACGCCATTCCCACTTCACTTGAGTTTGCATGTTGTGCATTAAGCTTAGTACACCTTTAGTGTCTTTTTGTTGACACTTTTATAGTCATTACACAAGTGAGGTTCCTCAGGTTACTTGTTTAGCAAATACCCATTTTTGCCTAATGCCTTTTATGGCATTATACAAATTTAGGTTGTTTTGAAAGTGACTACCATGATTCATATATTCTGCAGCAGTGAGGATGATTTTCCACTGAACGCCCTAAATTGCGGCATTGTATTATGTTAACCTTTATTTGTTTAGCTATTCCTACCCTAATGCAAGTAACAGAATTAAGAAAATAATATGGCATAATCTGGGGCAATGTACAAACAAATATTAGTGAAATGTATTTGTGATAGGTCAAACATTACCTTTCACATATCATAATAACAACACTGCCACAATACAGTTACTTGAACTGGTTTGGTTTCTTTTAAGGTCAGGTTTAAAAATTCTTTTGTTGAGTACCTATTGTATGATCTCATTTCCATTAAATTCAAGAATCAGCATGTCTAATATATGGTAATGGAAATCAGAAGAGTTGTGTTTATGAGGAATGGAGATTAAGTACAAGGGGCCAGGAGGAAACTTTCTGAGGTGATAGCAATGTTCCGTGTCTTGATTGGTTACACAGATGTATACATTTGTTCAAACTTAATGAATTGTACACCTAACATATATGCATTTCACTCTGGTAATTTTAGCCTATTAAAATGTGAAAAATTGCTTTGTATAACTATAATATTAATTTGTAAAAGTATCAGCTGAGTATCTTCACCATGCTAGGTCTTTTTAATTGCTTTAGCCATTTTCAAAGCTTTGGAACATTTTCTTGAATTTCTGCTCTTTATGTGGATTTGAAACAATTTTATTGGATGTGATATTTTCTCACTAATTCTTAATTTTATTTAAAATAGCAAATTAATGTAATTGTATATATTACTTGATAGATATTCCAAGTATAATTCTTTGCTTTTCAAATAGTACATTTTTCTACCTCTTACTTTTTGGACAAGCAGATTCATTTTTTACTGTTTTGGCAGTGCTTTAAATTCACTCCTATTCCTTCAACCTTCCTCCTACACATAGAAAATGTGTTCTGTGAATTAGACAACCTAATACTCAGTCCCAACAACTCACATTGCAATCCCAGGCAAACACTAGACCTTCTGGGTAAGTGACTTGACATTTTTTCTAGGCTATGGTACGTTTAACTAAGACCTTCCTACAATTCTTTTGGAGAGACATCTGGGAAAATTACATTTGGAGTCTATTCTTAGAAAACATAATTATATAAGAGGAACATAGAAGACACTAAGTATAGATAATACTGTTTTAAAAACCATTTCACAGCAAAGACAGAGCGGTGGCTATTTTATGATTTTGTGATGGCGATAATGATGATGATAGTGTCGGTGGTAATAATGCTAACTCTGGGCCATTTACTCTGCTGAATTCTTTTAAATATTGTTATTGCATTAATCTTCCTGACAGCTAAGGAAGATAGGTATTATTATTATTATTATTTCAAAGTATAGGAAACTGAATATTAGAGAGGTTAATCAATGTGGCATGTTCTTGCATAGCTCTTCTAGTGAACGCCCTCTAAGGGATCCTCCTGAAAAATGCATCCACATTCATAGAAAGTAAAATGCAGACATCTGAGAAGTCCTACCCACCCTATCCTGCTGACTACCTCTTACAGCCTTTCTATCTGATCAGATGAAAGCAAATAGCAAAGCAACTGCCAAGAAGAAGCTAGGGGTCAATTTTTGCAAAGAAAAGAGGGAGAGGCACTGAGACGCCAGAAAGAGACAAGAAAGTTACTTTTGAAAAAAATGGAAGTTTCCACATAGAATTTTCTTAGCAGAACCTGGATGTTTAGCAATGTTGTGGGAGAATGTAGTGGGAGAAACAATGAAGAACCTAACAGAGTCTTACTTACAGGAACTTATAATCAAGTTGAAGAGGGAAAAGTAATATTAAAACAATAACTAATATCATAATAGAACTTAATTCTGGATTAGTATTATAAAAATCATAGTTTTTCAGGAATGCAGAGGAGAGAAAATCTTTTTTGGATGGGCAGTCTGCAGAAGGCTGGATTTTAAAGGACGAGGTAAGACAGATATGAGGACAAGATTACGGTTATAAAGTTGATTGAGAACGGGGAAGAGAACATGAAGGGAAGTGGAAAGGAAGATATGAGATTAAAATACCTGTTTTCTTAGAAACTTTATGAGTCACCACTGGGTAGCAGTACTAGAAAAACTTTCCTTTTCCTAAGATCTGGGAATGTGATTGTTGCTTTAATTCTGCACAGGGGAATTAACATGCATTTGTAAATCTTATTAGAGGTGCATGTGTGTGGGGAAAACAAAATGAAACACTGTGTTGACAAGAGCTGTCTGTAAGTGTCTATCTTTGGACTGGCTCCATTGCTTTTGGCTTCAGATTTCTGGCATATACAACTCAGGTCAAAAAATGTTACGGAGAGGTTTAAAGTGATAGTTTTTAATTGGCTACAAATATATTTCATTAAGTAAAACACTAAAAATTTTACTGTAGAATATGTGGATAACTTTCTTTCTTTCTTTTTTTTTCTTTTTGTATTTTCTTTTTACTCTCTGACAGTTCTTTTAGAGAGGACTTGTACTATTTTCATATTAAAAATGTTTAGGTTTTCATTTGAAATGTAGTGTGGAACAGTAGAAAAACAGGAAAAAACAATCAGCCACAGCACCGGTTTTCAAACATGATTCTGTTAAGTTTTTCTTGAATTTCTTTCCACTCTTTTTTTTCCCAAGAAGAGAAATTTGGAGTGGCAAGAGGAGAATACAATTATTTTTGGAATCTATATGTTTGTCTAATAGAGAAACCTGTGCACGAGGAAAGCATAGAAACTGTTTGAAATTTTTCATAATTCTTCTACATGGGACCTATTAAGATACCTATGTCTTTGTGCATAGAAAATTGTTTGGAAATGGTCATGCCAAACTATTAATGGTGATTCTCCAAAGAAAGAAAGAGTTTGGAATAGGGAGAAGGGAAATATGTACACACACACACACACACACACACACACACACCTCTTGTTGGAAGCAGCACATGCTACTTCTGAAGTTAAAAAACAATCTTTTTTAAGCCATCCCAGCACGTGAGACCTTGACTGTGAATTCTTTTTTTTTTTTGATCTAATAGTTTAATGTGAGAATAAAATTAATAACTAAATATTTTTATAGTCTCTAAATATATCTTAAAAATCATGTCTATCCGAATATCATAACTAAGAGCTAGTTAAGGTACACGGAAAATATTTTTTAGCAGAGTTATACTCATCTTCACATCATTGCCTCTCTGCATTGAAGGATTAACCTCTATAAACACAGGCAAGGTCTTTAATTAACACAAATTGAGTACAAGATCAGTTTGCATTAGTAGGAGTATGCAATGTGGCTAAAAAAATGAAAGCTTTTTAAATATTGTCAAATAGATGTATAACCTGACTAATTAAATTCTTTCAAATAAATGTGTTATAAATTGTAACTTTTGTTTAGATAGAGAGATGATAAGGATAAAATGATTCTTAACCAGGGATGACTTTGCCCCCCAGAGGACATGGGCAATGTCAAGAGACATTTTTGGTCGCCACAACTCAAGGAGGGTGCTACTGGCATCTAGTGGGTAGACATCAGGGATGCTGCTAAACATCTTATGATACACAGGACAGCCCCCTGCAACAAACAATTATCTGGTCATGAAGAATTATCTTCTCCTAGTTTAATCTCCAATTTAATTGTACTTTATTTTCTTGGTTTTTAAATGATCTTGTACTTTCCTTTTAATTTTAATTTAGTTTTAGTTTGTGGCTATTTTTAAAATTTCAGGCTTTTAAATGTGTATTTTAAATTAGTAATACCCAGGATATGGGCATGTGTGTGACAAATTGGAACTCATCTACACTATAATTTAAGCTGTAAATTGGCACAACTGTGGAAATATGTATAGATAGCTTTAAAATATACGTGCCTTTGAGTCAGATTTCATCCATTTTTTAATTTTAGAACTTCATTATATCATATAATCTGTTAACTAGTCTTGTATTCCAAGACTTTTTCCCAGATACATCCGTCGACGTGCTCCAGTCTGAACCAATTACTATCAAGGACTGATGCAGTTGTCATCCTGTGATTTCTTTTGATGGCTTTTTTAGGCTGAATTCATTGTTTCATGAATCTTATGTCATTCTCTTTTTTTGTCAACCGTCTCATTTTGATGGTATGTATTTTCAAGCACCTTCTTATGCAATGATGATTTTCTGGCTCCTTACTTGTCCCGAAAGTCTTTACAGTAACTTACTAATTGGCTGATACCTTTAAAAAAATTCCTCATTAACCATTCTTGCAAGATTTTAGCATCTTTTCTTTGTCTTTAATATTCTGAAATGTCATGATTTTTAGAAAATCTTTTATTTATGTATTTATTTATTTTTAGAAAGTTTTATTTTTGTAACTGCTTTAAATTTTTAAAAGTCCTTCTTAATATTTTCCTATCCTGCTATTTATGTCATTCCTTTCTATGAATGCAATATTATCCTAATCAGAGGAATTTTGTCTTCCAGGATCCTCTTCTATGCTTTTTATTCTAGGTTTTCTCAGATTTTTTATTATACGTTTTTGTCTTTTCATTTTTGCAAAAGTAAGATTTTAAAAGCTGATTATGGGTTCCATATATGTTGTTAGACATTTTAGTTGGTGGGCTTTGCTTTGGCATGATTGAGTGGGGTGCTGGCTATGTGGGGGATTCCTGCATGACATAGTAAATAGATCTATTCTCTTAGGTTATTTGCTAGAAGTAAAAATATAGCTGCTGTGGTCTTCATATAAAAGAGTAGACAATGAGTGTATTTATTTTCCTCTCCTTTTTCGGGAGTTGCCCCTAAAAAAGGCCAAGACAAGCATTCTACAGTTAGTTTAAAAAAACAAAACAAAGCAAAAAAATGTCTTGTTACCTAAAGCAATGGCTTCAACCCTCTTTGGGGACCAATTCACTGTCACTGTTAAGTGAAAGACCCAAATTTCTAGAGGTGCCATAAGTCTTCTTAGCTATTTAATATGTGAAATACGCTCACAACTGTTTCAACCCATGGGCTCACCACACTTCATATGCTCCTCCTTCTATCCAGTTTTCAGAAGAAGACTAATATTTAAGGAGACTTTTGAAATGCTGATATAATACAATGAATATTTCTTAAAAGAGCCAGAGAAGGCAAGCTTGAAGGCAGTAAGGAAATATGTTGGATAAAAAGGAAGGGAATATAATATCAATAATTGAAATCATGGGGAAATAATTTGCTGATGGTGAAATAGGAAAAAAGAAGACCCATGTGGCAATGGGAGTTTTTCTGGTCTTTGCAAACTTGCTCAGACTTCTCAAGTTTTCCTGACAAGTAGATGTGAACAATGGCTAGATGAAGGTTTCCATTGAAAATGGCAGTCACTACTAAAGTGCTTGTTTCAGATACTCAGCTAGGGAATCAGGCTGTCTATTTGGGGACATAAATGACAGGTTATAGGAACAAGTAGTAGGCAAGTAAACAAAACAATTAGGCAAAATCTCCTTAGACACGATTGAGAAAATCAGTTGGTTGATTTTTTTAACTTACTTGTGTACAGAATATCTTTGGTTTTGGAGTGGTAGTTGGAATTTGGGAAGTCAAGGTGGAACTACAACAGAGGTTATAATCATAGAAACCCAGAGCTCTGCTCCTTTAGGTCAGACAGAACTTCAGTCCAGTACCCTGGAGAGCTCCCAGAGATGGCAGTAGCCCTGAAGTCTACGTCTTATGGAGGTCGCCATTGGTTCCTCCTAGTTGATGAAATTCTCTGCACATGCTCTACTTAGTCACTAAGGAGTAAATTATCATTCCCATTTAACGTATTATTTCTCATCAAGTTTGTTTTTCTCATCAATATTGCAGAGACAGATCTTCAGAACTGATCTTGACAGAGTGTCTTGCCTCCAAAGAATTTAGCAGATTTATATGGGGAGATAAAGAGTATATTCTCCAAATAACAGGATGGGTTATCTTCTGGGGTTTTCTATTATTTTAGGTTATAATTTTTTATTTTGAAAAATGTACTCAACCTTACTTCAAATTAAAGAAATGTAAATTAAAGCTAGATTTATTTTTGGTTCCTCTCTATGGGAGACATGCAGGCAATATCTAGTGATTGAGAGGGTTTGAAGAAAAAAAACCCTTATATGCAATGAAGTTAGAAATCTAATTGCTAGAAGGTAATTTGGAAATTCATATTTAAAAAACCTATTTAAGCCAGTAATCACTGTACTCCATGTTAAGGAAATTATCAAAGAATTATAAAAGGAAAGACAGATATGAATATTGATTACAAATTTATTGATTATATCTAAAAATTCAAATTCTTCCCAAACGAAGTATTGGTAAAATTATATGGTACATTCAAAAGACATTAAATTGAAAGGGCAGACAGCAGAAGCAAGAAGAACTACAATCCTGCAGCTGTGAAACAAAAACCACATTCACAGAAAGACAGACAAGATGAAAAGGCAGAGGGCTATGTACCAGATGAAGGAACAAGATAAAACCCCAGAAAAACAGTTAAATGAAGTGGAGATAGGAAACCTTCCAGAAAAGAATTCAGAATAATGATAGTCAAGATGATCCAGGACCTCGAAAAAAGAATGGAGGCAAAGATCAAGAAGATGCAAGAAATGTTTAAAAAAGACCTAGAAGAATTAAAGAACAAACAAACAGAGATGAACAATACAATAACTGAAATGAAAAATACACTAGAAGGAATCAATAGCAGAATACTGAGGCAGAAGAACGGATAAGTGACCTGGAAGACAGAATGGTGGAATTCACTGCTGTGGAACAGACTAAAGAAAAAAGGATGAAAAGAAATGAAGACAGCCTAAGAGACCTCTGGGACAACATTAAACGCAACAACATTCACATTATAGGGGTCCCAGAAGGAGAAGAGAGAGAGAAAGGACCCGAAAAAATATTTGAAGAGTTTATAGTCAAAAACTTCCCTAACATGGGAAAGGAAATAGCCACCCAAGTCCAGGAAGCGCAGAGAGTCCCATACAGGATAAACCCAAGGAGAAACACACCGAGACATATAGTAATCAAATTGGCAAAAATTAAAGACAAAGAAAAATTATTGAAAGCAACAAGGGAAAAATGACAAATAACATACAAGGGAACTCCCATAAGGTTAACAGCTGATCTCTCAGCAGAAACGCTACAAGCCAGAAGGGAGTGGCATGATATACTTAAAGTGATGAAAGGGAAGAACCTACAATCAAGATTACTCTACCTGGCAAGGATCTCATTCAGATTCAGTGGAGAAATCAAAAGCTTTACAGACAAGCAAAAGCTAAGAGAATTCAGCACCACCAAACCAGCTCTACAACAAATGCTAAAGGAACTTCTCTAAGTGCGAAACACAAGAGAAGAAAAGGACCTACAAAAACAAACCTGAAACAATTAAGAAAATGGTCTTAGGAACATACATATCGATAATTACCTTAAACGTGAATGGATTAAATGCTCCAGCCAAAAGACACAGGCTTGCTGAATGGATACAAAAACAAGACCCATCTATATGCTGTCTACAAGAGACCCACTTCAGATCTAGGGACACATACAGACTGAAAGTGAGGGGATGGAAAAAGATATTCCATGCAAATGGAAATCAAAAGAAAGCTGGAGTAGCAATACTCATATCAGATAAAATAGAACTTAAAATAAAGAATGTGACAAGAGACAAGGAAGGACACTACATAATGATCAAGGGATCAATCCAAGAAGAAGATATAACAATTATAAATATATATGCACCCAACATAGGAGCACCTCAATACATAAGGCAACTGCTAACAGCTATAAAAGAGGAAATCAACAGTAACACAATAATAGTGGGGGACTTTAACGCCTCACTTACACCAATGGACAGATCATCCAAAATGAAAATAAATAAGGAAACAGAACCTTTAAATGACACAATAGACCAGATAGATTTAATTGATATTTATAGGACATTCCATCCAAAAACAGCAGATTACACTTTCTTCTCAGTTGCTCACGGAACATTCTCCAGTATAGATCACATCTTGGGTCACAAATCAAGCCTCAGTAAATTTAAGAAAATTGAAATCATATCAAGCATCTTTTCTGACCACAACGCTATGAGATTAGAAGTCAATTACAGGGGAAAATACGTAAAAAACACAAACACATGGAGGCTAAACGATACGTTACTAAATAACCAAGAGATCACTGCAGAAATCAAAGAGGAAATCAAAAAAATACCTAGAGACAAATGACAATGAAAACACGATGATCCAATACCTATGGGATGCAGCAAAAGCAGTTCTAAGAGGGAAGTTTATAGCTATATAAGCCTACCTGAAGAAACAAGAAAAATCTCAAATAAACAATCTAACCTTACACTTAAAGGAACTAGAGAAAGAAGAACAAACAAAACCCAAAGTTAGCAGAAGGAAAGAAATCATAAAGATCAGAGCAGAAATAAATGAAATAGAAACAAAGAAGACAATAGCACAGAGCAGTAAAACTAAAAGCTGGTTCTTTGAGAAGATAAACAAAACTGATAAACCATTAGCCAGATTCATCAAGAAAAAGAGGGAGAGGACTCAAATCAATAAAATTAGAAATGAAAAAGGAGAAGTTACAACAGACTCCACAGAAATACAAAGCATCCTAAGAGACGACTGCAAGCAACTCTATGCCAATAAAATGGACAACCTGGAAGAAATGGACAAACTCTTAGAAAGGTATAACCTTCCAAGACTGAACCAGGAAGAAATAGAAAATATCAACAGACCAATCACAAGTAATGAAATTGAAACTGTGATTAAAAATCTCCCAACAAACAAAAGTCCAGGACCAGATGGCTTCACAGGTGAATTCTATCAAACATTTAGAGAAGAGCTAACACCCACCCTTCTCTAACTCTTCCAAAAAATTGCAGAGGAAGGAACACTCCCATACTCATTCTTTGAGGCCACCATCACCCTGATACCAAAACCAGACAAAGATACTACAAAAAAAAGAAAATTATAGACCAATATCACTGATGAATATAGATGCAAAAATCCTCAACAAAATACTAGCAAACAGAATCCAACAACACATTTAAAGGATCATACACCATGATCAAGTGGGATTTATCCCAGGGTTGCAAGGATTCTTCAGTATATGCAAATCAATCAATGTGATAAACCATATTAACAAATTGAAGAATAAAAACCATATGATCATGTCAATAGATGCAGAAAAAGCTTTTGACAAAATTCAACACCCATTTATGATAAAAACTCTCCAGAAAGTGGGCATAGAGAGAACCTACCTCAACATAATAAAGGCCATATACGACAAACCCACAGCAAACACCATTCTCAATGGTGAAAAACTGAAAACATTTCCTCTAACATCAGGAACAAGACAAGGATGTCCACTCTCACCACTATTATTCAACATAGTTTTGGAAATCCTAACCATGGCAATCAGAGAAGAAAAAGAAATAAAAGGAATCCAAATTGGAAAAGAAGAAGTAAAATGGTCACTGTTTGCAGATGACATGATACTATACATAGAAAATCCTAAAGATGCCACCAGAAAACTACTAGAGCTAATCAATGAATTTGGTAAAGTTGCAGGATACAAAATTAATGCACAGAAATCTCTTGCATTCCTATACACTAATGATGAAAAATCTGAAAGAGAAATTAAGGAAACACTCCCTTTTACCACTGCAACAAAAAGAATAAAATACCTAGGAATAAACCTACCTAGGGAGACAAAAGACCTGTATGCAGAAAACTATAAGACACTGATGAAAGAAATTAAAGATGATACCAACAGATGGAGAGATATACCATGTTCTTGGATTGGAAGAATCAATATTGTGAAAATGACTATACTACCCAAAGCAATCTACAGGTTCAATGCAATCCCTATCAAATTACCAATGGCATTTTTTATGGAACTAGAACTAAACATCTTAAAATTTGTATGGAGACACAAAAGACCCCGAATAGACAAAGCAGTCTTGAGGGGAAAAAACGGAGCTGGAGGAATCAGACCCCCTGACTTCAGACTATACTACAAAGCTACAGTAATCAAGATAATATGGTACTAGCACAAAAACAGAACTATAGATCAATGGAACAAGATAGAAAGCCCAGAGATAAACCCATGCACCTCTGGTCAACTAATCTATGACAAAGGAGGCAAGGATATACAATGGAGAAAAGACAGTGTCTTCAATAAGTGGTGCTGGGAAAACTGGACAGCTACATGTAAAAGAATGAAATTAGAAGACTCCCTAACACCATACACAAATATAAACTCAAAATGGATTAGAGACCTAAACGTAAGACCAGACACCATAAAACTCTTAGAGGAAAACATAGGAAGAACACTCTTTTACATAAATCACAGCAATATCTTTTTTGATCCACCTCCTAGAGTAATGGAAATAAAAAGAAAAGTATACAAATGAGACCTAATGAAACTTAAAAGCTTTTGCACAGCAAAGGAAACCATAAAGAAGACGAAAAGACAACCCTCAGAATGGGAGAAAATATTTGCAAACAAATCAACGGACAAAGGATTAATCTCCAAAATATGCAAACAGCTCATGCAGCTCAATATTAAAAAAACAAACAACCCAATCCAAAAATGGGCAGAAGACCTAAATAGACATTTCTCCAAAGAAGACATACAGATGGCCAAGAAGCACATGAAAAGCTGCTTAACATCACTAATTGTTAGAGAAATGCAAATCAAAACTACAATGAGGTATCACCTCACTCCAGTTAGAATGGGCATCATTAGATAATCTACAAACAACAAATGCTGGAGAGGGTGTGGAGAAAAGGGAACCCTCTTGCACTGTTGGTGGGAATGTAAATTGATACAGCCACTATGGAGAACAGTATGGAGGTTCTTTAAAAAACTAAAAATAGAATTACCATATGACCCAGCAATCCCAGTACTGGGAATATACCCAGAGAAAACCATAATTCAAAAAGACACATGTACTGCAATGTTCATTGCAGCACTATTTACAATAGCCAGGTCATGGAAGCAACCTAAATGCCCATCAACAGATGAATGGATAAAGAAGATGTGGTACCTATATACAATGGAATATTACTCAGCTATAAAAAGGAACAAAATTGGGCCATTTGTTAAGATATGGATGGATCTAGAGACTGTCATACAGAGTGAAGTAAGTCAGAAAGAGAAAAACAAGTATCATATATCAACGCATGTATGTGGAACCTAGAAAAATGGTACAGATGAACCGGCTTGCAGGGCAGAAGTTGAGCCACAGATGTAGAGAACAAACGTATGGACACCAAGGGGGGAAAGCCGCGGGGGGTTGGGGATGGTGGTGTGATGAATTGGGAGATTGGGATTGACATGTATACACTGATGTGTATAAAATTGATGACTAATAAGAACCTGCTGTATAAAAAAATAAATAAAATTAAAAAAAACAAAAACAAAAACCAAAAGACATTAAATTGGTAATGTAAATATATATATACACATAGATAAACAGGTGATAGATAAACATAGAAAGATATTCACAACACATAGAACCATTCATAATGTATTTTAAAACATAATAATTTGTGTAAAAATCATAAAATACACACATATATCCATACTGTGTATTTGTAAATAAGAAAAAGTCTTAAATGATGTTCACCAAAATCTAAACAGTGATTGCCTCTGTGGTAGGCTCTGCATTTTTTTTACTTTATTTGCCATATGTGGTATTTTCCAATATTTTTACAATAATAAGTTATTAATTTTGGAATAAATACTTTATAAGTATTTTATGTAAATAGTGACTTGTCTTTTATTAAACACTTATTGACCATATACTATTTTCTAGGCACTGGCTTGGAATTAGCAGTAAGGGATAAGGTCTGTGATATTGTGAAATTTACCATCTAAGGAGAAGGCAGAAAAAATATTCAACAAAGATCACACAATAAAATATATAATAATGAATAATTAAAAGCTCTTTTGTGAATATGTAATAGGAACAATAAGACCAGTGGAGAAGGAGGGAGGCAGGGAAGAAGCTTTAATTTGTAACATTTTCCAATTTATGTGATTTAAATACTTCCACATTGGCCAGTTTCAAGCTGCCAATGTGTGGTTACTGAACATGAAATTGAGAATAAATGTTCACAATTGAGTCTGGCGAACTAGAATGATTTGGCTCCAACACACCAGTGAATGAAAGATAGGCTAACATCGAGGACAAGTGCTGTAGAGCGGAGGAGTGAGAGGGAAGATCAGGAAAACTTAAAGGAGATAATATTTAAGTTGAATCCTGAAGGGTGAGTGATGTATCAGGGAGAGAAAATGACAGTGGAAAGGTGCTGAGAGGAGGGAGCAATTGACTTGCAGGATGGCAAGAGAGAATAGTCCATGTGAGAGTTAATGGTGGCCCATACTGGAGTGCTGCCAATAGATTTTGAGAGAATTCAAGGCATGTTCAAGTTAAACGGGAAGACCAACTATGTTTCAAAACATACTTGACCTTTAAGTTTCCTTCCAACTTCATAATGTTATGAATACCAAAATTATTATCAAACTCAGGTAATCTAGATGCATGCATGTCTTTTGTGTGCTACCTTAGTTACACTTAAAATATTCCAAATCTGAGCATTTCATTAAAATATTACATGGACACAAAAAGGCAAAATGAATGGCAGTTATTATCCAAATGTGCTCTTTTCCTGAGCCACCTAAAGGAACAGTAGTTAAAACAGCAAAAGAAAAAGGTTAAGGTTAATTGGTTAATTTGTTTGTTCATTTACAGCAACTATGAAAGAAGTCAGTAATATATTGTCAGCAGCAGCAATAACAACATCAAAAAGAGACCAAAATATTAAATCTAAACAACTTGCTGAGGATTTCTCTCTCCCTGCCCTCTCTCTCCTTCTCCCTCCATCCCTCCCTCTCTCCCTCCCTCCCTCACTCCCTTTGCCTTCAGGCAGATGTCAACAATTACCTTGTTCAAGAATTCAGGTGCTGATATTATAACTCCTTAGATTCTTCACCGATTTAGAATGTAGTCTTCTTGAGGATGTTAAATAAGGTTTTCTTTATCTAGTTTGGTGGCAGAAGACACAATTCTTGCAGAATTGACATATTTCTCTCCTTCTGTATTCATGTAATCTTCTTTCAGTGTTCTAATATCCATATTTGTCCCAGGATTAGCTTCAGGATAGTTCGGGAAGCAGATCTTCCATGAGGTATGATGCTTTGTTTGATGTTCTTACCATATCTATTTCATCAACACTATTCAGAAAGTGACAGGGAATTCTAGAGACATAGTAGCTGTTCATGCTGAGTTTCTTGAACTCTCATCTCCAGAGTGATGAAAAGGAGGAGAGCTATTGGTAATTATTGTTCTCAGCTCCTAAGCAACTCCAGGCTAAGATATGAGATTTTTAGTGCTACCATCTTGCTTCATTATTAGTGGCTGTATCCAAAAAGCAAATTCTCAATATTTGGAGAATTTGCTGAACTTAGATTAATATTACAAAATGCTTACAGAGGTACTTTTTTGGTGCTTCCTTTACAGCTTTCCCCATTCTATCTTCTATCATTACAGACTTATCTTCTGCTCTTTGTGGGAGTTGCTCCACTCTACTGGGGAGCAAATAGGGTGGTTGTTTCAGGAGCGCACTCCATCTGATGCTCTGGTTAGTAACCCAGGCTAAGTTTACTGCATTTACTTAACCCAGGCTAAGTTTAGTGCACTGTTTTGCTGCGTGGTGCACTGACAGTGATTGTAATATTCCTCCAAGAAAGCATGGCCCATCTGAAGTCCTGTGGCATTGTTTTCTAATGGATTGGATTAAAATTACCTCTGAGCAGCAGGGCCTTTGCAGTCACTTGTGGAGCTTGTTCTCTGCCCAAGGGCACTGGGCTGACGATGACAATGGGGGATGAACACAGTCTGTCCTCCCTTAGCCATGGCTCTAAGGAGGGTCTGCATCTGCCTGGAGGTAGGCCCTCTGTGGATCAGTGGGTGGTCTTGCAGGCCAGAAGGTATCTTGGCCATCTCCCAGCTTGTTGGCAGAGGTCCTTAATTAGGGATCTCAAATGAAGATTGATGAAGATACAGAGCAGTTGGTACAGCTGCCTCGTTGGAGACTACTTCAGTGAAGAGGTATTCCAGGAGAAATAACACTGAGCTTTAATCAAGTGGAGAGGAAAGAGCTGAGACATCTTGCGAAGCCTGCTGCAGTACTGGCTTACTAGAAACGTGGTGTGGTCTTCATGGCTTAGACAAGGATTCTGGAGGCTTATGTAGTTCCAAAGGGGGCCCATTTGGAAGCTCACTATTGCCTTTAATTATTCCTCTACATTAGTCTCAAAAATTCTGCATGTTGAACCAGAAAGGAGGTGGAAGTGAGAACCCTTGGCTGTGTCAGCTGCTGCTGATTCAGATACATAACTTTTTTCCTTCTTTAGTTCCACATCCCGTAACTGAGAGGAGCACTTCTCCAAAGTACCCCAGGCTGACAGAAGGAGATGAATGGCACTACCCATTACTTTTATTTATTTATTTATTTATTTATTTATTTATGGCTGTGTTGGGTCTTCATTTCTGTGCGAGGGCTTTTTATAGTTGTGGCAAACGGGGGCCACTCTTCATCGCGGTGCGCGGGCCTCTCACTATCGCGGCCTCTCTTGTTGTGGAGCACAGGCTCCAGGCGCGCAGGCTCAGTAATTGTGCCTCATGGGCCCAGTTGCTCCGCGGCATGTGGGATCTTCCCAGACCAGGGCTCGAACCCATGTCCCCTGCATTGGCAGGCAGATTCTCAACCACTGCGCCACCAGGGAAGCCCCCCATTACTTTTTAATAATGTTCTAACCACCAACAAGAATCTTAGTTAAAATAGCAAATCTATAAAATTGTCCAGACTTGGGTTTGATGGGGACTTTGGTGGATTAATTCAAGTGAAAAAGAAGACAGTGATACTGATTATTCATAATATTATTTTGATCTGGATCAGATGCTTAGTTATT
The DNA here is from genome assembly GCF_028564815.1 of Eubalaena glacialis. Classification (NCBI taxonomy): domain Eukaryota; kingdom Metazoa; phylum Chordata; class Mammalia; order Artiodactyla; family Balaenidae; genus Eubalaena; species Eubalaena glacialis. Next base: position 36,182,272 of record NC_083727.1, on the reverse strand, counting down.
ACCACCATCAAAGTACTGACAGAGCCCTTTTGTTGTAGGGTGGTAAATTTGAGAAAATTCAGCTTAAGTTTTATTTAATGATTTTAATTCCTATACTGTAACTCAATTACTTCTTTCTTTTCCTCAACTATTCCTTAGCTGTTGAGCTATGATGGCGACAGAATATAGAATTCACATAAAATGCTGTAGCATGAAATGAGAAAATCATAGGACGACCCAAACTCAGAGTACTCTGAGGCACTAACTAGATTGAAATTGGAAACAGGCCTTGGTTTTATCCTTCATTTTGTGCCAAACTTAAATAGGGTAAACTATGTTATAAACATAAAAATCATACATGAATGATTAGTACTCAGATGGTTAAAACCAGAGTTTGTATGATTCAAAACTATACTATAAATAAAAGGAATCTTCATGTTATATGCAAGAACATTGTGATTGCTGGACCCTCATTTGTAGAGGTTATAAGGTCACAAGATATGTATCTTACCTCTAGTATTCTAGCTGCCATATGATATGTTCGTGTGTTGGGAGGGTGGTGGGAGAGTATTATAAAAGAAGGCATGAAAAGTTCAATGTAAGTAGTTTTAACTTGAGTTTTCTGGAAGTTGCTGAAGAAAATTCAACTTGAATAAAAAATGTAAACCTCTGAAATTTAAGTTTGTTCATTGTTATTGCTTGAGGATGTCCTTATTATATCTGGCTAAGCTTAAAATAACTGTGAGAGGAAAGGAAGTAGGAGTGTACTTTTGATCTTAATATAAGAAGGAAAAAAAAGAAGAAGAAAAAAAATCTATGTTCCTAAACTGCCCATAATAGGCAAAATATCATTAGTGTTTTCTGGAAGATAATCTTACTAAGTTATTTGTCTGATTTTTCTTGGTTCATTTTTAGCTGCTATTTCTTATTTTATATTTCATGTGATACCTCTGTTCTGACAATAAATTACCCTAGAGCAGATTCCTCAAACCATGCAGATATGAGTGTGGCCACGATTAGTATGGCTATGTTACATAAGAACAGTTGATTTAATCATGTCATGATGTAGCATTTACTATCTGATCTTTTGCTAAAAATATGTCCTTATGGACATCCATGATATATGATAATCACTATTAAGTATAGCATAAGAATTTATATTTTGACAAGTGTGGATTTTAAAAGGAACTTGTCAGTTCTATAGCATGGAAAATTTTCAAGCCATATGTTAGGGATGAGATTTGATGTTAAGTTGAGGGACATTTTCATCCAGCAGAGCACCGCAAGTGATCTGTTATTCAAGGCTTGATTAAATAATGCTTTCATACATTAAACATTAAATGTGTTATGAGAGATGTAGAAATAAGTAAGATACTTTATCTACAGTCAAGGAGTTCACAATCTTGTGGATGTGATGAGTGCTACAGTGAAAATTGATGGTAGGGATGATGATGATGATAATGAAAAGGAAGAGGAAGAGGAAAAGATAGAGAAGAAGATACAGCAGGCAATAACTATATACCAAACACTGAACTAACTACTTCACATGCATTATTTAACTTTTTCCTTCTAATTCTCAGATGAGAGAGACTCTATCTAATCATTTTCTTTTTAGAGTTGAGGAAACTGAGGTTCCAAAGATTAAATACATTGCTTAGGGTTATAAAATTGGTGATATGATTTCATAGTTTAGATTTAAATTCATGCTATATAATACTTCTGTCTTTCTCATTATGATATAGATTAAGAGAACAGAGACCATGGGGTTGGACCCCTTAAGCAGTTATGCCTAATTGTCAACAGATTTGGTCTAGTTTCTATTTTTAAATTCTCTCACTGTCTTACCTAATATGTACTTGTTGGTCCATTACAAAATCTTTCCATACCCTTTACATAATAATGATTTTTTAAAATTTCATTCAGTATACATAGAGCATTGGAGAAAATTGAGTTAAAATTAGAAAAGAAAAAAAATTGATGCATATTTTTGGTAGTTGTCCTATTTGCTTCAGTTTGATAAGGTAAAAATTGTTACTCGTGCATTGGCCCTTAACTGAAAGCCTTTATTCAGTTACTGTGCTCTCTAAATTTTCATAAGAGCTGTAGTTTTGGACCCACCATGTGCTAAAATTTATTAAGCAAAAAACATGACTCTTGGTGTTGAAAGCTGTATTGGGACAGCCAAGCAGGTCCTTGTACGTCCTAGTCATGCCAGTAAATCTAGCCAGAAAATTCTTTTTAATAGTTGCATGAGTAACTGGTATTTTAAGAAGACACCCACACAGAGGGGAGAGGTACAGGGAAAAAATCAGATTTTCAAGGGCTCAGTAGGGGAATTTGCTTTTTCTGTTAAGTTCCACCTGCAGTCTAAGCAAGAGGGCCGGTGCCGAGTCTGCAATAGCACGGCGTGCTTCCTTTATGTATTGTGTGGGATCTGATAAATTTTTCAGGATCCAGTCCAGCTGTGCTCTCATCACATTGATTTAATGGCCCTTAAGAGAAACCATAAAAGTGCTTTCTGGTTAGTGGGGCCCAGCTGTTTCTCGTGGTATTGCATAAGACAGCAAGCTGAGTTAGCTATAGATTAATGATATTAAAAAGTCAACTTTTTCCATATCATTTTCTTTTCATTAAAAAAAGACTTAAGCAAATATGTGATTTGTTAAGTTAGCTTATTGAACTCAAAGGGAAAGGACCCAAAGAGATGATCTGATTTGATCTGAAACGTTAATCAAGGCCCCCAAATAAACACTGAGTCATATGAACATATCTAGTATGTGTATGAACATGTGTGTGTGTGTGTGTGTGTGTGTGTTCCCAAAGGGTGATGTGAACGCTGATGGCTGGAACGAGGGCTCTGTTTTCATTACCAGGCAACAGTGCAAAAAGGCAACAAAATTATTTGAGGATTATCAGGCTCTCTGATGAGGTTAAGAGCACTGAAAGTCAGTATGAAATGAATAGCTGTGTAGATTTACAGTGTCATTCATGTCATTGGAACCTTTTGGTTTTCTGCAAGCAGAAGGGTGATTGCACTACCAGGCAATCTGTTAAGTATTAAGCCTGGGTATGAAACAGACTGTACTGAAAATGTTTCTGCTCCAAAGCAGACATGAGGCACTTAGAGCTTTTGCACTTCAGATACTTTCAGGCAACAGAGTACTCAGAAGTAGAGTAAAATGTTTTTTCATCCCTCTTTAAACAATAAGATATACGGGGTTTGGGAGAGCTAGAAAAGTATTCATTCTAAAATCATGAGTTTTAATATTTTACTAGATTACAGTTCCTAAATTCAGGGAGTATAGCATGGATTCACTGAAATTAGAAGTCACCATAGAAACAAATGGCTGGAGAATTACAATTATTATTTGACTAATATTTGGTGATTATCTGTGATCTCAGTAACCTCTTTTTAAATAAGGACACATGGAAGAGATTCACTGCGATTGTAGGATTAGAACATGAAAGACCCTGCAAGGAAAACTGTTACAAATTTGAAATACCTGTAATTTAGATAGGAAAAAATTACCTTTACATTATCAGTTAAAAAAAAAAAAGGTTTTGCTAGGCAAAAGAAAATATTTTTGGAAAGAGCTCTTCAAAAAATTTAGAAGCATCCATTTAAATATAGAGTTTGATAAGATGCAAACTATTATATATAGAATGGATAAACAACAAGGTCCTACTGTATAGCATAGGGAACTATATTCAATATCCTGTATAAACCATAATGGAAAAGAATATATACATATATATGTCAAGCTCTATATTTTATATATATATCATATATATATATATATATATATAACTGAATCACTGTTTTACAGCAGACACTAACATAACATTGTAAAACAACTATACTTCAATAAAATAAATTAAAAAATAAATATAGAGCTTGATATATATTCTTATCTACCCATTAATGTGGTTCCCTGTAATAACACTTTAATAGTTTATTTCAAATTCCAATTAATTTTAAAACAACTAAAAGTTATATATTTCAAATGTAAGGATTTTTTGCTCCACAAATATAAACACAAAAGACAGTTCTGTGTTTTTTAAAGGTTGTTCAGGGATTAAGTTAGTTGTTTCAAAACATACCTGCTCTATGTCGATGGAATATCTAATTATAAGGAAATCTATGGAACTGTTCTCCAGATGGAGAGGAAGTAGCATATTTGTATAAAACTAGGTATGATTTAAGGTCATATATATCTATCAATGATTTTCCTCTGGAGCAATTGAACAAGAATTCTTAACAGTCACCTACACACAGAACTAGAGCAAGAGAGATGCTATTACTAGGGGTGTTTTAAGGTCAGTATTTCAGTAGCTGCTGTTTTTGATTAAGTATCATGTAGACCAGTTCCTCTCTACTGAATAACATTAGCTCGAAAAATCAAAGGCTTGGTGGCCTAAATAGACAATAACCAATATTTTAACTCTGCCAGATACTTCTGTGGGAAGCATTAAGCCATGTCAATATTTGCCATTGCTACAATTCCAGCCAATACTCTAAATGCAGAGTCGCGTTGCTTGGTCATGATGTGGGAGTGGTGAGAATGTGACATCCCTCTGTTCTATTAATTGCCAACAGTCAAGTTTTTCTTTTGCCACCAGGAGCAGTGCAGCTTGGGGTCTCTGTAGTTCTCTGTGGTTTGCATTTGGTCCTGAATTCAGAGCCCAGGATAAGAAAGTTGTTGGCAACCACCAGAATGCAGTCAGAAAATTGCCAGGCTGTTGTAATACAAGCTTCTATTTTACTTCAGAGTCAAAATTTAATGTTCCTTGAGAGTCTGTTACAGAGGAATTCATTATGGTTATCTTATGAATGATGGGTTCTGAAAAATAATGTTTGTGTTACATATTTCTGTGACTATTTCAGAAAATGCATTATAAGAGGCAAACAGCCAGCAGCACGGATCATGCTTAAGACTAAGTTAAAAGTAAAACTGGTTCAGCACAAACTGAGTTTTTGTTTATTTCTTTAGGTCAAAGGTAAAAGGCTGCATAGTGTAGAGCATTCACTTTTGGGAAGGGTGCCTGGTCAGGCACCATTCTATAAGGGTTTTTCCTTTCTCTCTTTTGCCCACTTTGGGCAATGGGATCATTTTGAAATTTTTCTTATGAGTATTGCTTTATGTGCTGATTTTAAAAACCTGGAATAATAAAGAAAATCAAAAGAAGGAAGAAAAGTGTCAATTTGACCACACACATGCAAGTATTGTTACCATGTTGATGTTGTCTCCTTCTAATAAAGTCCTTCTGTATATAGGCTTTAAAAACATGATCATGATGATATCAGATCAATACAAAAACATATGATCATTATTAGTATCAGATTAATTTTTCATTTAGGACTAAGTTGCAAGCATTTTTCATGTGTAAAAGAGAGGTTTCCAGATTCTAACGTTAATACCCAAGTATTAATAGCCCAGAATCTCACATTTTTCAATTAGCAGGAAGTCTTTGAGCAGGCTCCGTTCCCCAGGTAGTTCTGGGGTCCAGGAGGAATGCTCATATGTTCTCACATGCATCCTGGTTGTTGTTTGTCACATTAATGCTCTATCCACTCTAGGCTGCTACCCAACTTTTGCTTTCTCTTGTCACCTTATACTCAGCATTTCCAGCCTGCATTAATTCTGTCCTAACTGCCGCACCTCAAGAATGAACACATGCTAAATTTCTCGAATAAGAAATACCAGGCAATTAACAGGTAATAAAAATTGTCAGAATTTAAGGGTTACCAGAAAATGCAATGTAAGAAGGAAAGAAAAATTTGCAATATTTAAAAGGCTACTTAATATTTTATTGAGGAAAAGAATCCAGAAGTTCTTAATTATATGCTTGTTGTTGAGCATTTAGGTTGTTTTCAATTTTTTGCTTTTAAAAATAATTCTGTTTGTGTGGTGTAAAACTTTTATAATTCTATTCTACATATCATCTCTGTGCAGAAAATATTCTTAGCTCTTGAGATCTATCAGAACATTTTGTGGGAATGAAGTCCTAGAGGAAGAATTTCTAGTTTCACTTACTTTAATTGTTAGCAATACTTTGTGTTTTCTATTTCCACTGGTGTCAATTTGATAAATTATATTTTTCTAGGAACTTGATCCTTTTATACATGTTTTAAAATTTACTGCCATAATCTGTTTGTAGTATTCTATTACCTGTTTCTTACCTGTAGTTATTATTTCTCACTTTTTATGTTCAATATTGTGTGTGTATGTACCTTTTTAAATTTTAAATCAGTTTACCCAGAGTTTATTAATTTTTCTATGAAAATTTATGGTTTTATTTTTATATTTTATTAATTTCTTCTCTTCTCTTCATTATTTCCTTCTACTACTTTAATTTTTTTTCAATTTTAAACTTCCATATTTAAATGCTTAGCTAATTTTCAGCCCCCATCCTTTTCTAAAAGAAGCAAGGCCATACACTTGTCCTGAGCACTGCTTTAGCTGCACCCAAATGTTTTCATTTGTAGTGTTTTTTTAAACATTTTATTTATTAAATAAAATATTATGTAGCTCCAAATATTTTTAATTTTTTACTGAAATGCAGATGTGCTAGCTGTAGCTACAGCAGCTATCTTATAACCAAAAGAATAGTAGAGACATGGTTAGCCTTAGAACAGTACTTAGTAGCTGCCTACCTCTCGTTTTCTTGTTAAGGGAGAAAAATAATCTATTTTAAGTCACTGTACGTGGGTTATAAATGGAGCCAAATACAACAAAATTGATATCTTTTTTTCCCTCCTATCCTAATTTCTATTAGGTGGTAACCTCACCTACTTTTCTCCCTCTATTGTTTTTGAAACTGTACATTTATTTTTGATTCTTCATTTGTTATTCTTAAAGTTTTAGGAAACAATTGGTTTAAATATAGGTTAAAAATATTGCTATCTCCACATTTCTATGTATACAATAAACTTGGGATGTTTTAGTGTCTGTTACCCTCATTATTCTTTCTCATCTCCCAAATATGTGATTTTTTTTTTTTTAAACAGTTGGCTTTTTGGTTTTTTTTTGGCTGCATTGGGTCTTCGTTGCTGTGCGCGGGCTTTCTCTAGTTGTGGCGAGTGGGGGCTACTCTTCGTTGTGGTACATGGGCTTCTAGCAGTGGCATCGGTGGTTCAGTGGTAGAATTCTCGCCTGCCATCTTATTTTTAATCTATCTATAGTGACTGTTATTGTTGCATTTATTGGTCAAATCACGGTTAGATTTGCCAATATTTTTACAGATGTCTTTTTGTAATCTTTCATCTGGTTTTAATTTCTTCTTACTAGAATTCATCCTACAGTACAGTGAGGTCTGCAAAATTTAATTCTCTTTTAGCCTTTGTTTTCCTGATAATATATTGATTTAAGCTTCACATTTGAATGAGTTTAGCTTTATGTAGAATTCTAAGTTAATACTTATATTTCCTCAGCACTTTAAAGATGTTATTGCATTGTCTCTGGCTTCCATTGTGGTTCTCAGCAGTCTGCTGTCATCTAAGTGTTCCTTTGTGTGCCTTTTCTCTCTGACTGCTTTTATATCCTCTTTGTCTTTGATTTTCATTCTTCTGTTTCTTGTCCTGGCCATGTTTGCAGCAGCACTCTGACGAACTCAGTACCTCAGGCTTCTGGTTCCAACAATGGCAGCGTCTGCTGTCTAGCACCCTCAGGAGCCAATCTCTAGCAGTAAGAGTAGCAGGCAACAATTGTAGCATGGATTTGGCAGCACCAACAGTAGGAATGTGGGCTCCCAGATATTTCACTGTCCTTAGGAGTATGAGCTGTTGGATTCTTGCAATATGGTTGTATCTTAGTGGTACCAGCAGAAACAGAAACAGAAACACCTAGATAACACTACCTTCCCTTTTGCTCCTCTAGCTTTCAAACACATTGTAAACAATTTTCTATATTATATACTTCTGTTTGCAATAGTTTTGTTTCTGTTTTCCCAAATAGATACTAATTAATACACTCTAGATGAGAACACAGTAGATTATATTAATGTGGGAAGATTATACATCCCTGTCCCATTGAAATCAGTATTAGCCATGTGACTTGCTTCAGCCAGTGAAATGGGAGCAGAAGTGACATGTGCAATAGCTTAGTGGAAACTTTGAGTCATTATATGCTTTTACACTATTTTCTTTTCCCTTTGTGACAAGACCAACAATGCCCCAGGGAAGAAATGCCCAACAATTTAGATTTTAGAGTGCACACATGAACCTAAGGCACAGTAAACCCATAATGGACATGTTACATGAGCAAGAAATATACCTTTGTTGTTGTAAGATACTAAGATTTTTTTAGTCATTTGTTACTGCAGTATAATTTAGCTTAAGATGACTGATACCGTTTGGGTTTATTTTTATTTATTATGTTGAGAATCATTTTATTAATTAATCATTTATTTATTCTGAGGAATTGTGTTGAAATTTTGAAAAATTCTGTCACTAACTCTTTGGATATTGCCTTCCTCTACTCTCAAGCCTCTCTTTCTAGAACTGAAATTTAAAATTTGTTGACTTTTCAGTAATGTGTTAATTTCCACATATTTGTCAATTTTCTGATTTGTCTTCTACTGTTGATTTCTAGTTTTATTCCACTGTGCTTGGAAAAGATATTTGGTATAATATCAATCTTTAATTTGTTAAGACTTCTTTTGTGACCTAACATGTGATCTATCCTGGAAAATATTCCATGTGTGCTTGAGAAGAATGTTTATTCTGTTTGTGGAATGTTCTATATATGTCTATTAGGTACATTTGATATATAGTGTTGTTCAAGTTCTCTGATTCCTTATTGATTTTCTGCTTGTATGTTCTATCCACTATTGAAAGTGGAATATTAAAAAGTTGCTACTGCTATTGTATTGCTGTTTATTTCTCCCTTTAGTTCTGTAAATGTTTGCTTTGTATTTTAGGTGCTCTGATGTAGGGTGCATATATATGTATAATTGTTACATCTTTCTGATGAATTGATCAGTTTATCACTATATAATGTCCTACTGTGTCCCTAGTCACAGTTTTTCACTTAAATCATTTTTTTTTTGACATAAGTATAACCAGCCCTGCTCTTTATTAGTTACCATTTTCATGGAATATCCTTTTCTATCCCTTCACTTTCAGCCTTTTTGTGTCTTTAAATCTAAAGTGAATCCCTTGTAGACAGAATATGTTGAGTTTTGTCCTTTTGTCCATCCAGCCACTCTATGTTTTTTGATTTTAAGGGAAGTTTAATCTATTTGTGTTTAAAGTAATTATTGATAGAAGAGTGCTTACTTTTGCCATCTTGTTAAATTTTTTCTGTCTGTCTTGTAGTTCTTTTATTCCCCTTTTCTTTTCTCTCTATATTTTCATTTATTCATTGATTTTTTTTTTTTTGTAATGATATGCTTTGATTCCTTTCCCTTTTTCTTTTGCCTATCTTCTAAAGGTATTTTCCTTGTGGTTACCATGGGATTTACATAAAACATGTTATAGTTATAACAGCCTATTTTAAGCAGATAACTATTTAACTTGCATACAAAAACTCTTGACTTTTATACCCCCTCACATACTTGATGTTATTAATATCACAATTTACATCTTTTATATTCATTAACAAATATTTGTAGTTATAGTTATATTAATCTTTTGGTTTAATTTTTACACTAAAAATAAATTGATTTACATACCACCATTACAGGATTACAGTATTCTTTGTCTATATATTTACTTTTGTATGTGCTTTATACTTTCATTTTTTTTCATATTGCTCATTAGTGCCCTTTCATTTCAACATGGAGAACTACCTTTAGCATTTCTTGTAAGGCAAGTCTAGTGGTCTAGTGGTGATGAACTTCCTCAGATTTGTTTGTCTGGAAAAGTATTTATCTCTCCATTTTTGAAGGATGGTTTTGTTGGATATAATATTCTTGGTTGGAATTTTTTTTTTTTTTTTTGGCTTTCAACACTTTGAATATATCATCCCATTTTCTTCTGTGAAGTTTCTTCTGTAAAATCCACTGAAGATCTCAATGGGAGTTCCCTTGTATGTGAAGAGTCACTTTTTTCTTGCTGCTTTCAAGATTCTCTCTTTGCCTTTGACTTTTGACAATTTGATTGTGTCCTAATGTCAGTTTCTTTGAGTTCATCCTATTTGAGAAGTTTTTAGCCATTATTTATTTAAATAATCTTTCTGTCCCATTTTCTCTCTCTCTCTCTCTCTCTCTCCCTCTTCTCCTTCTGGGACTCCCATAATGAGGTCATTATTTTACTTGATGGCTTCCATAAGTTCCATAGGCTTTCTTCACTCTTTTTCATTCTTTTTTCTTTTTGTTCTCTGTCTGAATAATTTCAAATGAACAGTATTTGAGGTAGCTGATTTTTTTTTCTTCTGCTTAAACTAACCTACTGTTGAAATTATTGAATTTTACAGTTCAGTTATTGCATTCGTTAGCTCCAGAATGTCTGTTTGGTTCTGTTGATATTCTCATTTTGTTCATATTCTCATTTCCTGATTTCATTTAGTTGTCTATGTTCTCTTGTATCTCACTGAGATTCTTTAAGACAATTATTTTGAATTCTGTTTGGTCATTCATAGTTCCCATTGCTTTAGAGTCAATTAGTGAAGATTTATTTTGTTATTTTGCTTTGTTATTATGTTTTTTGGTTGTATCATATTTCCCAGATTCTTCATGTTCCTTGTAACTTTGCATTGGAGTCTGCACATATAAGGAAACAGCCACCTTTCCCTCATCTTTAAGGGCTGGCTTCGATAGATAAAGACCTTCACCACTCAGCCTAGCTAGACATTCTGGGAGCCTCTCAAACCTTATCTATGGATGCTCACACTTCACTCCTTTCCTTCACTCACAGGGGAAATATTTAGAGTTGTGCATCTTCTTGCAATCTCACAGAGCTCTGCTGGCAGGCGTAAGCTGTCCTCCCCTTTTCTTTGCTCTTAGCTCCTCCAGCCATCTGGACTTGCCAGTTCTGTCAGTGCTCTGTGTGAAGTAAGACAGAAACCGGTCCTTAGCCAGTTGACTAAAAAGCCTAGGATACTGAATGCACACTTCATTCTCTCTTTCCCTCCAGGGCAAAACAGTGGGCCAAATTGATCTCTCTTGGTGTGAGCTGTACAGGCTTGTGGGAGAGGTTGGCACAGGTAAAGTGAAATTGTTTTTTTTACCCATTTCAATTCAGCTGTTCTTGGTTTTGTACTTATCTGGGGAACAGCAACTTCTTAACTGGAGTCTGTTTCTCATATAAAGGTATTTGATCCATATACTGTTGTTAAATCAGTGTTTCTGTGAGGTATGTAGACTGAGACATCCTATTCTGCCATTTTGTCAATGTCACCTCTCACATTCCTCTTGATGAGAGACCTTCTAACCCTGTGAATTTGGTCTTTATCCAGGCATTTTTACCTGGAATCAGTAATTTTTCAAAATAAACATTGGCTCAATTATCTAGTTTTATTTAGTTGCTCTACTTTGGTAGAAATTACTCACATGTTAAAACCATATTTTAAGCAGTCCCTCAAAATGCTAAATATACAGTTTTATCATTTAAATTATTAACTTTTAAATACTGGCTGAGTACATTGTTGGTATTATGGTAGAAGATTAAATATGAATTATTCTTTAAAGAATGCAATTTTAAGAAATTTCATATATATCAGAACTGTTCACTAATTGATTTAAATAAGTGGTTCTCAAACTCGAGGATTCATGAGTGCTAAGAATGTAGTTATATTTCCCTGAAGAATCCACAGACCCCAGTTTGAGGAACACTGGGCTTATTTGTTGATTTCCATTAAAGTCTTCTCATTAAAATATTTCATAAAATGTTATACATCTGGACTTGGCTAAATTTTCCTATTTTAGCACTTTAAGACAGCTATTGTTAGGGATAATTATGTTTTTGTTCAACTTAATGGTAATTGTATGCAAATTTTAGAATTTGCCACAGGCTTACTATTTGCGGTAAACTTGTGGGAATAGTTATTTTTCCTTTTTTTTTTTTTGTGGAAAACTGTCAGTATCAGGAATCACTGTCTGCCTCAAAATTGCAGCTGTGGTTGTCTTCTCAGATTACTAGCAAATTAAAACAGAGTTTGTAGCAAACTTGAAAATTATTATACAGCAAAGACTTGTTACTAAGAAACACAGTTAATGAATAAAGACAGAGGAAAAAGAGGAAAAAAAAAAAGAAGAATGATCAGGAAATTTTAAAATTAAGTAACTAGTCTTATCCTTTAAAAACAGAAAAAAGAAATGCTATCTTTGAAGGTTCTTTTCAAGGATGGAATTTTGTTCACTCTCTCCTGTTCTTTTTAAAAATTTAATCTCTTTGTAGATAATTGTTTATTTCTACATATGGATAAAGTTTGAAGAAAAATTTTAAGCCAAATACAAGTGTATCTATAATGTCTCTAATATATCAGTTTACAATGAACAGACATTAATAGCTCATAAAATTGAAATGCAGTCTAAAATACTATTCTAATATACTGTAATAGAAGCCATCACTCTACTTCAATTAAGTGAGATGATACATAAGAAAATAAATCAATATAGATGAATAATAGCAAATTTTATAATATTGATTCTCACAACATTCTCAAATATGAATGTGTATGTGTTCTTATCAAGAGCTGGATTTCATTTTGTGAAATTTATTAAAGGTTTGAATGATATCTACTGTCTTTCTTTGTATTCCTTTTTTATATATGGACAATTAACTACTCTAGAAAGCTGATTTTAATTCTTATAAAAATTTTAAATGTGGGGTGAAGAGTCTATGACATGTTACAAAGCTTTCTAAAATAAAATTAAAGACAAAATAAAAGCATGTTAATATTCTGAGATTATTCATCATTAAATTAAAGTGGTTTTCATTTTATGTTCAGACTTAACAGTTAATTTAATTATTTAAAGAAGCTACTTTTGCTAGTGCTTATCGAAAAATAAGCATTTCTCTCTTCAGTACTGCATGCTGAGTCTTCTCAATCTTTGTCCCTTGACCATGCTCTCTCACGATTTGGCTTGGTTAATTTTAATCAGTCTCCTTCCCACTGTCAATACTTCCAACACAAAAATTTTCCTCATCATGTCAAACTGACTTTTTTTTTTTCCTGCTTTCCCAAACTGTGACTCCAGGCTTTTATTTTTCTTATTTTTAAATTTTTTTATTGGAGTAAAATTGCTTTACAATGTTGTGTTAGTTTCTGCTGTACAATGAAGTGAATCAGCTATATGTATACCTATATTCCCTCCCTCTTTGACCTCTCTCCCACCCCACCCCCCATCCTGCCCATCTAGGTCATCACAGAGCACTGAGCTCAACTCCCTGTGTATACAGCAAGTTCCCACTAGCTATCTAGTTTACACATGGTAGTATATTTATGTCAAACCTAATCTCCTAATTTGTCCCAACCTCTCCATCCCCCACTGTGTCCACATGTCTGTTCTCTATGTCTACATCTCTATTCCTGCCCTACAAATAGGTTCATCTGTACCATTCTTCTAGATTTCACATATATGCATTAATATACGATATTTGTTTTTCTATTTCTGACTTACTTCACTCTGTATGACAGACCCTAGGCCCATCCACGTCTCTACAAATGACCCAATTTCATTCCTTTTTATGGCTGAATAATATTCCATTGTGTATATGTATCACTTCTTCTTTATCCTATTATCTATCATTGGACATTTAGGTTGTTCCCATGTCCTGGCTATTGTAAATAGTGCTGCAATGAATATTGTGGTACATGTGTCCTTATGAATTATGGTTTTCTCAGGGTATATGCCCAGTGATGGGATTGCTGGGTGATATGGTAGTTCTATTTTTAGTTTTTTAAGGAACCTCCATACTGTTCTCCATAGTGGTGGTATCAATTTACATTCCCACCCACAGTGCAGAAGGGTTCCGTTTACTCCACACCCTCTCCAGCATTTATTGTTTGTAGATTTTTTGATGATGGCATTCTGACCGGTGTGAGGTGATACCTCACTGTAGTTTTGATTTGCATTTCTCTAATAATTAGTGATGTTGAGCATCTTTTCATGTGCCTCTTGGTCATCTGTATGTCTTCTTTGGTGAAATGTCTATTTAGGTCTTCTGCCCATTTTTTAATTGGGTTGTTTGTTTTTTTGATATTGAGCTCCATGAGCTGTTTGTATATTTTGGAGATTAATCCTTTGTCTATTGCTTCATTTGCAAATATGTTCTCCCATTCTGAGGGTTGTCTTTTTGTCTTGTTTATGGTTTCCTTTGCTGTGCAAAAGCTTTGAAGTTTCATTAGGTCCCATTTGTTTATTTTTGTTTTTATTTCCATTACCCTAGGAGGTGGGTCAAAAAAGATCTTGCTGTGGTTTATGTCAAAAAGTATTCTCCCCAAGTTTTCCTCTAAGAGTTTTATAGTGTTCAGTCTTACATTTAGGTCTTTAATCCATTTTTAGTTTATTTTTGTGTATGGTGTTAGGGAGTGTTCTAATTTCGTTCTTTTACATGTAACTGTCCAGTTTTCCCAGCACCACTTACAGAAGAGGCTGTCTTTTCTCCATTGTATGTTCTTACCTCCTTTGTCATAGATTAGTTGACCATATGTGCGTGGGTTTATCTCTGGGCTTTCTATCCTGTTCCATTGATCTATATTTCTGCTTTTGTGCCAGTACTATACTGTCTTGATTACTGTAGCTTTGTAGTATAGTTTGAAGTTGGGGAGACTGTTATCTCCAGCTCCATTTTTCTTTCTCAAGATTGCTTTGGCTATTCGGGGTCTTTTGTGTTTCCATATAAATTGTGAAATTTTTTGTTCTAATTCTGTGATGAATGCCATTGGTAGTTTGATAGGGATTGCACTGAATCTGTAGATTGCTTAGAGTAGTATAGTCATTTTCACAATATTGATTCTTGCAATCCAAGAACATGGTATATTTCTCCATCTGTTTATGTCATCTCTGGTTTCCTTCATCAGTGATTTATAGTTTACTGAGTACAAGTCTTTTGCCTCCTTAGGTAGGTTTATTCCTAAGTATTTTATTCCTTTTGCGATAGCAAAAAGTAAATAGTTGCGATAGTAAATGGGATTGTTTCCTTAATTTCTCTTTCTGATTTTTCATTGTTAGTGTATAGGAATGCCAGAGATTTCTGTGCATTACTTTTGTATCCTGCAACCTTACCAAATTCATTGATTAGGTCTAGTAGTTTTCTGGTGGCATCTTTAGGATTTTCTATGTATAGTATCATGTCATCTGCAAACAGTGACAGTTTTACCTCTTCTTTTCCATTTTATATTCCTTTTATTTCTTTTTCTTCTCTGATTACCATGGCTAGAACTTCCAAAACTATGTTGAATAAGAGTGGTGAGAGTGGACATCCTTGTCTTGTTCCTGATCTTAGTAGAAATGCTTTCAGTTTTTCACCATTGCGTATGATGTTTGCTGTGTGTTTGTCATATATGGCCTTTACTATGTTGAGGTAGGTTCCCTCTACGCCCATTTTCTGGAGAGTTTTTATCACAAATTGGTGCTGAATTTTCTCAAAAGCTTTTTCTGCATCTATTCAGATGATCATATGGTTTTTATTCCTTAATTTGTTAATATGTTGTGTCACATTGATTGATTTGTGTATATTGAAGAATCCTTGCATTCCAGAGATAAATCCCACTTGATCATGGTGTATGATCCTTTTGATGTGTTGTTGGATTCTGTTTGCTAGTATTTTGTTGAGGATTTTTGCATCTATATTCATCAGTGATATTGGTCTGTAATTTTCTTTTTTTGTAGTGTCTTTGTCTGGTTTTGGTATCAGGGTGATGGTGGCCTCATAGAATGAGTTTGGGAGTGTTCCTTCCTCTGCAATTTTTTGGAAGAGTTAGAGAAGGGTGGGTGTTAGCTCTTCTCTAAATGTTTGATAGAATTCACCTGTGAAGCCATCTGGTCCTGGACTTTTGTTTGTTGGGAGATTTTTAATTACAGTTTCAATTTCATTACTTGTGATAAATCTGTTTATATTTTCTAATTCTTCCTGGTTCAGTCTTGGAAAATTGTACCTCTCCAGGAATTTTCCATTTCTTAGTTGTTGTCCATTTTATTGGCATATAGTTGTTTGTAGTAGTCTCTTATAATCCTTTGTATTTCTGTGGTGTCAGTTGTGATTTCTCCTTTTTCATTTCTAATTTTATTGATTTACATCCTCTCCCTTTTTTTCTTGATGAGTCTGGCTAAAGGTTTATCAATTTTTTTTATCTTCTTAAAGAACCACCTTTTAGTTTCATTGATGTTTGCTATTGTTTTCTTCATTTCTATTTCATTTATTTCTGCTGTGATCTTTATGATTTCTTTCGTTCTACTGACTTTGGGTTCTTTGTTCTTCTTTCTCTAGTTGCTTTAGGTGTAAGGTTAGATTGTTTATTTGAGATTTTTCTTCTTTCTTGAGGTAAGATTGAATTGCTATAAACTTCCCTATTAGAACTGCTTTTGCTGCATCCCATAGGTTTTGGGTTGTCATGTTTTCATTGTCATTTGTTTCTATGTATTTTTTTACTTTGTCTTTGACTTCTTCAGTGACCTTTTGTTTATTTAGTAGTGCACTGTTTAGCCTCCATGTATTTGTGTTTTTTACAGGTTCTTTTTCCTGTAATTGATTTCCAATCTCATAGTGTTGTGGTCAGAAAAGATGCTTGATATGATTTCAATTTTCTTAAATTTACTGAGGCTTGATTTGTGACCCAAGATGTGATCTATCCTGAAGAATGTTCCATGTGCACTTGAGGAGAAATCATTTTCTGCCACTTTCGAGTGGAATGTTCTATAACTATCAGTTAAATCTATCTGGTATGTTGTGTCATTTAAAGCTTGTGTTTCCTTATTTATTTTCTGTTTGGATGATCTGTCCATTGGTGAAAGTGGGGTGTTAAAGTCCCCTACTATTATTCTGTTACTGTCGATTTCTCCTTTTATCGTTGTTAGCATTTGCCTTATGTATGAGGTGCTCCTATGTTGGGTGCATACATATTTATAATTGTTATATCTTCTTCTTAGATTGATCCCTTGATCATTATGCAGTGTCCTTCCTTATCTCTTGTAACAGTCTTTATTTTAAAGTCTATTTTATCTGATACGAGAATTGCTAATACAGCTTTCTTTTGATTTCCATTTGCATGGAATATCTTTTTTCATCCCTTCACTTTCAGTCTGTATGTTTCCCTAGGTCTGAAGTGGGTCTCTTGTAGATAGCATATATATGGGTCTTGTTTTTATAACCATTCAGCCAGTCTGTGTCTTTTGGTTGGAGCATTTAATCCATTTACATTCAAGGTTATTATCAATATGTATGTTCCTATTACCATTTTCTTAATTGTTTTGGGTTTGTTTTTGTGGGTCTTTTTCTTCTCTTGTGTTTCCCGCCTAGAGAAGTTCCTTTAGCATTTGTTGTAAAGCTGCTTTGGTGGTGCTGAATTCTCTTAGCTTTTGCTTGTCTGAAAAGCTTTTGATTTCTCCTTCAAATCTGAATGAGATCCTTGCTGGGTAGAGTAATCTTGTTTGTAGGTTTTACTCTTTCATCACTTAAATTATATCCTGCCACTCCATTCTGGCTTGCAGATTTTCTGCTGAAAAATCAGCTGATAACATTATGGGGATTCCTTTATATGTTATTTTTTGCTTTTCCCTTGCTGCTTTTAATATTTTTTTCTTTGAATTTAATTTTTGTTAGTTTGATTAATATTTGTCTTTGTGTGTTTCTCCTAAGGTTTATCCTATATGGGAACTCTTTGTGCTTCCTGGACTTGGGTGACTCTTTCCTTTCCCATGTTAGGGAAGTTTTCCACTATAATCTCTTCAAATATTTTCTCAGACCCTTTCTTTTTCTCTTCTTTTTCTGGGACCCCTATAATTCGAATGTTGGTGCATTTAGTGTTGTCCCAGAAGTCTCTGAGGTCATCTTCGATTCTTTTCATTCTTTTTTCTTTATTCTACTCCTCAGCAGTTATTTCCACCATTCTGTCTTGCACTTCACTTATTCGTTCTTCTGCCTCAGTTATTCTGTTATTGATTCTTTCTAGTGTATTATTTTTTTCACAAACCAAATTTTCCTAGATATTTTGGTCACTTAAGATCACTGAAAAGTCATGGTGAGTTTTTGGAAAATAAATGGAAATCTGGTTTCTTCCTGGTGAATTGTCAATTATGATTGGCCTTCATATTTTTTTAAGATAAAATAGACAATTTGTTTTAGACATAGTCAGTTCTTAAAAGACCAGAAGTTTGGGTTGGTTATGCACAAAAAATAGTTAATTTTCCAAATGTGTAAAATGCGCACAGTTTCTAAAATTCAGCAAATGATTTTCCAGGAATTCATGAAAAAATGTTTTTCTTATAAATCCTGCATATGATAAATGTTCAAAGGTATATTAAGTTTGCTAACATTGGACTAATATGGGAGTGACAAAATACATTTAGAAAAAAACTTCTCTGGGTAAATTTTGACACCCCAAATTTTGTTGTATACTGCTTTTTAAAATAATAATTACATGAATTAATTTATCATATATATATTTTAAGATTAATAATAATAACTTATACTTGCATAATATGAAATGTACAAAGTAATCCAGCTTTTTAAATTGTCTAAATATGTTAGTATATTATAGAATAAATAAATAACGTAATTTAAGAAGCCTCCTAGAACTCTGACCCAAACTCACACAACCGAAATTTACTCCCTGATTTCTTTAAGGTTAATTTTAATGCTATGATTCTTTCTGCTAAATTTTTGAATTAAAACCTTAATAAAAACTTGCATGATGGGAAATTTTAATCTATGAGAATTTTAATAAATCTATCATTACTTGGATAAAAAGTCTGAATGTAATAGTAGTATCATAATAATTTGACATATCATGATGTTATTTAATTTAACATTTGTGAGGTTTGCATTGAAAAAGAAATATAGAACTTATCTGAGAAATACTCTCTCAAACATACTGTAAATGCTGAAAAAACACTATGGAAAAATATTTCACTTGGATTTAAAAGTATTAAATGCCTTGCCTGTCAGCAAATTTAAGCTATTTTTTCATGGTTGGTGGAATGGACTGAGAGGATATTCTCTATTTTGATATTAAATATGTAGACAGTCTAATAACTTATGATAAAGAGATTCATAATGGATAACAACATGATTCCTCACCTTGACTCAGTATGCAAATCATATTAATAAAAAATGGTTTGTATTAATTATACAAAAAGGTAATATTCATGGTATTATCCTAGAGGACTGGATATCAAAATTTGATTTGGTTCAGAGAACAAATGTGGTGCCATTGAAAGTAAGCTAAGTGTGAGCTGATGTGTTGAGCTAGCAGATGTCATAAATTTTGAGTTCCATTGTAGACTGCACATTAATATATTCAAATGGAAGGTGAAAACCCACAATTAATGCTGCCCTGATGGTTGATTGATGAAACTGAAAAATTTTAAATGCTGAAATAAAATAGAGGAATAGGGGAGAGAGAGAAGAGAAAGGAAACGTGAAAGAAATTGAGAGTATGTGAAAGATTCATAGACTTGATGCAACTAGTTTTCTTCTATTAAAATTTCTGTCAGACTTCAGGCATTATGAAAAGAGAAAGAAAACCTTTGGGTTGAACTATATAATTTATTTGCTGATAATTTACCATTTTTGACCTACAAATATAACATTTTCACATGTTTCAACATAATATAAAACACCTAACTTGATCTGACTTTTAATGAGAGTTCAGTAGTAGACGCTTGCTTTTCCTCATGTAATGCAATACTCAGTTATTTTTGCTCCTCTCATATTAGCATTCTACAATCCTGTAGAGATTCTAGGATTTCAGAGTCCTGTTGAAAACGGAATGGGAAAAGAACTTTCTGCAGACAAGGACAAGAGAGTAAAAGAATCCCAGGATTCAACAAATTTTTATTGAACCTTTACAAATGGCAAAGGGAAATAGAATAGACATCCTCAGGCAATGTGGCCAGAAGTGGCCATTAAGTAGAATGAAATGTCTTTGAAACCCCAGGTTTGTCTTTAAATATCATGTGATAGTTGCAGTCTACAATATGTCCAATAGTTTTTTTCTATTGTTTCTCTGCCCTCAAAGTCTTAGAGAAAAAATAATTTCCATGAAAGTATATAAGTATATTCTGTGGTTTCTAAGATCTCTAGATTGCCAGTTGGGTACCTACATGGTCAAGTTTGAAAGGCATGGGATAACTCAGAAAATATGAGTGGAAAAAGAGCCTCTGAGAAGCACAGACATTGTGAGTTAATTGGAAGATTCATGGAAGAAATAAAACTTAAGTTGTCTTTTTAAGGATGGGTAGAATTTAGCTACAGAAGGTAGAAAGGGAAGTTCAAATAAGAATAAGAAATCTTAAAAAAAAAAAAAAAAAAAAAAAAAAAAGAATAAGAAATCTTATTCAGATTCAGTAGGAATCTGTTTGGCATGTAAGGCAAAGTCAGCTGAAGAGAAAAGAAGAATACACACTAATAAATGGAAAGATATCCAATGTTCCTGGATTGGAAGAACTAATATTGTGAAAATATCCATACTACTTAAAGCTATTTACAGACTCAATGTAATTTCTATCAAAATTCCAATGACATTTTTTCACAGAAATAGAAAAAGCTATCCTATAGTTTTTATGGAATCACAAAAGACCCTGAATAGCCAAAGCAATCTTAAGATAGGAGGAAATGGTGGAGGCACCACACTTCCTAATTTCAAACTATATTAAAAAACTATAGTAATCAAAAGAGCTGGTACTGGCATAAAAACAGGCACATGGACCAGTAGAACAGGATAGAGATCCCAGAAATAAACCCACATATATACAGTTGATTAATTTTTGACAAGGAACCAAGAACACACAATTGGGAAAGGATAGTCTCTTCAATAAATTTTGTTGGAAAAACTGGATATCCACATGCCAAAGAATCAAACTGGACCCTTATTTTTCACCACTCATAAAAATTAACTCAAAATGGATTAAAGACCTAATCTTTAAATACAACTCCTAGAAGAAAACACAGAGGATAAGCTCCTTGACATTGGTCTTCTCAATAATTTTTTTGAATTTGACACCAAAAGCCCAGGAAACAAAAGTAAAAATAGACAAGTGGGATTACATCAAACTAAAATACTTTTGCACAGCAATGAAAACAATCAACAGAGTAAAAAGCTAACTTACAGAATGAGAGAAAATACTTGCAAACCATATATCTGAATCCAAAATATAGAAAGAACTAATACAACTCAATAGCAAAAACAGCAAATAATTCAATTAAAAATGGGGAAATAATTCAATTTAAAAATGGGGGAAAATAGACATTTTTTCCAAAGAAAACATCCAAATGGCTTATACGTATGTGAAAAGATGCTCAATATCACTAATCATCAGGGTTATGAAATCAGAACAAGAAGATATCATCTCATACCTTTTAGGATGGCTATTATCAAAAAGAAAAGAGATAAATGTTGGTGAGAATTTGGAGAAAAGAGGACCTTTATACTCGATTGGTGGGAATATAAATTGTGTTAGCCATTATGGAAAATATATGGTGGTTCCTCAAAAAAATAAAAATACAACTACCATATGATCCAGCAATCTGAATCTCAAGTATATATCTGAAAGAAAAGAAATCAGTGTCTCAAAGAGATATCTGGGAAATCCTGTCATTTGGACAACATGGATGAAACTGGAGGGCATTATGCTAAGTGAAATATACCAGACAGAAAAAGACAAATGCTGTATTTATGTCATTTATAAGTGGAATGTAAAAGAAAATAGTTGATTGCATAGAAACAGAATAGAATGGTTGTTGTCAGGCTTAGGGGAAGGAGAAATGGGGAGATGTACATTAAAGGGTACAAACTTTCAGTTGTAAGAAGTTCTGAGGATCTAATGTACAGCATGATGATTTTAGTAATATGGTATTGTTATACTTGAAAGTTGCAGAAAGTAGATCTTAAGCATTCTCAACCCTCCCATCCCAAACGCACACAAGAGTTAAGTATGTGAGATATTAGGTGACGGATGTGTTAATTTTCTTGACCTTGGTAATTATTCCACAATTTATATATATATATCAAATGATCATGTTGTACACTTTAGATATATACAATTATATTCATCAATTACTCCTCAATAAAGTTGGGGAAAAAAAGAAGATAACAATGCACAATGTGGGTTTTTTCCTCAAGGGTATATGGTCTACCTATCAATTAAAGAATTCTGGGTTTACAGCCTGGATCAAATCATGAAGCAGGGTTAAGAGGATGTAACTATCCATTATGACGACTGAAGACAGGCTTTACATTTATTCCTAGAGTCCCAGTAATCAATTAGCTACTGCCAAAGATCCCTGTAGTTAAAACCTTTCTGTTTAGTGATCCAGCCATGAAGAGTAGTATGATAACCACACTTACCTTATTTTTGATTCTTAAAAGCTGCTTCTAGGTATTTGCCACTCTTGAATCCCATTACCTCTATTAAAACCTATTTAAATTTCATTTGTAACAGTTCATTCTCAGCCTTTATCCACAGAGGGTAGCAAATAAAATGCTTTTAGTAATGGCCAGGCTTCCCTCACTACGGATTTTGCAATGCCTTGATAATGACACAGTCCCCTGGGGGTGAGAGTAAAATTTTAAAATTCCTTAAAGAGGTATGATGATAAAATACTAGTTAATACATAAACCCATATAACTATTTTCTTTATAATTATCCAGGACTTGCCTCGATGCCAAAATTATATTCTTATGCATATATATATGTTTATATGTAAGCTTCTATTAAAAAGGGTCTTGAAAAGAGGTGCCTATACTTATATAGATTGTACAGTGTTTGAGAGCAGGTGTCATATTTTCTCTTTTGATGGTCATATTCAAGATTTCAATACTATTAAAATGGAAACGATACAAATAGGTGAAATTTGAAATATAGCATCATGCTCAAAAGCATGTTTTTAATCAGATATATTTTAGTTTATTTTGGAATCTTTGTCTGATCCACAGCCTATTATTAAACAGGGCTACTCTGATTGTCAATCCTTTTGGATTTGTTTGAGTAGCCTGAAGTTGCCAATAACTTTAGAATACCTTTCTCATCCTTGCATTCTTTACTCATGGAGTCTGCAGTATAGACCTCAAACTGAGAACAAAAATTGGAATTGAAAGGAATATGGACAGTTAATGGGCACAGGAGCACTTATACTACAGCCTAAGCACTAATAATGGCCATAAATAGTAGCCATGGAAGCTTTTGTCAGACCTAGTAGGTAGGAAAAGGAAGAAAAAGAGAGAGAGAGAGAAACTGCATCAGGAAAGCAGGAGAAGCAAATGGAATAGTAGGATAAAAAGGAGAAGAATAAAGATTTAGTAATAAGGGAAGGCAAGGCAGTTGGCTTCTGAATCAATTGTCCATTCTTGCTCATGTCATTGGGTCCTTCTGAGGGAGGATTAGGCTGAGATTTAGGTATTAAAATATGTACCCGACTATAATTTCCTAATTGTCTTTGCCATCTCCTCAATCCCTGTGTGCCTTTAGCTCCCTCTGTTGGATTGGTATTGTTTACACACAAGTGATACTTGCTTTTTGAAGATTTAGCCAAACAAAACTCCCTTCCAATATTTTACATTCAAAAGATGAGGAAAATGATCTCTTCTTAGTGTTTCTACATTTGTATAAAGCTTCTAAGCACCAACCAAGACAAATTGTTTGCACAACTCAAGACTCTTCCTCCAGGTCTTTATTCTAGTAAAGAAATCTAAGTATTTTGTATCTTTACCACACTGACTCTCTCACATCAAATATTCAAAATTGCAACCACATTAAGGGAGAACTTTGGAAATTTTCCTATTACAAGGCAATCACAATAATTTTCAGTAACCACTAGACCTCTTGTGTTTCTATGACTTTAATACAACAACAAAGCCTTCATTCCCAAATGGGTGAAAGGTAAACAGTTTTCTAATAGCGTAAGTCATGTTTGGAGATAAAACATGAGGACTAGGAACTCCAAAGTTTGGAAGATTTTGGAGCCATAATACAGGATATAAAATATGTTCATCTGTGAATGCTTCATAACGTACAATGTGTGATGCTGGAGTTGTATGCCTTGTTTATTACTTTATGGAATCTCTCTCAATCATTCTTTTCTTTAGTTTATTAATTTTAGAAAAAAATTCTGGAAAAAAGTGGACTTGTAATTTCATTTTCATTAGATTTACAAACTTTACTCACTTTGTGTTTCTCCCACACAGCACAATTGATTTCTTAAACTAGAGTGAGGGTTAGAGAGATCCCAGAGATTGGAACTGACGCAGTCATAAGATTTCTGGGATGTCCCAAAGTTTGAATGCACATTGGACTCTCTTGTGTTGTCTAGAGTGGAATAAATTGATGGATGAAATCTGCTGTTTCTCCCAAGGCTCCAGTGTTTATTTTATTGGGAATGACAATGGCCTACTATATTGACTTTTCCATGACTCTCATGACAGGACCACCTAGTTTCAATTTCCCTGAATTCCCCAGAATCTAGGTGTGTGTGTATATATGTGTATGTGTATGTGTCTGTGTGTAGGAATCAGGGGGCTGGTGAGGGGATGAGACAGAGGAGGAGAACTGATGAAAAGCAATACTTAGGACATTATGTAAAATTTTGACCTTTATGTTAATTTTATAATTTTTCCCTATGTAGCATTAGTTTGCACCATACTGTAGTATATTAAAAATGGAAGATCTATGAGGCACTCATTGCCTTTATGTTACTCAGGTATCATATAACTGAAAGAAAAAAAATCTCTCAAGCTACATTTGGTAAATGAGATATATTGTAGAAAACCAAGAAAACATCATGGAATCCAAATGGAAGGAGGGTGAGCTGAGCCAAAAATGATTCTGTAATGAGGGACTGATGTGTTGTTCAAGAACCAAGGATGCTAATCTTTTGACTTCTTTCTAGCTGGGGCCATATGACTCTTTATATATGTGGGCATCTATTTCATGCTTCTCTGTTCACAGAACTGGTTTTACTGCATTCACATGATCCTTTATAGCTGCCCAGAAATATGACCTGAGGCTCCATAACCTTCTATGACTGGCACCTACCACTAACTTAATGTGGTTTCTATGTACTACTTTTACATTCCCAGGGGAAAGAACATGGTTATCTCAGCTTATGTCATGTACACCCTGCAGGTTTAATCAAGGAACTGGACTTTCAGCCTAGAATAGGGATGTTTTAATATCCACTTTGTGGAAGGTTGGTATCAGACTCTCCACAAGAGGTGTGGGAAAAAAATTCAATGGCAGATTTAATATTTCTACTTGAATATGCAAACATTTATTTTAAGACAAGAGACAGATCAGCCTAATTCTACCACTAAAAGTTAAGTTGAGGGCTTCCCTGGTGGCGCAGTGGTTGAGAATCTGCCTGCTAATGCAGGGGACACGGTTTCGAGCCCTGGTCTGGGAAGATCCCACATGCCGCGGAGCAACTGGGCCCGTGAGCCACAGCTGCTGAGCCTGCGCGTCTGGAGCCTGTGCCCCGCAACGGGAGGGGCCGCGATAGTGAAAGGCCCGCGCACGGCGAGGAAGAGTGGCCCCCGCTTGCCGCAACTAGAGAAAGCCCTCGCACAGAAACAAGCCCCAACACAGCCAAAAATAAATAAATAAATAAAGTAACTATTAAAAAAAAAAAAAGTTAAGTTGAAAGTCAAAATATTTCTTTCAATAATATTCAATATAAATTAACTTGAATAGATACCAGGGAAGATATCAATTTAGTAAAATTAACCTACCAGTTTATTTTTTTCCAGGGTACTCTATGATTTCTAAAATATTCGAGTTGTTGATAACAGCTTTCTTTCCTATAATATAGATAGTCAGTTTTCTATTAATGAAATTCTGATACTATTTCCACTCCTAGCTGAACAAAAGTATAACAATAGAAAGGTATGCTATAACAAAGACAGTGTGAAAGTTCTGAAATATATTTTGAGTTCTCTTGACACCATTTGTATGGACAAAAGGAGTTGCTAGAGGATTTGGACCATTTTACAGTCTGTATTAGGTTTCAGAACTTGCATACATACAAATTTTCATTCATTTGCATAGAGAGAATTTAGAGCCAACAATAACTTTGGTATTTATTAAAAGCAGGTCACCCTTTTAATGGTGAAATGTTTTGTGCTAAAAGCAGGAATAGTTCTCTTTACTAGATTTGTTATGGCTCAAAGAATACAGAAATGGTTCTTGGCAAGGATAATTTATAGCACTCAAATATTCCTAAAACCAAACATTGTTATTATGTTTTCTAAAAGGACAAAGATACCAATCAGATAAATGACAAGGACACCATTCACATAAATGAACTATCTGTTAAGGTTGAAATGAGCAGGAACTTTTTTGTGTTGTTATAATCAAGTTCTGTCTTAGAGACAATGATAAATTATTAACAATGTCCATTACGCAACGAAGTGTAGCCCCCTCTCACGCAACTAGAGAAAGCCCGCGCGCAGCAAAGAAGACCCAAAACAGACAAAAATAAATAAGTAAATGTATTAAAAAAAAAGTCCATTAACCAATAGGCATATTAAAATACTGACCTTTTCTATACTTTTATCTACTGATTATTTCTATTAAATTCAATTTCTAACAGTCTTCACTAACTAAATAATTGTCTTAATATTCCACTTTCTAAAACACTGTTAAAGGAAGGAGGAAAGGAAGGATGAACTAATAATCATTGTGTACCTATTAAAATAAGCCATGTGCTTTGCATAAGTAAGCATATTTAATCCTTACAACAGCACACTATAGATGACAGTGGACCCTTGAACAACACAGGTTTGAACCCCCCGGGTCCACTTATATGCAGATTTATTTTCACTAAATACATATCATAGTACTACCTGAGCCACAATTGGTTGAATCTGCAAATGCAGAACCTTGGATACAGAGGGCACGCTATAAAGTTATCCTGGGATTTTCCACTTCTCAGAGGGTCAGTGCCCCAAACTCTGGAGTTGTTTGAGGGTCAACTGTATTATGCTATTTACGGAAGAAAAAAATTGAGTATCAGAGAGATTAGATAATTTGTTCAAAATCAAATAGGTAAGGTCTGTATATCTATAAAGTCCTTTTTTTAAAAAAAATTTTCCTATATGCTGTGTCAATGATTTCTCATTTCTTATTATATCAAGTTGAATCTGCTCAGCCTGGCTTTCACAATCACCCATCATCTGGCGTCTTCCTAGTTAGTCAGCCTTCTTTTTCACTGCTCTCCAACATGCAACTTCTTTTTCAGTCATCAGTCTGCTTCCACTTCCAGGCCTTATTTTATCCATTCTGGAGGCAGAAGGCTCAATCCCTCTTTTATAGCAATCCAAATCCTAAACACTCCAGGACGACCCCTACCCTTATTATAAATAACATTCTCTGCTCCTTTTTGTTTTTACCTTATTGTCTGCCTGCTGTTTTCCTAGGTCTCTCTTCTTTTACTGTGGTCTAACAAACACCACTTCAGGTTTATCAGCCTGTCTTCTTCTATAGCATCTCCTCTAAAATACACATGTTACTCTGTCTCTCACTACCTGATTTAAAAATGGACTGCTTTTCTTCCAGACCATTTATATACTAAATAATTAGTGACCATATAACCATACTGTAGTGTACAAGGCTGGGTGTAGAATTGCATATAATCTAATACAGCAGTCCCCAACCTTTTTGGCACTAGGGACGGGTTTTGTGGAAGACAATTTTTCCACAGACAGGTTGGGAGAGATGGTTCAGGCGGTAATGCGAACGATAGGGAGCAATGGGGAGCGGCAGTTGAAGCTTCACTCACTCGCTGGCCACTCACCTCCCACTGTACAGTCCAGTTCCTAACAGGCCGCGGGCCAGTAACTGTCGCGGCCCAAGGGTTGGGGATCCCTGATCTAATAGGACTGATTTAGCACCTGCTTTTATGAATGTTTTAATTATCTGAAGAAACAAATCCAACATGAAAGCAGATTTTTATCTAAATGTGAAAATACAAGGGAGAACGTTTTTGTTTTCCTTGTTATACACACACACACACACACACACACACACAGACACACACAGTTATGCTACTTTATACCATAATGGATAATAGAAAAGAAAGAAGGAGAAGAGAGAAGATTTTGCACCTTTGCATGAGTATGTACTTTGCAGAGTACATATCCTTCAATAACTTTCTTTTTCCCGCCACTTCTGGTATTGTTATCTATTTTCTTGCTATATGTGACTGAAATTAATTCAAGGTTCTGAAAATGATACAGTCAATTAAACCAAATTAAGTGTAAGAAAAATTTTGCATGTTAACTTGAGGGAACTAATGACTTTTAACCCTCATGTCAGTAATAGCGATCCTCCAAAAAGATCAGGGCCTAGGCTCTCATGGTTCTGCTGCCAAATTTAAGAATCATCAACTGCTTTTTGGTTTCAGACACAATTTTTTTCCCCCAGTGAATTACTACTTACATGGAGCAGTGTAATTCATGTTTTCCTATATTTAGCTGCATTCCAAAGAATTTCATAAGCGTTTCCCTGAGCTTGTTTTCCCATCCTCAGTCTGATGGCATGAAGCAAGAGGGGATTTTTGATGAATGTAACAATTTTTTGTCTCTTGGAATGTAGATTAGGGGTATTTTCATAGAGAGGTGAAAAGGGATTGGGAATGGTGGGAATGAAAGTGATTTCTTCTGGGAATCCTCACTATGGCTGTTCATGTTTTTGCACTGAATTTGTGATTTGTGCACAGCAAGAGGGACTTCTATATTGACATGCTTCTCCCCTCCCATCTTTTATTTTATCTGAATCTATGCACACAAATATATCATATTTTACCTTCCCATTCATGAGAGGCTGCTTTCCCAACCTGCCTGCAAGAACTGCACTGTGAAAGAAGATAAAGGCCAGTAAAAGAAAGAAGGAGAAAAGAGGAGGAATCAATTGTTATTCTTTCATGATTAATCTCATTTCCCCCCCACAGTTAGGGTAGAAAATATTCATTAGCTACTCAACCCCAAAACCATTAAACTTGGGGTCGGGTCCACAACCTCAAAAAAGGAATGTGCTAGCTTTCCTTGGGTCTAACTTCCACCTCTTTGAGGCTGTGCATAAGTGTGTGCCTTCTTCACTAACAGACTGGAGGGAGAGATGGGCAGTGGGGCTCACCAGCTTCAGATCAATGAAGGTGCTCAACTATTGAAAACTGGTGCCTCGCCATCTCTATCTTTTGTGAGGAATCCTTAGCTCTTGTAGTCGTACATATCCAATTTTTATTTTTTCTTTCTCTCTTCAGGTTTTTGTTACATTTGTAATTCAAAATTAACCCCTAATGCTCCACATGAAATCATCTCATTGAAATCAGGCCAAAAGCAGATTTAATCAACTCCAATTGGAAATTTAATTCCAAACATCAATATTTTACAACTTGTGGTTGGTATGCACTTATAGTTCCAATATCATTTAGATGTAGGAAATTTGTGACTACCCTCTGCTATTTACCTTTTCCAGTAGAATTTTTTTGATAAATCACAAGGCTTTACCGTATTTATATAATTTCTATTTTACCCAAATAATCACCTTTTAACCGAATTAAAAACTGTGTAGAGTGAGGCTATGTCTTATCTTCTTTAAACTGCCATTCTCTAAATTAATACTCACTTTAAAATTTTGTTTTGTTTTTACATCAGAAGATGTTAATACATTTTTGTTGAATGAATGAATGATGAACTAGCTCTGAGTAGGAATGCTCAAGTAATAAGCAAATTTTCTTACCCTTAAAAAAAACTCTGGTTATAATCTTTTATCAATAAATTTCTCATATATGGCTCATATTTCATGAGTAACTAACATACCCAGGCACATACTAAACATTTTGAGTAACATAAGACTATATTAGACTCAGCCCTTGTCTTCCATCAGCTTTCAATCTAGTTGTGAGTTCCTGGGAAATATTTCAATTTTGACACTAGAGAAATCTCGTGCCAGAAATTTCTGCCAGTACCAATTAAAGATATTTTTCCTCAAGTTCCCTGAGGCCAAAGTACACAAGGTCTGCAAATTACCTGACTACAGAAATGAGATTGAGTGTAAGCATTGCAAAGAAATCCCAAAATTACCAACCAAAACATTTTTAAAAATCAAACATCCCTCCCCAGTGGCCCCAGGAGATATACAAAAGTCAGAGGATAAAAAAGCAGCATTCTTCACCTGTCTCCATATATTTCCTTGTCTGAGCTGCTTAACTTTAGCTTTCCAGGCAGCCAATGTGCTTGGACTAGAAAAGCAGAAATGATGTCAAAGATCTCAAAGTCCAAGAAGCTTTTGCTTTCGACGTGCAGGAGCTTCAGTATAGCTGAAGATACACAGATATGCGTTTTATAATTTAAAAAATATGACTTTGTTCCTAATGCTAACCAGTAAGAAGTTACTGACAGTGTCAGAAGCCTGGAACTTACTGTATCAATGAGAAGGGACTTCTGGCTTCTCAGGCAGATGAGGATGAGAAGAAGCTGAGCCATGGAAGCCCACCAAAACCACGAAACATTAACACTGCTGCTCTACTTCCATCCCTGCTACAGAAGCCATGTGAAATATTTTTTATACAGTTCTCAACTTGTGGTAAGGAATTAAACCCAAATATTCTAGTAAACCATGAATTTTGATTTACTAAACATTCAAGAATGCACTTTCTTTTCTTCCTTCCATAGATTTGTGTCATGATTTTAGTTTAAAAAATGCATGACTTTGTCTCTACTTACTCATTCCCAGAAATGGTTACATGTGTGTAATACATTCACAGTCCTTTCTTTAGTTCTCTGAGGATTGCAGCACACTGAAGGGGGAAGAAAGTGGTGTGAACACCAAATGAAACCAAGCAATTGCCGGCATCTAACAAGCTTTGCTGCCGGGGCCTCATAAAGATAAATACTCATCCATCCAGTTCCTTCATTTCTGTAATGTCTCACTGTCCAACTTAATAAATGCTTTCTTGCTGTTTTTTTGGCATCTCTTTGAATGAGGAATGTAAACTGAAAAGGCCTAGGAGACAAAAACTGGCACAAAACTCTGTGATGAATAATATCAGGAGACACACAGACTAGCTCAGTAGTCCCATAAGCAGTGCCACAGTCTCTACCAGAGGACAGAAGGATTTGCTGCCTGGGATGGGGCTGTTATATAATTTCCAGATACATGAAAAAAATAAGAGAAAAAATAAGGACAAAACCAGGTCCAATTTTGTGTAAATGGAAGATAAGTATAAAACAAGAGATTTATGGAAAGGATATTAAAGGTAATATAAAGCTTAACAAACAGAACCATCAACATATATTTAATCTTTAGATATTGAAAAAGGAAAACATAATGTGGGTTTTTCTAAGAACACTTCAAAATTTGGGGGGAAACTTTCAGCAAAATTAGACAAAATTATTATTTAGTTATCTCTGTATTTACACTATGTCATAAACTATTACTGTTTAAAAGCCTTAAAAAGCCCCTGGAAAATTATGTTCATCTTTCTCAAGTTGAATACCACGAAAAAAAAAAAAAAAAAACTTTCATCTTCATGCTGAGGAGTTTGACTACACTTTAGTTCAAATGTTATTACCCAAACAAGCCCTCCATTTTATATATTTAAAGTTTCTTTTTTCTTTTCACATATTAGGGAGTTTTTCCCAATTTATTCTGCTATCCTGTTCAAATCTTTGATTAGAATATTGACCTCATGTGCCCAGGTAAACTGAAATGAGTATCTACTAATTCAGACCCACCCAGTAAGTGGGTAATTTAGTTACTTACTATCTTTCAGGCCTTTAGGAAAGCAATTTTGGAGTGTGGCGCAGCAGCAGATAGACACGGGGGATTAGAGGCAGAGTTCCCATGGACACGCTTCCCCAAGGCTCACTGGAGGGAGGTTAGTGTTGGATGTGGTGGCAATGAAGGATATGTTACTTACATGTCCAGGGTTCTACGAAATCAGTACCAAAGATCCTAATAACTAGAACGTTTCCCTCATGTTTCAAGATGGTTCTTGAAACTTCACCCTTTCTATCCATCAGAAGCGAGGAGAAAGAGGTGAACACTCCCTAATTGTTTGAACTTTCTCTTTACAACCCATTGGCCAAAACTGCGGGTTGCACCATGTTGCAAGAAAGGCTAAGAAATGTTACCGTTTCTCCAAATAACCATGGGCCCAGTAAAGGATTGAGATTCCAAGGAATAAAGAGACTATGGATATTGGGGGACAAATAGCAGTATGTGTCCCAATAAGGAAAGGCTAGAACTGTTTGTTTAAATGGAGAACATGTTTGTTTATAATGCTCATCATTGTTCTTCGAAGATAAAAATAACTGTTATAAATTGTGCTGGTATATTGGAATTATGGTAGCTTTACATTCCGTGGGAGGAAGTTATTCTCAGTCAAAACTTTCTGAGTTTTTAGGCATGTTTAATAGTCATTCATAATTTGTTAACAGCTTATCTCATACATTACAATGAAGTTTTCTAAATAATGAGATTTCAACTAGCACACGCATTTTCCGACTCAAAATATTTACCTCTGTAGTTAATTATAACATCTTAAGTTTTTATCAAATTCTAAATTTAGCTTATTTTTAATTTGCTTCTCTTTTGTTTATTCTTCATAAGAAGAGTTGTAAGTACTATGTGAAAACTGTGTATTAGTACATGAAATTTGGGAGGGGACCTCCGTTTGGTGGAGGCAAGGGCACATGAATACTTATGACAAGTCTTTTGGCCAAACTGAATGTGTCAATTTCTTGCAGCATTGCTTCTGAGAAGAAAGAACAGGAAAAGTACAATTGGATTGTAGTTCATATTTATTAATTTTAATCCTAAACACAATTAAGTTGTCAGTAAGATAGTGTTCTATGTAAATATTCATAGGTGTTTACCATGTGAACTGGACTGGAAATACATTGGTGAATAAAAGCCATGACAACAGCCTTCAAAATGCTTGTGATCCAGGCATTTTTTCTCTTATAAAACAGGCATCGAAAAATCCATAGTCACTAAGACGATACATTTACATTTTAGCAGCCATATTTGTAAACGATAGCAACGAGAGAGTATGAGAAGTTTATCCTTGGTATCAGGTTTAAGAAAAAAAAGTTTTAGAACCAGCACAACTTAATGCATATATAGAGTGGGCCTCAACTCCATTGGGAACGTAGTTAGAGCAGCTATGAAAGAAGCACAAAGTTGGGACAATGTTTAGAGCATAATCCATGGCTGGTGGATGAAAGACAGGTGTCAGTGATTTCATGCAATTCTGCTTCTTTCCCACTGACTCTCTTTGCTTTAGTATGGTATCTTAGTTACCTATTGCTGTGTAACAAATTACCCCCAAATTTAGTAGCTTAAAACAACAAATGTTTATTATCTCATAATTCCAATGAGTCCAGAATCAAGCCATGGCTTTGTTGGAGATCTCTGGCTCAGCCCCTTTCACAGGCTACAGTCAAAGTGTTGGCTGGGACCACACTCATTTCAAAGGTTCCCTGAGAGAGAATCTGCTTTCAAGCTCATTCACATGGCTGTTGGCTGGCCTCAAGTCCTTACTGGCTCTTCATTGAGACATCAGCTCCTTGCCACATGGGCCTTTCCACAGGGCTGCTCACAATAAGGCAGTTAGCTTTCCTCAGAGTGCGTGATTGAATGAGCAAGAGCAGGAGTACCCCAGATGGAAGACACTGTCTCTTTATTACTTAATTTTGGAACTAACTTTCCATCACTTTTGCCATTTTCTATTCATTTCAAGGGCCAGCCCATACCCGAAAGGAGGAAATTCAACACAAATACAAGCATCAGGAGGCAGAAAATCGTTGGAGAGCATCTTAGAGAATACGCACCACATCTTGTGAAGTAACCTGACGTGTAGGAAAACACATGGATTCAAGGGACAGTCCCTCAGACTTAAGGTGGCATCTGGGCTCTACACCTTACTAGCTGCATGAATTTGCGCAAATCTCCAATTTCTATTCTGAGGATAAATAAATGAATGCTAAGATACTCTACCATCCCTCAGTTCGACATACATAAAATGGGCACAATCATCCATAACTCTTAGGACTGTGTTTAGGATTAAATAGCATAACTTGTGCTTAACCTATAGGAGGCATGCAGCAGGTATTTCCCTGTCCCTAGTAGAAGTAACAGGTTTATTTGTAAATTCAAGAAAAACAGCTCTCCATAGTGACTGTCCCATGAACTTCCTGGGTTCAACATTGGTGCCTTCTTGCAGAATAACCAACATATTTATATCTTCAGAATTCAGTAAAAGTGGTGGTTATTTTGGACCATTTTCTGTCAGAAGCAGAATATTATGACCCAACAGAAAGGAGATATTTTTTCTAAGTTTTTTTTTTCTCTTCCTGGTACTTGAGTTCAGCCAAGATACAGCAATTCCTCATCATCCCCAGTTAATAGTTAGACCTCTAAATGGTCTACTTTGTACTCAGTACTGACAACATAACTGGACTGTTTTGATAATTTCTAGATGTTACATTTTAGAAGGAGGCATGGACAATTGGGAACATGTCCAGAAGGAATGATCAGATTGATGAGTGGACTCTAAAATCAGCCACATGTCATATTAAAGATGCACTACCAGAAAGAGAATATTAATTTAGAGAAGGAAAGACTATTGTGATATATGGTAACCACCTTCAAATATTTTAAACTGTTATGTTAAAGAGAGATTATACATATTTTTAGTGTTTTGAAAGCTATAGCTGGGACAAATGTGTTGAAGAAGATTCCAGGTCATTATAGAAAAAATTTTCAGAGAGAGGTAGAGTGGACAGAGCTGTATTTGAATCTTAGTTCTGCCTCCTACTAACTGACCTTAAGAAGTTCACTTATCATCTCTGAGACTTGGTTTCTGAATCTGTAAATTTACACTAACAGTTATATATAACGGATCTATCATTTGCCACACACTGAACAGGTCGCTTTGTATATGGCATTAATAATGCTAAGGATGGTTATTATTATTTTTTCTTTTACACATAAGTGGGGAGCTTTGTGGCAGTAAGTTTCAGCCCTTTGCTGAAGAGTTTCTCTTCAATATTTGTGTTGGCACCTGAAGCAAGCTGGTGAAGAATATCTGTTTCTAAGTGAAGTTACTGCCTATGCTAGTGATCAAACCTGTTAACATCTCACTTTTATTTGGTTCATAGTCTATTCAAAGTAGAAATTGAAAATGAGTACCTGCACTGGGCTTTTAAAGCCCCAAGACAATGAGATGATACGATTTATAGACTTCATCTCTTTATCTTCACAAATACTTTTAGCTAATTAAAAGGTCAGAGGAAAAATACAAGTCATAGTAGGGATGTTGAAACAACATCAGGTGTTGTTTTTTTATGGCCAGTATTAGAAAACTATGAGAAAAGACGAAGTATTTTTTAAAAGACTTTTAGATTGGTTCACAAAGCAAAACCTAACTCTGTGCTATGTATATGAGACACACCTATAAGCTAAAAGAAATGTAAATAAAATGTGTGCAAGTAGGCAATATATATCAGGCAAATGCAAACAAACAAAAGCAAGGATTTCATGCTATCAGAAATGGCAATGTAGCTTGTGACAGAACAATCTTTGCTTTGAGCATAAATGTAAGAGCAAGAATTACATACACACACATGCACACACATGTATCCAACCTGTTTTGAGATACTGGGGAGCTAAGCATAAAGATCTCAGGGAGGGTCAAAGATACCAGAGACAAGGGTGGTAGACAGAAAAAAATATTTTTCAAGGGTGGTATAACAGAAAAAAACACTACTTTTCCTCTTGACATTTGTCAGTTTGTGAGCTGCAGCTGAGAGGCTGAGAAACTGAGCAGTCTCCAGCAGTCCTTTCAGAATGTGGAAACAAAAATTGGACTTTAGGACCTTCCAAAGAGAAGGATCTGACATATAATCCAAGCTGCCAGATGAGACTCCTACTGGGCTGTACTCTAAAAGTAAGGGAGAAACACACAAGACCAACCCTCCTAAAGAATGAGGCCCAGTTTAGAAAAGATTTAATTCCTTATTAAAGTTATCTGCCTTCAGCCTGTTTGCCTAAAACAAAATGAATCCTCTCTTGGAGAAGACAACATCATCTAGAACTTCCAATTATCCCTACAATTTTTTATTTAAAATGTCTGTCATTTAGTCAAAATATTACTAAGCAGAAATAAAGACAGAAAACAAAAGAACAAAGAGGAAAAACAGCCAATAGAAACAGAACCACAGGAGATGCAGATATTGGGGTTATCAGATGCAAGTAAGAATTGATTGTTCTTGGACTTCTAAGTAGGATTTAAAGGTTATGTCAAGCCTATACTCACACAGTTCATAACAAGGAAAAAGGATAAATTACAAAAAATACTTTTGAAAATGCATCATGGAACTGTGGAAGATATGAGGACTAAATGGTCCTAAATTATATAGAGAGGAAAAACATTCAGAGGTGAGTAGATAAATAGCAGCTGATTTTTTATATGGGGGAATTTGCCAGTTCTTGGTGTGAGCTGAAGTTTGTGGTTTGGCTCAGACAGAGAGCAACCGTTAAAAGAAGGAGAAACCAATGTAGCCTTTAGAAGTCACTTGGGGATACAGAGACAAAATTGAAGGTTTGAAGTCCACAGATACATAGCCATTTTCCACAAAAGACATTTGCTATATTCTAAGACTATGTAAGAGGCTGAAATCTAAACTAAAATCTTTTGAAATTCAGTGTGAAATCTATTGCAGTCTCAAGGGACTTAGGAAACAGACTTGAAGACAGAAAAGGCAAGAAACAAAAGCCCTAGAGAGTATGGTGTATTGGCACTGAGGATTTACAGCCACTTTTTGCTAACCAGTTCTGAGTATGGCAAAAAGTTGAGAAACCAGGTCTCTGGCAGATCATTCATCATTAGATGAATATATTTGAGGAGTAGTCTCAAAAAAAAAAATCCCCCCGCATATTGTTTAGTAGGTACAAAGGTAAAAGGATATTTATACGGTGAAAAAAATGTGACAGGCTCCGTCTTAACAAAGTGACTAAAATTAACATCGACAACAGGGCAAATGAATAGTGTGTGCCTCTTGAAATGCTATGTTAAGAAGGACACAGCATCACTTATATAGTATTCCTGCCAGGATAGTCATAATCTGAATCTAATCATGAAAAAACTGTCAGACAATTCAAATTGAGGAACCTTCTACAAAATATCTGGCATGTATTCTTTAAAAAAGTCATTTTATGAAAGACATAGTGTTGTGTCATTCCTAGTCTGTTGATAGTGATGTTCTTGGCTAGGAATCCTGAGTCTCTCACCCGGGCCCTGTATTTACTCTAGCAAGTCCCACAAACATTACCCGCCCCCCACCACCAAGGCCAATGTTGTGGCTGGACTAGCCCTTGTGGTTCTTATTATGACCACAGGACACATCTCAGCAAAGCTACCAGGGAACTTTAAATAACAAGATTTATTACTCTCAGGTCCTGGAGGGTACATGGCATGCCTGAGGGCACACAGAGAGGTCACAGGCAGAGAGAGAGGGAGGGAGCACGGACCTGGGGCTCTGTCTGTGTTAGGGCCACAAGGATGGAGTGGCTAGGGTTTCATGGGTTCACTCTTTATTGCTGAATTTAAAGCATAAGAGTGGAAATTAGGACACAGGAAGGGAAAAGTGGGATGGCTTTAAGCTGTCAATGATCTATCTTTCTCAGGACTTTATAGAAGGGGAAGTTCATTGATAGGATCAACCTCGTTCCTTACCTAGACGTGTTTGCTAGTAGCTGCATCATAGAGCTGGCAATAGTTTATTCAAGATGGATGTCTTTGAAATGAACGCCTCAGCAATCAAAAGCTTAATGTCAGACATTTGCACTACACAAAGAAAGACTGAGGACTTGTAGATTAAAGGAGATTAAAGACATATAACAAGTAAACACATGCATGATTCTGCACTGGGATACTTGATCAGAAAAAAAAAATATGCTATGAAGGACAACATTGAGACAATAGGTAAAATAATTTTGTATTAATGTTTAATTTTCTGAACTTAATAGTGCCATGATTTATGTAAGAAAATGTCCCATTTTTTTAGAACACAAATATTTTGGGGTGAAAGGTCATGATATGTGACGCTCTCAAATGTTTCAGCTGATACTTAACGTGTGTGTGTGTCTGTGTGTAGAGAGAAGAAGGTGTGGCAAAATAATATTAACGATGGTCACTGTAAGTGAGTGTACATGAGAGTTCATTGTATTATTCTTAAACTTTCTTTGCAGGTTTAAATATTTTTTAATAAAAGTTTTTAAAAATGGTGTGCAAAAACTTTGGAGAGCTATGATATAAGAGGTATATAAAAGCAAACAGAGGTAGCCTTAGCCGTGGTATTTAGGTGAGACTGTGCTCATTTTGGTAACCCAGCTCATCACTGGATGGTAGTGATCTTCTACTAGACCTGCACTATAAGAAATCTTAAAAGAAATCTTCAGACAGAAGGAATATGATAATCAAAATTGGATCTACACAAATAAATAATGCTGTAAAGGTGAGAAAGGAGGGTAAAAATAATCTTTTTCTTACTTTTAATTGCTCTAAAACTTAACTGATTCTCTGAAATAGGGGTTGGCAAACTTTTTCTATAAAGGATCAGATAGCAAACACTTTTCAGCTTTGTGGGCCAAATGGACTTTGTTGCAATTAACCAACTTTGCCTTTATAGTGTTAAAGCAGCCATAAACAACACATAGCAAATAGGTATGGCTGGGTTCCAATGAAACTTCACCCATTTGTCAACACAGTCTATATTTTTGTCATATTGATCTCTTTGTGGCTTCCCTAAGTTGCCATATTCTACATGTTGGCTCTTGCTGTTCTCTTTTTCTGGCACACATTATCTTCCCAACCTTTATTTATTCTTTATTTATTTTATTATTTTATTCAACCTTTATTTTCAGGACTCAGTTCAGGTATCACCTTTTTTAAGGACTCGTTTTCAAAACGTTTATATTCCTAACAGGCAGAATAGGTTTTCTTTCCAGTCTGTATGATTCCATAGGAATTTGTACCTCCTGGCTATACCTCTGACTTACTCTGTAACCTTTGGAAGATATTTAATATCCCTAAATCTCAGTTTTCTCATCTATAAGATAGG
This sequence comes from Eubalaena glacialis, assembly GCF_028564815.1. Lineage (NCBI taxonomy): Eukaryota > Metazoa > Chordata > Mammalia > Artiodactyla > Balaenidae > Eubalaena > Eubalaena glacialis. Next base: position 36,143,069 of record NC_083727.1, on the reverse strand, counting down.
GACAGTACTTACATTACAGCGCTATTGTGAGAATGCTTATGAATTACTTAACATAGAGAAAGAAATTTCTTAACTGGTCCATAGAAAGCATTTAAACCATGAAAAATGTCATATAATAATATTGTGATGATGATAATTATTCCTTTATCATGCTACTTAGTGATGAATAATATTGGCCAAAAGTAAACTATATTTTGCTTTGCAATACTTTTATAAAATATGCTTGGTTAGAGATTGTGTGAAGGAAAGTTATAATAATGTGATTAGGTATATTTGGAATTTTTTTTGTTATTTTAATAGCAATAAGATGTACTAAATCAGAAGAACATGTCTTAGTCAGTAAGATATATGAAGATTCAGGTAAGATAAGAAAAGATAAATGTTATGGTCCCTGTAATTTCTCAACCACCAAAGTAAAGTAAGCCAAGAACATAGCTGGAAGGGGACCAAGTGAAGCAGAGTCCAAATGAGCTCTTTAGCTACAAGCCCTGATTGCACTGGACACAGAGCCCTGTTCACACCGAGGAGTGCAGCAACTAGTAATGGAATGGCTTGACTAATACAATCTCAAGAGAGCAACCAGGAAATTTGGAAGGGATATTGAGTAGAGGTGATGAGAGTTGGGTGGTGAACAAAAGTGAACAACAAAATACATGCTTGAAAATATCTTGGGTGTGGCATGTGTCTATACTTTCTTTAGTTGGTATTTTAAGAGCACCATAAATAAAATGAATATGGAGACACGTTGTCTCATCTCTTAGTAGCTCTGCTAAAAACAAAAAATAAATCCCTGAACAAAAAATGACAAACAAGGAATTGTACATGAATTGGCTTGGCTAAAATCTCCAGAGAGGATTAAATCTGCCCCAAAGACACAGGATACAGAGTCAATATTTTTTAATATTTTATTGAAATTACGTATGTCTTAATTTTTATTCAAAGTAATTCATGCACATAATTAGTACCAGAGGATTTTTTTGAAATCAGTGTCCTCAGGATTGCCCTCCCGTAGACTACCTACAAGGGGTAATAATTCTTTTAGTTATATCTTTTGATATTAGCCTTTATTTCTCCATTTTTCAAAACCTAAATAACATGACTGTACTTCTTTTCCTTGATGTATCAATTTTAACATCCGAAATAAATTTCTCATTATTTTGAAAAAGAATGTAAATCTCTTTCATGCTGATTCTCACTTCCCAATATAGCATATCATAATTATTAGTTAATAATGTAGTTTCATTACTGTGAATATGTAAACTCATAGTATACTATGATTGAATTTTCTCTCTTGCGACCTCTTTTCTCTGAAGTTAATAATTGTCTCATTTTTTAACTTATATAACTTTCTTCTATTCATAAATGTTTAACTTATATAACTTTTTCTATTCATAAATGTTTCCAAATACTCCCTTAGATCCTTCATTATCCTATAGTACCAAGTTTTGCTCTGGAAAAATGTCATCCTGATATGTCCTTCATATGAAACACATTATTCTCTCCAGAAGTTATTGGATCTTCTCTTTATCACTGGTGTTGTGATGTTGCATAAAAATGTGCATTAGTTTGGTACTTTTTCTGCATTTACTGAGCCAAGTCATTAGAAATTGGGTAATCGCTTCCCTCATATATGAATTTTTTTCTGTATGTTTGAAATTATCTTCCTTATGTTTTCTCTTTTTCCTTTCTGGAACGCCTACTATCCTGATAGTGGATATCCTAGATTGATTTTTCTAAATATTTTACCATTTTCATCCAATTTCCTATCTCTTCATTTGCTTTGTTTTCTAGAAAATGTAGTTTATTTTATTTTTTTAAATTTATTTTTATTTATATTATTTATTTTTGGCTGCGTTAGGTCTTCGTTACTGTGGGCGGTGGGTGGAGGCTACTCTTCATTGTGGTGCGCAGGCTTCTCATTGCGGTGGCTTCTCTTGTTGCGGAGCACAGGCTCTAGGCACGTGGACTTCAGTAGTTGCAGCACGCGGCCTCAGTAGTTGGGGCTCACAGGCTCTAGAGCTCAGGCTCAGTAGTTGTGGCGCACAGGCTTAGTTGTTCTGCGGCATGTGGCATCTTCCTGGACCAGGGCTCAAGCATGTGTCCCCTGCACTGGCAGGTGGATTCTTAACCACTGTGCCACCAGCGAAGTCCCTGATTTTATTTTTTAACTCTTGTACTAAAGTTTAAAAAAAACTAGCATGTTTTAAATTAGATCATTTTAGCTTTTTCTCAGATATTTTATAGATGCATTACATTCCCTTATTATTCTAAGGATATTTATTTATACTTTTTTTTCTAAAGTTTTTCACCCTGCATTAATTCTGCTTACTCCTATGTCTTTATTTTTTGTTCTCTTTGTATTTCTCTTTCGTGTTATAGACTTTCTTTAGATGTCTGCAAATTCATACTTTTCCATGTATATTTAAGAATGAGATACTTAAGAGATTTCTATTTCTGGCCATAATAGAATAACTGGAACCAGATTTATCATCCCAACTTAACAAGGAAGACAAATGGAACAGATATGATACAACGCTTCTCAGACATTGTACAACAGGCAAACAAATAAGATGGATCCTATGAATATCTCAGATTACTATGTAGAATATTTCCAGGGAGTTGTGCAGGAAATGGGAACCCAAAGAGAACTCAGGAGTCTCAATGAATTGAGGAGACAGAGTTTAGTAAAGGCAGGACAAGGTGGCTAGCAATTGTAGGGTAAAATATCAGAGAGAGAAGAGATCCAGACAGAGAGAAAGAGAACTCCAGGGAACTGCAAAAGGGTCCCCTTGAGTCTTTGGCTGAGTACTGTTTTGCTACAGTGGGGAAAATATCCAGCTCATGCAAAGAATGGCCTGAAAGAAGTAGAACAATCCTCTACCACATACAGGGCTGGGAATAGTTTCTATTCCCACTCATCAGAGTGAAAAGACTTCCTGATACACAAGATATCAGCTGGAGTCCTCAGAAGAATCTTACCTCAGAAGTTGGGCTAAATTAGCTATAGATTAAGGCTTTTTTACATCTGACTTAACAAAGCTAGAAAGCAAGTCTCAAAAGAAGCAATCTTATTCCAAATAACTGCATTCTAGAACAAAGATTAATTAAAGGTTGTCAGAATTGCAAAGTTGGATAATATTTCAATATCTGCTCTCAGTAATTTATATAATAATAATACAGAAATTCAGGAAAGATATAGAAGATTTGATTAACCAACTTGACCTAACATATATAGGACATAACCCCAACAAAAACAAAATACACATTTATTTTTCAAGTGCACATAAAATGTTTTCAATATAGATAATATGCTAAGCAATAAAAAATTATGTGTTACACAAAAGAGGAAACATAAATGGTCAATAAAGATATGAAAATATGTTCAGCCTTACTAGAAATCAGGTAAATGAATATTAAAACCACAGTGAATTATTAGTTCACTCACATGAGAATTGTAATTCTGAAGACACCAAGGGATAGTGAGAATGTGGAGAAATGAAAACTAATATCACTACTGGTGAAAGGGCGAATTGATATAAATGTTTTAGAAAGCAGTTTGGTGATATTTGTATACATATTCTCTAAAACCCCCAAACTGTAATCTTAGTTATATGCATTATAAGACTTTAATATAAACTACAAGGATATATGTTCAAGAATGTTAATTGCAGAATGGTTTGTAATCATGAAAATAGAAATAGCCTAAACATCTATCAAAAGGAAAATAGATAAATCAGTGGTATTATAATCATTCAATGGAATATCATAATGACTAAAATGAAGCAACAAAAATCAATGTGGTTGAATCTATCAAACAAAATATTAAGATACAAATCTGCTTGTGAAAGCATACATACAGTATAATACTATTATTAAAATGTTTAAAAATGGAGTGGCGTACATGACAGCATGAGGAGTTTGGCGGCACACTCCCCAGTGACACTGATGAGAATTATTAGAAAACAAAACAGCCATTTACAGCTTCTGAAAATGTTCCTAAGAGCTTACAGCAAATGAAGAAACATCTATTCAAGGCAATCTACAAACATTTGTTAAGAAAATCTAGAGTCTGTGCTATTTGAACTGAGACTGATCCCTTCCTCCCCTATTTCACCTCAGAGAGGTAGAAACTCCACTCCAGACTGGTGCAGCCAAGAACACAGGGCTCCCTCTTCCACCAGCTTCCAATTGGAGGACTTTTTCCCAGGAGGGGTAAGACATTAGCATGTGTCATCCTATTGCTAAGGCTAAATTCCAGGTCAGTGTGGTTAAGAGGGGAGGGCTCCCTTCTTCTACCCAGCCCCGAGTCATGAAACAGAGTGGGCCAAATAACACTGAGAATACTGGAGCCCCAGTCAACCTTCCCTTGGTCCATAAGGTGATGGTTCCATGTTGGAAGAGGCAGGCCAAGGCAGGCTGCTACAACACCCACCATCTCCAAGTTCTCAGTTCTTAAAAGGGAGATGTCATTCAGAGAGAAGTGTGCTACTGTCCCTACCTCCAGAGGCCCGGCTCAGAGATTTTACCTGGAGGGAGGGGGAGAATCAGGAGGTAGCTCATAATCTCTTCCCAAAAAACTGACTTCATTTGCAATAGAGCATGGAGAAGTTCAAACCTTAGGGTGCTCTGAAAAACAGTGGCAGTTGTGGTGAAAGTCAACTGGGAGGAGATTCATAGATTCAATGAAGACGCAGGCTAAACTATAGCCTGGCCAATTTTCTGGAAAAAAAACTGGAGAAAGAGAACTGAGAGGAAACTTTCTGGAGTCAGAACAAATCTTCACACTGACTGACCTTGGAAACTGCTCCTTCAGAGGAGAAAAAATTTGACTGGAATCATGTATAGAGAAATTTATGCCCCAGGGCATTGTTGAAAACAATACAGCAGTCAGCCAACAATTACTAGAGCTAAACATCTGGATGTGGCCAGGGAAAAAGAGAAAATGAACTCTGAAAAAACCACTGTCATGTGAGGATTGCTGTGGACATATCCAAAGCTGTGCTTTCCTCAGGAGCAACAACAGAGACTTGACACAATGAAGGAAGAAATAGACTTCATTATAATAATCCAGCCAGTCACTAAACAAATAAAAAACCAAATATTAATAACCAGGAGGTGGAGTGACAGTATCCAGAGTTGCTACAATGTATTATCTTAAATGTCCAGTTTCCAACCAAAAAACAAAGACACAAGCCCCGAGAAATTTTTGACAAAGCAAATATAACAGGAAAAGACTTCAAAGTAGACATTACAAATATACTCAAATAACTAAAAAAAAAAAAAAAATCACAATCAAAGATGTAAAGAAAGGTATGTTTACAATGTTGCATCAAATAGAAAATATAAGAACCAAATGGAAACAAGAACCAAAGAGAAATTCTAGGTTGAAAAATAAAAGAACTAGACTGAATAATTCACTGGAAGAGCTTAAAAGTAGATTTGAATTGGCAGAATAAAGAATTTGTGAACTTGAGTATACATTGATACAACAGAACAGAAAAAGAACAGAAAGGAAAAAAGAATGAAGAAAAATAAACAGAGCCTCAGAAAAATGTGGGTTACCGGTAACCACACTGACATATGTATAATGGGAGGACCTGAAAGAGAGGAAAGATGAAAAGAAGCAGAAAAATATATTTGAAGAAATACAGCTGAAATCTTCCCAAATTTATTAAAAAAAAAAAAAATACTAACCTACATATCCTGGAACTCACTGAAGTCCAAATAGACTGAATTCAAAGAGATCCACACATGTTCACATGTGTTGTGAACAAACACATCATAGTAAAAGTGCTGAATGTCAAACGCAAGGAGAAAATCTTGAAAGCAGCAAGTGAAAAATTGCACCCTACTTAAAAGGGAACCCTGACAAGATTAATACTGACTTCTCAGCAGAAACAATGGAGGATAGAAGGCAGTGGGGTAACATATTCAAAACGCTCAAAGAAAAACTGTCAACCAAGAATTCTATATCCAGCAAAGCTATCTTTCAAAAATGAAAGTCAAAGACATTCCCAGATATGTCAAAACTGAGAAAATTTGTTGCTGATAGATCTGCCATTCTGGAAATAACAAAATTCTTTGGGCTAAAAGCAAGTGACTCTAGATGGTAATTTCAATCTACATACATACAAAAAAACAAAGAACACCAGTAAAGGTAATTATGTAATTACTAAAGCCAGGATAAAGGCATATTTTTCTCCTTTCTTTTCTTAACAGATTTAAAGAGCAATTGCATAAAATAATATGTATAGGAAATTCCCTGGCAGTCCAGTGGTTAGGACTTGGCGCTTTCACTGCTGGAGCCTGGATTCAATCCCTGGTCAGGGAACTAAGATCCCCTAAGCCATGCAGCACAGCCAAAAATAATAATAATAATAAAATAAAATAGAAATACAAAATAAAATAATATGTGTATAATGTAATGTTGGACCTATAACTATAAAAATGTAATAGGTTTGCCAATAACAGCATAAAGGAGGTGGATAGGAACAAAGCTGTATCTGGCTTAGTGTATTATTGGGTTTGTAATATTAATCAATGTAATATATAACATTAATAGACTGTAACGATAATACCACAAAAAAGGAAGAAAGAGAATAGAATTATATAGGAGTTACATATTTCTATATCTCAAGACATAGAATCAAGCCAGTATAAAGCTAAAGCTGATTCTGTAAGTTAAGATATATGTGGTAAGTCCTAGAGCAACCACTAATAATATGTGTGTGTATGTGTGTGTATATGCGTGTGTGTCTGTAATTTAAAAACCATCAATAAATAAATTTAAATGTTTCATCAGAAAACATTTACTGAATACAAAAGAAAGCAATAAAGGAGAAACAAAGGAACATGAGACATGAGACACATAGAAAACCAAAAGTAAAATGCCAGATGTAAATCCAACTATATCAATAATAACATTAAATGTGAATGGATTAAACAAATCAAAATCCAGAGATTGTCAGACTGAATTTAAAAAACAAGATTCAATGGTATATTCTTTGTAGGAGACACATTTTAGACATGAATGTTTATAGCAGCATTATTCATAACAGTCAAATGGTGGAAAAAACCTACATATCTATTAACTGACAAATGGATATATAATATGTGCTATGTCCATTCAATGAAGCATTTTTCAGCATAAAAAGAATGAACTACTGATTTGTGCTACAACATGGATGAACCTTAAAAACATATGCTAAGTGAAAGAAGCTAGTGCCCCAAAAAACACATATTGTATAAGCCCATCTATAAGAAATATCCAGAATAGGGATATCTACAGAGACAGAAAGTAGATTAGTGGTTGCTTAGGAATGGGAGTGGGGTGGAGAAATAGGGACATGATATCTAAAGGGTACAGTGTTTCTTTTTGATGTGATGAAAGTGTTCTCAAGTTGACCGTGGCGATGACTGTACATATATATGACTATACTAAAAACCATTAAATCATACACTTTAAGTGGGTGAAATATATGGTATGTGAACTATATCTTAACAAAGCTAATTTTTTTTAAATAGAGGGAGGTACAGAGAAATGAATGAGCTAAAATTGGGAATTTCAAAAAGAGGACACCACTAAACAAACCACAATTCACAATATTATTTTGGCCAGAACTAAGAAATCTTTCCTAGTTCTTCTGTGAGAAAAAAACAAGAAATCAGTATCAGAACCCCATTGTAAAAAATACATAATCCAGGGACTTCCCTGGCAATCCAGTGGTTAAGACTCTGTGCTTCCACTGCAGGGGGCGCAGGTTCAATCCCTGTTCAGGGAACTAAGATCCTGCATGTCATGTGGTGCGGCCAGAAAAAAACAAAATAAAATACATAATCCATTGTGTGCATTTCAATTTAAGTTATTAAAGTTACATAGTTTAAAATTAAATAAATTTAAAAGTGCAAAGACAGTACACAATATTTCTTAGGTATACTTATGTATAGAGTAAAAGTAGAAGAAAATTTGGGGACCATTGTTTATGTTGAAGAGAAATTTCCATTCCCAGGTGTTAAGGTTTCAAGTCTAGGGACCTCTAGAATAAGGCTGACTGCTTGCTTTTCTCTACCTGCTCACACATTTTTCCCAAAGGGAATAGGAGTTAGTTATCTGATTGGTGATTTGAGAAGAAAGAGTTGTACTTGATTTGCTCTGTCTCTCTCTCCTTTCTCTTCAGATCTGTCTGTCTCAGAAAGAATGACCATTTGCTCTCCTTCGCAAGGTAAGTTGGTTGGAGCAGGTTCTGTTTTTGTCAGAAGTTCCAGTCAGGGGAGTGAACAAAAGCTGGTGGCCTTTTCATCTGCTTCTGTCTGACTTCTGTGTTTGTCTTTTACTTGGTTCTGCACTCAGCTGGGGGAAAGGATGTTGCTTATTGGGCCCTTTCAAAACTCCACTTGTAAATTTAATTCATTCAGCTCAGTATTACATATATTGATGCTTATTATGCCATTCTTAATATATTTTTGCTTGTCTGAAACATGTTATAAGTTTTTTAAGGAAATAAAGGGTGTAACTGGACTTGTAATACAGAGTGCTGTTACAGAAGGGGAAAATTGGAGAAGAACTTTAAGTAGATTTTTAAAGCTCAATATTTCTGCTTGCAAGTTTTTTCTGAAAGAAACATTTCATGTACCTATAACATAGCAAGCCACAGTTTGCAAGTGCTTGCAAAGTGGTATAGTTCTATGTAAATATTTATAGAAACAATTGAGCAGAAAAGAGTTTTAAGCCCACGTGGTGACAATGCCCTAACTTTGTGTATTGAAACTAAACCAAAAACCTCTGTATTTATTCTACTTGAAGTTTCATATATTGTCACATGCCACAAATTAGAAAGCTCTTTAAAATATTTCCCAATTAGTATGTTTAAGATTATTTTTTTATGGTGAGAAAGCTTGCAGAGGACATTCATGTATACTTGCTCTAAGACGGTAGAATAGTACAACCACAAAGGAGATGGAAAGAAGCAGTAAAATCCAACATTTTGTCTATGTCAGTGCTTCTCAGGCTGTCTTTGGTGAAGGCTAGCTGTTAAATTTTAAATGTTTTATAATTTTTTATTTTTAAACATTTATTTTGTACATTTTCAACTTACCATTTCAGGTTTTGAACATACAATTAAAATTAGTTCACCTAAAATCAAATAGAAAATGTACAGATATAAACCCAAGTCTGTCTTCACTGAATTCAACAAGCACAAAATTATTCCATCAAATTGTATAAACATTTCTAAATGCTTACTTTCACATTCTGTGCTTACCTCATGGACAGGTAGAAGTGTGGGCCTGAACTAGCCTATGAACCACTGATCTAAGCGACTCTTTACTTCTTTCCTACATTCATCCTCGCCTTGATGGTAGTACACAGTCTGCCTACTCTTGAGTCTTACCTGTTCTAACCTTCGTGTTTCTTCCTTTAAAGTGTTTCAGCCCAGTTTTCCTTTTGTGGGGTGTTATGCTCTGAATCTTTTTTTCCCTCTCTCTCCTGTCTTAATGCATTGCCTTTCACATAAGATTTCAAAAGAAAATGGCACTTCTCCCCTTTTCTTCTCTTGATGGATGACTGAGCATCCCTGATATCAAACTGATCTAACATGCAATATTCACAGGCTATCTGTTTTCCTCCACTTCTACCTCTTTCTCCCTCTCCGTCTCTCCTCTCCTTAACAAATAGTAGTTGAGTACCTACTCTGGACCAGGAACTTAACTCACTAACACCCCAGGTCCCTATCCTCATGCTGCACACTGTCTACTAGGAAAGCACTTACTGAGCAAATAGTTTATTACTCAGAAGAGGGATAAATTCTACAAGGGAGAAATAAGAGCTACCTTGGCAGGATTAACATGCCTGGTGAGTCCTGCTGGCCTACATAATTCTAGAGGACAAAAGGTTATAACTTTTTTTTTTAAAAAAATGAATTATGTTTATATGTACCATCTTTAAAATGAAACTATCTTTTCAAAATATTTTTAATTTTAAAAGTCTGAAATGGATGATTTCTTAAAAGTCATTTCAATTGGTTCAGTTTAAGGAGCTGTGAACAATAATCTAATTGTCGAAAAAACTTAAAGGATTTAAAAAATCAGATTATAAACTGGATTTATACTCATACACATTAAGATTTTTTTCTTAGTAATTTTTTTAGAGATAAATAAATGTTTGTAACTGTTTTGGTTTCAGTAACATGGCCTTCCCAACTTAATCTATTTCTGTTGAGTTTAAAATATCTCTATCCTTGTTGAATAATTTCAATGGCAATGATAATTGTCAATATTTATCTTTTCCTTTTTTAATTTTTATGCTTCAATGTAGTTTGTTGGTCTGAAATTTTTGGCAATTTTGTTTTTTCTTTAAAGTCACTCCCTAATTCACAAAAATACCAACACTAAGCTTTTACTCATTTATGTTGATAAGAAAAACAAGTATGATTTTATCTAGCTATAAAGAAAATAACTTGTATTATCCAATTACTGCAATGTGTAATATTTCATAAATATAGCCTATTTTAAATTTTTATCAAATTATTCCTGCTCTTATTCTCTTTCTAAATAAGTAGTAAAATGTCAGAAAAAATTGGTGATTGATAGGAAGAGAAGAATATTATCTGTATAACCATTGAAGAGTCATCAGTAAAAGATAGCACAAACAGGCAACATAATTTCTCTTCTGCTATTGAAAATGACCATCCTGAAAAACTTAATAGTTTCTCTTGACTATATGAGCAAAGTAGAGAAATGATAATAAGCAGTATAGAATTATGAAGGCAATAATTCCAAGTGCTTCACTCTCTCTTGCTAGGTGCAACGTTGATGCCTATTTTGAACCTTCTCATTTTGAGGCATTCTATCTAGAAAAATACAAATAAATATATTCTTTAAAAAACTAACAACTATGTTTTATGTGAGATTGCTATCACCCAACAAGAATCAAAAGATAAAATTCTACGACCATGTATGTGTGTGTTTTTTCATATATAATCTATATTTTTGTAAAACCATAGATACATTTATAATTAGGTTTCTGAAGTGTTTTAAAATTCTAAATTTAAATAAATGCCTGAAGTTTTTAAAAATTACTCATTAAAAAAAACCAACTTCCTGTTAATTCTTATGAATACAGTGTTAGATTGCTGAAAATTTATTGTTTGATGCTGGATTTGCTTGAAAAAATAAAGCTTACTTTTGCTGTAGAAGTCTAGAAAGTAGGCTGCCAAAAACAGCCAACAGAAGCTGACTTCTTCACTTCCATCTGCAGAGACAAAAACCCTTTATGCCACCTCCCAGTCAATGAATTTAATTTGTTCTGTAGTAAGTGTTCTGGAACTACAGTCCTGAGAACACTATTGGTAACTGTATTGATGTTTACGTCTATATTTCTTTTAACAGATAGGTATATCTTATTCAGTGTCACTAAGTTTGTAAAAATGATTGCTTTTATTTATCCACTGAAGGAGTTCAGAGCAATGACAGGAAAACATGCGAGAGTGAAGTGTTTCTACATGTGAGGAAATGTACTTTCCACCATGAATTTGCTGTTCTATTGCTTATTACATAGGGAGGGTCCTCAAATGAACTAGTGGAAAGAGCTTATTTCTCCTAGATTACAAAGTCAGAATGCATTTATCTTAAGTTATTACATCTTTACCTTTTATACAAATGGGATGTGTTAAAGCACACTGAAAATATTTTAAAAACTTGTATTGGCAATAAGGAATTCCATGTTAGAAGTAAATTTTTAAAATAAATTTTTCCACCATAGTGTAAACATATCATATTATTAATATCTCTGTTCTCACTGCATTCACTTTTATTACTCCTGTGATTTTGTCTCTATTCTCTTTCTCAGGTGTCTCATGTGCTTGCTTTCTTCATTTTTTCCATCCATGTCTCTGGTCTCCTTTTTCTAAACTCTATAACCTGTAACAAATTTTTAAAAATTTCTTAAACTACACCACCATAAGTCTACCTGCAGACCCAGTGAGATCCCTAACCTCATAGCTTTGGTTGATATAGTCTTCTGGGTCTGCACATACTGAAAAGGACATTCCAGGCCTGACCCTATGTGTCTCCAGCAAAGCACAAGACAGCATGACTGTCTGATCCATTGGTGAGTAGCATTGGCTTTTCTAGGAATAGTACATCAGAGTCTACACAAACTCATAGTTTAGAGGAGAAGCAAACATGCAGGGCCCAGAAAAGGTTGGGACCAGAGCCATCATGTTGCCATGGTTAGCAACTCCATAGGCACATCTGGTAAGCAATTGTAGTCCATGAACCCTGTAAAATGGTAAATGTGGCCTGTTGAGCATAAGGGTCCTTTATATCTGACATTATATTGACTAGGCTCTTGCTATTCCCTCTAGAGGGGCCCTTCACTCTGCTCTGTAAACAGAGAAGGAAGTCAGAGGCCTGCTCTTGCATGCAGGAGGTTGGCAGCTCACCCTGAACTTGCTTTAGCCAGAGCACACTTAGGCGTCATGGTCAGTGGATATCTTGAAGCTTCAAAGGTGAGTCCACTGCTCAAAGAGAGACATTTCGATGACCCAAGATTCCTGGCAGATTTTATTTCAATTGCTGAAAGTTTCTCAAAAAAGCTCAAAAGCCCTCCAGCTGCCTGGAGAGTCTGTGAAATGCATGCAGTGGGTCTCCCAGACAAAGCTTTAGAAAGCTGCTAGCACCACAGATCCAACCCAGCCTCTGCATCTTGATTTCACTAGAACAGATGTTATCTGCAAGCAATTAACATACTTGTCATCACCAGTGAAACAGATACAGAATCCTTCAGTTTTTTTTTAAAAAATGCACCCTAAAGAAAAGTGTTGTGCATAAAACAAAATGTTCACATTGGCATTAAAATAGTAGTCAATAAAGAAATTTGCATGTGTCGATTTTTCAGTTTTTTCCAATTTTGGGACAAAAGACACTGTAATAATTTTTAGAAAACTGTTAGGGAGTAAATGTCACCAGGAATATAAATATTTGTGATAACTACCTATTCAATTAAAGCAGTATCTATTTGTAATTATTTTGTATCTTCATATCGTGACTGATAGAAATTACCATTTGGTATATTTTCCTGTGTTTAAAAATCTTCAAAATTGCTTGGTTTTATAGATTTCTATGGGAAATAAGGGGATTTGACTTAATAATAATGCAAATGTCAAATAGTAAAATATTGAGCAAAATATGACCCTTAAGATGGATACAAGTGAAAATTTGGTAAAATTGAATGTGTAAATGTCCAGGGTGATAAAAACAAAAATAAAGCTAAAACAGTAGGAATTCTAAACTCTTGAGTTTTTCTTAAAAAAAAGTCTAAATAGCATAATACATTTGTATTAGTATAATTATACTTTTGACATCAAATCAGTTTCTTATAGGCTAACTTTGTAACATGACATTCCTAAATTACTTATCCTCATTAAATTCACAGTTGTTTAGCATTCATACCCTTGTACTTTTTAAATTTATTTAATTTAATTAATTTATTTATTTATCTATTGGCTGTGTTGGGTCTTAGTTGTGGGACGTGGGATCTTTCGTAGCGGCGCACGGGCTCTTCATTGCGGTGCACAGGCTTCTCTCTAGCTGTGGTGCGCTGGCTCAGTAACTGTAGCATGTGGGCTCCAGAGTGTATGGGCTCTGTAGTTGTGGCGCACGGGCTTAGTTGCCCCGTGGCATGTGGGATCTTAGTTCCCTGACCAGGGATTGAACCGGCGTCCACTGCATTGCAAGACGGATTCTTAACCACTGGACCACCAGGGAAGTCCCCCCTTGTACTTTTTTTTAATTAGTGAAAACTGAAACACCTAATTTCTAGCAATTCAACCTTTGATCACAAATATTTCTGCTGAAGTTAAATATTTTTTTCTTTCATACTCGTTAAGAAATTTAGTAAAAATTTAGGGCAATGTTTCTGCTATAATAACAGCTTAACTGGTTGGAAATATAAACTTAAATCATGTAAGCAAATACTGTGACTCATACATTCATTCTGCACACAGGTACTTACAGTATTTGAAGTGGAATAAATATTTACTGCAACTGAGAGACAGATATGAAACAGCAAAAGAGCACTGAACTAGATAAAGTATGATATTCTAGATCACTCTCATAAGTCTGCAATTTACTAACTGGTGACCTTGAAAAATGAAAAATGACTTAGCTTTTCTACGTAGAAAATGATGATCTTCTTAACTGTATATTGTGAGTTAAGATAATTGATATGAAAATACTTAACAAACTATGGCACATTATTCAATTTTAATCATAGAATATTTTACATAGTATGTACTCAATAAATACCTGATGAAAAGAATTACCAATTTTATTAGGTAATGTTAGCTGAAGTGCCCTGGTGTTTTGGGTGCTTCCTGTCTAATAGGAAGTGTTTAGTCAGTGCAGCTTTAACACCAGATAGATTGGTTAATTTGTCTACTGATAATCCCTCATGTATCATATGGATGCCCAGGTTGCTCACATTCTTCTCCCAACCTCTTCTTTCTCTGTCCACATACAAAGGCACGTGTCCTTCCGGGTCCTGCCCAACCTTTGCATTTCCTCAGCACTCAGTGTTTGTGCAAAGGTGAAATCTTTCAGCTTGCAATCTCCACGTCACTGTACTTCACCGCCTAAGACAGGACTACCTTATACTTTAACACCCTTTACTTTTACTGATTTTACAATAAATATTTTTTCTTTTCTATTATATCAAAATCCCCTTGTGATTTCTCATTCTTCTTCATAGTCTCAGTACCTATTAAATTGACCTGTAAGAAATAATTACTTAAGTACCTACTAATATTAATGATTTGAAACCTCTAAAATCAGAACCTGGATATTATGGGTGAGATTTTGTTTAAGTGACAGCAGAAGTTCTATTACCCTTGTACGATCCACTTCTTGACCAATCCTTTAGTGAGAAAGGCAAAACTTTGAGGTTGCTTTATCTATTTATGTATTTTTTTTGGAATTCAGCTCTTTTAAAAACATCTTCCTAGACTTTATTCTAATTAGAACTTCTGATTTATTTGTGAATTTATTAATTCATTCAGTAAATATTTGCTAAAGAACTTCTATGTGCAAGGCATTACTCTAAGCATATTTGATACAGCAACAGACAAGTCAGGGCAAATGCTCCCTGCCTCTTGGAGCCTAATTCTACTGGGCAAGACATGCAATAAAGCGAGTAAGTTCTCAAATAAATGAAATAAATTCAGATAATTAAATGCCCAATGAAATAAACAGGGTACTATGATGGAGACAAGCAGGGGCAGGAGAACACTTTAGGTGGAGTCTTGAAAGTGACAATTTAAGTTGAAATGTAAAGGATGAGAAGAAGCCTGTCAGACCAAGAGCCAGGCAGAGACTAGAAGTCAAGTCCATATGTAGACAAGAACTTGACCTAGTCTAACAGTTTTCAGAGGCTAGTGTGGGTGAAGTACAGTGAGAGGAAAGGAAGTCATGGGATAAGGTAGGAGAGATAATAACAATATTATTGGCTAACATTTATTGTGTGCTTTCTATTGCCAGACACAATGCATAGATTATCTCACTTGATCCTCGCAAAAATTCTATGAAGTAAATACTATTATCAACATGTTACAGATGAAGAAACAGATGCTTAGAGAGGTTAAATAGGTAGGGACCCAATCACAAAATGACTTACAGGTTGAGGTAAATAATTCATCTTTTGTTTTTGTACAATGAGAAGCCATTGAAAGATTTTAGTTAACAGAGTGGTATGATTCATTTCTATTAATATAAATATTTACCCTGAAGGACAACATGGATTGTTTAACTTTTCTCTTTTCTCTTCATCTCTGGTTTGTTTTGTGCCCACTAGATTCTGAGGCCCTCTAGGAGAGCAGAGAATGATAAACAATTCCGTCTTGTTTATTACTTTATATTCAGTGCTGAGCATGGTGCTTAGCATATTGTGGATGTTCAGTTAATATTAGTTGAAGGAATGGCTGTACTTGATACTTGATGATTTCCACTTATTTGTATTCTGATTTGGGGTTTCTGATATTAAAAATTATATTGGCTCCTGTTTTTTAAGGCCTATAACTATTCCAGGCCCCCCTTATCTTTCCTAAGATGTTCATGAGTGGGCAGTGGCTTACAGTAACAGGTGTACATTGTTCCTTTGTGGCTTTAGTGCAATGACTGTGCCAAATTCCACAGTGGCTGGGGAAGTGTGGACATGGGGACTACAGCCAGAGGGGTCAGAAAGGAAGCTGCAGAGGTGAAAGGGATAAGACCATCAGGGCAGAGTCTAGAGCAGCACAGAAAAACTGTCTCTCAGTTTCCCTGAGCACTGCCAAGGTCCATTCCACCCAAGGACCCCACTCTGTCTTGCCTTGCTCACTATGCTATGTACCTGGGTCTTTGGCTCCCCAATGAGTCAATAATTCTCAAATAATAATAGTTATCATATCCATTTTGCAGATGTAATAGACTAAGTAAGGATCTGAGCATTGGTGGAATTAAAGCACATAAATTAGAATTCAATCCTTTTTATGTAATGTAGAATTATATCCACCTTGAAAAAATATTTAAAGGAAAAAGTTCAAGTATTTTTCTCATTATGGGACTCACCATAAATTTTGAAAACTTTTTCAATTTGTAAAAAATAATATTGGATCTAGTAGTTGTTCAATATTAATCAGAATAGGCTAGATTTTGCTATTATAACAAATTAATCCCAAATCTCAGTGCTTTATCTTATGCTTACTCACATAAACAGAACTGTAGTCTGCATAGGTTTACTTAGTATGCCAGGTTTACAGAGGCTCCCCCATTTTGTAGCAGCACCTTCTGAAACATATAGGTGTTTATTGTTGGGGATGGGAAAGAAATACAGGAATATCATTGATGGGGTTTTCATCTCCTCAACCTGGAAGTGATATATATATATATACCTTTCTCTTTCTCTTTCATTTTATTTATATATATATATATATATATATATATATATACACACCTTTCTCTTTCATTATATATATATATATATATACACCTTTCTCTTTCTCTTTATATACATATATATATATATATATATATATATATATATATATATATATACCTTTCTCTTTCATTTCCTTTCATTCTCTTTCTCTTTCATTTCAAGACTGGTCACATGCTAGTGCTGAACTGAAAGGGGGGCTAAGAAATATGGGAAGCAGATGGAATTTGGTTGAGCATCAGAGAGTCCACAATGCTCCTCAAACATACCACTTTCAGAAGGGTTGTAAGCCTGAGATGTTTAGTTGATAGAATAGGGATCATATTATTCTTTCAAGTTTGAAATTTCAGTTTCTCTTCTAAGTCAGGATACACTGATTATTATACATCCACTGGAACACCAGACGTATTTCCATAGTTTCCCTTCATGTAGACTATTAAATAAACAGATGCCGTTTCTAATTAGGACTTCCATTTCTTCTCACCTAATATAAAATATATCAAGTCATTTCCAAATCAGAGATTTATTTCTGTTTATATTTCTCTATGGTCTAAGCAGCATTCTCTAAGAAGGGTAGGCTCAGAACTGTTGCTTGTCCCAAGTATACTGTTCATATGTTGATTGATTTGAAACATAACTTCTAAAAATGTGAAAGCATCTTCCAATTTTTAAATAAGATGCAGTTGTACTCTGATTTTTAAATGATATACTGTGTTGGCATGGTATCTCTATGGTGTCATCATTATTGTAGTACTGAAGGTTCAGGCAAATGTTCAGTTGTGTTTTCACTTATTTTGGAAAATAGGATTACATCAATAAATTTACCAGGAAAAGGCATATGGTTCAAATATTTTTTAAAAAATCTTTTAAATATGATTCTAGAACTCAAACTGAACATCACTGTAAAATGTTTTTGGAGTGTTGGAAAGCCATCTACAGTATGCTGTCAAAAGAATTATTATATCAATTGGGAGGTTAAACTGGAGGACTTCTTGCTTTTCTTAGAAGGTTTCATTCCTCTCCACAGTTCTTTTGTTTCAGGGTCTGGTATGCTTATTTTTATTTATTTATTTTCTGTTTTTAATCATTAAGTCCTAGGTCGAGGCATGGAGCATTTTCCTCCCCCCTCTTTTTTTTTTTTTTTAATTAATTAATTTATGGCTGTGTTGGGTCTTCGTTTCTGTGCTAGGGCTTTCTCTAGTTGTGGCAAGCGGGGGCCACTCTTTTTTTTTTTTTTTTTTTTTAAACATCTTTATTGAAGTATAATTGCTTTACAATGGTGTGTTAGCTTCTGCTGTATAACAAAGTGAATCAGTTATACATATACATATGTTCCCATATCTCTTCCCTCTTGCATCTCCCTCCCTCCCACCCTCCCTATCCCACCCCTCTAGGTGGTCACAAAGCACCCGAGCTGATCTCCCTGTGCTATGCGGCTGCTTCCCACTAGCTATCTATTTTACATCTGGTAGAGTGGGGGCCACTCTTCATCGCGGTGCGCGGGCCTCTCACTATCGCAGCCTCTCTTGCTGTGGAGCACAGGCTCCAGACGCGCAGACTCAGTAATTGTGGCTCACGGGCCTAGTTGCTCCGCGGCATGTGGGATCTTCCCAGACCAGGGCTCGAACCCGTGTCCCCTGCATTGGCAGGCAGATTCTCAACCACTGCACCGCCAGGGAAACACTTTCCTCCCCTTTTTAAAAGAAACATTTACTAACAAATGATCATGATTTTTGAGTTAATCTGATAGATAAGAATTGTACTTTCTATTCCAGCAATACAGTAGACTAGATACTCTGAAGTTCCTTCCTACCTATCTGCAACTAGAGACTGCATTAATTATAACAAACATAATTTTTAATTATGGATTTTCTCACTAAAAAATGGAAATTAGCAAGGGCAAAAGAAAAAGAAAGCAGTGAGGATTAAGATGTTAGAGAGGACTTAACTCAGTAGCTAATTTTACCATGTTTATAAGTAGAAAGACTCAACATCTTGAAAAATATCAGCTCTCCCCAAATTGGTACATGTGGTCAATGCAGTTATGAAGAAAATCCAAACTGGATTTTTTTTTGTTTTTTCTTTTTTTTTTTTTGAAGAATTTGACATACAGATTTTAAAACTTATGAAGAAGTTCAAGGGTCCAAGAATAGTCAGGATATATCTGAAACAGAGGAATCATGTTGGGGGAATTGTCTAACCAGCTATTGAGATTTATTCTCATGAATTGGAATAAGCTTAAAAATGATGAATAAATTAGCATTAAGAGCCCAGACATAGACCTATTAACATATGAAAAAGAATATATATCGGAGACATCATTGCAAATGACAGGGGAAAGGAGGGACTATGAAATACCAGTGCTGGGGACTTCCCTGGTGGTGCAGTGGTTAAGAACCCACCTGCCAATGCAGGGGACACAGGTTCGATCCCTGGTCTGGGAAGATCTCACATGCCGTGGAGCAACTAAGCCCGTGCACCACAATTACTGTGCCTGCGCTCTAGAGCCCACAAGCCACAACTACTGAGCCCGTGTGCCACAGCGTGCCACAACTACTGAAGCCCACGCACCTAGAGCCCGTGCTCCACAACAAGAGAAGCCACCACAGTGAGAAGTCCATGCACCTCGACGAAGAGTAGCCCCTGCTCGCTGTAACTAGAGAAAGCCCGTGTGCAGCAACAAAGACCCAATGCAGCCAAAAGTAAATTAATTAATTAATTAATTTTTAAAAAATACCAATGCTGGAACAGCTGATTATCCGTATGGAAAGCATTAAACTGGAATGCTACCCCAAACCATATACAAATATCAATTTCTGATTGACTAAAGAGATAATTTTTTTTTTAATTTTAAGGAAAATGTAGGGAAAGTGTCTTTATAACATCACGATAGGGAAAAATTTCCTAAGCAAAGTATTAAATGTGCTAACTACAAAAGAAAAGATGGATACGGCAGACCATAGTAAACTTATGACCTTTAGATCAAAACCTCTAAAAGTTAAAAAGGCACAGTATGTAAAAAGATAGTTACAACACACATTGCCAGCAAAGGAGTATTATCTAAAATATAAAATCTCCTAAAATAATTTTTATAAACTATCCAATTTTTCAAATACGTAGAAAGAACTACTGTGGAAAATAGTCAGTGTTGTTAGTGAAGTTGAACTACATTATACCCTGCAACCAAGAAATTCCACTTGTAAGTATGTATCAGTCAGGATTCTATCAAAGTAACAAAACCTGAAGGAAAAAGAGACACATCCATTCCCCCGCCTTTTGTTTGTTTGTTTATATATTGGCTTATGTGATTATAGGGGCTGACTAGGCAAGTTCAAAATCCATAAGGCAGGGTAAGCTGGAAATTCTTGGGCAGAAGTTGAAGCTGCAGTCCACAAGTGGAATTTCTTCTTTCTCAGGAAAACCTCAGTTCTGCTCTTGAGGCCTTCCCAGTGATTGGATCTGGCCCTCCTAGACTACTGAGGGTAATCTTCTTTACTTAAAGTCAGCTAGTTGCAGATGTTAATCACATTTACAATATACCATTACAGCAACACAGATTAGTGTCTGAATAACTGGGGACTTTAGCCAAGTTGACACATAAAACTGACCATCGCAGGTATATGTACTTTGCCTAATTTTCCATTGGATTATTGGGTCTGTCTTTATTGATGATAGAATATATTTATATACTAAGTAAATTGCCCTTTATCTCTTATGTGTGTTTCATATATTTCCCAGTTCATCATTTTTCTTTTGCTTTTAGTATCACATTTATTTCATGCAGTATTTTTTAAATTTATGTAAATAAATCATCAATATTTTTATATATGGATTCTGTATGTTGCATATCAACTAGAGATATCAGTCTCATATTGAGACCTAATAGTTTTATAGTTTCAAATTTTATGCTTAATTCCTGGATTCATCTGAAATTTATTTGGCATAAGGTTTGAGGTAGTGAATAATTGTATCTTACAATGGCTTCTATTTTTCCCAGCTAATTGATTCAGTGATTCATTTCTTGTTTAATTTTTATTTTATGTTGGAGTATCATTGATTAACAATGTTGTGTTAGTTTCAGGTGTACAACAAAGTGATTCAGTTATACATATACATGTATCTGTTCTTTTGCAAATTCTTTTCCCATTTAGGTTATTACAGAATATTGAGCAGAGTTCCCTGTGCTATACAGTAGGACTCTGTTGGCTATCTATTTTAAATATAGCAGTGTGTACATGTCAATCCCAAACTCCCAATCTATTCCTCCCCCCAATGATTCATTTTTGACCACAGATTGTGAATACCATCTATGTCATTTTAGAAATCCCAACACAAATTTGGGTCTACATCAAGACACACTATTCTATTACATTGATATGTATATTGATATTTCAGTATGAATCCTACTTTAATTAATAAAGCTTTCCATTATAGTTGGTTATCTGATAAAGTATTGTGCCTTTATTTCTCCTCTGTCAGACATTACCACCTATTTTTGCCTATTTATTTTGCCATTAAAAACTGCAGAATCACTTAGATTCATTTTTGAAAATAAATTTTTAAATGTATTTAAAATAATCAATTTGGTACTTTTTGGGGGAAGTATAAACATTTTATACACATTTAAGGTCTTCCTATCAAAGAACAGAACACATATTTACACTTATCTTCTTTAGTAATATTTTAGGTTTTCTTCTTATACTTCTTTTTTTAATGTTTTTTTATTAATTTATTTATTTGTTTATTCTTTTGGCTGTGTTGGGTCTTTGTTGCTGCGCGCGGGCTTTCTCTACCTGTGGCGAGCGGGGGCTGCTCTTTGTTGTGGTGCGTGGGCCTCTCACTGAGGTGGCTTCTCTTGTTGCGGAGCACGGGCTCTAGGCACATAGGCTTCAGTAGTTGTGGGTCGGGGGCTCTAGAGCGCAGGCTCAGTAGTTGTGGCGAACGGGCTTAGCTGCTCCGCGGCATGTGGGATCTTCCCAGGCCGGGGCTTGAACCCATGTCCCCTGCATTGGCAGGTGGATTCTTAACCACTGCGCCACCAGGGAAGCCCTTCTTCTTATACTTCTGACACATTTCTTGCTAAGTTTATTCTTAGTGTGTTACATCCTTTCTGTTGTCATTTATAATGGTGGGTTCTTTTCTCTTTTATTATGTTTTGCATAATAAAAGAGTTGTTTTTATGTAAGAAAGCTATTGATTTTGTTATATTGATATTATACTCAGCCAACTTACTGAATTCTCTTATTGTTGGTTATAGTTTCCTGAATGAATGTCTTGGAATTTTCAGTTATGACATTATATCTCAATGCAATACAATTTCACTTCTGAAAAAAATGTATATTCTTTATTTTTCTTTTCTAATTGCATTGATCAGAACACAGTTAATGCTTGTGTTAGTAAGTGCTTTTGCACTTTTTAAAAATTTTAGAACAGCACTGTCATAAAACTTCCTGCAATGATGGAGATGTTCCATATTTTGTACTGCACAATATGGTAGCCACTAGCTACATGTAACCACTGAGTACTTGAAATGTGGCTAGTGAGACTGAGGAAACTAAGTATCTAATTGTATTTAATTTTAACTAATTTAAATAACCACATGTGGCTAGTGTACTATATTGGACAGTGTAGTTCTAGTGTTTTAACTTTAGGCATGATATATTCTTTATTCTAATTCATTCATTGATGTGTTCAACCTACTGTATATTTTTCTTCCAAATTTTATAGGCCAGTATTTTTTGTTACTATTCTATTTTATTGAACTAAATTCTTGATTCATTAATTTCCATTCTTTTTTTATTTATTATTGTAAGAAGTACTTAACTACTTTTTCTATGATATCTCATGTATTCTGAAATGTCATATTTCACTAACTGTAGATTTTACTGTAACTCAGCTTTGATATCATCTTTGAGTTGTTAATTCACTGAAATTTGCCTTGTGGGCATATATGATCTTTATTTTTTTTCTCTCAATAACTGGCAGTCTGGGAGGTATCACGTAGCCCAATGCAAATCTGTTTAGGTGACAGGATTTGTTAATTTGAACAATAGAGATGATAAATTATTTATAGGTGAGGGGGGGGAAAAAGATGAAAAATACTGGAGAGGACCTGGTGTTTCTGAAGTTTAGTCCAGGTTAGTACAGGAGAGGAGAAGTAAATCCAAATGTGAGAAGAGGATGTTAAAACAGAAGAGGAAAAAAAGAAAAAGTAGGAACTGAATACTGAAATGGTCAGAATGTTCCCTTAGGTCATCACTAGAAAACATTCCTGGGAGTATAATAAAGACTAATTCCCTAATTGGCTTAATCTGCTGGTTCTAGATCAGTGCCAAACAATAACCCCTCCAAAAAACCAAGAAGCAGAACTACTATAATAGTCTTGGTCTGGTCTACATCTTAAGCTGAGAGAAGTGTATGTTCCTCATTTTTCAGATGAGTCAACAAAGGCCTTTGAAGAGTGCCTGACACATAGTGATTTCTTTTGAATATTAGTCTGATGAATGAGCAAATGAAAAATGGTTCAGCGAAGGTCAGAGAGCTGGCGACACGTGGAGAATTAGGGGTAAGTGATACTGATCTCCTGGCTCCTAATGCCTTAGTCTTTCTAACACATCATATTCATCTGTTTTTCTTTATTTATATAAATATGACAGACTTAAACTTTCACTTCGTTGGATAGGTATTGTTTCCGTTTCTGCTTTTCCTAATCTTAACAATGAGAAAAAGAAACTCTAGAAAAAAGCAGTGGTGGGTACGGCCAATGACAGTTTTTAGGAAATATGTACTAAAGGCATATAATAGGAACATCCAGACAGTACAAATAATTTCATATGGATTATTATCACTGCACTCCAGCAATACACACACAGGTAAGAGATGAAGAGCACTCAGAGTAATTGCATGTAGTATGAGATAGATTTATATTTGCAGTACCAACCCCAGTAGTTAGGTGGTGGCTTTCTGGAACACTGTTGAGGAAAATTCAGATGTCATGCACAAGATCAACAAGAAAGTGTACCTGATTGATTAACAATGTCTATCATAGCCATGGAGGGAGATGCAGCATTATGAATACCACAGATTTTCAACTCTGACATTATAATTGCTTTCATATCATTCAGTGAATTATCTTTGCTGGCAGACAGTAGACAATTTGTATGTATTTGTAGAATTAACTTTTGTTAAAATAAGCATTCTACTTCTAACAGGGGCTTAATAGATATTTGATAAGTAACATATGTAGTGATCAAAGTGTGCTGATAGGAAGATCTATTAGAAAAGATAAGAGAATATTATCCCAGAATAAAATCGCCTAGCTCTATTGCCTGGAAATGAATAGGAAGAGAGAGAGATTTTTCGATACCCAGGAAAGATGATTGACATTGCCTCCCATGCCAGTGGTTAGATGAAAAAAATGCCATTTAATTGCAGTATTTTAGAGACGTTCAATTAAGTCTACACTTTGAAAAGTTTGGGGCTGAAGTCAATTAAAAAGTACAAGAGAACTAGGTTAAACTTGTGGTTAATGTGGTTGCACCATTCAATAACATGTGGGACACATTCTTGGATGGAAGAAACCATCATCCAAGTTTAGAATTATTTGGAACCTGTGGCTTTTGAGATCTGAACCCAACCTGAACTTTTTGGTGCTGTGTGTTTTCTTTTTGTTTTGTTTCCTGGGAAGAGAACATGTCGTGCGTGAGTGCGTGTGTGTGTGTGTGTGTGTGTGTGTGTATTCATTCTAAAGTTTATAAAAATTATTGTAAAGCCAATTGGGAAATATGTTTCTAAATATACTTTGATAAGTTAATGGTAAACAAATTAATATAAATTTCCATTAAAATATATGAATATTTAAAAATTGAAGGGAAAGATGCTTAGAAAAACATAGCTTAGGTTTTACCGAAACAAGAACATTTGTTTAAAAAATAGCTAAAAAGTATTAGATGATCTCAAATTGTGGCCCAGCTCAAAACCTTAAATTACACTGTTTCTCAATATTCAGGTTCCCTAGGATCCCCAAGCAGTAGAAGGTAAAACTATTACTCCTTGGGGAAGAGAATTTCAGTTCTCCGATTTTGGTCTCCTGCTCATTCGTCAAACCGCACTGGAACCTGTCCTTTGTTGGATAATATATAGGGCCACCATGCAAGTTCTAAGAGCCACCTGGGAGAAATGATTAAAATCATGTGGCTAAGCTCTTCAAAACATATAGAAAAATTGATATGCCTGTCCCTGCGGGAGGAAAAGAAATCCACAAGAATAATGACCTTAATGGAGCCTTGGGGTTGCTCGACTTCCAGTGTGTATTCTGTAGTGCAGCCAAATCTTCTAATCTGAAGGACTGCGGTGTTGGCCAGCAGGAGAGTAAAATAAATGTATGGCAAACAGGACTTTGTTTGCATGTGGTTTTGTGAGAATATCATTCTTTTAAATAGTAAGTCGTTTTACTGTTTTACTTAGTTGATTGTGCTATTTTAGATTTTTTTAAAAGGTGCCATTTTAATATAACATGGTAGAATGGAAAGAGCATGGGTTTTTGAGTCAGGCAGATCTGACTCAGTCATTCACTAGCTGAGTGAGTTGGGACAAGAACTGTACCTGGCGTATGATGTGAACAAATACTTGTCAAAGGAGGGAATGAATGAATAAAAGCAATTAACCACTCTTAGCCTCGATAAAATTGACCTCGTTAAAATTTCATTAAAGATGAAAATTTTTAATTTTCATGTAATGGGACCAGATTGGTAAGCATTTTAGTACAAAAAATGGAATAGAACCTCTTCTTCCTACTAGAAGATTTTGAAAAAACTGTAACAAGTTAGAGAACAAATTTGGCCTTATCATAAAAGAAAGAGAAATTAAGAGATCACATTTGGAATATTCTTTTGCCAGTGTTTGGATTGTGCAAGTGTTCAACACTGCTGTTTGGTGCTGTTGTACTATTAGGCTGCTATGATCCTCTGAAATATGTAGTGAATGTTAGTGTTCATAGTCTAACTTTTGGACATCTATAGACATTATATGAGGAACAATATTCTAGAAGCTACAGTTAAGCTTAGTGAATAAAGAATGTTCTTCATTCTCTGCAGGTCCCACCTAAGCCAGTTTCTGGATATTGCTGATTGCCCCGGAATACATATATCCATTCCAGAAACCTATGGTGGTGCTCCTATAGGCTTAGAGGATGCCTGATAGTACAGAGCATCCTGGAATGCACTACATCCACATAGGTTATTAGTCAGTTGTATACCAACTTGCGTGTTTGAGGGGTACATTTCTGACTGGTGTGTCCTCCATTCTGAGACCTTGGATCCTAACTAATGAACAACAGTGACTCCTGATATTTAATATAAATCTATAAAAGAAATATCTTTATTACGCAGCTACTTTTAGCCTTATAGCTACTGTGTTCCCTTGTGTTTCCTTTTTCTCTTTTTATTACTACTCATGCCTCCATATTCAAAACTCTCATTGGTTCATGACTTGAATTACAAGAGCCTTTTACCTGGCTCTTCTGTTTCTTCTCAAACATCCTATCAATTCCTGCTTGCCATAATCATAATTACAATACTCTCTGTAAGTTTCTACAATATTTTTCTATTGTCTACTACTGTAGGAGACTACAATAAAACTTTGGGATCTAATTAGGTGAGCTCCAAGAGCTTAGAACTGAATTATTAAAAATTTGTCTGAATTAAACTATCAAATCAACAGAATGTACAAAAAGTATGTCAGGTGAAGTAAGAGTCTCTGGTAACCTATCTGAATATGGTAATATGTCTAAGAAAAGAGTGAACATTTCAGAAAGAGGAATTTGTCACTCCTGGACACATAGGAAAGAGGTGAGTGTCAGATGTATATGTCGGCAACATCTATCCAAAGACAGTCCAAGGAAATGGAAGTTGGCTATTCTACCTGGAATATTTCCATTTCTAATGGCAGAGATATTTTTAAGATTCAGATGAATGTAGGTAGTTGTAACTAATGGATTTTAGGTCCCATTTTCAATACCATCCTCACTGTGAGATGGACATATCTACCTAGCTTAATCTGAAGCCATGAAACAATACATTGCTTATACCCATGTTCACCAAACAAGTGTCTGTCTAATAGAAATGTGCAGGGAGATCATACTGATATTAAACATTTCTTATTCCTGTTACAAAGGTTGCACCTGGGAATTCAATAAAATTATATCTGATCATTAGTTAGCTTTCTGTTTTAGTCACTTTTGCTCGACTGCCTCCCTAATAATACCCCACATTTTTTTCAGGCATCTATCTTCTTGCTTGTGATCATGAGCTTCTTAGAGGCTGGAAGCAAGGAGTGAATCTTGACTGTCTACATTGGTCACTGATTCCCATTCCCCTTGGCAGTGGCTTCTTTAGACCAGAAGCAATCCTGGCATGTGAGATATAAAGGCAGTCTGCTGGTGGGCTTCAGGAAAAATTTCTCATCTGTACAGTTGTACAAAGGGAAGCATGCCTTCTCCCTCTAAAGGCCTCGGAGTTCTGCAATGATACATCAGCATTTTGATATCCACCCCAGTCTTACATGTATTAAATTTAACATGATTCATTCTCTCAAAATCTGATAATCCCTTGGCACTGGTAATAATGAGCTTTTGAAGTTTCAATGTGGTGGACCTAATGATCCAGCAGAACTACCATCACATTAGTTGCTTCCAAACACCTCTCAGTGAATTTATACAAGCCTGTGATGAAGTGTTCACCAGTCCTCAGTAAAATAAGGACATAAGGAATAGGTTTTTCACATTTTTAATTAAAATTTTTAATTTAAAGGAAATCCTTTATCTTGAGGTTATATATGTACTACACTTTTGTTTCCAGATTAATTTTATTAAATTTGTTTTATTTTATTAAAATGTGAAATTCCGAATTCCTAACATGGCTCTTTCTGGCTGGTCACTACCCAGTGTGTTTCCTGAGCTCCTTTCACACAGGATTTCTCACTTTCTCTAGACCTGCTTGAGCAGAACCGTCACATCCTATCAAAGTCTTACCTGTCAATTCTTGGGGGCCCCAGTGTATTTCCAGCAATTCCATCCCCATCAAATCTGAGGCGCTGTCACACCGAACCTAAAAAGTACTGTACAGTCTCCACCTTACTATGCTGGGCAGCCTATTCCTACCTGCTCTTGCAGATGCTACAGTTCTCTGCTGGCCCCTCTTCAGAGCCCACCTGGCAGTAGGTGCCAAATTGGGAAAACTGCCCTTTCTCCTTTGTGTTTCTCTCTGATGTGGTCCAAAGCAGCGTTATTTGGGGCCCTTGTGTCTTTTGTTTGGGTTCAGATATTAGCCCCCATGATAGACTCACAAGTCTATTCTTCTCCTGTGACTGAAATGAGTCACTGGGTCAAGTTCATCATGCCTGACTTTCTCTCAGGGGGAATCCTTTCCAGGGAACTTACTCAGGATCTTGTGTTAAGTCTTTGAGAAAGCCACTCCACCAATACTACTCACTGGTATGTCTGAACTACAGCAACAGATTAGGTATGAATTTTTTTCCAGAGGGTACAACTATCTTTCCAACAGGCCTGTTTCATTGTTTGACAGGTATATCTGAAGCCCAGCAGTTGGTAGTAGAAGCCCATGTGTAACTCAAGCTGAATCCTTACTTTCATTCGTTAGGAAGTTTTGGATATGAAAATAGTACCCAAACATCCAGACGCCAGTTCATTTCAGTTATTCTTGGGCAAATCTTGGCAAGCAGTGTATAAACATATACACTGGTATATACATATACAAGCAGTGTATAAACATATACAAGATATATACATACACCTTGCAGAATGGTTACCAAGATCAAAATAATTAACACATCCACATAATTAACAATCTCACATAGTTAACATAAGTAACTTTTTTTCTTTGTGGTAAGAATACTTAAAGATCTACTCTCAGCAACTTTCAAGTATACAATACCATATTATTAACGATAGTCACCATGTTATACCTTAGATCCTCAGAATGTCTTATTTGAAAAGGCAATTTTCAAATAAGGCATTTCAGTTATTCTTGGGCAAATCTTGGGCAAACTTATCTCTCTAGACCTCAGTTCATTTATACATAAATGGGATGGTAGTGGAACTTACTTCATGTGTAAATTAAATGGGTTAATATATTATGAGTAAGTAATAGTGCTGTATACAGTAAATATACATGTCAGATATTATAATTATTAATTCTGTCACATTAGTTCCAAAAAAGAAATACATGTGGATATATTTGCTTGTCTTAATATTACCTCAAATTAGTGTATTCTGATACCATTTCTTTTAAAGACACACATAATGCTTTGAAGAGAAACTGCTATAATTAATTATGTTGTATTACTACATTTACTTTAAAGTTTACTCTGAGGATTTTCCAGACTACAACAAAACAGAAGAAACCTTGGAATACAGCACAATACATAACTCAAGCAATTAATTATAATAATGTCCTACATTACTAGATGCATAAAATTGGTAAAAGCATTACATCAGATGATGGGATATGTAAGCTAATAGAAAGGAAAATTTTCTTCATACTACAGATTATCCTCTCCTTCTTGCCTTTTTATCCAGCAAGTGGCAGGGAAGTTCAAATGACTGCTCACATTGTAGCTTTAGTTCAAGTCACGGCCTAACCTCACAAAGGCACAACTGACAATTCCAGATGTCCATTAGTCACGGCACCATGGAGACAGACCCCACTGATCAGTTTGTAAGCTGTGGGCAAATCATGAAATTGTCTTGCCACCATACAGATAAACAAAACATATGTGCTATAGTTCAGAGCTGAAGATAGAATAAAAATATTAACTTCAAAAATCTAACAAGAAACAATAAAAAAAATTTTTTAAAAAGGAGAAAATACAAACTCTGCAGACATAAAGGTAGGTGGTAATGTAGAAGAGGGCCTGATTTTTGTGGTAGTGTTGCCTTCTTTGATTATTGTATGGGGCAGACCCATGCTAGCTGAAATTATGTCTAGCATTTTACAGCAACGGATTGGACTAGCCAGAGGCTTGGAACCTTGTGGATTTGTGGCTCTTCAGAAGTGCTTCTGTATTGGAATGTGTTTGTGTTTGCCTTTATTTGTTTTTAATAAAAAAAAAACTTGAAGAAAAAGTTTCTGCCTTGGTAGATTTTCTTTGGAATCCCAGAAAGGGCTCTTGAGGGCTCTGTGGCTCTTTTGTGATGATAAACCAAAGCTTTGAGCTTGTCCCAGTTGGAATTCCAGACACGAAAGAAGCCAACTTTAATTATTATTGTTGTCTACAGAACTGAGCCCCTTTCTGATTATTCAGGTTTATACAAATAGTCTTCTAAACATATTAGTTTTTTTTTTTTTTTTCAGCTAAGCTAAGACTGCAAAACAAAGCAGGGGAAACTTTGCAATAGGGTTTCAGAGGTGCCAAGTTTCTGAGTCTGCATGGCGGGTACCTGTGGTGTGGCAGGTTTTTTTGAGAGGGAAACATTAATAAAAATAGGGCCTGCAGTGAAGAACAAGTTTCACAAACTTGTAGAAGAGATTATTACCTGGGAGAAGATAACAGCTGAGATAAGCAGAGTCTCTGGGAAAGAAGAAATTTATTACAATATCTGACTCTCCAACTGAGACATTAATAAATATGAAGCTAATCATAGAATCTTAGCGTTATATAAGGAAATTTAAAGATTTTCAAATCCAACCTTAATCTTCTGCAAGAACTAGCTGTACCATGTCCCAAACAGATTACTCAGTTTCCACCTCAAGCATATTTCCTAGCAGAGAACTCGCTACCATACAAGATAACCCCTTCTGATTGAGAACTCTGATAGGAAGTTCAGCCTCATAGTGGGTCAAAAGTTATTTCATTTTAACTTTGACCCATTAATCATGGTTCTGTCCTCCAAAGTTACTCCTTCTTTCATGTAATACCTGTTATTTATTGAAGATAGTTATTATTCCATCCCATTCCTGAAAGTCTTCTCTCGTCAAGAGTCCTTAGCTCTTGCAACCATTCCTTTTCTTTAAGTTAAATCAAGTCAAATTAACATTTACTGAATACTGACTATGAGCCATACTCTGTGGTAGGATCTTAGAACACAAGGTTCAACAGTCTGTATTTTAGGAAGATCCCAATGGGACAGCAGGAACTGAGCAACATATAACTTATCACTGCAATACATTCTCACAGATGTTAGAAACATGCACAGACGGGATGGTGGCCAGGGAGTGATTAGATCTGCCAGGGGAAGCTGGGAAATTCTTGTCTAAACAATAGCATTTTCCAAATGAAAAATTAAGGAAAGGCATTCCAGGTGAATCAAAATACTGTGTAAGGCATAGCTGTGTGAGAAGCAAGTTGTGTTAGGAGAAAGGGTCAGGTATATTATAAAATTTTTTATACAAATCTTGAATGAACCCAGAGGTTTTATTAACATAAAATCAGCTAGGGGATCTTTTCCAATCTTCTAACTCATCTTGAATTTCCACCTCCTCTTAAAAATGTTTATTCTGCCTTTTCTCATTTAAGAATAAGTCTTAAAAGAGAAATAATAATTCTAAAACGTCTTCCCTTCATAGGGAAGGCAGAGTGAAATAGGAGTTGAGAATTTTGGTTTTCTCACAATTTCTTAAACACCATACCCTCCTATCTCAATCAAATGGTCTATTCCTTTCTTTTCTTAATCCTTGAGCCCCAGTAGCTCTAAAGTGCTTCCATTCTTCTGATTTTCAGCCCATTCCAGGCTTTACTCTTATCAACACTATTATTTTTCTACTCTTCTGCTTATCTGTGATTATTTACCTTTCTTGTTTTTGTTATGTTTATCCATGGAAAATATTCCTTGAGAAAGGAATCAGTGTTTTTAAGTTAATTATAATAGTTTATGATTTAACTATTATCCATCATTGTTCCAAGAGATTTAGATACATTATTTCATTCAAACTTTATAATAGCCTTACAAAGTGATTCGTACTATTAGTTACAGACGGAGAAATCTGAGAGGACTGGCAATTTAGCCACAAAATTTGACTCCAGTGCTGGCTTTATTATTCAATATATTGCAGTGATAATTCTGTAACTTTTAGATCCTTTCCCTTTTTACCACCTTGGCCCCATTGGTAATTTTAAATGAGAAAACTCCACTTTTACTTTACTTGATCTATTTGCTTTTTTTCCTATTCTGGAGTCTATAACCATGTAAACAAATCCCATTTGTGGTTTTGGCCAAGTACTAATTGAACCCCCCCTGAATGACCCCATCTGCAGATGCTTTGAGGTACATAGATGTACCTAGTAAATAAGAAATTTTCTAAGAAACTGGATTTTTTTTTTTGCATAATTGCTGCAATTAAATAAATTATTTCTTTTAATTCATAGTTCTTACTTATAGATTTTGCTTATACTAAAAGGCTTATAGTCAAATCAAGAATGATAAAGTCAGTAAACAAATTTAAACTCAAAATTATAAAATTAGAGGATTGTAAAAATATACATTAAACATCCTCATTAACTGTAGAAATCTGGTATTTTATGTGCCTTTTGCTGATCTCCCAACTTTCCAGACTCCCAGGCCTTCATCTGGCGCAGGAATGCCCATTGGACAGCCACAGATCTTGCCATCTCTTAGCCTTTAAATATCTTGGCCATTACTTTAGACCTAAAAATAACTAGTGCTTGGGATCATCATAAAAATTTGTTGGCAGATTCTAAAAACACAAATGGGAAATTCTGTTGCATTAGTTTTTATAAGATGTGAAAAGTGTGTTTTATCAAAGTAAAGGACACACTTAGGAGACTTCTGTGGATAAAAAGGATGGCAACTTATTGGAAGGCATCAGGGGAAATTGAGCTGGAAGAAGAACAAACAGAAGCAAAGTTGGAGGCTTTGTTAAAAGAAAGTACACTTGTTATTAGTCTACATGATATAAATATTTTTGAAGAGAAGTAAGCTCACAGAGCAGACAGTGTCTGTCTCTTGAGCCTGAGAACATGAGAAAGAAAATGGGAACATAAACATCCTATCAAATGGTCAGTACATGAAGCAAGTTATATCCTCCTAAAAGACAAAATGGACACAATAGGGGTGGTGTTAATTCTGAAGGAAAATGCAGGCTGCGTTAGAAGAGATGTATAATTTTTAAATGATCTCCAACATAACTGTTTTTCTTATATAAAAGAAGCCATTGAGAGTGTTTCTGATCTTGTTCATAATTCTATGATTCCTTTTAAAGTGAAAATGCCTGCCAGACATTTCTTGTAGAAACTGAAATAATGTCCTTTGCCAATCCCAGATGAGGAGAAAGGAGTACCTCCCATGGAGAAAGAAAAGGGGAGAAAAAGGTGTGAAGAGTGTTGAAGTAAAGGAATGCTGTTCTGGCATCTCATCCATGTCAGTGACAGCAGGTGCCACAGAGGAAAAGACAAATAAAGGGCAAGGAAACCAGGGGAGCAGACACAAAGAGGGAAACAAATCCATCTGCCCTGTGCCTCATTAATCTTGTCACAAATACTTGCTGCTGAGAAATGCTAATCTTCTCACTACCCAAAGTAGCCTCCCTCACAAGAATGTTTTCAAGGTCTGGTATATCTAATGACTGAACCATTTAATAAATTACTTACTTACGTTACTATAAAAGCCAGTCCAGCAGCTGTAACTTACATGTAAAGCACTAAATCCTTATACCTGACTTTCTAAAGGTTCCTCTAAATCATATTTAGTGACAGGGTGAGGTACACAGGAATCAAGATTTAGTGGCAGGGCATACTTCATGCTGTTTCGGGTAGGTCAGGAGGTCTAACTTGGATTTCTTCCCAGTAACCTGATCTAGGTGAATCAGCAGGTTATAAATGAAAGTCAGTTTCTAAGACTCCAAATTTTCTTTAACTATCAGAAACTTTATAGGAACATGGTGAGAAACAGGAAAAGACCAAGAGATAATAAACACCATCGACTGATATTATGATATTGCAATTTCTCCTTTCTAAAACAATGTGAAATGAGGTGCCATTTTGTATAGCTAATATTTGTGTCAATTCCTGAGGTTTTTATTTCTATTGTTAGCCAGGAAAAATACTCAAGATGTTTCAGAGCTCACATTGCCTTTTCTACTAGGTCACAAAATATAACATTAGATTGTGAGTTCCTCAAGGGCAGTTTCTAAGACTTTCATATATTTTTTTCACTCAGAGTTTGAGAATACCTTTCTAACGTGTTAAATTATAGGAAAGAGAAAGAAGAAAGGGGAAGACAAAGGAAAACAAAATGTATTAGACTCATCACATTCAAAGCACTGATACTCATTGCCTTGCTTCATCCTCATGACAACTCCTGGATGAATTAAGAAACTTCAGCTCAGGGTCACAGTAACTATGATAAAATTAGTGTTTGATTCTAGTTTTGTCTGATTTGAAAGCTTAAGCTCTTTGCTCTGGAAGGAAGATCTCTGAGTGTAAGCAAACGTTCCAGTGCCCCTGAAACCATGCCTTAATGATAGCTGTCTTCTTATCCTATACGTGGCACGGATCTCACCAATCTATGGAGTATTTCTAAAGGGTAATTAGTTCTTCTCTATTATTTCCAATCAAAAGACTTCTGAATTAGCATAGCATGGTAAATCTAAGAACTTACATTTTAAAAATCTCAGAGAAGTCCAAGCACCACTAGTAACATATTCCCTTCATTGTAAAAGGGGCAATAACACTTGCTGTTATTGAACCCCATGAACACTTTAGGAATATTCAGCCACTTTGTGGGTTAAGTGTAGGAAAATCATATGAAGTATGAAAAAACCATCTCAATTTTCTCATCATATTAAAATGGCAATAATAATAATAATAATGACTCATACATATGCAATGAAAATTGACAAGCTACTATATGTAAAGCATAAAAGCAGCTCACAGCACAGAATAACTGTTCAGTCAATGCTAACTTTTATTAATGCTATTTTCATAGCTGTGATTTCGATTATTAGGTTTCTGTTCTCTGAAATGAGTTCACTAGCCCCAGAATCCTAAAGTAAAATACTTGCTTCTGTTTACTTCCCTTCCAATGTCAGTTTTATTGCTTCTATCTTGTATTCCAGGAGAGTGACTGAGCCATTAATAAAGGAAATACATGAATGAGCTACAGTTGATATGAAACTGCTTATATTTGCAGATTCAGTCCTCAGTAACTTGTATATTTGTAAATAGCTCAATATTTCAGCCCCTATGTGTACCAAAATAATAATTGAAATTCAGTTTCTACACATTCACCCCCCAACCCTCCCTCACCCCCCAAAATAACTAAACATAGGAGACCGTGACTATAGCTAAATAACAAAGCTCTGCCTTTATTGCTTACCTCTTTCTGAAAGCCTTACTGTGTTTCAGGAATGTCCACCCTTGATCTTGCTAGTCTGAAATGTCTGATTTTATTTTTATATTTGTTGTGTACTGGGGTGAGGACAGGCAGGTAAAGGTTAGGCTGTGTGGTGTCCAGAGGCTGGAAATTGAAACCCCCTGTTTCTCACAGCCCAGGTGTGGTGCAGACAGCCCTGGCCTCCACATTTCCTCACCATGCCCTAAAAATGACCTTAACCCTGACATAGAAAGAGAAGCAACATAGCTGTGAAAGGCTGTTGTTGGCTGGCTGCGTGAGACGGAGCACTGGGGCAGGATCGCATTGCTCTCCCCTGCGTAGTAACACTTCTAGTCTCTCCAAGTTGACCTGGACCCTCTGAAGCCATGGAGAGGTCAAAGTTAATCCTCAGTGCCCATCAAACTCATTTTATGAGTCTGCTCCATGAAGCAGTGGGAAAATGACTCAGATCAATTCTATCCCTTCTATTCAATCTTGAAACCTATTGGAAAGAACTCTTTTCTTCTAAGATAGTTCACTCAGGTACACTCTATCTTTTCCACCTCTTGCACTATTCTCATTAAATAATAAATAAACAAATAAATACATATGTAAATATATGTGTGTATTTATATATATATTTGTACGTACATAACACAAAACACTGAAGCTAAAGCAATATATCTGTTACCCCAACAAACTGCATTTCCCTTACGTTGCTTAATCATTTTTCATATATTCCATATCTTTCCAATTACAAATCTGACAATGATGATAAAAGTATCTTTTGGGCTTCTTTAAAAAGTACATGTCCTTATTTTTTTTCCTTTAAGACAGATGTTCATGCTTATATGATATTTAGGTTTTATAAGGTCCAGGTAGAAGAATGCTTTTGTTTTTAAAATATTTCTGTATTTTTCAGCATAGAATGATAGAAAGTGATCAAACCAGGGAATGGAAGAGTTTAAGCAAACGGAATTTTCTTTACCAAAATTTATTGAAACAACATGGACAGGTTTTATTCTTTTAAAAATGACGGGTGAAGTTTAGCTTTATGAAGTATTTCTTGCAACCATTTAATTAAATTCAAGTCTTATGCAGTATAATTCAAGTCTTATGTAGTGTAGCCTCTTCTTTGCAAGAACGAACAGTTTTGGGGAAAGAGTCATTTCTCAAACACTCACTTGTTTTCTTTAGTAAGTCCAGCCTTACTACAGAAGACTCCCTGTAACCCTCTCTTTGCTTTTCAGGGTCTCTGAATACTGAAAATAGGAAACGAAGGAGCAAGACCTCTGATAGATTTCATAAGCTTGGTGGAGGATCAATATCAGCTCATGGAAGTGTGATGTCTTAGCAGAGGTAAAGTGGTTCCCCATTAATATCATTTGCTCATAGGTACTTCCTCAGAAAGATGGCCAAGAAGATGGCCAACCAGCTTCAATTGCAGATCTGTTCCTATGTCATTGCTCTGTTGAGCGCTCATGTTTTAAAGGGGAATATTTATGAATTGGTTCTTAAATATTCCAAATAAGAAAGACTTATGTAAACTGATGACTAATGACAAGTTTGAGGGTGGTGTGACTTATGTTCAAGTTGTACTCAGAAGGGGGCATTTCAACTTAAAATCTGAGTCTAGGCTCAATGAATGGCAGACCACTGGCCTTAGGCCTGCTAGCATGGTTCACTTTGGACTTCTTGGTGCAACAGAGAAGGCCCAGCACCAGCAATGCTTTTTTAGGGGTTGAACCCTGAAGGAGATAGTGGCTGAATTACCAAGAGGACAAGCAGTTTTTCACTTTTTCCACTTCCTTCATTTTATGCTTTCCCTGGAAATGTATTTTTATTAGTAACTAGGTTTTGAAATTTTTACCAAGATGTCAGCATAAACCATTTCTTTCTAAATAAATGCCTCCAATATCTGATGTGTACATATAGGCCAGTGTGAGCCAACCATGCTATTAGGAAACTAATAAATATGTCTCCTTTGTTTTCTATTAAATAAGAAAAAGCAAGACAATATTGCTTGTGCCAGATCAGGTTTTGACTGGTATGTGCTTATCCTTTACATAACAAGTGTATTTTATAAGAAAAAACACAGGGGAAATATTTTTATTTATTTTATTACTTGTACAAAAGCCATTTTGGCAATGAAGAACTAATAAACTGAAATTGTCTCATGTGGTTCTTATTATGGAATCAAATATTAATGTAAAAGGCAAGCACACACCAATCATAACCCCATCTGGCTGAAGGAACAGGCAAATGTGGCTCCATTTTCATTAGTGAGGAGAGGCGTATATTTCATGATGTGTTCAAACCTGGCTGTAAACGCACTCTCAGAGCACTGCGGCATTTTGTACCACTCAGGGGTGCCATATCTACTGATACAGGTTGATGTAATTGACATGGCTTGGAGGGAGAGGGTAACTCTCAGTCTTGCAACAGCACTAACAGAGCACCAGTGGAGACTAGAGCAGCATTTCTTGAAATTCTGGGAAGGAAAGTAAGCTGAACCAGTACGTGATATGTACAGCTTTTACAATATATTCTTGGTTTATTTGCAGCAAGTAAGTTGACATGCATGTAACCACCAAAATTTCATTCCAGAATGTTTGGTCTTTTCAATAACCAGACAAAACCATTCAAGCTCTGGAATCAAAAGACTGCATGCATAAATATTTTCTAAGTTCCTTCGGTGCTGTTTTCAGTTTACCTCCAAGGAAATTTAAGGGTGGCTATTATCAATGGAAGGTAGGTATTCCTTTGTAGGGGGTTGGGTCAGCAAGACCCTGCACTAATCAATCATCCCTGAAACAATGAGGTGTGGTCATTTGGGCCTCTAGCAAGCACTGACATGTTCTTTATTAGGAAGAGAAAATAGGTAGGTTCTGATAATCAAAGTTGGGTCCTTCTGGTTTCTCTTTGTCATTTGCTATTAGCTGTGTGTGTTTTTTTAACCCACTTGTGAATAGGTGACTAAATGATCATATCACCCCAAAATATGTGAGTCTCCTGACTTTTGACCGGTGTGTGCCACAACTGGGATGGAATTATTTCCCTATCCTGAACTTGTTGTGGAGTGCAGAAGAAATGATAAAATAGTTCTTAAGATATTTTGTTAAATTAGACTTAGACTTATGTATGACATTGATTATTGATTTATTTGGCAGGAAAGTAAGTGCAGAAGAGGACTCAGGTCACACTAAAGTTCTAGATTTATGATCCTATTTAAAAAATCCATTCTCTTCGTAAACAATCTTTTAAAATGTAGTCAACAGACCAAAAATGAAACTACAACTAAAAGAATTGTTTATATAAAAACTAACACTAACAAGTGTTTTCATCAACAGTATCCTTAATTACTGAGTGCATTGAGAATCTATACTGCTGGACCTATTTACTTGGTAACTAAATGGTTGACTAAAGATGTTACTGGAACTGAAGTGACCACTCCATTGGATAATGGAACCATTGAAGATGATATTAAACCCATGCTCCTAAGAATCTAGGACTAGATCCTAAGTGAGGAAAAAGCATTCTTTGTCCTCTTGGGATCTACTGTATCTGGAACAACTGGGGGCCATATGTAAAATGCCTGATTCGCTTCTGACACCAGTTTTATTCTCCTTTAGTGAGAAAGGCTGATAAAGAAAAGCGGGTGAATCCCTGGCTCTGGCATCAAGAAGAACTAGACTTGAATATTAGATTTGCTACCTAATAACTGTAACACTATTATTGCTTTGTTTTGAAAATCCAATGAGAGAATGAACCGTGAGGATTTTTGCTTACAATTTTATCCCCAAATCTTTGCCCAGTGTGTGGTATAGAGTAGATATTCAAAACATATATTTTAGGGGAAAAAATGAGCAAATGAACTAATACATCTAAAGTTAATTTTTTAATTTATAAAATAGAGATACTAATATTTGTCGTATAGTGTTACTTCAAGGACTGAATACGGTATTATATGCAAACCCTAGAGAAATTCTTGACATACCATAGGTGGATGTTAGAAATGTCTGATGGTGTTTATTTATTTAATAGATTTTCCACTTATATAACAAATACTTGACTTTTTTCTCTATCTGGTGTCTTAGTTGACTATACTTAACAATTAACATGACCCTTGAAGGTGAAGATGAGATAAATTTTGAAGAAAGAAGAAAAAGAATGTGAATTCAAAATTAATATGATATAAATTTGGAAGACACACACACCCAAATATTTTTGTTTCCCAGAATACCCAAAGCCTGACCAATGTTAATATATCTACATTGAATCCCAGAAGAGTTTTATACATACTTCAAAAATTAGTAAATTATATTGTAAAATGCACTTCAATTCAATTGATATGAATTCAACAGAACTGGAGAAAGGGATATACAACTAAACGCTTTCTTTCCTGAAGACAACATTTTTTTCTTGAGCCATGTTAGCCATGTAATATAGATCAGCATGAGTAAGAAAAGAGACCAGTTTGGAAAATGTCATACTGCTGTGTTACATTGTGACTCATAGCAACAGAAACAAGAGAGGAACAGAGGAGTTGGCGAGGTCAATAGCACTGCAGACTTGGGAGACAGAAACAAACCAAGCCTAACCCCAAAGGGCATGCCTTCCAGGAACTGCTGCCTTGACGGAAATGCAACTCAGCAAGGGCTGAGGGCACAAGTTTTCTGTAACAGTTTTTGGGACTGCGGATGTGGATGTCCCCAGGCCTCCTATGGATGGGCCACTGATTAATCCTTTGAACAGCATTGCTTCTGTTTCTGAAGGCAAGGCTGGAGCTCAGCACAGCCGCCGTGCCAAGCCACTAGAAAGGAAAACCAGAACCGGCACTGATCTTTCAGCGCTGTGTTCCCATCTGAGATGTTTATTCCTCTAAATCTTTTAACAATTAAAATACTCTCAATTAGTATACAAGCATCTTTATGATTTGCTATATTCTTTCAACTTTCAGTGTAACATTATTTATTTTAACTTCGATTTAGTTTTGATGTGGTGCATGTATACAATTTACCACAGAACCCATTTTTAACATTTAACAGGATGCTTCCTTTTTCCTTTCTCAAACTATTTAAAATCACATGTTTCACATTTTGTTGGATTCAGATACGTTTTCAGCAGATAGACAGTAAAACAAACAGAAATAAATTGATTTTGGTAAACAGCGGAGATGTAACACAAGGCAAAAGTTCAATTTACACTTTTTATGTTTCTCTTCTTCTTCTACTTTTTTTTTTTTTTTTTTGCCAAAGGATATAATTTTCATTCTAATAGATAAGATAATCTAAACTAGAGGACATAGTCAGACAGACAGTTAAAGTTTAGCATTTTCCTTCTATTGATGGTCTCTTCTTTATCTGAATTATAAGCACTTCTTTAACACTTTAGTATATGAAGGGAGAGTTGTAACACAAAATGTCGTGTTTATTTAAAATACAAAGCATAACTACCACCACCAACATCAACAACAAAAATTTCTTGTTAAAAACAGGTGAACTAATAAACGTCTGAAATTGTACTTGATTCTTAAAAATCTAGTGTTAGGCACTTCACTCAGGTCAAATAAAAGATAACATTTCTAACTGCCCAACAAACATGGGTCCCTTCCCCCAGGAAATTAATCTTATCACTACATGTTGGCTCATTGGGAAGACTTTCTCCCTGTCGTTCCACAATGTTTCAAGCAAGTGGAATCCTAGGAAATAAAAATGGAGGAAGGCGGCACAGCAGTGCTGCTCCCCAAATGGCTTGGGAATCCTGGTCTCCCTAAGCATCTCCTTTGTGTTAAATGTTGTATGGTTGAAACTTCCACAGAATGCCTTTAAGTAAATAAATACTTGAATGTTTATCATATGTTACCTGATTTATTCCCTCCAAATACACCTTTAAG
The DNA here is from genome assembly GCF_028564815.1 of Eubalaena glacialis. NCBI lineage: Eukaryota > Metazoa > Chordata > Mammalia > Artiodactyla > Balaenidae > Eubalaena > Eubalaena glacialis. The sequence continues at coordinate 36,101,861 of NC_083727.1, read as the reverse complement.
GAGATGCTTTCTCCATTTACACTTGGAGAAATGGAGGTCCAGAGAAGTCAAGTAACTAACGAGGTCACATGGAAGAGCCATCATTTGACACCAGGTCTGACAGAACCAAGCCCATGAATATCCTGCTCAGTACAGCCCACTCTGCTCCACTGATGACATTGTGTACATTCCTTGTACATGTACAGGAATTGTAAATGTACAGGAATTTGCCTGTACATGTAAGAGGAGAGAGGGGCAGGGAAGGACAGTTAGTTCAGTGTGAGTTCTGCTTTATCCCATATCACCTCCTTTACTTATCTCGAGCTCATCCTCAACTCCTTGTTCAGTTAAGACTCCCATTTCCTGGATGACTATATTAGTTTCCATTGCTTCATAACAAATTACCACAAACTTAACAGCTTAAAACAGCATCCATTTATTAGCTCACAGTTGTGTTGATCAGAAGTTTGCAGGGCATGGCTGGGTTCCCTACTCGGAGTATTGCAAGTCTGAAATCAAAGTGCTGGCCACGCTGAATTCTTATCTGGAGGCTCCAGGAAAAGCCCCCTTCTGTTTATTTATGTTGTTGGCAGAATTCAGTCCCTTGCAGTTGGAGGACTGATGTCCCCATTTCCGTGCTGGTTGCTCTCAGCTCCTCAAGGTCCCTCTCAGGTTCCTTACACATGGCCTCCAGAGATGGTTCACAACATGGATGTGTCCTTTTGCCAGGCCAGTCACAGCATGTCTCTTTCCTCTTCTACCAGCCAGAGAGCACTCCCTGTTTTTAAAAGGCTCACATGATTTGGTAAGGCTCATTTAGATAGTCTCCCTTTCTTAAATTCAACCACACCACATGATATAACCTAATCACTAGAGTAAAATCCATTTTCTTCATAGTCCTAGGAATTAGAGCAGGAATCTTGGGGGTCCTCGTAGATTTTAGCCTGCCACATTGAGATATCTAAAGTTATTCCAATATTTTTTAAATGACATTAGATTAAGAAGGAATGTATCCAGAGGGTATATATTCAAATTTTTAAGTATATTATTAAGTCACATGATTTTACAATTGATGGAATCTATGGGAAAGACATTTTAGGGGTAGCACAATGAAGCATTGTAGGCTAACATAGTGACTATCTGATACAATAATTGAAGAATATAGAAATTGTTTACTGCGTTTAATTTCTGGCTTCTTTGATCAAATGCTAGTATTTAAGTGAAAAATGTTCATATAATATTGGTATATTACTAAATTAGTACTGTTACAGTATTTGTACAGGTGAAACTGTTGGGGAGAGGTAAAGTGAGAATAATATCTGTGGACCTATAATTGCTGTGTGCCTCCTGGTTTTCCCCTTTTTGAATGGGAGTGTGAAAAAAGGACATCCTATTTTTGTCTCATTATTGAGTATTGGGTATTTGGGAAGCAGATAACACAACTCTTTCATTCTCTTTCATTCTTTCATTCTGAGTGTTAGTGATGAAGCTGTACTTAAGGAATTGCACCCAAAGAGCCTCATTTACACCTGGACCTGATTTAGACGAGGAAATACTAGATTTTAAGCAGATGCCAAAATAGAATGAGACTAAGAAGTCTCAGGGAAGAGATGAGTGCATCTGCCATGTGGGAGTGTAGAAGGGATGTGAAATTTTATGGCCAGAGGTTGGACTGTGACATACTGTATTTTCCAAAGATGGCCTGCATGCTCTCCTCACAATGGCAGTCAGACAAAAGTCAGATCACATTTCTAACTGCCCTCAAAACCTTGATACTCTTCCCATTGAATGGTGAAGTTCATGTTTCCTCTCCCTGTATTGGGCAGACTTTTGGACTGCCTCAACTAATAGAGTATGGGGGAAGTGATGCTAAGTGACTTTGAGGCTACATCATAAAAATGCCACGCACCTGCCCTTTGCTCTCTTGGGACACTTGCTCTTGGGACATAGCAACCACCATTCTGTAAGGAAGTCCCCACTAGCTCATAGAGAGAGACTACATGAGGAAGCCACATGCAGATTCTCTGGTCCTCAGCCAAGCTGAGGTTCCAACAAACAGCCAGCTCCAACTACCAGACATGTGAGTGAAGATGCCTTCGGATGATTTTAGTCCCAGCTATTGAATCACTTCAGCCTTAAAGCCTACCCAGCTGAGATCTCAAACATTGTGGAGCAAAGATCAGCCATTCCTGCTATTCTCAGTCTGAATTTCTAACCTACAGAATTTGTGAGCATAACATAATGGCTGTTTTTCATCAGACTTTGGGTGGTTTGTTATACAGCAATAGTCACTGAAACACTGGAAAATTAGAAGAAATTATATAGACAAACGATGGTATTTTCAGCCCTTGACTTTTTTCATATAATTCTCTAGTAGTGCCCTCTCAGCATAAAGTATTATATATTCTATGGAATCTATTGTTGAAACCAACAAAATTTATTACTAAGTTAAAGTGATGCACATTTAATGATATGCATTGTTCTTATTGCCAAGGAAGAAGGCATAAAGGAAAAATTGTTTAAACAAGTGATTATAATTTGTACAAAATATTCAGGTTTTTATCTTACCAGTTAGTTCTCAATATTTTTATTTGTATTGTTTATAATTTGAATAGATTTCTGTGTTACACTGATATAATACTGATCCGGATACTGCTGACAAGATTAAATTTCACTCAACTGTAGAGTCGGGTTAAGTAGCCCATCCCATCAAGAAAGAGAACATGTGCCACTAGAATTACTTTAGGTCTGGTTATACGCTGAGTGTAGGAAACAAGAAGCTGGAGGCTTTGTATGAGGCAAGTGTATGGAAGCCCCCTGGGAAGCTGATGAAAAGTCTGTGCTGCAATGGTGGAATAGGGTGGCTGGAACAAGAGGTGAGGCTAAAGGGATCTGAAGTGGAGCACCAGAGGCATCTGACACTATTTCTAATCCTAATATTAGGAAGTTCAATTGGACAGGGATGATCAATGGAACAGAGTTATTTGTTGGGTAGTCTATTAAGCAGTGGGTTGGAAGTTTGCTTAGTGAAAGTGGGTAAATTAACACAAGAGCTTTAAATCAATAATTTCCAATCTGCCTTAATGGTACCTTGTTCTTCTTAAAGCAGGGATTTAAAGAGATTTACAAGACCTTCTTCCACCAGCATCAAGGCAGAAAGAGCATTGGTTTAGAATTATATAGGCCAAGTTTTGACACCAGATCCAATTACGTATTTATTAGTTATCAGGCCTTGGGCAATTTAGCTTACTTTTTTGAATGTCTTAAAGGTGAATAAGGAAAAGAGGTGAATATAAATGTCCTGGCTAATCTTACCCTTTTCAAGCTAAGCTGCTTTTTCTTGAACATTAAACTTGATATATTGCACTCAAACATCTTGGTTAAACTACTAGTATGTCATCCCTTAGGAAGATTATTAGGAAAATTGTATGTATTGGGGACTATGTATTCTCTCATTGAAGCCCTTAGTTATCTTGCAAGAAAAACTGATTCTCTTAAATTTACTTTTGGAGATAGTCATATTGATTTTCTTCATTGGTAATTTGACCTTGATTTGTTCTGAGTTCTAAAATCAGTGATCTTTAGCAAGCACTGTTCATTTTTCCTTGCTTACTGATTAAAGATTGAAAGCCTCCTTTAAGGTCAGTACTAGGCATCTGAAAGATGGAACCAAGGGAAAAACAAATATCTATCCTCTGACCCTAGAAGTCAGGAGGTGGCCTTCTCCTGACTACTACTTTCCATTTCCATTTATAAATGAAAGATGTGTGATATGAAATCAAATAAGCACACAGAAACTTAGAACAAAGAAAACAACCAAACAGTAAAAACAAGAGTGAAGAAACAACACAAATCTCAAGTAGGCAAAAACTCTCAACATACTAACGGTCTAAAAAATTTAGAAAAATAAAGAGAAAAAAGTTCACTCAAACCAACCAACAAACTAACCAACCAACCAATAACAAACAAACAAAAACAGAGAACTCCTGACTGCCCTGTGTGGCATTCTGGGTGAGTAGCAGGGCTAGCTATCAGAAAGATCCTGATAACTTCTTTTTAGAGATGTTACAGTCATGCCTCTAAGACAAGTTACATGAAATCTCTGTTACTAAAGACAGAGGTGGGCAATCAGTTTCTTTGTACAACAGAGGACTTATTTTCACAGCAGGTCATCATGAACTTGTTTCCCTCATCTCAGCCAGCACACTATCAGCACTAGACATTGCACTCCCAGCAATTTGATATTTCCTCCTCAGAAACATAAAGTGATTCAATGTAGACATTGCCCCTAAGGTTATGGATTATGTATGTACACTTGCTGGTGAGAACAAGCCACCAAGTATAGAGCACCTCACCTCAATACCCCAACACCATTATGAGGCTGAGTATTAGAGACAATTTCAAGATGTTCAGTACCTTTTCTTATCACAGTATCATGTAGTACCAAACTAAACGTACATCATCACATTATCACAATTTTGCCGCCTGCTCTCTTTTCCAAGCCTGAGACCCCCATCAACTCTAATCTTGCCAATAAACGCCTCTGTCCTCTCCTACCCCTTATGCGATCCTGTTTCAGGTTCTCATCCTCCAGAATAAGAGGGCTGTTGCCTCCATAGACTCATTCAGAGGTGGGCGCCATAAGTTCTGGTGATTTTCATTAGCAGAAACATTGAGCCAAAAGTGGGAGCCATTTATCCTATAGGGAGGAGTACACCAAGCAGGAAGGGGAGCCCAGGGGAGAGAACATCAGAAGAAAGGATCTGACTTTGAGCACAGAGGAAGTGTGTGGCCAGAATATTCAGAGACATTAAGACCAAAGGATAGGAGTGTGAAGAGGGGGAGAAGGAACTGACACTCTGCCTCCCTCGCCCCAGGTACCTCTGAAGTCCCTTCTGAATTACACTTTGACACTCCAAAATGCTGAAGCAGATCTATCTGTGGCTTCACTTTAAAGTAACTAATGCTTTTAAATGGAGATCAAATGCCAAATAAGTAAGGGAGGTAACACATCAATGTTGTAATGCAAACTCCTAAGAGAGATAACACCTCAGTGTGAATCAACCTCAGTCAAAATGTAAGTAATGATATCTGATCACTTCCTGCTGTTTTAGAGGAAAGGGGTGGGGTTGTAACTAGGAAGCAATAGAGATGGAAACAGAAAGGCTGGCAGTTCCCTCTCTCTCTCTCTGTCTGCTTGCCTTTTCTCTGTTTATACATGTACGTTTATGTCCTTTATTAACCTAAGAAGTTTGCCTCCGTCCAAAGCCTAGAAAATGAGTAAAAAGAAATTAAATTGACTATACTAAGTGATTATACTGCTTTATAGTTTTGTCACAAATTTATGGCTTCACATACCTTTGCATAAATTATGCTCTCACATTATCATCCCCAATTTCAGGATGATGAAACTAAGGCCCAGACAGTTTAAGCAGCTTCCTATGCTCCAGCAAGCAAGGAATTGGTAGAGCCAGCCCTGAGACTCCAGGCGTTTGTCTCTAGTTCCCACGTTCCTTCCATTCCGCAAGAGCTGCTTCCTGTTTATGCGACCTGGGTACAGACACGCAGGGGAGCAGCGCACAGTGGCTTTTGATGTCTCCAGTCTTTGAGTTCTGTACCATAAAATAAACCCTGTTTATTTTAATATTATTTTATAAAAAGAGTTGCCCTGGACAACTGATAAGACATTCTGATGTTGTGTTTGCATTTTCTTTTTGAGAAAATAATACCACATACAGTACTCATGATCTAGGGCTGATAAATATACTATTAGAAATCATAAAGAAAAGCCAGGATTTCTATGTTTTTAAAAATTCTGCTATTTATTCCTTAGTTTAGGATGATATGATTTAAATACTATTATTCATATATTTTGAAGCTAGAAAAATACAGTACAATCAATTGTAGAGCAAGTATAAGTAATTTCAGGGGATAAGTTTAGGTCCTGTAACTTCGTAAAAAGGCTAACATTCATCCAGTGCTGACCATTTGCCAGCAACTGTTCTAAAGGCCATGAAATGGATCAACTCTTTTAATTCTTATAACAGCTGCCATATGAGCTATGTACTACTATTAATCCACATTTTACCAAGGAGGAAACTGGCACATCAAAATGTTAAGTAGCTTCTCTAAGAGTTCAGAGTCAGCAAGCTGCAGAGCTGAGATTTGAAACCAGGTGACCTGGCTCCAGAATCTATGCCTCAATTTCAGGATAACTTCTCTCTGTCTTTAACTATGTAGTTACCGTGCATTGTCCATATGCACTGTATTTCACGCCAAACTCACGGGCTTCCCTAGCTACTAATTGTACTTCATTTTGATATCTCTATTTTTTCCCTTGTTTTTCATCTCTTGCAATCAGGAGCAGGGTCTCTGTTTCAGTCCCAACTGTAACATGGGGCTTGGGATATAGTCTTTGAAAGACCTAGCTAATTTATTTAATAAATAAACAAATGAGTGAATTATCAGGGATAATGTTTATAAACCTGGTCGGACATAATTGTCTGGGAGAAGAGGTTCTGTTTAAAGCTTTCCCTGAAATGAACTCTATAGGGAGGTCATGTAGGAAAAGTACAGGAATGTAACTAGAAAGCTGGAATGAGTGTATAAACTAGCAGTGTTTAGTAAGTAAATTAATTTCCCTGGGCTTTATTTCTTTACCTATGAAGTAAAGTTTTGGCCTATGATTTCTTTGAAGCCTCTCAGTTCAAAACTATATGACAGTATGATTCTTTAAATTATAACAGAATTTCAGTGACCCTTTTTTAAAAGCCTTAAGCATTTTGTTTTTGTCAGTTGACGTTTGCTGGGCTCAGGAGTATCATATCTTTCTTTCTTCTCTTTCTCTCTCTTTCTCTTTCTTTCTCTCTATCTTTGAAAGCAAAAAGAAAAAAATGATTCCCCAAGTGGTACAGTTATTTCTCAGGCTCTCTCACAGCTGAAATTATTTACCACATAAAAACCCCAAACCAAAGCAGTGACATATCCCTTATAAAGCATTCACAAGCTAGTCAACCAACATTAAAAGTGGAAAATACATCTTTGCTCATAAGGGGACATTGAAAAAGATTAAATAGATTTCTCTGAAGTTCAGGGGGTGAAAGCCATATTACATCATTTTCAAAGTTAGACATTTTTCTTCAGATAGTGGGTAACAAGAGAGCCATCTTCTGTCCTTGCTGTGCATGTGGAAATTTCTTGGACAATAGTGGAAACTCTGCATGAAGTAGTGATCATAGGATGCTTCTTTTGCTTATTTACTTATTTGATTTATTAAATCTTCCTGAGCCTCTGAAGTCATGAACATAACTGCAGAAAATACTAGTGTGCATAAATCTCCATCTCTTTCCCAGCCTCACAGTTGGGATTCTCCATATCAATCAGACAAAGGCCTGGATTCGGCCCGGAGTATTAATGAAAGTTGCATTCTCATTTTGCAGTCCTAAACAGAATTACATTTGTTGACACATTTTCCCCTCTGATCATTGTCCAGAATGCCTCAGGTTTTCTAATGTTTATTTTGTTTTCTCTAATTCATTTTCTGCTTCCAAGGGTCGATTGTACTACAAAATGAAGAAGGGTTGATGGAAGCTTTTTCTCATCAACACTTGAGTCTTAAATGCATTTCTTTGGGAAGTTTGACCCAAGGCACTAAACAGAACTAGGAAAGAGAAACTGGCTGACAATTTTCTTTTGCAATATATATCCAGATTGTTAGTATGGATATTGGAATATTATTAGATCTACTGAAGCAAGAGATATTGGTTACCAATAGGTATTGGTTACTTACATATCGCTGTTTTTGAAGCAAGGTCTGAAATTTCCAAGGGTCACTTAAGAGTAAGATCAGTGTTATGGGTATGTGACCTGTGCAGTCACACAGGGCAGCAAGCTTAGAAGGGTTCCATGCTTGGTTTAATGCTCTGTTAAAGCAGTCTTGTAAGTCTTAACAGTTTTTAAATAGGAGACCTCACATTTTCATCTTGCACAGGGCCCTGTAAATTACGTATCCAGTCCTGCTTAAGAGTATGATCTAGTTAGGTAATTTCAGTGATGTCATAGATGCCAGTTTTATTTTTGTACCAGGGTTAACTCTCCGAGAAGGGCAGTAGCAGCTGCCATTCACTGATCTTCATATAACCAGAGCTGTATAATGGACCATGTGCTTGACCATCTTGAAACCTGAAGACATCATTTTTCTCATTTTTAAGGATAAGAAATCTGAGCCTCAGATATTAGCTTGCCCAAAGTTACACAAGCAATGAGTATTGGAGACCAAACTACTTATGCCTTCAGCTTCTAAGGTCAATACTCTCTCCTGTACACCACACCACTTTCTGTGAATGTTTGCTTTAAACTCATGTTGGAGTATGGATTCACGGAGGACACTCTGGTGCAGGTATCATCTGTAGGAGTTTTAGGAAGACTTGGATGGGATTTGTTAACCAAAACCTAAACGTCATAATGGAATCCACTTGACCTATATGTGATTTCCTGAATGTGACAAGATTTCTTAAACTATGGTAAGACAAGTTAGCTCAGAGTTGAAGCCTTTATGCATAAGTAAAGATATTATTTTATTAATGTTTTCTTTGACGATGAGGACTACACTTCGAATTCTCAGAGCACTTTGCACATAGTGAATCATGAGAAAAACATCGGTTAAAATGGAGCTATTTCTCCTCTACTGCAAGTTAAGTATGAATGCTACGCTATTTTTTTCATACAGTTCTTAAGATAGGTAACTTAAAGTTTTCCCCTGTAGTCACTACTCTTCAACAGTGTTTCCTGTCAACCTCTTCAGTCTCTCCAATGTCATCAATCTTTTCCGTTGTCCCTGTAGGACATTGTGGACTGCCAAGCATCTGACCGGAAGGAAATCCCTCCACCGACTCTTCTGTTTCTTTTGTCTTTTTCCTTACACTTAATGATAATTGTTTTGACTGCTGCTTGCCTTGTCACATTGTAAACTTTCCTTGACATCCTTATATTTCTTTCTCTTTAAAAATTAATTTAAATTAATTTGGTAGACTGAATATTTGCTGCAGGTCACTTGCCTTTTTTTTTTTTTTTTAATGCTGATTCTGCCTTCTGCCAAAATTGAATTTGCTTTAAGCTCTCATTTTTAATGACCTGATAGAAAACATTTAACCCATGATATTCCATCTCCTTTACTAATGAGGAACATAGCATGTTTATTTAATAAAGAAGTGCTCACACAAAGACAGGTAGCTGCAAAAGCTCTTTTACATTGGGCAGATGGTGAAAAAGAAGGTCAATTTAAAGGGCCTTGTAATAGGCTGGTAAGATTTTATAGTCTCTTTGGAAAGATTACATCTTCTAGTAAATAGAGAAATTGCCATCACCAAGTTTTAAAATATTTTTTAAATAATAAGGAATATAGTTTTATGTATGATCTTATTAAAAATCTCATGTTAGCAAACACTTGTTGGGAAAATGAATAAGCTTAAAATTTTTTCCTGTCATTTATCTTCAGCAAATACATTTTAGGTATTCAATAAATAGTTGGACTAATGGATATATTTTAACATTTCTCCTTCTGTTTGTCCTCAGAATATGGGTTAGGAATTCATCCGCCTTTCACACACCCATAAGAGACAAAGAAAATAACAGGTACAGAAAAAAACTGAGGTTCATTATACATGATTTTTATTAGATTAAAGCCAAATATTTTTAGAGTTTGAGTATACAGGAAAGTTATTTTCCCACCGAGGGAACAATATAATAATTTTCTATTGTATAATCTGAGCCATTCTCCAAGGAAGCACATGTTCAGCCTTTTCCCCTTTTCTATTAAACAAAATTCAACAGAGAATGGGGAGAAATGTAATGCTGACCCAGGCTGGTGATGCTTTCCTCAGAGTCTACCTACCTCTTTCACTACTTCATACCCTCTTGGTTCATCAGTCTTTTGTAGGATCCAAAACTGCTTAAGGGGGTTCATCTTCTGGAATATTAAGGACATGGGAAATCCTAGCAAACACTTGTTGAGCATCAGAAAGCATAAAATAATAGAATGTGTGAGAGGAAAGGGCCCATGGATATCATCAAGGGCCTGGCCCTAGAACTGAGTCTTATGTTCGTCCTCAACACATAGGGCTGGGGCCTGGAGGAACCTTGCATGATGCATGGGTTCTGGGAAACCATACACCCCTATGGGGTGCTGATCGAGGTAGCATTCCCAAATGTGTACAGATAACAAAATACAACTTTATTTGAAAATCATTATTCAATTAAAGAAGCTGTTTATAATTGTCAAGTTTGTTGTCTGACAAGTACATGTATGATATAGTAATGTAGAAGTCCATTTACTTTTCTCTCAGTTTAAGAATGCTTTCTTTTTAAGTAATAGGTTATGGGGTAGCTGTGAGTAGAGGTGATGGTTAAGTGTGTGGGAACCGGTGTCAGTCTGTCAGGGAATGAATTCTACATTAATAACTTCCTAGCTATGTGAACTTGGACAAGTTATTTTACCTCTCTTGCCTCCATTTCTCTTCTGTTTAATGAGGATAAAAACATCTACCCCATCAGGTCATTGCGAGGCTTATATGAGTAATTATAATTAAAACATATAGATGAGTTCCTGGTACAAAAAAACCCAGAAGTAATACAAAGTTAATAAATGTTAATACAAGCTACATTCTACAGCTTAAAGTAGTTCTGACACTCACTTGTTAGTTGAGTGGGTTTGAGAGATTGAGTCTTTTTTTTTGGATACTCAATCTAACCAAGCTTGTGAAGAAGCCCTCCTCCCTGTACCATCATTCACAACACATTCTATATGTAGTTAAATATTTAAATACAACTGCATGGTAATATTTTGGCTATGATTTGGGACTTGAGCAGCAATTTCATCACAAGAATGATCATCAGTCACTTTGTTGTTTTTAACTGTCACTTGCTGATTCAATCCTGGACTCTTCCCATCCTCAACTTCACAGCCACATTTCCAGCCAGGCCTTTCTTCTTTCCCTCAAATCCCCAAACACACATTGCTTGAGTGCACTTCATGACACGTTTGGGACTATGCCCTCTAAGAGCCAGAAACATAGGCACACACAATCCAAGGGTCAGAGTAATAAAGAGAATGCTGATTTGCTCATGGAAGCCATTCAAAGGGCTCCAGAGCCTATCCACAAAGGCTGTCGCATTGTCACACCACATTAAACACAGGCCTGTGCAATATTGATGTGTTTCATAACTTCAGAAATAACAAAAACCTCAACTGCTTCCAGGCTTTTAATTTCCTTTTGTTAACTATTGTTAACTGACACTTCCACGTAAAATTAAAAGCTAACCCTCAATCCACTAACCCTTCCAATCCATCCCCCTCTAATTCCCCCTCCAACACCCACTTAAAAAATAGCCCAGTCTCCCCTTTGCCTCATTTCTGAGTGGAGGACTCATTCTTCTCCCAAGCAGATTCTCCTAGTGTGGAATGATCCGTCCCTGTGGCCAGCCTGCACGCCAGGCCTGCCCAAAGCCTCAGCCGTGTCTGGAAGCTGGTGGGGATCCTCAAGCAGGAGAATGCTTTGAATTCCCTGAATTGTCACGATGTATCACTGTCACCAGACGCACCTGGGGATAGTCAGGGACCCTGTCAAGGAGGACGCCAGCCGTGCCCTCCCTGAAGGAGTCTACACTCCTTATCGCAGGGAAAAAATGAAAAGGAAAGCAATAATAATTTTTTTAAAACGTGCTTAATTCAGGTTCACAAGAACTAACTGTACTATAAATGTAACATAAATACTGTAAGTCAAAGACGAGAGGATAGAAATTATCTGCAGGCCAAAATACAATTTCTTAAAATTTGCCTTGATTTTTCTCCTCTCTCTGCATTCTTTTTCCCATTGAACCCGTGTGCTCCCCTTTTCTCCCAAAAGCGTACTCACAGTGTCTTCTGTGTATCCAGGGCCCTCAGTGGAGTTTCTAAATCACTCAGAGGCTCTTTGCAAGTGGGCTTCATTCTCTTTGACCCAGAGCTTTCTGGACTCATTTTCTATTAAAGTTTCCTTAGCCTGGATCTCTCAGGTTCTTGCTGAGGTGACTGGCTATTCATAAAATCTAAACTGTGCTAGGAAGTTAAGTATCATGAACTTAATAAGCTAACCCTCTGAGGGGTATTTGCATCTTTCCTTGGAAAGCACAGAGATAAAATATTACATTCTAAATTATAGAAGAATTCCAGGAAACCGAAGAAAAGAGATTTGTGGGTAAAAGACTAAATACATAACCTACAAAAAATGGGCTCTGGTGAGACAGTGTGTCAAGTACAGTGAATCCACGCAGAAGATAGATGCTAGGCATTTGGGAAAGGTAGAGAGCAGGGAGGAGAAAGACTGTGGATATTAGTTGGATTTTAATGTAGAATTTTATATTTGTCAAGTGAAAAACGAAGTGTTACTTTTGGTAATAACACAGAAAATACAATTCTACAAAATTTCCTAAGAAATTTGGTGATTCTTAACCTTGGGAGTTTCCATATGCTTATCTGGGTGAGAGGGTGAGTATCTCAGAATCTTGAAAGATTAACTACTTAGGTTACTGCATTAGAGGTTATGACAAAACAAAAAATAGAGGAAAATGCATGAGTTTTGAAGTCAGGTAGACTTGTTTTCTTTTTTTATATTTTATTTTATTTTTACATATATATGTATCCTTTTTTAAATTCTTTTCCCATTTAGGTTATTATAGAATATTGAGCAGAGTTCTCTGTGCTGTACAGTAGGTCCTTGTTGGTTTCCATTTTAAATATAGCAGTGTGTACATGTCAGTCCCAAACTCCCAATCTATCCCTCCCCCCCACTCCACTCTTCCCCGCTGGTAACCATAAGTTTGTTCTCTGTGAGTCTGTTTCTGATTTGTAAATAAGTTCATTTGTGTCTTTTTTTTTTTTTTTAGATTTGGATAATCTAAAAGTAGAGTTTTCGCTCAATTCTTAGTAAGCTGTGTGATCTTATATAGGCTATTTCATTTCTCTGAATCTGTTTCCTTAACTGTAAAACAGAGATGATTTTCCTACCTATCTTGTAAGATTTTTGACACATTACATGTGAAAGGACTAGTGAAATGCTTTACTTATAGCAAACAGTCAATAAACAGTAGCTCTTATTATCATTATTATGTTTCCAAGACTAAACGCTGCATTATTGTTTAATGGCATTTGGAGGTTGCCAGGAAGGCCCAGAGCTACTCAAAAGTTCTGATTTTTCTTTGGAATCATGAAAGCATGATTAATTGACAATTTGCACAGTTATTTTATGCCATTTTAAAATTCATCTTTGTAACTGCCACTGAACCCAGCACAATGCTTTGTACTTAGCAGGTATTCAGTAAATATTTGCCAAGTTGATAAATCTGACAATTGGAAAGATCCACATGGGGTCCGGGGTACCTCTGTTGATGTAGTCAGAATACTCCCCAGCCTCAAGCCAATGTGGTATTCTTGAGTGTCAGCAGTAAAAGTTATGGGGGGACATCAGGTTTCTATTTTCGGTGGAGAAATAAATTTGCATGCATGTGTATGTGTAAAACTAAAATGTTCTGGCATAAAGCAAATATCCAAGGGGCAAACTGTGAGGAGGTTATTTATTTATTACAAGTTATGGATGAGTTCTCAGGGCTCCCTCATAGCTCAACCATGTGTGAGAGCCATGAAACCAAAGGATCTTAACGAACATGTGGAAATAACAGTGCTCATCCTGGTCAGCCCACAAGATAGACCTCCAGTCTCCCCAAATAGCCCTACTGGGGGCAAGAGGTGATTTCTGAGATGCCTGTGTCTTCTGTTATTGCTGAGCACCGTGGGGCTGACCCTCATATTTGAATATTAAATTAGTAAAGGCAGAATCTACACAATACCGATGGCATTAGTCATGTCTGCTGGGGCATCCAATACCAGATGTCACTTTTCTGATCTTTCAGGCTGGGCCTTCACTGTTTTTGGCACGTCAGAGTTCGCATCTGAGTACAATTTAAGTTGTAACAATGCAATCAGCATGCCTAACTATTTTTTTGCCTTCCTCTCCTGCTATTTTGGGAGCTGAAGCTATGAAGTCCCTCTGCCTATTAATCTGGGAAGTTAGAGATGATTTCCTAGGCCCCCTTCCCCCATCATTTTTTGGGGAATGAGAGAGCCTGCTCTCTGCTGCCTCGCAAACATTCATTTGCAAGATTTACAGCAACCTTGCAAATAACCATTCTCCAATAGAAAGTAATAATTTATGTTGGGTGAGTAGAAAAGAGTTCTGATCCCACTCATTTTCCCACTGGTGCACCTCCTGGGAGGGAGGCACCAGTCAAAAAAAAAAAAAAAGATGAATGTGTGCTGGTGAACTGTTTGTACTTATTTTCAAGGTTGAAAAATTATGATAGTTGAGAATTCACCCATCTGCTATACCTCTTAAACTGAGTCTAATTGTCAGGTAGGAAAGGGGCATAAATTCGGGTCTACGTCATAGTTTCTAATCATTAAACAGTAAGACTGAAAGGAATGTTATCAAGCTCAGGAGTCTTCAAAGTTTGGTCTGTGGACTGCTCTCCAAAAGACCCTTGGATAATTCTCACATGTAATCAGTTCTAATGCAAGTGGCACTTTCTTTGCATATAGTACACTGTGACATTTGCTTAAATTACATCTCTTCTTTTAGATTTTGAGCTTCCTAGGAACATGTATCACGGTTTTGTGTCATCATTTTGTACCATGCTGGGTACAAGTTATGACCAAAATGAAACTTTTGTTGAACTATACTGACATTACTTACATGTGCTTTTGCCACTTCTACAACCCCGGTTTTTAAAAGTCACATCTATTGTCATGTTCTAATTTCTACTTTTAAGAGTCTGTTTTTCCCCTCACCATACATCTTAGCAGTTCCTGCTCTAAGACACTGTTTGAAACTCGCTGTGTCAGAGTCTCAGCAAAACACAATGGCAAGTACTGTGAGGAATACTTACAAAGGGGTGGGCAGGGTATAGGAAACTACAAGAGAGAGAATAGCACCCTGGAGTTAGTAACAGCAGAATGTTATTACCATCCCATGGGATGAAGAAGGGAGCTGTTTCCTGAATATGAGGACAGAGAGGATAATATTGAAAGGGCTGCCTGATAGGAACTCTGACATTTGAGGAACTCGTCTAACCTTTGGCAGCTCAGCAGCGAGGCAAGCAGGGGAATAAATATCCCAATTTCTTCGCATTGGCTGAAATGAATAGAAGCCAAAGGACATGAGAACATAACAGTGTGGGAAGAGTGGAGAATGGTACAAATGGAAGCTATTGACATAACTTCTCAACATCTCCCACCTCGTCAAATAGCTTTAGTGGTGTTCTGCTTCCAGTTAAGATGTAGAAGGATATGAAAGGTCTTCATGGCTGCCAAAACAACAAGAAACCAAGGGACAAGCCAAAAATTCCTACTAATGAGGAGCTCTGGACACCAAGAAATCTAAAACTACTAAAACTTAGTCAAATCTTCAGGGAGATGGGTGAGCAAAGAACAGAAGATTGCTGTGATTGGAAGCAGTTAGAGAAGCAATGCTGCCAGAGAATGATGCTCTTTGTTCAAATGAGAAATCTGGTAAGCTTTTGCTAATCCTATGGGCTGGCCTATTGGATTTGAATTTTGAGAAGCTCCAAATCCAGAGGTCATTCTTCCAAGTAACAATCTCTCAGACTTGTCATCTTGGTGACCTTGCAATCTTACAGTTTTGAAGTCTTGTGATCTGAAAAGCTTGTGCTCTCACAAACCTAACAATTTCAGGTCCTGCAGACACATTTTCAAGGTCTAAGTGTCTCATAGTCTTGCAGTTTCATGATGTGTCAGATTTGACATCCAGTAGTATTGAAATCTTTATCTTCAGGTCTAGGAATCTAGCCATCTTGCAGTTTGGAGGTCAAGCAGACTCAAGAGCTTGCAGATTTGATCACTGACAGTGTTTGGTCTCAATGTGCAATCCTAGAGCAAAAGGCTTGAAATCACACTCAAAGCATCTGATGCTAGAGGGAAAATGAGTCTAACTGAACCTGCAACCAAAACCTTACCTGATTCAATGTCTGATAAGATCAACAATTATCCCAATAGCTGTGGAAAAAGTTGGAGTTGGAATGAAAAGCAAAGAGACAGCATGTTAGACTTGTGATGCTTGAATTCTAAGATTTTGTTTGAGGGATTAAATTCACAACCCTGACCCAAAGTAGCTAAATCCATTGTTAAATCAGCCTTTCCACCTACTGTCTAACATAGGAAATAGTGTTCCTTATTGAGAAAATATGTATGATATATAATGTAATGTGATATTCTATGATATAACATAATATAATATGTGTTTAGGTGTATGATATCTTTTTAAAATGTACTGCAACACCTACTGTTCCTTTAGATACACTATCCAACATACAGTATTATAAGACATGCAAAAAAATTTGAAAATACGACTTGTAGTCAAGAAAAAAAATCAGGAGAAATATACTCTAAATAAACTAAATGTTGGAATAGTCAATAAAGGAATTTAAAATAACTATAACAAATGTTTTAAAGAATCTACAGGAAAAGATGCATAAAATGGTAAAAAGATAAGTAATTGGGGATATTAGAGAGTTTTTGGTGAAAAATATAACGAAATAGAAATGCTAGAATGAGAAATATGATATCCAAAATATAAAATTTGCTGGATGAGACTAACAGAATTGAACAAAACAGAAGAAAGAGTGACTTCATTGAAGCAGGTCAATTGAAATCATCCAATCTCAAGCAAAGAAAAGATTAAAAAAAAAAAAAAGCTTTCACTGACATATTGAACAGTATTAAGAAACCCCAGAAAAAGAGAACAGGCCAGAAAAACTGAAGAATTAATAGCTGAAAACCTTCTAATTTGATAAGACATAAAACCCACAGATCCAAGATGCTCAGTGAACCTGAAGCAGAACTATTACCAAGGAAACCACTTCTAAGCACAAATTTGTCAAACTGTTATAAATTAGGCATACGATCTCAAAAGCAGCCAGAAGTCATATTACATAAAAGAAAACAATGATAAAAATAATGGCAGCCCTTTCATCAGAAACAATAGAAGCTTGACAAAAATAGAATAGCATATTCATATTTACAGAGACAATAAAAAGAGAACTGTCAATTATATATTCAGTGAAAAATATTTTTCAAAAATGAAAGTAAATTAAAGGCATTTTTAGATAAACATAGGCTGAGAGATGTTGCTGCCAGTAGACCCACACTACAAGATATGCTAGGGGGAGTTCTCAGGTAAAAGAAAATAATACCAGAAGGAAATTAGAATGTATAGGAAGCAATGAAGATTGTTAGAAATAGTAATATATGAGTAAATATAAAATTCTTTTTTTCTTAATTTTTAAAAAGTCAAATGACTAAAGTAAAATAATAACAATATATTGTGAATTTTATACCATATAGAGAGGTAAATATATAATAAATATAGAACAAAAGGGCAGGAAAGCAGGTAAACAGAGTAATAAGGTTCTCACAATAAATGAAAACAATATAACTTAAATTTGAGGCAAACTGTGAATAAGGTAAGAATACATATTGTAATTCCTAAAGCACTCACTAAAAATGAGATAATGAAGTATAGCTTAAAGGGCAATAGAAAAGATAGAGTGTAATAATACTAGAAAACACTCAATAAAGACAAAATAAGACAGAAAAGAAAGAAAAATTCACAAAAAACAAAGGGAATAAATAGAAAACAAATGGCAATGTGGTAGACTTTGCTACAAATTAAGCAAAAATGGATTAACATTCCAATCAAAAGATAGAAGCTGTCAAACTAGTTAAAGAAGGAAAACCAAGACAACACAGGTTGTAAGTAAAAGGTTGAAAAACAATATGTCATAAAACACTAAAAATAAGCAAGTTATTGACTATGTTAAAAATCGAGCAAAATAGTCTCAAGAGACATGTATAACAGAAATAAAGAGGACCATTTTTAATGATAAAAGATAGTACAAAGATAATATCTTTGTAGATTGTAGATAAAACATATCACAAAATTTTATAATCTTAAAATAGGGCTTAATAAAATATGAAGCAAAAAGAGAACTAAAGGGGAAAATAGAAGTTTTAGCATAGTCTTTCAATAATTAGTAATTCATACAGACAAAAACAAAATCAGTATGAGTATAAATTGAACATTAGCAAATAAGTTGATCTAATAGATATATATAGAACTCTATACCTAATAAATGCAAAAAACACAATCTTTTCAAGCATATAGGAAATACTCACTAAAACATTACATGCTGTGCCATAACACTGGTGTCAATAATTTTAAAGAAATGAAATCACACAGAGTAGGTTCTTTGACAATAAATCATTAAATAAAAATTAATAATAGGGGGAGACCTTCAAGATGGTGGAGGAGTAAGACGTGGAGATCACCTTCCTCCCCACAAATACATCAGAAATACATCTACATGTGGAACAACTCCTACAGAACACCTACTGAACGCTGGCAGAAGATCTCAGATTTCCCAAAAGGCAAGAAACTCCCCATGTACCTGGGTAGGGCAAAAGAAAAAAGAAAAAACAGAGACAAAAGAATAGGGAATGGGACCTGCACCTCAGGAAGGGAACTGTGAAGGAAGAAAAGTTTCCACACACTTGGAAGCCCCTTCGTGGGCGGAGACAGGGGGTGGTGGGGGGAAGCTTTGGAACCACGGAGGAGAGCGCAGCAACAGGGGTGTGGAGGGCAAAGCGGAGAGATTCCGGCACAGAGGATTGGTGCCGACCAGCACTCACCAGCCTGAGAGGCTTGTCTGCTCACCTGCCAGGGTGGGTGGGGGCTGGGAGCTGAGGCCCGGGCTTCAGAGGTCAGAGCCCAGGGAGAAGACTGGGGCTGGCTGCGTGAACACAGCCTGAAGGGGGCTAGTGCACCACAGCTAGACAGGAGGGAGTCTGGGGAAAAGTCTGGAACTGCCTAAGAGGCAAGAGACCATTGTTTTGGGGTGCACGAGGAGAGGGGATTCAGAGCACCGCCTAAATGAGCTCCAGAGACAGGTGTGAGCTGCGGCTATCAGCGCGGACCCCAGAGATGGGCATGAGACGCTAAGGCTGCTGCTGCAGCCACCAAGAAGCCTGTGTGCAAGCACAGGTCACTATCCTCAACTCCCCTCCAAGGAGCCTGTGCAGCCCGCCACTGCCAGGGTCCCGTGATCCAGGGACAACTTCCCCGGGAGAATGCACGGCGCACCTCAGCCTGTTGCAACATCACGCTGGCCTCTGCCACCACAGGCTCACCCCTCATTCTGCACCCCTCCCTCCCCCTGGTCTGAGTGAGCCAGAGCCCCCTAATCAGCTGCAACTTTCACCTCGTCCTATCTGAGCAAAGAACAGATTCCCTCAGGTGACCTACATGCAGAGGCAGGGCCAAATCCAAAGCTGAACCCCAGGCGCTGTGCGAACAAAGAAGAGAAAGGGAAATCTCTCCCACCAGCCTCAGGAGCAGCGGATTAAATCTCCACAATCAACTTGATGTACGCTGCATCTGTGGAATACCTGAAGAGACAACAAATCATCCCAATTTTGAGGCGGTGGACTTTGGGAGCAATTGTAGACTTGGGGTTTGCTTTCTGCATCTGATTTGTTTCCTGTTTTATGTTTATCTTAGTTTAGTATTTAGAGTTTATTATCATTGGTAAATTTGTTTATTGATTTCCTTGCTCTCTTCCTTTTTTTTTTATATAGAAATATATATTTTTTTCCTTTTTTTCTGAGTGTGTATGTGCATGCTTCTTTGTGTGATTTTGTCTGTATAGCTTTGCTTTTACCATTTGTCCTAGGGTTCTGTCTGTCTGTTTGTTTTTTTGTTTCCTTAGTATAGTTTTTAGTGCTGGTTATCATTGCTGGATTTGTTTTTGGTTTGGTTGCTCTCTTCTTTCTTTCTTTTTTCTTTTTCTTTTTTTATTACTTAAAAATTTTTTTTTTAGATTTAATAATTTAAAAAAATTTTATTTTAATAACTTTATTTTACTTATTTATTTATTTATTTTCTCTCTTTCCTTCTTTCTTTTTTCCTCCCTTTTCGTCTGAGCTGTGTGGCTGACAGGGTCTTGGGGCTCCGGCCAGGTGGTAGGCCTGGGCCTCTGAGGTGGGAGAGCCAAGTTCAGGACATTGGTCCACCGGAGGCCTGCCGACTCCATGTAATATCAAACAGCGAAAGCTCTCCCAGAGATCTCCATCTCAGTGCTAAGACCCAGCTCCACTCAATGACCAGGAGGCTACAGTGCTGGACACACTATGCCAAACAACTAGAAAGACAGGAACACAACCCCACCCATTAGCAGAGAGGCTGCCTAAAATCATACTAAGGTCACAGACACCCCAAAACACACCACTGGACACAGTCCTGCCCACCAGAAAGACAAGATCCAGCTTCATCCACCAGAACACAAGCACCAGTCCCCTCCACCAGGAAGCCTACACAACCCACTGAACAAGCCTTAGCCACTGGGGTCAGACACCAAAACCAATGGGAACTACACACCTGCAGCCTGTAAAAAGGAGATCCCAAACACAGTAAATTAAGCAAAATGAGAAGGCAGAGAAACACACAGCAGATGAAGGAGCAACGTAAAAACCAACCAGACCAAACAAATGAAGAAGACATAGGCAGTCTACCTGAAAAAGAATTCAGAGTAATGATAGTAAAGATGATCCAAAATCTTGGAAATAGAATGGAGAAAATACAAGAAACGTTTAACAAGGACCTAGAAGAACTAAAGAGCAAACGATGATGAACAACAAAATAAATGAAATTAAAAATTCTCTAGAAGGAATCAATAGCAGAATAACTGAGGCAGAAAAACGGATAAGTGACCTGGAATATAAAATAGTGGAAATAACTACCACAGAGCAGAATAAAGAAAAAAGAATGAAAAGAATTGAGGACAGTCTCAGAGACCTCTGGGACAACATTAAACACACCAACATTTGAATTATAGGGGTCCCAGAAGAAGTAGAGAAAAAGAAAGGGACTAATAAAATATTTGAAGAGATTATATTTGAAAAATTCCCTAATATGGGAAAGAAAATAGTCAATCAAGTCCAGGAAGCACAGAGAGTCCCATACAGGATAAATCCAAGGAGAAACACGCCAAGACACATATTAATCAAACTATCAAAAATTAAATACAAAGAAAACATATTAAAAGCAGCAAGGGCAAAACAACAAATAACATATAACGGAATCCCCATAAGGTTAACAGCTGATCTTTCAGCAGAAACTCTGCAAGCCAGAAGGGAGTGGCAGGACATATTGAAAGTGATGAAAGGGGAAAATCTACAACCAAGATTACTCTACCCAGCAAGGATCTCATTCAGATTCGATGGAGAAGTTAAAACCTTTACAGACAAGCAAAAGCTAAGATAATTCAGCACCACCAAACCATCTTTACAACAAATGCTAAAGGAACTTCTCTACGCAGGAAACACAAGAGAAGGAAAAGACCTACAGTAACAAACCCAAAACAATTAAGAAAATGGTAATAGGAACACACATATAGATAACTATCTTAAATGTAAATGGATTAAATGCTCCAACCAAAAGACATAGACTGGCTGTATGGCTAGAAAACAAGACCCATATATATGCTATCTACAAGAGATCCACTTCAGACCTAGAGACACATACAGACTGAAAGTGAGAGGATGGAAAAAGATATTCCATGCAAATGGAAATCAAAAGAAAGCTGGAGTAGCAATTCTTATATCACACAAAATAGACTTTAAAATAAAGACTATTACAAGAGACAAAGAAGGACACTACATAATGATCAAGGGATCAATCCAAGAAGAAGATATAACAATTGTAAATATTTAGGCACCCAACACAGGAGCACCTCAATACATAAGGCAAATGCTGACAGCCATAAAAGGGGAAATCGACAGTAACACATTTATTGTGGGGGACTTTAACACCCCACTTTCACCAATGGACAGATCATCCAAAATGAAAATAAATAAGGAAACACAAGCTTTAAATGATACATTAAGCACGATGGACTTAATTGATATTTCTAGGACATTCCATCCGAAAACAACAGAATACGCTTTCTTCTCAAGTGCTCATGGAACATTCTCCAGGATAGATCATATCTTGGGTCCCAAATCAAGCCTTGGTAAATTTAAGGAAATTGAAATCATATCAAGTAACTTTTCCAACCACAGTGCTATGAGACTAGATATCAATTACAGGAAAAAATCTGTAAAAAATACAACACATGGAGGCTAAACAATACACTACTAAATATCCAAGAGACCACTGAAGAAATCAAAGAGGAAATCCAAAAATACCTAGAAGCAAATGGCAATGAAAACACGATGACCCAAAACCTATGGGATGCAGCAAAAGCAGTTCTAAGAGGGAAGTTTATAGCAGTACAATCCTACCTCAAGAAACAAGAAACATCTCAAATAAACAACCCAGCCTTACACCTAAAGAAAGCAATTAGAGGAAGAAGAACAAAAAAACCCCAAAGTTAGCAGAAGGAAAGAAATAAAGATCAGATCAGAAATAAATGAAAAAGAAATGAAGGAAAGATAGCAAAGATCAATAAAACTAAAAGCTGTTTTTTTGAGAAGATAAACAAAATTGATAAACCATCAGCCATTGATAAACCATCAGCCAGACTCATCAAGAAAAAAAGGGAGAAGACTCAAATCAATAGAATTAGAAATGAAAAAGGAGAAGTAACAACTGACACTGCAGAAATACAAAGGATCATGAGAGATTACTACAAGCAACTGTATGCCAAAAAAATGAACAACCTGGAAGAAATGGACAAATTCTTAGAAAAGCACAACCTTCCGAGACTGAACCAGGAAGAAATATAAACAGACCAATCACAAGAACTGAAATTGAGACTGTGATTAAAAATCTTCCAACAAACAAAAGTCCAGGACCAGATGGCTTCACAGGCGAATTCTATCAAACATTTAGAGAAGAGTTAACACCTATCCTTCTCAAACTCTTCCAAAATATAACAGAGCGAGGAATACTCCCAAACTCATTCTACAAGGCCACCATCACCCTGATACCAAAACCAGACAAAGATGTCACAAAGAAAGAAAGCTACAGGCCAATATCACTGATGAACATAGATGCAAAAATTCTCAACAAAGTACTAGCAAACAGAACCCAACAGCACATTAAAAGGATCATACACGTTGATCAAGTGGGGTTTATCCCAGGAATGCAAGGATTCTTCAGTATACGCAAATCAATCAATGTGATAAACCATATTAACAAATTGAAGGAGAAAAACCATATGATCATCTCAATAGATGCAGAAAAAGCTTTTGACAAAATTCAACACCCATTTATGATAAAAGCCCTGCAGAAAGTAGGCATAGAGGGAACTTTCCTCAACATAATAAATGCCATATATGACAAACCCACAGCCAACATTGTCCTCAATGGTGAAAAACTGAAACCATTTCCGGTAAGATCAGGAACAAGGCAAGGTTGCCCACTCTCACCAAATTATTCAACATAATTTTGGAAGTTTTAGCCACAGCAATCAGAGAAGAAAAAGAAATAAAAGGAATCCAAATCAGAAAAGAAGAAGTAAAGCTGTCACTGTTTGCAGGTGACATGATACTACACATAGAGAATCCTAAAGATGCTACCAGAAAACTACTAGAGCTAATCAATGAATTTAGTAAAGTAGCAGGATACAAAATTAATGCACAGAAATCTCTTGCATTCCTATACACTAATGATGAAAAATCTGGAAGAGGAATTAAGGAAAAACTCCCATTTACCATTACAACAAAAAGAATAAAATACCAAGGAAACAACCTACCTAAGGAGACGAAAGACCTGTATGCAGAAAACTATAAGACACTAATGAAAGAAATTAAAGATGATACTAACAGATGGAGAGATATACCATGTTCTTGGATTGGAAGAATCAACATTGTGAAAATGAATATAGTACCCAAAGCAATCTACAGATTCAATGCAATCCCAATCAAACTACCAATGGCATTTTTCACAGAACTAGAACAAGAAATTTTGCAATTTGTGTAGAAACCCAAAAGACCCTGAATAGCCAAAGCAATCTTGAGAACGAAAAATGGAGCTGGAGGAATCAGGCTCCCAGATTTCAGACTATACTACAAAGCTACAGTAATCAAGACAGTATGGTACTGGCAGAAAAACAGAAATGTAGATTAATGGAACAGAATAGAAAGCCCAGAGATAAACCCACCCACATATGGTCACCGTATTTTTGATAAAGGAGGTAATAATATACAATGGAGAAAAGACAGCCTCTTCAATAAGTGGTGCTTGGAAAACTGGACAGCTACATGTAAAAGAATGAAATTAGAACAGACCCCAACACCATACACAAAAATAAACTCAAAATGGATTACAGACCTAAATGTAAGGCCAGACACTATAAAACCCTTAGAGGAAAACATAGGCAGAACACCCTTGACATAAATCACAGCAAGATCCTTTTTGACCCACCTCCTAGAGAAAGGGAAATAAAAACAAAAATAAACAAATGGGACCTAACGAAGCTTAAAAGCTTTGCACAGCAAAGGAAACCATAAACAAGATGAAAAGACAACCCTCAGAATGGGAGAAAATATTTACAAATAAAGCAACTGGCAAAGGATTAATCTCCAAAATTTACAAGCAGGTCATGCAGCTCAATATCAAAAAAAAACAAACAACGCAATCCAAAAATGGGCAGAAGACCTAAACAGACATTTCTCCAAAGAAGATATACAGATTGCCAACAAACACATGAAAGGATGCTCAACATCACTAATCATTAGAGAAATGCAAATCAAAACTACAATGAGGTATGACCTCACACCAGTCAGAATGTCCATCATCAAAAAATCTACAAACAATAAATGCTGGAGAGGGTGTGGAGAAAAGGGAACCCTCTTGCACTGTTGGTGTGAATATAAATTGATACAGCCACTATGGAGAACATTATGGAGGTTCCTTAAAAAACTAAAAATAGAACTACCATGTGACCCAGAGATCCCACTACTGGGCATATACCCTGAGAAAACCATAATTCAAAAAGAGTCATGTACCACAATGTTCATTGCAGCTCTATTTACAATAGCCAGGACATGGAAGCAACCTATGTGTCCATCGACAGTTGAATGGATAAAGAAGATGTGGCACATATATACAATGGAATATTACTCAGCCATAAAAGGAAATGGAATTGACTTATTTGTAGTGAGGTGGATGGACCTTGACTCTGTCATACAGAGTGCAGTAAGTCAGAAAGAGAAAAACAAATACTGTATGCTAGCACATATATATGGAATCTAAAAAAAAAGGTTCTGACGAACCTAGGGGCAGGACAGAAATAAAGACGCAGATGTAGAGAATGGACTTAAGGACACGGGGAGGGGGAAGGGTAAGCTGGGGTGAAGTGAGAGAGTGGCATGGACATATATACACTACCAAATGTAAAATAGATAGCTAGTAGGAAGCAGCCACATACACAGGGAGATCAGCTCGGTGCTTTGTGACCACCTAGAGGGGTGGGATAGGGAGGGTGGGAGGGAGACGCAAGAGGGAGGAGATATGAGGATATATGTATATGTATAGCTGATTCACTTTGTTATATAGCAGAAACTAACACACCATTGTAAAGCAATTATACTCCGATAAAGATGTTAAAAAGAAATCAATAATAATATAAGCCTCAAATATTCGGAAACTAAACACACACCTAAATAATTCATGGATCAAAGAAATTTAAGGGAAACTAGAAAACAATTTGAACTCAGTGGTAATTAACACAGAGCATATCAAAATTTGTGGGATGGAACCAAACTAGTTCTTAGAAGAAAATTTATAACATTAAGAGCTTATATTAGAAAATAAGTGAGGATTAAATCAGTGAGTTAAGCTTCCACTTTAAAAATTTACAACAATAATAATAGAAGAAAAGAAATAATAAAAAGCAGAAATCCTAGCTAGCTTATCAAAAAAAAATAGAGAACATTAATCACCAATATCAGGAATAAAAGTGTATCCATCACAACAGGTCCCAGAGACATTAAAAGCATAACAGGATATTTTTATCTACTTTATGCTAATAAATATGTTAATTTAGAAAAAAGGACAATTATTTGAAAAACACAACCCACCAAAACTGACACATAAAGTAATAGAAAATTTAAATGGACCTTACTGTATTAAGGGCATTGATTTCATAATTAAAATTCTTCCCACCAAGAAATCTTCTAACTTCAGATAGATTCACTGATGAAATCTGTCAGAAATTTTTATTGTGGTAAAATATATATAACATAAATTTACCATTTTTACCATTTTTGCATGTACAGTTCAGTGCCTTTAAGTATATTCACATTTTTATGCAACCATTACCACCATTCATCTCCAGAACTTTTTCCTCTTCCCAAACTGAAACTCTGTACTCATTAAATAATAACTTCCTACTTCCCCCTCTTCTCAGTCCCTGGAAACTACACTCCACTTTCTGTCTGTGAATTTCATTACTCTAGGTACCTCTATAAATGCAAGCACTGAGTATTTGTAATTTTGTGACTGCCTTATTTCACTTAGCATGATGTCTTCAAGGTTCATGCATGTTATAGGATGTGTCTGAATCTCCTTCTTAATTTTTTTTTTTTTTTGCCACTCTGCACAGCTTGCAGGATCTTAGTTCCCTGATGAAGGATTGAACCCAGGCCCCGGCAATGAAAGCAACAGTCCTAACCACTGGTCTACCAGGGAATTCCCTGAATTTCCTTCTTTTTTAAGACCAAATAATATTTCAACGTTACTATGAACATGGATGTACAAATATCTGTTTGAGTCCCTACTTTCAATTCTTTTGAGTATAAACCCAGAAGTGAAATTGCTGGATCATATAATAAATCTCTTTTTAATTTTTCGAGGAATTGCCGTATTGTCTTCCACAGTGGCTATACCATTTCATATTCTCAATAGCAGTGCAAGACCGGTCCAATTTCTCCACATCCTCACCAACATTTATTATTTTCTGTTTGTTTTTTTTTTTTTAATAATAGTCATCCTAATGGATATGAAATGGTATCTCATTGTGTCCTAACTTACATTTCCCTAATGATTAGTGATGTTGAGCATCTTTTCTTGTGTTTATTGGCCATTTGTGAGTCTTCTTTGGAAAAATATCTTTTCAAGTCCTTTAACAATTTTTAATTGATTTATTGTTGTTGTTGCTGAGTTGTAGGAGTTCTTTATATATTTTGGATATTAATGAGTTATCAGATATATTATTTGCAAATATTTTCCCCCACTCTATGTGTTGCCTTTTCACTCTGTTGACAGTGCCTGTGATGCACAAATATTTTAATTTTGAGGTAGTGTTATTATCTATTATTTCCTTGGTTGCCTTTGCTTTTGGTGTCATATCCAAGAGATCATTGCCAAATCCAATGTCTTGAAATTTTCCCTCTATGTTTCCTTCTAAGAGTTTTATATTTTTAGCTCTTATGTGTACATGTTTGACCCATTTAAATTAATATTTGTATATGGTAAAATGTAAGGTTCAGCATCGTTCTTTTGCACTTGGACAGTCAGTTTCCCCAACACCATTTGTTAAAAAGACTGTCCTTTCCCCATTGAATGGTCTTGGCACCCTTGTCAAAAATCATTTGACCATATGTGTGAGGGTTTATTTCTGGTATCTCTATTCCAATGCTCTATGTTTATCTTTATGCCAGTACCACACTGTGTTGATTACTCTAGCTTTGTAGTAATTTTGAAATCAGGAAGTGTGAGACCTCAGACTTCATCCTTCTTTTTCAGGATTGTTTTGGCTATTAGGGGTTTCCTAAGATTCCATATGAATTTTAAGGTGGACTAGCATACAAGTAATACAGAGATGTCAATGACGTTGGGAAGTCTTGTGGAAGAGACTTTGTAATTGTGAATTTAATGTCTTTTATATAGTGTTATTTACATTTTTAAAATTTCTTTTTATGTTGGTTTTTGAAACATTTTTCCTAAGAATTTGTTTATGTTATCAAAGTAGTTAAATATTTTGCCACAGTTTTTCACAATCTTTCCTTACCTCAAAACCATAAAACATTGCTAAGAGAAATTAAGGAAGATTTAACTAACTAGAAAGATACACCATAGTGATGAAATAAAAGACTCAATATTTTTAAGAGGTCAATTCTTGATTCAATGCAATTCTCACCAAAATCCTAGCAGGCTTTTTGATAGAAATTGGTACACTGATGCCAAAATTCATATAGAAATTCAAAGTACTTAGATTAGACAATACAACTTTGTAAAAGAAGAACAGAGAGAGTTTATAACATCTGATTTCAAGACTTACTATAGAGCTAACTAATTAAGATAGTGTGGTATTGGCATAGGAATAGACAAGTAGATCAGTGAAACAGGATTAAAAATTCTAAAAATAAAGTCATACACAGTTAACTGATTTTTGAAAACACACCAAGATAATTCAATGTGGAAATAATAGTCTTTTCAACAAATGGTGCTAGAATACTAAATATTTGTTTTAAAAAGAACTTTGATTTCTCTCTCTCATTTTTCACAAAAGCTAACTAAAAACATATTATAGACCTAAAACTATAAAACTTCTAGAAGAAAACATAGAACAATATCTTCATGATGTATCTTCTTGATCTTGGAGCAGGCGAAGTTTTCTTAGGACATCAAAAAAGAAAAAAGAAAAAAAGGAAATAATTATAAATTGGGTTTCATATAAATTAAAAATTACTGTTTTTCAAAAGACATCTTTAAGAAAATGAAAAAGTAAGCCACAGAATAAGAGAAAATAATCATGATGTATACATCTGAAAAAGAACTTCCATCTAGAACATATTAAAAATCTCCTGCAGCTCACTAACAAAATGATAACCAGATTTTTTTAAATGAGGAAAAGACTCAAAAGACACTTCACACACATAGACACACACACATTCACAGACACACAGATACACACAGATAAAGAGACACACATACATACAATGGCACATGAACAGTTGCTCAACATCATTAGTCAATGAAGGAAATACAAATTAAAACTAACATGAACTGGAACTCTCATACATTGTCCATAGGAATATAAAATTGTGCATCACTTTGGAAAATAATTTGGAAGTTTCTTATAAAGTTAAACAAAAACCTATCTTATGACTTAGCAATTTCACTGCTATGTATTTATTTATAATAACCAGATCTGGAATCATTCCACATGTCCATCAGCAGGTGAACGGGTAAACAAATTGTGGTCCATTCACATAAGGAATACTACTCAGCAGTACAACTCTATTAACTACGGATAGGCTTAACAACATGGATGAATCTCAGAAACATTATATGGAGAGAAAGAAGTCACACAAAATAGTGCATACCCTATGATTACATATGACATTCTAGAACAGGAAATACTAAGCTATGATGACATAAGTCCAGTTAACAAGGAGAGGGGTATTGACTGCAAAATGATAAGAGGGAAACTTCTGGGATTGTGGAACTCTTCCTTATCCTTAATGGGGGTGGTAGTCGCACAGCATTTACTTTGAACTATACTTTAAAATCTGCACATTTTTAAAAATGTAATTTATAATTCAACAAAGCTGATTTTTTGAAAGGTGGTTCTATCTTCTTTCAGTGAAGGAAAACAGTTAGTCCACTGATTGGAGCAGGATTAAGACTAGTATTTTCCACTCTTGTCCTCCTAGGAAGTGGCATTAGAAGATGCATCAGTCCATCTTCTTTTTTCTGTTAATTCAGGTGTGCCAATGTCCTTGGCAAGAGTCCTGAAGTCTTCTTGATGTAGAGGACATTGTGGTTCCAATGCAGAGTGAGCTCTCTGGGGTGCCATGTGATTCCCTGAGGCATGCATGCCAATATACTTTTGTAGTTTTTGTTATACTGATTTTAATTAGTTATATCAACTTAACATTCATCTTATTAGAGGGTGCATCACTACAATAGCTATCTAGCTAAAATAGCACATTTTTTTTTCTGCAATAAGTCTAGCAAACTTTATGTTTACTGTTTTTGCAATGATGAGCCATTATTGTAGAGATTCACTATTCAGTGGGACCCTTGTTAAGTAGCAGAATTTTCGTTTGTAGTCAGCCTCAGTCCATCCCGTTGCTTTCAGGCAGAATTGCCTTAAGTCATTCCAGATTGATCCAATCTATATCCCATTTTTATTTATTTTCATTTTTTATTTCTATTTTGTTAATGTAGTGATTTATTTGTTTGTTTATTTATTTATTTATTTTTAATTGAAGTATAGTTGATGTACAATATTATATAAGCTACAGGTGTACAATATAGTGATTCACAATTTTTAAAGGTTATACTCCATTTATAGTTATTATAAAATATTGGCTATACTTCTTGTGTTGTACAATATATCCTTGTAGTTTATTTTATACATAGTAGTTTGTACCTCTTAATCCCCTACCTCTATATTGCTCCTCCCCCATCCCCTCTCCCCACTGGTAACCACTATTTGTTCTCTATGACTGTGAGTCTGTTTCTTTTTGCTATTTCACTAGTTTGTTGTATTCTTTAGATTCCACATATAAGTGGTATCATACAGTATGTGTCCTTTTTTGACTTATTTCAGTTAGCATAGTTCCCTCCAAGTCCATCCATACTGCTGCAAATGGCAAAATTACATTACTTTTATGGCTGAGTAGTATTCCATTATATATATATACCACATCTTCTTTATCCATTCATCTGTTGATGACACTTAAGTTGCTTCCGTATCTTGGCAATTGTAAATAATTCTGCTATGAATATTGGAGTGCACATATCTTTCTGATTTAGTGTTTTCGTTTTTTTTGGATATATACCCCAGAGTGGAATGGCTGGATCATATGGTAGTTCTATTTTTAGTTTTTTGAGAAACCTTCATACTGTTTTCCCCAGTGGCTGCACCAATTTACATTCTTACCAACAGTGTACAAGTGTCCCCTTTCCCCACATCCTTGCCAACACTTGTTATTTGTGTTCTCTTTGATGATAACCATTCTGACAGGTATGAGGTGATATCTCATTGTGGTTTTGATTTGCATCTCCCTAATGATTAGTGATGAGCCTCTTTTCATGTGCCTGTTGGCCATCTGCATGTCCTCTTTGGAGAAATGTCTATTCAGGTCTTCTGCCCATTTTTTAATTGGGTTGGGGTTTTTTTTCTGTTGTTGAGTTGTATGAGCTGTTTATATATTTTGAATATTAACTCCTTATCGGTCATATCATTTGCAAATATTTTCTCCCATTCAGTAGGTTTTCTTTTCATTTTGTCAATGCAAAAGCTTTGCTGTGCAAAAGCTTTTATCCCATTTTTAAGCATTGACAAAGAACAAAATTTCCATCTCCTCTTTTCTAACTTTTAGAATTATAATCATTAAAGCTCTTATTTCAAGAAAACTCCTCTTTGCTCTAAGTCAAATCCTCTGTTCTGAGATTTAGTCCAGGAGGCAAGGCAAGATATTGGTCAGCCTGGCACTGGTAATCAGCACCCCCAGAGGTGATAAGTAGCCAATTAACATAATGGGAGTGGTGACGCAAGAACAGGAAAGAGAGGAAGGTGATTTTATTATTCAGGATAAGTTAGTTTACACTATGGCAGCTAGCAATCCAAAAAATCTTGGTGAATGGAAACAACAAAGGTTTGTTTCTCCTGCTGCATTTCTGTTGAAGATTAGTGGGTGTTAGGACCTACTGACTCTGCTCCCAGTCATCCTTACTCAGGAATCCAGATGAATGGATGCAAATATCTGGACTCTAACTGTCACTTCCAGTCACTAGTCCTGGGAGGAAGCAGCAAATGTCAAACATCCAGGGGAGAGGAGAAACGAGTAGCAATGAATAATAAGACTGTTGACCATATTCTTGACCACGTGATTCCTAAAAATACAAAAATCTTAAAGGTCTTCAGACAGCTGTATGTGCCTGCAAGTAGCAAAGCTTCAAGACTTCATGACGCAACTGGGCTGGAGGCCAGATCCTGAGCTCCAATTTCAAGATTGGAAAAAACAAGAGGAATTAGAGGACTGGACAGAAACTTGGAAATGGATAGAATTACCTCTCTAGCCTTGCAAACTGTGGCAATGGAGACAAGTGTTACTTGGGCTCTCACCAGCAGGAATTAGATGGTTAATATCAGAACATCCATGAGAGGAGCTTGGATCTAAGCACAGCTTGAGAGTCCAAAGGCCAGTCTTGAGGCACTGTGTCCTGAAGCAGCTGATAAGGAGAACGCCCTAAGCTGTATGTGGTGGGTACCTCTAGGTGCAAATTGAAGCCTCTAAAATTCTTTGTGCTTCAAGCTGGTGTTACATGGAAAAGGGGATAGTAAACCACTAAATGTGGGGAGTCCAAATGTGAGGAAACTAGAAAGAAGGAGCAGAGATAATGAACTGGATTTGGCAGTCCTTGATATCTAGTGTCTTACAATTTACTTGTCTGAGGAGGGGAAGAAAGGAAGTGCATACATCAAAAAATCATAAATATTTATTTATCATAAATAAATAAACACTTGACTGCTAAACTATCTATTAATGTTCTAGAGTGGATGCATGGAAGGGTAACTTCCAGAGAAGATTTCATGGATGAGGTTGGCTTGGTACAAGTTGCTCAGCTAGGAAAACTTCCCATGGCTACGTATCTGGCTTATTCCACCACAAAGACATTTTCCAGCTGCCCAACAGCATGAGTGATTTGACAGGAGTGCGGCGCCAGAAACAACAGATACACTGGATGGTGCCTTCTATATCATACTAGGGAAATGAACATTAGGACATTTTCTTCAGTTCACCTCCAAACCTGGAAAACCCTTCCTTGGGTAGATCAGGGTTAATACCTGAGATATAAGTAGAAGAAAGGGCTTCTGATTCATTCAGGGAAGTGTGTTTTGAGTCCCGTTTTAGTCTATAGTAAGTAGTTAAGAAATTCTGGACAATGGAATGTACTTCTATGGCTTCATATTTTCTCTCTGCCTGAAACTTACAATCCAAATCTTATCCCACACTCCTCTTTCAGAGCTTCAGCTGCACACTGAGTTTCTCTACATCCATATTCTATAGATACTTCAACACATCCCAAAAGAATTTAGCATATTTTCCTCCAAACCTGTTCTTTCCTCTGCTTGCCATAGAAGAGTATCTCTCAGTTACTCAAATCAGAAATCTCTGATCCCTTCCTGCCTCCTGTTTCTTCTAAACACCCAAATCCAGTCAGTCACCAAGACCTAATAACTCTAACTCTTTAAGAGCTTTCAATGGGTCCCCTGTCTCCATTCACACTGCTTCAGGAGCCTCAACATTTCTTGCCAAAACAGTATTATTGTACTTGTTCTCCCACCTCCATTCTCTCCCCAGACTCCTCCATTTCTCGTGTTGCAACTAGAGGCTTCTTCCTAGAATGTAACCCTATCATGTTAATCCTCTTAAAAAGCTGTTACTTTAAGGACCAACTCCAAACTGCTTAGCTGGACCTTCCCTATCCAGCCTCTGCTAATCTTCCTAACCCTAGTTCTCAGCTCAGAGGCCCAGCACCCTGCTTTCCAGAGACACGGCACAACTTTCATTCTCATAAGTGGACCCTGCTTTTTTTCCTTTTTCTTTTTCTTTCTTTCCTGAGCTCTCGCATGTAACTTCCTGGATCCCTGAGCAAAGCTATGTCTCAGGAAAGCAGACTGATATGTCCCCTATGTTATGGTGAAACCAACAAACCCCTTTTGTGGTTATGGAATACCATTTTCATCTACAGCTTTGGCCTACATATATCTGAATACTTCCGTTATTCAATGTTACACTCAAAAGATTATAGGTCAATTTTTCACAACTGCCCATTTTTTCCAGCCTCTATATTAGAGACAAAAATATAGATGCAAAGCAATTTTTAAATTTCAAATCACCAGTTTCTCTCTAGAGACTTTACTCCTAGATTCTTTATACTACAATGATGAATAATCTTAAAATATAAATTAGGCAAGTCCCATTTTTATTAAAAATATGATGAGATTTAGACATATCCAAAACCCATTGAATAGAATATTCTATGTATTTTTCTCTGAAATCTATTTCAGGCTGATCGATTTTGCTCTTTAGCTATAGGCTAAAAAACAATCCCAGCCAGCTGTTCTGCAAATGCCAATCAAAAGAGAAATTATGTGAAAGAATATGGGTAGATCTATACAGGACCATCACTACTGGAAATTCAACAAAAGCTTCTTTTTTAATGGTAGGCCAATCAAATGACATATATGAAGGAAAATAGGTTATTTTTATTAAATTAAAATAAAATCTCAAAGCCTGGTAATATTCATGGTCAAAAAAAAAAAAAAGAAATAGTTGTATGCTGGGCTTAATACTTTAACATAGAAAACAAAATATTTAGCTTTAGGTAAAGTAAATTTAATTATTATTATATACATTAATTACTAAAAAGACCCCCAACTTTGAAGATACCAGTTCTAAATTTTGTTATATTTTATACAAATTAACAGATGTTCCTTAATTACAAAAGGAAGTCCTAAGAAAGACAGCATTAGCACGTTCAGAACATGTAATTTTTCTCCCTCATCGGGTGCCTGATTCTACATAAAACTGAACATTTTTTGTTGCTGTAGAGGATTATGACCAGACCCATAATCAACACTAACTAGAATTAAGCTTAGTTATTAACCAGGTAACTATAATTTCTACCTGTAGGAAGTTGTGGTTCTAGGGGTCAGAAATACAGAAATGAAGTGTAAGCAATGGGCTGAGTTAAAAATTTAAAACATTGAGGCATGGCAGTGTTTGGCATTCATTTCACCGACTGCCTCCTTCACACACTTGCCTCTTAGTTAAGGGTTACATTGGTGATGGAGAAGGGGCGGCAGGGTGTGGGGATGGAATGACTGTAGCCAGGAAATCAACTCTGAACTCTGCAACCAAGCTGAGCAGGGGCTTTTGGATCAGTCAGCATGAGTCCCTCAATGACGAAAAAGCACAAACCGATAATTCTCCAAGTTTAGATATCCTGGAAGGCTTTTAATTCAATCCAGTGTTTGGTCTTCATCTGTTCCTGTTAAACACAGCAACATTCACATATCATAACTAATTAACAGTTGTTGAGTGTAATCTCTAGGGAATTGCATGGTATAAGGTGCCACGCTTTGTAGAAAAGAAAAGTAATATACTGCCCATGACAGCTTATATCATAAAAAAAAGACTCACTGGTTGCATTGTGCTTACATATGTTTTGATTGCAATTATTTGAATTCAATAAAATGTAATGAGGTGCTCTTAGCCTGTGGGCAAAACTGACATAGAATTTAATTTGCACTAGTCAGCTGAAGGCACAAAACGTTCCTGGGGAAAATTCTGTTGTGCCATATAAACATGCAACTCTTACTGACAGGTCCTTGGAAATCCTGTGCATAAACTTCCTATGCAAGTGAGAGAGAGGGTGTGCTGATAACCACAAACACTACTGGAATTGAAGTAGAATGTTCACTTATTTGACAGAGTAAGCTAAATTGTTTCTCGACCTTAGTTTCCTCCCTAAAGGTCAATATTTTCATTTTGCAACTTCTAGCTAAGATCACTGACAAATAAAGAAAAACAGAGGGGGTGTCTTTTAAAGGGAATTTGGTGGAAAACAGACCATTTGAAATTAATTTTAAGTTATTTCTTGGTTTTTCATACATGACCTCCCACAGTCATGAGAACCAGAGGCAAAGGTGACTTTCTCTCAGTAACTGGGACAGGTTTTTTTTTTCTTCCTTACGAGTCAGGATTATATGACCTTATAAATTGGTCTCATTACAGAGCTACTGACAGACAGACATATTGGTTGCTGCCAGTAGGCATATGGGCTGATATTTGGAGGAGGGGTGAACAGATGGAGTGGGGACATGGAGTGATGGACGGGCGCCTCACACAGGGCCCAGCTGGTAGGGAGCAGGTCATGTCTGTTACTGCTAAACTGAGAAAGATAAGAGTGTCAGCAGTGGGGAAGGTGACTCCATCAATCAGCCTCTTCATTATGGCAAGAAAGAGCCTTGTAGTCTGACGGTGGAAGAAGGGGGCTGGTCGTCCCATACCCCACAGGTGGCATCTCGAAGGGGCTTGTCTTTCACATTGCAGGAGGAAGAAGAATGTGCCTCCCCAAGTTACCTTTAGTTGTTGTGAGTCCTTCAGAGAAAACTCAGGTGACGATTTAATATCTTAAAGTTTATTTTCAAGTGTTTTTTATTTTGAGTAAAGTATTACATGAACATTACGCTTGATAATGTAAGAAAGTAACATTACAAGGGGGTTTCCAGGGAATTCCCTGGCTGTCCAGTGATTAGGACTCGGCACTTTCACTGCCGGGGCTGGGTTCGATCCCTGGTCTGGGAAATAAGACCCCGCAAAAAAAAAAAAAAAAAAAAAAGGGAGGGGGTGTTTCCAGGTGAACCCCAGGCTCTCTTCTGCCTCAATGGCAAAGTCCAAGGCAAATGGGGTGGAAACAGGGAGGCTATCTAAGTGCTTCTGGAATGTAAGCTGTGTCAGTGACTCGGTCTTGCTCATCTCTAATTCCCAGGTGCCTAAAACAGAGACGTGCCGTACATACTTATTAAACGAATTAAGTCAAAAAAGTACAGGAAGTGCCTCAAAGTGATTTTTAACTCCCAAGCAAATGTATTTTCTGACTCTTTCTCTGACGTCAATTTTACTTTACCAGCTTTCCTTTTCTGCTGTTTGAACCTAGGTTCTACAGGTTCAATTTAGGTAAGAAGCAGCAGCAAATGGAACATTTGGGACTAGATGTAGTTAATACATTCAATTAAGAGTTGCACTAATGGTTCACACTTTAGTGAGGGCATGATGAAATATGGGGAAAGGAACGCTTCTTTTATTCTGAGGAATATATCCTTATATCACACATGCTACTGAGAGATTGCTGGGTCTGTTTCAGTTTCCTTAAAGGCAGAACAAAATCTTATTTACTTAATCCCCAGTACAATGTCTTGAAAATAATGATACTTAATAAATGTTGAACCAGTGAACTTAAATGATTATTTTCTATTCATAGAGTTTTTCATTAAGCACAGGTTCCATGAACTAATTTGGCTTTATTATATATTTCTGGGAGACAAAAATGCCCATATTCTGGGACAAGGAATGTGACCCAAAGATTATTTTATTTGAAAATTTTCTGATCTATAGAATTTTTTATTTCAAGAGAGATACATTTATTCTCTTAAATAATAACATTTTTTAGTAAAAATTCGGTCATGTGGCAATTAGAATAGTTTTGGGAATTAAAATAGCAAATAGTTGAATCTAAAAAAAGCTGACCTTAATAATTAATTATTAATATAGACCAACCTATGAAGAAAGTGGGTGTTACTGATTTGTAGGTGCATTTGAAAGTTATTGACCTGATCAAATAGGCTAAATATCTGATACTCTATTTATATTCTCTCTTATCACCCAATTGGAGATTAATAATATATAGTACTACAATATAAGAAAATTATATACTTTTTTGAGATTTCTGAGCAAATACATTTTTTAAAATGTATATGGCTTTAAAAATCCCAAGTTCTCTGTAAAGAAGTTCTATTCCATACTAACATGATGTTAACTCTCCTTACTTAATTTGTATCTCCTAAAAGACAACTGTTTATAAAATTAGAACAGATTTTGAATAAATAGAAAAGAGTGTGTTAAATTTGAAAGTGTTCTTATATTCTGAGTGTACAGGCAGCTGACCCCTGTGTGATAAGATTCGCTTCAGGGATCCTGCTGCACTCTCGGGAAGGACACATTGCTGACCTCAGTAACTGGGTTAGATAGTAGTTTCCAAATTGATAATGAAGGGTTTGAACAAATGAGTCTTGGATTGAGGGAGGCTTGCTGCGGAACATGTTAGGGGAGGAGACGAGGTGAATGAGTGCTTGGGCTCTAGACTGAGAAGGACTTGACTCTGAATCCAGTCCTAAAACCTTAGGTGAGTTAATTAGCTTATAACTCTTTGTCTTGTGAGTTTGTGTTGGCATTAAAACAGACAATGCACGTGAAGCATCTACCACCGTGTCTGATACAGTGTTAGCACTCATAGGTGGTAATGGTTTTATTTCTGCTGTCACTGTTTGCTTTGCTAAGATTGCAGTTTTGTTCCTAAATACCCCAGGGACATTTAGTGCTTTTTTGTTATAATTCTCCAAAAGCTGCCTTTAAAGAAAATCTAGGAATTCAGTCTTTCTTCCTTTTTTTTTTCTTTTTGCTATCTTTCCCCTTCCTTCCTTCCTTTCCCTCTTCTTTCCTTCCTTCCTTTTCCCCTTTTTTCCTTTTCCATGTCTATGTAGTCAACAGATTTTTAAATAGTTACTATATGGGAATCCAAAGCTTCATGCATGTAGGACATTTAAGAATGAAGTTTCCTTGTCTGTAAACAGGACGATTTATACTGTCTGGATTATCCTATAAGGGGAAAAATACTTTCTAATTATAAGAGAAAATGCTCAATATTAGGATGGTGGTATCTCCTGTAAGTATAGATGAGACTTTGAATTCCTAAGCGTATTTTTCATTCGGTAATATTGATCATAGTATAAAAAAATCATGATAGATTAAAGGTATGCCCTCTTCTAGGTTTCCTAGTGTCCTGCAGGACCTTCACTTTCGTGACTATCGTAAAATATGTACTATCCTTTTCTCTGAATGCCTTTGCTTCTCCCAGTGTGTGAGATACTCATATGCCAGCATTCTTTAGAATAAGCTTGCTGCCATTTATTTTGGGAATGTATGCCAATCCTCTAATGAGGAATCTCTCCCCACCTCTGATTCAATTTGTTCACGATCACTTTGATTTCTATTGATCCTAAAATAATATGGAAGTAACAATAGTAAAAATAGACACACTAAAGTATTTCTATATGTATATGTTATATTGGTGATTTGAAACTTCAGGTATTGAAAATTGACTCTGAAGGAGAGAGCCCAACCACAATCTGGATTATTTTCCAAACGCTTTGGGTTTGGCAGAAACTGAAAGGCTTGTTGCCAAGCCCCTTTCCTCCTAATTTTTAAAAATTATGTGTATTTCAAGGGAAATTTAATCCACATGTTTCTGATTCATTTGCACTTAAGTTGTCAAACTGTTTTGTAATCACAAGTCTCTATCTTTCTCTCTCCACAGAAAGTTGAGTTTTTCCAAGTGTGCATAAACAATAACCTCTCAGAAGAATGAACTGAATTTTAAATTCAGAAATCAAGGATGGGCAAAAATCTGTATATCTCACCTGCTCTTGGGAGAGGAAAAGATTTTTGGAATTTTGACCCTGCCACAAATCTTTTGATGTTAGCCTTTCACTTGCCCTTGGAAATATGAGATTCTTCCCACCAGGAAAAAATGTTTTTAGAGTTTAAAATATACTGTAGAAGGTGCTACATGACCACTGACGCAGGAAGATTCTAACTCTTTAAAATTACAAGTAAACATGGCTGTGAATAATATTAGTGTTATGTTTTATAACAAAAGACTTTATAATCTCCACACTGGGCTTCTTTACAACTATAAACTCTTCATCTCTTACATGTGAGTTTAACAAAACAAAAGTGCAAACTTTCTTTCCCCAAAATACTTGATCTAAAATTAGTTTGAGTTACTAATAGGAAAATTTACAGGGGGAAAATAAACACGATATTTTTAAAAGCTTGTTCCATCTCTGAAAACAGCTCAGAATTTGCTGTATTTACATATTTTTCTTATAAAACATTCTGTAGTGAGGGTTCAAATACTGAAGCTTACTATAATAGAATGTCCCATTTGGGAACATTAAGAACTTTTGTTTTATGGGAACTCAAAATGGTTACTCCCATTTGGATCTCTTAGGAAGTGCTAATTCCCAACACTTCCTCCTTTATCATGAGATCAAACCATTTGGACCACTTATTATCATGTACTCAGTAAAACTCAATCTGTTGTGTTAATTAGTTATGTAAACACATTTTATAATTGTGGAGACAAAGCAGAACTAGGCAACTGGGTAGGTGAGAAAAGATCAAAGATCTTCCTTAATAAATTGTTAGGCTAATTAGTGTTTGTCTTGTAGTGCTCCTCCAGGGGGTCTTTTAAACCCGAGCTTGGGAAAACCTGCTTAGAGAACAAGGAAGCTTTGGCACAAACGGATCTTGCCAAGCTCCCAAAACTGACTTAAAATCAGTGAAGCGAGAGAAAAAGGAGTACAAAAGAAAGAGGTAAAAAGAACTATGAATTCCTCTTGAGGAGATCCTACTCTTAAGACTATAATATGGAAAAGGACTATCAGATCACATGTAGCCTATTTTTATACTAGAAAACAGCTTTCCCTAGCCCTCACCCCCTCCAAGAAAGATTGTGTATAGCTTGCTTTGAAAATAAGCAAGGTACTGTAATGTCTATACCTCTCAAAAAGTGTTATTAAAAGGTACCTCAATTTTAGGAAGACAAAGGCCTCCAGGAGGTGCCCACGCCCCCATCCCACCCCCGCCCCCCATCAACGTTACCTAGGCTTCTTCCCTGCCTTATTCTCCTTCGTGGCATTTACCACTATCCACCATACTACATAAATGACTCATCGATATTCTTCCAATTAGAAAGGCCAGGAGGGCAGGGAGTTTTGTCTGTTTGTTTTCCACTGGCTTGTCCAATGATTGAATAGAAGAATAAATATATATCAATGATATGTATTAATCTTCTAAACATTTCAGAACGGTATAATATGGAGTTGTTCAGCCATGTTTCTAAACATGGTATAATATACAATTGTTCCACCACTTACGTGATGTGAACTGGCCTTGGGCAATTCACTTAATCTTTCTGAATTCTGTTTCCTCACGGGTATATGTGGTTATTATTGTCTTCCTTTCAGGGTTGTGTCAAGATGGGAGATGATTATATAAACTGCCCAGCAGTGTCCAGCACTTAGCAGATGCTCAGTAAAATGTGGTTATTGTTTTGTTGTTGTCATCATTATTTTTTTCCCTTTGTCTTTATGCAAGCCAACTAATATTAAGACCCTTGGGTTGAGTATCCTTTTTCTTTGCTTTTTACCTTGGTTCTCTTCTTTTTTTTTTACATTTTATTCATATTTTCTTAATTCTATAGTATGTTCTTGAGGGTTAGTCAGTTCAAATGTTTAAAAAGCAGCAATAAAATAAACAAAACCTGATAAGAATTTGTTAGGACTATTTTTTAACTTTCTCTGAAAATTTCCACATATTTGTAAATTACTACTGATGTTCCCAATTTACAAATATAGTATAGGTAAGGGTGAGTATTTTCTATTTCCAAGTATTGATATTTCCAAACCCAGGGACAGTTTCTTATTACCCATTTTGCCTAAGGTTTTCAAATAAGATTTTATTCACTTTCTTGCAGCCTTGGTGGAGATTGACTAGTCCCAGATCTGTATCTAGGGTTTGCCTCAGCCTCAGCCATATCTTTTAATTTAATTTACAACGTATCTTTTAACTCTAAATTACAGTCCTATCTTGAAACTCTCCAGGAAGGCTGGGAGTACTGAAGAAAAGAGGAAGATAAAGCAGCGCAAGAAGTTCCCTTCTAGAATGTTCTGTATCTGGTCTTATTTTCTGGCACCCTTGCTATTTCACAAGTTCCCAGCTGGTATGTAACAGTCAACTTGAAAATACATTTTTTTTTACCTAGTATTAAAGTAATATGTAAACAAATAGTAATACGTGGTTGCAAATGTAGAAAATATGGACAAGCAAAGGAAAAAGAGTAAAAATAATCTGTAATCTCACTGGATAGAACCTTTTTTCTAGCATACAATAGATATTTATTATCACAAAAATGTATTATCATACATAGATAGTATTTTGAGATCTGTTTTTTAATTTACAATTCAGCATAAATATTTTTCTATCATTAAACACAAAGACATAATTTCAATAACATAGTAAGGATATATCACTGTCTATTAAAACAATCTTTTGTCTGCAGATGTGATGGAAATGCTATATATTAGAGCAAAAATTGAAAATATGGATTTTTTTAAGGTAAGAGGACAAAAATTGATAGTTTTCGTGTTTTTTTTTTTCCTGCCAAATAACTCACTTTATTCTTATTTTTTTCCTCTTCTTTAATATAAACCTTGTAAATAAGAGCACACACACATAAACTATAGACCCATCTCAGTAACCTGGAATTACAGTGAAAACCTTCTCTGTCCTGTTGAACATTTTCTCCCTTGATACCCAGCACATTACTGCTCAAACAATAGTTCTCAATAAATATTAGTTGGAGAGCTGAATGAATTAAGCTAAATCACATATAAATGTTGTCTTTTGAGATCTATGATTGCAATTTTACCAGCTTGTTTATTTTGCCGCTATGGGAATAAATGAGTTGAGACTGCACCATTTTAGTCTCCGTCTCTTTAAGTGTCATTATTATCTAGGCTCAAAGCTGCCAGGTCAGTGTTCTCCCAAACTTGGATCACCTGGATCAGAATGACCTGGAGCGCTGGTTATAAATGCAGATTCCTGGGCGCCGCCCTAGACCTGCTGTTACAGAATATCTAAATGTGGAGCCTGGGAAAGTCTGAGAACTACTCTGAGGGGGGTCAGCAAGCAACTAAATTTGTATATGGGTAGAATAAGCATAGAACATACTGCACCTCCCAGCCTGTGTGGGGAAAGATAGAACTGGGAGGAAATTTTGTTTCTTCATAAAGACAATGGCATTACTTTTATGTTTAGAGGATGTTGAGATCTAGTGAGGGTAAAGAAGGCACATTTGAAGGTCAATTTTGTTTTGTGTGGAAACAACTTCATTGGACAATTCTAATTAAGGGAAGAAAAATAACAACACAAACCATCTAGGTTTATAAAAGTTTCTCTTTACTGCTTGTTCTCGCTATATCTGTGGCATCTTTCGAGACTCCAGTGAAAGCTATTAAGGAAAATGCCCATTCACTGGTCGTAAACAAGAATCTAATTTATTAAGGATGTTTTCTTCTATGCTTTTCGTTCACAGTAAGACTTTTAGAAGTATTTAAGTTTGCTTAAGTATTGTTCAGTCTACAAATGCATTAATTATATCACTCTGTCTAATCAACCTCACAGAACCAGAAACCAACATTTAAAAAAAATTTTTTTGTAGGAAGATGTGAAAATTAATATGGCATGTAGGTGCTGTTGGTTCCAATTAAAATCAATATCTGTCCTGATTTGTGCCTCTTGTCTCTATGACAGCAAGGGGGCTAGCTAAGGGGATACATCTGCTCCTCTCTCCCAAAGGGGCTCAAAACAAGTGAATGACCTGCAGTGTTTATTATTAAGTTTTCAAAGGGAAAGTTGTTTTGGTCTAATTGAAGCAATAATATGAGAGAGGTTATTTCTGGTCAGTTCCCTGCTGTTTTCACTCTGGAGAATATATTCCAGGTGTTTGCCGTGCTGCACTGCCGTACAAGCACCGTCTTCCCTTGAGCTTAGACATGCTAGGGCCCGTGGAGCAATAAACTAGCATTGGGAGTTGAAGCCAGTTTTGGCGTTTCCAAGACACTTTTTTAGCTAACTTCGTAGTAAACCAGATGGTTAATGACCACATTCACTTTCAAAAGTTACAGTGACCGTGGAATAAAGCAATGAGATTTTATAAATCCCTAATACATTAAAGAACAATTTCTTTTATTTCCCTTTACTCTTAGTCTTTGCCACACCATAAAGAGTAGCTATAATGTCATGTCACTATACTTTACTTTGAAAAGAAATGTCTTTTTTTCTCTTCATCCAGATTAATGTTTGCTTCAAGTAAATGAGAAAAGAAAAATTAAAATCTATCTAATTAGTCAAAATACGAGCATCATTAATTCATAACTGCTTATTGTATTTCTTTGGTTTTGCAAAAGATATTCTAGCTCCATGATTTTCAAATATCCCTAAAATGTCACAAACAATATCAAGGATGATTGGTTAAGAATGTAGACTCTGCATCTGGATTTGGGATATTAATACAAATATCCAGTACATAATATTTGGCTGAGGTATATATAAGTGACCATTTCTAATAAAGGATAAATGTCATCATAAACAATAGTTTGGGAATTTCAGAGGTGACCCTCCATGTATTAGCTAGCAAACAGATGCTATACGCTTTTATATTGCTTTGAGGCATTTTCCCGGCAAAATCACAAAGTTGAAAACAACATATTAGTCAGTGGAAGTTAATTTTAACTTTCAGAATTGTATGCAATATTCATTTAAGATACTTTAGTTTCGATTAAATTCCCAGGTAACCCACACGGGTAATCACAAACACAAAAGACTATTCTAAAGTTGAAATTCAAAGTCTTCCTGGTTCCAAGTGGAATTTTGGACCTTGATTTTGCTTATTTTCATCTGTGAACCTAATATGAACCCACAGACCAAAATAGTCACATTAAGAATATGGGCTGGATTTCAGGCTAATCAGGGGAAATGCCTGGGGAGGGTGGTGGTGGTGTTGTCTGCTGCTCACCCGCTTAATCATGCAGACTTTTTGAGTCCAGGATACGTCCAGAGCCTGAGTGGTAGCGATTTCTCAGTTCACATTCCCAGATGTGCGAGTCAAAGGATCTAGCACCGAATGTCCTCAAAGTCTGGCCTCTGGGATGAGGATTGCTCTGCCTCTCTCGAAAGAGAATAATGAGTGGCACTCAGTGTCAAGGGCATCATATTTATAAAGCACTTTGGGTTCTTTGGATGATATTCAAAGTGCTATGAAGGATCATTACTTATGTATTTTCACTAAATCCAAGGAGAGGGCAGAAACCCAGCTCTGGTGGCTGTGTATCAGGCAAAGGAAGCTGACACGCACATTCCTCTCATTATTCTTTCCCTACCCCTTCAAATACCACACACACAGCA
The DNA here is from genome assembly GCF_028564815.1 of Eubalaena glacialis. NCBI lineage: Eukaryota > Metazoa > Chordata > Mammalia > Artiodactyla > Balaenidae > Eubalaena > Eubalaena glacialis. Next base: position 36,056,941 of record NC_083727.1, on the reverse strand, counting down.
ACGGTCAATTACAGGGGAGCAGGTGAGGTGTGCAAATTAACACAGGAGAAGAGTGGTGAAAGTCATGGGGGTGGGCTGGGGAGGGAGAAGAGGAGGGAAGAGAGGGACGGCCTGGTGGGAAAGGCAAGCCACAATGCCACTTCATAAACATGACAGTTAATAAAAGAAGATTTAAATTCTTGAACAGGAAACAAACAAACCAAAAAAAAAAGAAAAAACCATATGATTTCATTCTGAGTGTTTCCAAAAGGTTTGTGATGTTATTGTCTCCGTTAAAAGAGATTGGTTCCCCCCCAAAAAAGGAGTTCCTTTGAAATATGTAACTACAAACGAAAGAAATAACCGTCATAACTCAAATGATTTAAAACAACTCAGATGATTTAAAACAACTTTATTCTATTTCAGGGGGCCATCGTTGTTAGAGAGTGTACTTGGATTATTTATTTGCCTTATTAAAGGCTATATTCATATTGCAGAACTAATTATTTGCTAGGATTTAAGAGTCTTAAAAGAAATTTCACAGATGAGGGTGAGATCAGGGAAGTATCTGTTACTCCCCCTACTCCTTGTAAACCTCACAGCAGGTGATGCCAGAAACCATAGTTATCACTGCCAATCTTAATAGACCTTAGTATCTAGACTTTACTACATAATGTAGAATTCATTGTACTTTCAAAATTAGCATCTTCACTGATCATTTCAATGAGCTAAATAGGCAAACCATAAAGATTAGCTCCTGAGTGTTTATTATTCTATGATTCACAATTGGTTTACCTCAAGAAAACCATTCTTAAGATGAAAAGTTGGAGGTACATCTGAAAGGTTCTTTGCATGAGAGAGCCACATTTTTAACAATTGGAGAAGGATAAAATGTGCATTGTGCCAACACTGATGATTATAAGTTATTTATTTATTTATTTTTTACTATTAGTGTTCTTTAGGATCATGCAATAACCTAGTAGTAATGAGCTTCAATTATCACTTTATTAGAAACATTTCAAAGAGATCTACAGTTGATAGACTGTGAGAGAAAAGGTCATTTACACTATTGTTCTTCAAAACACAAAGGTCATTTTGAAGTATATGTCTCCTTACAATCTTTAAGACATGACAAATTATCTTTTTTTGTTGTTCAAATGAGGAAACTGAGTCACAAACCGATTTATTCACTATTAAATAAAAAGCTTTGATCTCCTGTATTTACAACAGCTGTTTAATTATGATGTTTTTAAGAAGCTGCCATTGTCTATTGCTGGCATCATAATTTTCTGAAAAAAAAAAAAAGTGATCCACTTGCGACAGTGCTGGGCTGTTTAGTGCATAGACTAGTTTAGTAATCACAAGCTGGGTTTATGGCTTCACCATCTTAATATTTATAGTAGCTATTTTTCTGAGGTGGGTGGGTATGTGGGTGACTGGCACACCTTGAGTGTTGTAGATAACTCTGGAGCAGAAGGTGTGAGTGTGGGGCAGGGTTGGTTTAGCACCGCAGAAACTGTTCTTGAGTAGATACAGAGGATATAAGCATCATTTTTGCTGCAGCTGTTTGTTTTAGTACCAAATATTCACATGTTTACTTAACGCTTTTCAAAGGCTATGTAGCATATCTTAAAATTTAAAGACCCTGAAGATCAAGTAGCTATACCACTTGATTTTGTAGATATAGGAGCTGAAACCTACAAGGTCAATTGTCTTCTCTAAGGCTACACTTAAGTACATGGGGACCAAGGGCTAAAATTCAGGAATCTTGATGACTCCACTCCACGTTCCATACTGTGTTAGTAGATGTTTCTTATTTGATCCTCATAACAACCATGTGATACAGGAATGGCTATCTATTCTTGTTTTATAAACAGGAAATATGGCTCCAAGGAATTGCATGCCACTCCACGCAGAGTCTCAAAGCTTATTAAGGACAAAATTTGATTTGGTACCCAGGCCTTGCTCAAAATTTTAAAAGTTATATAAAAATGCTCCCAGTTACATTTCTAATGAGAAACTTTTGGACTGTTTCAGTTTATCTGTGTGTTATCTGTTAAGGGTCCCTTGGAATGAGCATCAGCTAAATCTCTTAAAGACTTATGAAACTAAAGTGGTTTCTGTTAAATTTTAACACCCAGTGGACTGAAAGTTTTCGTTATGTTGTTAATTTTGCGTAACGCTTATTAATGGATGAACTAAGTTATTTTGCTCATGATTTTTTTTCTGAGATCCTAGACTTGAAGCTATCGTTCTAAAGTGAAGCCATGTAAAATATTCCACTTTTGCTTTTCAACAGTTCTTTTGCCACATTATTCCTCTTGTGTCCCAAATATTCTAAATTGTTTATGTTTTTTGACCATGTGAAGATTCTTGCCACTTCCAATAAAGACTTTAAGACATTCTGATTGCCTGTTTATCTCACTGGTTATACTTCACTTATTCATTCTTTAAATATTTTCTAAGCACCTTGTTTGTGGCAGGCACTGTTCCTTGTTGGTGGCTGGGAAAAGAGTATTGAAAAATAGAAAAAGTCCCTGCCCTCCAGTTAGCTTATGGTTGGGGGATGCATTCTATGTGTAAATAAATGTGTAACATGTCTGGTGTGAAAACCGTAAAGGGTAAAAATGACGCTGTGTAAGGGGATAGGGAGTGCTGAGCCCTGGGAAGAATAGCCTTATACACAGTCCTCAGGAGCAGCTTCAATGACGAGGGGACATTTCAGCAGAGAACTTGAAGGAGCGAGTTATGGAGAGATCTGAGGGAACAGTAAACTGAAGAAACTAAAATAGGCCTGTGCTTGGCATGGTCGAGGGAGAGTGTAGAAAAGGGAGAGGGAGTCAGGACATACAAAGCCTTGTGGGCCATTTTAAGGGCATTGTATGAGTGACATGCAGAGCCGTTGAAGGGGTTAGAGCAGAGGAAAACATAAAAAATAAAGTTTTGTATTTCTAAAGATCTATTTTGACTGCTTTGTGAGAATAAACTGGAAAGAGCAAGAGTAGAAGAAGCAGGGAGACCAGCCAGAAGGCTACTGAAAAAAGATCTTTACTGTAATTGATTGCTTAGATCAGGAGAGATCATCAAACTCTGGGCATATTTTGACAGTAATGTCTATTTATTCAAAGATTGGATGTAAAGTGTTAGGGAAAGATAGCAATCAAGGATGCTGAAAACTAGAAGGATGGCATTGTCTTTTATTAGAAAAAACTAATAGAGAAACATTTTGGTGGGGGAGAATGAGAAATTTGTCTTTTGACATCTTATATTTGAGATGCCTATACATAAACAGAGATCTTGCGAAGGCAGTTGGGTTATAAGTATCAAGATTAAGGGGAATGTAGGCTTATTGTTAAATTTTAATTTAGAATTATTATTTATTTGTTGAGGTATGATAATGTTGTAATTATGTTTTTTAAAAGACTGTAAAAAAATATAATGAAGTATTTATAGATAAAAAAAAGATTAAGGGGAAAGTTCATGAATGGAAATAATGATTTGGGACTATTCAGACTGAGCTTTTACTAAGTATGAATTTATTGGCAAAGGGAGTGAGGATAAATACAGAGGTTAGAGGATTAAGCCTGTTTGTTAAAATACCAGGGAGACAACGAGGAGCTAGTGAGAGTAAGATGGAATGACCAGTGAGAAAGGAAGTGTGTTGTCTAGGAGTCAAATGAAGAAAGAACTTTAAGAAACAAGTACTTAATTGGATTTGCCTTTTCATTTGCTTTTTAATCAAACAGGATGCCAAGGGATTGGTTCAAAATGAACATCAAGATTATATTGTTTAAGTGACATTACAAAGTTTTAAAAATTGCCTACTAGGAAATATTAATGGGAGATTTACTTATAGTTCTCCATTCCCAGAATTACTGTTTGTATTGAATTTTTTCCACATAATGGTTGGGTCTGAGAAGATTTGCTCTGATGTAATTTTGTGTTCTCATAAAGAAAGCAGTATGAAATAAGTCAATAATTCTGAAGACTATTTTTCCTAGAAAGGCAGTGTGATGTAGTGTAAGGAACACAGGCTTTGGAGAAAGGGCAACCTGTGTGTGAACCCAGTGTCCAGTGAGACCCTGGTGAAATTGCTTCCCTTCTTTAAAGCCTACTCCATTCCTCCTTAAAATGGAGCTATTGATACCTAACTCCCAGGATTACCATGCAGATTAAATTTTAAAATATAGGTAAATTGCCTTGGGAGTTCCCTGGCGGTCCAGTGGTTAGGACTTTGCACTTTCACTGCTGTGGCTGGGTTCAATCCCTGGTTGGGGAACTAAGATCCCATAAACTGTGTGGCGCAGCCAAAAAAAAAAAAATATGTATATATATATGTGTATATATATATATATATATATATATATATACACACACACACACACACATATATATATACATATATATGTACATATATATGTAATTTGCCTAACACACTGTAAACACTTAAAATCAATCTCTAAATCACTAAATATCTTTCAAATAGCTACTTTGAAAGAACTGCACTGCATATTAGCATCTTCCAGGGAGATATTCAGATTGTCTTGACTGTGAATTATGTGTTTAGTGACATATACAGCTTCTTATAGCTGGTGGATTTAGTACTTAAAATTTTTAAGCCATTGTTTACTTTCTCCTAGTTTCGACTCTGGGATAAACAAATAAGCAGAATACCTTTTCTTACCTTTCTCTCCCTGAGCCATTCTGGCAAAGTCTATCAACCTGAGAAGTATAACTTTGTCTTCTCAAGATTTTGCTCAACCCAGCTGGAACATATGAATAAGAAAGACTTCCCTGAAAGAGCTGTTGTCTCCAAGTTGAGCAGAATTCTCTGGAGAGAATATATTTTACAAACATAAATAAAACAATTTTGTGACCATGTTTAAAGTGCTCTGCGTGTATCCTCTCCAATCACTCTTTTGTGCAGACATCAGTGAATAGGGAACCCGAGTGATCTATCTCATCTCAGTCTCACAAAGCAATTGCAATTTGAATTCAGATGATGGATCTATAATCTATTATAAAATGAAAGAAAATTCATCTTCAGAAGAAACCTGAATGAAGAGAAGATTCTAATTAGATGCTATTTGCTTTTAATGGTGCTTTTTTATCCCTGGGGTGAATAAGTTCCACTGTCACCAAGGCACTCTATTATTCAATTGGTGTCCTTGCCCTCTCCAGGTCCCACAGCACAGTCCAGCAGGGACTAGACTTGGGTCTCTTCAGAGCTCGTTAATTTGGAGCCTCTGTTGACTAGAGACAGAGATATGGTTAAACTTAATATGCTCTTTTCCATCTCCTAAGAGTTGACCTTGCTGCTTCCAGATTGCTTTAACTAAAGAAATCAAAGATAAGGAAGCCAAAAAATCTAAAGTGGATTTTAAGCATGGAATAGAGAAATGTTCCCTTTCTAACCTAGGTTAGACGAGAAATAAAGGGGGAAAAGTGAAACTTTCATGGAAAAAGAGGCAATGGGTTACTCTAATCTTTGACTCTCAGTAGCTTAATTTGGAGTCTACACAGTTTTCCTGCCATGCATTCAAAAATTAGAATGGACTGCTACATTTGGAATAGGGGACTTTTTCTTTGAGTAAATGCAGTATTATTTAAACATAGTTTTAAAAAATTATAATTAATGTGTTATGATGAAAACACAGATTGAGGATTAATCCAAAGGAGGTATTTCATTAAGGAAGAAGGAGGTAATTCATAAGAGAATAAAGTATTTTTCTTCATTACAAAATAAGAGATCTGTGCCTTTCCTTAAACACTAAATAAAATTAGAATATACATTTTACATTCATACCAGACAGATGGTTATTTAACTTAAAATGTGAGTCCTTGCCACGTGAAAAACTCTGTACTAGACACTGCAGATTATAACAATGACTAAAAAGTAATCTCTTCATAAGAAGAGCTCAGTTTCTGATTGGCTTGGTCAAAGCCTCAAATGAACTAAGAAAAAGAGAGCTACAAATTAACTGTAAGGAGGAATTAAGTGAACAAATCAAAGTACACAGAAGAAAAAGCAGTCTTCATTGATTGGTGGCCATGGAAGGCTGTTGCTATTTGAGTTGCATATTTTTGGTTAACAGAACTGTTGAATGCAGCAAAGTTGTGAAGTTGTGAAATTTGTTCAGGAAATGGAGAATGGAGTTGGGGAGCCAGAGCATAGGGTCTATGGAAGAATGAAATAAGAAAAGAGGTTGGACTCATCGCCTAGACATATCTGAATGCTAACTGAGGAGTCTGGGCTTTACCCTACATAATTGGCAAACTATTTTGGGTAGGGATGTATATAGTCATGGTTAAGAAGAGATTGTTAAGACAATATATGAATTCATCAGTGGAAATGTAATTTGCCACATTAGCCCTTAAGGGTGAATCGTATATAATTTTTTAAAAATATTGGTTCAGTCTGCTTTGAGTTCTTTCTCTCCCTCTTAAAATTTCAAACTGAATTTCATATTCTTTTCTGACATTTAAAAATACTTCTGTTCCCAACAGGAATAGGGATACCATTGGCATAAGGTTTTATAGAGTGTCCACATACACTTGGCATCTTGTCAACATTTGACTGACTCCACAGCCTCTGTCTTTCCCAGTCTGGTTCACTGATTTTTCCACCAAGAGGTTATCCTACCCTTCATTCTCAATACATGCTGAAATAAAACACATCTCTTGATCCACATTTCCTCTTTTCTGCTAAAGTTTGGTTTTCAGGGGTCGTTGTGTTGATTACTGGGCTCTCTGTCTGCCAACCATACCCAGAATCCAGTGCCCTGTGATGGCAATGACCCAGCAAGAGTATTGTCAGCCCCTCTTCCTGTCACTCCTCCCTGCTAGCCTTGAAATTAGAAACCCACTCCTGAACCCTATACCAGTGACTATGGCCTTGCCACCTATGAAAAAAGAGATCTTGGCCCAAGTCCCATTGCTAAATGTTATCTGACTACCTCCATGGCCAGTCTCGGTAGCTGGGAGAGTTCTCTGACCTTGTTTACCTATTAGGTAATACCTCTTGTCAAACCTCAGGTCTCTCTTCCTTTTTATATCTTTCCATTGCTAAGGGCCATTGTACCTCATATATAAGTGCCCATAATTAACAAGCAGTGCAACTGTAGAATCTCCTGAAATACAGAAAACTGGAGATTCTTTAACAGAAAATCCAAAATATGAACTTTTGTACTATATGAATTAACATTATGACCAAAGGCTATTTAGTCTGCATTTAGACTTGAAGGAATCAGAAACTTAATGCTTTCTTTAACTCAAACACACAAGTAAACATCTGCACTTCTATGTGCTATACCAGGCTCTGTGTCGAGGTGACTTATTTCTCCTCATGTCCTGTCATCACCTTACTTCCCAGCCAGAGTTCAAATGGTACTTAATCACTTGAACATGCCTGGAATGCAAACAGGAAGAGAAGGAAAACAGGTCAATTGATTGTTGATTGGTCTGCTGGCTAATCCCATTGCAAAAGAAAAATCTCTCTCACTTCATAGGCATTTAATTTATTCAGCCAAAAGTAGAAGGAAGGTCAAGAGGAGAGTATACTGGAAGAAAACAAAAATTTAAGAAAATGCTTTTTTTAAGCTTCTTGTCTTAATTGTATTTTCTCTGTGTTGTTGCTAACGACTGATTTTAGGATCTTAAATTCTACAACATGTGCTGAACTAACCAAGGGTTGTGATTTCCAAACTTGGAGGATCACAGATTCCTTCCTAAACCTCTGGAATGAAGACCTCCCACTGGTGGTGCCCTGAAATCTGTGTTTTTAGTAAGCTCCTCAGGTGACATGAATGGTTGTTATAGTAGGAAGCACTGATACACAGTGCAGATATATTAAAGTTATATTAATTTGTATTTGATATTTTAAATGATGACTTCCTTTTTAGATGTTTCTATTATAAGCAGGATATTCTTTACAGACAAATCAATTGTATTGATTGTTGATTCGTTTTTAAGTCATATTTTCTACTTCTCTAGACAAAAAGAAACAATTAGAAAATCTGAGGTTAGGACAGTGAGAGAAGTTAGTGGGGAATGTGAGAAAATCTGATGAGGGAGCAATAAATGAGGCTTACTAGCATTTGCAGAAACCAGAAGGATGGTTTTCATTCTTCTTTAAAAGAAGAATGAATTTTGCCTAGGGGAATTGGTAAACCAGGAACTTTACATTAAAGTTGTTACAAATGTTATTATAATTTGCACATGTTGTAGACAGAATATTCAGGCTTTACCTCAATGAAAAAGTCAGTATCATTGTCTTGATGGTAGTCATTTTCACAGTTTTTAAAAATTCTAGTTTAATAATATAAAACTGGAAACCCCTGATAAAAATTTCAGAGGATACTGTTTGTCCTTTGATCTCAACAGACACAGAACCAGGAGAGATGAGGATAGGCAGGTAGCAGTTAAGCTGAAAGGAGAAAAGTTTCAGTAAAAATTGACCCTGAACTACAGAAATTTCCCTGAACACCATTTGAAAAATTCTGCTTCAGAATCGGTCCAAGTGAATCATTTAAGGCCAGTAACCCAACCCAAAAGGATGAAGAGAATTAACCCTCCAGACTAGACCATCTACCATGTAATACAAAAGAGAGAAAAACAATATGCCCACTGACTTGGGCCCTGGTTTATAAAACAGAATTTTAAGTCCTCTCACTGAATAAGCCCAAGAAGTTACAGAGGTTATCCATCGTCGTTCCTTAACACTCCCAGACAAATGCAAACCAAGCAAGGTTAAGCTCAATTTCAGAGATCACCAGAGGGGCATTTAAGGTTGCCTAATGATCTTTTTCTAGTTCTCCACAGCCCTTGCTGCAAGATAAATCTCCCATCTATTTAATTTAAGTCATGTCCTTATAGAAATAACTTATTTTTTTCTTCTACTCCCTCAGTGGAGATGGAGAACAGCTGGTCAAACCGCCTCTCAATGATATTTATGACTGTACCATTTCCTTCTAAAATTCAAGGACTCTAAGAAAAAGTTTTTAGAAATTTCCACCTCTATTCAGCCCCCCCCCCTTTTTTGATTTATAATTACTTGTCTAATGGAATTGAATGGACAGACTTATACAAGATTGTTTTTCATCTGTAATTTTGTTCTACTTATCTAAACTTCAACATATTAGAAAAGCGATTAGAAATATGTGCAATCTTTTTGAATTGCCATTTAATTATTAATATTAATGATTAAAAAGGCTTGTGGAGTCCAAACATTAGGCAGTCAGCCTATCCGTTGCACACTTGAGTTTCTTACTGGGTACCAAGAGTTTCTACGTAAATTGCTTCTGTCATTTTGAAATACAACTAGCAGATCATCAGTCCTTAGTCTCATTCTCTTCTCCTTCTTTTTCTCTCACAATTTTCTCTCAGTTCTGGAGATTTTCCATTTCTTTTATTTTCTCTGGTAATCTTGCTACTTAACTAACATCTTATCACTTAAAAACCCCTTAGTTCTTCCCTGCTTACCCTGTGCTTTTAGGAGAGGCCTATTTGTCATATCTCTTTATTCCTAAAATAATAATACTGCCTAAACTTAACGTTTTGATAAACATTGAATATAAAATGATAGCGTCCTCTGTAGTGATTAAGGAAAATAAAGGGAAACCAAAATTAAATTCAGCCATCAGGTATCAGAGAACAAGCCCTAATGCTCTGCCTTGCGAAGCACATGACTACTTCTGAGATGACAAAGATGGGCGTGGAGACTTCACCATTTTCTTTCCCTGTTCCAGCAATAAAATATTTTGCTGGGGGAATAAGGGCACAAGGAAATAGGGGGAATCTTTAGTTTTCTCGATTAATGGGATCATATGAGGGGAAAGAGCTACAACTTGATCTGGCCTTAGAATTGATAGAGTCTCAGATGGCCCAAGAAAAGCAAATGAAACCATCTAAGGTAAACAGTTGCCTATTTGGGGTCATCAGGGAGGGTACTGTGGCTGTGCCATTTGGTTCTAAGGTTTCCAGTGTGAGTTAGTGGGTGACAGCAGCTTTGTATGGGTGACAAGGAACCACCTGGGAGGGCTGCCTGTTAGGCTAATGCTCCCTTGAAAAATTTTTACTCAGTGAGAAATTGTAAATTAATGTATGGTGGTTCCATTTTGATACCTTAATGAGAGGTATCAAATGAATGGTGTGCTAAATTTTCTAAATAGTATCCCTGTCTGAACACAATAGAATATCATGCTGTGCTGAGAGACATTTCCCCTCCTCCAAATGGTAATTTAGGAAAAGAGCCGTAAACTCTATGTGCACAAGTGTACCATAAAAAGCCCATTAACTAAGGTGCAGTGAAATGGATCTGACTACCATGTGTCTAGTATGCCATCTCAAAAGGTGCCACTTAATAGCATTCCTGACATCACCTTGAGCCCCCAATGAGAAGGGAAAATGAAAAGAAGGGGGAGATTTTTTTCCCCCACGTTTAGTAAATCAAGAAGCGTTTTGTCTAAAGGAAAGCAAAGTCAGGATTGAAAAAAGCAACAACATGATATATCTTGATCTTCTTCCAGCATCAGTGAGAGTTTTCGCCAAAAAGCAAGAAACAGTATCTGAAATGTTTGAAAGGCAAGGGGCTGTGCCAGCCCTCATCCACAAGGTTACTTGAGATGGGGATGAGGAGTTCCTGAATGATTGGCATGACTTGTTGCCATTATCAATTAAGGGTTAGAGAGCTCACTTGATACGCCAGGCCATTTTATCCAGTGCCAGAAAGGCAGTCTTTCTCCACAGTTGAGAGTGTTTAAGGTCTGTGTAACAGAGCTAAGCAAAGACTGGCTCTAAAAGCAACAAAAAGTTTAGTTGAATTTGCTTGACAACGGCCATTGGACCTAAGCCCAGGCTATGGATAATGTGCCAGTCATCACACATTTTGGTCCTGATCATCCCTCCCTCAGGTCAAATGGCACCTAGAAAGAGGGATACAATTTTGTGTGGATAGGCCACACAAAATGCAACATTTGAACATGGCCAAGTTCTGTTCAAAGTGGCAGACACTGAGTTGAGGAGTAAGGTACAGACCATGTCCCATCTGATAGCAAATCTGATTCCTTTTTGTTCTGAACCTTGACTCTTTTCAGGCCCCACAGGAGTGCAGAGGGAGAGTAATCTGGGACAGGGTCAAGAAGATTGTATATATTTTTCATCCCTGCTCACTTCTCCTGTCCTCTTTGTGAATACAAAACAGAGTGTGGCTATTAAAAATGTAGGGAACAGTGACAACCTAAAAGGGAAAAGAATTTGAAAAAGAATAGATACATGTATATGTATAACTGAATCTCTTTGCCGTACACCTGAAACTATCACAACATTTTTAACCAACTATACTCCAATATAAAATAAAAAGTTTAAAAAAAATGTAGGGAACAGTGGATATTTATGACTAAATCAAATATATTTTCCTCTTTCTTCCCTACTACTCTCTCCCAGTCTGAAGAGACAAAAATTGAAAATATAGGGTTTTAATCCAAGAAATACTTTTTCAGGTCCTTCCATTCTGTGGACTGGTAAATAGATCATTACTTTGGGAAGTGCACTAATTTTTTTCAGCTAACTGAAATATCCGTTTTAAGATCATATCCTCTATCTGGTGAAACCCATGACCCTGAACAATGACCTATCTCATTCATTATCGCATTCAACACATATGTAAAGACCAGGAACTGAGCAAAGCTCTAGGGATACAGCGGTGCTATCACATTTGGCAACTGTTTGAGAAACTATGTTGGCCTACAGAGGTCAACATCACAAACAAATGGAAAGTAATGTTTCCTTTTTCTTTTTTTTTTTGGAGGCATTGTTATTTTTAAGGAAAGATTGAATCAGGTTATACAAGGCTTTAAGTGATAGACTAAAACTTTATTCTATAGGCAGTGTGATGTAGGGTCCAGCAAATGCAATGTTAATTTTGAGGTTAATTTAATTGCTGTAAAAATAATTGTGCAACATATTATTTGGAGTTCATAGCCTCAGAATATTTGGAAGTGATCTCAGAGAAAATTGATCCAACTTTCTCAATTTAGAGATGAAAAAACTGAGATCCAGAGAAATTAAATTGAAACTTTGGGTTAAAGATGGTGGATTGAAATGCACCAGAAAACCCATTCAAAAGACTATGAAAGGGTACACAAAGACAAAGAATGTGAGAAACAAGGGAAACAACATTTAGGAGGCTGGGAAGCAGAAGATAAAAACCCAGAAGACAACCCCATTGTCACCTCCACAGATGAGGCCAGGTAAACAAAATCAAATATATGGGTATTTTAAAGGGAGATCTGGGACAAGAGCCTTGAAATCTGGCTTACTGTACTGTTTTGTGTTTTTTTTTTTAGGTTTGAAATTTTATATGAATTGTTTTAAAATTTTATTGGAGTATAGTTGATTTACAATGTTGTGTTAGTTTCAGGTGTACAGCAAAGTGATTCAGTTATACATATACATATAGTCATCCTTTTCAGATTCTTTTCTCTATAGGTTATCACAGAATATTGAGTAGAATTCCCTGTGCTGTACAGTAGGTCCTTGTTAGTTATCTATCTTATATATAGTTGTACTTTTTTTCCATTATGTGTTTAGGTGTAATGTGTATACGAGAGAGGAAGAGACAGATTGATTTTTAATAATATATTAGACACTAATAAAAAAACTAATCATGATACATCTCAAATGTCATCATGAAACTGAGTCATTATATAGAAATTAAGAAGAAATTCCTGTTCAACTACTTATATATTAACTGAAAAAAATTTTGCAGTGACTATGTTGATGATTTTTGCTTTTCCTTTTACTATGGATTGATATTGAGGCTGTTTTTTTTTTCTTGCTAAATCATGGAGCTCTTGGAAGAGGTCTAATTTATGTACAAAGGAACAGGGAAAACTGAGCAGCCTACCACAAGTTATGGTTATGTCATATGAGTTACAAGGCCCCCTGGGAGAAAAGGGCCAAGTCTACTTTGGGACTCACAAGTCTCAAGGACTGTAATTCTCACACTAAGAGGTGAAAGGAAGACTGTTTCAACACTGGAGAGTTCATTCTAATTTCACAGAAGAGACTGAGTATAAAAGGAAAAAAAATAGTTACTTACAAGATATTTTAAAAAGTGAAGTATTTTAAGACCAGAAAATCCAAAGGTCATTAAAGGGAAAATGTAATCATTATGGAAAAATACTTCCTCCCCTATACCATGACCATACCCAAATTCTAGAGTTTAAAAATAAAACGCATAGCAAGCAAGAAAGCAGGGAAGGAGAGAGAGAGTGAGGCAGGGCAAGTGAGCAGAGCCCAATTATTATGACAGGAGCAGAACAGACCCACTTCCTGAGATTCCTGAGAACACTGGCTGATTGAAGAATCTATGTTATCAAGAGAAATTTAGGAGATACATAGGGAAGGAAAAAGAATTTATGTTTGTGGGTGAGGGGATAGAGAGAGCACTAGTAATTAAATAAAGATATGTATGAGGGACAGAATCAAATTCTACAATGGTCATCTATACACTCTGTAGATTTAGGGTGTGACAATTCACAGTGTATGCTTTGGATAGTCTCAGATTTATGCCTGTTATCCTAGTTTAATTATTAATAGCACCCTCTTTTTTAAATTAATTTTATTATTTTTATTTTTGGCTGCCTTGTGTCTTGGTTGCTGCATGCGGGCTTTCTCTAGTTGCGGCGAGCGGGGGCTACTCTTCGTTGTGGTGCGCGGGCTTCTCATTGCGGTGTCTTCTCTTGTTGTGGATCACGGGCTCTAGACTCACGGGCTTCAGTAGTTGCAGCACGCGGGCTCAGTAGTTGTGGCTCGCGGACTCTAGAGCGCAGGCTGAGGCTTAGTAGTTGTGGTGCACGAGCTTAGTTGCTCCCTGGCATGTGGGATCTTCCTGGACCAGGGCTCAAACCCATGTCCTCTGCATTGGCAGGCGGATTTTTAACCACTGTGCCACCAGGGAAGTCCCTAATAGCACCCTCTTCACTTTCAAAAGTTGTTGGTAAGGGTAATAAATTACATGATCAGTGTAGTCCCAGTGCCCTTATGGTTGGGGAAAGAAAGTTGAAGTATCTTTGGAAGAAATGAGCTGGAAAGAGACGGGAAAGAAGAAAGGGCTTTCACTGAAGACCATTTAAAGGAAATTCCATAGTTCTGTTCTATAAGGACCAAGAAGTAAAATAATGGAGCATGGATTCTAAAAACATGTGTGTTCTAAGAAAATATTAAACTGATACCACTCTGGAGCAAAGTAAAAGTTCAGTGATAGTGATCTAGTTTATAATTCTCAGGATCATTATTCTTTGCTAGACTGTATCTTAGCCCCTGAAACTCTCTTAAAACACTCCATGGAGTTTTATTTAAATATAATTTCTCTTTTGTTTTTTGATTTTCTTAAGATGGAATTTTAGTTCATGGTCATGACATGGAGTAAAAATCCAAAATTTCTTAATTATACTTTTTTTCTCCTAATAACATTACTTGTTTTTATGTAAGATTATGCCTTTATTACATCTACTAGTTAACCAGACAGGGTAGTATCTCGTACCACAGAACCAGTAGGAAAACAATTATCTTTTAAAGACTTTGGCTAAGGTCAAAACTCTAATTATATAATAATTAACACAGATAAATGTATAATTTAAAAGACATTACTAGATATGTTTTTCATTAGATTCTACTTTGGACTTTAGCCAGAATTTGGTCTGCTGTTGAAATGTTCATATTAAGGTGACTAACTTGTCTTAGTTACCTGATACAACCCTCATTTTGGAATTGAAAAAATCCCACATCTAAGGAAAACTCTCAGTTCTTGACAAACTGAAACAATTGGTTACCTTAGTTCATATGGTTAAATAATTATAAAAGGATCTTGAAAGAGTGTTAATATTAAAAAAATTGTTTTTACAAAACTCCAAACTCTTACTAAGGTTTTAAAATAATTAAAATGCCTTTTTGATTTGTTAATTTTTAGTTTGTAGCTTGTAAGCAGCATCAGAACCAGAGGTGCCAAAAATCTTTATAAAAGGCCATCCTTATGCAGTTTCAAGCCAGGTCCAGTAAGAAAGAGCCAGAACTGTCCAGGCCAATTCTGAAGACTTGAAAGGTTCAGATAGTTCGGATAAGCTTTGGACAAGCAGCCAAGTTCTGGAAGCATATCTGAGCTTCTTCCAAATCACAAACCTTTTGAGGTTTGCCTCTCCTTAGTCCAAAGCCACTGCAATAGCTGACAGCCTCTTCACAGCTTTACATGAGCAATAATGAGTATGAGATTATCGGAGGCTCCAAGTCACGCCATTCCTTCATTGTTTGGATAATAGAGTTCAGAGGTACTGAGGATAATCTCCCTCGAGAGACAGAGACCAACTTTTACTTATCATTCGTCTGTTCACTTCCTTTTTAGCTAATTAAACCTTGGTTCTTCTCAGGAAATAAAACTTTGCAACTTCCATAATGGGTTAGCTTGGTAATATTGTATATATCTTTCCCGGTTTATCTGGAAAAACAGGAAAAGAGAGGTGCCAGCGTGAAAATACAGAATGGAGGGTTATCTTTTAAATTAGCAGATTTTTCATTTGCACGTGGCCAGAGCTGGCTGTGACACTGGGTCGATAGGATTGCCTGCTCTGGATCTCTGGAAGGCTTTAGAGAGAAAGAGGGAGGAGAGAGGCTTGATGAAAGACTGGGAAAAATTTTTAGAACTACACATAGACCATTTTTATGGGTGCCCTACAGGCTTCAGTATGTGGCCCTGAATAAACCACCCAATAAGCCAAGGAGAAGGCAATGGAGTGTGTGGTATGAAGAAGAGAAAA
Source organism: Eubalaena glacialis (assembly GCF_028564815.1). Lineage (NCBI taxonomy): Eukaryota > Metazoa > Chordata > Mammalia > Artiodactyla > Balaenidae > Eubalaena > Eubalaena glacialis. The sequence goes on along the minus strand of NC_083727.1, from coordinate 36,041,150 downwards.
ATAAGGCAACCTTGTTTTCAGTATTAGTCGAATTTAAGCCATACGAGAATTGTCTCTTTCTGTCATTTTTTAGGGGAATCTGGATCCATGCTCATATGTAGCCCCTAACTTACTGTTTCTTATCTACTTAAAGCATAATGGAGTGGACAAAAAGACAGATATTGCTGGACCAGGGCCTTCCTCAAAGTCACACACAGTTTTGTTTCAAAAATAATCTGTAAAAATTCTTTTTTTCCAATATATTTCTAAAGAAAAGTGAGGAGTGGAGAAAGTAGACAAAAAGCTAGATTTAATAGATACATTTTCATACAATTAACACATTTAATCTATCACTTGGAATTTTGCATATGGAATCCAGTAAAAATTAACAAATGTTCATACAAGATAACAAACTGCCAAGCGATGTGTTAATTAAACAGATTTGGTGGAATAAATATGCTAAAATTAGAAAGAAACTCAGCTGGAATTAGTACCTTTTTTTATTCCTATACTTTGGACAACCCTGGGATTCTTTCATCCCCAGTGGTCATATTATTTAGCAATTAGGATTTCTTGTAATTTTTGACCTATTTTGTGACTAAAACTATTTATTATTAGTGATATTTAAGCTTAGAAACAATGGTATCTCAAAATAAAAGAAAATCATCTTATTTTGTGCAATAAATTGATTTTGGGAAAGTATTAAAGCAGTTTACTGTAAATTAAATAACATAGCTATTTGAAAGATTTTTTAGGAAATTCTGTTATAAAATAAATACCTCTTTTGTGACATCCCTAATTACTTCCTAATTTGTCTTTTTTAAAAATAAATCTAAATTTTTGTGTACTGGATTTATTAAGAAGGAGCCAAATTTTAGATGACTGTAAAATTTAGATATTGTTGTCCCATAGACTTAAGAAAATAGTGTGGTGTCTTAACAACAACAACAACAACAAAAGAGCACTCATTTAAGAAATTAGGCCTAACACAGTGCTTAAAACCACAAGGTAACATTATGAATAAGAATATGCAAGAATTTAGATACCTGGATGATCTCTGTTAGCACATCAACAAAAATCAATTCGTGGGACTCATGAAAGAGACCAGGACATTGGATAATAAATCTCAAGGTTAAAAGAATGATTAATGCCAGATTAAACCAATGTACTTCAATAACTATAATAATTAAGAGTCGGAGGTATTTGAATCTTAATGATGTTAACTGATCTACTTCAAGACTTGGAAATTTAAGTTTATTTTTTTCCAAATATAAATACTGATGATTAGAAATATTGAGGGGTTGTAAGTTGCATGAACTAAATGATATGTTTTGAATACTAATAGCAATTTTGACTGGGGTACTTCCATAGAAGGTGCTAGAGCTTTCTGTGAATGGCAGAGGGAGCATAAGAAAGATCTCAATTCCAATTAAGATATTTTTACTTTTCCAATGAACAGTGGACAAAATATTTGGTAACCGGAAGTAAAAATGGGACTGGGTGTTAGAGGCCCCCTCCAAAATGTATTCCTTTTGGCTGGAGAATTCTAATACTGGTCATAGTAGTTGCTATAAGCAATAAAATGGTGAGTGCCCATTCCATTTCTTCCCCTCATCTCTACTGTTTTGATTGGCCAGTGTTCCAGGTACCTACCCTGGCCCCTCCCACTGCTCTGAGCTCAGATAGCAATCCACAGGATGGTGCATGCTGGGGAAGCCACACCCCTCACTAAATATGTGTTTTCTCCACAACTGGTAGTTACAACTAATTTCAGATAAAGTGTTGATAGCCAATAATGGGTCCTCTTTCTAATACTGTTTTCGGTAACAATCATATGGTGAGGAAGACATTTGGGGATAGAAGAAGAAGAATGGGAAAGAAAGGGTCAGGGAGAGGACAATTTTTTTGTTTCCCTTAAGCTGCAACTCATGATATGGATAAGGCTGACTCTTTCTCTTAGAATCATTAAATGTTAGAGCTAAAGGAAACTAAGATATTTTGTGGTTCAATCTATTCATTTTAGAATTATTGAAACTGAGGCCTGGAAAGGTTAAGCAATTTTGTCCAGAGTCACAAAAATAAGTTAATGATTGAACAGGGATGAGACTCAAGCCTCCTGAAACTTATACCTGTGTGCTTACAGAACATTTGTGCTGTTTTAACTGTTTTGAGGTCATAATTTCCAGGAAAATTTCATCCTGGTTAGATTCTCCATACAACTTTTAACAAATCCAGATTGCTGTTATAAATGAATAGCGACACACTTTTCCTCCTCCTTCTTCTTATTATATAATCTTTAATATAGAAATATCCTTCCCTGGGTATTGTTTCTTCTACGCAATGGTAAGGCTATTAAAGCAATATTATTTGTTTAACATGTGGTTAAATTTATTATTTACAAAAGAAAATAATTATAAAAAATAAAATGATTTTTGATTATAATTATGTTTATTATATTATGTATGTATTATATATATGATTATAATTATATGCTTTATATCATTCCTTTTGAATTATATTTTCTCATTTAAAAATCAGTGAATATATGTTAAAATATATTTTGTAACATAACTCAATGAACCCCCAATGCAAATAAATATATAATGGGCTAGAATGTTAAAATGTAAGCTTGTTTCTATTTCTCTCTCTCTCACTCCAGACTATTGAAAGTTTACTCAGCTGTTTTTGATGTCTTAAACTACTCTTTCTAGCCATCTGTTGAATTTTTTTTTTCTTTTATGAAAACAGACTGAACCTGTACACACAGCATTTGGGTAAAATAATTATTTTTACTTCTTTTTGATTGCATGTAAAGCGAATTTAGGCTTCAGATTTAACCAGCATATCAGGAATATTCATTCTCACCATCCACCAGACAAGATTTGAATTTCGTTTGACTGTTTCCTTTACCCTTTCTGTGCAGACAGCATTATTCACTATAAGCACCATTAAAGAACCAAGTGTCAATGAACTCAGCAGTGAACTGACAGTTACTTAAACAGCACATGATCCAAAGCTGTCTGAGGAATGCCAAATGCTTCTTGTTTCAACAAGTTCATTTCATCCAAGGGAAAAAAATTATTTCATTTAAAGATTTATATTTATGAACATGTTATGAATGTTCTGGATGTTCCCTGTAATGTTTTATGAAAGATACAGATACGTTTCCAAGAATCATGAAGTAAGCCGGCTGGCCAAGGAGGCAGTTTGGCCCTTAGTGGGCAGAGGCAAGGATGGAAGAAGTCCTGGAGAGGGATTATGCTTGCTTGACAGTGGGATCTGCTGCTCTTCCACCTGACAGTGTTCTGTGGTGTTCTTCTTTGTTCTGACTGCTTTCTCTCAACTCCTCCCAGATGGGTAGTGGGAAGAGACCAGCTGCTTGGGAAAATAATCAGGAGGATCATTTCTAGGAGCCCTTCCCAATAGTCCAGGTTGGAGGCCAACCACCTGAAAAGGTTGTTAGCCAAGAAGCACTTCTCCTACTCTCTGGTGAACTGCTCTCTGGAGCTGGTTGAGAGGAGAAGGCCAAGAACAGCAGAAGACTGTCCCAGGGAGAGGGAGAGCTAGACTCCAGGGAGCAGAGCTGAAAGAGGATCCAGTCTCTACGACACATTTCCTTCCTTTCTTAGGGTTTGCATAGTTATCTATCATTCCAGTGGAAGTAGATATGCTGTCACTGGGACTTTTCTTGTAATTTTAATTTTTACACATTTTCTTTCATTTCCTGGCTTGATTGGCTTGCTTGGTAAAATCATGTGGCTAAATAAGTAGAAAGGATAACAAGTTATTACTTATTCCTAGAAGGACCCATCAGTGTTCACCAGAGAAAATCGCTGTATCTATACAGCTAGAGTCTGAATCCCTAAACCTGGACAACTTTCTCCAATGCCATGTGGTTGGTTAGAAGAGTAATCAAGGAAAAGATGGTGAAAAGCTAAGCATAAGACCCTGCTCATCACGGAGGAAACAATTTAGTGTGTATCTTTCTGATGGTAGGTGACTGCGATGTGTGTTTTCCAATACCACCAAGCAATTCTCCAATTCTCAGCAGACCTATTTGTACGTGACCTACAAATCAAACTCAGTTCTGACACATTTACCTGGAAATAACATCAGATCCTACAAGTTAAGGTCTCAGTCCCATAATACTGCCTCCAATTCAGATGCCAATTGCAAGTCCAGGTTGTTACCAATGCTTCTTACAGACTGGCTATAAATTGGAGGTCCCCATGACCCCCTCCATGGGGTCTATTAATTTGCTAGTTCTGTGTTAACTCACAGAACTCAGGAGACCAGTTTACTTACTAGATAACCAGTTTATTACAAAGGACATTAAAGGATACAAATGAACAGGCAGATGAAGAGATACATAGGGCAAGGTCTAGAGGGGTTCTGAACACAGGAGCTTCTGTCCCCGTGGAGTCTGGAGTATGCCAGCCTGGAAGCTCCCTGAACCCTGTAGATCGGAGTTTTTATGGAGGCTTCATTATGTAGGCTTGATTGATTAAATCATTGGCCATTCATGATTGAACTTAGTTTCCAGCCCTCTTCCCTCTTTGGAGGTATGAGTGTGGTGGGAGGAAAGTTCCAACCTTCTAATCACATGGTTGGTTCTCTTGGCAACCAGCCTTCCATCCTTAAGTTACTTAGGGGCTTTCCAAGAGTCACCTCATTAACATAAACTCAAGTGTGGTTGAGAGGGGCTTGTTATGAATAACAAGATACCCATTTTACCTTTTTGGCTCTGGAGCGATTTCAGGATTTCAGGAAGTGAAGACAAAAGACTAAACAGTGTAATAAAAGATGCTCCCATTGCTGTTATCGCTCAGGAAATTCCATGGGTTTTGAGAGCTGTGAGCCAGGAACTTTGGATGTAGACCAAAATATATATTTATTATCAATCACAATATCAATGATTTAACTTAGGTTCCCCGGAAAGCAGAGCCTGGGACAAGGGCTTTTGTGTAGTAACTTATTTTGGCAAATGATCCCAAGGAACAGGACTGGGGCATTGGGAAAAGTGAAAGAGGCACGAGGGAAAGACGATATTTGATCTGTTCATTAGCTGATCACCTCTGGGACTCTATCTTGCTGGGAATCCTCTGAAGAGCCTTATAGAAAGCACCTCAGAATACCTGAGGGGCTGAAGAGGGGTATGTTCACACCACTTGCATTCCCCAAAGTCAAGGTCTTCATGGGGGGGGGGGTGTTATCCTTTGATACTGGAGTACCCACTCCTCCAAAAACTAAGTTTTCTTTACAGTCATCTCCTAAGTGATCTCATCTCTCTCCTCATCAATCTCATCCAGATTCATGGTTTTAAATACCATCAATATGTAAATTTATATCTTCTGTTCTGACTTCTCCCCTGAACCCTTATCTCATATAATCAACTACCTACTCAGTGTGTTCACTTGGCTGTCTAATAGGGGTCTAAAAATTAACATATCTAAAATAGAGTCCTTGAATTTCTACCCTGACCAATGTCAGTATTTTCAAACTTTATAAAAAGCTCCACCATTTATCACGTGCTCAGGCCAAAAACCTAGGGGTCGTTCTGATTCCTCTCTGCAATAGCCTCATAACTGATCTCCACTTCTGCTTTTATTCCCCATCTGGAGCCAAAGAAAGCTTCTAAAAATATAATTCAAATCATGTTATTTCCCTGCTATAAACTGTCCAATGGCTTCCCAGCGTATTCAGATAAAATCTGTTAGCCTACAGGGTTGTGTATGATCTGGTCCCTGGTTAACTCCCTAATGTGGTCTTTTGTATACTACCCTTTACTACTCTTCAACTATGCTGGCCTCCTTGCTATTCCTTGAACATGCCATGCTTGTTCTTGCCCCAGGGACTTTGTATTCACTGTTCCCTCTGTCTGGATTGCTGTTCCCTGAGTTTTCATCCAGCTTGCTTCCTTATTGCATTCAGATCTCTGCTCAAACATTATTTTCTCAGCGAGGTCTTTCCTGGACACTTTTAGTAGAATCCTATACACAGTCACTTTTAGTTATGGTTTACCCCTTTCTACATGCCTTTGTTGTCTCTTAGTGCTTATTACTTCCTGATATATATGTTTGTTTGCTGTCTCCATCCCTGAAAAGCAAGCTGCATAAGCTTATAAAAACAGGGTATTGTCTTAGTCACAACTGCCGTGGCCAGTACTGACAGCAACATTTAGGACAGTAAATAGTCATTGAATGAAGGAACAAATCAAAAGAGACCTTAGCTGAAAATATTGCTGCCAAGTTATCACCTATGGCCACTTATTTGAGCCAGTAAAAATACTCAAAAGCTTCCTAATATAAAACTCATCCATTTGACAGAAGTATACAAATTCCTATAATGTAGAAAAAGGAAAATGTAAAGTAGTATAGAATTTAAGGTATTAAGAGCATTCTTATTCTTTCATATATTATGTGTGATTAAAAACAACCACACACACTTTTGGAGAGTCTATGAAAAATGGAGATTAATTAAACTTCTGTTCTGTAAAGGTACTCCAGGACTAATGTAATGTTTTCTCAAAGTTGAGTTCCTTACCAGGAGCTCCTCTTCCAGCCCCTTCCTTTCACCTAGGCTTTGTGACAGATGCTCTCAGATCCTTGTGTCCACTCACTATCTTTTGTTCATCACTCTCTTCTTGATGCCTGAGAGCACTTGACTGATTTTTTCTGGCACTGGAATAATGAGATCTACGAACCAAAAGAATTGGTGGGGAAAGAGAAATGAAGGGTTTTGGACTGCTTTAATTTTAGACCACCCAGACAAATTTAGCCTGATCTAAAAGGAGCTTCCATTGCTTACAGCTTGAGTTTTGAAAGTTCTCACCAAAATCTTGGGTCAAAAACCCTTGTTTGGACTTATCCTCTATAGTCATATTTCCCTTAGGGACCTAGTAGGGAGGGGCAACTAGATCAGCATGCTCGTGATTCTTTATTTCTTTTCAATAAGCATCTATCACCACCTCATTTTGACATAGATTACATCTTACAGCCAGCCCCCACTTCACTTTGACATAAGAAGGTGAAAACACTGGGAAAAAGCAATATTTCTATTAACAAAAAGATGATGCATTTCATTTCTTCCACTCTTTTCTTTATTTGCTCATTTTTGTATTGAACAAGTATCTGTTGAGTTCTTACTACTTATGAGACTGAATATAGAGGATTGTACAGGACCAACATAGTCCCTGCTTTATGAAGCTTGCATTATCGAAGAAGAGGTAGATATTATTCAGATAATTTTTAATTAATGTGCTTACACTGTCCAAAGAAAAGAGCTGATATATCAGAGGACCCTGACTCAGGAGTAGGAGATGATCAAGAATAGGAGGGGTGCTGTGAAGGGCAAAGAAAAACAATCCTTGGGAGCAATATGAACAATAGCCTTGAGGTAAAAAGGAGCTTAGTGGTCAAGGAGAAAAAAGACATAAGAAGCTGGTGAGAAGAGAGCAGGGGCGGAAAGGCCCACAATGAGGCTGGACAAATTTGATGAGGCTGATCATAAAGGCTTTTAGATTGTGTTAAGGAGTTGTGATTTATCTGAAAAACCACTGGAAGTCATTGCAGTAAATCTTAATTTTTTTTTTTTTTGGAAATGTATATTACTGGAGGTAGAAATAAAATGGGATAAGCTGGAATGTGTCCCCAAATGTCTGATATAGGTGACAGTGGTCATAGTAGGAAAGCAAATAACAGTCTAAAAAATTAGAAATGCAAGTAGATTATAATATATTTACTCTAAAATTTATTTTACCAGCAAATGTAAGGGACTGTCTTTTATCATTTACTGTTTTGAAAGGGAAGCTGGTTTATAGTCACAGGGCGCTCTGAAACTGAAGCGAGAAGTGGAGTTGAGGGATTAATTACTCTTTGGAAGGAGACAGAAGCTAATTGTGTAAAATGCAAACTTGATTGGCTTCATAACCAAGGCACATTTCAACAGCATATTGACAAATAACAGATAATAAAAACCTTTTTTTTAACAACTTTCTTTTCTACCATACATAATACAATTTCTACCTTGAGTAATTTCATGACAAGATCATCGAAAACTTTTCATGAGAGGCTAAATGTATACATTAATTATATAATAAATACATGCACTATACCTTTTAATCTTGATTTTACCATCAATATCCAGAAAGATTTTCCTACACTTCTCTCTTTTTAGATAACTTTTTTAGATTAAGCAACCTTCAATCACTTTGAGGCAGTATTGAAATTCTTTTTGCAAGTTTCCATCATAATTTGAGTATTCATTAGAAATCTAAGCTGAAATCTTATCCCCAATTTTCTCCCATTTTCTACGACCAAAACCATTTCTTGTTGTTGCTGTTTCTGAATGTGGGCCACCTTTATGATGAGTACCAATAATGAGCAAATAAGCTGGCTGTGCTAAGATGATTCCTTTCTGTTTTGCAATATGCCTAAGTTAGGAAAGTGTACATTTTTAGAGTAGAAAGAAACTTACATAAGTGCTTTAAAAGGGAAATTTCTCAAAATACTAGTCAATTTAGTGATTTCAATGTTCACTTCTGAAATACAGAGCTATGAAACTGAAGGGACAAATCCTCTAGCAGTTTTGGTTCCATAGATAGTTTCATGGTCCCGAGTATCATGAGAGCTTGGGATAATTCCCCAACCAAAGACATTGAGGTTATTTGCCCAGAAAGTAGGAATGACAAAACCAGGGTAGAAGCTGAGTGAATGGAAAGTCAATAGAGAAAAGCAGGGCTTATAGAAACCTGAAGATGGAGAGATAAGTAGATTGCAAAAATCAAAAAGCTGGTGGTAAAATATGGGGCATGAAATTATCATTAAGGAGGTGGTCAGAATCACAGAAACAAAATACCAGAAACAAGAGGACCTTGGAAAGAACTAAATGCCTATTCTAGTGGGCAAGACAGAGCAGTGTCATGACCCCTTGTAAACTTCTCTCACGGTGTCCTCTGGGGATCATGTAGTCCTTTCCTGCTTCTGTTCCAGGCAGTCACAATAGAAAACAGCAGAAGTTTAGAGCAATTTCTCAGGTTATTAGCTACACCCAAGACCAACCTAGACTTCTCTGAGCATAGGAATGACCTAAATATCTTACTATCTTCACATCATAGGTCACCATGAGTATAAAAGAAAGCTAAACTATTCCCATCCAAAACAACGTTACCAATTTCCATTGGACAAAAAACAGCTCCAAATACATTCTCTTTTCTGAAGTAACAAAGGGAGGAAAATTTGATTTTAAAATCTTGGAATTTATTTTGCTTTACTCTACTTTGGTCTTAGCGAAGAAATAGGAAATTTACCCTGATTTAGAGGCTGCCCCTCTCCCCCAAACTATTGTTATTTTGCCACAATTAAAATACTGATCAGCTGTCTACTATAAATATTACCTTATTCAGCACAGTAATCTCTTTGGTTTTGGTAAAGGTTTTACCTCCATGTGATCTCCAGGATGCCATGTATCTAGCTTATTCCATTTGGTGACATTTGTAAACGATATGATTCAGTAAAAACAGTGCTACTGTGCTTTTCCTAGGATGAACTTTATAAGGACTTTCCCCTTCCTCTTAGAGAGAGTCTGGGACTTTTTCCTCTCTGCCGGTTGGTTCTTTCCTTCTTCGCAAATAATGAGACACTAATAACTTGATATTCCACTTCTTCCTTAGAGAGGGAAGTTGTAAAGTATTTTCATTCTGCCTGCTGTGGGTATGATGCAGGACAAGCATCGAGATTTCAGGGCTCTGTTGGGCCTTCTGGTGATTTCCAGAGGTTGGGATGTTGCTGGATGGGTTGGGATGAAGTGGGGACCCCAGAACTTGATGAATGATAATACACTAATTTGGGGACTCTCTTCTCAGTCAAACTGTGAATGGCCTCAGATTTTATTCCAAGCATTTTTTCTGTATCTCATTCTAGGAAGTTTTAGATTAGTTGAAAATATGTGTAAACAACTTTGAAGATTTTTTTTTCTGTAATTAGTGTTGTTTTTTTTTTGCACTCTTCTGTTCCGCTAGTTGAAGATACCAAGTCTGTTGAGATCTGTGAGTTGTTAGGAGATAATCTTGTCCATAACTTTTTCCATATCGTTTACAAAAAAGTTTCAAACCTAAAAGGAACTACAATAACACTATAAATACAATATTTCTTGCAACTTGATTTAATGGAAAAACTATAATACACCCTTCATTTGTGAAATGTTTAAACTTCTTGATGTCTTTCTAGTTTGACTTCTATTAAGAAGTTCTTTAAAGAAGACAATAAATTGGCCTTTTTAGAATTATTTTTAAGGAGAGTCTCTTGTTTACTGGGTGCTTCATCCATCAACACATACCTATACTGTTGTTTGTATGTTTCAGGAGAATATCTCATTTTTTCTGACCCTTCAGAAATTTATGGTTAGAGAAATGGGTAAGATTCTGGTGCTTTTATGTGTATATGTGTTAAGCAAGAAACAGTGAATTTAAGAAGCATCTTCCCAGTTAGGATTTAACTAAAGCCATTCCAGCTTTGCTCTGCTGCTTCCTGGCATGTTGATTGCCCCAATTAATTTCTGAAAGTGTGAGGTCTTAACAGCAGGACTTAAACCAGACATTCTCAAACTGGATCTTACAGTCAGGGTCTTTTATTTTATTTTATTTTAGAGGGAGAAAAGAAGGGGCCTGGGAATGAAATTCACGTTGCTCCGGGGATGGTTTTTTCCCTGAAACAATTTCACATAAGCCTACTTTATTAAAACACACACACACACACACACACACACACTCTCTCTCTCTCTCTCTCTCTCTCACCCCTGGTTTAATTGCCACTAAAATAATCTAGCGACTCAGGAGTGGGTGGTATTAAGAGTCACCAGAGCCCCAGGGAATTGCAGCCTAGAATTAGCATGGCACATTACCAAATGTGACTGCGTTTCCCTCCTGGCTCCCTGATCATGCCTTCCTTTCCCTTCCCTCACTGTCCCCTGACACTATATCACCATTTTCCCCCAGGATTTCCTTTGACAGTTCATTAAGGCACCAAGTTTCCAAGTTCCTTGAGAAAATGATTTTTTATAGTCTCTATTTCCCATAATGGATCTGACCAAAGCTTGCCTTAATTGTCTGCTTGAACTTTTTATGGGACCACACAGAACATTTCCCCTGAGACCTTATTTCTAGTTTGTCCTCTCCACGTTTTCCAAGCTAATTTACTCGTCTGATTGACCCTCTCTCTCCCTACTTTTGCCTCTGTCTCTTTCCTGAACTCTTTCCTCTGCTAGAGTGACTCTCTCTTCCCAATTTGTCACATGCTGTACTGACATTGTACAGGAGACTGGGGCTATGCAAAGCATTAGAATCAAGATTCTGAGATAGAAATCAAATATGGGCACCATTTGGACCACTGCAGAGATACCAAAAACTTGATACATTGCCAAGACAAAGAGGAGACTAGAAACCCATTGGGGAGTCCAGAACCAGAAGACATACAAGTATCTGAGATCTAGATAAAGGTAAGACAAATCAGTAGCCACAAGATGTCAGTACCAAAGGGGAGCAGAGACTCAAATAACTGCTACTCAGACAGGAAATCTTGCAGAGTGTGGGCCAGTCTCAGGCTATGGCCTTACAAGTGTCTGCCAGTGTGAATAAATGAGCCGTGTTAGAGTGCGGGCAAATCTGTTAACAGGGCTTAAACAGGAATATGGTTCAGTATCCTCGCTCCATACTCTCCCACTTACAACTTCCCCCAACCCATCAAAATGGATAAAACCCATGATTTCATTTTCACTCAACACCCTGCCAATCATAGTTGCTTTCTTATCCATAAATGGTGGAAATGTGTTATACACTTACATTTATATCACCATTTTCAATATTTCTCTATTTCCTGTAGACTTTCCTCTAGTGGGAGAATTATTGTTCAGGCTAACCCTTCCTAAACTATTTGTATAGCACCTAGTCCAGAGACAGCAAACTAGGTAAGATACACAGGACTACCTTCCCGGATCCCACCTCCGGCAACTAGTATTTTAATCAGGACACAATTTCCTGCTAAGCTCTTGCTTTACCCCAGAATTCTCAGCAGAGCTCTCTAGGAAGCCACCACCAATGTAACTGAACAGGCATCTGAGTTGACATATTTACCACCCTGGCCCATCCCTTGGTGCAGCTGGGGAAATTAAATGTTCTTCATGGTAATATTGGCATAAGCGTTTGGGGGCAAATTACTTCCTTACCAGGAGTATAGCCAAATCAATTGCAAGAAGCAAAACCAACATGAATATAGATATTTGTAACTAGGCTTTAAAAAATGGGCATCATTGCTTCTCTGTGACAGGCACAAACAAGTAGGGTGTGAATCTTTCCAATGAATTGAACCCTGAGCAAGAAGTTTCCCACCCTTTCTCTCCCACTCTAAGGGGGAAAGTACTTAATCCTCTTTGCAAATACAGCCTCAGCTTTCAACTTAACAGGGCTGCCTATTGTGTTGAATTATATACAGAAGATTTTTTTGACATAGACCACTGTCCCCTAGGGACAGGACAAGACGATTCATTTTGTATAGAACTATAGGTCAGATTGAAACCTGTATCTCTCTGGCAAAAAGCCAATGCTTTATTCACCATGTCCCTTAACCCTTTCCCCCATGCTGTATAGTTCCAAGTGTCCAGATTGACATTTCAGTCTCAGTAAAAGTGGACATAAAAATCCAACCCAGACATAAGACAGACAAAAGAAAATCAATTTTTACTTTCAAAAATATAGACTAGGTCAAAGAAGAGCATAGACAGTTACAATTTAGGATGCTGACTTATAGTGGACTTAAATGCTGTTTGCCATCAGGACTTGGATGCCTGGGTGCGAAAACTTTGGGGAGGGGCTGTGTTATGTGTGCATACATGCATATGCAGGCACCAATTTTTTGTGTTTGCTAGGGGTGGCTTAAAGAGGTTAGTGTAGGGACAGAAGTAAGGAGGTGAATTTAGTTACAGGATTTTGCATGGATGCCTCTCGTTTTGCCACCATATCTTCCTGTAGGTGGCAGCACCAACAAGGCTGGGGTTAGAGAATAAAGGTTGAGCTTCAGATTCTGAAGAGGAATTTTTAGTAAAATGAATACAGAGAAAAATTATGACCTATGTTTTGCCTCTTTAACTAACTATAGATGCTCCAAGTCTTACAAGTAACTAATCTGATCTGGCATGCAAATGAAAACACACACACACAGGCAGAGCCATCTCATTTAAAGAGAACAGACTGAAGTTGGGTAACTTGGCATCATCAATTGCATTAGAAAGACATGGAATGTTTCATGTTCTTTGCGTGTCGGAGAATGAACCTGGTCTTTCCTGTTTGAAGTATCACTTCTCATCTATAAGCTCAAAGGAGATTTTTAATCCAGACCCTTACTTCAGTACTCAAAAATTAGTCTTAGTGAATTTGGCAGCTGGAGTTAGAATCTCACACCACATTTTTAAAGAGAAAGATCCTAATTTCATACCTTAATGTCATTACTCAGTAATTAGGAGATTATTGAAATGGTAATGCAAGCAACAAAATATAACAAAAGTCTAACCAATCAACCAATACCAAATAAATCCCCCGATTTTAAAATAAACTTGATAGATTTCACCTGTTGGCATAAAAAAAATTGCAAAAAGTGAGCACGTTGAAAACTTGGTTTTGGGGGAATTCCCTGGGGTCCAGTGGTTAGGGCTGTGCGCTTCCACTGCCTCGGGGCCCGGGTTCGTTCCCTGGTCGGGGAACTAAGATCCCGCAAGCCTCGGGGAGGCGGCGCAGCCAAAAACATAACACAACAAAACAAAAACCAAACAAACTTGGATTTGTAAAATTTAATTATTAATAATCATAAAATTTTAAATCTATGATAATAGCCATGAAATTAATTCAATATTTTACAATATGTTACTTACATAATCCCTAATTTTTAAAATCTGTTTTTGGGTTTGTTTTGTTGCCCCACATAAAACATAAGCTCCTGAACAACCATATTATTTCATCTTCAGCAGCATCATTTTTACTATTAGTCTGAGAGCAGTTTCTATATAAAATTCACTTCATACTAATCCTCGCAACAATTGGACGGGGTTGTATTGTTTTCTCCATCTTTTGTGCTATGAAGCTGAGGATAAGAAAAATTAAGCAACTTGCCCAGCCTCATATAACAGCTAAAGGCAAGTGCTAAGAGTGTGAATTTTGGTGTCTACACACAAAACCCTTTCTATTTATTCTCATTGCCCTGCCTATTGGCATATCGCACTGCCAAGCTCAGTGGACGACGTGTAGTAGATGCTCAACCAGCCTGATGGAGTCCATTATTTTAGGGTCCGTGTTACTCTAAATGATTCTGGTTAATTCAACAGTTACCCATGACCTATGCTCAAATTAATAAAGCATTTTTTTATTCACAGGGAGGATAGGGGAAAAATAGCTATTTTCTTGTCAAATTACCAAGGTGGTAATATCATCCTTTATTGAAAAGAGAACTTGTAGAAGGAAGATATAAAATCTGTTGCCACCATCAGCATTCAAAAAAAGTAAATAAATCTCCTCTGGGAAATTTATGCTTATGTATTAATTATTAAAGTGATATTGCTTTGTTTGCTCTTTTGAGTGATTTTTTCACCTTGTTAAGTGGGAGTTCTATTTTGCTTTTTTCCAGAACTTTTTAGAGGAATTTGCTTTTCATATTAGCTGACTCTTCACCCTCTATCCTCCACCAAATAAAGGAATTCCTTGGACTTCCACATGGCACCATTTCTAGAGCAATGACAACAAAACCAGACTATATACTACCCATACGAGCTGTGTTGATATCTACTCAATCTATAAGAATTTCAGTCTGAATACTCTCAAAGAAAAGCATTTTTGTGGTATTTCTCCTGGAAATCCCTCAAGAACAAGCAATGTGGTAGTATTTCCCATTGAAGTACCACATTTTTCTTCCAGTGGTGGCAGAAGGAAACGATAAGAAAATTTACTTTCCGAAAAGGCATCTCTTGACTCACACAGTGTTTCTGAGGGAAAGCAGTGGAGCCTGCAGGTGGTTACGTTTAATAAGGGAACTTTGCATTCACAAATGCCTTTGACGTATGAATCATAAAGTGCCTTACAAGCATTAATTAATTAATCTCCCCAACACCTGTATGGGGTGGGTGAATCATATAACCAAGATCTAGCATTCATTGCAATTTTGTGAGTGTGAGAATATCTATAGAGCTGTCCACTGCTCAACTAGTTTGGTGCCACAGAGGGAAGTTTACTCTTGCTGTTCAGCTGGAAGGGGAGCTAACCAACTGTGTGTCAATGCAGTGTTAGGCACTTGAACTATGTTAACTTACTTGCACATCATAACAACCTGGAAAGGAATTTATTGTTATCGTCACTTTCCTCAAATGGCCTCAAATCTGCCCCAATTCAAATGTCTCTTAGAGAGTAGTATGTCTGGATCTGAAAATTGTGTTTCCATGACATCACACTGCCTTATCGAGGATCTAAGTGATGTGTTGTCCTATATGGAACCTGAGAGCTTCTCTGTCACGTCTTTGGCATCCTTTTGCTACCCCTCCTCATCACAGCTTCCTGCTACATGGCCAGATTGGAACGTCTCTCTCTTCTGTTCTGTTAGGCAAAAAGATTTAAATTACTGGAGACAAGGCTAAGAAGGGGAGTTTATTGTTTTGCACACATTTTTATGAAATGTTTACTTATTCTATTTTCTCAGGTTGAAATTCAATTTCACTCACTACAATTGTGTTCATAGACCACAAATACCTTAAAGCAAAGAGCAGTATCTTAATTGATTTCAACCTCCAAAGTTCAGCTCCATGTTTGGCACATGCTGGGCGGTCAGAAGAGATTTGATAAGCTAGTAAAATCAGAGGTCCTTTTTACAATTTGATGTCCTAACTTCATTCATTTCCTAAGTCTACATAATGACATTTCCAAGACTATTAAAGCTAGGCAAATTTTAGAATTTTTACAACAATTGTAAAGCCATTTTTCAACTAAGATTTTCATAATATTGATAATTACAACCAATACTTTCCTACCGTTTGTATTATAGAGGAGTAATACATTATGTCACTATTTCATGAAACCAGCATAGAGCTTAAAGAAAAAAACAGAACAGATGAGCATTGAATAGTGGAATTAAAGTGTTAGCAATGTCTCAATCCATTAGTTTACCCTACATCTTTGTTTATAATTATGAAATATTTCCATAGTTGATACCAATGAAATAAAACCATGGTGCTGGGAGCATTATATTGCTTTTTCTAAAGATAGTATAAATTTTAGATGTACAACTTCTTTTAGAAAGTATAAACTACATAAGGAGGCTATATTTCAAACCTAACAGTCAGAATGTTCTTTTTAAAGCATGAATATGACAATGTTAACCCCCCTCTTCAAAACCCACTATTGATTTTTCATCACATTTGGAATAAAACCGAACACCTTAAGATGGCCTAAAAGACCATCAGTGGTCCATCCCTTCTTTTCCTCGGGCTTATCTCCTATCCCACTCACTCAGCCTGTTCTTTGTCTAGACACTTTGACCTTTCCTTGAACAGACCTCAGGACCTTGGCATGTTCTCCTGTCTTTCACTGGAATTCCTCTTCTCTCACTCCTTGATTTCCCCGTGGCTCCCTTTCTCATTTTGTTCATCTCTCTGCTCATGTGTTGAAATGTTCCCTCCTCCATCATCTTGGTCCACTTCTCCTTCCACTCCTTTGCACACATGCTCAATCTCTACCCTCCTGGGATGCTTTCCTTTTTCATTTTACTTATTATCTGTAATTATATGGAATATTTATTAATTTATATCTGTAATTTTCTACTATAATGTAAGGTCTGTGAGGGCAGAGATCTTGTCTATCTTGTTCATCTTTGTATCCCACTGCCTAGAGTCCATGACAAGCTCTCATGAATAAAAGAATCCATGAGCTGTTATATCATTTCAAACATGAGGAAGTTATTAAGGGCATGATATTTCGTTGTACTCTAATTGTATGATGATACTTGACTTATTTTTCGAGGCATCGGAATCCCCATGTAACAAAAGTGTGTGTTTGAAAACGCAGCCCAGTACATTGCTCCTCATGAATATTCTTCATCATAACCACATTTTTATGTTTGCTTGTTTTCTTCATGGATGTGATATCTTCAATGATATCCTAAGCAGAAGCAAAAAGCTATGGCATTTATTCGATTTATAGAATTTGTATTACTTGATATTTTGGGGGTTAGGAACTCAGACAAGTCACTAACTAAAAGGCTGCATCACAGTAATTCAGTGATGTAAGTTCACTCAAATGACTTGATTTTTAGCCTCTTTTATTCCTAGAACTAGCCAACTGATAATACGTATCTGTTTTCCAGAGAGCTGACTCAGAACAAATAGTGGAAAATTGTTTATACAAGCTTATATTATTAGGTGGGTTGAAACAGAAACACAAATTCTAGCCCTGTTTTCTGCCACACTTTCTTCTCTACATTTAATTGAGGAAATGAAAATGCTTCCAGGGTCAATCTCAAGGGTCCTCATAGAAAAAAAAAGTGTAGCTAAACTGGTCTCCAGAGAAGGACTAACAACAGCACTAGCTTTACCACACTGCCTGTCAGCCCTTTTATGAAGAAAAACTTTCCTCTAAATGGAATTTTACCCCCAAAATATAAGGAAAGGGTCATAAAACATTGAGTAAGATTGAGTATCCTATATAAGATTGAAAAATAAATTTCTTAGCTGTTTTTGATTTTTAATGAAAATACGTCATGGGAACGGAGGTTTCTAACAAAGATTTTTGGGTACCTCTATTTTGGATGTCATAGAAACAATGTAGTTTTGGAGTTTTAATAGACCTTGACGGGACCCATCTCTTCATTACACATGAGAGGTTCAGTGACTTGCCACTTGTTTGGAAACAAAGTCAATCCTGAGATTCTCAGTCAACGGTCAGTTCTTTTCATTCCACAGCAAACAACCCTCCTAAACAAAATGGAAGCCCTATCAAGAATTCATCTGCTGAAAATGATGTTTCTTTCCAATGCTAAATTTCTGAAAATACCTCAATTGCCTGCAATGTGACAGGCATGAGGCATTTTTGGAGTATTTGAGCTCATAATTAGTTAGTGGTTGAATTTGAAAATATTTTTATTGCCACTATAAAAGTCAACCCTAACTACACCATTTTCATGATTAAAGTTACGACACATTCAACTCAGTATTTAGTGAATAATGGGGGGACAGTTTTTCTTCAATGTGACAGAATTTCTTTAATTTTTAGGGGATAACACCTTGTTCAGTGTGTATTCTCTCCAGGATAATCTCATTTATGCACTTTTATCCACTTGACGAAATTAGCCTAAGACAAAGTTTCTCATTTATCTTGCTCTCTTATATATCATGAAAACAACTGAGATTTAAAATAATTACCTAAATTTCTGCATTCTTCTTTTCCAAATTTTGATTGGCAGGCTGGAGCCCACTGTATGGGAAGAAAGGGTTTGAAAGGAACAGAATCAGTCTGCAGATTTGCCTAGGGGAACTGTTGCCATTACTCCATAATCAAACTCTATGCTAAGACTATTCAAGGCACTTTTAGGGCTTTAAAAGAAGAAGCAGTCCCTAGCCTCATGGTCTTCATTATTGAAATGTATTGCTTTATAGAGGACAATATGAATGAGTTGGTAAATGTTTAGGTTAGAATATGTTGGGGGAAGGGACAGAGAAACACCCTTCCTTTAGTAACCCAGTACATCCACCAAGTTTACATATTTCATGAATTGAAAGATACGTAAATATATGGGTTTACTGCAGGGGTCTTTATCCTTATTTTTGCTGTGGACCCCACTGGCAGTCTAATAAATACCATAATTTCAAAGTAACAATGACTGACCACAAGTGGTATTTCAACATATCTGCAACAACCATAATATGCTGTAAAGATAGCTATGATACACCATATTAACAATTCAAGAGGATAGGAAAAACAAAAATGAAATTTTTCTTCCCGTCACAGATATCCTGAGTTCCATGTCCAGACCAATGGGTCTATGAGCTCAATATTAAAAACCTCAAGTTAGAGAGCAAATTAAAAAATCTTTTTACTACAAAAATAAATTTAAACTTCCTTTTCAAGGTGATGCCTATTTATTCCACCTTAGGAAAATGTCTAACTTCTGTAAAATGTAATAAGGTTTAATTAATTCATAAATGAACAGTTTTAAGGAAGGAAAGGGAACCAGTGTTTGGATATGCCCGTGCTTGTCTTACCTTCTTCATACTCTTCGAGTTTTCTTTTGTTAATATTCATGCTTTGATTTTTAGAGCAGTTTTAGGTTCACAACAAAATTGAGAAGCTACAGAAATTTCTCCTATATTCTCTGCCTCCACAGATGCCTAGCCTCCCCCACTATCAGCATGCCCCACCAGCTTTAGACCTTTCTGCAAAACATGAAGACCAGATGCCTGCTTTGAGGAGACTATCCATCCCCCTGATAAAAATGACCAGAGAGCTCCTGGATCAGGATTTAACTTGTTCACTAATTTCCTCAGAGTTCAGTAGTTTCATGTTTATGTACTTAGGCTTCCTTTGGACCAGCTTCTCTTTGCTTTGGCTTTGTACTACCCAGGCAACTGTCCAGATGATTTTAGCCAAAATCCACTTTGGACATTTTCTGGGGTTTACACATCCATGTGAGTCTTGTACTTTCTTCATTCACATTTTACGTTCAGTTAAAATTTATACTAAATTTTGTTTACAGACATGTTTTAACAGAAGAAACTTGATGATTGATATATTTACCCCGCAAATTATTTTTTCCTTTTTTTTATTGCTGAGGCTGAAATTCGTATGCGTTCCTTGTTTCATTAAAATTTGAAATACATCGAAGTACAGTTGTAAATAAACTGTGTAACTTCATACTAAAAGATAATACATTTTGAAAAATGTTCACTTTACCACAAAATTAACCAAATTAATAATAATCATAAAGCTATCCTAAGTTGAATAGGACAAAAGGGAGAAGAAATGGTCCTGATATCTAATCATGATTTTTTTATGTATCAGGCACTATATTATCTCATTCATTCTTTGTAATAACTTTAAGAGGAAGGTATTATTATAGTATTATTATTGGAAACCAAAATCAAATAAGTTCCCCCAGGTCACACTAATTAACAGACAAGGAATTCATGCCCAGGTATTTCTGTCTTTCTATGAACAACACAGCTCTGGTTGTATAGCTAGGGAAAAAAAACACAGATATTATGGATACAATGTCCAAGACATCTCGTAACAGATTGACCTCAAGCCAATCAATATAAAGACTTTGAAGTTCGCAGTTAGCTTTTCTTCCCCCTCAGATTTTCCTGAGGAGTTAGTTTTTTTTTCACTTTCTTTATCTTATACAAAGTTGAGTTAAGAGATAACTTTTTAAGGCATAAAACTGATGGGTAAATGAGAAAGTTTCTGTGATAGTTGAATCTATTGTTAAGCTATTTTGAAAACCACATTTAAACATTATTTCTTTTTCAAGTTGTATTTTTTTAGTTAAAAAAGTCATTTTGTTAATAGATTCAACTCCTGAACCTGTTGTCCTAAGTATCTTCTGTTTTTGTTTGTTTGGGTTATTTTGTTATTACTATCAGATGATGCTACCAGTGCTTCTTTTTTGGAGGCAGAGGGTGTGGGATTGGTGTGCTCACCAGAACAGAAAACAATCTTGTGTCTTTGTGTAAAGGTAAGAATTTTGGAATCCTTTGTCACGCTATTCCAGCTTCTCTCACTCTCTTTCTCTTTCCCTCTCTCTCAGCTCTAGGGCTGCTGTGGACTTTGGGGTCACTAAAAGAGCAGCTAACCATTTGACACAGTGTTTGGATTCTCAACCCCACACAACAGACCCTCATTACCAAACTGTTAATCACTGCCAAAGGAGCAAGTCCCCTGGCAGCTCTCAAACTCCCATCCCCCAAAGTAGATCTTTTCACACTTGGTTTCAAATTGCATTGTGGTTACAACAACGCTGGGACTGGGTATTTTAATTGTACATTAGCAATGGGAAGGGTTTTTTTCAGCTTGGATTTAAATGTTTCTTGAGTTATTTAGTACAGGTTTACACACCAGTAAAAAGTACAGAGTTTGAAATTTGTTCTCAAAAACACATATACATTATACACAACACACCTGAAGCCAAATTCTCTTGGAGTCAAAACTTCCTTGCTAAGAAATCGAACCTTTCAGTGTGAGGTTTTATATGTTCTTGTCATTAGAAATTGCCCCATCTTTTATTTAACTGTTAGGGTAATGACACAACTACTTACTGAAAAGGGAAAACTTTGTCCCACCAACAGTCATTTTGTTTATTTGGTGCCAGATAGCCAGACTATTTTTGGCTGATGTTTTTCACCCACCCAGTGGACTCACTGAAATTATCTGGTGTATTGATAGTATATATACAGAGCCAAGAGGTGAGAAGGCAGAATCTGACTTATATAACAACCGAATGTTAATTTCTTTGTTTCCAGCATATCTTTATTTTTTAAAAAGTCATATTTTCATTTCCTAAAACCTAAAACTTTATTAAAAAATAGTTTCTCAAGTGACAATGTGAGACTGAAGACAGTAATATAAAATGGCCACTTTATCTTGTATTCATTTATTAGATTAGCAAAATGGAGAGCTCCTGCTATACTGGTGTTTGATTCCTTAATTTTTACTCCATTATATCAAAGCCATTCCAAGTGACATGCAATTGATTACGTTAAGCCAGTTCTTGGCCACCAAGCCCCCTTAACCTCATATTCTTATTTGTGAAATATTAATAATATGTGAATAAAAATAAAAGTACTGTCTGGTGATGATCAGTGTTTGTGCTTCTGTTAATATTTCAATCCTCTCCCCAATGGTTGAATCATAGTACTAATTAAGATTCTGTTTGTTGTTTAAGTGACAGACTCCCAAGCCAAATGGCTTAAATTGAAAGGGAATGTATTGCTTCATGTACCTAGGAAATCACAGTAGAACTTATTGCCTGCAGGCACAATTGGAACTAGAAGCTCAAATGTGGGCACTAGGGTTATCTCACTTTCTCCATCTCCCTGCTTTCCTGCTTTGCCTGGCTTCACTCTGTGGGCTGACTTTCTCCATATGGTAAGCAAAATGGACCCTGGCAGAACCAGACCTTTATCTTTCTGGGAAGAGTGGTTCTTTCTTCAAATGTCTATGTATCAGTCCCTGAAAAATACTTTACCTTTCTCTGATTGAGATACATGCCATCACTGGAACGATGACTGTGTCCAAAATAATTCAGAACAATAATTGGTCCAGCTTCAGTGATAAGCTCGTTCCTATGGCTGTTGGCAGGTTTTAATGATTACAGTCCTACCAGGATTCTACCATCTGAAAGAGGGACAGTTTCTCCAAAGAAGTGACACAGAAGCATAACTGATGTATTCTCCACCCCCTCACCACCAGTTGCCAGCAACAGGGGCACTAACAGCTGAGTTAATATTCACTAAGTATAAAGTCAGGAATTCAGAAGGCACTCTCTCCCTGTCAATCTAAACACTTCAACATGAAGATATAGCTTGAACCAAGCCAGTTTCCTCACTATCCTCATTCGATCCTGTAGTCTGCATCCCATTTTCATACCCCACTTTCCTAGGATTGCTTTAGCTCTCTTTTTATCCATTATTCAAATTACATGTATTTTGTAGGAAACAATTCAAGTCTTCATCTAAGTAAATCCTGACATAAATAATAACAAACATGCTTATATTTTCCTTCTTTTATTTCTTATAGTGTTGTATTAATCATTTGTTTTATATGTCTTTTATTCTCAACAATATCATAACTTACTTCCTAAGTGTAAATTTTATTTCCCTAGACATAATAATATGGTGGCCCACAGGCACTGGGGAATGTGTCTTTTTAAATGTATCACATTTAGCAAGGGAGAAAAAGAAAAAGGGAGAGGGACAGAGAGAGAAGAGAGAAAAAACAAGAGAGAATCTGTCTTCATTTCAAAGACCTGAGCAGGCCTCTCTCCCAGTAACATTAGCCCAAAGTCAGGCTTGCTTATCCAAGACCCAGTCTCTGGCCAGAGGACAGGAGTATTTAGTAACCATCAATTGCTAGACCAATCACCTGAGGCAAAATTAAATTAATAAAAAGACCACTATCATATCTAATCCTGAACTGAATAGACACAAAGGGGTCAAATGTAAATACAGGTAGAATGGACTATAATGTAACTAAAGCATGTAATAAGCTAGTTAAATCAAATTGAGTAATAATTAATGTATGACCCCTGTTCAGTCAGAACTAAAAGAGAATATTTTGCAACTCAAATGAATTTTATCTTATTCACAGTGATTTTAAACATCCTGAAGAGTTTATCTGATTAATCTTTGTATTGTATTATTAAGCCTAGTATAAAATTCCTAAAACAAGTAGTGTTATATTTTTAAGAGATGGTACTTTTAAGTAATCTGAAGAAGATCATGGTAAAAAGCCCCTTATCCCACTGAGACAATTCTACATAATGACTCATCAGTTTCCAAAAAAGAATTAAGAACTTGATTTCCAGTGATCACGCCCAAGACATGTGTTTCCTTGTATCTTAATTATCAAGAAGTTGGGAGTGTCAAAAGGAACAGTATATAATTTATTGCATATTCATTCCCCATAATACCTGAACAACAATTTGCTATACCATGTTACCATGTTACAGCTTAAGACTTCTAAAAAGGCAAAGATTTGAAATTACTGTGTAGGTCTTGACTTAAATAGATTATGTATAGCATTGAGGTAAAACGCTGTTTCTATTTGCTCTTCTCCAGTTAAGGCTTGTGGAGCATGAGGGGCACTTATCAAAAACACTTCTCTTTCCTTTTGTAAAAAAACCTCTTGGAAGGAGATCAGTGCCTAGATTTGATTGGTCCTGCTTACAGCCAAGAAGTTTTCTTATCATGAAATACAATAGAATGAAACTTTTAAATCTTGGACAGCAATACCACTATTATATCTCAATAATATAGCCAATGACCACACATTCTGAATTAAAGGTTTTATCCTTTAATTTTCTATGTCTCAGTTGTCAAAGTATTTGCCTGTATATGTACGTACATATGTATGTATGTATGTATGTATATGTAATTCATTTCAGGGAGATACTGAGCAAAAAATAACTATAAATTCATAGAGTTTCAATACCTTTTTTTAGTATTTATGAGGAACCCAACCTAAGGCAACTTTTCCATTTTGTTATTTCCACAAACTTCTCTGAACAGTGGTTAATGGGTTATTGTTATTATTATGATTATTGTAATGTTTGAAGGTTTGTTATTTGGTGGGGAAAACTCACTATCCAAGCTTCTTTGGGAGCCTTTCCCTAGCTCCATGCCTTACTTTTTTCCTGGACAGTAAGGCTGAAGGAAAGTAGAAACCAGTAGAACAGAAAAAACAACACTAATAGATTAAGTAGCTAGAATTACTCTTCTTTTTATATGGTAATTGAGAGAAATATCTTGAAGAGAATAAAACAATTTTAAGCACTGAAAGTTATATTTTTCCAGTTATCCTATTAGAATTTAATATTATCAGATTTTTTTAAAAATGTAGAACATGTTTAGACACTAACAAATATTACTTATAGGCAAGATACACTTACATGGCGATTTATCTCTATATTCTAAGCCATACCCCAAGCATAGTTTTATCCTAGATATCGTACCTAATAAGAGGATGCAAGTGTTGAAAGAGCATAATTTACTGTATATTCATTCAATGCTTGTTTATAACATGACACACATTTTCCCAAAATCAAGCATTTGAAATTGAATACATAAATTTAACTCAGAAGGTTTATCTTTATTTCAAATTTTTGGTCTCATATATTATTTGCAGTCAATATGTGGCTCTGAAATTTGAAATGTTTATCTAAATTAGGCAACTAAAGACATCATTGTCTTTTCCTGTAAGCTAGGCAAAAAGTGAAATAATAGCATATTATTGCATATTAGATGATCCAAATTTAAGTAAAGGCTCTGGGAATTTTAATGTTGCATATTGAATGACCAAGACACTCCATATATAATTATCAACTATTTCATATTATGGATTAAAACACTGATGTAATTTATTTTAAATTTTTTTGGAAAATTACAGCTCAGCTCATAATTTTATCCCTAAAAATCAGTATCATTAACTATCTAAGTTTTAGCTTTTTGGGGTAAATCAAATAAGATAAAAGATACCAAATTAAAGTTTAAATTTAAATATAAACTATATTTGAAGGGATTTAAAATTGTAAAATACAGAAATGTTCATATTACAGAATTTTCACTTGGATTTTATTTTTAAATGTTTCTAACATATTTATGTGACTTAAGATTGGGGGTATTAAGATGAAAAATATCCAGCAATGTCCTTTGTATAATATCAAGAAGAAATAGAAGCTCTTTGCTGAATTTAACCCTTGCATATCTGCAATTGCATTAAGTATGTAATCACTAAAATAAGTAATCATTAATTTTAGCTATATTTGCACATGTGTTTTGCTCTCAAAGATTTGAAATAATTTACAATAGACAAACACCATAAAATAGAACTTTCCCATTTCAAAAGATGTTAAGTTGAAAACCCCTATTTTATCTTCACTGATTCAACTGTGAAGTAGACAGACTAACTCAACAACATTTGCTTCATCAGCACTTTTAAACTCCTTCCTTATAGTTGTTATTCTGAGGACTAAAATCTGCTTTTCCCTTTGAGCCTTTATGCTGTATAATAGAGATGGCTGGAAGCCATTAAAACAAAACAATCTGTGTATCCTCAAGGCAGAAGAAAAATGTAAGTTCATTTTAAGCATGACACTGCTATGATGCTGATGTTGTGCTTGTTTTGATTAATTTCCAAGTGTATGTTCATTTATGCAATATGTTATATGACAGTAGTTTTCCATTTAGCAAATTAATTTCTGCTCTAATTCAATGAGGATGAAAAATATGAAAATCTGTCTCTTTTGTAAGACATTTTCTTTTCAAGAGGCCCTGATTCCAAGAAAAGTAGAATTTTGAAGTATACAATAAATATTCTAGTTCAAAAATTGAATTACTTCTGCTTAAACTCTGGGTCTCTTGAATAATGTTAGATTTGCAGTGGTGATAATTTTACTGAAAACAATTAATATTAAGGCCTGAATTTTTAAAATGTTTTCATGTAAAGAGGAAAAACAATATGATTTGGCAGTTGCTTTAAAAACAATATGGAGAATCCTACAGTGAGACAGAATTTTATATGTTTGATTCAAGGTTTCGATGCTGAGGTAGAGTTGGCAGCAGGGGGTGGCGGGCTGGGATGGGTGGTTGAGTGGAAAGAAGGCTATTTTTAAATTGTATGTCCCTGCTAGTTCCATTCCCCTAAGGAACTTTCAGAAACCTTGTTTCTGGTGCTGATACAAGTGCCAGACTACAGTTTTCACATTATAAATTACCCTTGTTTTGTTAAAGCTTAAATTATTTTTATTAGCTGGTCACCTGGGATGTGAACAAGAGTCAAGTTAAAACTTTCAGATAAGCAGAGCAGCTGTTGCAATCAGCTTTCTCTTTGTCCTTTTTACCACACACTCTGCCTCATGCCTTTCCCCATCCACTTTCTCTCTCTCTCTCAGTCACTCTCTCACCTCCCCCTTTTCTCCATAAAGAAATAAAAATAAAGTGGCAGAACACATGAGTTTTCAGAGATATTTTGCAAGCCCAACTAGATCCATTTGCCATCATGACAAGACTCTGCCTAGGGCAAGTGGTATGGCTGCCTTTTGTCCTCCAGTTTGTTAACCTCAAAGATTCAGTGATGAAGCCAAAAACTTTCTAGTTGTGTGACATAGGAAGAGTAACAATTTGTTCATAAAAACATCTGAAAAAAATTGTGTTCCATATAGGAATGTCCAATAGTTAAAAATAAAAGTTTATTGGAGATCTTTCATTTTTCTAAGTAATATTTGCTAATTATAGAAGTTGGGAAAATGTATAAAAATATAGGGAAGAAAAAAATGAAGTAGTATAACATACAAAAATAACTATAATTTTGGTTTTTATTTTCAGTATCTTTGGAATGACTAGTGTGTGTATGCGCTCTCTCTCTCGCTCTCTCTCTCTCTCTCTATGTATATAATATATATATTTCTATACTTATCATACATATTCTTCTATTGTTTTTTCTTATCATATGATTATAATGTTCATGTTCCATAATAATTCTTTTGGCCACATAATATCCATAGAATGGATTTCCATTTGCTGAATGGATTCATTCAATATTTTCTATCATTGGACAATTAAATAGTTTATATCCATATATTTTTGTGTTTAATATTAAAATTTCATTTTTGTGCATAATATTTTAATTTGACATTTCAGATTATTTCCTTTGTTACGTTCTTAGAAGTGGAATTGATTGGTTACAGAGAGTATATACTTTTTAACATGAGAAGAGTGTGGTTTTTGAGAAAATATACATCATAGCTATGAAGCAGACTACACCAATAGAATTCTGATATGCTATTACTCTACCACTTAGTGTGGAAATAATTAGTTTTCCCAAGGGGAACATCCCATATTAGATTGTTACGAACACCCGGAAACCGCCACGAAATATTTAATTAGGAGCATTTTATTTAAGAATATTGACACACCAGAGAGCAACTCGAGAACTAAAATGGTTAGGTATCGATAAGCTGTACCAAAAAAAAAAAAAAAGATTTAAGTGTTTTTATTTTGAACATCGTGTGGGGAAAGATGATAAGGATGGCAAACAGCTTTGCTTCATATCATTTAAAAAGAGCCCACCAGAATCAACAAGTAAAACTATAAGGAAACAGCTTCTGGTTCATTCTGTGGAGACCTTTATATAATTAGCTGTCACCCAACTGGAATGAGCTGCCTTTATAGACCTCAGGTCTTTCAAACAGATGTTTGATCTGTTCTCTGTATAAGGGGCTTCTGCCCTGTGTGAGATGATGAGCTCAATGCCTCTTTCCCCAGATAAAATTTGGCAGTTCTATGACTTTTAAATACATTTTAAATATTCATGAATACTTGCTTTTAAACTGTATGCTTAGAACTTTTTCAATTTAACAATATTTAATAGTAATTTTAAGGACCAATAATGAATAAATCCATATGTAGAAGAATCCTACATTTTAACTATAGGTGATTTTGTTAACACTCTTGCCTCTCTCTGTTCTACTTGAACTCCATGAACAAAATATAAAGAAATGGCCAAGGTTAGGATTTCTCAGCAAATCACATTCTAGAAATAAAATATGAAACTTTTTTCTCCTACAGTACTGAATGACTATATGACTTTATGGAAATGGTTTTGAAAACATTTTGAAGTTTCACAGCAGATAAAAATAGGAGAGAAGAAGTTATAAGTGAGGAAAAGATAAGAAACATAATAAGGTGATACCATCAAACTCCTACGTATAGAATATTCGTGATCCTTGATGTAGAATATATTTGGTGGCACAAGTTTCCATAGTCCTAGAGACCTATCTTCTAGTTGGAATTGTAAGGGGCAATTATTACCAACCTTACTCGCTGGGGCAAGTCAACAAATGAGGGCTAGCCAAACATTTTCTTCTTGCATTTCTAAAATAGTTTGAGGAAGCCTCTTGAGATCCAGTATCAGATTCTTCAGACTATCTTGGGAGAAGAAAAAAGGAAGTCAGAACAAAGTCATGCATATTCTGATACAAAAATAAATAAACATGGTTTTAAAAGTAAAAAAAAAAAAAAAGATGATAGACAAGAACAAACATGCCCTTAGAACTATAATGTGTTTGGTCTTAAAAACTTTAAGGCAACGAGGGATTTTATATCAAGATGTGACAAATTCCTCACAGATGGGAAAAGATATGAAATGCTGCTTTGTAAGCAGTCATTTTAACCAGAAAGGATTTTCTCATACAATGGCAATGCACACTGTGTGGCAAATGATAAAATAAATGGATAGCTACCCAAGAATATTCCTCTGCATTTGTCTAGAGACCAAAGCCACGAGCATAATCTCTACCCAGATGAAACAAAATCTCTTAATTTCAGAATGGCCACACAGATTTTATCCATCTATTCGTGGGAAGAACCTTCGTCACTCTGTTGACATACTCTAGGGATATGGAACATGGGAACCCACCTAAGCAAACCTGTCCACCTAAACAAGTTTGTTCTTAAGTTACTACTGCCCTCAGTGTTAAAGTTTACTCTACCCTACTCTTCTGTCCAGCACCTCCACAATGTTTCTCACTTATCCTCTCTGTCATGGCTAACTGGCTAGCTGGCATCAGCTCTAGTAAGGGTTTTTGTTTGTTTGTTTCCTTGCTTACTTGCAGTCACGGTAGGACACCTTATTTTATCTTCTTGCTCATTGCCAGGTCATTGGGTGTCACAAGAGGACAAAGGAGATAACACATAATTAGGGATAACTAAATGGAAAAATTTTTTTGATTTTCAAAAATGTTTGAGAACAGCTCTGAGAAGAGAATAAATTACCCATGTTTGGGGGATTGTTAACTCCCTAAGGTCATTAGGTACCATTTAGTGCAGTCTCCCAAGCACAGTTCGGAGACCAACATCAGTCAATGACTCCACTGTTATTCTTCCACAAGAAAGCATATTAAAGTTTATTACTGGGTAATTATAAAAATGATTGCTTTTCATCACTGATAGCAATTATGGTTGCATTTCACATATCCTCATTTTGTGCAGATGGGATGCCACACATTAGAGCTGTGTTCACGTTTCTCAGTTTATCTTTAGCCCTCTACCCCTATCCTCAGAGAAGAGGCATCGTTGGTGGAGTGGAGAGTCCTAGGTCCTATGTAGGATGACAATAGGACTCAGGATGACAATAGGACTCCAACCCTGGGAGAGAATGGGAGCTGAAAGAGTAACAGCAGGACTGGAATGAAAGTGGGAAACAGGTCCATGTCAGAATTCTATTCAATAACTATTGAAGGGGAGAAAAAAATAGTGTGATTCAAAAGACAAGTCTTATGAAAAAGTAAGATTTAGTCTTAGAAATCTGAAAAATTTCATTATTCTGTAAAAAATATTATGTGAACACACTGTCAATTACATTTCCTTGTTTCTAACAAGTGTGAGCAGTATTTTGAAAACAGCAGCAGTACTTCAGTATATCTCTTTATAATGTAAGAATTCAGTTGGTTGGAAGAGTTAAGTTACTTTAATAATAAAAGACATTCATTCACTTCTTACTGGCAAGAACAAGTTACATTTTAAAAATTTCAAAAAATCAGCTATGTACATGTATGTTGAGATCAAAACTACATTCCAACATGCTTAAAATAAGATTCCACTTTGTTATTAATCTCCCTTCTCAGTTCCCTGCACAAAAGCCCTCTGCTTTGCCAGCTGTATACCATACTGAACTAACTTGTATTGAAACACTAATGTTCTCTGTGAGTCTGCTCCAAAATTCCCATAGGTATTTTGACTTAGATGATATCTATTTATGGAACTCACATATGGATATCTCTCTGCAAAGTGCTGTGTCTAATCCTCTGTCAATATGCTTTTTTGGAGATGAACCCTGAAACTCACATCTCTCACCTTTGTCCTAGTAGAAATAGACTGCCCCGTATTATTAGGTAAAAGTCATCCTGTATGTCAACAGTTTAAACTATTCCTGTGGCTACTTGTTAATACCTTTCCAAATGTGCTATCCTGCATATAAATGAGAGCATTTTGACTCATACAATTACTTTGTTGGCCTTCTACGGGAACATGCATCTAAGCTCTATCACAGCACTTATTACACTGTATTCTAAATAGTTATCTGGTGTCTTTGGCCCAGGTTAGTAATTATAAGCAACCCGAGAGCTGGCACAATGCTTTGCCTTGTATCCATAATACTTGGCATTTGATAGTTATATGAACATGATATTTATTGAAGGAATACGTGAACATTGACTATGTATGCCTTGAAAACATATCTTTATTTGTTTTAGATTCAATACCGGGATTACAAAGGAGATAAGAATGCAATTTAACAGCCAATCAAAAGCTAGAATGAAACCATAGATTATTTTTCAGTCAAACATAAACTTTTACTGTCCACCTAAAAGCATGAAAATTGACAACAAAATTTATAATAGTGTTATAAAAACAATTTATAAGTTGTTAAATATTAAAACAAATATTATAATATTATAAATTGTTAACAACTTATAAATTTATAAATTAAAAGAATTTATAAATTCTCTTAATTAAGATTTTCCCTCTGTGTACCCAACCACTTCTGACATTTTAGGTGTTTGAAATTTTGCAATCTGATAAAATTGTTAACGATAATCAGAATCAAAATATATTTTAATTAAGGAAGAAAGGAAGATTTCATGAGAAAATTAATGTTTGAATACATTTTAAAATTATTGTTTTATAGAGTTACACTCATTTTATGCATTAAAAATACCCCATCCTGTTCTAAATTGAAATGTTTTGGAAACTCATTAGATCTAATTATATTAATGACTGTCATTCTTCCAAGACTATGTACTACATTTTTCAAATCTAGACTCAAAATGGAGAAATAAAGAATTCATAACCTGGGATTTCTTAGCTCCATCACCTTAGTACACTCTATCTTTTATTATACAGGTGAGGATAACAGTTCAACTTTGGCCTTGACTACTGTCTCAAGACAAAATAGCACAATATGTACGCATAAAATTGAGGCCAATTTGGTCTTCCTCAGGCCCTAATAATGTCTCTTTAATAAAATTAATGGAATGAATTCTGGGCTACTCAACAAATATTTTGATTTTTTAAATATGATCTTAAAAGCTTATGTACCCTCTCTTGGCATGACATTCTGAAATACTAAATCAACTACTGATTACTGGATGTGTGATTCAAGAAGTACTATAGAATATCTATATATTAGGTATACATTAAACTAGTAATCAATCAAATCCTTATAAGCACTAAACAAACTTCTCCCAAATAACAAACATACACACATAAGAATATTGCTAAAATTTTCACCTGTAGTTTGTTGCTGAATTTTACTTCTTACAGATAAAAATGGGCTATCAGGTTTGTTTGTTTTTTTTAAGCCCATTAAGTGGGAGAATTTCCACTTTGTTGCTAGAGTTTAGAGGCCACTTAGAAGAGTCCTTCCATATTATGCAAAAAGAAGTTTGGGGAACTTCTGTTTCCAATAAGGTAAATACTTACATAAAATTTTTCCCCACATTAAAATCACAATACATCTGAGATTGGAAAATGACCTTGAATTTTTTTTGTATTCTATTTATATTTTAATTTCTCATGGAGTTTTAGATATCATCATGGCTCCTTGCTAAATGAATTGTCAATACGTGCAAGAGCAGCCATTAAACAAGTATTGATGCCATAAGACTTTGGGGCAGAAGGACACTGTACTCCAGGGTGAAAATAATTGTATAATTTATTTTAATTTAATATTAATTAATAAGATTCCCCATCTTAATATCCCACAGAATTCTACTCCCTAATTGGTTATCTGTGGTAGATGCTGTTAGTGATCTAGTCAAATCATTTTAACCTCTCCCCACACATATGTGCATAACTTTTTCTTTTGTTCAAGTATTCATCTGTCAGCATTGTGTTCTGACAACGTAAGCCCCTCCCCTATTTCCAAGATGTAAATCATGTTTGGTCTCAACCAGTCATGAAAAACACATACATATAGGTCATATCTAATTCTGAAAATAAGATATAAAATATTGTGCAAAGAGCTCTAGGAGTAACAGGGGAAAGATGTATTTCCCTGATAAATTAGAGAATATTTGGAAATTGGCCTCTTTTCTGTCTGTTTTATTTTCTCCTGGTTGTTGGAAACCATGATGCTTGAAACAGCTGCAGTGATCTTGTGACTCTGAATTGAAAATTTAGAGGAAAGATAAAAAGCCAAAATGCTGAGAAAAGTAAAAAGAAAGACTAGAAAAAGCCTGAGTCATGTACTAACCTAGAACTGCCAGAATCCTTTTTTTCTCCCCCACCCCAAATATTCTATTACTTGCAGTTAAACATACCCTGATGCAAAATTCATGTTAAGTTTTAGAAAATAAAAAGTTGAGATAATAGGAAAATACATCCAATCTTATTCTTTGGGTTGAAAATGAAGACTAATTGCCCTTTGATCTCTTCATGCACAAAATTAATTATTGCTTGAGTTGACGATAAGAGCCATCAAATTACTCCAATTATCAGTTGTCCTCAAACTCAGGCAACGCTGAAGTTGAGATGCAACACCAGGGAACTTCACAGTTGAAAACCATGTGCCTGCTCTATGATCTTTTTATTCTCTTGTCATCTTACCAGGTGAATGGATTCTAAACACGGTCACTATGCTGTCTCTCACTAATGTAAACACCATTTAATGAATACGTCAGCAAGAAATTAAGGTGTATTTTCTTTAACATCACTTATCTATCAAATAACTCAAGAAATAGTTCCAGGAACTTAGTTGCAAATTTATTATTATCTTTAATAATAAAGATATAAATTATGAAGGTAAATGCATAGGGGAAGGGAAAGTATTTCAGTTTTTGACTTTCTTCTCTATAGTCCTTAGATTTTTTTAAATTGATCATGGAAGATATCCCAGTGTCCCACAGTTTTCTTCTTGGTAAAATGTATGGTCCAATAAATACTGATGTAAGGACAATCATGATGGGATAAAAAGACAGAATTTTTTTCGTTGTTTAAAGCTCCAATCATGAATTTAATTTTTTCACAATTGGCAAAACCATTTATAAATGATTGTCATTTATTGCATGTAAAATATTTAAGCTCTAGTCTTCTCAGATTCAAATTTAATTTACCGTGACCTCCTTGGTGGTCCAGCAGTTAAGACTCTGCTCTCCCAATGCAGGGGGCAAGGGTTCGATCCCTGATCGGGGAAATAAGATACCACATGCTGCACAGTGTGGCCAAAAAAAGAAAAAGTTAATTTACGGATTTTCTCACATGTTCATTTATTGAATTCTTTATTCAGAAGCACACAATATTAGAATTGTTATTAAAAGATTTATTTTTGTAAATAGCTATATTCAAGTCAAGTATGTAGATATTTTGGATATATCTATATGTGTTTTTTGTTATTGCTTTTAATTGTTTGTGGAGAAGAGCACGAGAAAGAGGAAGATTGTAGTTGGAAGGATTAGATCTCCTATAAAACAAAAATGCTAAATATCATCCCCACCATTAGATTGAAATTAAATTCATGTGGTTAAGTTTGGTCTTTGGCTGACCTGATAGATATGTATGTTTACTACGATATTTCTTTGAGGTAGTAAGTTCTTACCAGAACAGTCAATATTATTACAAAAGTGCAGATACAAAACTAAACATGAAGACAAGTGATAATAAGGAAAAATGAGTGGTGGAGCACTCCTTCCTGCCAGAGACTCATGTTCTGCAGAGTCCTTCTTAGAAAGATTTCTAATTATTCAATCTGCCACCGTGTCATTCTTCAGAACTCACATTGCTGTCTAGGTTCTACTCTGATGACATGCTAATCCTCTCCTAAGGGGTAGCATTCAGAACCTTAAGCCACATAGAAATAGGTTTCACATAGTTGTCACGTAGGTAAGTGTCAAGATAAATAGTCACAAATGTCAAACAAGGAGAAAAGAATTAAGAGTAGACAGATAAATTTACTTCTGACTTTGAAGTCCAATAAATAACCTTCCTATTTCTTACATAACTCAATCCTCAATCCAAATTCAGCTCAGGGATACTTAGTAGAAGCAGCCATGTGCCAGTCAGATGCTGGTGTTAGAAATGAGATGCAAAACTGCCTACTATTTTGTAACCTCAAAATATATTAAAACACAGAACTGGTATCCATAGCCAACCGTTCCCATTTGCCGATGATTTGTCTTTTTGTTGCAGTATTCATCACCGTCTCCTCTGTGGACATTATTTATGTACATGTTTTCTCCTCCAGACTGTGACACCTTGAAGACAGGAGCCACATTTGTCCCTCAAATCTTAATTCCCCAGAAAACTTAACCCAGTTCTTTGTATACAGTAAATACCAATACATTTTTTTCCTATGCCACATAAGTACATTAAGGTGTTTTCCACGCCCAGGTATTATTTCTTCTTTTATTTGATCTAATACTATAATTACTACAGCTTGCTTTTACCACCAGGAGAACTTTCTAAGTCCCTAAATTCTAAGGTTTCTAAATTTTGGTCCTGGAGATAATTTTAGAACTATTCAATTTCTGGATTTCCCTTTTCCATAATGAGTTGAGGGTTTTCCATTCTTTGGGAAATCTTCAAGTTTGTAAGTTTAGCCAAAAAGGTCAAAGTCTTGGCTTTTCATATTATCTAATCATGTAATACTTGGGCTTTGGTGAAGAAAAATCTTTACAAATCAAAAATTTACTTACAACATCTGGGACCTGCAAATTTATTATGGATTATTTCTTCCTTGCTCTCATATTAAGATGGTCTCTCTCTCTCTCTCTTTTGAAGCAAACCATACATATTGCACCATTTCTACATTAAAGCTGCATCTTTGCAGGAAACAGGCAGATTGTTTAACCAATGATATACCTGACTTCGTTCCAAGCCAAACAACACAGCCTTTTTATTTTTGCCCATGCCGCAGGCTATCTGAGAGTATTAGAGTTAATGTGCAATCAGGTAAGTAAACCCATATTACATATCTGTAATTTTCATCCAGTAGAAAGAAAATATTACATTACAAGCCTCCATAATTGCATTCAAATGTAATCAAATACAAAAGTTTAAGATTCCACATCCTATGAGTTACAAGATCTCTTTTTCTATACATTTAACCAATCTTATAGCTGCAAAAAGAAGTTGAAATAATTCTCAAGGCACTAAAAAAATAAATAAATAACAAGATTGTCCTATACTGTAATTGCCAGCCCCAGGCTCTAATTCTTTTATAGCACTGTCTGCAGCAGCCATTTATGTGCTCAGGCAACAAAGGCCTGGACAAGGATACATTTACAAAACATGTATTTATAGCTAGGAAAATAGCCATTTGGAACTAAATAAAGTTTCTTTGATTGGGGTGTTAGGTGAAAACTAATACTGTAATAAACAGAAGTTATATATTTCTTTTTTGATCTATGAATTAAGAACACAAGACTACAGCGTTCTTGCTTAGCATCAAAATTAAGGGAATCTGAATTAAAAGAAAAAGTCTTAGAAACTATGAATAGGATTAAAGCTTTGAAAATTTAAAGTGCGTTATGTTAAAAAATAACTTTGTTTACTGTGGCCTGCTTTCTTTCTTCCTTTAATTTTTTTTTTTTATCATGGAGAAAATATAGAACTACTTGAAAAATAAGGATGGTATATGAGGGTAGATGCTACTACACAATGTTGAGTCCATCTATTTCACTCTAGTCTAGGCTACCTGTGGGGAAACATTCTGAGTGAGTAAAGGGGGTGGAGATACAGAGTATACTCAAATGTTAGACAACTACTTGGCCAAGAAAGATTTTCCTCTGTATTCCCCAAATTCCATGAATTATAGATTCCTTTGATTGAAACATTTCCACATTTAAAATATATATTCTATCTTCATACTATGATTTCTTACTATGAGAAGTTGTTCTTAGATGATCCATTCTCCCAATAAAGATTGGTCAAAACCCTCACTAAACTCTGCTTCCCTATCCTCCATAACAGAACACAAGAGACACATGAGCTATTGTAAAATGATCTGCTGTAACTGGAATCACAGAATAGAAGTTAGACACGAATATAATTACATCTTAAAATGTTGAAGTAAAATGATTTCATCCAGTTAAAATATTCTTTTAAAAATGAAGGCAAAATAAAGATAGATCAGACAAACAAAAACTGAGAGAATTGGTCGCCAGCTGACACATACTAAGAGAAATACTAAAGATAGTTTTTCAGTCAGAAGAAATAATATTGCAGATGAAAGCATCTGAAAACAAAAAAAAATTAGAAGTTAGAAAAGGGTAAATATGGAGAATAAATCAAAATGAATATTGATGATTTAAAACAACAACAACCATGTAAACAATTATAATAATAATAATATTGTGTGAGATGGAAAATATATGTAAAACTAAATACATGACATCAATAACACAAAAGATGAGAGGTGCCTGGAAAATGACAGAAGTACTAATTAAAGGTAGATTTTTACATTTTCTAGTTTCTAGTGTAACTACTAAAAGAATCATAAAATCAACTATAATTAACAAGGGGATGGGAAGTTATAATAATAGAAGACTCTTTATTAATCTAAGGGAAGATAAGAAATAAAAAGGGAGAAACTAAGAAGAAAATAGAAAATAGTAAGATGATTGGATACTCAAATATACGAGTAATTATGTTAACTTAAATGGAATAAACACTCCATTTTAAAGATAAA
This sequence comes from Eubalaena glacialis, assembly GCF_028564815.1. Classification (NCBI taxonomy): domain Eukaryota; kingdom Metazoa; phylum Chordata; class Mammalia; order Artiodactyla; family Balaenidae; genus Eubalaena; species Eubalaena glacialis. The sequence continues at coordinate 36,003,700 of NC_083727.1, read as the reverse complement.
TATTGTTGGATTGAATAATAATAACAGGAATAAATGATGCTTATAAAAATATAAGAAAAGGTTGAAAGTAAAAAAGATAGAAAAGCACATATGCAAACACTAATCAAAAAGAAACTCTAGTAGCTATACTAATCTGAGAGAAAGTAGGCTATAGGGGAAGAAGAATTACTAGAGATGCAGAAGACATTGCATGCTAAGAAAAATGTCAATTCACTAGGAAAATATAATATTTTTATTTTTTTATTTTTAATTGAAGTATAGCTGATGTATAATATTTTATGTTACAGGTGTACAATATAGTGATTCACAATTTTTAAAGGTTATACTCCATTTATAGTTACTATAAAATATTTGCTATATTCCCCATGTTGTACAATATATCCTTGTAACTTATTTTATACCTAATAGTTTATACCTCTTATTCCCCTACACATATTTTTCCCCTTCCCCTTCCCTCTCCCCACTGGTAACCACTAGTTTGTTCTCTATATCTGTGAGTCTGCTTCTTTTTTGTTATATTCACTGGTTTGTTGTGTTTTTTAGATTCCACATATAAGTGATATCATACAGTATTTGTCTTTCTCTGACTTATTTTACTAAGCATAATGCCCTCCAAGTCCATCCATGTTGCTATAAATGGAGATATTTCATTCTTTTTTATGGTTGAGTAGTATTCCATTATGTATATATACCACATCTTCTTTATTCATTCATCTGTTGATGGACACTTGGATGGCTTCAATATCTTGGCAATTGCAAATAATGCTGCTATCAACATTGGTGTGCATGTATCTTTTCGAATAAGTATTTTTGGGTTTTTTTTGGATATATATCCAGGAGTGGAATTGCTGAAGGCATCACTTCCTGATTTCAAACCATGTTACAAAGCTATGGCAATCAAAATAATATGGTATGGGCATAAAAACAAGCACATAGATCAATGAAACAGAATAGAGAGCCCAGAAATGAATCCACACTTAAATGGTCCATTAATCTATGACACAGGAGGCAAGAATATACAATGGGGAAAACACAGCCTCTTAAATAAATGGTGTTAGGAAAACTGGACAGCTACATGCAAAAGAATGAAAGTGGACCCTTATCGTACCCCATGCACAAAAATCAACTCAAAATGGATAAAGACTTGCACATAAGACCTGAAACCATAAAACTCTCAGAAGAGAGCATGTGAGCTCCTTGACATCAGTCTTGGCAATGATTTTTTTTTTTTTTTTTGATTTGACTGCAAAAGCAAAAATAAACAAGTGGGACTACATCGAACTAAAAATCTTCTGCACAGCAGAGGATATCACCAACGAAATGAAAAGACAATTACGGGATTAAAAATATTTGCAAACTACATATCTAATAAGTAGTTAATATTCAAAATGTATAAAGAACTCATACAACTCAATAGCAAAAAACAATCAGATTACAAAATGGGCAGAGGAATTTAATAGACATTTTTCTAAAGAAGACATTACAAGTGGCCAACAGGTACACGAAAATGTGTTCAACATCACTAATCATCAGGAAAATGCAAATCAAAACTACAATGAGATATCACCTCACACCTGTTAGAATAGCTATCATCAAAAGACAAGTGACAAGTGTGGACTAGGATGTGGAGAAAAGGGAACCACTGCACACTATTGGTAGGAATATAAATTGGTGCTGCCATTACGGAAAACAGTATGGAGGTTCTTCAAAATTTTTAAATAAAGCTACCATACTTCTGGTTACATATACAAACGAAATGAAAACAGGATATTGAATAGATATCTGCACTCCCAGGTTCACTGGAGCATTATTCACAATAGCTAAGTTATGGAAATAACTTAAGTGTCTGTCAAAAGATGTATGGATAAAGATGTAGTTTATATATGCAATGGAATATTATTCAGCCATGAGACAGAAGGAAATCCTGCCATTTGCAACAGTATGGATGGACCCTGAGGGCATTATTCTAAGTGAAATAAGCCAGACAGAGAAAGACAAATACTTCAAACACTTTTTAGTATCATTTATGTGGAATCTCAAAAACAAAACCAAACCATAAAACATGTCAAATTCATAGAGAGAGAGAGTAGAAAACTGATTGTCAGGGGCTGGAGATTGGGGGAAATGGGAAGAGTTTGGTAAAATGGTAAAAGTTTTCAATTATAAGAGGAATAAGATCTGAATATCTAATGTAAAACATAGTGACTATAGTTGATAAACTGTATTGTATAATTGAAATTTGCTGAGAGTAAAACAAATGTTTTCATCAAAAAAATTTAAAAAAAATATGTGAGGTAATGGATGTGTTAATTAACTAGAAGAGGGGAATCTGTTCACAATGTGCACATGTATGACCAAGAGGTACACTTTGAATATTTTAACAATTTTGTATGTCAATTATATCTCAATAAAGCTGAGTTTTTTTTTTTAAGTAGAGGTAGGATTTGAACAGCTGGTTCTTGTTGATCCAGGAAAATTTCAAGCTCAGCTGTTCATGGATTGCCTCTCCAGAACAGCAAACTACTGCCCATGGGTCAACACCAAGAACTCTGCCTATTTTTGTAAAGTTTTTTTTGTCAATAAAGTTTTATTGGAACATAGACACACCCATTCATTTAAGTATTGTTTATGGCTGCTTTTGCACTATAAGGGCAGAGTTGAGTAGCTGTGACAGAGGCCATATGGTCCTCAAACACTGAAGTGTTTATTATATCCTCCTGTCTTTCTCAGGAGAGAAAATTATTTGGTCTAACTTAAATCATGGGCTAAGGTTTAAGGATGGTGTTGGAATGGAGTTCTCTGATTGGCTGGTCTATCAGAAACACATGGTATGGAGGGAAGTCAGTTTCCCAGAGGAAGGGCATAACTATCACTAGAAGAGTGGGAATGGTATATTAGGCAAATACAAATAATACATGGTCCTTAACCCATGCAATCCAATCCACAAGCATGCCATCAATACCATGTTGATGTACCCCTGAAAAGAGAAAGGTAAGCAGAGCTTGAATACTTAGACTCTGTGACATAAGTGGAAAACAATGTTATTGTTATATGTTACAGATTGTTTTACTATTGCAGCCCACAGATTAAACCAATAATTCATTTAAATTTTGTAATTATATATCTGACATTTACCAGTGTACAGAAAATACAAGGTGTGGAAGAATAAGTTAATTATACTACAAGGACATATTTAGACCAATTCAGAAAGGTAGATGTTTTATGGGACAACTGACCTGGTCTCTTCAAAAAGTCAATATCATAGGGAAAAAAAAGTAGGGAAGATAACTGCATGTTAGAGACATAATAGCCAAAAGCAATATATGAATATTGACTGACTACTGGTTCTGAAAATAGCCATCAGATATTTTGGGGGCAGTTGGGAAAAATTGAATATTGACTGGTTATAGATGATATTAGAGAATTAATATTATGAGAGAATTAATGACTTCTGTAGATGTCATAATAATAATGTGGTTATGTAGGAGAAAATCCTTATTCTTAGGAAGTGATGCTGAAATATTTAGGGGTGATATCTCAATGTCTACATTTTATTTTCAAATGGTTCATCAGAGAATTAACAGAAAAAATGACCAGGAAAAGAAGAAGGAGAGGAAGATGGGATAGGAAGGAAGAAAAGAAGGAAAGGCAGAGGGTAGAAGGAAAGGGAGAGAGAGAGAGTGAGGAAATACAGAATATCATAGAATAAGAGGGAGGTTATAGGAGTATATTGTATATTCTTTCATATTTTTTTGAATGTTTGAAATTTTTCATAATGAAAATTTGAGAAAAAATCCTTTTAAATCTGGGCCAGGAAAATAACTGCTACCTTCAGAAAGATATTGCCCTTGTCTACAAGAGATGGTATGTTAATGAAATAAGTCCAAATCAAGAGAGAGTCAATTCCTCACAGTATCATTTTCAGAATGTCCCTAAGTATACAAACACCACAGACAACTATGTACTCCCTGGAGACAGAGCGCTAGCTTTCCTTCAGGTGACACTAGTGCAGCAGAATGAGAATGGAAGTTAGCTTATCTTTTTTATTCATTTTGTGAACCAGCTTTATAAAATTGACTCCAAAAAATTATTTCTTTTTCAATCACAAGCTTCTAAGAGTCCAATAGATACTGTTACATATAAAGATGTTCTCTAGAGTTTTTAAAACTTTAAAAAGTAGCATTTCCTCTTACAACAATTAATGTGCTTTTTATAAAATCACCTGTCTCCTTATTTTCTTATTTCAATCATTATTATATGAACAAAGGATTATATGGCAAATATATTACAATCTTACTTTCTATCATTAGAGTGCTTTTATAGATACATACTGTAAGATTTCAACTGGTTGATAAAACTACTCGATTCCAGGAATTATGATTTATTATAAATCTTAGCCTTTGATTATTTTTTTCCAAAGAAAATGTTCAGATGAGTTTCAATTCCTAAGGACCAAATTTAGCTGTCAGTTATCCAAGCATGGCTCCCATCTATTTCAATGAGTCTCATTGATTATCATGGAAGAAAGCCAAATTCCACTCCAGGATGTGTGCGTGCAACTCTATTTGAAGTTAGTGGGGGTCACATACATATCCTAGGGCAGAACTTGGCTCAAGGCTTCTGTACTAATCAATTGCTGTTTTAGCATGCAAAACAATGGAAAAAATATTGCCACTGCAAAAGTAAACCAAATGTTAAAGACAGCTCTCCAAGAGAAATCTAGAAGACTTCTTTAAGAAATATAAAAACATTGTCATGCCATTACTGCTCTGCTGGAGACTGAAAACAATTAGGAATCTAATAAGATATATGTTGCAATAAAAAATTTTCTTGGATGATACAGCATTCTCACACAGATCTGGCCCACTCAAAGATCTGGCCCATTTCAAGCTTTAGTTTTCCCTCCTGTGTTTGTGTTAATCTTCTGACCTTTCTCTATTCTGGTTTCCACAGCTATTGTAAATGACATTCATGTCTTTTATATAAATGCAATACTAAAAATGTACAGTCAGTTTAGTGCATTCTTTTTTTTTTTTTCCAATTAGTTCTCCAACACTGGGTACTCTCTAGATGAAAGCATCAAATAAGCATAATGCAATTACTATAGTAGGGAGAAATATAAAAATAGTTTTCTTTAAATTTTCATCTTTTTTCAAACTCTTTTCCCTGTCTGGATGACAAATCAGACCAAATACACTTTACTTATTTGTATAAACAAAGGATATGGTGAAATGTCCTTCTTTGTTACTACCTTAGCAATACTTCATCTTTTTAAGATGAGATGCTGATTTTTCCATTTTTTCAAAAGTTAACGTACACACAGAAGAGGATGCATATCACAAATGTATTTATGAATTTTTACAAAGTGGACATGGTAATGTAAGTACTACCAGATCAAGAAATTTTCATTACTAGTGCTCCAAAAATCATCTTGGCTCCCCTTGTCAGTCATTACTTTCTCAAAGATTATTACTTTTCTGACTTTTATCCTCATAGATTAGTGAAAGCCTGGAGTGTTTATCAGGATCTCTCCTTTTTGTGTCTCCTACCTGTTAAGGCTGAAAAATCTCAGGTTTGATTTTTAGCCCTTTACCTGTTCCTTTCAATGTGACTGTCTTGGCCTTTGAAATAAGCAAATTCCTCAAAATAACAGGAGTGCACAATGCCACACTCATGTATCTGTGTTCCCTTATTTCTGGAATTTTGGTCTCTCAAGTCCTGGCTGCCTTGATAGCCCTGAACTCCAACTGTGTGTTCTTGACCCTGTGGGACAGTTGAAATGTTTGAATTACCACTTTAGGCTTGAGCTCTTGGATCACTGCTTCTGAACCACAAATACCTGAAGGGGAAAAGCGATAGTAAATACTGGGCTCATCTCAATGTGTTTGCTTTCTCTCCAAAACCAGGTTGCCTTGATTGCTCTCCATGACTTTAAAGAGATTTCAAAAGGATTATTTATTCATCTTTGTAGGTATTTTCAGTGGGAAGGTTGATTTCTTATAAACTACTCTATCATATTCAAAAATGCCAGTCTCTTCTTCAATTCTGTTCATCTGTTTTTTTTTTTTTATAAATTTATTTATTTATTTTTGGCTGTGTTGGGTCTTCGTTTCTGTGCGAGGGCTTTCTCTAATTGCGGCAAGCAGGGGCTACTCTTCATTGCGGTGCGCTGGCCTCTCACTGTCTCGGCCTCTCTTGCTGCGGAGCACAGGCTCCAGACGCGCAGGCTCAGTAGTTGTGGCTCACGGGCCTAGTTGCTCCGCGGCATGTGGGATCTTCCCAGACCAGGGTTTGAACCCGTGTCCCCTGCATTGGCAGGCAGATTCTCAACCACTGCGCCACCAGGGAAGCCCCATCTGTTTCTTTATCAACTTCTTCAACTCTTCCCTCCTTGGGATAAAAAAAAAGTACATAGTACCTTCTCTGTGTACTTCTGTTACTTGATCTGTTTTACTACTTTCTATATTATTTTTTACATTCATGCCTCCTCTACTAGCACTAGTGGTATTAAATTTTTTATTATCATCTATATAAGTACAGTTGATATATAAACCCAGTATAGACATATATACCTATATAGAACTAAGAATTTTACCATACGTAATTTGCCCTGCTACATGTGATGCACCCTGATCTAGTCTATTCCATCATAGTCTATTTTATTTCATTTTTTAAAAAGCTGTTTGCAATCAACTAAATTGATTTCTATAGCTATCAATTTTTTATCTAAAAGCTATGAGCTCCCTGAGGCTAAGCTAGTTACTTGTTTTAATCATAGCCATGTGTCACCTGGGCTCCAAATTATGCTAGGCATATTGTAGGTGATTAATAAATATTTGGGGGCTCCCAAACCTTATAAGCATACCCCGCAGGTTTCTGGTGGGTCTAGTGAAGGCACTGTTAGAAATAAGTTGCTAACTGAACCAGAGCTACTTGGGGTCATCATAATATAATTCTATGGAAATGTATTCCTAGAATACTATAATAGTAATTTTTTATCATTCTTGCACAAAAACTCTGGAAATATCTCTGCAGTTTTAATCTTATAACATTATTGAGTTATAAGTGGCATGCAGTTAAATGCACACATTTGTTGAGTTTTAACACATGCAAACGGTTAAACCATCATCATGATCAAAATAATGCCCATTTCCATTACCCCCCAAGTTTCCTTGTGCTCCTTGTAATTCATACCTCCCTCCTCTCCCATCCTCAGGCAAAAACTTATTTGATTTCTGTCACTACTGATTAGTTTGCATTTTCTGGAGTGATGAAACCATTATTTTGAGATTTATCCGTATCATTACATACATAAATAGCTCATTCCTGTTTACTGTTGAGTACTATTCTATTATATGGATTTGTTACAATTTGTTTATCCATTCACCAGTTGATAGACATTTGGGTTGTCTCCAGTTTGGGGTTGTTACAGACAAAGCTGCTATGAACATTTGTGTACAGTCTTTGCTTAAATATATGCTTTCATTATAAAAAGTAGAATAGCTGGACCATACAGGAGGTTTATATATATCTTTTTAAGAAACTGCAAAATGGCAGCCGAAATGATAGTACTGTTTTACATTCCTACCAACATATATGAGTGTTCCAGTTGCTTTGTGTCCTCATTAACAATTGGCTATTCTTTTCTTTTATATATAAATTTATTTATTTTATTTATTTATTTTTGGCTGCACTGGGTCTTCGTTGCTGTGCGTGGGTTTTCTCTAGTTGCGGCGAGCGGGGGCTACCCTTTGTTGCGGTGTGTGGGCTTCTCATTGTGGTGGCTTCTCTTGTTGCAGAGCATGGGCTCTAGGCACACGAGCTTCAGTGGTTGCAGCACGTGGGCTCAGTAGTTGTGGCTCGCGGGCTCTGGAGCGCAGGCTCAGTAGTTGTGGCACATGGGCTTAGTTGCTCTGAGGCATGTGGTATCTTCCCAGACCAGGGCTTGAACCCATGTCCCCTTCATTGGCAGGTAGATGCTTTACCACTGCACCACCAGGGAAGCCCTTGGCTATTCTTTTAATTTAGCTACTTTAATGGGATGTGGAGTTTTTAAGTAGTTAGAGCAAGCATTCCCCTCCACCATTGCAGATACCTGTTGAACAGCATATTGATTAAGAGCCTGGCTCTGCAGTTATAGAGATTGATTTCAACATGCTTCTCTCTATCTATATGAACTTGGAGGAATTATTTAACATTTCAGAGTCTCAGTGTATACATATTTAAAGGAGGATACTTACAGTATCCAATTTCTAGAGATGCTGTAACCTTAAAAAAGAATATTTTATGTCTTCATTCCTCTCTCCTTTTCTCTTTCTTCCATTTATATATATATATATATCTCCAAAATCACAACAAAATTATAAAAAATATATTACTTTCACTCCCTATTAAACAAAAACTAATTAGTCATACATACTGTTCAAATTAGCAGTAACCATAGTTGATTTAAACCACATTTTAAAAAAATACAGTTTGCGTGACATCAAATAAAATAAATTCTTATTTTCTCTTTCTTTCTTATCAGTTCTTTCTTTATACTTCTCTCAAATCTCAGTGATTTGTTTTTTAAGAGGTTTTGGTCACGCACTGATTAAAAGTTAAGTTCTTATGTATCAGAAATTTTTGGCATGTCATGTTTTCTTCTCTCTGAATAATGCCTTCCTGGAAATATCTACAACAAAAGTAATTTATTTCAGATTAAAAAGAAAAATCTTATACTGTGTGTTTCAAAGGAGTATTAAAATTATAAAAGCATTAAAATTGAAAAATTATGAATAAAGCAATATTTACAAAACTGATATTTTGTTAATTAACATTTCTTCTTTGACTGCAGTTAATTAATTTTTATTATGTTTAGAGTTTAATGAATTATTATAAACAACACGAGATGGAAGTTAATGACAAAAAGAAGGTACAACCTTTACATTACAATTTTGAACAATTCTAAAAGAACAGACAATTCTTGGCAACCAAGAACTCACTGCTCACTGCTCTAAGAACACCAGGAATTCTGACAATTTTCAAATTAATTCTATTTTAAGAAATAATAGGACATAGTGAAACAGAGATGCTTGATTACCATTATTGATTGTCATTGGTTGTCATCTCTTTTCAAATAATTCCAAATTTTCAAATTAAGAGTGTACTATTTCAATCTTTCTTTTTCTTTTGTCACTTTCATTACATATGATATATTTTTAAATTCTTCATTTACCTTTAACATGAATGGTTCCATATAATAATTTGTTCTCAATACAAGATTTCCAATTAATGTCTATGTGAGGAGGGTTTCACTGTTGGAGTCTATCTTTCCTGACATTTTGTCTCCACCTCCAAAAGTATAAAGCATTTGTTGATAATGCAAGGTCAGCAAGCAAAGAAAGGATCTTCAAACTATAAACTGATATTATAATATCTTCTGTTCCTAACCATCTTTCACTTGACCCTCTTGATTAAGGTTAATTCACATTCACTATCTTCTAAGGTGTTAATTCACCTATAAGTGTTTACTTGTGAATAGCGTTTGATTTGTGAAGAGATGCAAAAGAAGTACCATATTTCCTCAAATTTAAGATATCGTCTCTCATAAGATGCACTGACATATGTACCACTAAAAGAGAGAAAATGTTGCCACTTAAATTATGGCACAACTAAAAATACTACTGATTATAACATTCATCCCAAATTTAGAGATGAAAAGTGTATTGGAAAGTGTTCATGTTAAAACTCAGCGAAATATGGTAGTTCATGATAGGGCTTCTGTGCAAAATTAACATGTTTCTGTGTGAAGCTGAATGAGTTATTTCACTCCCCTGTGCTTCAGCTGCCTCACCTATAAGATGAAGATAATAATTGTTTCTCAGTTGAAGTGATGAAAGGAAATACGTGCATGTAAAACCATTAGGGTTGTGCTTAGCATATAATAAGTCGAACATTACTGCTATTATCTCTTTTTAAAATTGAGCTCACATAGCCAAAAAATGAAAATGAATTGAAAATATATTCTATTTATATAAATTATATTATATTATTCATATAATCAAGAAATTGTGAAATAGGTAATAGGTGCATTAAGAAGTTGGTCAAAGCAGACACAGGGCAAACTAGAAAGTTAGGCAAAAGAGTTCAGTTTTGCTTAAGCAAAACAGAAAGAGAATGAGAAGTTCTGGTGGTGAGAACAGAGTGAGCAAAGGCATCCAAGTCGGAGTAAGTGTGGTACCCAGGTTGAGTTCAGTGAAAGGAACCTTAGATGTGATACATGAAAGTTGAGTTTTACTCTAGATTCTCATCAATAGACATGAGTCTTTAGACAAGTAATTCCTCCTCTCTTGGCCTCATTTTTCTCATATTTACAATGCTGGCTTTAGACTAAATCGTTTTTATGATTTCTTCTAACTCTTGTTAATGCATGTACGGAGGAAGGAAAAAAAAGTGAAACTTTTTTTGGAGAGGAGAATTTGCATTGAGGAGAAGTAAGAAGACAGGTTGAATATTATACTACAGATAGACAACTTTTAACCAGCATGAAAGTGCAGACTTGATGCAGTTTATTCCATTCATTTTAAACTATTCCACTGTTTCCAATAATATTATTAGTGAGAGAACATAAATATATACACACACACACACATATATATATACACACACATGTATTCACATATGCTGGTAGATAGATAATAGATAAATAAAGCAAATTACGAAAACTATAATAATACAGAGAATTCTTTTCTAGCAGAATCTTAAAATGAGGTATTCTTTTTAATCTAATATTCTTCTTGAATTACTATAAATATTATACACAAATTTTAAATTTTATTTATTTTAAATAAAATCGATAAAAATAATACAATAAAAAGCATTTAGTAATAACATTCTATTAAAAATAATTTACATTTTATTAGATGAATAAAAACCAATCTAGGAACTTTCAGGATAATTTTAATAGTATAATTATTGTTTTCCAGGGATGTGTAGAATTGCCATTTTATGAACTTGCCAATGAACTTTCCATATACAGATCAGGACATATAACAATAGGAATTATTTCTTTTCTAATGTTATGTGTTTTTTAAAATATTTATTTATTTATTTTTGGCCGCATTGGGTCTTAGTTGCAGCACGTGCCCCGTGGCATGTGGGATCTTAGTTCCCCGACCAAGGAAGGAACCCGTGTCCCCTGAATTGGAAGGCAGATTCTTAATCACTGGACCACCAGGGAAGTCCCTCAAATGTTATGCTGATACACTTAAAAGAACATATAATTTTCTATACAAAAAATTAGTTTTCAAAAATGGTGTTTTATTATCCAAAGAGAAGAAATCTTAACAAGAAATTATACACAGTATGGGAGTGGAAAACAAGGAAGCATAATCCAAAGAACTACCTCATTGTAGAGAGATAGCTTTGCAGATTATGAGACACAGAAAAATATTCTTTTTTCCCTGTTGAGTTTAACTTTACTATCCATGAGAATGAATATTTGTCCTTGGGAAAATGTGTGTGTGTGTGTGTGTGTGTGTGTGTGTGTGTAGTGTGTGGATGAGTGTATGTATGTTTAATTTGACAGTTGCCCATCAGCAACTAATTTAAATAAAGACTGTAAATTGATTTTAATTAGTGTTATTTATAACATGAAATGTATTAACAATGTTGACTAGTAAAGCTACTCAATCCATATGTCAAAGAAATATAAATAAAAAATGTAATGAGACAATTTAATAGACAAAGATGAATAAAAAGTGTTGTACATCTTTATGTGAAAGTTGTGCTACACAAACACTCAATTTTTTATCGAATTTGAGGTAGGCACACAAATATCTCACTTCCAACTGAAATAAGAGGACTTCTGTCCTGACTCATCTTTAAAAATTGCCTAATTAGACCAGCAAACAAAACACAATCGTTAATAAAATATAGGGCATCATAAATAAATGAGATAGGCATAAAGAAATGTTAAATTATAAAATTGCAAAAATACAAACATTTTACAATAAAATTCTCTTCTACAAATTCCACATTTTGCAACAGTAGCAATAGTAGCAAAGAGTCAGGGAAGCAGCCAAGTCACTGCATATACACTTGTCTTCTTCAGAATAAGAAGTGTCCTTGAATTTTTTTACACCAGAAGAGCCTGTTTGCCTCTGAATATTCACTGGCAGCACATTAAGAGGATGACGGAGGCAGTAAACCGGGATAAAGGAACCTACATTATCAGCAACTGCATGCTTACCAATTATTAATGGCCTCTTCCACGTCACATCAAAAGTTAAATACTCAACTATTTGAACACGTTCCTCCCATGCATTGCCATATGGTGCTGATGACCACTAACAAAATTGCTAGTGGTATGCTTAGTAAATGCACATCACCCTTAGTGCTCCTATCATGTAAAATGCAGGACCTAAAAAAAAAGATGATTTTTGCTTTCAGTCACAATCTTGTAGAATCCTGACATATCTTGGAACCCTAGAGTTCTGCAGAATCCCTGTTGAGAAACTCTGGTCTAACTTTATATGTCAAACTTGGGCAATTGCTGGTGGAGGAAGATGGATTTTTGGAAGAGGCCAGGCATTATAACCAGGAGATTGAATTTTGTGAGAGGTGATGGAGAGCTGCATAAAGGTGATTTGGAAGAAGGATGTGCCTTTCAAAAGGAAGCAAGGGGTACAAGATTAGAAATTTAGGATTCTCACAAGGGAATCCCCTATGAAGAACTTAACTTCTTGTGACTTTGCTTTTGAGCAGTAAGAATAGTCATTAAAAAATAATAATGTTCCCTTTTAGTTATCCAACAAGTCAGTAAATATGATATACTTGTACAGCCTTATGTGATGGTATGGTGGAGAATAAGGTCATGATGTAATTATAAGAAGAGTGGCTTCCCCCACTTTCACTCTTTTATTGGTTCCTGGATAGAGAAAAGAGAATCCAATCTATCAAGGGGACAAGGTGCAACCAGCAGCAAAGCGTGAGTTGGTTCAAAGCAACAAAGAAAGGGCATTTACCAAGTCCATAGCTCATGAAGAACTATTGTAAGCCCTCTATTTTTTTCAATCTTAATTTTTTCAAACTTAATTTTTTCAAACTTAATTTTTCAATTAAGTTACATAGACTTTCTCCTTCTACTACCTCACCTCTCATTTACATCTTAATATCCTCTGTAATCTACTGAAACAGTTCTTATAAAGTCATTTACCGTCTTCTAAAAAGTTCTTATAAAGTCATTTACTGTCTTCTAATTGACAAATTAAGGGGATATTTTTCAAACAATATTTTATTGAAGCCCCCTCTTTATTTGGCACTATTGATTATCTTCTTGAAATTTTCTACTCCTTTCACTTCCTGGAACGACACTTTCCTTGTTCTCTTAGTTCTGTAGGGATTCATTCTCTGCTTCCCTTCCAAATTTCCCTTTCTGAAATTCCTCAGAAAAAAATAAACACACTCAGGTAACCAACCCCCAGAACAAAAAATAAGTAAGTAATACATAGCATCCCGGAGCCCTTCTCCTCCCTCCCCCTAAACTCCACCCCATGCCCTCCAGGCCCTCACTGGCCTGCACCCATGGCAACCGGTGTCCTGATTTCCAACTATATAAATTAGTTTTGTCACACTTTGAACTGTACATAAATAAAAAATAAAATGTTTATGGTAATTATTAATAGTGTGTGTGTTTATAGATCACTCATTTTCATTGTTACATAAAATTCAATTGTATGGATATATCAAAAATTTTTTTGCACTTTATCCATGGACAAGTATGCAGTTTTCAGTTTTTGACTATTATGATTAGTGTTACTATGAGTATTCTTGTATACGTATCGTGTGTTAAATATATGTGCATGTTTATGCTAGGCCTATACACAGGAACGGAATTGTACTTTCTAACATTTTTTGCTACACATTTTTTATTCACATTAAGAACTGTACCTTAGAAATACGCATTACATCATGTTCCAGTACAACACAAAAATATAACTGAAAATTAAAAAAAACTTAATAAATGTGATTCATTCTGGTATTTTCCATTCTGTTTTTTTTTTTTTAATTTTTATTGATTTATTTATTTTTGGCTGTGTTGGGTCTTCGTTTCTGTGCGAGGGCTTTCTCCAGTTGCGGCAAGCGGGGGCCACTCTTCATCGCGGTGCGCGGGCCTCTCACTGTCGCGGCCTCTCTTGTTGCGGAGCACAGGCTCCAGACGCGCAGGCTCAGTAGTTGTGGCTCACGGGCCTAGTTGCTCCGTGGCATGTGGGATCTTCCCAGACCAGGGCTCGAATCCGTGTCCCCTGCATTGGCAGGCAGATTCTCAACCACTGCGCCACCAGGGAAGCCCTACCATTCTATTCTGAATGCATTCTATTTTTTTAAACCCTGGGCTACAGGATAAAGGCCAGAGGTCTTAGAGTGGTGCCCAGTACGCTTCTGTTCCTCTCCATATTGACAGCTCATATCTCACCTCTTCTTAACCTCTAGCAGTATCAACGCTTGTAATTTCCTGCTTCTCTCCCCCATATCCTCACTCATTCTGTCCCTTCTGCCCTCTGTTTACCATTTCTCATGCCCATTTTATCCAAATAACTTCTACTTGTCCTTTGAAGCGTCATCTGACTCCTTTATACCCTTAAGTCTTCCTATAGGTGCCACCTTCTTGAAGACATGCTCCCAGACCAAGCCTCCTTATCCCAAGGCAACCTGAGGTGCCCTCATGAGTATGCTATCATGCACTTTGAATATCTGCATTATTTTACCAATTATACTGTATTTTACTTATTCGGGCATCTGTGAGTTCCTTAAGGGCTGAAACTATTTTATTTATTACCGTAGCTGCACAATTTAGCAGAAAGCCTGCAAAAAGCATATAAATATTAATTATAGGGACTTCCCTGGTGGCACAGTGGTTAAGAATCTTCCTGCCAATGCAGGGGACATGGGTTCAATCCCTGGTCTGGGAAGATCCCACATGCCGCAGAACAACTAAGCTCGTGCGCCACAGCTACTGAACCTGCACTCTAGGGCCTGCGAGCCACAATTACTGAGCCCACGTGCCACAGCTACTGATGCCCACGCGCCTAGAGCCCATGCTCTGCAACAAGAGAAGCCACCACAATGAGAAGCCCGCGCACAGCAACAAAGAGTAGCCCCCGCTCGCTGCGACCAGAGAAAGCCCACGTGCAGCAATGAAGACCCAAGCAGCCAAAAATAAATAAATAAATTAAATAAATTTATTTTAAAAATATTAATTGTAAAAATGAATTAACTTAAATTCAGAAACCTGGGTTTCAGTTCCAGATCTACATGTTATCTACTTGAATTTTGGCAGATTGCTTAAGTGAGCCTCCGTTTTCTTAAAAGCTAAAGGGAGATGATAATACTCACCCAACCATGGTTGTTAAGACCCAATGAGACAATGCAATCGCAAGCCCCTTATAAGTATTATATATTTATATAACTATGCTAACAGATTAGATTAGAAAATTAGGTTCATGTCTTTTTTAATCTTGCATGTTCTAAAATTTTGTTTCAGTTGGATTGAATCTGCTTTGAAAATCCTAAAATTCCCATGTTATTAAATATCAGAAATGGTACTTACATAGTTAGGGAAGTCATGTAGTCAAGTATTTCAACAACCAGTTGAATCTAAACTAAGACCATTTCTAACTTAAAATATATGTATATTTTTGAGCTGATATGGCTTATCCAAACCAAACCCTTGGCTTTCATTGTGTGTGGCAAGCAGTAATATATCTTGGAAAAAATTAGGATTCTTGAAACATGATCCTTCTGAAAAGGTTCACACTGTGTAAAAAGTCCATTTGTGCCCATACACTACCTGATATGTAATCCCAGTCCCATTTTGCATTTTTAATACAGGCAAAATACCCATTAAAACAAATACATTTAAAACATAAAGGCTATTATTTACCCTATAGGTTGAGTTAATCTTTAAATAGTAATAGCAAATATAACTTCATTTTACTGGAAAGAGTCTGTCAGAAACAGGATAAAGTCATCAGAGATAAATGCAAGGTAGTAAATTGAAGAATGATAAAAGGATGAAAAAAATTCAGATAAAACTAGAAAAATTCAGGCTAGAGCTATAAAATAAAATGCCTCATGTAACCAGGCAGGTATTTTGCAAATGTGTGAAGCCTGCAGGGCATAAGATCTGGGTTTGCAGCCCTTAAGTGCTGATGATTATGGCAAATTAGCTCATCCCCAGCTTGAAGAGGTCAGGTTCCATCAGTGCCTGCCCATCTGGCCATGCAGGAATGTACATCCAACATTGCCAAAATTTTTGACTTTTCACAAGAAATTATAAATTCCTATTTTACGTGAATTTTCTAGGTTTTAAATGTTATTTCCTTTTGTTTGAGCTGTGCAGGCCAAAAAACAGAGCTTTGAATGAAATCAGGCTTCATGTCTACACATTTGTAAATGTAGACACAAACAACAGGACAAATGAGGATACAATTGAATATCAGTATCTGCCAACAATACAGTGAGTTTTAAATAATGAGAATTCTCACTGTAATGTCTAATAAGCATGGTACTGTAATTAGTATTAGTCATATCATTAAGGTTGTTGGGTACACTTTTGAATCTTCTCATTTTCAGGGGAATATATAGCAATTCGAATATTTCCAGGAAAAATACATTTAAGACAGCATGCTTGGAAAGATTTGGAAAAGGTTACTCCAAGAACTACCAAGAGAGTTACAGTGGTTTACCCAACTTCACATGAAAATTAGGTATCGTGTCTCCATTCCCCACATTTGGGCTTTTACATATTCTGCTTCTTCTGTGTGAAACTTCCTTCTCTCTAGTCTTTACATGGCTAATTCTGCCTCCAATTAATTCCTCCAATATTTTTCATGACATCTGTGCATTTTTTTTTATCATAATACATCCCCTTGTATGACTTTATTTCTATTATTCCTTTGGATCATGTACTCCTTGACATATAGCAGATAATTAAATGTTAATGAATACAAAACTGAATCAACTAATAAACTGATCAATGGACAGATGACTCCCTCATCTGACATAATTATACACAGGCTACTACTGTCTTTCATTCCTCACTAATTTCCATTCTACCCAGGAAACATACTTGGCCTTGCTAACATTTATCACATGTTGGCAAACTTTACTTGCAGAAGTGATAGGAGAATTATGGATACTAGCACTTATTGATTCCAACTATGTGCCATATTTCAATATGTCATCCTCGCAATAACTCCAAAAGGTAGGCATTATTATTCTCATTTCACAAATAAAGAAAGAGAGATCTAGAGATTGAGAAACTTGTCTAAGATCACATATCGAATGAGTGAAGGAGGAATGATTCTAAAAGAAATTCCTTTTGGCTTCATAATTCATGGTCTTTCCCTGATGGGAATGCTGCCTTTCTATGAGCTCTGATGAAAAGGGTGGTTTAACTGATAGAGTAGCATTGACTTTCACAGGATATTCCCAAGAGTAATTTTTTCCTAAAGATCCATAACTGGGTACATGGTAAGTTGGATATACATATACATGTTCTCTGTTAGAAAGGGGCTGTTATTTAATATCTCATTTAAATGTGCCAGAATATCTTTATCTCTGAAAATTTGCTTGTTCTACTTGAAACACTTATGTGATCTCTTTATTTTCAGTGTCATAGAGCTGACTGTTTTTCAAAAATTCAAGGCTATAGTCCTTGAAGACTAGGGCTTGCCCCATGTAACTGAACCTGGATGGATAGTCAGTTGCACCTAACCCCTGCACATTATAGCCAAAAGTAATATGAGATTTTAGCCATTCCTTTCCACCCCGTCAGTCTATAAATATACTGTCATGCCTCAAGCTATTTCATAATAGTCAGTGCAAATTTTATGCCCAAGGATAATTAAAATACTTCCCTAGTATGAGGGAAATGATAACCATAGGTTTTCACGTTAATCTTTCATATTATCTTATTGAAAAATCATGGGATCTTGTTATAAAATACTTTCCTTCTTTTAAATAAAAAAGGAAATAGGAGATCACATCAGGAGAATAAAGTTGTATTAATTACGGAACGCACTTACTATTTTCTTATTATGAAGAGATATTCTTTTTTTTTTTTTTTTAAACATCTTTATTGAAGTATAATTGCTTTACAATGGTGTGCTAGCTTCTGCTTTACAACAAAGTGAATCAGTTACACATATACATATGTTGCCATATCTCTTCCCTCTTGCATCTCCCTCCCTCCCACCCTCCCTATCCCACCCCTCTAGGTGGTCACAAAGCACCGAGCTGATCTCCCTGTGCTATGCGGCTGCTTCCCACTAGTTATCTATTTTACATTTGGTAGTGTATATATGTCCATGACACTCTCTCACCCTGTCACATCTCACCCCTCCCCCTCCCCATATCCTCAAGTCCATTCTCTAGTAGGTCTGTGTCTTTATTCCCATCTTGCCACTAGGTTCTTCATGACCTCTTTTTTTTTTTTTTTTTTCCCTTAGATTCCATATATATGTGTTAGCATACTGTATTTGTTTTTCTCTTTCTGACTTACTTCACTCTGTATGACAGACTCTAACTCCATCCACCTCATTACAAACACCTCCATTTCATTTCTTTTTATGGCTGAGTAATATTCCATTGTATATATGTGCCACATCTTCTTTATCCATTCATCCGATGATGGACACCTAGGTTGCTTCCATGTCCTGGCTATTGTAAACAGAGCTGCAATGAATATTTTGGTACATGACTCTTTCTGAATTATGGTTTTCTCAGGGTATATGCCCAGTAGTGGGATTGCTGGGTCATATGGTAGTTCTATTTTTAGTTTTTTAAGGAACCTCCATACTGTTCTCCATAGTGGCTGTATCAATTTACATTCCCACCAACAGTGCAAGAGTGTTCCCTTTTCTCCACACCCTCTCCAGCATTTATTGTTTCTAGATTTTTTGATGATGGCCATTCTGACCGGTGTGAGATGATACCTCATTGTAGTTTTGATTTGCATTTCTCTAATGATTAATGATGTTGAGCATTCTTTCATGTGTCTGTTGGCAATCTGTATCTCTTCTTTGGAGAAATGTCTATTTAGGTCTTCTGCCCATTTTTGGATTGGGTTGTTTGTTTTTTGTTATTGAGCTGCATGAGCTGCTTGTAAATCTTGGAGATTAATCCTTTGTCCGTTGCTTCATTTGCAAATATTTTCTCCCATTCTGAGGGTTGTCTTTTGGTCTTGTTTATGGTTTCCTTTGCTGTGCAAAAGCTTTTAAGTTTCATTAGGTCCCATTTGTTTATTTGTGTTTTTATTTCCATTTCTCTAGGACCTGGGTCAAAAAGGATCTTGCTGTGACTTATGTCATACAGTGTTCTGCCTATGTTTTCCTCTAAGAGTTTGATAGTGTCTGGCCTTACACTTAGGTCTTTAATCCATTTTGAGTTTATTTTTGTGTATGGTGTTAGGGAGTGTTCTAATTTCATACTTTTACATGTACCTGTCCAATTTTCCCAGCACCACTTATTGAAGAGGCTGTCTTTTCTCCACTGTATATGCTTGCCTCCTTTATCAAAGATAAGGTGACCATATGTGCGTGGGCTTATCTCTGGGCTTTCTATCCTGTTCCATTGATCTATATTTCTGTTTTTGTGCCAGTACCAAACTGTCTTGATTACTGTAGCTTTGTAATATAGTCTGAAGTCAGGGAGCCTGATTCCTCCAGCTCCATTTTTCGTTCTCAAGATTGCTTTGGCTATTCGGGGTCTTTTGTGTTTCCATACAAATTGTGAAATTTTTTGTTCTAGTTCTGTGAAAAATGCCAGTGGTAGTTTGATAGGGATTGCATTGAATCTGTAGATTGCTTTGGGTAGCAGAGTCATTTTCACAATGTTGATTCTTCCAATCCAAGAACATGGTATATCTCTCCATCTATTTGTATCATCTTTAATTTCTTTCATCAGTGTCCTATAATTTTCTGCATACAGGTCTTTTGTCTCCTTAGGTAGGTTTATTCCTAGGTATTTTATTCTTTTTGTTGCAATGGTAAACGGGAGTGTTTTCTTAATTTCACTTTCAGATTTTTCATCATTAGTATACAGGAATGCAAGCGATTTCTGTGCATTAATTTTGTATCCTGCTACTTTACCAAATTCATTGATTAGCTCTAGTAGTTTTCTGGTAGCATCTTTTGGATTCTCTATGTATAGTATCATGTCATCTGCAAACAGTGACAGCTTTACTTCTTCTTTTCCGATTTGGATTCCTTTTATTTCTTTTTCGTCTCTGATTGCTGTGGCTAACACTTCCAAAACTATGTTGAATAATAGTGGTGAGAGTGGGCAACCTTGTCTTGTTCCTGATCTTAGTGGAAATGGTTTCAGTTTTTCACCATTGAGGACAATGTTGGCTGTGGGTTTGTCATATACGGCCTTTATTATGTTGAGGAAAGTTCCCTCTATGCCTACTTTCTGCAGGACTTTTATCATAAATGGGTGTTGAATTTTGTCGAAAGCTTTCTCTGCATCTATTGAGATGATCATATGGTTTTTCTCCTTCAATTTGTTAATATGATGTATCACGTTGATTGATTTGCGTATATTGAAGAATCCTTGCATTCCTGGAATAAACCCCACTTGATCATGGTGTATGATCCTTTTAATGTGCTGTTGGATTCTGTTTGCTAGTATTTTGTTGAGGATTTTTGCATCTATGTTCATCAGTGATATTGGCCTGTAGTTTTCTTTCTTTGTGACATCTTTGCCTGGTTTTGGTATCAGGGTGATGGTGGCCTCGTAGAATGAGTTGGGGAGTGTTCCTCCCTCTGCAATATTTTGGAAGAGTTTGAGAAGGATAGGTGTTAGCTCTTCTCTAAGTGTTTGATAGAATTCGCCTGTGAAGCCATCTGGTCCTGGGCTTTTGTGTGTTGGAAGATTTTTAATCACAGTTTCAATTTCAGTGCTTGTGATTGGTCTGTTCATATTTTCTATTTCTTCCTGGTTCAGTCTCGGCAGGTTGTGCATTTCTAAGAATCTGTCCATTTCTTCCAGGTTGTCCATTTTATTAGCATAGAGTTGCTTGTAGTAATCTCTTATGATCGTTTGTATTTCTGCAGTGTCAGTGGTTACTTCTCCTTTTTCATTTCTAATTCTATTAATTTGAGTCTTCTCCTTTTTTCTCTTGATGAGTCTGGCTAATGGTTTATCAATTTTGTTTATCTTCTCAAAGAACCAGCTTTTAGTTTCATTGATTTTTGCTATTGTTTCCTTCATTTCTTTTTCATTTATTTCTGATCTGATCTTTATCATTTCTTTCCTTCTGCTAGCTTTGGGGTTTTTTTGTTCTTCTTTCTCTAATTGCTTTAGGTGCAAGGTTAGGTTGTTTATTCGAGATGTTTCCTGTTTCTTGATATAGGCTTGTATTGCTATAAACTTCCCTCTTAGAACTGCTTTTGCTGCATCCCATAGGTTTTGGATCGTCGTGTCTCCATTGTCATTTGTTTCTAGGTATTTTTTGATTTCCCCTTTGATTTCTTCAGTGATCACTTCGTTATTAAGTAGTGTATTGTGTAGCCTCCATGTGTTTGTATTTTTTACAGATCTTTTCCTGTAATTGATATCTAGTCTCATAGCGTTGTGGTCGGAAAAGATACTTGATACGATTTCAATTTTTTTAAATTTACCAAGGCTTGATTTGTGACCCAAGATATGATCTATCCTGGAGAATGTTCCATGAGCACTTGAGAAAAATGTGTATTCTGTTGTTTTTGGGTGGAATGTCCTATAAATATCAATTAAGTCCATCTTGTTTAATGTATCATTTAAAGCTTGTGTTTCCTTATTTATTTTCATTTTGGATGATCTGTCCATTGGTGAAAGTGGGGTGTTAAAGTCCCCTACTATGATTGTGTTACTGTCGATTTCCCCTTTTATGGCTGTTAGTATTTGCCTTATGTATTGAGGTGCTCCTATGTTGGGTGCATAAATATTTACAATTGTTATACCTTCCTCTTGGATCGATCCCTTGATCATTATATAGTGTCCGTCTTTGTCTCTTGTAATTGTCTTTATTTTAAAGTCTATTTTGTCTGATATGAGAATTGCTACTCCAGCTTTCTTTTGATTTCCATTTGCATGGAATATCTTTTTCCATCCCCTCACTTTCAGTCTGTATGTGTCTCTAGGTCTGAAGTGGGTCTCTTGTAGACAGCATATATATGGGTCTTGTTTTTGTATCCATTCAGCCAGTCTGTGTCTTTTGGTGGGAGCATTTAATCCATTTACATTTAAGGTAATTATCGATATGTATGTTCCTATTCCCATTTTCTTAAATGTTTTGGGTTTGTTATTGTAGGTGTTTTCCTTCTCTTGTGTTTCTTGCCTAGAGAAGTTCCTTTAGCATTTGTTGTAAAGCTGGTTTGGTGGTGCTGAACTCTCTCAGCTTTTGCTTGTCTGTAAAGGTTTTAATTTCTCCGTCAAATCTGAATGAGATCCTTGCTGGGTAGAGTAATCTTGGTTGTAGGTTTTTCTCCTTCATCACTTTAAGTATATCCTGCCACTCCCTTCTGGCTTGCAGCGTTTCTGCTAAAAGATCAGCTGTTAACCTTATGGGGATGCCCTTGTGTGTTATCTGTTGTTTTTCCCTTGCTGCTTTTAATATGTTTTCTTTCTATTTAATTTTTGATAGTTTGATTAATATGTGTCTTGGTGTGTTTCTCCTTGGATTTATCCTGTATGGGACTCTCTGTGCTTCCAGGACTTGATTAACTATTTCCTTTCCCATATTAGGGAAGTTTTCAACTATAATCTCTTCAAATATTTTCTCAGTCCCTTTCTTTTTCTCTTCTTCTTCTGGGACCCCTATAATTCGAATGTTGGTGCGTTTAATGTTGTCCCAGAGGTCTCTGAGACTGTCCTCAGTTCTTTTCATTCTTTTTTCTTTATTCTGGTCTGCAGTAGTTATTTCCACCATTTTATCTTCCAGGTCACTTATCCGTTCTTCTGCCTCAGTTATTCTGCTATTGATCCCATCTAGAGTATTTTTAATTTCATTTATTGTGCTTGTCATCGTTTCTTGGTTCCTCTTTAGTTCTTCTACGTCCTTGTTAAATGTTTCTTGCATTTTGTCTATTCTATTTCCAAGACTTTGGATCATCCTTACTATCATTATTCTGAATTCTTTTTCAGGTAGACTACCTATTTCCTCTTCATTTGTTAGGTCTGGTGTGTTTTGACCCTGCTCCTTCATCTGCTGTGTGTTTTTCTGTCTTCTCATTTTGCTTATCTTACTGTGTTTGGGGTCTCCTTTTCACAGGCTGCAGGTTCGTAGTTCCCGTTGTTTTTGGTATCTGTCCCCAGTGGCTAAGGTTGGTTCAGTGGGTTGTGTAGGTTTCCTGGTGGAGGGAACTAGTGCCTGTGTTCTGGTGGATGAGGCTGGATGTTGTCTTTCTGGTGGGTTCGTCCACATCTGGTGGTGTGTTTTGGGGTGTCTGTGGCCTTATTATGATTTTAGGCAGCCTCTCTGTTAATGGATGGGGCTGTGTTCCTCTCTTGCTAGTTGTTTGGCATAGGGTGTCCAGCACTGTAGCTTGCTGGTCGTTGAGTGAAGCTGGGTCTTGATGTTGAGATGGAGATCTGTGAGAGATTTTCGCCGTTTGGTATTACGTGGAGCTGGGAGGTCTCTTGTGGACCAGTGTCCTGAAGTTGGCTCTCCCACCTCAGAGGCACAGCCCTGATGCCTGGCTGGAGCACCAAGAGCCTTTCATCCACACGGCTCAGAATAAAAGGGAGAAAAAATGGAAAGAAAGAAAAAAAGAGGATAAAATAAAATAAAATAAAGCAATTATAATAAAAAATAAGAAAAAAAATTATTAAGAGTAAATTTATTAAGAAAAAATTTTTTTTTAATTTTTAAAAATAGATTTATTAATTTTTTATACTAAAAATAAGAAAAAAATTATTTAGAAAAAATTTATTAAGAAAAAAAATTTTTTAATTTTTTAAAATAAAAAATATGAAAAAACTTATTAAAAATTTTTTTAAAAATAGAAAATAAGGAAAAAATTATTAAGAAAACATTTATTAGGGGAAAAAAAAATTTTTAAGCCAAAAAAAAAAAAAAAAAAAAAACGGACGGACCTAACCCTAGGACTAACGGTGAGAGCAAAGCTATACAGACAAAATCTCACCCAGAAGCATACACATCTACACTCACAAAAAAAAGGAAAAGGGGAAAAGTTAATATATCCTGCTCCCAAAGTCCATCTCCTAAATTTGGGATGATTCGTTGTCTATTCAGGTATTCAACAGATGCAGGCACATCAAGTTGTTTGTGGAGCTTTAATCCGCTGCTTCTGAGGCTGCTGGGAGAGATTTCCCTTTCTCTTCTTTGTTCGTACAGCTCCCGGGGTTCAGCTTTGGATTTGGACCC
The DNA here is from genome assembly GCF_028564815.1 of Eubalaena glacialis. Lineage (NCBI taxonomy): Eukaryota > Metazoa > Chordata > Mammalia > Artiodactyla > Balaenidae > Eubalaena > Eubalaena glacialis. Next base: position 35,979,285 of record NC_083727.1, on the reverse strand, counting down.
GCCTCTGCATGTAGGTCCCCTGAGGGCGTCTGTTCCCCGCCCAGACAGAACGGGGTTAAAGGAGCAGCTGATTCGGGGGCTCTGGCTCAGTCAGGCCGGGGGGGGGGGGGGGGGGGGAGCGGTACGGAGGAGGCGGGGCGAGCCTGCGGCGGCAGAAGCCAGCGTGACGTTGCAGCAGCCTGAGGCGCGCCGTGCGCTCTCCCGGGGAAGTTGTCCCCGGATTACGGGAGCCTGGCCGTGGCGGGCTGCACAGGCTCCCGGGAGGGGCGGTGTGGAGAATGACCTGTGCTCGCCCACAGGCTGTTTGGTGGCGGCAGCAGCAGCCTTAGCGTCTCATGCCCGTCTCTGGGGTCTGCGCTGATAGCCGCGGCTCGCGCCCGTCTCTGGAGTTCGTTTAAGTGGCGCTCTGAATCCCCTCTCCTTGCACGCCGCGAAACAAAGAGGCAAGAAAAAGTCTCCTGCCTCTTCGGCAGCTGCAGACTTTTTCTCGTGCACCCTCCCGGCTAGTTGTGGTGCGCTAGACCCTTCAGGCTGTGTTCACGCAGCCAACCCCAGTCCTCTCCCTGAGATCCGACCGAAGCCCGCGCCTCAGCTCCCAGCCCCCGCCCGCCCCGGCGGGTGAGCAGACAAGCCTCTCGGGCTGGTGAGTGCTGCTCGGCGCCGAGCCTCTGTGCGGGAATCTCTCCGTTTTTCCCTCTGCGTCCCTGTTGCTGTGGGATCCGCGCTGATAGCCGCGGCTCGCGCCCGTCTCTGGAGCTCGTTTAGGCGGCGCTCTGAATCCCCTCTCCTTGCGCGCCGCGAAACAAAGAGGCAAGAAAAATTCTCTTGCCTCTTTGGCAGCTGCAGTCTTTTTCCCGGACTCCCTCCCGGCTAGCACCGAAGCCCGAGCCCCAGCTCCCAGGCCCCGCCCGCCCCGGCGGCTGAGCAGACAAGCCTCTCGGGCTGGTGAGTGCTGGTCGGCACCGCTCCTCTGTGCGGGAATCTCCGCTTTGCCCTCCGCACCAATGTGGCTGCGCTCTCCTCCGTGGCTCCGAAGCGTCCCCCCTCTGCTACCCGCAGTCTCTGCCCACGAAGGGGCTTCCTAGTGTGTGGAAACCTTTCCTCCTTCACAGCTCCCTCCCACTGGTGCAGGTCCCGTCCCTATTCTTTTGTCTCTGTTATTTCTTTTTTCTTTTGCCCTACCCAAGTACGTGGGGATTTTCTTGCCTTTTGGGAGGTCTGACGTCTTCTGCCAGCGTTCAGTGGGTGTTCTGTAGGAGCAGTTCCACGTGTAGATGAAGAGATATTCTTTAAAGTCTTTTGGTGCCAAATATTCCTGCAGCTCAGATGTTTCTGAATTGAAGCGTGACTTTTTTACAGAAGGGCTTGTGAATTGAGCAGTGTTTCTCAAACTATGTTCCATAGTACATAAGCAATGAGAGGGCTTAGCAAGCTGTTACATGAAAAGATAATTCTGTGGTCAAATAAATTTAGGAAATGATGGATTCAATATGAATAAACAAAGGTCTTTACTGGAGAAATTCCTATAGTCTTTAATATGCTAGTGTACTTTGAATCTCCAAGAAAGGAAAAGAGAATCAGTTTAGCAGAACACTGTACAATGTGAGATATTCTATAAAACAAGGAAATACAATTTATTGTAAGGTAGAGAAAACTACTCAAGCATTCATTTTTATTGTTTAAGTAAATGAATAGACAACAGTAATGAATAGAAGTCACAAATTGATTAGAAAAAATGTTATATATTTTTAAATTCTTTAGTGCTTCCTTTGAAATGAGATTTTTCAAATTAGGATTATTTAGTGTTTGTGCTTGATTAAAATAATAACATCTCTTTTATAGGAAAAAGTCCCATTGGATGGAAAGAGATGTCATTGCATTTGATTTTCTTATCCACATCTGTAACCTCTGACTGTGTGATCATATGAAAAGTGTCATCCTTCATCAGGCAAGAGTATAGCATAATATCAATATATCAGGAAGATGTAAAAAGTTTCTGACGTGTCAGATTTGTGTCTTCACATTTACAAAATAATCATAGCTGTTGCATTTACCATAGTGAAAATGAAGTATGATAATAAAATTCACTCATTCATTCATTCAACAAATATTTTATTTCCCATTATGTACCAGGCATAAGTAGTTATAAACCCTTACCCTTTTAAAATAATGATTACTTTAATATATGTGTAAAATTTACAGTTTCTACAGATAAATTATCTATTTACTGGAGATCAGTCCCTCAAATTGTTTACTTACTTTTGTATTTTATCTGTCTATTTTGAATACTAATCTCAGAAAAAGTTTTCTGTGTGTATTATTTATATTTCTAGAGGACTAGATGAGTTATGAAACTAGTCTTCTATAGCTAACTAGATTTAATTTTAGCAACATTTCTTTTATATATATGTATTTTCTAAAATCGTGAGATGTTTATTATATTATGCTTTTTTGATATATGTAATAATATAACCACTGTCTATTCTTTTTAACTGTGCTTTTTAAAAAACAAAATGTTGAGAAGTTTGAAAAGTTTGCTTTTGAAAAGTTTGGTTGAATCAAAAGGGTGGCTTCTAGTCAACATTACAGTGGTAATTTGGTTATAAAATGTCCCCAAGCCCCTTTAAAAATGTAAAGAAGAAATATAAGAGCCAAACAAAATTCCACAGACACCGTCTTGAATAAAATGAGACGATAATATATTCATAAGAAATCCAGAATATGGACAAATAGGACTAAATTGACAATGATAGCAAATGTAAATTATAAAATATTTACATATATGTATTCTGAGACCTGTCAATCCCATTCCTAGGTATATATTATATTTGAAAACTTAAAAAAATACATATGTTCATAGAAACATTGTTTGCAATGGCAAAAAATTAGCAACATCCTAAATGTCTCTCAATGAAAAAATGGATAGATGAACTGCTATATATTCATACAGTGAAATACAGTAGATAAAGATAATGAATTAAAGGAACATGGACAAATATGTAAGATTCTCACAAAAAATATTGAGCAAAAAGTTTTTAAAAAAACAGGTTGCAGGGCTTCCCTGGTGGCGCAGTGGTTGAGAATCTGCCTGCCAATGCAGGGGACACGGGTTCGAGCCCTGGTCTGGGAAGATCCCACATGCCGCGGAGCAACTGGGCCCGTGAGCCACAACTACTGAACTTGCGCGTCTGGAGCCTGTGCTCCGCAACAAGAGAGGCCGCGATAGTGAAGAGGCCCGCGCACCGCGATGAAGAGTGGCCCCCGCTTGCCGCAACTAGAGAAAACCCTCGCACAGAAACGAAGACCCAACACAGCCAAAAATAAAAATATAAAAAATAAATAAATAAATAAAAGATTACTATTAAAAAACAAAAACAAAAACAGGTTGCAGAAGAATATTAAGGAATAATTACTTTATGTATAGTTTAAAATTTTTGCAATAAATATTATATATTAAGAATAGGCCCCTAAGAATTATTTAAGAAGACACATATACTATATATGTATATTTATGTGTATATATGTGTATGTGAATATATAATACATATGATATATTATATATATTTTATTTACATGAAATTCATGAAACAACAATCACCAAGTGTAGGATATTGGTTTCTCTGGGAGCTTGGAAAAGAATGCTTAGGAAGGCTTCCACATCATTTTTAAGTACATTAGTAACATCTCAGTTCTGAAATAGGTGGTGGCTCCATGAGCAATTATTGTATTGTATTGTATTATTCTTTACACTTTTTAGTGCCTTAAACTTTTTATAATAAATTCAAAAAGTCAAGCTAAACTACCTTCCTTCCTGACTCTATGAGATAGACCTCTTCAGTTACACCTGTGACCTAGAGCAAATATCTGTACAGTCTCTTTTGGTATCAATCTCCAGTGTGTTTACTTCTCTGTGAAACACACCTATAGATATCTACCCTTTCCCCATTCTCATTGGGGAAGTTCATCATTATTATTTAATAACATTTGCCAAGTAGGTATAAATAATATGCTACTCAGAGCCATCATAGGACATGATCCTTTTCAAGAAGGCTCATTTTTTTCCTGAATAGTAGCCTGGCATCCAGTCATTTACATCAAATAAAGCTTTTTCTGCTCAGGATGGCAGAAAAAGAGTCAAGGAATGACCTTTTGGTTCCCAGGTCTCTTGCCCAACAAGACGCAGTGCCTAGTGTACCCCCTTAAAGGTCCCCAAAATATCAGCACTTCACATGAAGATTTGTACCTGCCCCTTCTTTCAATTTTAAAATAAAATGACTAAAATATACAACATTTTCAAATGTGGTTGCTCCATACTCTTCTCAGACTTGTGGCTATCATCATATTCCCCAAAACACTGTCTCTGATTACCATTTCTCCTTAGCGGAATAAAAAACTGTTTTATATAGCATGACCCTGACCTATCTTCGTTATTTCCAGTATAAGCAGACTTTTTCATTCCAACATGTTTGCAACTCTGGGAGACAGTGTATACTGACATGGAGATTTATCACCAGAAGCTTCCCAGTGGAGTCAGTGGCAAGAGATAAAATTTGGTCACAATTCACATGTGTTTGAAATGAGCATTCCAAAAGAAAATGATTAATTTCTACTTAAAACCCAAAGGATAAAATACCATACTCACAAGCATTACTACTTCTGCATTCGCTCAGTCTCTCCTTTGCTCAATTGCTTTTGTGTACCTTTTCCTCACTTCTGTTGTTTCTTTCCCAAGCAATGAACTATCAAAGTTTTGTTATTCTCAAGAAGAAACTTATAAATGTGTGAAAGAATTTTATTCTGTCATTGATGCCTTCAGACAATAATGAAATAAAGTAGAGAAGAAAAGGTAAAACTGAAGTAGCGTAAAGCTCTAGTACTAAAAAGTACATTAACTACCACCCCCTTCAATATCCTCATTTTGAAAATGTGGAAACTGAAGCCTAGAAAGGTTAAATGCCTTCTCCCAAGTCATTTCACCTCTGTTTGGGGTTTAGGAGGCCTGGGGATCCAGATCTTCCAGTTTCAAGGGTTGGAAATCTCTACCCCTTAGGATAATGCCAGAAGTTTTATTATCAGGCCTTAATGCTTTTAGCTTAAAACTTTGATCAATATTAAAATGCTTGTCTCCTCTCTCCCTCCAAAAAGTCCCAAAGTTTCTGTCTACTATACCATGCCACAAAGGAGCTATAGATGAAGAAAGAAAGAGAACAATTTATGTAATAAATATTTTAACCATCAGAATATCAAATGGAAGTGACTTATAAATGTCAGATTGCAGAAGTACTTGAGATACATTTAAAAATATATGTATATATGCTTGTCCCATATGTGCAAAGTAATACACAAGGGTCAATTAACGGTATATGTGGCAAGGTTTCTACCTATGTATTAACTATCAATGCTATATTATTTAGTATTTACACTTTACTTGCTATCAAAAAATATTTTCTTACCCTAGTAACATGGAGTATCACTAAACAGCAAACTAGCAAAACCATTTACACAAGAATTTAAAAGAAAAAAGTCAAAACACTAAAATACTTCCATTCAAATCTACATTCCCAAGCTTCAGGCATGGTCTTCATTACTGAGGATACAAAGGTGAATAAGATCTGGTCCTTATCACAGAAGATCTCATATCCTAATGGGCCATTATTGTAAAGCAGGCAAACTGTAGGAAAAACTTGATAATGCACTCATCAGAACATCTGCAAAAGGCACAGGCAGTCTGGAAATAGAAAAGAGCTTTTCTTTAAAGTTCTAAATAATTTTAGAGAGTCCAATAATTTCACAATTAGAAAGGATCTTAAGAGGTCATGTATTCCTACACTCTAAATAGTTTTCTATCTAATACATCTCCACGAAGTGCCTCTTCAGGCTCTGCTTGACCAAATCATTACTGATGCTATATTCCATTTTGAAACCTCTCTAATAACTAAAGTCTCCCTTAAAATAAACTGAATTGCCCCAGAGCATACATACCAGTCTATGGATTCAAATGGGGTTCCATTTAAAGCAATTTCCATATTCCACTGGCATACACCCCACACTGGCTCACATAGCAACCCTACTCCTTAGAAAATGCCTCCCCCAATCCCTTGTATTTCTGATTATTCCAGAAAATGTCTCACAAGTAATACTTATCAACGGTTCAGATCAACTATCCAGTAAATGTCACGTAGAACCCGCCACATCTGCTAGGCACACTTACCTCCCACAGGGGCCTTGCCACCATGCACTCTGTTCAGTGGGACTGTTGGTGGCTGGAGAAACCCTGAGCTGTGCAGAGAGATTTTGTCTCTCTCATTTTTGTGGTGTACTCTGTTGTTGCTTTTGTGGCCCATACCAGCCCTCCCCAACCCAGTGCTTTCCTGAGTTTTTAATTAATTGCCCAGCCTCATCTCCCTTCATAGGACAAATTTGACTACAGAGGTAGCTGAGTGCCAAGATTAGTGCAAATGACAGACACAATACTGCACTCAGAAATCCTCCTCCCCTACAATTTTCTAAAGCTTTGATACTTAAAGCTTCTGAGTTATTCCTGCAAATGGACTTCTGGGATCATCACACCAATTGATCCATCAGATCTAAATCCCACTGCTAGGCACAGCTTAGACTCAAGCTTGAACCTGTGATAGACTTGAATTGATTAAGGCTTTGCGTCTCGTTCATTCTAATATTCCCTACAGGTTAGCACAGTGCCTCACATGTAGAAAAATGATAATAAAGGCATATACTGAATATTACAGCCAGGTAATGTATTTATTTAATCCTCATGGCAATTCTATGCAGTAGATATTGTTATTATTCCCATTTTATAGATGAGTAAACTGAGTCATGAAAGGACTAATTAATGTGTTTGTGATCACAAGGATAATAAGTGGTGAGTTAGAGGTTTGAACCCAGGCAGTCTAACTGCAGAGCCGGTAGGCTTAACCACCACATGTACTGCCTTCCTAAACACACACAGAAGAGGCTCAAGAAAAGTTTTGAGGAAATGACTGTAACTGTCTCATGTAACATGAACACACTAATTCTTGACTTTCCTCTGGGGACATAGATCAAATACGGTAGGCATTCACAAAGGAGACAATCACATATTTAAAGAATATTCTCATATCTTTCAGCCATCATAGAGATTTTGCTTTTTCAGTCCTAATGAGAGCTTAGATATTGGGTACCCAAGAATAGCTGTAACACTCCAGGAATCTGAAAATGTCTCCATTTCCTTTGGGCGAGTGGTTTGCTTGAATCCTTATTCAACTATTTTTGGAGAACTGTTTTCAACACTTTGTTTCTTCTGTCCTTCCCTGCATCCCTATTTCCCACCAGGGTCTTTAAATCTCCACTCCACTGGCAAATATGTAGAGCTGCCCTCCTGCACAACAATCTGTGCTCTTCAACTTTCCCATCCTTTTCTCCACTCTGTCTGTCCTGTGTCTAGCCACTGGCTCTTCATGGGCTCCAGAGTGCATGCTATTCTGGCTCTTCCAATCTTAGAAATATTTAAAGTAGATATATTTACACAAAGGTTGTGATTTATTTAAACAATGTATTGAGCCATCAAGAGACTTTGCTTTTAAAAAAAGGTTGATAACTAGAGAAGAAAATGCTTAATTCAAAAGAATTAATCCCTAACAATGGACTTTAAGGAGTGTTGAAGCCTAGATAGGACTGTAATAGTTTTAGGATAAGATAACTTCTTGAATCCCAAAAGAATAATAACTGCAATGAATTATCGTATGTCTGGAAATTCCTTTACCTTATTCAAAACTGATAACACCTTCAGATTTAAGTATTGTTATCTGCATTGGGAGATGACAAGAAAATTTCACAATTTGCACAGCTAATAAGCATAATTGAGACTTGAACTCTGACCATTTGCCATTGCTTTACTGCTTAGTAGTTGACCTTTCATAAATTCAGTTCTATGGTGAATTCCCAGGGTAATATCCAGTTAACCTGGAAAACTATTTTGAGTTATGATGAAAATAATTTAAGGACACCTAGCATATCTTCACTTTAGAGACAGTCTTTAAGGCATTAACTGCAGAGAGGAGATTTTGTGGCCCAGAGGAAGGGCTTATGGTGGACATGTTTAAGGATGAGTGAGACTTCCTCTCAAAGCACACTGTGTGACAAAAGAGCTTTTTGATGATGAATGAACTAAGCCCTGATCTGGAAATCTGTCAGAGAAGATGATCTCTACCTGAATGTGGAAATGGACATACGAAACTTGGCTACATCAAAATTTCCTTCTATCATTAGCATGTTGTTTGATTTTCCTTGTCTGTCCTTCCACTTCCTTAGCTGGTAACTGAAGCTGTCCAAGTGGATCAGAGCACCTCAAACCTGCAAGCTCATTAGAACTAACTCGGGAGTCTTCTTTCAAAATATCCATACCCATTTCCCTTTACTCTCTTCTAAAAATCACAAAGACTCCATGCATTCATATTTACAGGTCTTACATAACTTTTTTTATAAGCTTTTTTAAAAATTTATTTTATTTATTTATTTTTGGCTGTGTTGGGTCTTCATTGCTGCGTGCGGGCTTTCCCTAGTTTTGGTGAGCAAGGGCTACTCTTCGTTGCAGTGCATGGGCTCTAGTCATGCGGGCTCAGTAGTTGTGGCTCGTGGACTCTCGAGCGCAGGCTCAGTAGTTGTGGCACACGGGCTTAGCTGCTCCGCGGCATGTGGGATCTTCCCGGACCAGGGCTTGAACCCGAGTCCCCTACATGGCAGACGGTTTCTTAACCACTGCACCACCAGGGAAGCCCCTTACATAACTTTTGACTTTACCATGTTATGCTTAAACTTTTGGAAGGTATTGTCATCCTGAGTATAATAGGGGAAATGAAATCAACCAAAGCATGTCAAAATAAATTTGTAATATCATGACTTTCAAGGACTATAATTATTTTAACTAGAGAGTGGAACAAATAGATAAAAGGTTAACAAAATACAAATAATATCAGAAGTTTAGCTGGCTTTATTTCATTTTACTAAAGATATGAGTTGATATACCATTGTGGCTTAAATCATCTCAAGTTAGTTTTGTCTTCTTTTCTTATAAAAGGTTGTAATCATACAGCTGAATTTTTTTTAATTGAATTCAATAGAAATACTTAAAAATTCGGATAATTTCTATATTATGTACATGACGTCAAACATGTTTGATTAAATTTTAACTAGCTGCTTCAACAATACTTCTTTTTTATTTTTATTCCATTTTGTCAATATTTTAAATCCCTTAATTACGGATACCATAAGTTTCATTGGGTAGGCAAGAGGGAAAATTTTCACCATGACCCGACCTCTCACCAGTTTTATGCATCAGAAGAAAAATCTTTCTAAAAGATTAAGATGAGCAACAACCAAGACAAACTTTCAAATGGTACTGTTGATTGAGAGCACAATGGACAGTACCAAACTGTTTACAGATGTTACACTTGGCCTCTTTCCCAGTGCCAAATATTTGCATAAGAGATAAAGAGCATAATCTATTCACATATAGTGACTTTCCTTTCTAAAATCTTTTGAGGTTGGTTACACTTTAATAACCATTTGCTCTTGAAAATTGATTTCTTTCTTGAAGATCATCTGCAGCTATGTAGCTAGGCATTCATTCCTTCCTTTTCTTCAGTACTGGATATTGGCTTCTTTCCATCAAGTACACTCTTGCCACACTGCCAGAGGCCCAGTAGGCTGCATCCTTGAAACAGTGAAGGAAAAGGAAACCCTGAGAGATGTAGTGTAGTATTCAATTTTTTCTTCAAGGTATTATATAACCATGTGGTGCAGAGGATAAGAGGACAGATTGGGAAGTTCAATGGTGTTTCTGCTAGTCTAGCTTCACCAGTTGTGTGATCTTGAATACATTACTAAACCTTTCAAGACCCCTCTTAACTCCTCTTCAAAATAGGGATGATGCTACATATCTTCTTAAAGTTGTTAGGATGATTAAATGAGAGACTGATTATGAAGATTAAATGCTCAATGAAGTGTAGCTGTTGTATTCCTGCAATGTGTCAAGAGTACAAGAAGTGCTGATATGGAAGGAAAAGTGGCTGTCAAATCTATTGAGAGGTAGCAGCTAATTTGTGTTCTGGGAATTAAAGAATTTATGTCATTTCTACCTTAAAATCTAAGGTGCAAAAATATACAAGCAGCACATGCAGCTCAATATCAAAAAAACAAACAACCTAATCCAAAAATGGGCAGGAGACCTAAAGAGATATTTCTCCAAAGAAGACATACAGATGGCCAACAAACACATGAAAAGATGCTCAACCTCACCAATCATTAGAGAAATGCAAATCAAAACCACAATGAGGTATCACCTCACACCTGTCAGAATGGCCATCATCAAAAATCTACAAACAATAAATGCTGGAGAGGGTGTGGAGAAAAGGGAACCCTCCTGCACTGTTGGTGGGAACGTAAATTGATACAGCCACTATGGAGAACAGTATGGAGGTTCCTTAAAAAACTAAACATAGAACTACCATATGACACAACAATCCCACTCCTGGGCATATACCCTGAGAAAACCATAATTCAAAATGAGTCATGCACCCCAATGTTCACTAAAGCACTATTTACAATGGCCAGGACATGGAAGCAACCTAAATGTCCATCGACAGATGAATGGATAAAGAAGATGTGGTACATATATACAATGGAATATTACTCAGCCATAAAAAGGAATGAAATTGAGTCATTTGTAGTGATGTGGATGGACCTAGAGTCTGTCCTACAGAGTGAAGTAGGTCAGAAAGAGAAAAACAAATACTGTATATTAACACATATATATGGAATCTAGAAAAATGGTACTGAAGAATCTAGTGGCAGGGCAGGAACAGAGATGCAGATGTAGAGGATGGACTTGTGGACACAGTGGGGGAAGGGGAGGGTGGTACAAACTGAGAGAGTAACATTGACGTATATACACTACCATGTATAAAATAGATAGCTAGTGCGAAGCTGCTGTATAGCACAGGGAGATCAGCTCTGTGCTTTGTGACGACCTAGAGGGGTGGGATGGGGAGGTGGGAGGGAGGTCCAAGAGGGAGGGGATATATGTATACATAAAGCTGATTCACTTTGTTGTACAGTAGAAACTAACACAACATTGTAAAGCAATTATAATCCAATAAAGATGTAAAAAAAAATCTAAGGTGCATAAAACTTTAAAAAAAAATTTTTATTCATTTACTTATTTACTTTTTGGCTGCACGGGGTCTTCATTGCTGCACACGGGCTTTCTCTAGTTGCGGCAAGTGGGGGTTACTCTTTGTTGCGGTACGTGGGCTTCTCATTGCCGTAGCTTCTCTTGTTGCAGAGCGCGGGCTCTAGGCACGCGGGCTTCAGTAGTTGTGGCACATGGGCTCAGTAGTTGTGGCTCGGGGGCTCTAGAGCGCAGCCTCAGTAGTTGTGGTGCACGGGTTTAGTTGCTCCGCAGCATGTGGTATCTTCCCAGACCAGGGATCGAACCCGTGTCCCCTGCATTGGCAGGCAGATTCTTAACCACTGCACCACCAGGGAAGTCCCATAAAACTTTTTTGAAGGGTTACATACAAGATAGAGATGGGAGGATATAGTTTTCCAAGTGCATCTCTTCTATGAAGAGCTTAATGTTTTTTAGTTTAGTGGTTTTCAAACCTACCTAATTATGAGTGTCTTCTGTGGAGCTATAGAAACAAACAAAACAAACACAAAATATGACTGGGTCCAACTATAGACCTATTCTATCAGGAGGTCAGTGGGTAAGGCATAGAAAATAATTTTTAAGAGCTCTCCATTTAATTCAGATGCGCAGTCAAAAATTGCTTGGATTTCTAAATTCTTCTCCTTGTGTTCACAGAGCTGGATGCTAATTATTACCCTGAGGACTCTTAAGGAAGTCATATTCTTAATTTAATTTATCTATAGAAATGAAAAAAAACCCATAAGATAAAAAAACCCAGATAGCTTTGGGTTTTTAATAAAATAGTATTTCTATGAAGAAAGAAGAGCACTAATGAAAATATGTCAGGAAGTAATTAATTTTTAGCTGGTTGACATGGGGTTTGAACTAAAGTGAAAAAATTTTTTAAGTTTAAAAGAAGGCAATAAAAGTATCAGCACGTTAACAGAAATACAAAGTTAACTGAAGGCAATAAAAAACAAAATTTTGGAAGTAGAAAATTGAATCAAAAATATTGGAGCCAATTTGAGAAAACTTTCCATAATATAAAGATTACATGAAAATAATGAAAAGAAATGAAAGGATAGAGTATATATAATTTAGGATCAACATCTTGAATTTGAGAAAGAATAGAAGCAAACAAAATTGAAAAATAATTAAATATATAATTCATGAAATGTTCTGAATTGAAAAGAGAGCTCGTTTCCACCCCAGGCAAAAAAAAAAATTTTAAATAACAAGATACTCAAAAATTTAGGATTAAATTATTTAAAATATCTAAAAGAATAGGTCATCTACAACTTACAGATATTAAGCTGATTTCAAAATTCCCCATAACACTAAATATCAGAATTAAAATGGAATTAAATGGAATTAAAATTCCATTAAAATGGAATGATTTTATGAAGCTTATATTTAAACAATTTAATACACATTCAGTATGTGGAAGTCACAGGAAAAATATCCTCAGATACACAAGAATGAAGAAAATGAACCACCCATAAGTGTTTCTGGAAAAATTTCTTAAGAATATATTCTAGTAACACTAAGGAGCAAAGCACTCATGACATTTTTAAAAATGCAATAAATACAGCCATCACTTAAGTAAAGGAAGACTGAATAATTACTATAACTACAATTAAAATCTCAAGTTCAAATGCCAAAAATAGTGTTTAAACATTAACACCTCACAATATTTGTAGAAATCTGTAATTCTTGATTAAATTTATAAAAAATTATAAATGGGTATAGGAGGGAAAGAGAGTAAAAAGTCCCAAATTTCAAATCTTATAAAAACAAGTGACATATTTTCTTTCCTGCTTTGGATTTTTTTTTTTAAAGAAATATTTGAGTTGATTTGAGTTGATTTGAGTTTCAATATTTATTTGATTTGAAAGACTGAAACACTCAGAGAATTTTACTGAAAGGTAAAAACAAAGAAAACATCAATCATATCGTAAAACAGCACAAGGAAACTAGAAAAAAATATTTACAAAACAAAAGGAAAGTACTCCATTAAGATGGCAGAAAAACAAACCTCACCAATAACAACCAATATAAATTATTTAATCTCCTTTAGTAAAGGACAAGGCAATTTGTTTAATAAACAACTATATTCTGCTTACAAGAGATGTATGGAAACCAACATGGTACAAAAAGTTGATAGTTTGAACATTTGATAATAAGGACATAGTAGGCAAATATAAATTAGTATCAGAATATGGTTATATTAAAATCCAACAAAGTAAAATTAATGGCAAAACAAACTAAAAGGACAAGAAAGATCATACTATCTTGATAAAAGGAAGTTCACAATGAAAACAAATAGTGATACATGCAAGAATAAATTTACCCAAAACACCTGTAGTGCTATAAATTAATATTGTTATCTATAAGTTTGGGTTAAATGTGATAAAAAATAATGGCATAAAGGATTTGACTAACATCATGCTAATAAAATAAGAAGTATAAAACATTGACTCCTACAAACAAATATATCACATTTACATACAGTCATGAAACATACTGAAAATTCTCAACAAATTCTAAATAATAGAAGCTTTTAGATAACACCCAACCATTCTGCAGACATATCTAAATTTAAAAGCAAAGTCATAAACATAAACATTCTATTAGCTTGATATGTGCTTAAATGTCTTTTCCTACAACTGGGACAATAAAAGGAAAAAATATAAATGCAATCTAAGTTCAATAAAAATAAAGATACTAATATCACGCTATATAGGATATAACCAAAATTATATTCAGAAGTAATAGTGTAGGCTTATGGGAGTGTATTACTTAAAAAGAAGCAAATAAGCATTCAACCAAAAAGTTTAAAAATTTTAAAAATCTGTTTTCAGAGAAAATTAATAGGAACTTCAGTCAATTACTAAGAAAGTAGAAAAAAGGAAAGAAAAATATAATTAATGAGTCTGATAACTGATTCTTGAGGATAAGTAAAATAAAACAAACTAAAATGAACAAAATTTTGTTTAAATTCTAGTCTAGAAATTCAAACAACACAAATAATTTTAGAAATCAAAAATGGAACATAATAAAAACTGAATTTACAGTAAGCTTCTTAATTTTCAGGGCTTTGTCTTATTCACTGTATTCATCTGTAACTCAGCATAGCTATAACCTAACACCTCATAGGTGTAGCAGGCTCTCATAAACTCTCTAAACTCTATAAATACATAGAGTGGAAGAATATGGAAGATATTCAAATAGTGTAACAAGGCACTTTGCACAGCTGTGTACACATTAACTCCAAGAAAAATTTCCAGGTTCAGAGAATTTTATGCTTAATTTTTCAATCTTTAAAAAATTACGTGCTTTTTTATTTGTCCTAGGACATAGAAAATATGGGAAGCTTCCTAGTTATTTTATGAAAGTAGTAAAACATCAATAAAATCTGACAAAAATAGAGAATAAAAAAGAAAACAAATTATCATATATAGGCACAAACACAAAACAAGCAGAACACAAATGAGAACACTATCTCATGTACAATGGAACAACAATGATAAAGTTCTAGTGAAGTTAATTAAAATATTGAAATGAGAGTTCACCATATTGAAGTAAGGTTCCTTCCAGGGATGCAAACCTGATGTAATACAAGGCTATATAGCCTATGGTTATGAGTATGACCTTTGGATCCAGGCAGCTTGATTCAATTCCCTGTTTTCTCACTTAGTAGCTGTGTGATCTTGAGCAAATGACTTAACTTCTCTGTGCCTTTGTTTCCTAATCCTTAAAATTGGGACAATTATAGTATTTATCTTAAAGAATCAGTTGTGAAAATTAAATGATATGTAAAATACTGAACATAGTGCCTGGTATCTATCAGTGTTACCATTATTATTATTACTGTTATTTATCACTGTAATTATTATTTCAATTTATAATCCCAGGAGCCATCATTGTCAGATTTTTATTCCAGGGCAGTGACATGTACAATTGCTGCAATGAGTTGTTTTATATTATTTTGTTTAGCGATATGAGTAAAGAAAATCAAAGGAGAAGAGTGATCATGGCTATTATAAGTGAAAATATGTCTAATTCCAATGTTCTTTTCACAGGCCCAAGAAGCTTTCCTTCATGGTAGGTGTGTGTCTCATTCGTGGCCCATGGTTGAGTCAAGTCTGGGAAAAACTGAAGCTCTGGGGTACATCTATGTCTTTGGCCCAATGACACAGTGCAATCATGATGTACTTAGACTGGGGTGGGAAGATTTTGTTGGCTAATACCTGTGACTCTTCAGGAGTAAAGCCGGAAATAAAGTGGTGGGTAAGCTATCTTCCAAAATCTAATGGTAGTTTTGGAGAGGCATTGTCACTGAGATTTTAAAGGGGGATTGTGTTTACTGAGGAAACATGGCAAGTGGAGATGAGAGATAACCTAGTAAATGTCCTGCTTTATCCCACCAGGCACAGGGAAGGGCTGTTTGCCTCTTTTAAGTCCTAAATGCAGATATCAAAGCCTGTACTTGCTCTTTACTGTACAAAATAAATTTGCCTCCTTCCTAACTTTACAATAAGAAATGAGGATCAAATTATTGTCTCAGTTATTACAAACTGTTGTGCTAGTGAAAAGAATGTCTTCGTCTGGGAACCCCACAAGCCCAACAAGGAATAAATAGTCTTTCAATCCTATGAAGTGATTTGTAATCTGATACAGTTAGAAAAAAGTCTCAGACTTTGATTCATCACCAGTGTGCTCACTACTATGTCACTGCCCAACAGTGTCATAATTTCACTGCCACTCAGAACTGTGCTGCAGTCATAGAAAAGCAGCAGCTGGAACACTGGTGACCTATCTTTAAAAAAAATTGAACAGGAAGTGAAGAAATACCACCTCATAAATTTCATCCAACCATATATAACTGTCTTATTTTGTACGATGACTGCGCCTCTATTACAATGTTGAGGCCAATTAATTTCTCATGGACTAAAACTTGGCTTAAGATGATTAGCTCTTCTCCCTGGGAGCTTCAGAGACTCTACCATGGTCACAATACTCCCTAATGGAGATTAATATGAAAGTTAGATTTACATTAAGTACCAGCATCTCTAAGAAGAAAAGTTTTAGCTTTTGCTCAGTCTTCGGAAGCTGATCTGGATGCCTGAAACAAGGATGACCATAAGATTGATGGGAGAGATTTGAGAGTGAAAGGGAGCACTAAAATAAGTTTACATCATTTTGGAAAGTTTATTTATTGTTCAAAAATATTATTTATTGTCTAAAATTTTATTGCATTATGTTCATGGACCTACACAGCAATTCTATTCAAAAATTACTTTCTAAACTGAAGTTTTGGAACTTCCCTGGTGGCACAGTAGTTAAGACTCTGTGCTCCCAATGCAGGGGGCCCAGGTTCGATCCCTGGTCGGGGAGCTGGATCCCACACGCATGCTGCAACTAAGAGTTCGCATGTCACAACTAAAGAACCAGCAAGCCGCAGCTAAGGAGCCCACCTGCTGCAACTGGGGAGCACACGTGCTGCAATTAAGGAGCTGGCGAGCCGCAACTAAGGAGCCCGCCTGCCGCAACTAAGACCTGGTGCAACCAAATAAATAAATAAATAAATAAATAAAATGTAACCAAGTAAATAAATAAAATAAATAGATTTTTTTTAAAAAAACTGAAGTTTTTTTCTTAAAGATAAAGCTAATACATATTTGTATATATATATTAGAAAGAAAATTAAAAGATTATATTGATTATATAAACTATTAGGAAAAAATATTCTTGGCACATATTTACATATTTTAATCAGCTTCTTAACTGAATCTCTCTAATTCCATGTCCATAACCAGAAGAATGTGTTTTGTAAGATATGGACTTACTATTTCTATTTTTTCCATGAGATAGTCTGCAACATGTTTGAATTAGAATTCTATGTCAAAAAAAAAGTTGAAATCATTGACAGCTTAATTAACTATTTCTTTGTAAAAGAAGTAAGAAAATAGTCTTTCTAAATGTGCTGAGGAAGCTGGTAATCTCCAAATAAATTCTGCTAGGTAAAATATATTCTCAATTCCAATTTATTTTACCCTGAAATGGGTAAATATTTCAGCCCAAATATTTTCACAGACACTGCCTTTTTGCTTCCATTTAAAGTAGCTTCCTTCAACAAATATTTTTGTAAGACAACATTTGTCAAATAACTTGTCTCTGTTTACAATTTTCTTGAAAGTTTACCAAATTTAAAAGCTGCAAAATTGTAGGCTTTCTCAATTTTCTTTTATTCCAATACAGGACATAAATTTATTCGATTACTAATAGGAGATCTATCAACTAATTCTTTCCACAAGTCAGATGTTCCAAAGCTGTTATGCAATTTCAAAACTAAATTTTATACTCTTTGTAATCTCATTCTTTAACTTATTTGTCTCTTCATTGCATTTGTAGAGATAAATGTCTTCCTGTTTGCAAGATACTGTCTTCGAAAATTTCAATTTGCTGAAAGCTTCAAACTGAGGTTGCTTTTCTTGCCACACCATTTGTTGAATACTTTGCTTAAAAATTCCAGCTGACTTTGAACTAAATGCAATCAAAATTTAGAGAAATAATTTACAAAAATATTAATATCATTGTTGGACATTAGGGATGATTTATAAAGTAGTTATTCGAAGGTTCAAACATTCCTGGAATCTTATTGATGAGATGTTGCAAAGAGAGAAAGAATATAGTCCCATGCTGAAGATTTTTTTTATTCAATATTAGTTTTATTACAAAAGTTTAGTTATTCCAATTGTGTACATATAAAAATATTTGTAGATTTTGACAACTGTAGCTTCAATTTCAACTGGTAGAATGTTACAGCTTATTTGCATGAAATTATGAATTATGTGTACATCCCAAGCAATTCCAAATACATTTCTCTTCCATAGGTTTCTTACTTTAGTGAGAACATTGTTGTTACCATGGTGATATGCTCCACAAAATTTCCTACTCATACTATCACCACAAAAACAAATACTATAACTTCACTGTTACACTTTTAACATTCACAACAATATCAGATGTTTCACCTTTGAAAGAATACATTCCGAAAACTTTACTTTGATTCCAGCAACCATGTGAAAAAAAAAGAACTGTTATTGGAATTAACTAATTTTCAATTTGAAGCATCTGCTGATACAAAACTGACATCCTTCAAACTTGAGAAGTTCTTCTACTAATGGAGCCACAGCATTTTCTGCTATTACTTCCCGCTTCATGCATGCCCAAAATCTTGGAATTGAAAATGAGCAACATGAACTTAAGCCAACAGTCAGTTGATCTAAATGAAAACTCATGCTTCAAAGAGTGATATGTAGACACACCTTTTGTGGTTGCCTATGTAAAATTTTCCTTTTGGGCACAGTCTTTCTAAAATAACAAATTTTGGTTGATGCTGCTGACTTCCTAGCAGATTTCATTTGTCTTCTAGTTTTCATCTGGTCAGTGATATTACTATGGCCTTTGTCATGAATGGAAAATTTAGTAAGTATTTTTAAAATTAAACATGCACTTTCATGTTTGAGGTCATTGATGACAGAAGGATTAATTGCAAAATTCAAAGAGTATTGCCAAACAATACGATAAATAGCTATAGAACTACAATTGGTAGATGGCATCACTGTAGGAAGAACATTCAAACTACTTGCTATACATTTTAAGACAAGACTGCTCAGTCTCTATTTCTATGCATATGTGATATATATATATATATATATATATCAATGGCCCTTCCTTCTGGGATACTGGTGGACTTATGACTATTGCAGGTCACATAGGCTTTAACACATCTGGGTATTACACCAAGTGGCTAGCAGGGGAGCAACATCTAATTCTTCTTCTGCCACCACCAGGACAAAATGAGTTAGCTTTTGCACTGCACATTCTCCTTGAATCTGCAAAAGATTCTTAAAAAATTAAAGAGAGGCTATTGCTGGTCATCTTTCAGTGTATATGAGTTTAATACCTACTGCCAGTAAGAAAATGACAGGAGCTGGAAATGAAATAGATATCTACCAGACCTATCCTGGCTTATTTTCATACAACTATTAATAATGATACTTGGGAAAAATTAAAATACTTGGACATATGCAACTGAACAGGACCTTAGGACCAATAAAAGGTAAACCAAGACTCTCCTCTACAAACTGGGATGACCATCCTTCACAGACACAAGCTTCTAATGGCACCACATATTTAGGAAGCATTTACTAAGGGCTAAGAGTTGTGGTATTTTGGAGCTAAAATGGTGACCAAAATATAACACATACCCTTCAGGTTGGCCCAGTTTGCAGAGTTCATTTCGTAAAGCAAGCAGCTTCAGAGGCCATTTTTGCAGTTGACTCCTTTGACTTAGACCTGCCTCAAGAAGCACATCATTCCCTCTGCCTCTGCTGGCTTTGAGAACTTTCCCAGTCCTCACCCCACGGGCCCTCAACACCGTGGAGCACAATGGGCAGCATCTATGTTTGTGTTGTTTTGAGGATATTATCCCTTCTCAGCACTGAAAGGACATGCTGTTGCTGTAGGTAGGCTTTCTCACTCAGCCTCTTCTCTTGGTGCCACTCAGCAGCTTCGAGAGCAGCCAAAGCCACAGGAATGTCAGGGTGATTATTGGCCAATGTCAAACTTACTTTGGAGCAGAGGCCCTTTAAGTTCAGGAGACAGATTTACCTTTCCTACAGGCTTAATAGAATTAAACAAATCAGCACTTCCTGCTGAAGGCGGGCTGCACAGCCACCAAGCTAGCAGTGTCATTAAGAAAGCACATGTGTTTAAAATAAAAGTTTCTCACAGTAAGTCTCAAATACCTGCTATTCTGGCATACTTTTTGATTTTTCAGATTCTGTCAAGCTGTGATGACTTTAACCTTATTCTTTGAAACACTCTCCTTTCCCCTCTCTTCCTCTATTCATCTAATAAATTGAATTTCTTCTACTGAAAAGAGAAATAGAATATAATCAAAATATACTTGAGGATCAAGCTGGGGTCATTCTTTTCCTTCCTCATAAGATATTTGCACCCCATTTCAATCAGTGGCCCCATTATTATTCTCACTGCCAAACCAGAAACACTGGCTTCCTCACTGCTCTTAGTTTATGTAAGTTGCCAGTCTCCAGGTTTTGTCATATTTTTCTAAGAACTGATTTTTGCATTTGCTGTTTACTCTTCATTGCCATGCTTTCTGTCCAATCTGAACCTAATAACCTCTTCTCTGTGAGAATGAACCCAAATTTCTACCTTTACCATTCTGGTGTTGGAAGCAGATAGAGCCAGAATGGTTGACTCTCTCTCCAGCTCTATCTACTAAGTAAATTTGAGCAAATTATTCAATCTCTATGTGCCTCAGTTTTTCATCTGTAAAATGGGGTTTATAATAGTACTTGTTTTCATAGGTGTTGTGAGGATTAAATAAGTTATATTTAGAGCACTTAGAGAGGTGTTTGGCTGTTATTTCATGCCCTATCTCCTCAACTTTAGGGAATCAAGTAGGACAGAGACATCATTTATTGATAGTCAAAGTAGAGAAGCTTTGAAAAGTGCTTAAGGCAACTCTCACAGCATAAGACCAAGGTTTATTTTAATTGAAATAGGATCAAAGTAATTTTACTAGAAGGAATATGAATTTGTCATGCAGAAGAGATGGTGGCATTTAGAAGGAAATCAGTCCTCAGGGTTTGAGGGCATATGTGGGATTTTAGATACTTCAGAAAAAATGACCCCAGTCTAGAATGCACACCATGCACAAACAATCAGAACTTTTCTCCATAATTCATTCAAATAATTTATTCTGCCGTGATCAATGTGTTTTTTTGAACACTTCAACCATAGATGTCCAAATTACTCTAAAAAATGTTACCAAATACACATCTATCAGTAATTTTTTCTTTAAATTATTCATTTGTTATATATATATAACAAATTTGATGAAAAAAAATCCTTTATATTAACTCAAGCCTAGACCTCAGAAACAGAGCAATCTTTCTAGACAAATAGGAAAGTCAAGCTTCCACCCATCGACTTGAGAATGCCAGAGGCTCAAGTTCTGTACAACTGACCAGAAGGCCTGGAATCCACCCTTCTTTTACAAGATGTCCATGGTCATTCCTTCCCTTCTCACACGTACATCTATCCGAATGTTTTAAACCTCAGGCATTGCTTTTGTTACAACTCACACTTTTGCTCATCTTACATTGACCAAAAAATGTATCTTCTCTTTCACAAAATGTCATCTTTCATCAACTGCCTGATGAATGACAACTTTTGAGCCATTGTCTTGTAATTTTGCTAGTTGCCTGGCAGAAAAGGTCAGGCTTTTGCCAAAGCAGTAGTGGATAATATCTGGAAGTAATACCAGGCCCTTGCTAGGGAGAGTACATATGTGGCTCTTTTCTGTAATGCTAAAAAAACAAAAAATTAAAACAACAGCTTTATTGATATATAATTGATATACCATAATGTTTACCCTTTAAAGTGTATAATGCAATCAATGGTTTTAATACATCTATACAGTTTTGCGATTGTCACCATAATCTAATTTTAGAACAGTTTTATCACCCCAAAAATATATCTTGTACCCTTTAGCAGTCACTCCCTATTTCTGCCTCCTATTCTGAGTCCTACACAACCACTAATCTACTTCCCTTCTCTATGTATTTGCCTATTCTGAACATTCCATATACATGGAGCTATATACGATTCGTGTTCATTTGTGACTGGCATCTTTCATCCCTGGTATGGTACGTATCAGTACTTCTTTCCTTTGTATTGCTGAATAATATTCTATTGTATGGATATAATGTATTGTGTTTATCTATTTATCATTTGATGAACATTTTCATTTTTTGTCTACTATGAATAGTGTAGATATGAACATTTGTATACACGTTTTTAAAAATTAATTAATTAATTCATTCATCTTTGGCTGCATTGGGTCTTCGTTGCTGTGCACAGGCTTTCTCTAGTTGCAGCAAGCAAGGGTTACTCTTCCTTGCGGTGCGCGGGCTTCTCATTGTGGTGGCTTCTCTTGCTGCAGAGAATGGGCTCTAAGCGTATGGGTTTCAGTAGTTGTGGCTCACGGGCTCTAGAGCGCGAGCTCAGTAGTTGTGGTGCTCGGGCTTAGTTGCTCTGTGGCATGTGGGATCTTCTCGGACCAGGGATCGAACCCGTGTCCCCTGCATTGTCAGGCGGATTCTTAACCACTGAGCCACCAGGGAAGTCCTGTGTACACATTTTTTGTGTTAACATATGTTTTCATTTCTTTTGGGTAGATATCTGAGTGGAATTGCTGGGTCATATGGTAACTTTATGTTTAATGTTTTGAGTCACTGCCAAACTGTTTTGCAAAGTGGCTGCATCATTTTACATTTTCAGTTGTATTAGGTTTCAGTTTCCCTACATCCTCACCAACATTTATTACTATTGTCTTTTTTTTTTTTTCTTCTAAATCACAGCCATTCTGGTGGTTGTGAAGTGATTGATAGCTCATTGGGCTTTTGCTTTGCATTGTGCATTTGGTTTGTATGATTGTATGAAGTTGAGCAGCTTTTCATTTGCTTATTGGATATTTGTATATATTTTTGGAAGACTTAGCTATTCAAATCCCTGTTAATTGGGTTATTTGTCTTTTATTATTGAGTTTTAATAGTTCCTTAGATATTCAGGATACAAATCCCTTATCAGATATGATTTGCAAATAGTTCCTCCCAGTCTCTGGGTTTTCCATTTTTCTTCATGACATCCTTTGAAGCACAAAACTTTTTAATATTGATGAAGTGCATCAATACATTATCGTTTGTGTTCTTGGCATCAAAACATTGCCAAATCCAAGGTCACAATGCCAAGATTTTATCTGATCCTTGTTAAAAAGGGAAAGGGACCCAGTTGTTAGGCATTGGGATTCTTTATCATGACTGCTCACAAACATCG
Organism: Eubalaena glacialis; assembly: GCF_028564815.1. NCBI lineage: Eukaryota > Metazoa > Chordata > Mammalia > Artiodactyla > Balaenidae > Eubalaena > Eubalaena glacialis. The sequence goes on along the minus strand of NC_083727.1, from coordinate 35,956,163 downwards.
ACTTTTACTTAGTCTTAATAGATGTCCTTAAGCTGTCCTGGCCTGGTCTCTCTTCCCACTGCGTTGCCACCCAAAAGTCCCCAGGCACAGAAGAGCAAGGCAAAGGAGGTGAGTTGATGTAGACATTCGGAAGAGAAGCCTCACTAAGAGGAGGTCTAACAAGGCAATTAAGGGTGAATTGTGATGTGCAATGAGAGGATGCTGCTGTGACAGTAAAATGATGTCCCCTTCCCATATTTACCTTGATAAGGAGATATTTTCTCTGACTCGTGCAGCTGGAATTGCAGAAGGGAAGGCAATGGATACTGGTAAGGAGATATATATGGGATGACTTTATAGCAGAGACACACAATTAAAATTCTATAATAAAAGTCTCTGGCAAGGAATTCTGATTTAGAAAAGTAATTTCAGCCTGCAGGAAACCACTGCTGACTTCACAGCTGCTTCATGGCTCTAATACAGGTGAATGGCAGGAGAAAGTGAAGAACATTGCAAAAATTCTTATTTGCCAAAGCCAGTGTATGTTACCAGTTCCCAAGGAAGCAGAATGACTTCTACCTTTCAAATGTCATGTGAATGCCCCTCATCAGTAGAACTTGACCTGTATCTAGACTCCTTTTAGTAGGGGGTTTTGGAAAATTCAGTTCCCAGGCTTTTAGGCCTGTGATACAGGGGGGCCAGAGGCAAGGTAGAACGGATGCTGTCTGCCATATACAATATCCATCACAGAAACGTTAAGGAGAGGAATTAGCATTATTGAAATAAAGTGGGACATATAAAGAACAAGTTAAAGTAAGTCTCTGAGACTGTAGAGGAAAAGAGCAAATTGAAAAGGATAAGGGGACATACAGCAGAAGTAAATGGCCTAGCAATCAAGTATATACATATTTGACATTCCTGAGGGGTAAGAAACAATATTGAAGAACGTAATAAAAGTAAATTTTCCTCACGTGAAAAATTTCCTTATTTTCCTTATCCAAGTGTGGATTGAAGTTCATAAAAAAAACACAAAAAATTCACACCTAGATGGGGTCTAGCAAAATTTGATAATTTCAAGGATTAGTTTTTAAAAAGATCAATAAACATGCCCAAGCAGAATTTTAAAATGTAAGTTACTAATGCAAGAAATTTACACATTACAAGTGAATGTGTAAATTTATACACTAAAAATTTCTATAACTGTCATTATCTTGATATGAAACTTCTATGTTACTTATGGTTAAAAATGGGAGAGTGCTTAAACTAATTTTAATTTTATCTGATGTACACAGTTCTTTTAGGCAAAATCTTCAAGCATTTTTCTATCAGGCACAATTTCCCCATTTCAAGGCTTCTTTTTTCCCTCTTTTTTCCCTCGATAACCTGTATGCCCAGAGGAAAGCATACACGTCCTCATGATAGGCCTCTCTGCAGCCTCTGATCTGCATAGACCCTCAGTTGCTCCACTGGAAAGTAAGTCCTTTATTTCATCTGGTTATTAGGCATGTTGCTTAGAGAGTAACTGTCCTCAACTGTTTTTTTTAGGGTATAGTGTAGACAAACCCAGCTGGTCTCTGGCAGGTTAAAAGAAAAAAAATGTGTGAAAAAATAGTCTACTTTCTTTCCCCACATTCCTGAATGAACTCTGAATAACTACTAGCAGTTCCTTCTTGTCTTTATTTATTTTCTAATTATTTTGCTTTTTAATTTTATAAAAAGAGAGGATATAGGTTCATTTCTTGGTAATTAAAACAGAATTAAAAATCAATGTTCATAAATTTTTAAGTGTTGTAATGAACTTTCTTATATATGGGAAAAAAAACAAATAAGGCATAGCTCACATAGCAAAGGGAAAAATAAATGTTAAAGCATGAAAAATAACGACAGAGAAAAAGGCCAAACATCATCTGTGACTCTCAAAATGAACTAGTTAAATCCTCATATTTAAAACTTTTCAGATCAGGGTAGAAAAATTCACCTCTTTGCTACTTACAATAGCTGCAGTGACATAGAATAAAAATAAAAATAAAAGGATGATCAAAGACTTATTTGACAAAAACAAAATAATAGAAAGCAGTCCTGGAGGAATAGATGGCAAAAGGTTACATTCAGTGGAAATTTCACAACTTTAAACATACACATTTTTAAAGAAGAATTAGCAAAACAATAAAATAAAATAACTAAGAATAAAAGAAAAAAAAATATTTTGAAAACAAAGTTTAATGAATTAAAATCAGGAAAAAATAGATAGATGAGCCCATGGATTATTAGCAATAAAATTAGAGAAGACAGGTTTCTAGAAAATCTGATTAAGAAAAAGGAGAAAATAATTGAATTAGAAAGAAAAAGGGTACAAAAATCAAATAGAGTAAAATGTATGAAATTACAATGCAAGACCCTATGTATGCAGTAAATATGTAAAACTGTGAAATGGGTGCTTTTCATGAAAGATATAAACTAAAAATAAAAATTTATAAAAATTAGAAGAATCTGAATTGAATAATACCCAGAGGCATAATGAAAAACATTTCCAAAACTTACTCCAAATTCTCCAGGGATTGTTTTACTAGCGAATTATTTGAAACTTTAAAGGAACTAGTAAACTCAATTCTGTATAATTTGTTCCAGAACATAGGAAAAAATATGGAAAGCAATCAAATCTATTTTATGAAGCCAGGATAATTCTGACATCAAAATCTGACAAACATTATACAAAAAAATGAAACTAAAGACAGATCTCTCTTATGAATATAGATTCATGAATGAATCGATATTAGGAAATATATGTGCCTGGCATTTATTAGCCACTCAGTAAATGCATCCTACATCAGTAAGTAAGCAAGGCTATCCAGAACGAATTTCCTTCACTTCTTAGCCCCACATCTACACGTTTAATTCACGTATGAACCCATCATCTCCTCATTTCCTTCTATTTCAGAGGAGGGAAAAAAGTCTTTTGTTAAACATAAAAGCTTCCAACTATGTTCTGGATCCCATTTATAAGCAAATCAGACTCCCTGCTTTGTCAGTTACTTCTTTGTCAGTTACATGTAGCCTCCTTCTCTCTATTAACTGTTTCCTTTCAGCTCATAAAAATGCTTCCTCAGTTCTGCATCCTCCTTCATTCATCACATATTTACTGAGCAATTACAAGTTCAAGGTGTCAAATGCACTCAAAAGTCATGACCAGATTACACGCAACCCTTGCCTTCAAGGAGCTTTCCATCTGGTCAAGGGCCAGCTAAGTCAGCAGTTACAAGGCAACTGCTAACATGTGGCCATGCACAGGTACTGCTAGAGCTCATTGGAGAGGGGTCTAGGAACTCTTCTTCTCTAGTCAGTGCCATGTGGTTATCATTTCCCTCACTGATGATCTTCTAAAAAAGGGTAGCTTCCACTTGTCATCCCAATGCTTCCCTTCCTATTAATACCTCCTATAGATCACTCCCTCCTTGAATGTGCCATGACTGTATGCTCTTCTGCTTTTACTTTTTCTTCTTTAGCCTTTATTTTCTATTCTCTTTTGTAAACTCCCATTCTTCCATCCAAGTCTTTACTACATATAAGCTGTGTTTCAAGGGAACATGGTTGCTTTTATCTTCTAGATCGGCATGCTCTTTCTCAATGCACGCTCTCTCTCATCTAGTTCCATGGTTCAACTACTACCAAAAAAAAAAGATGTTGGGTCTCAATCTCTACCCACAACATGTATCTCTCTCTTCTGAGGTCCAGATTCAAAACTCTAACTCTCTACCTAATCTTTCCAAATGAATGCCTAACTGGTATCTCAAATACATGTCCAAAATGAATGTAGTATCTTTTCAAATCTACACAGTCTGCAACACATTCTACATACTCTATTTTACACATTCTATGACAATGAAAAGCATCTTCATTTCCTTCTCTACTCTTCCCCAATCAACTTTGGACGTCAGGTCCTACTAGAATCTTTCAAATTTCTCTCTTTTCTTCTATGACCACTGTCTCAAGATCAGACCATCAGTATTTATTACTTGGATTACTACAAAATCTGTTTAAATCGACTACTTGCCTTCATTCTTGCACCTCTCTAATATACTTCTCTTTTAAGATGGCACTAGAGGTATCTTTTAAGAGACAAATTTACTAAGGTCATCAATTTCATTAATGATACCCCACACTTTATAGCACGTCATACAAGCCCTCATGACCTGACTCCTACCTGTCCATTCTGCCTCATCTCCCTATTATTAATAGTTTTACAACTATGGCTTTTTCTCTTAGCTCACAGGAGATGTATATTTTGACCAGTCAAAAAAAATCAATGCTCATATGCAAATGAATGCTCTCAGCTAACTTCCACCTTATTCTCTTCACTCTCCCTGTGACTAATCACTTTTTCACTCAAAATCTTGCATTTCCCACCTCCTCCTCAAAATGCCTACAAAGTTATGACCTATCTTAGCAGCAAGACATAAATGGCCCTTGATCAGCCAGTTATGTCCATCTTTACACTCTCAATAAACACCATTCCACCCTAAGCATAATTTGCTCCAGGTGTACTGAACGCTCCTTATTCCTAAAACACTGAAAATTAGTTTCCCATTAAGTATTAAAGTATTGAATCAATATAAAATGGATTTTAAAAGACATGTACAAAATCAGTGTGAAACCAGAAATCTGCTATATTGTAACTCCACTAAATGAGTTAATATACCTGAGTCGGCCAGGCAGAAAAATCTGGTGAGATGGGGTAGGGAGCTATTTGGAAGAGGTGAAGTAAAAGGAGACAAACTTAGAAATAAACCCCCAGGTGCATGTTGTGTAAGAGTGTGTCCTGTGAGCTAGGATATCTCTGACACAAAGACAGTTTCATTTTGCTGTCAAAATGTAAGTCTCATACGCATTCCAGTTTCCTTGCTCTGATCCAAACCTCAGTAAGTAATTTTTGTTAATTCTAGTCTTCTACATCTATAGAGACTTCTCTGTTCAGGATGGCACAAGGTTAGCTTCTAATTGAATTAGACCTATCACAGTGAGTGAATAAACTGACATTTCAGTCCTTTATATCATGTTTTGTGAGGTTTGCCGTTTGAGTTTACACGCCCCATTCTTCCAAGTCTGGAACACTAAAGAGACTGAATTATGAAGTCGGTAGGACTGAGTCTAGACTCTGAAATGTGATGAATTCATCAGTACAAAGATGATAAAATATTATGAGGGATCAAGATGGTCTTTACAGGTGACACTTCCTTTGTCTCACTCTGAGCATCTTTATGCATTGCCCTCTGTCAGCAGAAATGTCATCCTCTCTGTGCAGCATTGTTCACTGTTCTATGGAGGGTTAACGCCTCTCTTGGGTGCTCTCACAGGTTTTGTTCTTGCCTCTTCTCACGTTTTCTTAAAGTTACTTGTTTAAGTGTCTGTGAGGTCCCAGGCCTGGCACATACTAGATGCTCATAAATGTTCATTTAATCAACGAGTTCATCTCCTTGTATTTTGTCTGATTCTTTTTCCTCATTTCCCCTTAATTATTAGACTGCACACAAAATAGGTAGATACCTTCTCAAGAACCAAGGCTGATCTTTTTAGCAAATAAGACTTTTATGATTCGGTTAGGAAGTTATTCTAATTTCATCCAGAGCTAAGTGTTTTAGAAAGTTTTTACTGACTCCATTCACTTATCTTCTAATTATTTTCAACTTCAATTAAACATATCAGCTCCACAGCATTTTTAACTAACTCCTTTTGCCACGGGACCAAAATGTGATTATTTTTGTCTGGTTTGGTTTGGTTTGGTTTGGGTTTGAGTTGTTGCCATTAATGCCACTGAGCTGAGCCCCATGCTCCATTTTTTCTCTCAGCAAAGTAGCCATTTAACAAATAATAGAGGAAGCCTTTGAGTTCTAAAAATTCTTGACTGTGTAAAATACACTTGTAACCTGCAGCTTATAGAATCAATGCATATCCTAATGGTTTTTCAGTAGTTTAAGAGGTGTTTGAATTATTAGGTGAGAGAAGTCACTATAACAGTTAAGCAAAATAACTAAATACATCTGAAGCCATATAATTTAATTTATTAGGAGCAGATCTTTTGAAAATTTCCAGAAAATTATCCAATATCCTATTGACCAGCATTTTAAGACACATTTTATAGCTCAACCCTCAACTTAAGTGCCTATCATCGACTAAGGGAGAAAGAAATGGCATGATGGTAACCCTAGCCATGGAAAAAATGCTGTTTCTTTAGTACGCCATTATTTCCCAGCAAGTATTGTAATTGAGAAGAAACTTCCCTTAAATGTGCTAAATCAATTAATTACCCCCCACACACTTGCTTTAACATCCTGCACTATTAAAACAACTTCCAGATGTCACATTTGCTGATAATTCTTTGATCGTCATGTTTCAGGGAGTTGGCTGTATCACCCCAGCTATGAACACCAAATTGCAGAGTCGCAGTTGCCCCATATAAGAATCACTCTGGTGATGAGCTGGATCTTGGCATGGCCACGAACTCATTTGTTTTCTTGTGTAAATAATTTGATTATTTTACATCTTCACTCCCTCATCTGTGAAAATGAGAGTAGTGGCTGGTGGTGCTCCGGAAACATTAATAACAAAAATGAATATAAGCCATTCTGTGTTTTTCAAAGAACAATCTGTGTGTTTAGTAGTAATCATACTTTGCTGTTCACCATGTTCTTGCATAAGAATGATCTCATTAACTCATCTTCCCATTGAGAAAGTGTGTATGGCAACATTACACTCTGCTGTTAAAAGCAGTCTTTTTTCATGTAGAGTCTAATACTTGTTTTATTTTAGTGCATTTAAAAAAAAATGTTATTCTAACATACCCAACAAATTATATTTCTGAAGTCCACTGTTGTGGAGAATCTGAATAGCATTGTGTTTACCCTAACAGTAAGTTTTATTCATTAAATGCCATTTTACAAGATGAAGAGATACATTTGGAATTGCTTTTCTGCCTCTAGATTTTCTAGAGCCTTTAAAAACCACATCACCATTAGTTGAACTTCTTCTCAAGTTTTGTACATTCTACTAACATAAAAATATGTGGCAAATTTGCTTTTAATATATTTTCTAGCTTTGTGCTTTATTAGAAATAACTCATTTACAGAAAACCTTTTATTTGAATTCGTGGTGAAAATACACACAGTTCTCAGTGACTTTTATTATTTATTATAAAGTAATTTGGCAGGGTGTTGTGTAGGCAACTAAACAAAATAAAAGATTAATCAGAACTACCAATCTTTTTCTGATTTGCAGAGTAACAGAAAACAGCAGCCCAGCCCTGTTTCACTCCCCGAAGGTTTAGTTCAGTATGTGCCAGTGATGGAAAACATCGTCTGCCTATAAAGCAACAGTTAGGGCTGCTTTCCATTGACTCCATCAGTCAAATGTAAAAATACAAAAGACCAATATAAAATAAGCCCTCTTCTGTGGGCCTTCACATGCCAGTAACATGAACACCCTCCGGTATGTGTTACTTCTGCTATTTACCAATGTTCCACTGGAATTTTTCATATTTTTTTTTTTAAACATCTTTATTGAAGTATAATTGCTTTACAATGGTGTGCTAGCTTCTGCTTTACAACAAAGTGAATCAGTTACACATATACATATGTTGCCATATCTCTTCCCTCTTGCATCTCCCTCCCTCCCACCCTCCCTATCCCACCCCTCTAGGTGGTCACAAAGCACCGAGCTGATCTCCCTGTGCTATGCGGCTGCTTCCCACTAGTTATCTATTTTACATTTGGTAGTGTATATATGTCCATGACACTCTCTCACCCTGTCACATCTCACCCCTCCCCCTCCCCATATCCTCAAGTCCATTCTCTAGTAGGTCTGTGTCTTTATTCCCATCTTGCCACTAGGTTCTTCATGACCTCTTTTTTTTTTTTTTTTTTTTTTCCCTTAGATTCCATATATATGTGTTAGCATACTGTATTTGTTTTTCTCTTTCTGACTTACTTCACTCTGTATGACAGACTCTAACTCCATCCACCTCATTACAAACACCTCCATTTCATTTCTTTTTATGGCTGAGTAATATTCCATTGTATATGTGTGCCACATCTTCTTTATCCATTCATCCGATGATGGACACCTAGGTTGCTTCCATGTCCTGGCTATTGTAAACAGAGCTGCAATGAATATTTTGGTACATGACTCTTTCTGAATTATGGTTTTCTCAGGGTATATGCCCAGTAGTGGGATTGCTGGGTCATATGGTAGTTCTATTTTTAGTTTTTTAAGGAACCTCCATACTGTTCTCCATAGTGGCTGTATCAATTTACATTCCCACCAACAGTGCAAGAGTGTTCCCTTTTCTCCACACCCTCTCCAGCATTTATTGTTTCTAGATTTTTTGATGATGGCCATTCTGACCGGTGTGAGATGATACCTCATTGTAGTTTTGATTTGCATTTCTCTAATGATTAACGATGTTGAGCATTCTTTCATGTGTCTGTTGGCAATCTGTATCTCTTCTTTGGAGAAATGTCTATTTAGGTCTTCTGCCCATTTTTGGATTGGGTTGTTTGTTTTTTTGTTATTGAGCTGCATGAGCTGCTTGTAAATCTTGGAGATTAATCCTTTGTCCGTTGCTTCATTTGCAAATATTTTCTCCCATTCTGAGGGTTGTCTTTTGGTCTTGTTTATGGTTTCCTTTGCTGTGCAAAAGCTTTTAAGTTTCATTAGGTCCCATTTGTTTATTTGTGTTTTTATTTCCATTTCTCTAGGAGGTGGGTCAAAAAGGATCTTGCTGTGACTTATGTCATACAGTGTTCTGCCTATGTTTTCCTCTAAGAGTTTGATAGTGTCTGGCCTTACACTTAGGTCTTTAATCCATTTTGAGTTTATTTTTGTGTATGGTGTTAGGGAGTGTTCTAATTTCATACTTTTACATGTACCTGTCCAATTTTCCCAGCACCACTTATTGAAGAGGCTGTCTTTTCTCCACTGTATATGCTTGCCTCCTTTATCAAAGATAAGGTGACCATATGTGCGTGGGCTTATCTCTGGGCTTTCTATCCTGTTCCATTGATCTATATTTCTGTTTTTGTGCCAGTACCAAACTGTCTTGATTACTGTAGCTTTGTAATATAGTCTGAAATCAGGGAGCCTGATTCCTCCAGCTCCATTTTTCGTTCTCAAGATTGCTTTGGCTATTCGGGGTCTTTTGTGTTTCCATACAAATTGTGAAATTTTTTGTTCTAGTTCTGTGAAAAATGCCAGTGGTAGTTTGATAGGGATTGCATTGAATCTGTAGATTGCTTTGGGTAGCAGAGTCATTTTCACAATGTTGATTCTTCCAATCCAAGAACATGGTATATCTCTCCATCTATTTGTATCATCTTTAATTTCTTTCATCAGTGTCCTATAATTTTCTGCATACAGGTCTTTTGTCTCCTTAGGTAGGTTTATTCCTAGGTATTTTATTCTTTTTGTTGCAATGGTAAACGGGAGTGTTTTCTTAATTTCACTTTCAGATTTTTCATCATTAGTATACAGGAATGCAAGCGATTTCTGTGCATTAATTTTGTATCCTGCTACTTTACCAAATTCATTGATTAGCTCTAGTAGTTTTCTGGTAGCATCTTTTGGATTCTCTATGTATAGTATCATGTCATCTGCAAACAGTGACAGCTTTACTTCTTCTTTTCCAATTTGGATTCCTTTTATTTCTTTTTCGTCTCTGATTGCTGTGGCTAACACTTCCAAAACTATGTTGAATAATAGTGGTGAGAGTGGGCAACCTTGTCTTGTTCCTGATCTTAGTGGAAATGGTTTCAGTTTTTCACCATTGAGGACAATGTTGGCTGTGGGTTTGTCATATACGGCCTTTATTATGTTGAGGAAAGTTCCCTCTATGCCTACTTTCTGCAGGACTTTTATCATAAATGGGTGTTGAATTTTGTCGAAAGCTTTCTCTGCATCTATTGAGATGATCATATGGTTTTTCTCCTTCAATTTGTTAATATGATGTATCACGTTGATTGATTTGCGTATATTGAAGAATCCTTGCATTCCTGGAATAAACCCCACTTGATCATGGTGTATGATCCTTTTAATGTGCTGTTGGATTCTGTTTGCTAGTATTTTGTTGAGGATTTTTGCATCTATGTTCATCAGTGATATTGGCCTGTAGTTTTCTTTCTTTGTGACATCTTTGCCTGGTTTTGGTATCAGGGTGATGGTGGCCTCGTAGAATGAGTTGGGGAGTGTTCCTCCCTCTGCAATATTTTGGAAGAGTTTGAGAAGGATAGGTGTTAGCTCTTCTCTAAATGTTTAATAGAATTCGCCTGTGAAGCCATCTGGTCCTGGGCTTTTGTGTGTTGGAAGATTTTTAATCACAGTTTCAATTTCAGTGCTTGTGATTGGTCTGTTCATATTTTCTATTTCTTCCTGGTTCAGTCTCGGCAGGTTGTGCATTTCTAAGAATCTGTCCATTTCTTCCAGGTTGTCCATTTTATTAGCATAGAGTTGCTTGTAGTAATCTCTTATGATCGTTTGTATTTCTGCAGTGTCAGTGGTTACTTCTCCTTTTTCATTTCTAATTCTATTAATTTGAGTCTTCTCCTTTTTTCTCTTGATGAGTCTGGCTAATGGTTTATCAATTTTGTTTATCTTCTCAAAGAACCAGCTTTTAGTTTCATTGATTTTTGCTATTGTTTCCTTCATTTCTTTTTCATTTATTTCTGATCTGATCTTTATCATTTCTTTCCTTCTGCTAGCTTTGGGGTTTTTTTGTTCTTCTTTCTCTAATTGCTTTAGGTGCAAGGTTAGGTTGTTTATTCGAGATGTTTCCTGTTTCTTGATGTAGGCTTGTATTGCTATAAACTTCCCTCTTAGAACTGCTTTTGCTGCATCCCATAGGTTTTGGATCGTCATGTCTCCATTGTCATTTGTTTCTAGGTATTTTTTGATTTCCCCTTTGATTTCTTCAGTGATCACTTCGTTATTAAGTAGTGTATTGTGTAGCCTCCATGTGTTTGTATTTTTTACAGATCTTTTCCTGTAATTGATATCTAGTCTCATAGCGTTGTGGTCGGAAAAGATACTTGATACGATTTCAATTTTTTTAAATTTACCAAGGCTTGATTTGTGACCCAAGATATGATCTATCCTGGAGAATGTTCCATGAGCACTTGAGAAAAATGTGTATTCTGTTGTTTTTGGGTGGAATGTCCTATAAATATCAATTAAGTCCATCTTGTTTAATGTATCATTTAAGGCTTGTGTTTCCTTATTTATTTTCATTTTGGATGATCTGTCCATTGGTGAAAGTGGGGTGTTAAAGTCCCCTACTATGATTGTGTTACTGTCGATTTCCCCTTTTATGGCTGTTAGTATTTGCCTTATGTATTGAGGTGCTCCTATGTTGGGTGCATAAATATTTACAATTGTTATACCTTCCTCTTGGATCGATCCCTTGATCATTATATAGTGTCCGTCTTTGTCTCTTGTAATTGTCTTTATTTTAAAGTCTATTTTGTCTGATATGAGAATTGCTACTCCAGCTTTCTTTTGATTTCCATTTGCATGGAATATCTTTTTCCATCCCCTCACTTTCAGTCTGTATGTGTCTCTAGGTCTGAAGTGGGTCTCTTGTAGACAGCATATATATGGGTCTTGTTTTTGTATCCATTCAGCCAGTCTGTGTCTTTTGGTGGGAGCATTTAATCCATTTACATTTAAGGTAATTATCGATATGTATGTTCCTATTCCCATTTTCTTAAATGTTTTGGGTTTGTTATTGTAGGTGTTTTCCTTCTCTTGTGTTTCTTGCCTAGAGAAGTTCCTTTAGCATTTGTTGTAAAGCTGGTTTGGTGGTGCTGAACTCTCTCAGCTTTTGCTTGTCTGTAAAGGTTTTAATTTCTCCATCAAATCTGAATGAGATCCTTGCTGGGTAGAGTAATCTTGGTTGTAGGTTTTTCTCCTTCATCACTTTAAGTATATCCTGCCACTCCCTTCTGGCTTGCAGCGTTTCTGCTGAAAGATCAGCTGTTAACCTTATGGGGATGCCCTTGTGTGTTATCTGTTGTTTTTCCCTTGCTGCTTTTAATATGTTTTCTTTATATTTAATTTTGGATAGTTTGATTAATATGTGTCTTGGTGTGTTTCTCCTTGGATTTATCCTGTATGGGACTCTCTGTGCTTCCAGGACTTGATTAACTATTTCCTTTCCCATATTAGGGAAGTTTTCAACTATAATCTCTTCAAATATTTTCTCAGTCCCTTTCTTTTTCTCTTCTTCTTCTGGGACCCCTATAATTCGAATGTTGGTGTGTTTAATGTTGTCCCAGAGGTCTCTGAGACTGTCCTCAGTTCTTTTCATTCTTTTTTCTTTATTCTGCTCTGCAGTAGTTATTTCCACCATTTTATCTTCCAGGTCACTTATCCGTTCTTCTGCCTCAGTTATTCTGCTATTGATTCCTTCTGGAGAATTTTAAATTTCATTCATTGTGTTGTTCATCATTGTATGTTTGCTCTTTAGTTCTTCTAGGTCCTTGTTAAACGTTTCTTGTATTTTCTCCATTCTATTTCCAAGATTTTGTATCATCTTTACTATCATTACACTGAATTCTTTTTCAGGTAGACTGCTTATTTCCTCTTCATTTGTTTGGTGTGGTGGGGTTTTTTTTACCTTGCTCCTTCATCTGCTGTGTATTTCTGTGTCTTCTCATTTTACTTAACTTACTGAGTTTGGGGTTTCCTTTTTGCAGGCTGCAGGTTTGTAGTTCCCGATGTTTTTGGTGCCTGCCCCAACTGGGTAAGGTTGATTCAGTGGGTTGTGTAGGTTTCCTGGTGAATGGGACTGGTGCCTGTGTTCTGGTGGATGAAGCTGGATCTTGTTTTTCTGTGGGCAGGACCGCATCTGGTGGTGTGTTTTGGGGTGTCTGTGACCTTATTATGATTTTAGGCAGCCCCTCTGCTAATGGGTGGGGTTGTGTTCCTGTCTTGCTACTTGTTTGGCATGCGGTGTCAAGCACTGGGGCTTGATGGTCGTTGAGTAGAGCTGGGTCTTAGCGTTAAGATAGAGATCTCTGGGAGAGCTCTCGCAGATTGATATTATGTGGAGCCGGGAGGTCTCTGGTGGTCCAATGTCCTGAACTCGGCTCTTCCACGTCCGAGGCTCAGACCTGACACCTGGTCAGAGCACCAAGACCCTGTCAGCCACACGGTTTCTTGTTTCAAAGATGCAATATAAATGAGAAATAAATTTTTTTGTAGTGGTTCTCAAACATGTTGGTCTCAGAACTCCTTTCCTCTCCTTTGAGCCTGGAGCCTATGGAGTGGCAGGTAAATCCCTATTGGATCCTGGATTCTTAGTGTCCAGGATTATTTTTTTAAAGGCCAGTAAACATGGATTGATACATTGTTCTTCTATTTTGAGGGCAGGGCCACAGAAAGCTATTTGTATTAATATCAGTCAATGCAAGAAGGGTTTCTTAAAATCAACTATGAAGAAATGTTAGAGAAAGATAACGTGGGTTTAGAGGAAATAGATGAAAGATTTTTCTGGAAAGAAGAAGCTAAGGTAATAATAACAGTAATAGGTCATGAAATGTTATTATACATTCATTGATAATCAAATATTCATTATTTTCATACACACATAAAATGTGTTTGAGTCATATAGAATGAATTTAAGGTAAATATGGGAAAGATCTGCCTGACGTTGACAATGGGGAACAAATATAATTATTGGTATCCCTGTCTTCAGTTGCAGGACACACCATTCTGCTTGAAAGCAAAGAAGGAAATTAGGTGATGCTTAAAGAGCTTTCCAATTTAACTCTTGTTTAAGAGTGTACTTAGAAGTTGTTACATTAATAAGGGTTTTTGTTTTGTTTTGTTTTGTTTTGTTTCGGTGATCTTATTAATGACTTTTCAGTCAGTTGAAATAGTCAAAAATCAAACATTTTTATTACTGCTTTAGAGGATGTTAGAAGCATTCCATCCTTATATCCTTCTTCTGCCTAGCATTTTGCAAAACATGGTATATTATTTATGCTTATAAACTTAAATGAGCACAATTCAGCATCAATTGCTGCCTGGTAATATAGGGCCTTTGCTTCAGATTGGTAGGAATATGTACAGTTTTTGCTCTTTTTTTGGTGGCTTGGAGGGAATAACAATTTTATGTTCCTGGGTTCTCTGCCACTAGGCCTGGTGTCATGAGTATGTGTCCAAATCTCTTCCAAAACAAGAAATTAAGATTGAAAGAGAGGAAATTTCTAATCTTGTTAAAATGAGGAGGGAATGAAACTGAGAACTACCAGACTTTGTGGTAAATCTCCATAATTTGCGAAGAAAAGTTAACACTTCTTAATGAGCTGATGACTATCAGGCCTTTAGCCATCTGGCTTCTGCTGATCTCTCTCACCTCATCTTTTGTCCCTTTCCTGGTAGTTTCTACCCTGTTCATGTACCAAACTACTTTAAATATGTTTAATGTGACATCCTCTTACACTTCTGAGTCTTTTAAGATTCTCCTTTCTGGAACATGCTTTCCCCTATTCATTCAAAAGTCTGGAACTATCTAAACTTAACATCGTTTCCTTCTAAGAATCCTGGGTTAGCTGGCTTTGTTTTTTTATATTCTCAAAATGGTAGATGCTATACATTGGTGTGTTGAAATTCCAACTCACCCTTCTGTAATGTGCATTCTTGCAATGCAGCATCTTTTTCTAGAGTTCCTTTCACCTAAGATTCTGAATAAGATTTAGCTTCCCTAAATCTTAGATGCGTGTATGTAAGATCTGGAAGAGAAAGGTAAATGGGGGCCATCTTTCCAGGTTTTCAGCTATTTCTACTGGCTCACAAGGTAATAGGGACATAAAATTTTCTTTGCAGTAGCACTCCAGTTGCAAGGGCAGCAATGATACATTTCTATAGATCACAGCTACTACAGAGTGTTTTTGTGTTCAGTAGTTACAATGGCAGCTTAGAGGAAAAGGCAATCAAGGTAATTATTTCATATCATGTAGAAGAAAGAATGACACAAAATTTTTCATTATTTCCAGTAGTTGTTATCAATCATGCTTATTACTATCATAAAAATCCCTTAACCAAACTCTGTAGACACTTTGTCATACAAAATCAAGGGCAATATGTGGAAGGCACATTGAGAAAGTACAAATTACTCCAAGGTTAAAATGCTACCCAGGGATCATCTTTGTCTCTTGCATCTCTGGGAATGTCTCTATAACAGGGTTTCTATGACACTTCTTTACAAGTACTACTTTGACATTTGATGAAGGAACTCTATAACTCTATCTCATATGTCATTACTCAGATTTTCAAACATGTGAGGAGAAGTGACAGTCTAATATTGTTTTGTATTAATGTCTGTGTGAAAAAAATGAAAATTATTTACATCATGTAAACAGTTTTGTAATTACTTCCAATCACCTTGTGTGTCACACAGAGTAGTATCTTAATTTTTCCCATTTCTCTGAGACTGAGGTCTATGACAAACTTAACACAGAACAATATTTGATGTTGATTTAAACAAATTAGTAGAAGGTTTCCAGGAAGTGGCAGGAGATAATAGAAGTACATCACCAGGGAGAGAGATGCAAGAGGGAAGAGATATGGGAACATATGTATATGTATAACTGATTCACTTTGTTATAAAGCAGAAGCTAACACACCATTGTAAAGCAATTATACTTCAATAAAGATGTTTAAAAAAAAAAAAAAAAAAGAGCCAATGGGATTAGCAAAACAGAAACCGTAGTAATGAAAATAAATAAATAAATTCAAAAAAAAAAAAAAAAAAAAAAAGAAGTACATCACCATAAAAAGTAGACACAAAACAAAAGGAAAATCTACTAACTAAGGGGATGGAAACCGGTAGCAGGATAAGCTATTGGCAACCAGTAGGGTAATTTGGGGGATTATGATGGTGGGAGAAAGCAGACAGTTTATTCTTGTAATCACAAATCACCAACTTCAAAGGGACTATTGATTTGAAAGGACTATTGATATTACATATTTTAAATGGTCACATGATTCATCCACTTAAACATTAGGACTTATCATTCTGTTGTGACCTTAATTTCTCTAACCACTGTCCTGTGTGTTCTTATCTTGAAGAGCTAATTTCTTCAAATCATTTAGGTTCCAGTTAAAGCCCTACTCCTGCACAGCATCTCCTAACTCCCTCTAGGTAAGAGTACCCTATCCCTTCTCTCCTTCAGTGTACTGACACACTATTTTGATGGTGTCAACATTTGTAATATGCTGCCTTCTGTTGCCACTTAACTGTGATATCTCAACAGCGAGATGCTTTATAATTTGTTTGTAGCCACCCACCCCAGTGCAGATGATAGCATTATGCATTTAGATCATTCCTGATGAAACTTTATTGAATGAATAAATGACCTGGTACAGTTTGCCAGAGCAGAGGTAGTGAGGCATGGACTAGAAAACAAAATCCTGTAATGAGAGTGAGAGGATTGTGTTTCAGCTCTGCCAGTACCTGACTTAGGAACCAAGGTAGTCATTGAGGCTTTTGGGGCCTTATTTCTAACTCAAGTCCTCTTGTAACATCTGACTGTTATCCATACATTGAAATAATACCCACAAAAAAGTATAGGAAATGAGCAAGAATATGGCAGCTAAAGGAAACCACAGAACTAGAGATTTATCTCCTTATTTTGTACTTACAGAAATTGTGCCCTCAGAAATTCCTTTGTATGACACATGAATCTGAAAACAACTTGCCATTAAATATGTTACTTGAGCTGTAAAACTCTAGCTAAAAATGTCCCAAGAACCCTAAAGAGATATAGAAACCAAAAGGAAAGATCAGTTTAATGGGATGTAAACTGATGCTAGAAAGGGGTTAGTGATATACAATTTCCTTTAGTGAACATGTTGTGTCTTATCACAAGATGTCACTTCACCAAAAAAAAAAAGAGGTTGAAATCTGCTTCTTCTGTTAAAAGTAGCTGGTTATGATTTTCACATAAAAATAGATATATGTCCAGGAACACATCCTTATTTTAATAATATGCAAGGCGTGATGTGGAAATTACCAGTATCTTGATAACCCCTACCTAAAACTGGACTTGAATTATATATATAATTAATATAGATTTTTTAGAATATTTATTTATATACATACACTTACACTAATGATCTCCAACTTACAATGGCTTGACTTATAATTTTTTGACTTTGGTGCAAAAGTGATAAGCATACAGTAAAACTGTACTTAGAATTTTGGTCTTTTCCTGGGCTATCAGTATGTGGGACAATACTCTCCCAAGACGCCGGGCAGCGGCAGTGAGCTGTAACTCCCAGTTGGCCACACGATCATGAGGGTAAACAGCCATACACTTACAACCATTCTGTTTTTCACTTTCAGTACAGTATTCAATAAATTACATGAGCTATTCAACACTTTATTATAAAATACTCTTTTTGTTAGATGATTTTGCCCAACTGTGGGCTAATATAAGTGTTCTGATCATGTTTAAGTTAGGCAACGCTAAGCTATCATGTTCAGAAGTTTAGGTGTATTAAATGCATTTTCAACTTAAACATGTTTTCAATTTACCATGGGTTTATCAGTATGTTACCCCATCAAAAGTTGAGGAAGACTGTAGTTTCTTTTTCACCTTACAGTGGTAAGACAATGGTATAATATAATTACAAGTTGTATAGAGATTTTTAAAAAATCTATATGATTATCAAAACCTAGAAACAATATATTCTAAGTCCTCACTTCCCCTCACCAGCAGGAATCATCTGTAGAATATTGTATATGTTGCTATAGATCAGGATATGTCCCCATAATCTTATAGCTGAAAATTAAAGTCAAAATATGACTTTTACCATCATTTCAGGGCAACTATACTCCTTATGGAATCTTTTAGATGAATTTTGAGCTGTTTTTTAAGGCCGTCAGCCTTATTAACTCCAGAGAGTATAGTTTTGACCAGGTACTGGAAGTTGTATCCAGTGTACAGAAATAAAAGAGTGAATGTCTTCAGAATACCAAGGTATAGACAAAGGTGGTTAATCTGTAGATAAAGTAAGATAGATTTTTAAAGACAAAGTTAAATATGTGGTGATTCATTTATTTTCTCCTAAAAGACTATTATTTCTCCACTACGGGCAAACTGAAGTATGGGAAACTAAACTATTTCACCAATATCACAGTCTAATTTGAATCCTTCTCAAACTCCAAAATAGGAGTAAAATAATGGAAAGAATAATGGCTTTGAAGGCATCCAAGTCACAAGTCACGCATAGCACTTACTTACCAAGTAGTGCAAATGGCGTGTGTGTGTGCGTGTATGTGTGTGTATGAGAGGGAGAGAGAGAAAATGGAGTACTATTAGGCAATAAAAAGGAGCAAATATTGATACACTGCAAAACCTGGATGAATCTGAAAGGCATTTTATATATTCTATGTCTTGTTTTTGTTGGTAAATTCCCATGTGTATGTAATTTAGTCAGCTTGGGCCAATATAACAAAATGCTATAGATAGGGTGGCTATAGACAATAGGGGACAATATAAATATTTATTTCTCAAAGTTCTGAATGCTTAGAGGTCCAAGATCAAGACACCAGTCAATTCAGTTCTTGGTTCCTGGTGAGAGCCCTTTTCCTGCCTTGTAGATGACCACTTTCTGGCTATGTTCTCACATGCATGGCAGAGAGAGAGCACTTGTGTCTCTTCCTCTTCTTATATGGGCACTTATTGCAGCATGAGGGCCCCACCCTCATGCCCTCATCTAAACCTAATTACCTCCCAAAGGCCTCATCTCCAAATACTATCAGTTTGGGGGTTAGGGCTTTAATACATGAATTTGAGGAGGACACATTCAGTCCACAGCAGTAACTGTCAAAAATAATTGAACTAAACATTAATAATTTCTGAAATTTATTTTATGTAAATTATATATCAGTAAAAAACAATGTGACAAAAATAAGGCTGAATTTTTTGAAATATTTTGTAACTCTGACAGTCTACATTATTGCTAAAATGTAGTCTGTGGTTTGGTGCTGATCTTCAAACTGTTTATTACTGGTCTTACTGGTCTGTCATACGTACAGAAATTAAGAGCAAGTATTTAGAAACTTTTATAGCAGTTTGACATTACCCTGGCTTATTTTCCCCTTTTTTCTTTTTCTTTTTTTAAATTTTACAAAAGTATTAGACTGCAATGGACTGAGAAAATGTCTGGTCCTCTATCAGATGGTTGAGAAGACTATACAACAATAAAAAGTGTAATAAATCCCATTCATTCAATAACAAAATTAACTTCTTCTTGAAAAGAGAATAAAATTTAGCATTTATGTTACTGGTATTGGTCAATAGTAGATTGTTTAACATTTTAATATCTTAAAAATCTTTTAAAACACAATTACATCTTGATGTCTTTGTTGCAATGTGGGCAAGAAACACTTTTAGGAAGATCAAAATATCACATCTATTCAGAGCAACTGTCATAGATATCTTTTCTAGACTATTTTGCATTATTAAAAAACGTTAATTTCACCATATTTTTCTTGAATTAATGGAGAGCTTCAGTGATCCCTGCATACTGGATATTTTATGTGAGTTTTTTCTTGGAAGAACAAAATCTTTCAGTAAGACCAAGTCACAACCTGAACTTTGGAGAAGCTAATGAGTAGCAGAAAGAAACTGCATTTGTGGTCAGGAGACCAATCTCAATTCTAGATAGGTGGGGAAGCCTGGTAGTCACTCTCTTTCTCTGGACTTAGATGTCATCATATGAAAAACAGAGAGATATTAAACAGCATAATATGTAGTCCCGTGACCAGCAGGTAATCCCTGATTCTCTTATACATGTTTTATATTGTGATATATTTCTTCAACAAAATCTAATATCTTTCCCGTCTTTCAGGAATTTCCCAGTGTCCGATCCACCAGGAATTCCCCTCTTTTCTCCTAAAACAACTACAGATAAAAACTATTGTTCTTCCTAAAATTTCTAAGAACTTGAGAGGGAAGAGAGAAGTGCCGTTTGTGATCAAACTATGCTTGAACAAAAATTCATTAATGCTCATTCTATTATTCTAACACTGAATTTCTTGTGACTCAGGGCAATGTCTAACACGTTAGGTGACAGAAATAATGAGAAGATCACAATTCTTTGACCTAAGTTTTCATGAAGACAGTAGTTACAAGAAAACTTCTGAACAGAGACTAAAAAATGCCCCTGGAATTAAGAGTCCAATGATTTAGGGATGGCCAGACTCTCAGCTTGATCAGCAAGCACCACACAAACTCTCCAGCTGTGATTGAAATGACCTCCAGTGCAGTCTTTCCAGAGAAGTCTGCCTCACAGCATTCTGCCCATAAGGAGGGTGACATACAACCAATTTACCTGGGATTGGCTCAGTTTATGCATGTTGTCTCAGCATGAATATTAATAGCACTCCCTTTCACTCTGAAAATTTCCCCACACAGACCTTAAATTATATGTTGCCTTCCTTTTAGGCATCTAAACTCAACTTTTGACTGATAAGTCTGGGAAATTCTTTCCCTTCTCCAAATCCTAGTATTCACTAACACCAAATTGGTTGCTATGCCACACTCTTCCTTACCCATAAAGCTTAGTCATTTGTGACATAAACAAGTGATTCTAGTACTGGCTTAAACAGTATCCTAATAAGGTAGCTCATTTCCATACCCAATATTAATTCCCACATCCAATATTTATAAATGTGGAAAAGTAAACCAGCCCCTTTTCCATTTAATTTAGACTTTTATTTTTTATTAATGCCCTGAATTGCCATATTTTTTCCTATATTCCCCCAACAAAATCTTCTTAGACATTTATGAGCTTCATGCATCAAACAACATATTCTTTCTTCCATCATCACCCCACTCTCAAACTTTACTATCTTAAATATTTAAGTTTATCATAACAGTAAAGATCCTCTATCTCTTTGATCACCTCTTAGGGGTATCTGCCTTAGATTTAGAAATAAGCTGTGAATGAATACCCTGGGGTATAATTTGGAAAATGGCATTTTTATGTTTGGATTTTGTTTAAAAACAGAAAGGCGGAAAAAGAGAGGAAGAGAGAAAAAAAGAAGAGAGAAGAGAAAGAAAGTTTCTACATCAAGTTCAATGAAGAATTTTGTGAAGCTATAATTTCAGCAACAGTAAAAGCTGACAGACTTTTCATTGAAAGTTACCAGACACTCCTTTGTTTAACAACAACACATACCACGTGTTCAAGAGCAAAAGTGTGCCGTTCGATTCAGAAGAGAAAAAAGCTGATTGTATGATAATATGGGAAGGAATAAAAATAAAGATTCTTTATTCCCATTTTGTTCTGTGACTTTTCACAGCTTAAGCTGGATGCTGCTGCTGCTGATGATGATGATGACGACACATCATTTACAATATGAGACTATTGTAAATACCTTCTGCCAATAAGAGATGAACAACGTAAAAAAATTACAAAATTTCCTACCCCAACTCAAAGATGAAGCAACAGTAAGAGGCAGAGATAGGTTCTTGTATATACGCATGGATAGTCACATACATTTATTTGGCCTATGAGTTACATGTGGTTTTAACTCTATTGAGGGCCTCTAATAAGCCTAGATAGTGAGTCAGAGCCAACGGTACAACCAGCTGATTTAGTAAATTCACCCCAACAGCTAATCAAGTCCAATAAAACCGAGATAAAATGATTAGCCAACTGAGCTATTTGGCTGAAATGGTTGATTGATTGAGCAGAATAATACACCCAACAGTGCCAGGCAGACTAAGAATGCAGCCCCTCATAGGCCAATTAAAGGAAGGTAGCCTTTCATGACTGGGTAAGTAATGGATCTTTCCTCATCTCCTCAGTCTATCTTGGGAGAGACCCAAGACAACTCCTGAGTTGAGAGGTTTATACTTTTAAAAAGAATCTAGAATAATAAAACATTTTATGGTACTTAGATTTTCACTGATGCCAAATCTCATCACTCTTCTCTCTGGCTGGCTGTCACTTTCAAGATTTATCTGAATGTTAAGTGCCATCAAGAGTTCAAATTTTCAGTTGGGTTAACTGCAGCCAAAAACATTATGATATTAGAACATTAAAGATATAGATTAAATTGCATAGCAATGGCTGCCTTCCATCTTAACAATATGGAGGCATGCGTTTTCAGAGCATTAGCCATTGCTTGTTTTTGTGCATGAATAGGAAACATTGGTAAAATTTGTTCTGTGAATGACAAGAGTAGGAATGAAAAAGTATCATTGAATGGTTTTCTATACTGATGCAGAATGAAAATTTTATCACTTTCAGCTTTGCTCTTACATCTGTTTTCTGGAAAGAAAGAATTTAGTGCCAGTAACAAATATGTTAATTACAATTTGGGCTATAGCTTCAAGATCTTTAAGTAAATGCCGAATACTTTAGTTCAGTCAGGAAATTTGCTAGGACACATTTCTTCTGACAGCTGCCAAGGAGAATGTCTGTTTTTAATACTTGAAAGATATACAAGATTTGCACTTTTAAATAACCACAGTTTTACAGCTCCTATTGGAGGCTTATTGAGCTCTTGACTAGGTTTTCAACACTGAATGTCAGAAGGTAGCCTTCTTCAGATAGTTTTTATGGTGCCAACCATACAACTACTTTAGACAGCATTTATCTCAGAGTCAAAAGAGCTAATTGTTTTGCTTTTCTATTTCATGTAAACTCAAGATCATTGAAAAATGACGGATATAAATGTCCAACCCACTGGTACCCAGAATGCCTAGGTTTATGAGCCCAAGAGAGTACAGCCCAGCCAGCCCATTCAACTTGGCCATCCTCAGGGGCAATGCTGGTCTTCATACTCAGATTTATTGTGTGGTGGTCCTCATTATTTTTAGACAGGCAGAAAAATCAGCTTTGCTATATAATGATCTTCTTATTTCCCTCACCTAAAACTGGCATAGTACTCCAAACAAGCAACCAAATTAGTGACAAATGGTAGAAAAGATTTTCCAATTCTAGTTTTCCTACACAATATTTTTATTAAAAAAAACTAGTAAAGGCAAAAGTAGACTTCATTTCAAAGGACCTAGTGTATTAATATATTTCAAAGACTTGTGTAAATATTTTTGTAAACTTCTTTTATAGCTCCCACCTCTTCTTCCCCATGATGATAAAGAAACCTAACTCCTGTCCATAAAGAAACACTGAAATTTATTTACAACTGGATGGACTTATGTTTTCCTTAGCATGACTTTGGTTGTCCTTTCACTCTGGGCTTACTCAGTATAAGATTTCAATATAGTTGAAACGAATGCTGACTTTCCTACAAAGGCAATAGTCTGAATGTCTTGACATTTCATAAGCAAAGGACATAATTTTACGCTTGTTTAAGCTACTTTATAAAACCTCATGAGAAATACTAAAAATAGTCCATGCCTCGAAATTATTCTTTTTGCATCTATACTACCACTTGGAATTTGATCTTCTTCAGAGAAGGAAAAGAAACAAACAGGTACTCAGTCATCCTTATCAACATCATCAGCATTGCCTTCATGATTTCTAGGTCTACTATATGCCAAGAATTATAGTAGACACTTAAGGTCCAATATCTCATTTTATATGCATAAAAATCTTTTATAAGGTAAATACTATTATCCAATTTCATGGATGAGGAAACAAAGTTTCAGAAAAGTAAAGTGACTTGCCTGAGTTCTTGTAGATTTTAAGTGGCAGAGCTGAAATTCATATCCAGGTTTCTTGAGACTTTCTTTGAGGAATGAAAGTAGTAGAGGACAAGGCAATTTTCTCATAGGGAGCATGAGGTAGCAAAATACATGCCCCATTATTTGTTCTATCTAGCCACCCAGTGACATCTGGGCTTAAAATACTATTAAAATATATTATGAACTGTGTAAGTCAGAAATCTGGCCTTTTATGTCTCACATCACCAGAACACAGAACACACAGGTATGGGTTTCAGATGAAAAGTTCTAGGAATACTTAGAATTGGCTGCAGATTATGTGCAAGTGAAGGTGTGGTTAAGAACAACAACAACAACAAACAAAAAGGTAAAGACATGTGATTGGTAGAAGAAGGGAGATTTACTTAAAGACGAATCCCTGATTTTCAGGTTGAAGGAATTTTGACAATTATTTAGACCCATCTAATGTATGAACTATTCTACCACATTTGACCATTTACTTGACTATCTCCTGTGACTTAAACAAACAGCCTATTTCCTCTTTTGAGTCATTTATTTGTTTACTCATTAAACACATCCACAAGTACTTTTTGAAATTACTTTGTGCCATGAACTGTGCCAGGCACTGACAGGATAGACAAGCCAATGAAGCTTTTTCTCAAGTTCTTTCTTATATTAGCCAAAGTCTCTTTCACTACTAGTTCCAAACTTGGGTACAAATTTTACCCAAAGAACTATTTAGAATGTTTTTTTCCAAGTGATATCATTTCAAATATCTCAAGTCATCTAACATGCCACTTTGTCTGAGAGGGGGCCCTTCCTCCACTGTTGCTCTACTTTTTCCTTTCACTTTTAGAGAAATGAAAGTGGGAAAACTTTCTCCCATAAGGTATCTTTGGTTTTGGAGAATGAGAGGGGCCATCAGGAGAGCAATGGGTAAGGAAGACAAAACTGGTTGTTTAGTGTGGCTCCAGTTTGACTTTTAGGGATCACAGTAAAGGGCATACTTGATGCATTTTAAATTAACCAGCCCAGGTTTCTAGGGTTAGGAAGCAAACAGAGGTTTGAAGGAAAATAATGAATGTGTATTTGGCTGGAATAATGCTTGTCTTATACCTCTTGAAAATCTAATTGCAAGCATGGGTAACTAGATGAGGTAGAAATGCAGCAAAGGAAAGGATACAGCAAACATATTTCTTCATGTGACACAGTTTTTAGTTCTATACCTCCCCTAATAACTACCCTCTGAGCTTGTTCTAGTTTATCTATATTCATTATAAACTATGACTCCAAAAACTAAACTCAATATTATATTTCCAATGTGAATAGTGGAACTAAATCAGAACAAATGATTATCATGTTCTAAATATTATATTTTTTACTAATATAACCAAACCTTGCTTTGACTTTTTTTGTCTCGCCATCAACTCATACAGAAGTTTTTTTCTACAACTTCATATTTTTTATAACATATACTACTATACCAAACTTCTGTCACCTTTTATATGTGTAATTGCTGTTCAAACTCATTTTATTAGAATCAGGTCTTCACTCCAAATTTTCAGTGCTAATTATATTATTAACCAGAACAATCACACTTTCTCCCTAATTTATTATGCATAAATTTGATGAGCATACCCTACATAGCTTTATCCACATCTTGCTTAAGAATGGAAAATGAAACCAAAGACAAAGGTGTGGCACTCTAATGTCCACCTACTCTAGAGGGACAGAAACCTTATAATCAATTACATTGGCCATTCAGTTCTTACTGATCTCACATTTCTTCATTTCCTCCATAAGGAGATATAAAAGTAGATGTCGGGCTTCCCTGGTGGCGCAGTGGTTGAGAATCTGCCTGCCAATGCAGGGGACACTGGTTCGAGCCCTGGTCTGGGAAGATCCCACATGCCACGAAGGTACTAGGCCCGTGCGCCACGACTACTGAACCTGCGTGTCTGGAGCCTGTGCTCCGCAACAAGAGAGGCCGCGACAGTGAGAGGCCAGCGCACCGCGATGAAGAGTGGCCCCCGCTTGCCGCAACTAGAGAAAGCGCTCGCACAGAAACGCAGACCCAACACAGCCAAAAATAAATAAATTAATTAATTAAAAAAAACCCAACAACACACATTAAAAAAAAAAAAAGGAGATGTCAACTCTTAAATTTATTTAAAAAAAATTTAAACAGTTATTTAAACTAAAAAAAAACGTAGCAAAACAAAAAACACTTCACCCATTTCTCCCACTCCCCACCCCCTGCCTTTGGTAATCACCAATCTGTTCTCTGTGTCTGTGAGCTTGTGTTTCTATTTGTAAACCCACTCAAACAAGGAAATGGGATATCTCGTTTTCAGAGAAGCCATGATGGGTTCAATAGATCCCAATTTTTCTTATGGTACTCAAAAAAAGAGTTACTAATAAATAATCACATACCGTTACTCATGAATAACCCAAAAGTAGGAGCATTTTTGCTATGCTGTTGATGGAAGCAGCTTTCTCTCTTTTTTTTTTTGAGAATCAGAACACATGCCAATTTCCTACTTCCAACTCATTTCACTCATTGAAATTCTTCAGAGACCACTATACTTATCAATTTAGTATTTTATTTTGTCAGTGTTCTAAAAGACAACTATTCCAGATCAGGAGATTTGCACGAATTTCGAGATTCTAGAGCTCTTTGATAATGTCTTTGCAATTTCTCCTACTTTGACCAACATGGAATCCACCTTTTTCATGTAGTGATCTATGGCCATAAAGTCAGTATTCAAATAGAAATTAAGGACATATGAAGTTATGCTTACCTTTTCTTTGAAAAAAAAGGAAAGCTTTCTTACTGGAATCTATGGAGTTCAGGAGAAATGAGTCAAAAGGAGGAAAGGTCAGGGAATCCAGAAACAGCTTTCTGGCAGCTAATGGCAAATGGATTTTTTGATTCTGCTACCTCACCATCCCTCATCGTCTAAACCAGTGCAGCTCAGAAGTGTAGTCTATGGACCAGCATCATCAGCATCTCCTTAGAGCTTATTAGTAATACAAATTATGGGACTTCCCTGGCAATCCAGTTGTGTAAGACTCCATGCTTCCACTGCAGGGGGTGCAGATTCGATCCCTGGTAGGGGGACTAAGATCCTGCATGCCACACAACGCGGCCAAAAAAAAGAAAAAAGGAAAAAAAAAGAAATACAAATTATCAGGTCTCCTCAGATCTACTGAATGAGTCTTTCTGGAGGTAGGGTCCAGGAATTTGTGTTTTATCAGCTTTCTAGATGATTCTCATGCATGCTAAAGAGTAGGAACCATTCTTCTATATGCCAGGTTCTGTGAAAATCTGTCCGCATTGCTACATTCTCTGTGAGGTTGTAAGGCCATATGGATAAGATAGGGAGTAAAGAAGGTAGTTTCTGAAAAGCCAGTAAAAAATTGCTTAATATTGTTTACATAATACTGTTTGTTAACTTCCTCCTTTCACTTAGTTGTTTGGAATAGCAAATTTTCTAAGTGAGTTTAAGGTGCACTGGTGAATTAAATGCAAAACCTGGATTAAGGTTGAGATTTTCTTACTCCTTGTTCAGACCCAATCCATTCTTTTCATTGTCCTCCACAAGGTTCCCATTTGCCTCTTGAGGAATCCAGTGGAACTGTTTTTTCCTTACTAAACTTCAGGATGTACCAGGAGTCAGGTCCAGGAAAATGTCTTCAAAATAATTCTCTCCTTGGTATCTTTTCTGATGTAAGATCTTGCCAAGAGCTTGTTCTCCACTGCAAAATCATATGGTTTACCAATATGATTATTGAATATGATTATCATATGATTCACTGTTTACCAAAAGTTTGATTGAGCCAAACCAGGGATGTGATTTAGGAGACAGCAAAGTATGGTAGAAAGTGCATCAGTTTTAGTGTCAAGCAGTTCTAGGTGTGATTCATGGTCTGCCACTTACTAGCTGTGCAATTAATGTCTCTGAATTTCAATTTCCTTAGCCATTGAATGTGCTGTGTGTTAAGTAATTCTTAATTCACTTGTTTGTCAGTCAGTCTATGGGTTTATTTGTATATGCCTATCTCACTACAAACAGCTGATGAAGTTAATGAAATAATTCACATCAAGTGTCTAGTCCTTTGCCTGGAACCTATAAAGTATTTAATAAAAGTTAACTCTCTTTTGTGTTTTCTTTCTTTCTTATTTCTTCTGCTGCTGAGAATTCTTTTTAGAAAGAATCAAAGAATTTGTCTGCAGAGCTGACCAAAGTGTGCAGTAATAGACAACCTGAATATTATAATCCACATATGAGGGCAAAAATGTGAGGCTTGTTACTCTAACCGTTAGACCTGTGCTATCCAAGGAAAAAATGGTGGTTACCTGTGGTTCTTGAAGACTTGAAATGTGCTTAAGTTGGTACATACTACATATTTATATAAAAATACCAGATTTCACAGAATTGGTATAAAAAAGAATATAAAATATCTCATGAATACATTTTATGTTGATTATGTGTTGAAATGGTAATATTTCAGATATGTCAGCTTATATAAATATATTACTAATTTCACCTGTTTCCTTTTCTCAATGTGGCTATGAGAAAATTTTAAATTATATATGCAGCTCACATTTGTGGCTCTCTTTATATTTCTATTGGATAGCACTGCCCTAAGTCATGGGCCTTTAGACCACATTTGCCCACCAAATAAATAGTTTTATATTTTAACTCTATTTGGCTACTTTAAATATAGCAATGGCAATGATCCCACATTAATGCATTTTCAAATTGTTTTTAATAACTATAAAGAGGACAACAAACCCTCAGTGAACTTGATTGCATAACTGTTCAGGAAATCAGAAGCATAGGCTGTGCAAAGCTAATCCATGCAGAGCTACTCTACCCATCTGGTTTTTCCTAAGAGAACCCACACTTCATGGCCAGTTTAGTAAACTTTTTTCCATAGGTGCAAGGTAGTAAGGCCAAAAACAGAAATGATACACCTGAATGGATATGTACTGGTAAGCTGTCATTCTTTTAATAGCAAACATAATGGGCAAGTATCTGCTTAGGTAGCATCATTTTTCAAGGTATATATTACATTTAAACTATGAATAAAATTGCTTTTCCCTTCACTTCTGCACCCAAATTAGGAATGCCTTTCTTTATTATCTTCCCCTGTTTATATCTTATCAAGACCAATATCAAGTCCCATTTTGTACATGAAGCCTTCCCTAGTCTAGTTCAATCTCTCAGTTATTTGCAATCCTATAGTACTTGTTATTTTTAATATATACGTACAGTCAGTCCTTGGTATACACAGATGTGGAACAGGCAGATTCAGGGGGCCAACTACACTACGCCATTTCATATAAAGGAACTGAGCATTTTGGTATCCACAGGGGTCCTGGAACCAAACCCAGAGAGACAGCTGTATCAGCTTTTCACTATACATGATTCTTTGTGTTTTCTAATTGTTTTTAGTATAGGTCTTATTGACCAATCCATGCCCTGATCTCCTCAAGGGACGAAGTGTATCCTATGTGCCTTTGTGTTCCTCACAGCCTTTATTTAAGCAGAGTAGGTAATGTTGGCTATAATAATAATAATGAAGTTCATAAAGAGCAATATAAAATCCAACCACTATGAAAATATGCAATATGATTACAAGTTCATTATGAACAAGGAATATCTGTTGAGCATTTTGACCTGAATGCCCTTTCTGCATGTCAAATTCATGAGGGCTAAAATCAAATTCATTAATTTCCCTTCCCTAAATTGCTCCTGCTTTGATTCCTATTTCAGTGCGTTGTGCTACTGGCCCAAGTCAGAAACATATATACCCTTGACTCGCTCTCCACCACCAAACCCAAGTCCCGTTGATATCCCTCCAACCCACTCACTGATCTCAGCCCTCATTGTTAATATCCTATCTCTGTGCCTCCTGTCTTACCCTCGCCCCCAGCCCAATCATTCTGGGCTGTTAAAAGCACAAATCTGTGCGTGCCATTTCCTCTGCTTAAAAATTTCATTCTTTTCCATGGGGTAAAGTCTCAAATCCCTAATAGGATTTATGAAGTCTTTTATAATAGTGTGGTCCATTTATACCACTTCAACATCTCATCTCTCTTGATCTCCACCCCAACTTCCACACTAACATTATCCTGACTCCCCTAATCAGCTTCCTTCCCTTACCTCTATACCTTTGTACATGTTATTCTCTCTACAAAAAGCACTCATTCCCTCCTACTTGGTTAACTCCCTCTACTATCTCCAGTCAGTTGGCCCTGGATTATACGTTCTTATGACAGAGTGCATAGACCTGATAATAACACTACTTGTCTGTCTCCTCCACTGAAATGCAAGCAGAGTCAGGTGTATCTCTTTTGCCATTATATTTCTTCCCTCTAGCACTGTATCTAGCCCATGACAGGACTCACAGTGTTTTTGAAGAAAGGAAAAAATGGGCAGACGGGTTGAAGGAAGCTGGGAGATAGAAAGGAAGAAAAAATTTTTTAATTTTATTACTCTACTTGCTCTCAGTATTTAATTTGTGAGGGTCATCCCTGAACCGCCATTTTGGGGCATAACCTTAGGCTGTTGGCTTTTACTATTGATTCAGTTACCATCTGTTTCTTGCAAATAGGCTCACACTTTTGTGAGGTCATGGGTTGAATACAGTAGTCAACATTCATAATTCAAATTGATCCATCTAGGGACCTTCACCTACCCACTCCCAATGGACAACAACACTATGTTGTTACAAACCGGACTAATCAGCCCACTCTAAAATACCTATTTATTACTTTCATGGAGTCAGCCAATAGCCAAGTCAACTCAGTCAACTGAGAAGTTAATGAATGTTTGTTCTACATTCAACACTGCACTAAGCACTCCAATAACACTAAATGAATATGTCTTAAGAATTTGGAACATGCTCTGAAGAATGTTTGTCTAGCTAAGAAAATAAAGCTAAATAAAGTACAAGAAGTAATTGTAGAGAAATGTTGTGCTACAAAGATGCTTCTGAATTCACACATTAGAGTAGTTTAGAAATAAATATCAACTTGATATTTGATCAACAATATCAAAGAAATAGCCATATGAACTACAACATCAATATGAGAAGGTAAAAGACATCAACCTACAAAAAATCCCAAGGGAGTTAACTATGAGGTGGATATTTACTCACCAAAATCTCTCGGTTGGTAAAGGTACAATCATGAAGGCCTTCTCTGTTCTCCCTACCATTTACATGAAAAGAAGAATGCCAAATACAGGGCATTCAGCAATCACTGGCTCAAGCCATCGTCCTCAGCCAAAAACATCTCCCAAATGCGTGGGAGCGGCAGCCAAGGTGTTTTGGTCAGGCACTGTGAAATTGCCTTGGCTGACTAGGATTTATGTGATTCCAGCAAGGAAATAATACCCTGTCTTCTTGCTCCACTACATGTGCTCAAAAGAAAGAAAGGGTGTCAAGGCTTCCAAAGTATCCTATCACATGTTGTGCTCCAACTCTCAAACAGTACAAGGTAAAGAAGTGTAAATGCTTTTGGCCACTTTCTTTTGCCAACAAATAAAAGACAATATTTGTTAAAATGTTGAAAGAAAACATGGCAGCTTATATAATAGGTTTAAGCAAGTGAAAAATCTCTTGGATGGGACGATTTCACTCCATTAACACTGAGTTTGTTTAGAAGCCACAGCTAATTCTGCTACCCATAGGGATTGCTAACGGTGGGGGCTGGGTGTGTGATGGAATGATGCCACAGTGAACAAAAGTAGATAGAAAAGGGCAAGAGCAGGGTATGTGTCCTGACCATACACTATGTTAGCTTAGTCATTAAGATTATTTCTTGACTGGGCTGAAACATTTCAAAACCCTTGCGCTCTTCCTTTAATAGTGTAGGTAAAGTATATAATGAGACCATTAAGACTCGAACCAAAAGTACTTACATCTAGTTAACAAGCAAAAATACTTCGAGGTCCCTCTTTGCTATTAAATGAAATGATACAGGGGAGTATGGTAAAGCCATAAAGGGAGTAAATCTAGAGTCCATTTTACACCCTGGCTCTACCAGTATTTAGTCTTAGACAATTTAGCTGAGGCTCTCCTAGTCTTAGTTTCCCCATTAGTAAAATGGGACTGATAATACAGTCATTAGGAGAATTAAATGAGAATAAATCTGTACAGTACAATGGTTGGTACATAATAAGCTTTACTATATGTTAGCTATTTATTAATATGTTTATACCCATCCTTGTTCCTAATTCTTTGGCATTATCTGTAGTCTGAAATGTGAATTAATGTCAAGGATTTGGGGCCTTTGGGCTTCCCTTAGACCACAGGGGATGCTCTCAGCATCTCTTCCTGAGGACAGAGAGACTCCTCTTCAAATAAGCCCACCTTCAGTGTACCCAAGATCTCATATCACATAAATAACATACATGTGTAAATACGCAAAAGTGATAATTATTTATTCTGATGTCCTTCTTTTGTAAATCTAGAGTTTCTTGCAGATGATATCCAAACTTCTTAATTCAGTTTCTTAATGTTTCTAAAAGTAGCAAATAGGGGCGAAATGTGTGCATTTTGGGGAGAAGGAGATATTGGAGGGGCTGGCATTGGTGACTCTGGAGAAAAAAAAGTAATTAAACAGTAAAATATATGTGTAACTCCAAATGCTGGATATAAGAATTTGTAAATATTTAGTGCTGGGATAGATCCTGGAGATCCTGTAGTTCTATCCCCCGTACTAACCCCACACCCCAGGAAAATAAGACTCAACAAAGTTAAGTGATCTGCCCAGGTTCACACAGTAAGGTCTGGGCCAGAACAGAAGGAAACTCCAGCAACTTCTGGTGTGTGTTCTACTGCAGTGTCTCTAAGAGATGAGCAACTGTTTTCTTAAATAGCTCAAATTGAGCATTTACAACAAAACTAGTTTTCTTTTAAGCATATTTAAGAAGCAGAGTCAATATTCTTTCCCCTGACTTCTAATTAACTGAAAAATGTTTTTCTCTGAACATTATAAATGTGACTGTCTTAGTCCATTGGGCTGTTATAACAAAATACCACAGATCTGCTTATAAACAACAGAAATTTATTTCTCACCATTCTAGAGGCTGGGAAGTCAAGACCAAGGCACTGGCAGATTTTGTGTTTGGAGAAATCTTCCTTCTTGATTCATAAGCAGTGTCTTTTCACGTTATCAAAAAGCAGAAAAAGAAAAAGACCTCTGTGGTGTCTCTTTTATAAGGGCACTAATCCCATTCATGAGGGCTCCACTCTCATGACCTATTCACCTCCCAAAAGCCCTACTTCCTAATACCATCACATTGAACGTTAGGATTTCTTTTTTTAAATTTATTTATTTTATTTATTTCTTTGGTTGCGTTGGGTCTTAATTGCGGCAGGCAGGCTCCTTAGTTGTGGCTCATGGGCTCCTTAGTTGTCGCTTGCTGGCTCCTTTAGTTGCGGCACGTGTGTTCCTCAGCTGTGGCATATGAACTCTTAGTTGCGGCATGCATGTGGGATCTAGTTCCCTGACCATGGATTGAACCCCGGTCCCGTGCATTGGGAGTGCGGGGTCCTAATCACTGTGCCACCAGGGAAGTCCCTAGGATTTCAACATATGAAGTTTGTGAGGACATAAATATTCAGACCCTAATAGTGAGTAAATTGGTTTGTAAATTTAATTGGTAATTAATAAAATTGATTGGTAAATTTAAAAACAGGTGTTCTTCCCTCTTTTTGAAATTTGAGTGAACATGGGTGCAACTGCTTGTTGTTTCTTATGTATTCTTTTGCCTTTGCCTCCTCTATGCATTTGCTTCTAATATTCTCCCTA
The DNA here is from genome assembly GCF_028564815.1 of Eubalaena glacialis. Lineage (NCBI taxonomy): Eukaryota > Metazoa > Chordata > Mammalia > Artiodactyla > Balaenidae > Eubalaena > Eubalaena glacialis. The sequence goes on along the minus strand of NC_083727.1, from coordinate 35,922,665 downwards.
CCTGGCATGTTCTCTCTTCCTTCCTCAAGTATCTGAAGCCTCTTTCCTTTACAGATCAGTTCAAGCATCTTTGAATCAACCGCTGATCCTCCCAATTTTCTGAAAGAGACTCCTCTCTTTTGAATCCCATTTCTCTTTATTGGTGTTTCTCTCAAGGAACTTTTCACTTGTAACATTATTTAAATATTTTTATACCCCTATAGTATCAAGCATAGTATCTCACACATAGTAGGTGTTCAATATTTTTAAAAAAGCAACCAAGTCTATATCTCAGTTTAAAATACCCTAGCCCAACTAGAAATGGCCATTGCCAATAATACAGGTCCTTTCATACCCAGGTTCTTGAACCTGAAACACTGCCTCTCAACAAAATAGTTTATGCAAATAAAATAATATGTTTTAAAACTAACTTATTTTCTTATTTTTCTACTAAAACTCCATGTTGTCATTTAATATCAAGATATCATTAGGAAATATTATAGTCCTTGATAACAATGTCACATTTTAATCATCATAAACTCATCACAATTTAATTATGCATCTTAACTTTAGTATAGTATTCATAGAAACCCAGTTAAGCTTATTCTAATTTGGCTTAGAATTGTGAACCTTTTTCTTGCATTATCAAGAGTGAGAACAGAGAGTAGGAGAGAAGTGGCATTCAGGAAAGCCAGAGACTCAAAGCCCTATTGCAAGAGGCTTAATTACATAGCTTACCTTGTGGATTTGCAGGAAAAGAAATGTGTGTGTGTGTGTGTGTGTGTGTGTATAAAATAATAACTTATATACAAACACACTCTTTAAAATGTAAAGACTTTTACTATTACATCTATCTACCTTTGTAATAAGTCTTTAAGATAAAAAGAAAAAGTATTTTTAACTCCATCTTCCAAAAGCCTGGGACACAGAAAGATTAATTTATTTACTTAAGGTCATACATCTAGCGAATTCCAGCCTTGCGACTAGAAGCTATGTCACTTGACTCACAGTCCTTGAATCTTTCTTCTACTCTATTTTGACTTAAGAAAAATTTTGCAATAGTACATTTCTGCATTTTAGTGCCAAAAAACACCTCTAGAGTAGCAGTAGTAGCATCAGTAGTACTAGTTGTTGCTGTAAGAAATTGAGTTATCATCTTAAAATGTCTTTAAATCCCTCATTAGATTTTGTAAAGGTGAATTGACTTTTTAAAGAGTCCCAGTGTTTCCTTTGAGCCTAATTTTAGAGACTATTTCTTTCCTCTTGAAATATGCTGAACATGCTCTATCGCTTTAGAGAAATTAAAGAATGCTGAGGATTTGAATTTTGACCAGAGTAGATATGAGAGGGCTTCAAGAACAACAACAACAAAATGTCTTTCATTAACATGTGCTTAATGCATTCTGCTTTCATAAATGAAGCCACTAAAAAACTAATTTCTACCGTTAGCGGGGATCGTAGGCAAAAATCACTGGTTCCCTCCTACTTAAAATTTTCTGTTTCAAAAACAGTTTTCCTGCAAGTGAAGAAATTAAAGCATTGGGAAGATATCCATGACCACAGCTTCTAATAGTAACTGCCCCTTTTCTTGATTTATCCAGTATTTACAGTCTATACTACTGCTTGTGCACAGGTATCTTGGAATCGTTTTTTTCCCTCTATTATCTCCCAATAAAATTTTATTTTTTGTGGGTAGATTCACATATTAAACCAATTCAGATTAAGATATGAATAATCTATGAAGTATACATTTTTCTTGATATGTGGGAAGAGGACTGAGCGATAGCATTTTGTTACTGATATTTTTCTCATAGTGTAATCTTTAGACCATCTGAGTCAAAAGCACCTGGGGTGTTTGTTAAAATGTAGCACAGACACCTGAATCAGAATCTCTCTGTGGATGAGGCTCTGGAATCTGAGTCTGATACACACTAGAGTTTGAAAATCAGTAAAGTAGAGGATTAGGGAGGGGGCACAAGAAGTTACAGATAACAGACGCAAAATATGGCTTACGGTTAAGGAAGGATAAGTAAAAGCCATGCACCAAAACCAGAAGGCTCATCTCTGAACTTTGCCTGACTGCTTCTCAATTTCCTGCTCTGCAGGTTCATAGCACAAAATCATTTCTCATCAAAGATTATTAACTTTCCTTACGTGAGGAGATTTCACTAGAAATGTGAAATTGTTCTGCCAGAAACATCACTGGTAGGTTCTGAAGAAGCCAGCTCCAGACAGCCTGCTGGCTGCACGACCCAGTGGACAGCTATAACTGAGCTCCTCATGGGCTCAAGAAAGTGCTGTAAGTTGGGTGGTCTCTGTAAACAGTAGTTCAAGAAGTAGAACAGAAAACACTGAATGTAATTTAATATAGCACATACTCTCAACTCTGACAAGGCCCAGGTCTGATCGGTGTGAAGATCGAATTACCTCTCTGTCCACAGAGGGACACCCCTCCCCAAGCCCCGCCACTGGCAGTGTCTGTGGGAAAACTTCCTAGCAGCTGTGCTACCTTATCTAGTCAAAGGAAAGAAGAGGTCATCAGATTTCAGGGCTGCCAGTTGTTAAACCTTTATAAGACCCACAAGAAGGGAGGTGGGGGGGAAATGGGGAAGGCCTAGAGGGTTTTAAGGACAGATACACAAAAATAGTTCCAATTCCTTTGAGAACATAATCTAGGATTTATTTTCTGAAATAAAAACCTGGAAGGAAAAAAATAAACACACGTTAAACTTTTAATGACCAAATATCACTTAGGGATTTGACTGTATTTTCCTTCCTACACTAATGTTAGGGAGCCAAAGCCAGAATACTCAGAAAGACTAATTGCAAATGAAATTGAGACTGATAAGCATTTAATTAACTTTTGTCATATTTATTTAGTGTAGTATACTGGGCTACATTAGTAAAAAATAAAATAAAATTAAAAAATCAACCTTTTAACCTAAGAAAGAAGCACTGGACATTAAACAGACCAATGACAAAGTCTTGGCATCACAAAACAATCAACCCATAAGATTTTCAAGACCAAATTAGAGGTCAGCCTAGCCTAGATAGTGATAAATCTCATCTATACAATGTTAACTGAAGCTAAAACAAGCCACACTTCGAATTGATCAGTTTTTTTGTCAACTTTCCCCATGAAAGCCAGAAACTAAAACCTTGAATTCTACACTATTCTTGGGTCCCAAAGTTACTAGCGTTTTCTAGAAGTGAGTTTGTTTCATGAGGCACTAGAGGTGAATAATGTCACTCTGCTTCCCCACAGCCTCCCAGGCTGATCCCTCTACAGCCTTGAGACTAACTCTGTTTTACTGTTATCTTACTTTTGTTTACCCCTATCTTAAAGCTTAAGCTTCTTAGGTCAAGGACCCTGTCTTTGGTGGTTTATACTTTCTGGAGCAATATACTTCTCTGTAAATAATTATGTTTGGTCATCACGAGACACTTCAATTGGATTTTCCCATAAAAGAGAAAGTTCTTTAAAGAGTGCTTTATAGTTAAAGCACAACAGAACCCTTTTGGAGTCTTTTTCTATGAGGCCTATCAATACATATACACGATGGAAAAGTCTGAGGCACAGCAAAGCTAAGGTCACAGTCAAAGGAGGTTCAAGTGTTTCTCAGAGTCTGGACTACAGTCACAGTACTAGGTGTGACTATGGTCACACAACAGAACTATGGTTCTGTTGGCAGAACCCTCCAAATCAGGTAAAAAGTGATGAATCTGGGACTTCCCTGGCAGTCCGGTGGTTAAGACTCCACGCTTCCAATGCAGGGGGCGTGGGTTTGATCCCTGGTCGGGAAACTAACATCCCACATGCACACTGCACAGCCTAAAAAATAAAAATTATTTTTTAAAAAGTGATGAATCTACTAATTATTGTTATTTTGGGAGAATTTGAGACCAAATAGTTTATTGGTTTCAGTGAAATGACTATAATTTGGAGTATTAAAGGTACAACTAGACCTTTGTTTACTGGTAAAGGCATCATCATAGTACATATGTGATGAATTTCATTTTCTATTTCTCCAGCATGTATTTATGTTGTGATTTCAAATTTGGTGGGACATCAGAATTACTAAGAAACATTTTAAAAGAATTAAAATCACAGCCAGATATCAGAGCCTTGCCTATCTACTGTTGGACCTGGGAATCTGTGCAAAACGTCAGAGGTAGATCTGATTTCTGATATTCCGCTGGGTAGGAGACTCCTACATATGCCCCAAAACTTGAGTGAATCTTCAGAAGGTGCTGTGCTATACCTGTTTGAAGCACCTGGCGTGCAAAAGCAAAGTCTGGAGCCCCAGACTCAGAATTCAGGTGTGTCCTCAATCCATCAGCACCCAGTCACTTCATATGAAAAGTTTAAAACAGCCCCAAGACTTAATGACACAAATGACTAAAAAGTTCTAATAATTTTGTTTTAAAATCTCCCCAGAGGATTTTAACATGTAGCCAAGCTTGAGACCCGCTGGAAAGGATGAGACATGTCCTTTGTAGAATTATTGTTTCATCCTTTCCAGGGCATCAATGAAGTACTTATATAACCAGGTACATTGACTAGATTTTTGACATCTAAGTCTCACAACAGTATTTTGGGGTAAGTAGTAAAATTCTCATTAAGCAGATGAAGAAATAGAAAATATGCTTGTCTTCCTACTCAAAGTATTGTCCACATATTAGCAGCAACAGCATCACCTAGGAGCTTGTTAGAAATGCAGAATACCAGTACCCAAGCCAGGTTTTCTGCATCAGAATCTAGTATTTTAACAAGATTCCCCAGTGAGTTGTCTACATGTTAAAGTTTGAAAGGCACACTGCTCTAGGGAGGATTCATACCCATGAGGCTTCTCCTGGGAGTGAATGAGCCTTCCCTGTACACTGCCTGCCTTGCATATGAAACTGTTTGTTATCAGTTCCCTCCAATATAAAGACTTTCCTCAAGTGAGCATGACTCACTTGAAAGAGTAAAGTGGGGCTATATCACCCGATCTCCTCACCTTGGCTTTTTCAGTCAAAGAACTATATATTACTCAATAAAGAAGATGTATTTTTAGAGAATCTAAAACAAGAATGGAATGATCTATAGGAGAGCAACGTTTGTGAGATGCCCTGAACTAATGGTTTGTGTTACCTACTTTGACCTTTGGTTGTGTCCCCAACACTTGTTTGAACCTTCAACTCCTGGCCCTGACCCTGTCTCACCCTAAATCTCAGCAGAGCAAAGAATAAAAAGGATCTTAAATTCTGCATACCGATGAAGTACTTGTGTTAGGTAGTGTTCATTCATTCACTGTTCACTAACATTGCACTGGATGTTATGATTCAAAGATGAATAGGACAGCATTTCTGATTGTAACTAATTAATGAATTATTGCAAGAGACAGACAATAACAGATCATTACAATATGTGTGACAAATGAGAATACCATATGTTTGTGAGGGCATGATAAGATCCATATAGTTTTATACACTGCTTTTTGGAGTATGAATTATGGCAACCTTCTTGCAAGCAGTTTGGTAATACATATTAAAAGTCTTAAAATGTTCTTGAGTTTAGATGGTTTATACATGACCCATTAAGAAGACATTGTATGAAGTTTAGTAGGGAGGACGGGACCAGATTTATATTTTGGAAAGTGTATTTTGGCTCAATGTAGGGAATGGATTGGAGGGGGGTGCTGAACTGGAAGCAGGGAGATTAATTACTAGGCTGTCATAGCAACCCAACATTTTTCTAATCTAAGAAAAGATGAGAGCCTGGAATGGGGCCATGATAATGTCTGGCTTCTTTGAGCCTAATATGTTTTTAGTCTTACCTCAAAAGTGCCTCTTCTAGGAAATAATCAGAGATGGACTATCACAAGCAAAGATTTGCAAAGATGTTTACTGCTGCAATGTTTATAATAGTAAAAATTTTGAAAAAACCCCCTAGAATATCCAAGTTACCCTTAAACAAATCATAATATATCAGTTTGATAGAATGTATAGTCATTAAAATAGTATAAAAATTTTAATGAAGTGGGACTAAGTAATATAGTATAGTATTAGACAAAATCCTGTGATCAAAATTACCCAAACGTTTTAGTGTGGTCTACAAATTCACTCAAGCTCTAATCTCTTCCTAAGTCTCTTGTCTTATGCCTATGACACCTCAGCTGTACTTAAATGATAGTTGTTCTCTAAACATAGCAAGTTCTCTCGAAATCCCATGCTATTGAATATGCTAGGTTTTTTTTCTGTGTGTGTTTTTTTTTTTACACAAATTCCTTTTTTTCTTTATAGCTCAGAGAAAAGCCATAGCTACCCCACCCCAGGACAGCTCAGGTCCCTGGAGTCATCTGTTCAATTAATTAATTATCTATTTAATCGTCCCCTATCATTTTATGAGTATGAACTGTAACTTACTTCCCCTCAGCTTAGTTCTGGTAGGTAGGCTCTACTGTAGGGCTTGGAACTGTATCCTCCCCAAGTTCATCTCCATTTCTCATTCAGAGCCTCTTCCTCATGGAGATTAATTACCTTACTGGAATTAAGTCTTCTTAGAGGAGCCATATCCTTTTCCTACTGAATATTTGAAAGCCACCAAACGGTGAAGAATATATCTTAACTGCTGTTCTGACTTCTTGAGAGATTGATTTAAAATGTTTAGAAATAAGTTGATTAATAAATTTGTTGATAAAATAGAGGAAAACTTGTGCAAACAGCTTTATATAGATAAAGATTTAATTATTAAAGACACAAGACAAAAGAAAATGTCTTTCTTCTTGGAGGATTTTAGAAGGGCCTTCAAGAAGAGATTGGACTTCAGAGAAAACAACTTGAGCAAAATTCTGAAGGTGGGATATCGCCAAGTATGTTTGCAGTAAAATGAGTGCACGGCCTGATGCCATGGCTCCATGGAAAGCCAGTGGTGGAAAATTAAATGGAAAAGTCTAGAAAGAGCCAAGCTTTGGTATTTGAATGCTCATGTTGAAGTACTGATATTTAAATTTTACTTTTCATATTCTAAGGATTCATTGAAGATTTTTGTATGTAGGCAATGACCTGCTTATATCTGTGTATTGTAAAAATAACTGAAAGTATGTGAGAAGGATGGCAGAGAGGAGAACCTGGAGGTTGGTAGCTCCTAAATTGGTTGCTTCTACCCAGACCTTCATCTGACCTTTGGACCTGCCAACCAGCCTAGAAACTGATCTGCCTACAGGGCCGTCTCACATACTTACACCAAACTCATCATGTCTGAAACAGAGTTTATCAAAGTTATTTGTTTATCCCATGAATTAAATTGTGCACGGATAGGTAAACATACCCACGTAATAAAAAAATTCTTGAGATGTTGGTTTCCCAAAATAACTAGAATTGGGGAGATCCAGAGTACTCCACTGGGGCTCTTGTGTCCTGTAAGTTTAGAGCAGATGAAGGTAAGTGTATCACTTGCCAGCAGGCTGCAGTGCTTGAAGGTAAGGAGAAAAACGCAGAGGGCCATGTCTTAGGGTGAACCTCTTCAATCCAGACAGACTTTCCAATTGAGGCAACTTTGTGAATGTTGACTCAGGCTAATCACAAGGGGATAATCTGGAAAAGAAGGGGAATCAGATGAAGGCAAGAAGATCTGAAGCATAGGTGAGAAGAATGCACTGAGGCAAAGAGAAAGGCCCTAAGGATGACCACTACACTCTCCAGAGAGGACTTAAATAATCATTAAAGGACTTTAATAATTGGGCATGGGTATCAAGATGTTCAAATCGCTGTCCTTTCAGTATAAGCCCAACACTCTGGTACAGCTCTCTGTTTGTATTTCACTGTAAACATTTTGGAAATCATCTGATGTCCTGTAATGCACAGGGCAACTTCCTAGGACACTTCTGTATCTTCAGTGCTGAAACTGTATAATTCCCTATCGATGTTTATTCTTGCTCAGGTTTTTGCTTGCACAGTTCTATTTGACTCAGTTTTCTACCTTAACATAGAGGCTTATTCTTCCATCCCCACTGTTTTCTGCTTCATTCTATTTCATCTCATTCCCTCTTTCCTTTTCCTGTCTTATTTGCCACAACTCAATATACAGACCTTTAATTTGAGCCCTCCTTCACCTATACCAGGTTTTGACTTGTGAGTTTTCTAAACCAAAAACTAATACGGATATGAAGTAGCGCTCTAGCACATGTGTGAGGATTGAAGCCATGTTCTGAACCTTTGTCCTCTTGGCTGGGGCCAGGCGTCCTCTAAACCTTTCCCAAATTCTGTCCTGAGAAGGCTCCTTTGCCATCAGGAGTTGCCTGTGTCATACTAAAAGCCACTCACCACTCAGACTTTCAACACTGAAATTCTGCAGAAGATACCAGCTGTGATGCATCACTGTACATGTGCCAAATATTGCACTGAACACTACAGACACAGGGTGACTAAGACGTAGTGGTTAAGAATCCACCTGCCAATGCAGGGGACATGGGTTAAGAGCTCTGTTCTGGGAGGATCCCACATGCCGCGGAGCAACTAAGTCCGTGCACCACAACTACTGAGCCTGTGCTCTGGAGCCCGCGAGCCACAACTACTGAGCTCGCGTGCCACAACTACTGAAGCCTGGGCGCCCTAGAGCCCGTGCTCCGCAGCAAGAGAAGCCACCGCAATGAGAAGCCCGCGCACCGCAACGAAGAGTAGCCCCCGCTCGCCGCAACTAGAGAAAGCCCGCGTGCAGCAACGAAGACCCAACGCAGCACCCCCACAAAAAAAATGGCCTGTCTTGGACTTCCGTGGTGGTCCAGTGGTTAAGACTCTGCACTTCCAATGCAGGGGGTGCAGGTTCGATCCCTGGTTGGGGAGCGAGGATCCCATATACCGCAGGGCGTGGCCAAAAAAAAAAAAAAGACTTCTGTTTTTTAGACTCTTTCTTTCGGAAACTCACAGTAGAAAGGGAGGATCGGACAACTACGTATATAATTAAAATACAGTGTAACAGATACAATATATAAACATACTGCATTAATGTTTTTTAAAAAGTTGTATCATGAATTGAGTTCTCCGTCTTGCACACCAGCAGTCACTCCCTCCTAAGCTGGCCACAACTGTCACACAGTGTGCGACAAGGCAGTGCCTCAGTGCATACGTATATACATTTACACACCAACAGTGACCTAATTCATATTCACCTTAAGCGTTTTCATTTGGTGAGTAAATTAGAGCTCTGTTATACTGGTAATTGGTGCATACACTGGACTGTAAATTTTCCATCAGTTTCTATTTTTTTGGTCTCTTGGTTTTCACCAATTATTGAACTCACACACTTAAGGCTATGGGAGGCGAAAATTATTTTCCTATTAGAGGTAAAAATGCTAAAATGAAGAAAACTTCGAGAAATCTGTATAAAATGGCTGGTTGCAAGACTCTGTGATTTTGATGCCTTCATTAGCAATTCCTCACTCCACACCAAAGACATTATATGAGGTTAGAGCTTCTGTGGTTCCACTGACATTGGGTAGGAAGATGTTGGTTCTTTCCTTCCTTTGTGATATGAGAATGTTTAAGGCTTCAGTGTGCATCTAGGGCAACTATGGGTCTTCCAAAACCAGTTCTTCGTATTCAGTGTAAAATGAAACATGTATTATGACCATGTTATTACCAGGGCCTAAGTCATCCTTATATAGTGCTTGGTAAATAACTAACTGCTTCTCTAATAGTATATTATTTGGTTATCACAATAGCTCTGCAAAGTGAATAGAGCTGATGTTTTATGTTCATTTTTCTTGTGAGAAAGTCTGGCTTGCTCAAGGCCACACAGTAGTAAAATCCAGATCCAGTTTTTCAATACAAATATACTAATAGCCATATTTGGAAGTCTGAAAACTCTTGTATTGCTCAAGAGCATTTTTCCCATTTGAGGGGCACAAGTCTTCTCCAAGCTCCACATGTCTTTTATTTCCTAGGTTTGCAAAAGGAACAATAACCTACATGCTGAGGTATTCTTAAAGAAATATTATTTCAATGTATTGTAAAGAGCTCTTGTCTGATTCTTAGAGAAATAAAACATGCCTTATTTTTACTTTCTTAATAAATCACTTGCAGGAAAAGAGAAAACAGACAAAACAAAAACTCATCCAAAATAAAGAAAACCCCTGTATTTTTTCTGAAATATTATATCCTGACAGACAACATAGGTTTATGGATGAAGCTTGAGTTTGGACGTCAGTTACACTGGCAGCCCCTGTTCTTCTTGCCTTGTTCCAATTTTCCTTTTATCACTAGCACTTATCACCTTCTCACATACCACATAACTTATACTTTAATTATTTTGATTTACTGTCTCTCTCCTCCAACCTGAATATAAGTTCCAAGTGGGCAGGGATCTTTCCTTTATTCTCTGAAGTATCCCAGCACCAGCACAGTGTCTGGCTAGTATAGTAGGAACACAATAAAGTTTGCTGATTGAATGAATGAATTCCCACCTGGGTGGGAATTTTCACTTTACCACTTACCAATAGCAAAACTTAGGAATGTTATTTAACCCTTCTAACGCCTTTTTTTTTTTTGTATGTGTGTTAAAATGTAAATAACATGAGTTACCATTTTAACCATTTTTAGGTGTGCAGATCTGTGACATTAAGTACATTCACATTGTTCTGCAGCCATCTATCTCCAGAATTTCTTCATCCTCCCCCAACTGAAATTCTGTACCTATTAAACAGTTCTTCATTCCCTCCTGCCCTCAGTCCCTGGCAAACATCCTTTTATTTTTTGTCTCTATAAAGTTAACTACTCTAAGTACCTCATATAAACAGAATCAGACAGGACTTGTCTTTTGTGACTGGCTTATTTCACTTAGTACAGTGCCTCAAGATTCATCCATGTGTGGCATGTGTCAGAATTTCTTTTCTTTTTAAGGATGAATAATATTCCATTTTATGTGTATTCCACGTTTTGCTATCCATCCATTTGATGATAGATAACTTGGGTTGCATCCACCTTTTGGCTATCGTGAATAACGCTGCTGAGAACGTGAGTGTACAAATATCTGCTTGAGTCCCTGTTTTCAATTCTTTTGGGCATACGCCTAGAAGCAGAATTGCTGGATCATATAATAATTCTATTTTTAATTTTTTGAGGAGCCACTATACCAGTTTTCACAGTGGCGGCACCATTTTACAATCTGACCAGCAAAGCACAAGAATTCTTTCTTCTCCACATCCTTGCCAAAACTTGTTATTTTCTTTTTGTTTATTTGTTTTGTTTTGTTTTTGCACTAACCATTCTAATAAGTGTGAAGGAAATCTTTCTGAGTTTTAATAGCTTTATCCCCACATAGTGGGGATAAACACAGAGATTTCGTGACCAGCACAGTCCTAGCACAGAGTGGGCATTTACTAAAAGAAGAATTTCCTTTGTTTATTGTTATATTTGGGAAGAAAAATTCCACATAAATGTTAAGAGAGTCACTTCCACTTTTCCTGTTATTATCTAAAATTCACTCATACTGGTATAGACATAAATCAGACATAATGTATAGGAGAGGATAGAAAGTTTTATTTTTATTTTTCTCTTTTTACCCAAAAGAGATTATTACTGACTGGATCCAATGGAAAGAGTCCAAATGATTATAAACTGAGACATAATTTTAGTGAGAAAGAACTGTGAGGAAAATTAAAGAAATCAGGACAATCTGATTTATGTATTAATAGTGCTATCCTTGAACTAAAGCAGAAGATTATTTCAGCTGAACAAATTGCTGATTTACACATTTTTAAAAAATCACTGAAATTAGATACTAGATTCAAGTGAACTATTATTTGACTGATTTCATCATTCTATCATTTAAGAACAGTTACAATTCTTCTTTCTACCCCTGTGGAGATTCATACTTAGTCTAGACTTAATAAACAAAAATGTTGGTGCTTAGGGAATTTTACCTTTAATATTCAGTTTAACTGGCTTCAATTCAGCAAAAGTTTACCAAACAGACATCATGTGCAAAGCATGCATGGAATACAAAGAATAAGATTCAGTATATACTTTTAAGAGTGAATTTGATAATCATTATTTTAACGGTTACAAAATACTGAGAGGATTAGATCAATATAGCAGAATGAACATACATCTCTGCTTCTTCTTATGCCTCAGGTACCATAAAAGAAAAGAAAAATGGTATCTTTTATATTTATTTATTTCTCTAACCATATCTATACCAATATCTATTTACAAATATAGTAAAAGAGAGAATATAATAATCTTCATTTTAACAATTTTAAATTAGTCAAAAGAGGATGGGATCAATATAAAGAAAGGAACATATATGTCCCATTGCTCTTCTGTCTAAAATATCATGAAATAAAAAACATATTTATATTTAAAATAATATAACCTGTAATAGCTCTTGAAAATAAAGACGCCTGTAAGTAATCTACATAATTTGAAGTATTTTTATCTTTCATTCATAATCACCAAAGAGTTTATGATAAACATAACCAGAAGCCATATTTAGGTGGGCAGGGATACTTAAATACAAAATTTTCAGAAAACAAACAAATTACCAATAATTTCAGAAAAAACAAAATAAAGAAATTTTATACAAGCAAATAAACAAATATAATTATAAAAAACAATAACAAAAAAAGATGCAATAAAGAAAACAAACTTTATAATTATTCTCAGCTCTTTAAGAATTCTACATCCATAAAGAAAGAAATAGATTTTGTGGAAACAAAAGCTAAAGTAGTTGAATTGTTAAAAACAAACAAATAAATTTAAAAAAACCTTGAGGGATGGACTGAGTAGAAAAATGTGCACAGCTAGATAGTAAATCCATGAGCTGAGGTTGGAGCCAAGGAAGTATCCCAGAACACAGCACAAAGGAACAAAGAAATGGAAAAAATGAGAGAAAAGTTAATAGACAAGGAAAGAAAATTCCAACATCGATTTAATAAGAGTCCCAGAAAGAACAAACAGACTGGAGTGGGAGAAATGACAAAGAAATCACATAAATCCAGAAGAAAATTTTCGATCTAATGGCACAATTGAAAGAGCTTATGTAGTACCAAACAAGATGAATAAGAAGAGACATGTACCTCGGCCACTATGCTGCAGGTTCAGAATTCCAAAGATGAAAAGAAAAATCCTGTAAGATTTTAAAGTGGAAAAAAAATAGGTTATCTACAAAACCACCTCACAAATCAGATGAACAAGAATCATCTCCTTGGCAGCACTGAGAGCCAGAAAATGATGAAGCTATATCTTTAATGTTGTCACCAAAAAACTGGTTTTAAACCTAAAATACTATACTTAAACTAATATTCAAATTGGAGGGCAAAATAATGACATTTTCAGATGTGCAATGAATCAGAAAATTTACCACCCACAGTTGTTCTCTGAAAAAAATTACTCTTCAGTATAAAACAGGAAAAAGGAGCCCAAGAAGTGGGAAGAAGTAGGCCAACAGAAAAAGTAGTGAGCAAAGAAACCTATAATCCTAGTTACGTTTAAATAGTTGTGGAGCATAATGTAAAAAATAAAGTAGCAATCAAATTTCTGGAACTAAAATCTCAGATGATTTCAACAGAGGAAGTTGGTAGAGGGCTGGGAGTATGATCATTGGGGAGGGAGTCAATTTATAATGTCCTAAGGTTCTTACCCTTTCACAGAGAGCATTTAAATTCAACTAAATGAATATATATATATATATATATATATATATATATATATATATATATATGTGTGTGTGTGTGTATATATATATAATAATGGTAAATGATAAAGTTATATATTAGATCTAAGCAAAAACAGAAAGAAGTTCAACAGAAGTTAAAATTTTATGAATACTAATATTATATACAAATTAGTTGTGTAAATTGCCAAAACCACTAGAGAAGAAAAATGCATGTGGTAAAAACATGTGATCTATTTAATAAAAGAGAAGGAAAGAGAAAGCATGGTAATTTGACAAATAAGCTCAAACACATCATTAATCACAAAAAAAACATGTTAAAGGTTAAAGTCTTCCATTAAAATACAGAGATCTGATGGTGTTTCTAAAAATCAAGCTATATACTATTCACAGTGGGGTAGAAAAAGTACATAGAAGGCAAACACAAACAAAAGTTAAGTATTGTAAAATTAATTTAAGACAAAATAAATTTTAGACTAAGTATTTAACATGTCAGGGTGACATTTTATATTCTTGAAAGCTACAATCTATTAAAATATACAATAATAAACATTTATCTACAAGATAGCTAGCCTAGACTATATATTAAAACTGCTATAAATATAAGAAAATATTTTAAAATCCTGTATTATAATTAAAGACTATAGTATGCCTATAAGAAATCAACAGTAGACAAAATATTAAAAATATAGAGGCTTTAAACAACACAATTAACAATTCTTATTTAATAGATAATAAAGAAATGTGTTTACTAAAATCAAAGAATTCACACTTCTAAAGAACATAAATTCAAAAATTCACAATTTAAAAGGCCCCAAAGAACAGAGGAAGTAGAATTAACTCTTCCCAAAAGGAAGAATATTCAAGATAGACCAGAGTATTCCAGGCAGAAGGAATAGTATGTGAAAAGCTTATCCTTCAGTTTCTGCCCAGCCCAAGTCTCTAAGCACACTGTATCTGCCACACCTGCCTTTATGGTTCTTCAGTTACCTCCATGAAATGTGTTAGATGTTGGAAAAACTAAGTTTGCAGTATTAAAATTGTACTAATGGAAGGAGGATAGACAAAAGGTAAGCATTCATATTTAACTTTTCTATCTCAGCTATCACCAGTGCCCTGCAATACTCATTAAACAATTTCATTTTGACTTTTTTTTTTTTTAATTTATTTTTGGCTGTGTTGGGTCTTCAGTGCTGCATGCAGGCTTTCTCTAGTTGCGGTGAGTGGGGGCTACTCTTCATTGTGGTGCGCGGGCTTCTCATTGCAGTGGCTTCTCTTGTTGGGGAGCACGGGCTCTAGGCACGTGAGCGTCAGTGGTTGCAGCACGCAGGCTCAGTAGTTGCGGCTCACAGGCTTAGTTGCTCTGCGGCATGTGGGATCTTCCCAGACCAAGGCTTATACCCGTGTTCCCTGCATTGGCAGGCGAATTCTTAACCACTGCACCACTAGGGAAGTCCTTGACTCTTTTTTTTTTTAAACACCTTTAGTGTTCTCTCTGTCTCTCTCTCACCAAGAAAAGGCCATGTGAGCACACAGGGTGATGACCATCTCCAAGGCAGGGAGAGTTGTCTCATCAGAACCCAGCCAGACTGACACCCTGATTCTCAGACTTCCAGCTGCCTGAACTGTGAGAAAAAAATTTTCTGTTGTTTAAGCCACCCTATCTATGGTATTTTGTTATGGCATCCTGAGCTGACTAAGACAGGTGGTATCATAAACCTGTTAAGAATTAGAAAAATATTCTGGGTTAGCTGCTTTACTTATATGAGGATGAACTCACCTAGATGTACATTATTCTACCAAATATATTTTATAACTCATCAGATACCAATAAAAGCCCCAATAGGATAGAGTCACATAACACCAATAGAGGTCTTTAAATGTTAAGCTCTTCGGTAACCTCCTGGATTGCTCTAATCAAGCGGAATAGCATAGGTCCTGTGTCATGTACTGGAGCCTCATAAACTCTGCTCTTGGCCAAATTCGCAGCAGCTCCTTTCACCCAGTTTTCTGTGTAAGACCCCAGAACCAGCTCTCTTAACCTACACACACCCATAAGAAGCACACAGCTCTAAGAAGTTGCTGCCAAAATTTTTTTTTTCATTTTCTAGCTTTTGCACAGATATGAAAGAGACAAAATATGTCCAGAGGTACAGCAAGCCTATTAATTCTGCTTCTGTGGCCAACTAAATAGAATGCAATAGAATGGAATCTTCCTAACAGGGTGTCAGATATCACCAAGTCCACAGTCATCCAGCTCTCTTGCACCCACAGAAACAAACTTTTAAACCTAGATGCTTATGACTGAAAATATGCCCTTTCTACCTGAATCTTTTGTGCTGCACTTCTTATCCTCTCTTCCATCTCTTCTCACTTTTCCATGGTTCTATATTTAATCATCTTGTAGTATTTCTCCCCTCTGTTACCCATGATCCATCTGTTCATTTTTTTCTTTTAAAATCCATTTTAACTAACCCACATTTTTGGCTTAACATTTTTTTTTCTTTCCACTCACCCACTGATTTCAAAACATCCTACATTGTTAGTTGAAAAAAATATAAGTGGTTACATCCCATTCTTACTAAAAATGGCCTACTTCTCTTTCTATCTCACCAAGAATGCCCATTTCCAGTCTTTATGATGCCATGACCCACAAAGGTCCAATTGTTTTCTTGGACTTTGACTAACAGGGATGACTTGCCTTACCCAGACAGAACAAGATTAAGGACCAGAAGTGAAGTGGGATGAATAACCCGATGAAGATGAAAGAGGAATAAGGAAGGGGGAGATACTCTTCATCCCAGAAAGGGTGGCTACTCCTTGGGTACCAGACAAGACTTGACAAATGGTGCTGGTCCACTCCCACTGCCACTCTGCTAAAGCCCACATCCTTTGGGTACCAAAATAAAAGATGTGTGACTTAGACTATTCTTCATAGGAATGATATTTGGTTTAAGGATGTTTCCTAAATATGGACAGTACCATAGAGTGCTTAGCTGCAATAACATTAAAGAAAACATAGCACAGAAAAAAAAAAAAAAAGCAGAACACCTGTAGTCTCTTGATCTGTGGTTCACTCTAAAAGAAAGAAAAAATATAGACTCTTTAAACTCTTATTCTTACCAAAACTCAAAGCTTTGTGTTTTAGCATCTAGAATCTCCTGGAAGATTGTATAAACTTTGGTTGCTTGCCATTGTGATACTAGGACCTTGCCAGTTACTCTAGAGAATAGAGTCCCAGATTCTGAGATATCACTTTGGTCATTTGTCTAATGAATTAAATCTCTTGGACAAATAATTAAATATCACATTGGCTAAATTTTTCTGACTACAAAAAGTTGATAATCTAGCATAATGAAGCAGTGTGTATAGTGACTGGAGCAAAGCCTGTCCTATTCCAGTCTTGGTTCTGACTTCTCCATTTATTTGCTATGTGACTTTGAGCAACATACTTATCTTAGCCTTAGTTTCCTCATCTGTAAAATGAGGATAACACTTGTAGGTACTTAGAATTTTCAGAAAATTTAACGAGTTAATGCATAAAAAACACTTAGAACAGTTCCTGGTATATAAGAAGCACTCAATATAATTGAGCTACTATTCTTAAGAATACTTTAGTCATCTCCCTTAAAACTACACTGGGTCCCTCAGGCATCATTCTATAACTCTGCTCAGTCATTTGAAGTTACAAAATTCTTCAGTATTTACATTAAAGATCTTAGCACTTGTACAGAAGTCAAACAACATTAAAGCAAAAGTCCTGAAATACACTTTTGTGACTGTGAAGAAAGAGAAATCAAGAATCAGAAATTCTGGTATTTTATTTCAACTTTTTTTTTTTAAAGAAACCAAGTTGTGCCCATTAATCAAGCATTTTTGTTCCTTAATTTCAACATTTATAAAATATGAAACATAGAAGCTGGCCAAGTTCAGAAATTATGTAGCATAAGCTTTAAGTTATGAACACTGGTTATATATACATAGATTGTTATTCTAGAAAATCAAAATCACAGTAGCTTATTTAGTACCTACACAATGATGTGTTAGTTATGATAGGTATTTTTGCTGCTAGGTAGTCATGCATAAGTAATAAATTAATCTGTTAACATTGCTTTTATAAAATCATATCAAAATTTAGCTTTTTGTTAATATTTAGAAAGAACTGCATGGATTTAAGATGGCAGACTCTGGAGCCAGACTGCTAGCTTTTGGAACCCATCTCTACTGCCTGCCACCTAGCATAAGCTTGAGCAACTTACTTAACTCTTCTTTCTACCTCAGTTTCCCCATTGCAAAATGGAGAAATAACTAATCTTCTTCATAAGATTGTGATGAGAACTAAATTATATAGTATATGCAAAGCACCTAGAATAGTGCCAGGCAACATAGTAAACACTCAAAACTTGTCAGCTTGAAATAAAATTTTTCTATTTCCCACTTTTTTTTCTGGTCAACATTCAATATCAATTATCAAAGGTTTATTCTAAAACTGCATGGCATTTGGTCATCTTTGCATCACCATCACATCATTTACATAGAAAATCCATGACTGCATTTCCTGGTCACCATTTCTGTCCCCCCTGTCTTCTCAGTGAGATTCACTGAGTTCATACTCTGTGCTCACTATTCTAGAGTCAAGTATTCGGGGGTAGGAGGGCTCGGGGTACCAGATTCTTAGATTCCCGGAACTTTGAGTCTATCAATTTTCTTCCATTGGCTATCTGCAAATTTAAACATGCTGAGAAGACAGAAGAAAGGGTCCAGAGATCTGAGACAAGGAAAAAAAGGATAGACACTGGGACCAGGAAAAGAGAGAAATGGTTACCAGGATGAAAATAGACATGATTCCTGACTTCAAAGGGTTTGTAATCTGGTGGAAGAAACTGATAAAGGCACAGAATCACTGCAGTAGAGCCCTGAGTTAATGAATACAAGTACTAGTGGCACACAGAGGGAGGAATGACAAGTCTGCCTGGGGAATTAGGGATGTTTTCACAGAGGATTTGACACTTGAGTAAGTCCCTAAGGACAACTAGGTATTCCCCAGCTTGAGACAAACCATATTTTGCAGAGCATGAGGCCTGCAGAAGCATGATGTGTTCGGGAAGTAGTCACTCACTGTGGCTATAATAGAGAGAGTGTGGGTGGAAGCAGAAGACATAGAGGAAGAGGTGGGGGAGTTGAGAAATCATGTGCCCAAATAGGTTTAATATGTCTCTTTCATCTTTCTTCTCCTCCTCCCACCATCCTCCCTAGTGTGACTAAATGAGAGACGCTTGGAAGTTCCTGTTTCTGGTTCTGGGGAAGGCAGTGAATCCATGCAACTCTGAGAAGAGTGGCCCGGGGTGACCTGAGCATCTGGAAGGGCCATTTTCAGTCTTTAAGCTGGGACAGCTGAGTGGCTAGTGGTGTCACCAAGTGACTCAGCAGGACTGGGGACTGTTACTGAATTTTATCATGTCACAGCTAATAGTGTCAGCAAAACATAAAGCATTACTCGAAAATTATTGTCAGATGGAATTTCTTTGGTTGCTTTGTTGAAAATTACATGCATGCTGTGTTGGTATAGATAGCCAGCCCTGTGTGTGCGTGCGTGTGTGTGTGTGTGTGTGTTGGTTTTTATAGCGTGCAGGCCCCAGGAATCCTGAATAACAAGCATGTCCTTTTAATATTATTTGTACACATATCTGTGTATTCAGGTCAAGGGTACAATGGAGGCTTTTTATGCCTGTGGAAGTGTCAGAACAGGGATGAGAGGACAGAGCGTTGCTAAAAATCTAACAAGACGCGACCAGTTGTTTCTCTTCTAGTGACAGAGTGTCAGCTTTCCTCTGGCCAATCCTCTTCCTAGCCCAGGCCTTTATGAATAGTGAAACAAACACTCCTTTTTCTTGTATGTTCTAGTCTAGATGGTGCAAAATCCTTCAATCTGGCATAAAAAGGCAGTTCAACCCAGAAAATACTTTGCCTATGTTTTCCTGGGACTCTCCTCAGTAACATTCTCTGCAAATTCTGCCTGCCAAAGCAGTATGAGAACACAGGATAGCTTTACTGAGAAGAAAACTGATATGAAAAGTGGGCAAGAAGTTGACAAAAGAGGTCTCTTTAGAGTATAAGCATAAAAATTCAAAAAAAACACAATTTGCTAACTAATTTTGTAACAAATTAGGAAATAACTCAATCTCTGGCTACCTGAAATTGCATTAAATTAGGAGAAAAAAAGTCAACACATTCATTTGCATAATATGAGGTGCTTATTAAGTCTACTGGATGGTGATGCTACACAAAATATACTTTCCATATTTCACTGTGATTTGCTCTTAAGGTATCAGAAACTAAAACTGGATACACTTTCTCTTGGCATCTCATAAAAATGTTCTTACAGAGTCAATCTAATAGTTCAGCACCAGCAGCACCAATCTTGTTCAGTTCTCCTGAAAGTTTTCAGCAATAAATCTCTAGAAATGTCCACTTAAGCAGTAGAGGTCATAAATACTTCACGATAGCAATAAAATAGAACAGAATTTTGGAAGTTATAATTTTAGTGGATATAACTGCACTATAAAAGGAAGTCCTCTGGGACCCAGAATAAATGCAAAACTCCACCCAAGTGAACTGCAGTGCTAACCCATCTGCAAGTGGTAAATTATCCCCAGTCCCAGGTGTGGTGCATTATCCTAAGTGTGTCCAGTGATTAAAGGTAAGAACGTGGCTAAAATCCAAGGGAGCAGTGAACATTAATGATGGCTGGAAATTGTCAACAATTTCTCTGGAAGTTTGATTCGTTCCTATTTGCTCACATTAGCCATGTCCAAAGTTCAGTGGGTTGTCTATGATCAGTATAGGTACTCTGGTGAGAGAGGCCCAGAGGGTGAAAAAGAGACTTTGGCTCTTCATTTGCCCCAAAAGGAGTTCATACCGGATGAAAGTAGAGCCATAATCCTTTTATCTGTAAGCCCTTCAGGTTTCCACAAAGAATAGACACTTACTGTGGTCTTTGTCCTAAAATTCAACTGATGATTGCAAAGCAACATAAAAGTTGCATTACATTTGTGCTCTCTCTGATACATCATTTATCCCATTTAGTACAGATTTGCATAGCTGTTATTTTTCATTTAAATCTGTGTTGGGGTCTTAGAAACTACCAAAGGGTCAAGGATATGTTTAATTGGTTTCCTAAGCTCTTCCCCCACTCCCCGCACCCATACACGTGTAAAGAACACTATGCATTGTTGAATGCAAGTGATTATTATTTCTTGATTACGTCCATAACTTTTTTGTAGTGTTTGGGGTCAAAAAGTTCCCATCTTTTATTCTTTTTCACCAAGTTCTTGAATTGTCCCCTATGCCCCAATCTAATTTTGATTGGTGCCATCTAGAAAAATGATGAGAACAATATTGAATGAAAGTGGCAGGGATAAGAAAGTTACATCTGAAGAGCAGATGAAGAAAATTTTTACGCAAGGAAGCCCAAGCTTCCAATTTTTAATCACCATTTGAATGTGGCCTATTAAAATGCCAAATCACTTTGCAATATTGTGTTATGTCTTCAGAGCTTAAAATAGTCACTGTGAAATAGTCATTCCACTCTAGTTTTCGCCTCTGAAAATAATAACATATTGCACCTTTTGCTGTTGCTTCTAATTTTTTGGTTTTCATTATTGTGTAACTGAAATGTCAGCCTCCTGCATCTAAGGGTCACCATCTAGTTTATTTGGAAAATAAAGGAACAAAAGGATTTGTCTCATGTCAACTCTTGAGTCACTGACCTGGGAGCTATTGTCTATGTCATGTGCTCCTCTTAGCTTTGCTTTCTGCATGGCCTTTGGTCACTGTTCTGTTCACTGCTGTTTACCACCTGAAACTTGGGTCTTCTAGGTGATATAGTGCCAATTCAAGAGGTTCACACTTCCCATCACTAACCTGTCACTTTGCTCCCATTAATACCCAACCACAAAGTTTATGGGTGTTGCAGCTTTTGATGTAGTTTTGGGATCATTCCAAGTAAAACCCTCTAGTTTCCTCCCAGAAAAAAATTGCCTGATACTTTATGTGGGCTGGTTTTACCCATGGCCTTTTCTCAATCTGGACACTCCTGGGATGCAGTAATCATCACCTGGGGCATTTCCCTAAGCCTAAGGTAGCAAGTCCAAAATAAAATCATGACAACAGTGGGTGAGACTTGGATGTGGGAGGAGGAGATCCTCCAGAAAATAGTCTATAATGGGTTCTGCAGTTTAAAGTTTGGTTACTACTCAGGTTTGTCAGTCAGTGTGAAGTGAAGCCAGCCTATGCTGCTGGGTGGACATGTGTTGTTTCATAACCAGTATCCTTCCCCTTACTCCTTTAATAGCATCTTTACTTTCCTTGGGGATCAACTCCACCCACTTTCATTCCATGTGGTTTAGGTGGGGCTAGCCCAACCTCTGGAATCAGAGGTGAGCTCATGATCCAGATTTGGACAATCAGTATTGTGGTATGGCCATGGTGATTGGTTAATCACTCTTTGCTCTAATCAAAAGTAATCCCAGGAATTTTTCTGGGGCAACTAGGAAAGACAAGTTTTTTGTTTTTGTTTTTGTTTTTTTTCCTAAGCCTGCTAGCAGAGAGGATGAAGTAAATCTGACTTTCCATCAGGCACCATAAAAGCATAAAAATAAGGCCAACCAAGAGGAAAACAGAGCTGACATGTAAAGAGAAATTGGCTCTGATGAAGACACTTGAGACTCTTAGATCCAGCCATGATAAAAGCTGGTACGGCTGGAATTTTCAGTATGGAAACTAAGATTTTTTTTTTTTTAACTTAAGCCAATTTGGGTTGATTTCCTATCACAGTCTGAAGTTCCTTGAATAATATATTCTGGAACTTATCCTATGGCACCAGATGTTTCATGGATTCCAGCATAAACATACACACACCTATACACTCTTCCCTGGGATAAACGATAATCGAAAAATATTGCCGTCTAAATCCATGTTAAGAGAGAGAAGCACTTTTTTGTGAATATAATATAATCTGCACAGATAGCTGTCTGAACAATGACTATAGTGCTTTATATTATTATGTGAGAAGTTTTCATTTCCATCTATTGTTTCTAGACAATAATCTTAAATCTTAGTGATGCAAAAGAAATGAACTCCATCAGATTTTCATGATAAATAACAGAACTACGTATTTCTTTAGTTATGCAAACAGTTAGCTGGAATTGAAACTAACATGTTTAAAATTCAAGGTCAAATTTTTAGGCATGCATTCCCCCTACCTCATTATATCTCTATAAACAGGTTATAACAGTATAGAATTTATTTCCCTGTTCAAATTCCTGAATTAAAGGATGAAGGAGAGGCAGGGCAGAGGCTGGTTCTTCTAGTAACATTTGAATTTAGGCAACTTTAGTCAATGTTTATAAAGAACACCAAATCTATTTATATTTTTCCAAATTCATTTATGGTCTTTCTCAACATGCATATATTCATTTTCATTTATGAGAAGAGAGTAGTTTATATCAGATAGGAATAGAGCAATGGAAGGAAGAAAAGTCGATGGATCACTATACTCCCCTAGAACAAATGGCATGCATTTGTTGGGAAGTCTTTATCACTGGGTTCAAGGCATGACTTAATTAATTATGCTCAACTTGAAGAACAAAGAGTTCTAAATGTCTTTACTTTATGTAGAGAATATTCATCCAAAGGCTAAATATTTCAGTAAACCAGAGTTTAGATACCCATACTTCTATTAACTTGTTCCTGATGTATTGTGTTTGTGTGTGTGTGGTGAAGGCAGAGGAGGAGAGGCAAGACCATTCTATTATCTTTCCATTTGTCCCGGCAAAAATGAATGAGGTTGTTGAATAAGAGATGGAATCCTAGTTTGAGTATCAGAATTTTTTTTTAATTTTTTTAAAGAAATTATTCCCATTCAAAAAGACTCCAGTCTATTTTTCACATTTATATGATACCAAATGGCATGGAGTTTTTTTCATGGTCAGTGACAATTAAGTACACCGCCCCCCCTCCAGCATCCTGGTATCAGTATGAAAATTTGCTTGCCTAATCAATAGTTGGCCCTCAGTCCAGTGCATATTCTGATTCAGCATATATATTTAGTTTTTCTTAAGGATATCAAAGTTTTGAGGTATCAGGAACAATAAATTTTGTGTCTTCTTAAATATCCCTTCTGCTCTCTGACACCCCATTTCAGCAATTCTTTTAGCCAGTCTAAAGCGAATACAAGACTTTTAATTTGATAGCAGTAGAATACAAAGTTATTTACTTATTTTAGGCATTTTTTAACTGCCTAGATCTTTTTTTTTTTAACATCTTTATTGGAGTATAATTGCTTTACAATGGTGTGTTAGTTTCTGCTTTATAACAAAGTGAATCACTTATACATATACATATGTCCCCATATCTCTTCCCTCTTTCATCTCCCTCCCTCCCACACTCCCTATCCCACCCCTCTAGGTGGTCACAAAGCACTGAGCTGATCTCCCTGTGCTCTGCGGCTGCTTCCCACTAGCTATCTATTTTACGTTTGGTAGTGTATATACGTCCATGCCACTCTCTCACTTTGTCCCAGCTTACCCTTCCCCCTCCCCGTATCCTCAAGTCCGTTCTCTAGTAGGTCTGCATCTTTATTCCCGTCTTGCCCCTAGTTTCTTCATGACCAATTTTTTTTTTTTTTTTTAGATTCCATATATATGTGTTAGCATACAGTATGTGTTTTTCTCTTTCTGACCTACTTCACTCTGAATGACAGTCTCTAGGTCCATCCACCTCACTACAAATAACTCAGTTTCATTCCTCTTTATGGCTGAGTAATATTCCATTGTATATATGTGGCACATCTTCTTTATCCATTCATCTGTTGATGGACACTTAGGTTGCTTCCATGTCCTGGCTATTGTAAATAGAGCTGAAATGAACATTTTGGTACATGACTCTTTTCGAATTATGGTTTTCTCAGGGTATATGCCCAGTAGTGGGATTGCTGGGTAGTATGGTAGTTCTATTTTTAGTTTTTTAAGGAACCTCCATACTGTTCTCCATAGTGGCTGTATCAATTTACATTCCCACCAACAGTGCAAGTGGGTTCCCTTTTCTCCACCCCCTCTCCAGCATTTATTGTTTGTAGATTTTTTGATGATGGCCATTCTGACTGGTATGAGGTGATACCTCATTGTAGTTTTGATTTGCACTTCTCTAATGATTAATGATGTTGAGCATTCTTTCATGTGTTTGTTGGCAATCTGTGTATCTTTAGAGAAATGTCTATTTAGGTCTTCTGCCCAATTTTGACTGGGTTGTTTGTTTTTTTGATATTGAGCTGCATGAGCTGCTTGTAAATTTTGGAGATTAATCCTTTGTCAGTTGCTTCATTTGCAAATATTTTCTCCCACTCTGAGGGTTGTCTTTTCATCTTGTTTATGGTTTCCTTTGCTGTGCAAAAGATTTTAAGTTTCATTAGGTCCCATTTGTTTATTTTTGTTTTTATTTCCATTTCTCTAGGAGGTGGGTCAAAAAGGATCTTGCTGTGATTTATGTCATAGAGTGTTCTGCCAATGTTTTCCTCTAAGAGTTTGATGGTGTCTGGCCTTACATTTAGGTCTTTAATTCATTTTGAGTTTATTTTTGTGTATGGTGTTATGGAGTGTTTTAATTTCATTCTTTTACATGTAGCTGTCCAGTTTTCCCAGCACCACTTATTGAAGAGGCTGTCTTTTCTCTACTGTCTATTCTTCCCTCCTTTGTCAAAATAAGGTGACCATATGTGTGTGGGATTATCTCTGGGCTTTCTATCCTGTTCCATTGATCTATATTTCTGTTTCTGTGCCAGTACTATACTGTCTTGATTACTGTAGCTTTGTAGTATAGTCTGAAGTCTGGGCGCCTGATTCCTCCAGCTCCATTTTTCTGTCTCAGGATTGCTTTGGCTATTCGGGGACTTTTGTGTTTCCATACAAATTGTGAAATTTTTTGTTCTAGTTCTGTGAAAAATGCCATTGGTAGTTTGATAGGGATTGCATTGAATCTGTAGATTGCTTTGGGTAGTAGAGTTATTTTCACAATGCTGATTCTTCCCAACCAAGAACATGCTATATCTCTCCATCTATTTATATCATCTTTAATTTCTTTCATCAGTGTCTTATAATTTTCTGCATACAGGTCTTTTGTCTCCTTAGGTAGGTTTATTCCTAGATATTTTATTCTTTTTGTTGCAATGGTAAGTGGGAGTGTTTTCTTAATTTCACTTTCAGATTGTTCATTATTAGTGTATAGGAATGCAGGAGATTTCTGTGCATTAATTTTGTATCCTGCTACTTTACCAAATACATTGATTAGCTCTAGTAGTTTTCCGGTAGCATCTTTAGGATTCTCTACGTACAGTATCATGTCATCTGCAAACAGTGACAGCTTTACTTCTTCTTTTCCAATTTGGATTCCTTTTATTTCTTTTTCTTCTCTGATTGCTGTGGCTAAAACTTCCAAAATTATGTTGAATAATAGTGGTGAGAGTGGGCAACCTTGTCTTGTTCCTGATCTTAGTGGAAATGGTTTCAGTTTTTCACCATTGAGGACGATGCTGGCTGTGGGTTTGTCATATATGGCCTTTATTATGTTGAGGAAAGTTCCCTCTATGCCTACTTTCTGGAGGGTTTTTATCATAAATGGGTGCTGAATTTTCTCGAAAGCTTTCTCTGCAACTATTGAGATGATCATATGGTTTTTCTCCTTCAGTTTGTTAATATGGTGTATCACATTGATTGATTTGCATATATTGAAGAATCCTTGCATTCCTGGGATAAACCCCACTTGATCATAGTGCATGATCCTTTTAATGTGCTGTTGGATTCTGTTTGCTAGTATTTTGTTGAGGATTTTTGCATCTCTGTTCATCAGTGATATTGGCCTGTCGTTTTCTTTCTTTGTGACGTATTTGTCTGGTTTTGTTATCAGAGTGATGGTGGCCTCATAGAATGAGTTTGGGAGTGTTCCTCCCTCTGCTATATTTTGGAAGAGTTTGAGAAGGATAGGTGTTAGCTCTTCTCTAAATGTTTGATAGAATCCACCGGTGAAGCCATCTGGTCCTGGGCTTTTGTTTGTTGGAAGATTTTTAATCACAGTTTCAATTTCAGTGCTTGTGATTAGTCTGTTCATATTTTCTATTTCTTCCTGGTTCAGTCTCGGAAGGTTGTGCTTTTCTAAGACTTTGTCCATTTCTTCCAGGTTGTCCATTTTATTGGCATAGAGTTGCTTGTAGTAATCTCTCATGATCCTTTGTATTTCTGCTAACTGCCTAGATCTTAATCTCTAGAAGATTGTTGACTTTAGCCTAAGCTATTATACCATTCTGTGTGATAAAAACCCTCCCCCTGGGACTTCCCTGGTGGCACAGTGGTTAAGAATCTGCCTGCCAATGCCGGGGACACGGGTTTGATCCCTGGTCCGGGAAGATCCCACATGCTGTGGAACAACTAAGCCCGTGCGCCACAACTACTGAGCCTGCGTTCTAGAGCCCGCAAGCCACAACTACTGAGCCCACGTGCCACAACTACTGAAGCCCGGGCACCTAAAGCCTGTGCTCCGCAACAAGAGAAGCCACCGCAATGAGAAGCCCGTACACCGCAACGAAGAGTAGCCCCCACTCACCACAACTAGAGAAAGCCCGCACGTAGCAAAGAAGAGCCAACATAGCCAAAAATAAATAAATAAATTAATTAATTAAAAAAAAAAACCCTCCCCCTTCCCAGCTAAGCAGGTCTGTTACAGTCCCATGACTGTTCAGTTTGACTGCTCACTGAGGACTATTCCTTCTTCCTTTAGGCCTCCCTCCATGCTTACAATAGAGCCCTCCTTTACCTCCCAGAGAAAAATCCAAAGTCTTTAGCATAGCATTTGAGAACTTCCATAGCATGAATTCTCCATTTTTATTAGATTGAACCATCTACGTTTCCCACCCATGCAGACTTCCATCTTCCTGGTTTTAAAAGTTGAGGAAATTCTCTATTTATATAATATCATATACAAATATGTGATCATCTTAGCTTTTTAATCAATGATTGTTGTCTAATAACATGTTTATTATTTTTCCTGCTAATGCATTGGATTCTGCTGTTTTTTCTCATGTTATACGTGTTTGCCTGTTAGAAAAAAAAAAAACCTATGGTCACAATGGATAATTATTTCAATGTGATATATTCTGTTTTAAAATCTTATATAGAGTTTTCATTAAAATATCTGTAAGTAAACTTAAATTATATAATTTTTGACCATTTTGAGTTTTGGTGCTAAAACTAAATACAAACTGTCTGTGATGTTTCAACTTATGATTTTTTGACTTTATAATGGTGAGAAAGAGAAATGCATTCAGTAGAAACAATACTTTGAATTTTGATCTTTTCCTGGGCTAGCAATATGCAGCAGGATACTCTCTTATGATCTGGGCACCCACAGCAAGTTGCAGCTCCCAGTCAGCTGCAGAATCACAAGGGGGAACAACTGATACACTTATAACTATTCTGTACCCATGCAACCATTCTGTTCTTCACTTTCAGTACAGTTTTCAAATTACATGAGATATTCAATACTTTATTATAAAATAGGTTTGTGTTAGATGAGTTTGCCCAACTGTAGGCTAATGTAAGTGTTCTGAGCATGTTTATGGTAGGCTAGGTTAAATTATGATGCTCAATAGGTTAGGTGAATTAAAAAAATTTTTGACTTAACAATATTTTCAAATTACAATGGGTTTATCAGGATGTAATCCCATCATAAGTCAAGGAAGATCTGTATGTTTCCTAATGTGAATGGAATAGTAACATATTTTACTTTTCTATATTTTGCAAGTCCATATAACATAAGAGCATTGATTCCATAACAGTTTTTGGAGAAAAGTCTTTAGGGAATCAGGTTCAGATAATAATTTTAGGAATAATTCAATTTTTTAAATAATGAATCACTTTGGTAATTTTCTATTTTTTGCTAGAGGATTGCTTCTGTCTATAAAATTGTCACATTTACTAGCCTATTTTCTAATAAAAAGAATAGCATTTCCCTTTCCCCAATGCCTGGTTGGCATATTCATCTGAAAGGAAATAAGTCACAGTGTTTAAAAGCACAGACTCCTGAAACCAGACCTCTCGCCACTTATTATTGACTCCTTAGGTAAGCATTAAACTTTACATTAGTATTAAACTTTAAAATGAGGAGGATGATAATAATAATACTTCTACTGCAAAGTCGATGTGAAGATTGAGTTACTATATAGAGAACACTTAAAAATGCCTAGGGTGTAGAAAATGTTAGCGATTTCTTTATCTACTGGTTGTTTAATAAGCACCTCAAGCCTAAGAGGTCCAAAACAAAATTTTGATCTACTCCTGATCCTCAAATCTGCTCCTTCTTCTATAATCTCCTTCGAAATAAAATGTACCACACTTTCACCAATTCACTTAGTCCAAAAAACTACTACCTATCACTGGTTCCTCTGTCTCTCTCATCTCTCACATCTAATTCATCAGTCTTATCTTCTCTAAATTTAAATATCTTCTAAATTGGACAACTTTTCACTACCTCCATCACTGCTGTCCAAGTCTACAACACTGTCACGTGACT
Organism: Eubalaena glacialis; assembly: GCF_028564815.1. Taxonomy (NCBI): domain Eukaryota; kingdom Metazoa; phylum Chordata; class Mammalia; order Artiodactyla; family Balaenidae; genus Eubalaena; species Eubalaena glacialis. Next base: position 35,893,414 of record NC_083727.1, on the reverse strand, counting down.
ACTGCCATGGCCTCTTAAGTGATCTCTCTGCCTCCCCTCCCATTCCACTTCATTCTCTTCTCTACACAGAAGCCAGCATCTCCTCCTTAAAAGACAAATCAGATCCAATTATCTCCCAGCTAAAAATTGCTCGGATCTTCCTATAACACTTAGAATAAAATCCAAACACTTTATCCTGACCTAAAAGACCTGCATACACTGGCCCCTTGTCTCTCTGACCTCATCCCCTATCAGATCCTGCTTGCTCCATGCGTAGAATCTTCCAGCCAGTGGGTGTCTTCAAACACAACAAGCTGCTTCCTATCTTGGAAGTGATACTTCCAAGTGAACTTCACTCATGCTTCTCAGGTTTTCTTTTCTCCCCTTAAGTGAGACAGGATGGCTAGAGGGGCCTGGGGTTGTGTATTTCCCGTTTCCCACATGGAAGGCTGGAGGGAGCTGGTGTTCGGTATTTCCCTTCTCCCATGTGGAAGGATATTGCTGACTAGAGTTAGATATTTCTCTTCCCCCAAGTAAGTTAGGCTCTAGCAAAACCCCAGCACGTTTTAGGCTTTGGCAAAATAGTTTCTCCTGAGGGAATGTCTTGTTAAGAAGAACAGAGTGCTCTGGCACATTTCAAAATGGTTTCTTTTTCTCTCTTTCTGCTGGAAGCATGAGGAGATTTTTCTTGATACTCACTGTGAGGACCTGGTGGAGCACCTGGAGGTAAAAGTAACAAAAAGTGTGGGACCCCTCAGTTGACTGGGTCCCCCTGGAGTTCTCAACCCTCAAGCTTGTCCACCTTGAGCCTCCGGCAACTTGTCAGTTATTTTGGGTGGGCCAAAAGGTTCTTTCGGCTTTTTCCATAAGATGGCTCTAGTAGCACTTAGTTGTCTTTAACTTCATTTGAAACAATTTTGTTAGATTATTTGTGACAGCTGTCATATCAGCGTGCATTTAAAAAAAGACATCAAAATTGGTGAATTTTTGTGTAGCCATTTTAATATTGAAGATGGAAGGAAAAAAGCAGCATTTTCAGCTTATTATGCTTTATTATTTCAAGAAAGGTAAAAACACAACTGAAACGCACAAGATTTGTGCAGTGTATGGAGAATGTGCTGTGAATGATCGAACGTGTCAAAAGTGGTTTGCGAAGTTTCGTGCTGCAGATTTCTCACTGGACGATGCTCCACAGTCGGGTAGCCCAGTTGAAGTTGATAGCGATCAAATCGAAACAATAACTGACAACAATCAACGTTATAGCACACGGGAGATAGCCGACATATTCAGAATATCCAAACCAAGCGTTGAAAATCATTTGCACCAGCTTGGTTATGGGAATCGCTTTGATGTTTGGGTTCCACATAAGTTAAGCAAAAAAAACCTTCTTGACCATATTTCAGCATGCGATTCTCTACTGAAACGTAATGAAAACAAATTCCGTTTTTAAAACAAATTGTGATGGGCAATGAAAAGTGGATACTGTACAATAATGTGGAACAGAAGAGATTGTGGGGCAAGCGAAATGAACCACCACCAACCACACCAAAGGCCAGTCTTCATCCAAAGAAGGTGATGTTGTGTATATGGTGGGGTTGGAAGGGACTCCTCTATTATGAGCTCCTTCTGGAAAACCAAACGCTTAATTCCAACAAGTACTGCTCCCAATTAGACCAACTGAAAGCAGCACTCGATGAAAAGCATACGGAATTAGTCAACAGAAAACACATAATCTTCCATCAGAATAACGCAAGACCGCATGTTTCTTTGATGACCAGGCAAAAACTGTTACAGCTTGGCTGGGAAGTTCTGATTCATCCACCGTATTCACCAGACATTGCACCTTTGGATTTCCATTTATTTCAGTCTTTACAAAATTCTCTTCATGGAAAAAATTTCAGTTCCCTGGAAGACTGTAAGAGGCACCTGGAAGAGTTCTTTGCTCAAAAAGATAAAAAGTTTTGGGAAGACGGAATTATGAAGTTGCCTGGAAAATGGAAGAAGGTAGTGAAACAAAAGGGTGAATACGTTGTTCAATAAAGTTCTTGGTGAAAATGAAAAATGTGTCTTTTATTTTTACTTAAAAAACCCAAAGCACTTCGGTTTTGGCCCACCCAATAGTTCAGGTTTTCCAACCTGACACTGGTTTCCATGGTGGTTCCTGCTCATAGGTTTCTACACTGGTAAGTTGAGATTCTTTGTATATTTCTGTCTGTCTCTCCAATTTGGGGGGCAGCAGTTTGCCCTGTGATCTCAATTATCTGACAGATCTAAGAAGAGTTGCTGATTTTTCAGTTTGTTCAAATTCTACTTGTTTAAGATAAATGGACTCTTTTACCCTCTTACATGCTGGACTGGAAACTGGAAGTTCCCCTTCGTTGGGTGTGTGGGGGGCGCTTTTTCCAAATCAGAATTTCTTTTACGTTCTTTGTTCAACTTATAAAATGGGGGAAAGTGTTGGGGTAGAAAATGTTATTCATCATTAAAAATAAGTAAAAGCATTTAAAGAATTGCACTGAGTTGGTGCTTAACTCCAGCTGTAGAAATATTAGGCACAGAGAAGATCTTCTAGAGCTTTAAATTCTATAATAATATATATGAGCAGTGGGCTTACAAAATATTCCAACTAATATTTGCATAGCATTTGTCCCTGGTTTAAGTGAGAGATTTATTGATCATAAACACAGGCTATTTGTTATCCCCATAATATGGATGAGAAACCCTGGGCATAGGAAAATTTAGTAACCACCCAAGGTCACCCTCTGATCACCTGGTGTACACTATAATAAGCCTGAAAATCTAAATTTATTAATATTTTTGGCTCCTCCATGAAAATGGGCTTAGAAATATTCCTTTTTTGATTGCTTCCCCACAGAACTTATCTCCTATCGATAGGTGCAAGATGAGTTAGGGAGCATGGAGGTAAAGTTAATTTTCTTGCATCTCAGGCATATTACTCATATATTTCTAGATTCATAAACACAACCAACATTGGCAATCCCCCAACTACCATATTTATCAACATACTCATTCAGGGGATGCAAATAAAGGTGTCGAATACATAACTAAGTTCCATAATATAGGGCAAATTATTGTAATTATTTCATAAAAAGTAATTTGAATGAATAAATATATATCTATGTCTATGCCTGTATCTATCTATATCCATTCTAAAACTTCACATTAAAACATTAAATATCACATTAAAACATGCCCTAAAGGAGGGCAAAGATCCAAAGCATTTTGAGAACCTGATAATTCTCTTATTGAATTATGAAGGAGAAACAGATCCCATAAGTGACATTTCTCATTGATAATTTTTTAAAAAGAGTACACAAAATTGAGCCTCCTCCTTTTGTTGCTAAGTGTTTTATTTAACTCACTCCTCCTCCTATCACGAAAATAGAGTCAGTTCATAACACAGGGGAGAGAAGAGGTGTTGAGAATCAATCATTTTGCTTGTTGCCAAAATATAAAGACACCACTGGGAGAAATATGATTCCTTACTCAAAAATGCTTGCTTTACACCACATTAGATATTCTCTAATCGTTGACATTACACAGATATCAATCTTGAAAATGCTATGGGAGAATACCAACGGACCTAGATACTATAGTGGAAAGACAAGCCAAGAGCTCCAAAATGATGGTTTAACATAAGAATATCTCACTTTAAAGGGACAGACATAACCTTAACATACATACAGTTTTTAAGCACTCATCTTCCTTTATTGCAATTGCCTTTGCACCAATGTGTCTTTCTCCCTGTGGGCATTTTTCATGGCTTGTTTATCTTTGACCCCCCAATTCCAACAAATTGTTTGCCCTCAAATTTGTAATCACAAAAAACGTACTAAATGAGTAAATGAAGGAATACCTGCATTTGTAAGTCTAAGAAGTATTTTTTCTTCTTTCTCTGGTAAAAATGATTAAACATTTCTTAACAGTTTTCAGAATTTCTTATTCTCTTATTGTATATAGAAGAGTTGCTATCCTCATTTATAAATGGAAATATCGTACATAATTCATAAACTGTAACCACTTAAACCTATTTTAGACAAATAAAACATGCTAGAAAGAAAACATTGGTGTTGGAGAAAAGGAAAAAATATTGTTGAGGTTTGATATAGAAGTTGCTTTTTTCCCCAAGCACAGTTACACGAATCCATGAATTTACTATTGCTTTCTACTCTCAAGGAAACACAAATTAGTTAAGGATAGTAAAACCGACACTCAGCTTCATGTTTGTGTGTTGACTTGCTACATGAAATCAGAATGTATTTTCTGCGGCATAATATTTTTATAGTGAAGCAGCCAAAATACCACAAACGCATAGCACGAGCAAGGAGCATTCTGGTCCTTCCAGGCATTTCTGTGGCTTGGTGTTGATAAATGCAGGTGAGATATGGGTTGCAGTCAGGATCAAATTACAACAAACAGTGACTTTTCCAAAAATATGAGTTGCTAAAACAGCTTCCCTATTACCTTGGGAGAGGATGCCTATCCATCAGCAAGCTGGGACTTTAGAGCAAGTTCTCACAGTTGGATCTTTTGAGTGAGCAAAAATTCAGGCCCAGAAAAATAAAAACAATAATAAAAGACACTTCGCTCACATTTCCACAATAGCCTTGTGTGGCAAACACCGATGTAGAGTGTGACTTCCTTTTCTCTTTCCTTCTCCTCATTTCCTAATTGTATATTTTTGCCTGCTATTGAATTTAAAAGGGTAAGGTGATTGATTTCTTAATTTAAGAAATGATCAAAAAGTAATGAGTCTAGTTTATGTATTTATCTTATAGAATCATTCTCACTACCTTTCTAGGCCCACCTAAAAATTATGTTTATCACTTAGTGGATTCCCTAATATGTAAATCATCATTTATAAGCATGCAACTTGTCCACAAGGGTTCTTTCCTTTGTATTTTTTCCCACTAATTTCTTCTTAATTTGGTTACATCAGATAATGGCATAATGTACCTTGGAAAACACAGTGTGTGGCACATAAGATATGCTCAGTACCTTGTGGTTATTAATAGGCCATCTAAAGATACTTCTAAAGATTAAGAAAAAGCAGAGCCTCTGATTTTTTATACTCATGTGATTTTAATTTGTTATTCTATAATAAATGTGAAATATATTCTATAGTTATCTAATGCTATTACTATATTCACACTACATTTTCACTTATTCTTTGTGATTGGTAGTCTAAGGTAAAATTTGTGTTTTGAGATAATGTGGCTTTTCTGAAGTTGATAAGCCTTAACACCATTTCTCATGTGGATCAATTTCTCAGTATTTTCTAGAATATATCTTGAGAATAAGTATTTATGTGGCTCTTGACATAGCAACTATGGCTCTTGTTTCATTTCAAACAGTCAACCAAGTAGTATGGGGTCCACACATCTGGATCCACACAAATTTAAACAGTGTTGTACCATAGTTCTACTTTATATGAAAACCACTTTAACACAGTGCTGAAAACAATACTAAAACTTTTAGATTATTCTCACAGAATGAAGCTCTCAACACATCATCAATCATTTTCCTTTGTTTCACTTCCCTATGACGTCCCTTCATACTACTCTCAACAAACTCCCTGTGGATATTTTGACCTTAAGATAACTGCCACCATTCTTATAGCTACACAAAAAGACGTTTATTACAGTCAGATCAATGCAAAACTGATGCAGTTAAACCATTTTCAAATTAGTTCTCTCTCCAATTAATCTCTGATGAGTGCTTTCCACTACCTCAAAGGTTCCAACCAACTGATTGTTTTGTTCTTTTGTTTTTATTTTGACAAGGACAAATTGAATTTCTCATTGCCCAGGAATACACTTGCAATGATTACAATTATTTGTACTTGCATTGGTAAAAATTTCATTCCTCCAGAACATTTAGTAATAGAGAACCACTCATGCTGGAAACAGTAGAAAGGCAGTTACCACGTAATCTAATTTCAGCCTCTGTATTGATTATTTCCATTAGCAATGTAGAAAATAGTATAAGTTGATTGTAATCAAAGTGAAAATGTGAATCAAATGGGACAGGATAGATATTAGGCAATGAAACAGCTTTCAAACTTCTACACAACTTATGTAGCCCTGTGAAGTCTGATAGATCCTAATGATTCACTGCCACCGATAATGGAACCAAGCACTTGGGTTCTGAAGTTAGGAAGGACTCTGGGTGGCTCAGACATAGTTCTGACAATGCCAAAACAAGCTTGGAAAGGGAAACAGTAAGTCTAACCATTGATTTGGCAGCATAAAAACCCAATGAATATGTTAATCGATGTTTGTTTTAATATTGAATATAGTCAAATCCTTTTAATATAAATCCAACCCATTAAAGAAGACACCCTCTGAAGGAGAACAGTTGAGCAATAGAGGTCAAGTGTGAACTGAGCCATTCTTCCTTAGAAGTAACAAGAGGCTGAACTTTTTTGATGAGTTTTCAAAATGAGATGGAAGGGAGAAGTGTATGAAAACTATGCTTCTCTTTAGGTTGTATATGCCAGCATTATTTAGCATTTGCAGAGTAAGAAAAATTTTCCTCACAAAATTTTGGTGCTCAAAGGTTGTAAAATATGAAGGTTATTAGCTAAGCATTTGCAAAAGACCTTTGAAATATTAAAATCTTAACATTTTATTTCAACAACGATGGCCCCTGTAGTTGTGAAGTATTATGCACTGAGATTCCAATATTCGGTTTTGGGAATTTGTCTGCATTAAAATATATTTCGAATGAATTTTATTTTTCTCTTAAAACTTTCTCTGGGTTATAGTTGCTAACGTGTTGCAAGATGTATAAATTCAGTTGATATAACAAAGATGTGTATAGGTACCCTGCTAATTCCTAAGCATATCCTTCATACTCAAAAGAAACAAATGAAAACACATTATGCTTGATACCTGACAGGGTATAGCTCATTCTACTGTGAGTTCTACTAATCAAAGTCTCCTGATAAAACAAGATGAAAGTCATACATTGGAAAATACAAGTCAAGGCTAATAGTGCTTTCACTTAACTAGGAATGAAGTGGAACATAGTTATGATAATAATAATGATAATAACAACCTTATTTTGAGAACACACATAGTACCTGGTTCACAATATGGCAATTTGGATATTCTCTTTTATTTAATCATTAAACAGATCGTAAGGTCAGTATTATCATTCCCATTTTATAGATAAGGAAACATAACCAGCCCATCCTAAAATAATCACATAGGTGGTTATGTGAAACTCGAATCCAGATCTGACCGTACTAAAAGTCTATTCTCTTTTCACTCAGCAACCTTGCCTAAAAAACTAATAATAAAGTGAAACACCAGGGTTAAGGAGAGTATATGATATCTCACATCAAGCCTATGTACTTTCATGCTTTGAGGTCATACTCCCCAATCCCCACCCCACTGAAAACCCAGCAGTTATAAAAAAGAAATTTCAGAGAAAACAATTAAATGATAGAGCCAAATTAAAGACAATTGAGACAGAGCTCTCTGTGGACCTGAAGTGGAAGAGAAACCACCGTGGACTGGTGAGTGTGTGTGTGTGTGTGTGTGTGTGTACAGGGCGGAATGGCAGGAGGAGGCATGGCTGTCATTTGTCTGTTTGCACTCAAATCCATTCCCTGCTTTCTCCTGTCTATATTGCAGGTAGCCTCATATCCCAGGCCCCCTTGACAGCTGGCTTTGGCAAGGTTGGGTCAATGAGAAGCGATGGCAAGAAATTACAGAGCAGGAGAAAAGAACATCCATGTTACCTTGCTCCCCCTCTCTGCCTCACTGGCATCTGGCTGTGACTGTGTCCCTCTAGCGGATTCCACTCCTTCCAGACCCATTTCCTCCATGGTCCCACCTCACCCAGGATGGTTTTTGTTTTGGCCAGTGGTGCTGGTGGTTAGTCTCTGATCACAGCAGTTTGTCCTCAAGTCTCTCCAGTCATAGGGACAGTGTCATCTTCTCACTGTTGATAATCTCTAGGATGACTTACTGTCCCCTGTTTGTCTTTTCAACTCATTGTGTAAACAATTATCTGAATTAAATACCCTTTCTGAAATAACTGGAGTGATTTCTGTTTTCTAGACTCTGACTGATAGTATGAGGTTGTTGAGTGTGGTGGGGAGAATAAAAGCTAAAGTCATATGTCCATTGGTTTATGAGTTCAGAAACCATGGAAAATTTAAGTCCTACATATTACACAGATAATAGTATTGTATATTCAGTGGGAAGATTGAAGAGACTCTGTAGGAAGCTGACTTGGGGACAACATTAGCAAAATCCCTAATCAATCATGATATGGGAACCCAGAGCCAACAATATAAGACATGGTGCTTGAGCAAAGGAGCCAAGATGGAGGAGGGACTAAGCAGAGGAAGCTGTAAGCCATGTGGGGTTAAACAGAGAGAGAGAGAGAGAGAGAGACAGAGACAGTGACAGAGAAACAAGCTTATCCAGATGACCATCAAAACTAAAATTTCAAACTATTAAAACTAAATAACCCTAAGAAAGGGTGTCTGTAAATTCAGGATGTTAATCCAATATAGATAAAATGGAAAAAAAAACCCAAAACAACAACAACCTCAAAGGGACTATTCTAAAATTATAAAACTAAGATCATCAAAGAGATTAAATAAAAATAAGATCAGTTAAAAAGAGAAAATTATGGGAAAAGAACAGGATTGCAAAACTAGAACTGATGGTTATAAAAAATAACAATCAGTAGAAACAGCAGATATTATATACTTCATCTCCCCCAAATCTTGAAATATCAAAATCATTGAACATGTATTACAAAACAAATGTAGTGACTCTGTTTGAGTCTACTCCATTGGGTAAATCTAGACAAATTTAGCATATTGTCATGTTCTCTCCTTCTGATTATACCATACGGAAGTTCAATTCATTAAGTCACTGAAAGCAGTCAACTCATATTGGTGGAATCTCCCTCAAGTCTACTTATTTGACCAAACTAAATGTGGTATAAGTACATTTTTTAAGATTTTCAGTGGCCATGGATGGCATATCATGGCTTCTGCTCTAAAAAATGTGCAAGTGGAAATCAACTCAACTATGCTTTAAGTTGTCAACATTTGAGGATTTATTATTTATTCATATGCTGTAGAGGGTGATGGATTGATTGATTGATGTCTTAAGAGATCCTGGAACTGCCTAGGAATGCTAGTGTGGCTGGCCTCTTTGCCAAGAGGCTTGGCTGGCTATTTACACAAGAGTCCTGGTTAGGATCCTCATTTTCCACAATTAATGTATCATTTACTTCATTTAAGTAAATAAATAGAATTTCTATTGATAAGCAACACACAATACCTGGATTGCAAGCCTATGCCAGAGGATAAATCTTCAAGTATTTGTTGTCCTGTATTTGTCAAAACCAATTGAGAGAAAATATATTTATGGAAGGAAACATTAAAGATAAATAATCCTCTAGTCTAACTGATATATATCCTTAGTTCAATCTGCACCATCAGAAAGCCTTAAACACCAGGGTACACTATTATCATAGCTCTCTAGAGACCTATTTTTACTGAATTGTACTTTGGTATTGGATCCTAGACTTGTACTGAGAGCTGCAATAAGATAAACAAAATAAAAATAAACTCTTCAGTTAGGTAGGCTACACTGCATTAACAAAGAGACCCAAACATCTATATGTGCCTCAAACATAATAGAAGTTTATTTCTCATTCATATAGCAGTCTAAAATGGGTGCTCCCTGTAGGTGCACAATTCTCATCCATGTGATGATTTGGGAATATTTTGATGAAGCCCTAGGCCTTCATCATCATGTGTGTCTAATGGTAGAAGACGATGGAGATCCTGGAGGGGAACACCCCTTCTTAAAAGGCTTGGCCAGAAAATAGCACTCATATCTTATGATCACTTTCCATTCACAGGAGTTCCAGTCACACATGAATGGTCACATCTCACTGAAAGGAGTATTGGGGTATATGTGGTCCCTAACTAGGCAGCATCTTCCCATTGATGATTCTACAGTGGAAAGCAGAACAGAATTCGGTGGACGGGGGCACACTCTCTGCCACACTGTACTTGTTACGTGTAGAGGACATTGATTATGACTTGGAAAAGATAAAGGTGTAAAATTTCTTTCAAATATAAGCCAGAGTAAGCTTTTCTTTTCTTAAGAAATTGATGTACCTTTTGTTTTGAATAATGTAAATCATGTAAATGTACATGACTTGGTTGGTTGGTTGTTTAATTACTATTTTCTTAATTTTTCTCTTTTGCTTTGACCAAAGGGAATCTTAAATCAAATTGTGAATGAAATTTAATAACTGGGCAGGATCTTAAGACTTGTATAAAATAAAAATTATATATTTATTATATATGAACAAGATAAAACATTCAAAAGGACAAAATGATGTCAACATTTTGACTCCTCTTTCCAGATTCAACAACTTCTATAAGAGTCTTCAGTACACTTCCAGAGCTATTCCATGCATATATAAGCATATGCATTTTTTCATTTTCCTAAAACATGGTTTTCTCTGTCTATATACATATTTCTTACATGTTTCTTGTTAACTTTATACTTCTAATTATTTTATCTTTTTATTGCTGTTGTAAATAGCGTCATGGGGCCTTTCTTTTATAATATATTCCAATTGTTTATTATATAATATGTGAATGCTACTAGTTTTTTAGCTGCTTCTTTTAGATTTTACAAGTATACTGTACCATCAAATCTTCTATAATAATTACAATGTTACTCCAACCTCAACAATGTTATTCCTATTATTTATTTATCTTATTTAGCTAATACTTCTAGAACAATCTTAAATAATAGCTATGATAGCATATTTGTCTTGTCCTAACATTACTGGGAATGTTCCTAAAGTTCCCCTTTTAACATTTGCCCCTTAAAATAAGATTTTTTTCTCTTTTATGGTAGAATTTATTTAATTTATATTCAATGAATTTAAATTTATTTTTAGTGCTATTTGTTGTTAGGTTTGGTTATAAAAGTTATGCTAAGCTGAGTAAAACAATTCAGAAATTTATTTTCTTTTTCTATGCCATAGAGCACTTAAATAAATGAGTTTTCCACTCCATACACTAAAACATACTCTTGGCCTAATGCTTTAGCGTGGAGGGGAAAGACATTAGCACAATACAAATTCTTTCCTTGCTTTTATGACATTTGAACTATTTACTTGGGGGTGTGGGTTGTTTTGGAAATTTATCTTTCCTAGAAAATCTCCCATTTTGTCAAGATGTGCTAAGTTTTTGAATGAGGTTAAAAGACATTATGTGGACCTTCTAGATTCCTCCCAATCTATAGTTATTTCCCCCTTCTCAATTCTTATCTGTGTATTTGTGCTTTCTCCTCTTGTTTTTCCTTGAGTAGGTTATTTGCTTACCCAATTTTTAAGGAACTTGGTCTTGGATTTATTCAGTAGCTCTAATTTTTTCCATTTTCTAATTTATTAATTTCTGCTTTTCTCTTGCTACCATATTCTTTCTCCTTTCCTTAAGACTATTTGTTGTTCCTTTCTACCTTCCTGGAAATGCTCAATCCACTTCTTTTTATTATTTCTTCTTTATGAATATAACTATTTAGGCTGAGAATTTTCCTAGATTCTGATATGGGTGTTTTAATTTCATTTTCTAAGTATTTTTTTATTTTGATTTTCTTTTGTTGTTTAAGGAAGAAGTTTTGTTTGGTTTTAATTTCTAAATGGAAGCATCTGTTACTTTCTTATTTGGTCATTATTTCTGCTTGTATTACATGGTGATCAGAGAATGTTGTTTGTATTATTTCTCCTGTTTTACATGTATTTAGATATTTTTAATGTCCTGTATGTAGTTAAATTTTGTGAATGGTCATTGAACTTGTAAAAAAGCCACATATTTTGTTTCCAAGCTACATACAAAGTTTGTCATATCAGTTAGCACTATCATACCTTTTGTTTTGTTTTGTCTATGTCTTCAGTACCCTTAAAAATCTTTATCCACTAAATCTATCAAGGGCTAAGAGAGTGAATAAAAATCAGTTACCAATGTTGTCTCTCTATTTTTGTGTGTGTTTGAGTTTGCTTTTGCTCTAAGAATGCAATGCTACATTTTTGGCAAATAGTTATTCACGTATGTCATATTTTCATTGCAGAGTACACTCTTTATCATCACTGAGGACTCTTCTAGGTCTTTTAGTGTTTGTGCCTGGTTTTCAACCATTTTTGATATAATGATATGTGTCCCTTTATTTTATTTTCTTTTGTCTGATATGTTGTTATCTATCATTTAATTTTCAATCTTCCTGAGTCACTTTGAGTTAAATAAATCTCTTTTTTTTTGCTGGTTTTGCTTTGTGATCCAATTTGAGAATTCTATTCTACTAATAGATGAGTCCAATTCATTTGTATTTATTAATATGACTTGTATGTTTATTCTCAGTCATGTCACCACACTTTATATTATGTTTTCTGTTTTATAGTATATTTTAACCTTCCCAATGTTTTATCATTCTGATCAAACTGTATTTTCTTTGGATCTGGTATTTTATTTATTTCTACTTTATTAGAAGCATTGTTAAACAATGCTTAAAAATGTATTGTTCTACAAGATGGAGGAAAATAGATACTTATGTGGATAAATGTGTGCATGTAGAATATATATTTATTTATGTAGATGTGTCCATTTATAAATTTCTAGGTCGATCAAAAAATTTTACATTGTTCATATCACATATGGCCAGAGAGGCAATTCTACAAGAGAAAGAACACTGGAATAAGACTCAAAAGACCTGGATTCTTGTTCTGGTTCCAAATTGTACTAGCCAGAATACTCTGGGCATATTATTAATCTTCTCTATAATATTGATAATATTTCTTTTATGGTAAAAGTTCTTTAAAAGATAAAGTATTTTAAAGTGTTCTTCTAGAAATATCAGCTCTCGGTCTATTTTTTTAATTTCTCATATAATCACCCAAACAATAAAATTAAAAGTCAAAACTTTAACCTTAACATTATGAGCGAATCTGACTTGGAAATCCTCATGTACACAGATTCAGAAACATAAATAGTTTATAACCCCATTGAATTTTATCAGATCAGTAACCCTCTGCAATGATTTTGACATTTGTCCATTCAGAGGTCACCCTGACAGGGCATATAATCGGCATAAGAACTTCTGGTGACTTTTAATTACCAGGGACAGAAGGCACCTGATGATGACCACAATGAGAACACGTCACTGCGTCTGTTATCAATGGCAGCAGGTGGCTTTGGACCTGGAAAGTAATAAGGTGGGAGTCCTTCAGTCATTTAGAATTAGTCATGAGGCGGCTACATATTCACAACATGAAAATAAAATAGCAAAACTCCTCACACAAAAAAGAAATCAGAAGATGAGCCAGAGTGTGAAATGTAATGTGAGCTTAGCTGGTGTCTGGGCTACTACGTCATCCCTCTGTCCTTTGTTGTGCCTCAAAATAGAAAACAAAGGCCACTGGCACCTCCTGTGTGACAATCTAAATCTACATTAATTTACAATCTCAGTTCCCCTGTCACCTAGGAACCTCACGGATGTAAATCATGGCTGTAATGTTACTGTAAATAACGGCTCACTGGGCTGTTGTTGATTCATTAACTTCTCACTGTTTCTAACAACACTTCATTTCATGACACGGGATATCTACAGGCATAAAGAAAAAGACTCTAAGGATCTTCAGCAGCACACATCACTGTACGTTACATGCAAGGCTGTTCTTTTAGAAGAGAATAGCACACTATGGCTTTTAGAGGTAAATTAAACTAATTGGCTATTATAACCGGAAAAGCGATTATATCTTGTAAATTAGTATGTGTACAAGACAAACATATACCTTAAAAGGCACAAGATACTTCTTTAGGATTAAAAATTGAAATTCTACTAAAGAGTAGAAAGAAAGTTGCAACTATTTACTGCCTTCTAAGTGCACTTAGATATGCTCTCTTTTGGGATCCTTACAGAAAATCTGTACGGTGTATGTTAATGTTCTTATTTCACAGGTGAGAAAACTGAGGTACAGAGAGGTTAAGTATGTTTTCTAAAGCCATTCAGCTTAGGGAATAGTAAATACAGGTATCAAACCCTGGTGTGTCTGATTCCTAAGCCCTCTTTCTTTCCAGTACACCACACTATTTCCTCTAGGGCCTATTAAATAAGAGGTACCCATCTATGCAGCGCAGGATATTTAAAACAGATAATGCAGAGTCTGTAACACTAGTTATTTTAAAAGTTAACTGATTAAAGTTCATGAATAAGTACAAGACAGAAGTATGAGGAGAGGTTTAAGATAGTAATAAGGGATTTAAATAAAATTGATTTACAAAATTCACAAAAGATTTCATTAGAAATGGCATTTCAAACAGTTTTTAAAGAACTGGAAGAATTTTGTAAGGAGAATCTATATCATTAAACATACCTTATAAACTGTGAAATTGGATGCGCTGTTTATTTGCTTTTTGTAGACACGTGGCAAACAATTTCCATTTTACCTGGTGTGTTTGTGAAAGAAGTTAAGCCTTTGGCAGATAAGAGATTCTTGAAGGTAAGATTTACTAAATCTACACTGAGAATGTGCCTGGAAAAAATTTGCAGGCATTTTTCTAAAAATCTAGATTATCATATTTGTACCTTAGCCAAATTTAAAGTAATGAATCTGTTCTTGTTTATAAATGAACACTCCAAAAGTTTCAACAAACCACCGTCCACAAAGAAGAATTTAGCATCAAGGTATGCCAATTAAAGCTCTGAGGTATATATTACAACGTGTATATATTTAACACCTGGATAACTTGTTGACATGTGTTGTTGGGAAATGTCTCCAGCAGTCTGAAATTCAACTGTGTCAAGGTTCTGGGGTTAAAATTGGACTCAAAAGACCTCAACAAACCTGGTGATCTTTAGGACAGTGGGCCAAATTCTTACACACAACTGCTACTCACATCAGGGAAAGGGATCAGACTTCAGTGAAAGATGACCTTGAGTGATTTGGAGTAGCACTTGTCTTCAAATCTACTATTTAATTCATTTAAAGCTAACTGAGCCCATGTAAGAAGGCAAAAGTTGTGTTTCAGCATCATGAATGAATAATTTTTTTTTTGCATCTATAGAAATCCCCCAACAAAAACATGCATAAATGGAGGTACAGTCATCTGCTTGATTTCTTCTCATGACAATGACCACAGCACTCTCCAAGGAAGTCCATAACAAAGTGGGATACTTCTGCTTGCTGGAGAATGATTTCTTCTTTTTAACTTTTTTTTAAAATCAAAATTTCTTACCTGCTTTAGGTTTAAGCTAAACTATATTTTCACTTTTTCTCAGAGTAGCTTTGTTTTTTGTTTAGTTTGTAATTTATGTTCATCATGTGTTACATGTTCTTATAAATCTCTTTTTCATCGATATAACAGTGACATGTCCTCTTTCTCAACTGCAAAAGAAGATAGCCAGTTTTTCAATGGGCTAGAAAAACATTTACTTACTGCTTGTTTCTTTGTTTCTCTATTTCAGTCACTTTCACATATGCTGGAAGCTAAACACAATGGTAGCTGAAAGTGGCACACTGGAAAGGTGACGTCCATCTCTGTAGGAATCAGGAAGCTCCACTCTCAGGGTCTAGGAACAGTGGTGTGCATCAGAAGTTCCTGGCCAAGTTCACATCTACAATCATCCTGCTTCCTTTAGAAATCTTCACTCTTGTTCTTCTCTCCCCATCCTTGATGCTCCAAACAGACAGAACTGCCCTCACTTCCTATCTATCACATCCATTCTCACTTTTAATCCTTTTTATGTGCCTTTACTCAGATACCATCTATCGTAAATGACTAACAAGGCTCAGTTAGAAGACCTTTATTTCATTATAGCTCATTTCCTATCCTTACTGAGCACTTACATTGCAAATGCCTGCTTACTGGTCTGAATCTCATCCCTTATTGAAAGCTCACTGAGAAGGACATACTTTGTTGGTCTTGTTCACAATTATATATCTCACAGTGTCTGGCGCATGGTAGGCATTCAGTAAATATCTACTAAATGAATAAATGAGTGAATGAATGAATGAATGACTTTCATACCTGTATGAGGAACACTAGAGTAATACTTGCTGACTTTATACATAATTGATATTATTGCTCAAATCTAATGTTACTGTAGCAAAAGATCAGAGAAAGAAAATATAACAGTATTACAACTTTTCAATAAGCTAGATAATAGATCTAAGCAATGTGGGCATAGGTGGAATTTCCTATACAGCCAGAATTTTAAAAATCAGCTTTCTTGATATTCCTGGATTTATCTAATTATTCTAGAGTCCATCTGGTCTAGTCTTTCTTAAGTTATTAAACATTCCAGAGAAGTTCAACAGGAGATAAAGTCCACTGAGCATTCATGCTGATTCCTTACCCTGGCCTGAAGAGCTGGATAGAAAAGTGACAGCTTTAGGACCACACACCTGACATAGTATTCTTTCTCAATACTCACCTGTAACTACACCTAGCCAGAATGTGTGTGACTGCTTCTCATTGGTAGAGTTATGTCAGGCATCCAGCCATATAGATCACTTTTAAAAGCTCCAGTGCACTCCTTGCTAAATACTGATGGATTGAATGAGACATCTTTAACCTTTACTCTGCTTTCTACTTTCTGACATCTGTTAATGACACATTCACAAATTTAATGCAATTTCAACTCTGAGATAGACTGGAATGTAGAATATTTTGGGATCTTGGGGCTAGGGAAGGGGAAGAAACAAAATGTTGGAGTTTAAAAAAAAAAAAAGGACTGTGAATGGAAAGGGACCAGGATGGCAGGGGAGTAAGGTTGTCACGTATAATGAAGATTTAGTGCTTCAGCAATAAATCTAATTCAGCTAGAAGAGCACGCTGCCAAAACACCGTGCAAGAAATACCCCCAAGGTATCCAAAGGGGTCTCTTTAAACCCTGTTCACTTCACATTGCATATTTGAACACAGACAGTTGGAGTTCAGAGAGCACACATCTGGGTCACTGTGCAAATCCCCACTCTCCTTTAAAAAAATAAAATACACGCACTCCACCTACTCTAGACTTATTCTACTGCTGAATCTGCCAAGGAAAACTAATTCATTTTGGAATACAAAAGCCAAAACACAAAGTGGAACGAACCCGCACAGAGTCATGCTCCGCTACTTTACGTATCCAAAGAAAGAAAAGTATTCAAAGCCCCAGTTCTCAGATTACTACTCCATCAGGCAACTGTACCTAAGATTTTTTTTATTATCCTTGTTTTCTGCGATGAGGACCAGAAGTCTCCAAGAAATCATGAGCTTTAACAAAGCAATATCCAGCACCATTCACTTCTCTTGCATTTAATGTAGAATTAAGCGCCATACTCACAGTTTGACATGGTATGCTTTTTGTACGTTTTTTGGTTCATCGTGATAATTTAAGGAGAAAGGCTTTGTAAACTTTAAAATGCTATCTCTAAAGAGAAAGGTTTTATGATTATAAATCGCTCTCCTCTCATTTTTATTTTACACCTTGATATTTTAGTATAGGAAAGCAAATATGTGTAATTGTCTCATTATTTGGATTCTGAAGACCAATTCTTTATATTGAAGTTGCTGTATGGAAAAAATGTCCTCTGAGTTTTCCAAAATCATTCAATTAAAAAAGAAATAGTATCTAAGTAGGTGTTTACTAAGAGAGTTCCATCACAATCATTATAGTAATAGAGAAAACCAAGGTAAAACAACTCAATTTTTGCTTCTAGTAGGGGTGATCCAGGCAATCTTCAATAAACTATTCTCCCTTCAACCTTTATTTCAGATGGCTAATACAAACATCAAAACAATAGGCTAAGAAGAGAAAAGGCCCCCCACCTTCATTTATCTTATTTTTATTTTATTTAAGATCATGTTTTCTTTTAGTGAGAGGGCAAGATAATCAAGAAGTCTAAATTATGGTCCCCACCCTCAAGTTGCTTTCTATCTAGTTGGGAGA
The DNA here is from genome assembly GCF_028564815.1 of Eubalaena glacialis. Classification (NCBI taxonomy): domain Eukaryota; kingdom Metazoa; phylum Chordata; class Mammalia; order Artiodactyla; family Balaenidae; genus Eubalaena; species Eubalaena glacialis. The sequence continues at coordinate 35,875,427 of NC_083727.1, read as the reverse complement.
CAAGTATAAGCACTTGATGAGTTAAATAGCAATACATCTTAGATGTAGCAGCCAACAATGTAGAGATATCACAACAGAAATTCAGACAATAATTACTGAAATGGCAGATCATTGTAAACCACAGTGGTTTACACAGTTTCTCTGTGAAATACTGCTGATTCTACAACTTGCACAGAACTGTTCAAACTATTTGATTGATGCAGTTGATGTGAAAAAATGTCCTAAACAATTCTATAATGACTCTACAAATATTTATATATGTAATGAGAACTTGAATCAATAGAAGTGTTGTTGATAGTAACAATACTATCGCTAAAAAAATGGAGTTTACAAAATATTTTTTACCTACTTTATTGCATCTTATCCCTCCCTATAAAGCATCAAGTATCCTTATTTGATGAAAGTTAAGGTTGGGAGAAAATGAAGAGACTGCCTAAATTTACATTAGTTCATGGTGGTTTTGATTCAATTTTTATCTTTTGATTACTAGTTAAATGTCATTTCCACTATAGAATTATAAAAATTATCATAAGGAAAACAATATTTATATGACTCAATGACATTTTAAGCTTGATGATAACTAAGGACTGACCATATAATTTCTGAATTGTAATAATTAACATTTACAGGGTACTAAGTTAGAGCTAAGAATATTTACATATACTACCTCATTAAATCCTTATAGTAATTTTCTGTTTGGGACACTTTTATTATTCCCATTTAGCATATGGAAAAACTGAGTTAGAGTCAAAATTCTAACCCTGGCCTATGCAGGGTCCAGAGGTTTCCTCCATGGTCACCTATGCACAATCTTGGCATGTTGGTTTATATTAATAGGAAAAGACTCTTCATAGCAAAAAATTTTTCTTTAGCAGCTGTACATTAGATTGAATTTGAACCCACAACATCATAATTATGCTGAATAACTTGATGGCTTACCACACTTCGGAAGTTAGCCTATAATCACTTTACATTCAACCTCAGAATAAAAGAAATCATGTTAATATAAAATATTGGAAAAGCTTTAGAAGAAAAGATTTCAGTTATGCATAGAGTTCACAGGTATATTCAATCTCTAAGTTAGGTGAAGCAAAGCTAGAATGGCATCTAGTAAGATAAAACAAAATAAGCCTCCAGGTATTAAACAATTTTATGACTGTTGGAGAATACTTTCTATCAGCTGTGAATTTCTAGTATCAATCCAAATGTTTTTAAAATGTCAGGAACCATATTTAAAATTCTTCTCAGTTCAATTAAAATGAAATTAACTATGGAAAACATTGTGCTTTTCCTATACTTCTAACAAATATTACTATGTTTAATTAATGATTATCAGATTTACAGTTGGTAAAATAAGAAAGCAATAGACGTACACCTGAAAGAGAATTCCGGTCCCAGATTCCATATACTCTAAACCATAGCTTTCTGTGCCCTAGAGAGTTTTCAATTAACTTCGAAATAACTAAAAATATTCCTTAGTTATAATAGAGGTCTATGAGCTAAAAGTTCTTTGAAACCATACAGATCCTTAGTTGTACTAGTAGAAATTCTTATTCAGTAGTTTTGGGGTGGCACTGGAGTATTCAGATTTTTTAAAATTTTCTCTTATTTAATAATCCAGCATCAATGAGGGAATCTGCATCTGGAAACTCTTGGGATAGAACATTTCATTACCTGACCATACTGATGCACCAGGTGTTATATTTATAGTGAAAATAAATTTAATATGAGTGGTTTAGAGATAGCATTTTATGGTGGGTTAGTTTATGGAAAAAGTGGCATAAATCAGATCTTATCTTAATATGGTAAATTTTGGGATTATTATTACATTCCTGATCTTCCACTCAGTATTAACAGAAATGACCACAAACACCACATTAATTCAACTACAATGTAATTGTCTCTATACTGTAAAAAATACTTTTGCCTCACTTTTAGTTATTTTACTAGTAATCAATATAGCATAACAGGCACAGATAAAAACATAAATGAATCAAAGTAATATGTAAAGAGAGAAAATTAGACAGGCCTTAAATAACTAAACCAAGAAGTTTAGACTTAAATGTAACTAGTAAAGATTCAATGCAATATATATTTTTAAGCCTATAGCACCCAGTATTCCCAGGCAGTCTCCCATCCAAGTACTAACCAGTCATTGCAATATTTTAAACAGGGAACTAACATGATTGAACTTGCGTTTTAGAAAAGCACTCAAGAGGCAATTGTGGAGGATGGACTTGAGGAGGAAGAGATTGGCAGCAATAGGAACAGTTAAGAAGTAACCTGATGAGAGTTGAAAGCCATGACAGTGTACATAGAGAGGCAAAGAATAATAATAACTAACATTTAAATAACGCTTACTCTGTGCCAGACCACATTCTAAGCAATTTACACATATTAACTCATTTAATCTTCACTACAACCCTATGAAATAGTGTTATCAATTGGCCTTTTTGGGGTAATAACCCAAAACATAGTGCCTTAAAATAACAACCATTTGTTTAGCACAACAGTCCATAGGCTGGCAGTTCTTCTGATCTTGGCTAGCATCACACATTCTCTGTGGTCAATGTCCAGGTTGGCTGAAGTCTGGCTGGTCTAAGATGGCTTCAGTTGGGAAGGTTTCTCTCTGAACCACATGGTCTCTCCTTCCCCAGAAAGTTGGCTCAAGTTTTGAGAGAACATAAGTATTCAAGGCCTTTTAAGACCTAGGTTTAGAATTTACACACTATCATACCTTCTTCATTCTATTGATCAAAGCAGTTCACAGTCCAGCCCTGATTCAAAGGTGGAAAAATTAACTATCTTTTTAAATTTTTTATATTAAATGTAGTTGGCATACAACATTATGTTAGTTTCAGGTTTACTACTCAATGATTTGACATTTGTATACATTATGAAATGATTACTACAATAAGTCTAGTAACCATTTGCCTCAAATAATAAGTTTCCTTTGCTGTGCAAAAAATCTGTAGTTTGATGTATCCCATTTGTTCATTTTTGCTTTTGTTTCCCTTGTCAGAGGAGACATATCCAAAAACAATTGCTAAGACTGATGTCAAAGAGCATACTGCCTATGTTTTCTCCTAGGAGCTTTATGGTTGTAGGTCTTACATTTAAGTCTTTAATCTATTTTGACTTAATTTTTGTATACAATGTGAGACAGTAGTCTTGTCTGATACTTTTGCATGTAGCTGTCCAGTTTTCCCAACACCATTTATTGAAGAGACTGTCTTTTCTCCATTGCATATTCCTGCCACTTTTGTCATAGATTAATTGACCATATAAGTATGGGTTTCTTTCTGGGTTCTCTATTCTGTTTCATGGATCTATGTGTATGTTTTTGTGCCAGTACTATACTGTTTCAAATACTGTAGCTTTGTAATATAGTCTGAAATCAAGCTGTGTGTTACATATACCTCTGTTCTTTCTCAAACTTATTTTGGCTATTTGGGGTCTTTTGTGTTTCACAAATTTTATTTATTTTTTAATTAATTTTTATTGAAGTGTAGTTGATTTACAATGCTGTGTTATTTTCTGCTGTACAGCAAAGTGAATCAGTTATACATATACATATATCCACTCTTTTGTAGATTCTTTTCCCATGTAGGACATTACAGAGTATTGAGTAGAGTTCCCTGTGTTATACAGTAGATTCTTATTAGTTATCTATTTTATATATAGTAGTATGTGTATCTCAATCCCAATCTCCCAATTTATCCCTCCCCCCCTTTGCCCCTTGGTAACCATAAGTTTGTTTTCTACATCTGTGACTCTATTTCTGTCTTGTAAATAGGTTCTTTTGTACCATTTTTTTAGATTCCACATATAAGTGATTATCATATGATATTTGTCTTTGTCTGACTCTTCACTCAGTATGACAATCTCTAGGTCCATCCATGTCACTGCAAATGGCATTATTTGATTCTTTTTTATGGCTGAGTAATATTCTATTGTATATAAATTTTAGAATTATTTGTTCTAGGTCTGTGGAAAATGCCATTGGTATTTTGATAGGGATTGCATTGAATCTGTAGATTGCCTTGGGTAGTATGGTCATTTTAACAATATAAATTCTTCCAATCTATGAGCATTGTATATCTTTTCATTTGTTTGTATCGTCTTCAATTTCTTTCATCCTTGTCTTGTAATTTTACAAGTACAAGTCTTTTACCTCGTTGGTTAGGTTTATTCTGAGGTATTTTATTCTATTTGATGTGGTTGTATATGTGATTGTTTCTTAATTTCTCTTTCTGATAGTTTGTTAGTGTATAGAAATGCAACAAATATCTGCATACTAACTTTGTATCCTGCAACTTTACTGAATTCATTTATTAGTTCTAATAGTTTTTTGGTGGTGTCTTTTGGATTTTCTATATACAGTATCATGTCATATGCAAACAATGACCGTTTTACTTCTTCTTTTCCAATTTGGATTCCTTTTATTTTCTTTTTCTTGTCTGATTGCTGTTGCCAAGACTTCCAATACTATGTTGAATAAAAGTGGTGAGAGTGGGCATCCTTGTCTTGTTCCTGATCTTAGAGGAAATTCTTTCAGCTCTTCACCATTGAGTATGATGCTGACTGTAGGTTTATCATTTATGACCTTTATTATGTTGAGGTATGTTCCCTCTATACCACTTTGTTGAGAATTTTAATCATAAAGGAATGTTGAATTTTGTCAAAAGCTTTTTTTGTACCTATTGAGACATTCATTATTTTTATTCTTCAATTTGTTAATGTAATATATAGCATTGATTGATTTGTGAATACTGAACCATTCTTGCATCTCTGGGATAAATTACTCTTGATTATGGTGTATGACCTTTTTAATGCATTGTTGAATTTGGTTTGCTAAGATTTTGTTGAGGATTTTTGCATCTATGTTTATCAGTGATACTGATATTGGCTTGTAATCTTTTTTTCCTGTGGCATCTTTACCTGGTTTTGTTATCAGGGTAAGGCTGGCTTTGTAGAATGAGTTTGGAAGCATTTCCTCCTCTTCATTTTTTTTTGGATGGGGGGAATAGTTTGAGAAGAATTTTTCTTTAAATGTTTGGTAGAATTCACCTGTGAAAGCTCTGGTCCTGAACTTTATTTTTGGGGAGTTTTTTATTATTATTACTGATTCAAATTCATTGCTGATTATCAGTCTGTTCATATTTTCTATTTCTTACTGATTCAATCATAGAAAACTGTACATTGCTAGGAAATTATGCATTTCTTCTAGGTTGTCCATTTTATTGCCATATAATCATTCGTAGCAATCTCTTATGATCCTTTGTATTTCTGTGGTGTCAGTTGTAATTTCTCTTCTTTTATTTGTAACTTTATTTATTTGGGCCCTCTTTTTTTTTTTTTTTTTTTTTTTTTTTGAGGAGTCTGGCTAAAGGTTTATCAATTTGGTTTATCTTTTCAATGAACCAGCTCTTAGTTTCACTGATATTTTCTATTATTTTTTAGTCTCTATTTCATTTACTTCTGCTTTGATCTTTATTATTTCTTTCCTCTTACTAATATTGCTCTTCTTTTTCTAGTTCCTTTAGGTGTAATATTAGATTGTTTACTTGACATTTTTCTTGTTTCCTAAGGTAGGCTTGTATCACTATAAACTTCCCTCCTAGAATACTTTTGCTGTGTCTCATGGATTTTGGGTTGTTGTGTTTCCATTTTCATTGGTCCAGGTATTTTTAATTTCCTCTTTGATTTCTTCAGTGACCCATTGGTTGTTTAGTAGCATATTGCTTAGCTTCCATGTGTTAGTATTTTTACAATTGTTTTCTTGTAGTTGATTTCTAGTCTCATACATTTGTAATTGGAAAAGATGCTTGATATGATTTCAGTCTTCTTAAATTTATTGAGACTTCTTTTGTGGCCTAGCATGTGATCTATTCTGGAGAATATTCCTTGTTCACTTGAAAAGAATATGTATTCTGGGCTTTTGTAAGGAATGTTCTATATATATACATGTTAAGTACATCTGGTCTAATGTGTCATTTATGGCTTTTGTTGCCTTATTTTCTGTCTGAATGAGCTGTCCATTGAGGCAAGTGGGGTGTTAATGTCCTCTACTATTATTGTGTTATTCTCAATTTCTCCCTTTATGTTTGTCAAGACTTGCTTTATGTGTAAGTGCTCCTATGTCAGGTGCTTATATATTTATAATTGTTATATCTTCTTGTTGAATTGATCCCTTTATCATTATGTAATGTACAATTTTGTATCTTGTTACATTCTTTGTTTTAAAATCTATTTTGTCTGATGTAAGTATTGCTACCCCAGCTTTCTTTTGTTTCCATTTACATGGATATTTTTTCCATCTCCTCACTTTCAATCTATTTGTGTCTTTAGATCTGAAGTGAGTCTCTTATAGGCAGCATACATATGGGTCATGTTTTTTAATCCATTCAGCCATTCTATGTCTTTTGATTGGAGAATTTGGTCTATTTACATTTAAAGTAATAATGGATAGGTCTATACTTATTGCCATCTTGTTAACTATTTTCAGGTTGCTTTTGTATTTCTTTTTTTCCCCTTTTTTTCTTCTTTTGAATTGATGTCTATCTTTAGTGATCTGTTTTAATTTCTGTCTTTTCTGTGTGTATCTAATATAGGTTTTTGGTTTGTGGTTACTGTGAAGTTTGTATACAAAGTTGATAATCTATTAATTTTGAATGCATTATAGCAACCCTGCATTTTACTCCCCCTACCCATGTTTAATGTTTTTTTCACACCATATTTTACATCTTTTTGTTTTCTGTATCCCTTAACTTCTTATTGTGGGTATAGATGATTTTTTTTACTTTTGCCTTTTAACGTTCCTACCACTTTTTATGTGGTTGATCTCTTACCTTTACTGTATGTTTTCTTTTAGCAATGAGAAATTTTCATTCTGTAATTTTCATATTTCTGGTTGTGGTTTTTTCTTTTCTGCTTAGAGAAGTGCCTTTAACATTTCTTGTAAAGCTGGTTTAGTACTGCCGAACTCTTTTAGCTTTTGTGTGTTTGTAAAACTCTATCTCCTTCAAATCTGAATGATAGTCACGGTGGGTAGAGTATTCTTGGTTGTAGGTTTTTTCCTTTCATCACTTGGAATATATCATGCCACTTCCTTCTGGCCTGAAATATTTCTGCTGAAAAGTCAGCTGATGGTCTTATGAAGTTCCCAGGTATATAACTAGTTGCTTTTCTCTTGCTTTTCTCTTCTCTTCTAATATTCTCTCTTTACCTTTAATTTTTGCCATTTTAATTATAAGGTGTCTTGGTGAGGACAGCTTTGGGTCCATCTTGTTTGGGGCTCTCTGTCCTTTCTGAAGCTGAATATCTGTTTCCTTGCCCAGGTTAGGAAAGTTTCCAGCTATTATTTCTTCAAAAAAGAGCTTTCTCCCCTTTCTCTCCCTTTTCTCCTTCTGGATCTCCTATAATGTGAGTGTTAGTGTGCTTGATGTTGTCCCAAAGTTCTCTTAAACTGTCCTCATTGTTTTAATTCTTTTTTTCTGTTCAGCTTGGATGATTTTGACTACTCTCTCTTCTAGTTTCTAGATCTATCCCTCTGTATCATCTAATCTACTGTTGATTCCTTCTAGTGTATTTTCAATTTCGGTTATTGTATTCTTCAGCTCAATTCGGTTCTTCTTTATATTTTCTAACTTAAAATTCTCACTGTGTTCATCTATTCTTCTCCCAGGTTTGTTGAGCATCTTTATAATCATCATCTTGAACTCTTTATGGGGTATACTGCTCATCTCCACTTTGTTTAGTTCTTTTTCTGAAGTTTTGTCTTGTTCCTTCATTCAGAATATATTTCTCCATCTAATCATTTTGCCTAAATCTCTGTTTATTTCCATGTATTAGGTAGGTCTGGTGACCAGAGGAGAGTGTGCTGCTGGGTTCTATAGGATGTGTATGTAGATTTAACTATGTAATTAGTTATGTAACTATGTAATTTAACTATGTAATATTAGTTAAATTTCTAGATTTTGAAAAAGTGGCCTTATGTAGGACACATCCTATAGAACCCAGCAGCACACTCTCCTCTGGTCACCAGAGCTATATACTCTAGGGGTGCCCCTACATGAGCTGTGAGGACCCTTCTTATGGTGGGGCCAACCACTATAGGCATGCTGGTAGGTGGGCTGGCTCCAAGCCCACAGTGGCTGCCAGCCTGGTGGTAGGCAGGGCATAGTCCCAGTGCAACTGGCTGCAAGGCTTGAGGTGGGGAAGGGTTGGCTGGCACTGGCCCACTGGCAGGTGGGGTTGGGTACTAGGGTAGCTGGCTGTGGAATCCAGGGGCCCCAGGGCTGGTGCTATCAACTTCATCTCTTGATGATAGGAGCTTCAAAATCACATTGTCAGGGGAAGAGTAGAGAGAGGAGGAAAAGATTGTGGTGATGGTTGATGTCTACCTTTGGTAGGTATTATTACCATGCCTCTTTTGCAGATGGGGAAACAGAAACACAGATTTGTTAGCTAATTTACCTTAAGTTATTCCCCAAACAGTATAGCTTCAGTGTCTGTTGTCAAAGGAATTTTCTTATATGTCTCTACAGTTTTAATGAATGGAAGATGGTTAGGAAAGTATTAGCAAGAAAAATCAATATAATTTAATGAGTGATTAGATTTGGGAACAGTCAGAGAAGGAAAAAGAGAGGATTCAAATTTTGAAAAGTGACACTATTAAGAGGAGTCAGCATTTATTGATTACATTAACCACAAATTAAGTAATATAGAAGTATAAAATATTCAAGACTGAGCTACCCTCAGGTTATTCAGGTGGATATGTTTATTGGGCTGCTGGACGTGGAGTGTTTCACTCAAAAGAAAGAGATCTGGATAGAGATACAGATTTCAGCTTCACATAGTTGGCTTGGTAATTGAAAACATGAGACTGAATGAAGAGACCCAGAAAGAGCTTAAAGAAGGCCAAGGACAAAATCTAAAGAAATATAGAGGCAATGCAGAGGAAGAGGAGCCTTCCAAGGAACTTTCAGATGATAAAAACAGTGCACAAGCTCCTGGCAGAAACACATGTAAATTTAAATCCATTTGTGATATGATAACATCATTCTAAGATTCAAATTATTTCTATAAAATATTTAAATATGAGATCCTACACATAATCAGGCATACTGGAAGACAAGGCAACATGAGCAAAAGCAAACCAGCAACAACAATAAAAATTAGACGATAGAAAAAAGACCAGTAGGGGCTTCAGATATTGTCATCCACTGATCGACATTTTTAAATAACTGCAAATGCTGTGCAAGGAAATAAAAGACAAAATAGAAATTGATGAAAGAAATGGAAAATACTAAAAACATCCAGATGGAAATTCTGAAACTCAAAAATACAATAAACAAAATTAAAAATTCAATCAGTGGGTTTAAAAACAGGTTAACACAGTTAAAGAGACAATTAGTAACCTGAAAGAAAAATCAGGGAAAAAAAGTAGCCAGAATAAGAACTTAAAGTGTGTAAAATACAAAAGAGTACAGAGGACACAGTGAAAAGGACTACCTATAAAGTTTTGTAATATCAGACAGAGAAAACAGAGAAAGATACTTGAACAGGTACTTGGAAAAGATAATATCTAAGTGGCCAATAGACATTGTAAAAATGTGTTTAACTTCATTAGTATTCAGGGAAATGCAAAATGCAAATTGAAAACACATTGATAGGGAGGGTGGGAGGGAGGGAGATGCAAGAGGGAAGAGATACGGAAACATATGTATATGTATAACTGATTCACTTTGTTATAAAGCAGAAACTAACACACCATTGTAAAGCAATTATACTCCAATAAAGATGTTAAAAAAAAAAACAAACACATTGAGATACCACCACATACAAAAACAACTAAAATTTTAAAAGACAAAAGTTGCCAAGTTTTGCAAGGATGTGAAGTAAGAGGAATTCACATACACATCTAGCCATGTAGGAAAAATAGTAAGCCAATGATGAACAAGACCTAGGAATGGGAAAGAAGCAAGTATACAACTGGAAGTTTACCTTTACAGAGATGAAACCTACTTTTCTTTGAGAGGACGGAATGATGGATGGATAGATTTGTTTGGGGCTAAAATTTTGAGGAAGCTTTATCTGAGGAAGTTCTGAGTGTGCTCTATGTTTTTTGTCCATGAGAGTGAGGTCCCTGATGAAGGGGAGGAAAGAAGGGCTGGGTAGCTGAATTTCCAAATGTTGAAGAAAATTTTGGAATAGCTGTTGTGAAGAATGGAAGTGAGACCTGACTAGGCATGTGTAGAAGGGTGGCTGAGAATACTGTTAATGAAAATGATGCAATTTAGGTGAGTCTTATGGTACTGTTTTAGTGATTTCTCTGGTCTTAGTGGTACAGTAACCATCTTGATTTATGAAGTATGTCATAGGTCTTATCCAGTTGTCTCTGAGGCCCAATTCATTCATTTACTAAGAAGTGTTTCTACACAATACTCACTGTAAAAGGGCATTATATATCTGTTCAGAAACAATTATACTTAGTTATATACAAAAATGTGCAAAGGAAGTGAAGACAAAGCACTTACATTGAATCTAGAATACAGTGGTGAGCTTGACCATGGAAAGCCATTTCATCCACATACTTGGCTAGAGACAGTCAGCATTGAAAGTATCTTAGGCACTCTAGCATCTGTGTCCCTGAAGCCATTTCAAGCAAAATGGTGTAGGCCCTCAAATGTCACTAAACCTCAGCAAGAGATTCAGCCAAATTCTTTTGTAGACCGTTCTAGTTTCTCCCAATTCTCATGGCCCAGACATACTTTCTTATATATTTCATGGTCTATTTAACTTTCCCTGAAATCTGGAAAACCTCAAAAGCCTGTTGACAGCAAGGATTTTAAAAAGTCTTTCCTAAGACAGCCAAAACTGTAGTTCATGGCCTGCATAGAAACCTTGATTTTTACAAGCAGACCAGTGATACAGGTTTTCCCCGCTACACTCAATTATTATATATTCCCTCATTTCAGTTCCGCTTTGCATATGAGTTTTACAAAGCTGAGTTTGATGAGATGAAATGTTGTTAGGAACTAAAAAGTGAGTTCATGGCAACACCCCACCAGAAATATATTTAATTAAAATGACTCACCCTAACATAGCAGAAGAACAGGTAATTTTGTAAATTGTCCCCCAAATTTTCTCCTTGCCTTACCACCAAAACTCATGTGGTCTTTAAAAAAAAAGTCTTAAAAAAAGGTCCAGAGTAGATAGACTCTGGAAGGGAATACATGTTTGCTTGGTACGCTTTTGCATTTCGTTATCCCACCAAACATCAGAACAGTCAGGACCAAGTTTGAAAACCCAGGAGAGACTTTCAACAGCAACCTTATCTTGTTTGAAAGTTTGCTCTGAGGTCACATGGGGCGAGCCAGAACCCAGCTGACAGTGTGTCAAAAGGCCTCGAGCTCGCAAAAGAAAGCATCATGAGTGCACAAAGGTCGAGCATCTTTGGAAGTGGGTAAATTGGAACAATATGATATGCCATGTCTAAAAACATATCCCATTCTCTAACTTTGCAAAAGCAGTTTGTGGCCTAGATTCTTGGAAGCAAAGGAAATGAAAATGAATAAAGGTAAGTTAATGTCAGAAGTGCTGGACTTTTTGTTGCTATTGGTGGTAGTGGTGTAAAAAATAAAAATAACACCAATACATGCCTAAATATATAGACAGCAATTCCTTCAAAAGCCTGATCATTTTGGGCAAGCCCAAACAGCACGCACCTATCGTCCAATTCGAGGGAATCAGGACAGCATTGGATTTCACAGATAGCACCACAGACAGCTATTAAGGCCTAATCCAGTGTCACCTTTCTGCCCAGTGCTGACTAACTACCAGCCCAATTTGCTGGCTTCACTCTCTCTGTGTTTCTTCATTGTTTCAAGCCGGGGGAGACTTATCTTAATAATGGGTCAATCCTCAGCCAAATGTGTTCAATTGAAGGCCACCATGGAAGAATGGCAGGATATTGTCTTTCCAACAGCAAGTGAATTGCAGGCAGCTTAAGGCAATATCCATTTCACTATAATGCTGGTTTATGTTACAGCTCTTTTCAAACTTCTAATTGCCCTGTATTGCTGACATTTATAGACATGCCCTATTTTAAATGAAAACACAACACTGAGGTCAGGAGGAGGTGCTGGGACAGCAGAGACCCCAGGTGAAGCCAAAGGGGGAAATTACTTTAAAACTTCTAAATGCCAAACATGTTTGAGAAAAGGGAGAAAAGAAATAAAGTCTTAGGGCAGAAAAAACATTAATCACGGCCCCATGGTATAAATTAATAATAACTATATTTAATTCTCCTATGTAAACATTCTATGGTTGGATTATATAATTTTTAAATGAAAGTAAATATTATTCATTTGGCTTGGTAAGTCTGGTAAGTCTCAGCTTATATGGAATAACTTTGAATATGATTTTTTTTCTTCCAATTTCACTTTTATTTTTTAAAAGCAAACATACCAAGCTAACCAGGTTTGTCAGCTGCTTTTGGCAATCACGATATGTTATGAGTCTTTCAGATCATTCTAAAAGTCACAATGAATAAAATAATATTTCACATTTATATAGGGCTTTTCACCTAGTATCTTATATGGTTTTATAAGCAATAAATCATTCATTCCAGAATTGAAACTAAAGAGCCTCGAGTGCAGTTCCAGTAAGTAAATTTTCCTAGTTAGCTCCAGAAGAATATAGACTATAATCATTTTCATTTGTTTACTCATGCATTCATTCACAGAGTTACTGAGTCATTGATCCATATACTGAACATATATTTATGGCATGTTCATATGTGTCTAAAACTGTGTAGATTTCAGGTTATATAAAGAAGCATTAAAGAGCTTACACTTTAGTTGAGTTCTGGTTAGGAAATTAATTGTTTAAGATCTTATTCTGAATAGCCAGAACAAATTCTTTTCAATGCTATATTCTCCTAATCTCTCTGTGAATGTCTAATTGAGGAATAAGAAATTATTAAGGAATAGTCAACACTAGTGTTTTTCTTTTTATACATCATATATATTCATAGAAAAATTTTGGAGAAAAAGAAGAAGTCACCATTTAAAATTTTAAAATCACCATTAATTCCACTACAGGAAGATAAACATTGTTAACAATTTGGCATACAAATTTCTTGTTTTTAATTTTTCTTTGTGTGTATAAAATATATCCACTTTTTTTTTTTAACTTTTATTTTTATTTTATTTTATTTATGGCTGTGTTGGTTCTTCGTTTCTCTGCGAGGGCTTTCTCTAGTTGCGGCAAGTGGGGGCCACTCTTCATCGCGGTGCGCGGGCCTCTCACTATCGCAGCCTCTCTTGTTGTGGAGCACAGGCTCCAGACGCGCAGGCTCAGTAATTGCGGCTCACGGGCCCAGTTGCTCTGCGGCATGTGGGATCTTCCCAGACCAGGGCTCGAACCCGTGTGCCCTGCATTGGCAGGCAGATTCTCAACCACTGCGCCACCAGGGAAGCCCAATATATCCACTTTTTATGTAAATAAAATACATAAATATGTATGTTGATTTATAACTGATATTTCAGTTATTAATATATTATGAATATTTCCCATATGATTAAATTTGAGCTTTGAGTATTATGAAGTCATACGTAATGACCAAATGATTTTTGTTTTTAATTCCACTTCAAGTTGTGAAAGGACACTGGACCACAACTCAAATTCACATGAAGAAATAAAGAACACAAGTAAAGTTAACTACAGAACCCGGCAACAACTAAAAATGATTATGCGACATGACCAAGTTGGATTTATCCTAGGATGCAAGGCTAGTTCATATAATGAAAATTAATCAATATAATATGCCATGTTAATAGAATAAAAGTAGAAAACACATAATCATCTCAATAGATAGTTTGACAAAACCCAATACTCTATAGTGATTTACAAAATTGCTCAACAAGCTACAAATAGTGTATAAGTTTTGAATTCCTTTTGTTAAATTTATTCATATAAAAACTATAAAACATTATTGAAAGAAATTAAAGAAGATCTAAATAAATAGAACAACATTCTGTGCTCTTAAATTGGAAGACAATATTGTTAAGACCACAATACTCCCCAAACTGGTCTTCAGATTCACAGAGATCCCTTTCAAAATTTCAATTGCTTTTCTTAAAGAAATGGACAAGCTGATCCTAGAATTCATACAGAAATGCAAGGGACCGGGATAGTCAAAATAATCTTGGAAACAAACAAAACTGAAGAACTCACAATTCCTAATTTCAAACTATTATAAAGCTACAGTAATCAAGAAAGTGTGATACTGGCCGAAGGCTAGATAATAGGTCAGTGTTATAGAACTGAGAGAACAGAAATAAACCTAGTGTCTGTGGCCAACTAATTTTCAGTGAGGATGCCAAGACAATTCAGTGGAGGGGGGCGGGTGGGAATCGTCTTTTTAACAAATGGTACTGTGAAAACTGCATGTCTCCATGCAAAAGGATAAATTTAGACCCTTAATTCATATCATATGCAAAAATTAACTCAAAATCAATCAAAGACCTAAATGTAAGAGTTAAAGCTATAAAACTCTTAGAAGAAGGCATAGGTATAAATCTTTGCAGTCTTGGATTAGGGAATGAATTCTTAGATATGACATCAATAAAACTTTCCAAACATAAAATAGATAAGTTAGACTTCATCAAAATTAAAAAAACTCTTTGTGTTAAAGGATACTACAAGGAAAGTAAAAATACAACCCACAAATTAGGAGGTTACTAAATAGTGGTGATGGTTGCACAACTTTGTAAATATTCTAAAAACCAAAGCATTGTATACTTTAAAGTGGTGAATTTGTTGTAATGAATTATATCTAAATTATTAAAAATTGAGACTACAAGATATTGGCAAACACGTTAGAAGTACATGGCTTATTGAAATGAGAAGGTAAAATGTGGGAAAATGTGTGGAAATAACAGGAAAACAGGAAAATAAAATGCATGAAATAATACATTTTCCTAAAGAGAAGATATCACAGATAATAATGAGGTAACACAATCAAGTCAACAGGGAAAAAAAAATCCATTGTATTTTCAGTGCATTTTGTCCACTGAAAGAATAGACCTGCTAGGGTATCCATTTGTGTGTGTCTGAGTATTAGCAAAACATAAGGCATGAATTTCCATCTATTTTTTTTTTTTTGGTGACTTTCACTTTTTATAGGTAGGGAAACTGAGGCATCAAAAGGTTAATGTTGATGTCACACACCTAGGAAGTGATGGAGTGAGGCTGAACCCAGGTAGGTCTGGCTCTAGAGCCCCTCCTCTGAACCCCCACACCACCACCACTCCCATCTATTTTTTAAAAAATTTTTTGGAGTATAGTTGATTTACAATGTTGTGTTAGTTTCAGGTGTACAGCAAAGTGAATCATATACGTATATCCACTCTTTCTTAGATTCTTTTCTCATATAGGCCATTACAGAGTATTGACTAGTGTTTCCTGTATTTTTGAAACCCAGGTAATCCTAGAAATACAATCCACTCACTGAATTTTTACCTTCTGATTATGCTTACAATTTTTCTCTTTATAAGTAACAAAGTGATAACTTGGGAATGTTGAGGGACCAATTGCTTAATTAATAAAATGAACTACTGTGTATTTATTAAGAAAATGCTACAGACACAGCATTCTGAATAGTTTTAAAATTTGCTCCTCAATCTAGTCTGCTAAAGTCACTGATCAGGGTAAGGAACGCTACTATGTGTACATGATTTTACCACAGGACACAGAATAGTGTCCCTATTTTGGAAAATTAAGGATAGCTATATCCATAGTTATTAAATATTAGACACATACAATACTAATTAAATATTGGACACATCTTATATCCTCACCTTTCTCTCTCCTCTTGAAATGTGTTTAAGTCCTTGAACTATGACATATACATCGTGTCCATTAGATTTAAGGTTCTCTGTTGCCAGCAATATGTATTATTCATTTCTGTTGCATTTCAGTAACTTGTGGTAAAATTTAATACACAGCAGTTTTATAGTACACATTAAATATAAGAAGAAGAAAGGAAGGAGGAAGGAAGGGAGAGGTGGGAAGGAAGAGGCAGAAGGGGAGAGGAGGGAAGGGAAGGGAAGAAAGACGGAAAAAAAGGAAAGGAAGCTTAGTTGGCTTATAGACTGAGTAGTATATTGAGGTCTCTACTCTCTGGAGAGCTTAGGGCAGTCGCCCTCAAACCTATGAGACCTAATGACCCCTTTAAGAAGTAAATGTTCAATAGTATCCTCCTTTCTATCCTGAACAGTAATTCTGAGGTAATATAACATTTAAACAAATATGTTCAGGAAAATATAATATGAAATCTTATTTTTAACATAATGGAGAAATAAAATAAAAGAAATTTTAGCAAATGAATATAGGGTTCAATATGTAAATGCTCAGGTGTGACTATACTACAAGATAAAATGAGTTCATCAGATGCTTCACCTACTTGTAATGAATAAGTTCTTATTTAAAAGAACAAGGGAGATCAGAAGTCAGTCTATAAAAGAAGTAAAGGAAAATGAAATGTTGATGGTATTGGTGACATTAGAATAAAAGTTATGAAAAGTATTGACAAACCCGACTTTTGTACTTATGATAAGAAAAAGGAGGAATTACTAAATAGGTAAGACCAAATTACATCTTGTCAAAATGGAGAGAAAAAGTAAGTAAAACATACCTTTGTTAACTTGCTACTGTCTATCTGTAAAATGTTCATTAGGTTTCTTTTTTTCTCTACTTGCTTCATTATTTAAAAAAGAATGTTGTCACAGAACATTGATAACTTTTCAACTGTGAGCAGAATTATAAAACTCAGTTGCAAATGTTCAGCTGAATGTTCTCAGCATTTCTGTGTTCATCATTAAAGAAAACCTCAAAGTAAATGTGTGTGTGTGCGTGTGTGTGTGTGCATGCATGCACATGTGTGTATTAGAATTACCATGATTACGAGAGGAACTGGTAAGGGATATGTTGTATTGGCAACTCAAATACTAAAGTGGCACTGCCACTGGTGATTTGATTTTCCAAAATGATAAATTTTTTAAAATTGTATTTCAACTTAAATCTTATGATTTCTGAAAAATTCAGTGCATGTAAAAATGTTCCGAAATTCTTGTGTTTACATATTAAATGATTGTATTAAGGCTCAGATGTTTACAAATTGGTTTTTCACTTATGCATTTGTCTGATAGAGTGTTCAAAAGCCACGCAGGATGGGAGCCAATTCCCTTTTGTGTGGGATTGCCCCACTCATTGCAGGACATCAAACATCCCTGTCTCCTGTCAAATAAATGTAAATAGCAATAAATATAAAGATGTGGTTTGTATTTGTTTCCCTGCTTCTTGAGAAGATCAATGAAATATGACTCTGGAGACACGGTTTCTAGTATAAATTGATTTGGAACATTTCAAGGGCTGCTCATGTCTCAGATTAAAATCTCATCAATTTAAGATAAAAGGGCTTAAATACAGGATTTTAAAATTAATAGTGCACTGTTATTGAGGAGGAGTAGCTGAAGAATAACAGCTACTTACCAATATTGACTTAATTATAGTCTATTATAATCAATTCTGGCACTAGCAGCTTATAAAACCTTCTATTGACAACTTTTAAGAAGAACAATGAAAATCCTAAAGGGCTATTTTTCTCCTTAAATCAAATTGTCCAAGGTAAATATTGACTAAAGTAAAATGTACTTAATATGTAAATGTTTTATTTCTTCCCACAACTACTATATTGTTCTTTTCCAAATTATTTGAAATGTAAATAAAAATCTGTAGCCTACATTATGATTTCCCAGTGTTCTTTGAAATATTAAGAGAGTCATTGTTAGCTTGGAGGAGATTGGAGCCCAGTAATGTAATTTACCATATATTAATTTTAGGAAAGAATGTTTCTTGTTATTTGGAAAAGACAATGTTATTAGTTCTGTTCTTAACATTGACAAAAAGGTCTCAATTTTTTTGGTGTCAGCATCTTAATAGAAAAATCTTCCAAAAACTCATGAGTGAAATAATTCATTGATTTATAGCAAGATCTACCATTTTAAAATCAACAATACAAGAAATGCCAGAAGGACTTATATCTAATTGATTTCAATTCAAACTGTGACATAATAAGAAGAGCAAGATTGTGAAGGGAATCTGATTATCAGGACAAAATAATGGTTCAGTGCAGGGATTGAGCCTAAAGCAGATGGCCCAGAAGACTTTTTTTAGGATGATGGAAATGTTCTAAATCTTTATTGCAGTGATGCTTACGCGACTATACACATCTGGAAAAATCATAGAACTATACATCTAAAAAGGGTCAGTTTTATTTTATACAATTTTAGCTTTAAAAAAAAAAGCAATTTGGGGGGAAGGGTGTAGTTGCTGGTGTTTGCTCAGTAACTCAGCATTATCAGGGCCAGTGTTGTGTTATGATTTATTTTTGTTATCATTCAATAAAAGTCTCATACAACTTACGAGATGCAGCTAAAGCACTGCTTCGGGAGAAATACACAGCCCCAAATGTGTCCTTTAAAGAAGAAGAAATACTGAAAATTAATAAGTCAATTATTTCTCTCAAGGGATTAGCAAAATAAATGTAAAAATAGTAGAAGTAAATAATAAAGAAGAGATTAATCAAAAGAATCAGCAAAGCCAAAATTGGTTACTTGAAAACAAAAATAAAATTGATAAATTTCTACTGAGATTAATTTTTTTAGAAAGAAAAGGTGCAAATACCTAATATCAGATTCTCCAAACATTATAAACAACTTTAGGCCAACAATTTTGAAAGTTTAGAAGAAATGGAAAAATTCCTAAATAATACAACCTTTCAAAACTGATAGAAGAAGAAATAGAAAAACTGAAAAGGCTTAAAGCAATCTTTAGGATTTATTAGTAAATCTTTAGTACAATTTTAGGGAAGTAATTGAATATTTAAATTAAAACATTCCCACAAGGAGAACCCATACAGGTAAAATTCCATCAAAAAAAGAAGAATTAATGTCAACATTATACAAATTCTTGTAGAGATTAACGAAATTGAGAATACTAAGTCTATCAATCAGGGGAGGCTAGTTCTTGACTAAGTTGTTGAGAACAAACAACCTCAGAAATCTCAATAAAATATACAGCATTATTTTATACATACCATATATATATATATATACACATATATATATATACACATGTGTATTTTTATATAGATAGATGCTATATATGCTACATACAGATAATAGATATATTATACTATGATGTAATAAAATGCAAACCACAGAAATCTCAGTATATAATACCATCAATACTATATATACTATATGCATACTATACAAATAGTATTAGAAAATATGTATTAAGTATTCTTCTTGGTCTTAATATTTTTTTATTTAGGCAATACAAATAAGTGAAAATTATAAGAATTGAGATGTACTAGGATATTCAACAAAAATTCCTTGTATAAAATATGTGTTAGACTGTGTTATTGTTCCTCAGTATTTTTTTCCTCTTTGGGGAAAGATTATATTTCCCTGCATAATTGAAGTTAGGCTTTACTTCAATTCAAAAGTGGTTTGTGTTGGCTAATAAAAAATGGGTTATAATGTTCTCTGTGACTTCCAGGCTGTAGCCTTAAGAAACCATTCTTCCTGTACTGTACTCTTTTCCCTCTACCACTATGATAGGGAGTCCTCTAGCCAGGAGCTACTTTTTCAGCCTGGGTTCTAGATTGAGGACAATGACAGATAACATGAACAAGAAATAAACCTTTGGTGTTTTAACCCACTGAAACTGTGGTTGTTATTACAGCATTACTTAGCTTGTTCTGCCACAGCAGATTGGAAAGATGGGGAGACTACCCAAATCTTTGGGTATTCAGAGGGACAAACAGGTATCTGATTTAGGAGGAGATATACCTCCTCATAGTTTAACCATCCAACTGCTCTTTCCTTTCATCCTTTCAGAACTCTATACAGACTGCTATCAAAGAACTTATATTTCATTTCTCACATTGGCTCTGCAACTGGGTCATGAGCTTCCCGAGGTCAAGGATTCTAACTCTTGCATCTTTGTATCCCCAATGTCTGTTACCTGGCAGGCCTTCAATTATCAGGTACTGAAGAGTCATGCATGAATGGATGAGTGGATGGATAGAAGGGTAGATGTGTGGAGAAACAAGTATTTAAGTGCTAAGACAATCTGGGTGCATAATTTTCCCTCTAAATTTGGGTAAATAAATTTCTTAAGTAAGTAATTGAAATTAAAATTTCTCTTTTGACAGTAAATACACATTTCCTAAAATTATTTACCTTATTACTGACATAAGACATTAACTAGGTCTTGATTTGGTAAGAGTTAAATTTTGCCGTTAACCACAAAGTGCAGGTAAAGAGAGCCTTAAAGTAATATAAATGGAAAACAGAGGCTGAACCACATTAATCCACCCTCCCTCCAGGAAGGAGGAGCTGGGGTGAGAATAAAAACTGTTGGGTGGAGAAGTCCATGGAAAACATCTGCAGGAGTGTTTCAAAGAGTGAGGAAGACACTTATTGTGTGTGCTATTGCCAAAGCCCCCCAAAACACAACATCAATGAGTGCTGTTTGTTTTTTCTATAGTCAATAGATCAAAAGCCTGAGAGGCAGTGCGATCTGCTCTTTGTAAGGAGAAAAGTTCTATGCAGAGAAATGGGGGAACACATCTGGAAATATCTGTCTATGAAACTGCTTGAAAAATCACCATGTAGCAGCAATAGGAGAAACATCTGTGCAGTGTGCAGCAGCCCAGCAGAGGAAGGGAGCTGCTGGGAAGAGAAGCACATAATCAAGACAAAGATTGGGGTGGAGACAGGCACCCCTTGAATGACAAAGCTTTCCAGATTTCATTCTTAGCCACATGTAATCAATAAGAACAGTTTTCCTTTCTAAAGAATTTAGATTAGCAGCACCTGCTCCAAACGTAGCAGGGCAAAGGCAGAATACAATATGTTAAGGTAATTTCTCAAAGACATTGTCAAATGTCAATAAAGAGCAGAATCTGTGAGTTACGTGTTCACTGTGAAGTTCTAAACACTAATGTATTATTTTAGAATAAAGTATTGAAGCAGCTCATAGGCATAAATATTAAACCCAAAATACCTTCAACACAGTTTCTTACACAGCTTATGTGCATGAGTTTTTAAACAAAGGTATTTTGAAAATATTATTTTTCATCAAAACTAACAAAAATTCAATAATTTTCTTAGAGACCTTCAAGATGGCAGAGGACTAAGACGTGGAGATCACCCTCCTCCCCACAAATACATCAGAAATACATCTACATGTGGAACAACTCCTACAGGACACCTACTGAACGCTGGCAGAAGACCTCAGACTTCCCAAAAGGTAAGAAACTCCCCACGTACCTGGGTAGGGCAAAAGAAAAAAGAAAAAACAGAGACAAAAGAATAGGGATGGGACCTGCACCTCTGGGAGGGAGCTGTGAAGGGGGAAAAGTTTCCACACACTAGGAAGCCCCTTCACGGGTGGAGACGGGGGGTGGCGGGGGGAGAAGCTTTGGAGCCACAGAGGAGAGCGCAGCAACAGGGGTGCAGAGGGCAAAGCAGAGAGATTCCCGCACAGAGGATCGGTGCCGACCAGCACTCACCAGCCCGAGAGGCTTGTCTGCTCACCTGCCGGGATGGGCGAGGGCTGGGAGCTGAGGCTTGGACTTCGGAGGTCGGATCCCAGGGAGAGGACTGGGGTTGGTGGCGTGAACACAGCCTGAAGGGGGCTAGTGCGCCACAGCTAGCTGGGAGGGAGTCTGGGAAAAAGTCTGGACCTGCTTAAGAGGCAAGAGACCATTGTTTTGGGGTGAGGGGATTCAGAGCGCCACCTAAACAAGCTCTGCGGCTATCAGCGCAGACCCCAGAGATGGGCATGAAATGCTAAGGCTGCTGCTGCAGCCACCAAGAAGCCTGTGTGCAAGCACAGGTCACTATCCACACCTCCCCTCCCGGGAGCCTGTGCAGCCCACCACTGCCAGGGTCCCGTGATCCAGGGACAACTTTCTCGGGAGAACACACGGTGCGCCTCAGGCTGGTGCAAAGTCATGCCGGCCTCTGCCACCGCAGGCTCTCCCCGCATTCCATACCCCTCTCTCCCCCTGGCCTGAGTGAGCCAGAGCCCCCTAATCAGCTGCTACTTTAACCCCATCCTGCCTGGGTGGGAAAAGACGCCCTCAGGCGACCTACATGCAGAGGCGGGGCCAATTCAAAGCTGAACCCCGGGAGCTGTGCGAACAAAGAAGAGAAAGGGAAATCTCTCCCAGCAGCCTCAGGAGCAGCGGATTAAATCTCCACGATCAACTTGATGTACCCTGCATCTCTGGAACACCTGAATAGGCAATGAATCATCCCCAAATTGAGGCGGTGGTCTTTGGGAGCAACTGTAGACTTGGGGTTTGCTTTCTGCATCTAATTTGTCTCTGGTCTTATGTTTATCTTAGTTTAGTATTTAGAGTTCATTATCATTGGTAGATTTGCCTGTTGATTTGGTTGCTCTCTTCCTTTTTTTTATATATATATAGATATATATATATTTTTCTTTTTCTCTTTTTCTGAGTGTGTATGTATATTCTTCTTTGTGTGATTTTGTCTGTATAGCTTTGCTTTTACCATTTGTCCTAGGGTTCTGTCTATTCGGTTTTTTTTTAGTATAGTTTTTAGCGCTTGTTATCATTGGTGGATTTGTTTTTTGATTTGGTTGCTCTCTTCTTTTTCTTTCTTTTTGTTCTATTTTTCATTACTTTTTATTTTTTTTTATTTTGAGTAATTATTTTTATTTTAATAAATTTATTTTATTTATTCTTTTTTTCTTTTTTTCTCCCTTTTCTTCTGAGCTGTGTGGCTGACAGGGTTTTGGTGCTCCGGGAAGGTGTCAGGCCTGTACCTCTGAGGTGGGAGAGCCAAGTTCAGGACATTGGTCCACCAGAGACCTCCCAGCTCCACGTAATATCAAATGGTGAAAGATGTCCCAGAGATCTCCATCTCAACGCTAAGACCCAGCTCCATTCAACGACCAGCAGGCTACAGTGCTGGACACCCTATGCCAAACAACTAGCAAGAAGGGAACACAACCCCACCCATTAGCAAAGAGGCTGCCTAAAATCATAATAAGATCACAGGCACCCCAAAACACACCACCGGACGCAGTACTGCCCACCAGAAAGAAAAGATCCAGCCTTATCCACTAGAACACAGGCACCAGTCCCCTCCACTAGGAAGCCTACACAACCCACTGAACCAATCTTAGCCACTGGGGGCAGACACCAAAAACAACGGGAACTACGAACCTGCAGCCTGCGAAAAGCAGACTTTAAACACAGTAAGTTAAGCAAAATGAGAAGACAGAGAAACACACAGCAGATGAAGGAACAAGGTGAAAACCCAGCAGACCAAACAAATGAAGAAGAAATAGGCAGTCTACCTGAAAAAGAATTCAGATTAATGATAGTAAGGATGATCCAAAATCTTGGAAACAGAATGGAGAAAATACAAGAAATGTTTAACAAGGACCTAGAAGAACTAAAGAGCAAACAGACAATGATCAACAACACAATAAATGAAATTAAAAATTCTCTAGAAGGAATCAATAGCAGAAAAACTGAGGCAGAAGAATGGATAAGTGACCTGGAAGATGAAATAGCGGAAATAACTACCAAAGAGCAGAATAAAGAAAAAAGAATGAAAAGAACTGAGGGCAGTCTAGAGACCTCTGGGACAACACTAAATGCACCAAAATTCGAATTATAGGTGTATCAGAAGAAGAAGAGAAAAAGAAAGGGACTGAGAAAATATTTGAAGAGATTATAGTTGAAAATTTTCCTAATGTGGGAAAGGAAATAGTCAATCAAGTCAAGGAAGCACAGAGAGTCCCATACAGGATAAACCCAAGAAGAAACATGCCAAGACACATATTAATCAAACTATCAAAAATTAAATACAAAGAAAAAGTATTAAAAGCAGCAAGGGAAAAGCAACAAATAACATACAAGGGAATCCCCATACGGTTAACAGCTGATCTTTCAGCAGAAACTCTGCAAGCCAGAAGGGAGTGTCAGGACATATTTAAAGTGATGAAAGGGAAAAAACTACAACCAAGATTACTCTACGCAGCAAGGATCTCATTCAGACTCAACAGAGAGATTAAAACCTTTACAGACAAGCAAAAGCTAAGAGAATTCAGCACCACCACACCAGCTTTACAACAAATGCTAAAGGCAATTTTCTAGGCAGGAAACAAAAGAGAAGGAAAAGACCTACAATAACAAACCGAAAACAATTAGAATATGGTAATAGGAACATACATATCGATAATTACCTTAAATGTAAATGGATTAAATGCTCCAACCAAAAGTCATAGACTGGCTAAATGGATACAAAAACAAGACCCATATATATGCTGTGTAAAAGAGAACCATTTCAGACCTAGGAACACATATAGACTGAAAGTGAGGGGATGGAAAAAGATATTCCATGCAAATGGAAATCAAAAGAAAGCTGGAGTAGCAATTCTCATATCAGACAAAATAGACTTTAAAATAAAGACTATTACAAGAGACAAAGAAGGAAACCACATAATGATCAAGGGATCAATCCAAGAAGAAGATATAACAATTGTAAATATTTATGCACCCAACATAGGAGCACCTCAATACATAAGGCAAATGCTAACAGCCATATAAGGGGAAATCGACAGTAATACAATCATAGTAGGGGACTTTAACACCCCACTTTCACGAATGGATGGATCATCCAAAATGAAAATAAATAAGAAAACACAAGCTTTAAATAATACTTTAAACAAGATGGACTTAATTGATATTTATAGGACAGTCCATCCAAAAACAACAGAATACACTTTCTTCTCAAGTGCTCATGGAACATTCCCCAGGATAGATTATATCTTGGGGCACAAATCAACCCTTGGTAAATTTAAGAAAACTTAAATCGTATTAAGTATCTTTTCCAACCACAGTGCTATGAGGCTAGATATCAATTACAGGAAAAAATCTGTAAAAAATACAAACACATGGAGGCTAAACAATACACTACTAAATAACCAAGAGATCAGTAAAGAAATCAAAGAAGAAATCAAAAAATACCTAGAAACAAATGACAATGAAAAACTGACGACCCAAAACCTATGGGATGCAGCAAAAGCAGTTCTAAGAGGGAAGTTTATAGCAATACAGTTCTACCTCAAGAAACAAGAAACATCTGAAATAAACAACCTAACCTTACACCTAAAGCAATTAGAGAAAGAAGAACAAAAAAACCCCAAAGTTAGCAGAAGGAAAGAAATAAAGATCAGATCAGAAATAAATGAAAAAGAAATGAAGGAAACAATAGCAAAGATCAATAAAACTAAAAGCTAGTTCTTTGAGAAGATAAACACAATTGATAAACCATTAGCTAGACTCATCAGAAAAAAAGGTAGAAGACTCAGATCAATAGAATTAGAAATGAAAAAGGAGAAATAACAACTGACACTGCAGAAATACAAAGGATCATGAGAGATTACTACAAGCAACTATATGCCAATAAAATGGTCAACCTGGAAGAAATCGACAAATTCTTACAAAAGCACAACTTTCCAAGACTGAACCAGGAAGAAATAGAAAATATAAACAGGTCAATCACAAGCACTGAAATTGAGACTTTGATTAAAAATCTTTCAACAAACAAAAGCCCAGGACCAGATAGCTTTACAGGCAAATCCTATCAAACATTTAGAGAAGAGCTATCACCTATCCTCCTCAAACTCTTCCAAAATATAGCAGAGGGAGGAACACTCCCAAATTCATTCCATGAGGCCAATATCACCATGATACCAAAACCAGACAAAGATGTCACAAAAAAAGAAAACTACAGGCCAATATCACTGATGAACATAGATGCAAAAATCCTCAACAAAATGCTAGCAAACAGAATCCAACAGCACATTAAAAGGATCATACAATATGATCAAGGAGGTTTATCCCAGGAATGCAAAGATTCTTTAATAAACGCAAATCAATCAATGTGATACACCATATTAACACATTGAAGGAGAAAAGTCATATGATCATCTCATTAGATGCAGAAAAAGCTTTTGACAAAATTCAACACCCATTTATGATAAAAACCCTCCAGAAAGTAGGCATAGAGGGAACTTACCTCAACATAATAAAGGCCATATGTGATAAAGCCACAGCCAACATCGTTCTCAATGGTGAAAAAATGAAATCATTTCCACTAAGATCAGGAACAAGACAAGGCTGCCCACTCTCACCACTATTGTTCAACATAGTTTTGGAAGTTTTAGCCACAGCAATCAGAGAAGAAAAAGAAATAAAGGGAATGCAAATTGGAAGAGAAGAAGTAAAGCTGTTACTGTTTGCAGATGACATGATACTATACATAGAGAATCCTATAGATACTTCCAGAAAACTACTAGAGCTAATCAATGAATTTGGTAAAGTAGCAGGATACAAAATTAATACACAGAAATCTCTTGCACTCCTATACACTAATAATGAAAAATCTGAACGAGAATTTAAGGAAACACTCCCATTTACCATTGCAACAAAAAGAATAAAATACCTAGGAATAAACCTACCTAAGGAGACAAATACCTGTATGCAGAAAACTATAAGACACTGATGAAAGAAATTAAAGATGATACAAACAGATGGAGAGATATACCATGTTCTTGCATTGGAAGAATCAACATTGTGAAAATGACTATCCTACCCAAAGCATTCTACAGATTCAATGCAATCCCTATCAAACTACCAGTGGCATTTTTCACAGAACTAGAACAAAAAATTACACAATTTGTATGGAAATACAAAAGACCCCGAATAGCCAAAGCAATCTTGAGAAAGAAAAACGGAGCTGGAGGAATCATGCTCCCAGATTTCAGACTATACTACAAAGCTACAGTAATCAAGATAGTATGGTACTGGCACAAAACCAGAAATATAGATCAATGGAACAGGATAGAAAGCCCAGAGATAATCCCACACACATATGGTCACCTTATTTTTGATAAAGGAGGCAAGAATATACAATGGAGAAAAGCAACCCTTTCAATAAGTGGTGCTGAGAAAACTGGACAGCTACATGTAAAAGAATGAAATTAGAACACTTCCTAACACCATACACAAAAATAAACTCAAAATGGATTAAAGATCTAAATGTAAGGCCAGGAAAACATAGGCAGAACACTCTATGACATAAATCACAGCAAGATCCTTTTGGACCCACCTACTAGAGTAAGGGAAATAAAAACAAAAATAAACAAATGGGGCCTAATGAAACTTAAAAGCTTTTGCACAGCAAAGGAAACCATAAACAAGACGAAAAGACAACTGAAGCAACTGACAAAGGATTAGTCTCCAAAATATACAAGCAGCTCATGCAGCTCAATATCAAAACAACAAACAACTCAATCCAAAAATGGGCAGAAAACCTAAGTAGACATTTCTCCAAAGAAGATATACAGATTGCCAACAAACACATGAAAGGATGCTCAACGTCACTAATCATTAGAGAAATGCAAATCAAAACTTCAATGAGGTATCAACTCACACCAGTCAGAATGGCCATCATCAAAAAATCTACTAACAGTAAATGCTGGAGAGGGTGTGGAGAAAAGGGAACCCTCTTGCACTGTTGGTGGGAATGTAAGTTGATACAGCCACTATGGAGAACAATATGGATGTTCCTTAAAGAACTAAAAATAGAATGACCATATGACCCAGCAATCCCACTACTGCGCATATACCCTGAGAAAACCATAATTCAAAAAGAGTCATGTACCACAATGTTCATTGCAGCACTATTTACAATAGCCAGGACATGGAAGCAACCTAAGTGTCCATCGACAGATGAATGGATAAAGAAGATGTGGCACATATATACAGTGGAATATTACTCAGCCATAAAAGGAAACGAAATTGAGTTATTTGTAGTGAGGTGGATGGACCTAGAGACTGTTATACAGAGTGAAGTAAGTCATGAGAACCTAGGGGCAGGAGAGGAATAAAGACGCAGATATAGAGAATGAACTTGAGGACATGGGGAATGGGAAGGGTAAGCTCGGACGAAGTGAGAGAGTTGCATGGACATATATACACTACCAAATGGAAAATAGATAGTTAGTGGGAAGCAGCCGCATAGCAGAGGGAGATCAGCTCGGTGCTTTGTGACCACCTAGAGGGGTGGGATAGGGAGGGTGGGAGGGAGACGCAAGAGGGAGGAGATATGGGGATATTTGTATATGTATAGCTGATTTACTTTGTTATAAAGCACAAACTAACACACCATTGTAAAGCAATTATACTCCAACAAAGATGTAAAAAAATTTTTTTAAATAAAAAATAATTTTCTTAAATGTGTTTGTTTTGTTATGTTTTGAGTAATGCCATCACATAAGTTAAATATGCAAGTAATGAATATTCAGTTGCATGCCCTTTAAAAAACAAATTCATTAAATTATTTCCCACATGCCTAACGGGGCAGCTCTATCATCTTTTGATAAATTAAATTAACTCTGTTATTCAACTAAAATATAAAGTTAGAGAGAATCTCTAGAGATGTAAACTTAATTTACATCTACATTTAATAAATACTGTACAGCTGTGCAACTAGATTAAAAGTACATTCAATGTTTTTGTTATTTATGAAATTTGGTCTATAAACATGGTGTTCCCAATATTGGTGTTAATTAGCAAGTTGTCACTTTATATTAGGCTGGAGTTGTCTAATGCTTTCATTGCATCTTGAGACTCTGTTTACATTCCCCATGAAATCATTTTGCTATAATATTGCTCAATTCTTTTCATTTTTCTCAGTCCTTGTTGCCTGAATTTAAAAAGGAAAAAAAAAATTGATAAATTTTAACTATCAAGAAAGAGTTTAAACAGAATATCTTATACATATAATTTATAAATTAACTTTATTCTTTGGCTCATTTAATCCTTTCTACACCCCTGTATTAAGGTTTTATTAACCTTATTTGTGAATGAAAAGATTAAAGCACTGAAGAGTGATTTAACTTGCTTCAAGTTACATAACTGATAAATGGTAGAGCTAATCTTTGAATGCAGGTATTCTGATTATAAGTCCAATACTTTAAAAAAAAATACTTTTGAAGAACCTGAAAATTTCTCAAAAAAATACTTTTGAAGTACCTGAAGGATCTGGGGAGCTCACAATAATGGTCTCTATGTGTCAGCTCTACAGTCAGTGGTTTATGTGTTATTTAAATTAATATTTTCTAAAATCCTGTGAGGTAGGTATTTACTTTCTCTCTTTTAGATGGACAGATTTAGAGAGGATGAGTCATTTGCCTAAGATGACACAGTTGATGAATGGCATTCAAATGCCAGCCTGACAGAGTATCCTAAACTCTTGCCAGTCAATCCATGGTTGGTCCTCAGACAAGCAACATGGGCACCACCTGGGAACTTAGATACAGAGAATCTTGGATCCCACTTTCAACCTAATGGGTATTTTTAACAAGATCCCCAGGAGATTTGTAAGCACATAAAAGTTTGAAAAAGCATTTCTATGTGCTACATTAGTCTGATACCAAAATTTAATCTATTAAACAGCATCACAGAAAAGAGACCACATTTTTTTATATCTGGCTCTCCTCACCAGACTAAAAGCTCCTCAAGACTAAAGTCTAAAACTGCTCCCAGAAACGGCACAAGATCTGGTGCTTGTAGCTGCCTAATATATGTTGACGTCTTTAATTAATTGCATATATGTAACAGGTATTTGGGCAACAACTGTATATAAATAAGATGTTCTTTGTTACATGTATCAGGGGATGTTAGGTGGGGAGCAGGTTATTTTACTTCTGCTGTCTATGATTAAATGAAATATAAAACTATCTTAATAAAAAGTGATTTTGTTTCAAAATACTGTTTGTGTGGCTTAGGTATTTTTTAGTTGGGTTTGCTTCTTGTGTTTTAGTAAATAGCATTTATGGTAGGAACTAAAGAGCTGCTCTAATATACGGTTATGACAGCATTTATATTCTGCTATCTAACCCAACAGAAAGGAAGGAATATATGCAGGCAGGCTCAGACACAGAGTGACAGAGTTGAAGAAAGGAAGTAGGACTGACAATGGGAAGTGGTGACAATGGTGCAGGTCACTCTAGTGATGGATTCTCAGGGACTGCATGACAGAGGGGCCAGCAGAAATAAAAAAGATATAGACTAGGACTCAGGAAAGCTTTGAAAGACATCCTAAGAAAAGAAGAAAATATTACATTAATATAATACTTCTATTATGTATACCAATATATAAATAAATTATATATTATAGTATGGTATAATATGCAATATAGTATCTATTATACACACAATATATAATATAACATATATATTAATGTAATAATTGGTATATATTATATCTAAAATATTTTAATAACTATTGTACTTTGAGAAATTAAAGAATGGAGAAAGAAATTAACATCTATTAAATGCTTACCATGTGCTAGAAACTATGCAAGGTGCTTTCCACATACTAACCTGTTTTAAATTTTATGGTAATGTAGAGAGGCTTCTATTTTTCAGAGGAGGTAATGGAGACTCAAAGAGGTGAAACAATTTGTCTAAACCAAAATTTAACTCCTGCTATTTTCACAATTCCAATCCTGGCTGAGGATCAGAATCATCCAATGGGATTTTTAAATTATAAATACATGAGCTCCTCATCTGTAAATTTCAGTAGTATATTTGTTTAAAATTCCACAAATGTTTATAAAGTAGAGGAACATTGCATCATAGAATACTTCCTTTGACCTATTATATGCAAAGCACTGTACTAGGAGAAATAGGAAAGAAAAATCAGATAGACATTCTGTCCTCAAAGAGCATCCAGTTTATTTGGCCAGACAAGTCAGGTTCAAAAATAACACAATATATGGGAAAACTGCTTAGTAACATACTTAAAATGTTATGAGAATCAAGACAGTGTGGTATTGGTGAAAGATTAGACAAATAGATCAATGGAACAGAGTAGAGAGCCCAGAAATACACCCACACAAATATAGTCAACTGATCTCTGACAAAGGAGCAAAGGCAATTCAGTGGAGGAAGGATAGTTTTCTCAATAAATGTTTCTGAAACAACTGAATGTTCTGATGTTAAAACAAAAAATGAATCTAGGCAAAGACTTTACACCTTTCACAAAAATTAACTCAAAATGGATCATAGACTGAAACGTAAAACTCAAAACTATAAAACTTTTTAAAATATGAAGTAGGAGAAAATCCAGGTGACCTAGAGTTTGGCAATGACTTCTTATATACAATACCAAAAGTACAATTCATGAAAAAAAATTGATAAATTGGACTTCCTTAAAATTAAAAATGTCTGCTCTATAAAAGACACTGTTAAGAGAATGAGAAGACAAGGTACTGGCTGGGAGAAAAGATATTTGCTGAACACCTATCTGATAAAGAACTTGTATCCAATATACAGGAAGAACTCTTAAAACTCAACAATAAGAAAACAAGCAACCCAATTTAAAAATGGGCAAAAGATCTGACAGACACTTCACCAAAGATGATATACAAATGGAAAATATGCATATGAAAAGTCATTCAACATCATATGTCATTAAGGAATTGAACATTAAAACAACAGTGAGATACCACTGCACATTTAAAATGCCTACAATCCAAAACATGGGCAATGTCAAATGCTGAGAAGGATGTGGAGCAACAGGAACTCTCATCCATTGCTGGTGGGAATGTAAAATGGTACTGGCACTTTGAAAGACACATCGGCAGTTTCTTACAAAACTAAAGATACTCTTGCCATATGAACCAGCAATTGCTCTCCTTGGTATTTAACCAAATGAATTGAAAACTTATGCCCACACAAAAACTCGCACATGGATATTCACAGCAACTTTATTCACAACTGCCAAAACTTGGAAGCAACAAAGATGTTCTTCAGTAGGTAAATGGATAAACTGTGGTAATACAGGCAATGGAATATTATTTAGCACTAAAATAACTATTAAGCCATGAAAAGACATGGAGGAACCTTAAATGCACATTACTAAGTGAAAGAAGCCAATCTAAAAAAGCTGCATACTGTATGATTCCAATTACATGACATTCTGGAAAAGGTAAAACTATGGAGGAGAGGGAGGGACTAATCAGCAGAGCATAGAGGATTTTCAGGGCAGTGAAAAAATTCTGTCTGATCCTGTTAGTGTATATATAATTTCATGCATTTGTCAAAAGCCATAGAATGCAGCAAAGAAGGAACCCTAATGTAAAGTATGCATTTAGTTAATAATAATGTATTAATTAATATTATTTCATCAGTTCTAACAAATTTACCACACTAATGCAAGATGTTAATATTATGGAATACTATATGTGGGGAAAGAGGGAATACATGGGAACTCTGTGTTTTCTGCTCAATTTTTTTGTAAACTTAAAACTATTCTAAACAATAAATCCTATTAGTAGTTTTTTAAAATGCTACAGGAGTTCAGAGGGAAAAAAATGTTTCCAGACAGAAAAATCAGGGAAAATAAAACTACTCAGAAGAGATGGCATTCCAAATAGACATGACAGATGATTAAGATTTAGATAATACGATATCCTTGCGTAGGGTAAAGACATTCTGACAGAAGAAAGAGAATGGGTAAAGACAGAGGTAACATTCTCAAAACAACAATTAAGCAAATGTGCAAATCAGTTATATGTGGCTCCTCTGTGCATTATATACCAGTAATCTTTACTATTTAACCTATGTGAGCCTCAGTTTCTTTATTAGTAAAGTAGGGATAGTTGTACATCACAAATTTGTTCTTATAATTAAATTATATGATATACATACACACACAATATAACATAAGCATGAAGTAGCCCTAGAAAAATAGTATCACTATGATTCCTATAATTAGTAGGAATACATTCAGTGGGTGTAGGTTGTAATGGATACTGTGAGAGCAGAATGGATTTAGAGGGATTGAAAGAACAGTAGGAGAAAGGATTAATAAAATTTTGTAAAAACAATTGTTAGAACATTTGAAGTAAGCTAAAGACTTTGGACAATACTCTGTTTTTAAGGAAGAGAATGGAGAAGACTCTACTTTGGTCAAATGTCATAACATTTGCAATGAATCTAGTACTGTGCCTGTCACATAGTAGATGTTAAGGATGGCAGAATGTTAAGGAAGTCTACAAAGGAAAGAATTCCAATGACGTGATGATTTTCAACACTGTCAAATACTGAGAGGTGTTGAAGAATTTGAGGAAGAGTCAAAGCCATTGGATCTGTCAACCAGTCGGTTGTACATGACTTTTGAGAAGACGGTTTTCATAGAGCAGGTAGAGCAATAGACAAAAGTATGGTTTTTAAGGAGTATGTAGAAAGGAACTAGAAAAAGCAGTGGAAACAACTCTTTCTAGAAGCTTAGTTGGAAAAGGAAGGAGAGACCTAGGAGAATAACTCAAAGGGGTACCAAAAAGAAAACTTTATTTTAGGATGGAGAATATTAGAACATGCATTATGAGCAAAGAATTTTTCAATGATACTAAAGAAAGAATAGATAGAAGGTATACAATCAAAGCACATATGATAGGTACATAGAGAGTAGTAGGGAGAAAAAATTAATTTTGAAGGAAAGGAAGAATGGAGGAAAGAGGAGAGAGTAATTGAAGAAACAGACATTTTGAAGTAGAGAGGATAAAAGTTGAAGAACCTCCTTCATTCAGCAAATATTTTTATGCATCTAAGTGTCTAACATGGGTAAGGGAGCAGTAGGGCAAGAACAGAAGCATAAAATGCATAAAATTCCAAGATGGCACAGTAAATTCTGTGATAGAGGTGAGTGTGAAATGCCATAGGAGTCAGGGGAGAATCCACAGATAAGGCAATATTTCAACTATGTCTTTTAAGTTAATGTAACAAGGTAGAGCAGTCAAGGAAAGGCATTTCAGACAGAAGAGACAGAATGTGTAAATATTGTAAGTACAGTATAAATTAAGAAACTCATATTAGATGGTCCTTTGTGGGTAAATTCTTGTTTCTTGGCTTCTACAATAACTGACATGAATTTGTTTTCTTCTAAGCAAATTTGTGTACGCAGTAGAGATCATCTCCATAGTTGACCTTTACCTAATTCCAGTGTTATTCCTTCAACCTCCCAATGAAGATTGCTGTTTTACTGGTCTGTGAGTACATATAATCAATAATCAGATACGCACAAAACCAATTCTCCCTTTGCCTGTAATTACTAATGGTAATACCATTTTTCCTACACCCACTTTAGCATTTTTTGTCTCTTCACATACCCCTCTGTTGGCACCAAATACTTTAAATTACTTCTGCATAGCGTTTTTCATTTTTTAAATTTTCTATGTCCACTGACTTGGTTTTAGTCTAAATCATCATTAGATCATGCCTAAATGCTTACAACAACCTTCTAGCCTCTATCTATAATTCCTTACTTTTCAAAACTATCCTGTACCCCACTGCCAGCTTATCTTACCAAACACCACATTCCCTAGGCTATCTTCTAGATCAAACTCCTCAGTGACTCCCAGCTACTTAATTAAGATGGAGCCTTTAGCCACAAAACCTGGTTCCTTCACAACCTAGTCAGTACTTAGTTTTTGCCACTTAGCTTCTGCCTGCCATACTAAATGTTAGCAAGAATATGGAGTAAGCAGGACTCTCATACATTCTTAATGGAAACTGAGAAGAGATATGGAAATTTCTCATAAAACTAAACACACAACTCCCTTATGACACAGCAGTTCCACTATTAGGTATTTTTCCAAGGAAAGAAAACTGTACACAGGAATATTAATAGCATCTTTTATTCATAATAGCCTTAAAATTAAAACAGCCCAGGTGGTCATCAGTAGACAAAAGGACAAACTATTCATACAAGGAAAGTTACTCAGCAGTAAAAATGAATTAACTACTGATACAATAAAATGAATGAATCTCAAAAACAGTATGCTAAGTGAAAAAAAAAAGGCAAAACAAATCTATGGTCAACAACTATCAGAATATTGGTTGCCTCTGAGGCAGCAGTTACAAAAACTAACCAACAACAGAAACAAGATAATTTTTTGGAGTGACGATAAAATTCTGTATTTTGATAGAGGCTTGTTTTATAAATGTATGTGAGTAGTCAAACTCATTGAATGGTGCATTTAAGTTATGTGTATTCATTGTATATACATTTTACTTAAAAAAATAACTGTAAACAAATACTGAACCCACTTACTCATATACATGATGAAGTATTTAGGGGTGAAGTGTACTGATGTTTGCAACTTAATTTGAAATGAATTAATAAGTAAGATGGATTGACTTATAGAAAGATGGATATATAGATGAACAGATGTGTGATAAAGCAAATATACTAAAAATAAGTATAGAATTTAGGTGGTGGTATATGAATGTTCACTGCACAATTCTTTTAATTTCTGTGCATTTGGAAAGATTTATAATAAAATGTTGGCGGGGAGGGACCTAGCTTCCCATTACTTCACCATGTATATGTATACACTCTGATCTACTTGACCATCCTCACTCTTTCTCACCTCTGTACCTTTAACTTACAAACACCTCCTTCACCTTCTTTCATACTCAAACCCAAGCTTATCCAAGTCATAGGCTAACCTCTTTAACAAAACTTTTTGTGACTGATTCCATCTTAAATGATATCTCCCTCTTAAAATGAAGCTTAATTAACTCGATGCTTCTCACTGTACTTAATTATAAACTGTAATGAGGAGCATTCTAGCAGAGTGATATATTAGCATAGGCCAGGCTCTAGAGAAAAAGCACCTAGTTTTAATGCCAGTTCCACAATTTACTAAACCATGGAGTCTTAGGCTTGAGATATCTCATTCATAAAACCAGAAAATTTTTATCTCTCTTAGATATTATTGTAAGGAAAAGATACTTTATTGTTAATATCTTCTGCCTGACACATAGAGCTCAATACATGTTAATAATTATTGTCTTTGTGGTACTTATACTAATATCTACACTGCATCTTAATCCTATAAATTCCTTAACAGCAGAGGTTGACATAGACACACTGTTTCACTGCATTCTTCTGCAAAAGTGTACCACATTATCAAACACAAAGTAGCCACTAAGAAAAATATTTCATTAATGAATGAATGAGGAAATAAAAAAATTTAGTATGTCTTACTAGGGTGCTATGCTGTCTCTGACCCTCTTTTCCAGAAATAACATCTTTAACTAATCTCTTCCAAGCAGCGTGTAACAAAATTACTAACAAATGAAAGACTGTTAATCTAATGCATACTCTTCACTGTTGTTTTAGAAGCACAAATATGTTTTGACTGCTTTTAGAATCATGAAAAGAAATATTTGGTATGTACTGCTATTTTGCTAGTATTTTCTTACATACTAGGATCCAATTAGCCATTCATCTTCTAGATTGGGGAATTCTGGAGTTCCAGAGATGCTGAATTTTGAAAGCCTGTAGTACAGAGCAGAATCAAACAAACATGAGTTTTATGTCTTTGCTGTTTCTTTAGAGAAATATTAAAACATTGCTGGAAACTGTGATTTTATGAACTTCAAAAGCTAGAGGAAATCAAACATCTTACAGGATCATAGTAAGACTAAGCTTTACTCATCAGCACCACAGTGATGACAACACAATTATTTTTCTGGAATATAGAAGTATAAAAAACTTATGATCAACTGAGAAAATTAGCAAGTTACATGGCAAGTTGGAGGGTCCTACCTTACCACAAAAGCAGAGGAGCCCTATAGAAATTATAAGCAAATGTAAAGATTTTGGGAAGTCTCTCACATGATTAGTTTCCATCTCAAAAACTTTTCTCAGAATTCCAGAACTATGAAGTAATTAGAAATCATAAGTGCCTATGTGTGAACACTCTCCTTTTTATATGACATAATGAGAATTTAAAGCTTATGCACAGATGGTTTTAAAATGTCAAGATAACTATTATGTACTTTCTACTACCCAGACGTTTAGAGGAGCTTTCACATCTATAATTTATACAGAAAGCCTGGCTAGAACAGGATTCTAAAGAAAGCCCAATGTCTTTGTTCTGCTTTAAGGCTAAAGATGCCTTACTGATGCCTTACTCCAGCCTGGCCTCTTAGAAAGAAGGTTCTGAGTCATGAAAAAACTCATGAGAATGTAGATGTATCCATGAACACACCACTGGAATAACTCAAGTTAAAGAGACCATAAAGGCCTGTGGGCAAGTCAAAGGATGCATTTGGTGGGAAGGGGTCATCTGTTCCTGCCCACAAACTAACTGGGCACGTTTAGCAAGCAGCAGAAATTGCTCATTCTTCCATCAGAGGAGAAAGGTTGACCTGAGTCGAACTGAGGTCTTTAAGGGCTGATGCTTCAAAGTTCAACAACAAAGGGTGTATCCAACCAGGGGTGTCAATGTTTGGTGCCTTTTACTATTAACAAGTGCCTCCTGCACTGAGTGTTGGCTCTCACAGGTATTCACCAGTTATTTACCTATGTGAGGGCAAGCAGGGTTCATTGCATACAAAGACTAGAGGGCTTGCATATCAAGGTAACAACAACCTTAGCATTAAAAAAATTTTTTTTAAATTAATTATTTATTTTTGGCTGCATTTGGGTCTTCGTTGTGGTGTACGGGCTTCTTATTGCGGTGGCTTCTCTTATTGCACAGCACAGGCTCTAGGCACGCGGGCTTCAGTAGTTGTGGCACACGGGCTCAGTAGCTGTGGCCCATGGGCTTAGTTGCTCTGTGGCACGTTGGATCTTCCCAGACCAGGGTTCGAACCCATGTCCCCTGCATTGGCAGGCGGATTCTTGACCACTGAGCCACCAGGGAAGTCCCCCAACCCTAGCATTAATTTATAAATATCATATTTCATTTAACAGTTAAGTCCCCTAGTCCACTTCCCCATCACCCCAGTAGCATCTAATTGCCTAATCCCACTAAGAATTCTGTCCCCTGAATAATCCCAATTATTTGCCCTCAATCCCACTGTTTGCTCTCAGAGTGCTCTCCTCAAATTCAGTCTCATCCTTTCTTCTCTCAACTTTTACAGACGAGAATTGTTCTTTATGGTGACTGGCCTTTCAAAAGTTTCTCTCATCTTTTAAGGTTTGGAAACCCCCTGCAAAATTTAACCACAAGAAATAGCTGGTAATCCCAATAGTGTATATACATTCATATGTTCCTAAACCCATAAACACTTGGCAATGAGCAGCTTTAAGAGCATGTAATAGCAAATCTTAAAAGGGTACATTTCTCTTTTTGTTTCCTGTGGCTACTGAAACAAATTATGACAAACTTGGTGGCTTCAAACAATAAAAATTTATTCTGTCACCATTGTGGGAACCAGAACTCCAACATCCGTGTCATTGGGCCAAGATCGAAGACTGACCAGGTATGCACTCCCTCTGAAGGCTCTAGGGGAGAATCGATTCTTTGCCTCTTCCGGTTTCTGGTGGCTGCCAGCATTCCTTGGCTTGTGGCCTCATCATTCCAGTCTCTGCCTCTGTCTTCACATCACCTTCTCTTCTGCATGTGTATCTTCTTCTCTATTGTCTGTATCAAACTTCCCTCTGCCTCTCTCTTATAAGACATTACATTTAAGGTCCACCCTGATTGTCCAGGATAATCTCCCTATCTCAAAATTCTCAACTTAATCACATCTACATAGGCCTTCTTTTTCTCCCCTTATAAGGTAACATTTACAAGTTTCAGAGATTAGAAACTGATACCTTTGGGGGAGCATTATTCAGCTTACTCCACCCTCCAATGACCCTTCCCCTATTCTGAGTGCTTTCTGTGGATATCAGAGGATCATTTTGCTACTATTAATCTATAAATACCATTCTTATTATAATGAATTGTATTTAAATACAGTTATATATTCAGGACTGCAAGAGCTAAGCTCATCTACTATGTATGGGGAATGGGCTAATCTGATAGATGAGGTCATTTCTAATACTTCTTAGACAAAACAAACAAACAAGCAAAAAAAAAGAAAAAAAAAACATAAAGTAAAGCAGTGCCTTCCACTAACTGAGGGAAAGCATCAGACTCCCTTTGTCTCAACCGTGGGTGTACTAAGGTACGCCATAGAGAAGAGTATATAAACCATCCCCGTAGGGTAGTTTTAAGATGGTACTAAGTGAAACTGGCTAAGAAATAAGTCATAACAGCCCAAGTAAAGTTGTGAGGGCCCCTTGGAGCCATCTGACTCAAAATGGAGAATGAGATGAGACAAGTTCACGAGCCTAGTGTCAAGGCTGCCATAACAGCTCTAGAAAAATACATACTTCTTTGATTGCACTTTTTTTATCTCCTGAACTCCCTGTGCTTTTCCTCCACTGGTTATTCCTTTACCCCCTCATTTACTCAGCCCACAAATATTGATTGAATGCCCAATATGTGCCAGGCACAGCATTATGCCCCAGCGATGCAACCCTCAACAAAACAGACACAGTCTCTATCCTTCTTGGGCTTACAGTTTAAGAGTGTGGCTCCTTCGTTCTCAGTAGTAGAAAATCACTTCCTTATCATGTCTGTGAAGAAAAGCCCAGGGCCAGTGGCTTAACAGGAGCACATCACAAAGGTGGGAATGGGACTAAATCAAATGTAAAACTAAGGGAAGCAGAGACAGAGACACTCAGTAAGCTGTGCTTCTCCACGTGGACATTCTCCTTCCAGGGAAAGCCCATGGTGTTCCTGAATTTTATTTTAATAAGGAAGTTAGAATTGCTATAGAGCAAGGGTCTTCAGAGCCCTCGGAGAAGTGAAAGAGTGACACAGTGAGCCCCCTCAAGCGCCTGCTTCAAACAGAGCAGCTTTGTGTTCATCTGGTTTACATCTTGGGCTTTTAAACAAAGGGTTCTGCAACCAGAACAATGAAGATTGAAAACTCCTGCTTTAGAGGAGCAGGCCCCACAGTGACCAAGAAACTCCTCCTGCTTTGTGGCATGCCTGGGAAACAGTTCAAAACGTATGCACCAGGAACGGTGGGTCAGGAAGCAGCTTCTTCTATGAAGGATGCGCTATTAAATTAATACTTAACCAATGACAGGAACCAGTGTAGCTGATGATAACCTGAGTCTTTCTGGTGTTTCATTTCTTCCTTATGTGATGGGAAAGATAACCAGGAAAGGAATGAAAAAAGGCAAACTTGTTTCTCACAATGCTCATCACCTATCAAGTGATAATTTGCCTGCTCATGTTCTGAACATTCTCTATCTCTTTTGAAACATTTTACATCTTTATGAATTTCTGAAGAGCTGTCCATGGGGATTGAAAACATAAGGATCTTGGAATTACATGACAATTTTTTTAAAGGAATTGAGTTGAGATCTGGAAGTTTGATGAAAATTCCCTCTTATCCATTGTATATGTATCATTTTTATCTTATGAATTTTTAGAAAGATGAGTTAAACTCATATTTCACAGACTATACTAACCTCTGAGTAAGATAAGGTAATAACAACAATAATCATCAATATGATCTGGTTCTATTTCTGCCTGATCTAGCCTTCAAAAAATTCTTCCCAAATGGTTCTGAGTTTTCTTAGGTGGTATCTTATGCTTTGGCACCTAATACAATCAGGCCCTTTCATTCTTGCTCACAGTCACAATTTCTTTAGTCACCTTTAATGTCAAAAGTGGCAGCTACACCATGATGATCACAAAGTCACTTAAAATGAATTGGTTAAGAGTTCCAGCACTTTAACCAGTCTCGTTCAAACCTCAGTTGTGCCAGAATCTGAAGGGACCCTGCAGACAGAAATGAAGATAGTTCAGAGATGTCTGCAAGCTCCAAGGACCAGATGGGACAGTTGGTTCAGGGTTGCACAAATAGACAAACAACAGTAAGGACCAGATTGCTGACCCCTCCCTCCCAATGCCTTAGCTCCACCTGCCCCAATGTTTTAGAATGCAAATACAACTCTGGGGACAGAAGTGCAGTCAGTGTATTGAGAATATTGTCTCTACCTCCACAGGAATCATGTTCAGGTAGACAATAAAGTTTTATGTTCTGATCACCTTAATTCATTGACCGATAACTCTTTCCCTTTATTTAAAATGATTAAAATGATTAATCATGGTCAATTAGTTATTCATTAAATCTAAATATGAAATTATAATATAACACATTATTATAGCAACATAATAATAATGTTGAATGTTATGCATAATTACTATAAAACACTAATAATTTATGTTATATATAATTGAACTGTATATTTTTCTATGCTATTCTTTTTGGATAATTGACTTAATCAACCAATATTCCCCCAAAGATATTTTTCCAGTTTTTCAGCTTTTCAATGCTTTATAAATGGTTTATTAAACCAACTGGGATCCTGCACTTGATACTTATGGAGAAAGAACATATATTCTATTCTTGTGAATCAAGAACACAGGCTATGAATGAGGCAGCCGTGGAAGGGGCCAAACTCTTAAGTCTAAGACCCCTGTGAGAAAAGGCTCTGGGACATGCATGTAACTTGAAAGCTGCCTTTTCTTAAGCATTGTCCTATTTTATTTAAAGAAGTTTCTAGCAAATCCCTTTAGGTACAACTGAAAACTAGATCGGCATCTGCTAAGTCTCTGTTAGAGAACTTAAAATTGTATTAACATTTATGCAGCTAGGACAGCGCCCTTGCACCACATCAACAACCACTGTACCTGAAAATTTCGGCCATGTAGGGGAGAATGGGCAACAGAGTAATGTTTCAGGAGAACAATAGACCTTCTTATAGATTCACTGGAGACAAGAGCAGCAAAGCAACTACTGAAAAGTCTGGTAAATCTTTGCATGCATCTGGAATTGATAGGAAGAAATGACACAGGACAATTATTTGTCTTATATGAATTCAAAAATTCATCTTGTTGAGCACTGTATTTTTTTTCCCTAAGAATATTTGTACTTCAACATAGTATAGCTCTTTCTTGTACACAGATGGACACGATGGATGAATAGAGCTAGGGCCCATGGTTTCAATGTTCTCACCCTCCAAAACTGAATTATACCAAGATGCTGCTAATTACACAATAGTTCTTCTAAATGAAAGCTCACAGCAACAAAACTCACAGTAGAGGGTTTTAGTGGATAGTATTATAACAGTGAATAATTGAATCTTTAGCCCCTGAAGAGGTTCTCAGCTTTTAAAGTTAAAGGCAACCAGACCTGGGATGGGAAGGAGCCATACAATTAATATAAAGAAAAAATAGTACCAGAAACCAAAGTAATTTCCTCTTTACCACATTTCCTCCCCCACACATATTTTGTACATTTATTACCAAAGAGTGTTACTTGTTTACCATCTCATCAAGGCTTAAGTATTAGGTTCGTTTTACAGAAGACATTGAATAGAATATCAGTTGGACTCAGATAATAGGGTTCATTTTTTCTTACTCTGAATAATTACACTATTACTAATATTAATAATTATTTATTATTATTAGCTAGCTACCATTTTTCAAGCACCAAGATACTGCAGTGGGACTTAAGCATTAAACTAATTTTCTCAACAACCCATGCGGTACAGTAACACTTCTACGGATAGGAAAATAGAGGTTCAGGAGTAAGCACATAGGCTAAGGTTACACAGCTAATAAGTGCTGAAGAGGTATTCAAAGATAGAGCTTTCTAAATCTTTTATGAGACAGGGGATTTTCACTAAACGGCACTTACCTCTCAAACGCACTTGTTTTTTTTCCTATTGGACTGGAATAGTAGAAATGCTCAAAGCCCTCAACAGACTCTGGGTCTAGATCTCCTATTATGATCTCAAGTTCCTAGATGAAATTAATTGTCCCCTTTTATAATAAGGGTCTGGTTCTCAGGCAAATAATATAGAACCATATTTTCTTTCACACAGAATCTCCTTGGGCAAAGAGGCAAGGTGCCTTTAGGTTGCTTCCTGGCTATTCAGGCCAACATTGGGGCAGTTCTAAATCTAACCTGCTTCTCAGCAGAGTCGCTATTGGCTTTTGGGGTGAAACAAATCTTTGTGATGCTGAATTGT
This sequence comes from Eubalaena glacialis, assembly GCF_028564815.1. Taxonomy (NCBI): domain Eukaryota; kingdom Metazoa; phylum Chordata; class Mammalia; order Artiodactyla; family Balaenidae; genus Eubalaena; species Eubalaena glacialis. Next base: position 35,832,324 of record NC_083727.1, on the reverse strand, counting down.
CCCAAATGTTACAAGACATTTGCATCTCTGGCTACCAAATATCAATGGTGCCAAAAGGCCCCCATACAAATACAAACCCCATCAGGGGTGATACTGCCCCTAGTTAAGAACCACTGAGCCCATTCTTACAATGTTCTATAGTCAGCAGGCAGCTGCTATATAGCTGCAAAAAGCAGTCCTGAACTTTCCCTGCAGGGTTACATCATTTTGATCCTAGTCCAAGAATGTTAGGAGCAGATAACATGCTGCCATTGGCAGATTTGGACTAAGCCACTGCTCTGGGGCAAAACTGTATTAGAGCAAGGGAGGGGGGTTGGAAGTCAGATCAGAATGTGTGGAAGTGAAAAGTTGGTCAGTCGCCATACTGAGTCATAATCATCAGTAGGAAGGAAAGGAAAGAGAAAACACATTAGGAGATGCGTGTCTCCAGTTCACTGGAAGTAAAGAGCAGTAGTAAAGCCCAGTTTAGTCTCCATCTGACTGGCTGCCAACTTCCCACACACTGTTGGCTCATGACGTGACAATTCTCTGTCTGGAACCCCTTCGCCTTTACAATCACTCCTCAATCACCTATTAACTACTCTCAGGCCCCATGGAAGACAGGCCAACTGTCTACTTTCAGGTCTGTTGTAACTTATTCTGGAAATATGTCACTATGATGACTAAAAAGCTTGTCACCCCGTTCAGCACATTTTGAGTTGTATTTTTGTAAGGGAATGTTTGGGCAATGACACACAAATTACATGCACAAAGCCAAATTAATTATTTGCAGATATGTAGTACAATTATATGGGTTTATGCTATCCATCTGTGAACCTTAGTCTCCCCTGGTGCAAGTACTGCTTACAATACAAAGGATTTAATAGCTTTAAGAAAAACTTATTATGCTTACGTTTGTACAAGAGAGAAGTCTTCATTATTTGATGACATTCATGGGATCCTGTGGGTGGAGAAGACCTTGATGAGCAAACTGGTCCATTCTCCGGCATTCAAGAGGAATCACTGTTAAACAAACTTGGAAAGATGGTATTGAGGAATTGTCACAGCCACTTGGAAGAAATACTTCATTATTTAGTATCTTTCACCCTCAAGAAATTTTTCTGTTTCTGTATCTACATTTCCTGTGGCAATTTATGCTATTCACAATCATCTGGTGCTCACTGATGCCAGAAAATGCCCAGTTGTCTCCTCTATGTTAAAACACATCATGATTGAGAGTTGTTATTCAATGATTTCTACCTCCTCTTTGGACTGAGTAATATCAGTACAATTAGCCTTTCCTCCTAAGTCTTGTTTTATAAAACATAATAATTTTCAGTCAATCCCATACAAATTTCCCACACTCATTTTTAATGGTAAAGACAACCATGCAAACAATTGGCCAATGCATGATTTCACAATAATGAGAAGATCATTTCAGAGGTCCTTTTATGCATTTTTCTTTATTTGTATTGGTATCATGGCAGCTTTTAAGAATAGCATTACGTGACTGGCTATGTACCCTCCATGCCCAAGTGCCTCATTATTACGGCACAGTGACATAAGAGCTGACTTGGCAACTGGACAAGATATGGAAAGAGGTTTTAAAAAGAGAATGGAGTGTTTACCTTTGTCTTGGGTGTTAGGGGGTGCTTTGCAGAAGTGACCCTGCAGCCTTGTCTTCTAGAATGAGAAGTAACTTTCCAGCAGGAAAGAGGGAGTTACTCTTAGAGAGAATATTATATGACATAAATGGATGGAACCAAAAAATAGATTCAAGGTATTTTATGCATACCAGCATGCTGCCACATAAGGTAAAGCGAATAAAATGAGGGAAGGAGGAAAGGAAAATGTATTGAGCATTGTCTATGTGCTGGATGCATCACATACATGGTTCCATTTAATTTTCACCATGGTTATATACACTGACCCATATTTTGCCCATGAAAAACCCAAAGTTCAGAGGGGTTATTATTTTGCTCATGGTCAGACAGACAGTGAGTAGCAGAGCCAGATGAGAACCCAGGACTGGATGATGGTAAAGTACATGCTCTGTGTTTGTCATATTACTCTCTTATTCTAAAACTAGTAGATCAACAGTGGTCAGATCATAAGGGCTTTGACTGCACTGCTATGAAATTTGTCATTTCTTTTATAGACCAAAGAGGGTCGGAAGAGTTTTTATAATTTTATTTTTAGAAAAAAGTTATACAGACGACTCTTGTGATAGCATAGATCCAAAATTTAAAATAATAGAAATGGTTTCAGGAATATGCTGTCGGAGGCTAAGGTAATATCCAGGTCAGACCCACTGAAGACCTAATCTAAGGTAGTAGCAGTGAGGATGACATGGAACAGATAGATTCATGAGGTTTTATCTCCAGGGCTCGGTGATTGCTTTGATGTGGAAATGAAGGTCCATGAGAAGTCTGGGATCATTCCCAGGTTACTGACTTCAGCGGGGGCCGGAGGGGTGGCCGGGTAGGGTGATTAATGGTACAATAAATCAAGATAGTAAATTCCAGAAGAAGTAGCCAGTTTGGAAGTAAAAGATGAAGAGTTCAGTTTTGGGACATGTTGAATTTGAAAGAGAGATGTCCTATAGATAAGGAGCTCTCTGGGATTTGAGTTCATAACTGCTGAGGGTTGGCAGAGAAAAGAAAACTCATCCTGGGGAAAGACACAGAGTCAAGAAAGCACGGGCTGAGGAGTAAACCCCAAAGGTCATTAATTAAAAAAAAAAAAAATTGGGTATAGAAGAGGGAGTGGGTATAAAAGAAGAAGAAGGAGATTCAAAGGACTGATCCAGGAGGTGGAACGTGAACCAGGAAGCTTTGTATCTTAGAATCTGACCCAGGAGAATATTAAAAAATAAATAGTGGTGAGCACAGACAAAAGCTGCAGAGAAAACAAGTGATATTGGGACTTAAAAGAGCTATCAGTTTGTGCAATTATAACATTAGTGGTAATACTAGTCTGAGCAGTTCGAGTGAAGTGATTTGAGCTAAAGAATAATGGTGGTGCATGAGGAGGCTATGGGAAGTGAAGAAGTAGAGATAATGGAATAAAGTTCATTTTAAGAGCTTGGAGCATAATCAATGACTTGAAAGTGCAGAAATCTTAAGATACATTTGTGAAGTTAATTTTATTATCTCTTTAAATGTCTTCAGTGAGGATAATCCTTCCATGCCCCTGGATAAAAACTAGGCAGATTCCATGACTCTTCGTTCAGTTAGTAAAAATTCTCATAGATTCTCATAGATATCTATTCTCATAGATAGATTCTCATAATAAATTCTCTTATTTCAGCCTCAGTTCAATATGTAAAATTGTCCCGACAACATAATAAACAAACTTTCAAGGTTTGTTCAAAGATAAATATTTGTTCCTCCTCCCTCCACGAAGAGGGGGATTTCAGAGAGGCACCTCATCTTGCCCCACCTGCCTTCTAAACCTCAGCCACTTAGTCGAGGGCAGCCTCAGCAACCTTCATTGTTGCCTCATATCCTGACACCGTGTTAGGTTTTTCAGCTTCTTCATGTCGGCCATGATGTAGTCGCACTGGTTCTGCACTTAATCCCACCTAACTGGACCTGTGGAGACTCTGACTCTCCTCCCACTTCCACATTCATGAGGAAGCCATGCATTGCAAGGCACAAGGTCTGGCTTTCCTAGTGGCTGTCCAGAGGGGCCTGAAAACACAACCTGAGTCAAGGATCAAAAGTAGGGAAGTTAATGCCTCAGGAGTTGAACTTGAACCAAAGAGTGACCAGATATGGGTAAAAACCAGCAGGTGAATGCCTCTCGATTACTTCTATTGAGGGAATATTCTAAGGAACAGTGGCTCCACAACGCCTGTCTGGAAGAGGTGCCCTAGGAACAAGCAACCAGCTCCATGTCCTGGTGAAGCTATAGCATGCTCAGTGATGTGCCACCTGGTATAGGAACTTCCTCTTTCCCTGCCTGCCTTACTTCCCTTTTCCCTTGATCTTGCCATATTGAGATTGCACCTTCCAATACAGTCTTAACATATAAGCTTTCAATAGGACTTTCTTTTTCAGGGAACCCAGGCCAAGACAGAGGTGGTTGCCTTCTCTTCTTTCCACTTGACAGCAGTTTTTTTTTCCTAATGCCTTGAGAACAGGTCTTGACTGGTACTGTTACACTCTATATGGCTCTATACTCTGTTAACACTGATTCTTTCTTTCCCTGGGCATCTTGTAGAGACTCTTGGGTGGACCATCTGACAACAACTCCCTTGACCCAGGCAGTGCCTCTTTTTTGGCTGCTTGTTGCAAATTTCCCACTACGGTCTCCAATAACACAACTCACAGCCTCTTACTGCTGGACACCACCACCAGCAGGTCACACTTTCTCAGGTGTGAATCAAGCACAATCTTACAATTTCCTCCAACTGCAGAGAATACATAAATATATACACACAAATACACATTTATATTATATATGCATGCATATTATGAATCATTCATATATATGTGTTATCATATACATAATATACATATACATGCACACACACACACACACACACATATATATACATATGTAGCTACATATATATCAGATTCCTTAAGTGGTCCCCTTGAAGCCCCTCTTAAAAGATGTAGAGTTAAGAAGTTGCACCCCTCATTCCTGTGGGCAGAAGGAAAGGGACAGATAGACTCACAGCACTCCAGAAGTTCTCCTCAAATATCTGTCTCAAAAAAAATATTCTCCTTTATTTCTAACCCTGGATAATTTTATATTCTTAATATGTGAGGGGTTCAAAAATCAAGTAATGCACCTTTGGTTATCTATTTCACATAAAATCTAGCATCTTCTCTGATTGTTTTGTCTAGGCAAAATCCAACCTTATGTCTTTATAATGAAAAGGGTGAGAAGTAAGATATAGCTAAAGAGAGGCATAGAATTTAAGTAGTACTTTTAAATTTTATTTTGTTTTGATGGAAAGTGAGAAAGATTAGTATATAGGTTCAAAATGGACCTATTAGAGAAGAAAAGATTTAAAATATACATTAACAAAAGGATATTTATTTTTCACTTGGTTAGTTTTCTAATCTGCAGAGTGCAGCTAATAATATCTACTAACATGGAGAGATTGTGAATATTAAATGAAATAAAAATGTTAAAGGTGTTAGATATACCAGGCCTAGAATAAGAGCATGAAGAATCTGGAATCTGACTATTACTCTGGAAAAATTTTAAAGATTTTTCTAGAATCATGATGTAGATCTCTTTTTTTAATTCAACTGCAGATCTATCAGTCTTCAGTGTTTCAGTAACTTGGATGAGACTAATCTGAAAGGATTTATTCTTTACAAATATAAAACTCTTTTCTTTTCAAGGAGTCTTCAAATTGACTTTAGTATTAATCTTTCTCTTTTATTCCCTGTAATTTTCAATATCATTCATATATATATATGAATATATATGACACTTTAGCCTAAGTTTTCTCCCTTTTAAGGAACATTCTGATCTTTTATGTGATCTCATAATAACTGGTGTTCCTGGGCTGATTTGAGCCAGTTGTTTTATTAAACTGCAAGGAAGTCATCCAGATCTGCTGACTTCACTTTTCTATTGAAGCAACTGCTGTCTTTAACAAATTGTTGATATTAGAAAAATATCTAGCAGACACTGAGTGCCCCATGTAAGGTACTGTGCTAAAGAGGTTACTTGCATTAATATACCCAATGATCTTATGAGACAGGTATTTTTACTACCCCCATTCACAGATGAGAAAAATGAGGCCTAGAGAGGTTAGGTTTTCAAAATGATTCTTCCCCCAAATTTGCTAAGATCTTAAAAGCAACAAATTTCCAGCAAGGATGGGAGTCTTAGTGAGGAGACTAAGAGAGAAGTGGGCTGTAGCCCTTTGCTCAAATATGGTGGCCTCCCATGGTGCAGCCTCTGCCCTAACTTCAACCCTGCCTACCCCAGAATCACACCTCACTCATAATGAATTAGCACAAAGAGAGTTTTTATTGAAGAATTCATGTTACAGAAGAATATTTACCTTGAAAAATTGCATAAAATCCTCTTCAGCCTCTTCTTTCTCTAAAATCACTTCCCCCTGAACCAGGCATTTCATCTCCCTTCTCTTTCCTCCCTTTATCCCCTATGGAAGGGAATCACCTTGGATTGAATATTCCACTGAACAAGCAAAAACTACATAAACAGAAGGCAGTTCAAGGAGTAGCAACTGCTACTTAAGCCCGCCCCTTCCTTTGGGTGGGAAAGTGGTGTCTCATCCACCCATCCTCGGTAGCCCATCCAATTTATTAATTATGTACTCACGGCTTATTAAGGATGGGAAGTGGCAAGGCAGATTTTGATACTAAGAAGAGATTTTTCTCATCAGTCCTTGCTGGACAGGTACCAGAACCAATTCCATAACAACGAAGACCAAAACTTAGAATAGAGAATAGTATGGACATGCCCTCTTTGACGCTGAGAATAGATGATACCAAGCTTCTCTCTGAGCCCTATGTACTGTTAAGTATTTGAATTGATCTTTGTGAACCAACATGTAGAATTCTGAAATTTGATAAGCCTTTTAATATTAACCGTCAGTGACATATTTAGGAGTAGGTTACTACAGAAACAGGGTAAAAGCAGAGGAAAAGAGAAAAATGATGCCAACCATTTGTCTCATGTTGTCCTCAAGGAGAAACTCAACAGCTTCCTATTCAGAATAAAAGGAAGAAAATAAAGGGCATGAGGAAGGAAGAGGCAATGATTAAAACATTCCGGAAATGTAAAATTGTCTTTACCAAAATGTGTCTTCTAGAACATGTGTTCAAGTTTTGCTGGCCTCTGATGTAGATGGAGATTTTCCTTAAAAAACAGACATTTTAGAGAGGGTGTGAAAGTAGCCCCATTTGATAAGTTTTACCTGGGTATCAAATTTTGAAAACATAAGTGACATTTTCTCATGACTAAATATATATTGCTAATAATGATGGCATAATCACCAACTTCTCTTCAATTTCCATACAAAGACTCTTGCCCTATATGAGAATTTATTGACTTGAAGTTTAAAGCATAAAATCCTCATTTTAAAAATGTAGTCAGCATTTCTAAGCATGAAAAAGATATTTTGACCAGGGAAAGACAACTCCAAAACAATGAGATGTTTTTCAGTTTGTAAACTTAATCTTGATCTTCTTTTTAGAGAAAGGGATATTTTTGTAATTTGTACTATTGCCTTGCAAGTTCAGATTCATGTGCAATAGTTAAGGTCAATCTATTATATTTCTGTTTTTTGAATTACAAAGACTATATCTATATTAATGCAAACAATCCAGAAGAAAAAAAATCAACCAGTAATGTCCACAAAAAATACAGATGCAAAAATGTTGAATCACTTTTCACTGAGATATCATAGTACAATGTAACCCAAGTCAAAAATTATATATGCTGCTTTTTATGACTTTGAGGATAGGAGTAATTAGTTTATTAAATTGACATTATTAAATTGACATTTCTGTTTCTGTTTAAAATAAATTTCTCTTTATTCAGTATCTCTTATAAGACTATTTTATTTTATTCATGTCAGTTATACAAAATGCTGTCTTTTTTGCATCATGAAATTTAAATTCCACTGGAAAACCCATACAACTTATATATCTAAATCACAGCTAATTCTTATATATTTCACGATAAGCAAAAATTTCCATTAAAAATCAATACTCTTCAGCAAGCCAATATTCACTAGTGAAAATAGATGTAATAATTCTCTCCTTTCCCTTCTTTCTTTATCTCAACACTAGCATATCCTTCCGCTTCCAGATTTATTTCAGGGTTCTAGATCAAAGAACCATCAGCTGCAATCATTCAGATGCCAGCAACTAGGATTCACAGTAATACACTCCACACTCTACCATAGCTCTCTGAAACCTATAGCACCCTCTGACTACTCAGAGTACAGCCAGGGCAGCCCTAAGTCCTGCCTGGGAACTTGCATTTGCCAAAAGTAAGGCATTTATCTATCCCTTTGTACAGTATATTCAAGTTTTTCACAGAAAGAGAAATTGCCCTTCTTTCCAAATTGTCTGTGTTTCAGTAATTTTGAGAACTCCCTTAAGAATTCTCTCATTAGTTTCATTCTGAGGGGGATTTACCATTTATTAGAAGTTCAGAGCTTAAACCCTGGAAGACCCTCTGTTTCATGCCAGAAACTGAGAGGTTCTAGGGAAAAAGGGAATGGTGAAACAAGGTTCACCATACATTCCAAGTTTATTTTACCATACCTCCCAGATTTGAATTCTCTTCTTTAATTTTCCATCCAGCCTTAACTAATGATCTTTGTTCTGTGCTAATGGGAAATCCTGGGCCAGAGCGTGTGCTAAGAAAAGCTACGCCTGTTGTAGAGGCCTAAGGGAAAGCTCAAAGGCCAAAGGATTCAAGATCATGCTGGTCTTGAAGAGAAACCTCGAACATGAAAAGCACACTGAAGAGAAATCTCCAACATGAAACATTTCCTTACTTGTTTTCTCAGAAAACACAAAACTTCATCAGGCTTCAACACAGAGAATATAATTAAGAACTAAGACACAGAGTTTTCACAAGTGTCTTGCTAAGTTATTATTCCTATCTTAAAAAGTAAGAATAAAAATAATAATTGAAAATTTTCTTAATAAAAAGAAATTCTCCATATTTTATAACATTATTAATATGGAATGTTCTTTGGTAAATTAACAAAAAATACTGGATTATCTACAATAAAATCAATAATATTACAAGTTTGAAATTCAAATAAGTTCTAAAACTCACTATTTTGAACCAGTGATAGAAAAAGTGAATCATAGCATATATATATGTATATATGAGTGTGTTTGTATATGTGTATTTATACACACTTTTAATTTTTTCAATTTATTAAGGAGGTAGAACCTGTGCCATATTACTATTGTGCACATAGCACTTAGCATAGCCACAGACATGACATAGGAACTCAATAAAAATTACATTAATTAGCTAAACTCTATTGCATTCCTAGTCTGTGCCTGAAACTATTCTGTACAGAGTGGCAACTAAAATTATGAGTTATTTCCCATTGTCTTTGAAAAGCTTACAGCTAAATAGGAAAGATGAGACCTCCCACACAAAGCTATTAGAGTCCCATTAGAGAATAAATATCCTGAGATAACAATGCAAGATGATAAATATGTGGTTAGGTGTGAACAACTGCACTTAATAACAGAATCAGACAATGGTGTTACATTTCACAAACTGTAGCATCAGAACAGTTACCTTCCTCTTGTATCCAAAACAGAGGTGTCCATATTACACAGCTATTAGTGGAGTTAGGGCAATTCCAACCTTGAAGTAAAGATGACCGAGCCTCCACTCAAGCCCCAACATGCTTCTTTGCTAATGATACCTAAAGTCTTGATTGAGACTAACAGGTGTCACAGTACTTATTTAGTGACTGTCTGCTTCATCTATGAGGCTAAAATGCCTTCTGATATCTTTAATACTGACATAATAGCTAATAATATAAGCAAACTGAAAGACTATCCCATTGTCCTTGCATGGTATTGAGCAGAATTTAGTGAGCCATACAGCTGGCCATAAAAGTCTTTTTCCAAAAAGCAGGGGAAAGTTCTAGAAAGTAAATGATACAGAAAGAAATTACCCAATTTTCATGAGAAGTTTTATAAAAAAAAATAAAGAACACATTTATTTGAAATTTGGTGAAACCACAAGTAATTAAAGATAAAATAAGCACAGACTAGAGCATGGAGAATATAATTTTTATACTCAAATGAAATTGCTTTACATTCAAAGTAGTTCTGTTGAAAGCAAAGTGCCTTGAAGATTTCCCTTTGTTTAATCTAAACCAGTAGTTTTCCATAGAAGCCTTTGGAGAAGCTTCAAGAGTCACACGAATGTTTCATAGAAATATAATTTCTAAACATTTTTAACTAATTTCAAAACTAGAAAAATGCATAAGACAATATATAGCATATTTTAACACACAAGAATCTGTGGAACTCATCTTGACTCCCAAGTTAAATTGTTTCTATGCAGATTTTGGAATAAAGCTTCTTTTGCCATCTCTCTATATATTTGACCTTCTTACAAATGTGCAATTCATGAGGAAGTTTTAACTTTTCACTGGTCTTTTTAAGTGCCAGCCCTATGCATGTCCACTTCTGTAGGATTGAACGAGTGAAGGGAGCATCACAGAGCACCTCAATATTGTGCAAAACCAAAATGGTATTCGAATAAATGGGTTGCCAACTTGAAAGAAGACAGTAGCCATTAATTTGGACCACAAGTCCAAATTTCAAATTTTTACTATCTTTAAAATAGCCTTATTCTTCGCGTGCATTTTCTTTATAAGTAAGTTCTATAAATTTAAATTTATAAAATAAATTTATAGACATATTTTATCACTTATAAAATAAATTTAAACACATTTTATTTACAAATTTTATCATTTATAAAATACACTTGCACTAGTAAAATGCACATTAGATTTTTATTTCTTTTCCTTTTAAGAGAGCTTACTTATAGTTGTTAATAATCTAAAGTAACATAATACTATTAAACATTTACCAAAACCAAATCTCATTCTTTACCCATTTTAGCTTCATTATTCACTCTATTAAAATTGCTCCATACAAGATCAATAGGGACCTTAACAAAATAAATTGTCTTCACTGAGCCCATGTTATCTGGCTACATATATTGTTCCTCACTGCCCCTGTCAACATCTTGGTCTTCAGTGACAATGTTTCCTAATTTAATTCTGATTGCTCCGATCATCTATTTCCTTCACTAACATCTGGGGTATTTTTCCCTTGACCATTAATACTGGTATCTCTCAACCTCAGTCCTTGACTTTTGTATTCTCTAAACTTCACCCTCAGGAACCTCATTTGTTCTCCTGATTTGGTTCTACATCTCCAAACTTTTATAGTACCACATCAAGCGGATAGTATCTGTGACAGGAATCTACCACTGCATTGTCAAACTACCCAAAACTACATAATGGCATAAAACAACCATTTTATTTAACTAGTGATATGGAGCTAAGGTGCCCAAGAAGGACTCAGTTTGATGTTTCATCTTTGATATTCTTGATATCAGCTTGATACCTAGGGTAACTGGAGAATACACTTCCTCAAAAGTTTCTTCCCTTACATTTTGCACCTAGGTGCTCCTTGTGTGTGTTATCTTTCTCTCTCCTTCTCTTAGGGCCTCTCCAGATGGTTTTGACTTCTCATAGCATGATGGTTTCCAGGTAGTTGCAGTTCTGACATGGCAGTTGGTTTCCAACAGGCTTCCAGGCTATTCAAAGGTCTGGCACAGCATTGCTTCCTCCATATACCATTGTATTGCCACCTCAATGGGAGATCATGTGCCCATTTTTATTCCCCTGACCTAGAATACCTTCCTTCTTTTGCTCTTCCAATTCATGTCTCTCTCTTCCTTTAGAAAACATTCTCCCTTGATTTCTCTCCAGATTAACTCCATATCTCTGAGTTCCTTTCCCTCAGAACTTAGACACCATCTTCATATATTATGTGTAATAGACATTTCTTGCTTTTTGGCTGTTCATTACTGAGCCCCTCCCTTCTTATTAGTAATCCAAATTCATTTGAGTAATGACTCATTTTGTAGAACTCTATGGAGGTTTTAGCCACCTCCTACAAAATAAGCTGTATTAGTCAGGGTTCTCCAGAGAAGTAGAACCAACAGGGTGTGTGAATGTGTGTATGTGAGAGTGAGAGAGAGAGAGATTTATTTTAAGGAATTGGCTCACACTATTGTGTGGTATGGTGAGTCCAAAATCTAATGGAGTAGACCGGCAGGCTGGAGACACAGGAAAAAGTTCAGTTCAAGTCCAAAGGCTGTCTGCTGACAGAATTCCTTCTTGCTGGGAGGAGATCAGTCTTTGTTCTATTAAGGTCTTCACTGAATTGCATGAGGCTCTCTATTTTATGGAGGGTAATCTGCAATACTCAGAGTTCACTGATTTAAATGTTCATCTCACCCAAAAAACACCTTCATAAAAACATACAGAATAACATTTGTCCAAATATCTGGGAACTGTGGCCCGGCCAAGTTGACACATAAAATTAACCATCACCTAAGCCAAACAGACTTGTTCTTCCCTTGCTTCTCCACAGAGCAGACACGTAATATAAGTTCAGTACATCAGATGCTCTTTCTTGGTTGTTGAATCTAAGCCATTAACACAATGGTATCAGGAAAGCAGGTGGTCGTATTCATTACAGCAGCAGTAAGAGCAGTGGCATGCCATCAGATTGTAGTGGCATGACTACCACTCTGTTTCTGCTGCCCAGTCTTCTGTAGCTTCCTTGGTTTCTTCTAGTCAATAATCCTGGTCATGTGTCCTCCATTGAGTCTGGAGCCTCTAGATAATTCCAATAAACTCACTGTTTTCTGTAGATAAACAGGATCGGTTTCTGCTGGTTAGAACCAAGTTACACTTAATACTATATCATGCTACTTATGTTCATGAGTTGTACTGAGGAAAAATGCATTACTAAATGAAAAGTATGTTGAACAAATTCCTAGCATTGTGGGGTAATCAATAAATTATGTTAATATGTTTTTCTTCATCTTCATTTTCTTCTTCCTATTCTTCCTAATTATTATTAACATTACTATAACAATTATTATTGAACTTTCTATATATGTTTTGAACAAGAAATATGACTCCTAGCATAACACTCTGGACAATGTAGTACCCAGCTCAATTCATTAGCCTGGTTGGCTCATACACAATAAGACTAAAATCTTGAGTTGCTAAGGAACTTAGGTAGTTCATACAATAAGCTGTTCAGTTCAGTGCTGAACTCTCTATACTCTGCTACATTTTACTACATGCTTGAAATATTTTGGTTATCTACAGAAAAGAATCTTAATAGCGTGGAAATTGGAGATGAAAAAAATATCAAAGTTGATTTTTCAGAGCTACAAATGAACCTTTATTCAAATTGGAAGTTAGAAAGAAGGTACCAGTACTCTGAAACCATCAACAAATCCCACAAAAGGCTGCTAACGGGTACAGCATTTCTTTTTAAGGTGATGAAAATGTTCTGGAATTAGATAGAAATGATGGTTGCATGCTTTGTGAATATACTAAAAACTACTTAAATTGTATACTTTGAAAGCATAAATTTTGTGGTAAGTGAATTATATCTCAATAAAAAAAATTTTAAGCAATTAACCACACTGTAAATATCTGATTAGTGATTTAGATTATAGGTGTCTATTTTTTTAAAGTTCATTATTTATTGCACAGCCAGGATTCCTGTATTACTGGAGGAAATTTCTAAATCACTGTTATTTATTTCTTGGGCAGTTTTTAAACCTGTCAACTTATATATTCACTTTAAATGAAAACTTCATCATTCAGATTTCAGGTGGAATCTCGTTGTGGAATTCAATCATTCCTAATGGACACATATTTTATTATATCTGGAGATTTATCTGGCAGCTACTTAGTAAAGTAAGGAGATGGATTGATTCCAACAATATTTGAAGTTGTGTGGTGGGTCAAAGCATCCAAAGCACATGAATAAATCAATGACAACTTTCTATTTCATCGTCATAGCTGAAACACTCAACTATGCTTCGGAGTGGTTACATCTAAACATGTTTAAGATGGAGCATTCATTGTTCTTTTGTTTTACTTCCAAGCATATAACTGGGGATACATAAAGGTTACATGATAATGATACTGACGACTACAAATAGCACACACGGAACACACTACCTAAATATTATTTGCCTATACTGCTTTGAGAAACAGAGAGGAAAATATTTCAAAGTCCTCAAACACAACCTTAAGAAGAAACATTTTACAATAATTCACCTGCTTCCATTCAAGGAATCTGATGTAGCTCCCAAGACAATTCTTTAATAGAGAATGTATCTGCAGTCTTACTGCAATATGACAAGAAGGAAGATAAGAGGAGGAGGAAGAGGAAGAGGAAAAGGAAGAAGAAGAAATAGTTGTTAAGACTGGCAACATACCAAGACTCATGTTCTGTACTCCATTGCATAAAATGGAATTGGGCCATTTTATCTCATGAGTCTCTGTCTGTCTGTCTCTGTCTGTCTGTCTCTCCCCCTTCTCTCAAGCAATCTACTTATCACTGTGCCTAGGCTTGATTAGATTTATAGTTTGTTTATCTGAGAGCTCAATGCTTTATTGCATCCAGAAGCCAAAATATGTGCACCTCCACAACCCAGCTGAATAAAACAAACTCATTTTGATCTTTGTGTACAAAGCCATCAGCACTGGTTCAAAGTGTAGCGCAGCCAGTTCTGGATGGCAGATGCAGAGTTCAGCTCTTCTCCCGGGCCCTTGGTTTCAATTAGGCTGTCTGCCAAGTGGCCCATGTGCCTCTGTGTGCTGAAACATTTCTTTGAGGCAGCTTTTTTAAATTAGGAAATAAAGACTTCCCATGTGATTTGCTATATATACAATTTATGACAATTGATTTTTATAGTTAAAATACATACATTTTAAACATATTTCTCTTTCTACAAAATAGCAGCTTTCTAAGAAGAGAAGAAAATTAGCAAAATGTAAATACTGCATTTCTTTTACTCTTCTGACTAAAATTTACTCAAACATACATTAAGATGATGCTAAAGACCACTAGGTTTCTAAAATAAATAACTTCTTTGTCTTAAAAGGAAAAAAAAAGGACAATAGCATACAAGCAAGCATTTTCTAACTTCTAGGAACTGTAAATAGGGAAAAAATCAATATGAACAAAAAAGAAGCTGTAATTACTTGAGATTGGCCAGTTCCTCAACCTGAATAAATGATATTTTCTTTGTTTTCACTACTATTTGGGTCTTTTAACTCCTGAACTTTCCAACACAACTTTGTGACCTGGCAGTAGATATAACAAATTCCAAAAGCCAGCTTCCAAGGTCTAGCTGATTCCTGGTAGACGCATGAAATAAATGCACAGCAAATGTCTGTGCTCCACAGCCCCAGATGCCCATATATATATGTAAATATAATTCTCACCAAAGACAGATGCATATGGCAAAAATCTAGAAACTATGGAAAGCAGTTATCTCATTAACAATACCCTCCTGTTGCTACATAGAGAAGGAGACAGCCAAGTCCTAGGAGGCCTGGGTGGGCAGCAACCATCTCATAAGGAAGGTCCAGGCTGTGTAAAAGCCAGGAAACCATGATGCCTTGCAACCTCTTGCAAGCATTCAGGTCGACTTTGAAGAAGCTCCCACACAGGCCTAGATTATGCCTTACAGTGAATTCAGGGGCGTTTAAATCCTAAAGACCTGGGCCCACAAATTGAGCCATCACTTAGCAGATGTTAGCCGCTGCCGGTGCCAAGACAAACTGAAAATAACTGGGCACCAACACTAGCAACTGAATGGTAACCAGCTGTTAGTGGTGAGTTTAAGCAGGCCCCCATACCATGCTAGGCCACTCACACAGCAGGGACCCATAAGTATGGCATACAGGTTTTGTTTTGTTTTGTTTTTTAGTGACCAGATGGTTTTATTGAGTCACTTTCCTGTTTTCCATAAAGCTGAATTACTACATTCCTAAAAATCTTCTCTATTTCTAAATTAGTACATTGCCCATTGCCATGGTGCCTAATCTTGAAAAGTACTGAAAACGACAGTACTATGCCTTATTGATGCAGGAAATTTCAATAACAGAGAAAGAAGCAACAGAAAAATATAACCTTATTGAAGAAATTTTTGGAAAAAAAATTTTAATGAAAGATAGAAATATATGATTCATGTAAGAGCTAAAAATGTTTTAATTTTTTCCCCTTTCTCAAGGCGTCATCACAATTAGAAGTTTATAAATTATCTATATATATCTTGCTACACTCAATGTAGTACAAAGTAGATGAGGTAATCTTTCTCGTTAGCACTTATTATAAAACATACACAGACAGTGCAACTGAGCTAACATTTAACAGGTATCTATAGTATTTGCCTTTTTTTCCCTCTATTTTTTGAACCCCTTCACCCATTTCTCTTACATCCCACCCCCCACTTCTGGCAATCATCAATTTGTTCTCTGTATCTCTGAGCTTGGTTTGTTGTTTTGGGTTTTTTTTTTTTAGATTCCACAGATAAGATAGATCATACAGTATTTGTCATTCTCTGACTTATTTCACTTAGTATAATGCCCCCAAAGTCCATACATGTTGTCACAAATGGCAAGATTTCATTTTTTATGGCTGAATGATATAAATTATATATATATATACATATATATCACAATTTCTTTATCCATTCATTCATCAATCACACTTAGACTGTTTCTATATCTTGGCTATTGTAAATAACACAGCAATTAATATGGGTGTGCATATATCTTTTTGAGTCAGTGTTTTCATTTTCTTTACATAAATACCCAAAAGTAGAATTGCTTGATCTTATGGTAGTTCTATTTTTAATTTTCTGAGGAGCCTCCATACTGTTTTCAATAGTGGCTGAACCAGCTTACATTCCCACCAACAGTGCACAAGGTTTTCCTTTTCTCCACATCCTAGCTAACACTTGTTATCTCTTTTCTTCTTCTTCATAGCCATTTTAAAAGATGTGAGGTGATATTTCATTGTGATTTTGATTTTCATTTCTGTAATGATTAATGATATTGAGCATCTTTTCATTTACCCGTTGGCTATCTGTATGTCTTCTATGGAAAAATGTCTCTTCAGATCTTCAGCCCATCCTTTAATTGGCTTGTCTACTATTGACTTTCAGGAATTCTTTACATATTTTGGATATTAGCTCCTTATCAGATGGTTTGCAAACATTTTCTCTCATACAGTAAGTTACCTTTTCATTTTGTTAATGGTTTCCTTTGCTATGCAGAAGCTTTTTGGTATAATGCAGTCCCATTTATTTATTTTTGCTTTTGTTTCTTTTACTTTTGGTGTCAGCTTCAAAAAAACCACCACCAAGACCTAGGTCAAGAAGCTTACCAACTGTGTTTTCTTCTAGGAGTTTTATGGTTTCAAATCTTATATTCAAGTCTTTAATCCATTTTGTGTTATTTTTGTGTATGGTGTAAGATAGTGGTAGATTTTCATTTTTTTACATCTACCTGTTCAGTTTTCCCAATATCATTTATTGAAGAGACTGTCCTTTCCCCGTTGTATATTTTTGGCTGCTTTGTTATAAATTAATTGACCATATACACATGTGTTTATTTCTGGGCTCTCTATTCTGTTCCATTAATCTGTGTCTGTTTTTATGCCAATATCATACTATTTTGATTACTATAGCTTTGTAATACAGTTTGAAATCAGGGAACATGACACCTCCAATTTTGTTCTTCTTTCTCAAGACTGCTTTGGCTATTCAGGGTTTTTTGTGGTTCCATAGAAATTTGGGGGTTATTTGTCTTGGTTTTGTGAAAAATGCCATTGGAATTTTGATAGGGATTGCACTGAATCTGTAGATTGTTTTGGGTAGTGTGGACATCTTAACAGTATTGATTCTTCCAATCCATGAACATGCACTATCTTTCCATTTATTTGTGTCTCCTTCAATTTTGTTCATTAATGTCATATTTTTCAATATACAGGACTTTCCTTGGTTAAATTTTTTCCTAGGTATTTCCTTTTCCTGATGCAATTGTAAACAAGATGGTTTCCTTTCTCTTTCCGATAGTTCATTATTAGTGTATAGAAATGCAACAGATTTTTGTATATTGATTTTGCATCTTTCAACTTTACTGAATTTGTTTATTAGTTCTAAGTGTTTTAATGGAATATTTAGGATTTTTCTATATGCAGTATCATGTTATCTGCAAATAGTGACAGTTCTACTTCTTCCTTTCTAACTTGGATGCTATGAATTTCTTTCTCTTGCCTAATTGCTCTGGCTAGGACTTCTGAAACTATGTTGAATAAAAGTGGCAAGAGTGCACATCTTTGTCTTGTTCTTGTTCTTAGAGGAAATGCTTTCAGCTTTTCACTGTTGAGTATGATGTTAGCTATGGGCTTGTCATATATGGCCTTTATTATGTTCAGATAGGTTCCCTCTATACCCACTTTGTTGAGAGTTTTTATCATAAATGGATGTTGAATTTTGTCAAATGCTTTATCTGCATCTATTGAGATGATCATGTGATTTTTATCCTTCATTTTGTTAATGTGGTATATCACATTGACTGATTTGCAGATGTTGAGCCATCCTTGTGTCCTTGGAATACATCCCACTTGTTCATGGTGTGTGATCCTTTTCATGTATTGTTGAAAAGGATCCTTTATCGTTATGTAATGACCATCTTTGTCTCTTATTACAGTCTTTGTTTTAAAGTCTATTTTGTCTGATATACTTATAGCTACTTCAGCTTTCTTTTGGTTTCCATTTGCATGGAATATCTTTTTCCATCCCTTCACTTTCAGTCTGTGCCTGTCCTTACATCTAAAGAGAGTCCCTTGTAGGCAACATATTGGTGGGTTCATTCAGCCACTCTGTGTCTTTGGATCAGTGAATTTAGTCCATTTACATTTAAAGTAATGATTGATAGGTAAGTACTTACTGCCATTTTGTTCATTTTTTTAAGGCTGTTTTTGTAGTTCCTTTCTGTTCCTTTTTTCTTCTCTTGCTCTTTTCCTTTGTGATTTGAAGACTTTCTTTAGTGGTATGCTTATACTCCTTTCTCTTTATTTTTTGTGTATTTACCATAAGTTTTTACTTTGTGGTTATGATGAGACTTACATATAACAACTTGTATCTATAACAGTTTATTTTAGTTGATAACAATGTAAGTTTGATCTCATTTTAAAGTTCAACCTTTTTATTCTCTCCCTTACATTTTATGTTTTTCATGACACATTTTACATTTTTTTATCTTGTGTATGCCTTAAATAATTATTGTAATCATAGTTATTGTTACTACTTTTGTATTTTAACCTTTTACTAGCTTTATAAGTGATTAATCCACTAACTTTACCATATATTTACCTTTTCAGTGAGATTTACTCTTTTGTTGTTTTCTTGTTACTAATTAGTACCCTTTCTTTTCAAATTAAAGAAGTCCCTTTATCATTTCTCATAAGGCTGCTTTGGTGGTAATGAACTCCTCTAGCTTTTGCTTGCCTGGAAACCTCTTTATCTCTCCTTCAACTCTGAATGTTAACTTTACTGGGTAGAGTATTCTTGGTTGGAAGGTTTTTTCTTTCAGTATTTTGGATATATTGTGCCACTCCCTTTTGGCCTGCAAAGTTTCTGCTGAAAAAAATCTGCTAATAGTCTTATGGGGGTTCCCTTGTGTATAACAAGTTGTTTTTCTCTTGTTGCTTATAATATTCTGTCCTTGTCTTTAACTTTTGGTATTTTAAGTACAATGTGTCTTGATGAGGGTCTCTTTGGATTCATCTTATTTGGAATTCTCTGTGCTTACTAGATCTGGATGTCTATTTCCTTCTCCAGGTTAATAAAGTTTTAAGCCATTATTTCTTCAAACAAGATTTCTGCCCATTTCTCTCTCTCTTCTCTTTTTGGGACCCCTGTAACGTGAATGTTAGTCAGTTTGATGTTGTCCCATAGGCTTGGTAAGTTATTTTCACTTTTTTTTCATTCTTTTTTCTTTTTGCTGCTCTGATTGGGTGAATTACACTGCCTTTTCTTCGAGTTGACCAATTCCTTTCTTCTGCTTTACTTTGTCTGCTGTTGAACCCCACTAGTGCATTTTTCAGTTTAGTTACTATATTCTTCAGCTCTGTGACTCCTATGTGCTTCAGGTTCAAGATGGTAACATAGGAATACCTGGAAATCACCTTTTCCCATGGATACACTAAGTCTACAGCTACATATGGAACAATTTCTTCTTAAAGAAAACTTAAAGGCCAGCTGAGTGATGACTACACATTGGGAAAACAAGAAGATAACCACACTGAAATGGGTAGATGAGGCTGGCACACAATCTCACCATAAACGCCACCCCCACAACCAGGAGAAAACTCCAAGGCCTGAGCTTCTTCCTAAGGAGCAAATAGTTTGAACCCCACATCAGGCACCTCAACTTGTAGGACTTGCACCAGAGAGAAAACCCCCAAAACATCTAACTTTGAAAATCAACAGGACTTGTGTCCTGAGAGCCATAAAATTGTAGCAAACTGAGAGACAGCTCTTAAAGGACCCATGCTTGGACTCACCCACTCCAGAGTCCAGCTCAGAGGCAGCCAATTTCTCCCACACTTAAAGTAGAGGAGGCTCATTTGCTTATATTAAAGCATTTCCCTGAAGGTCAGGCATCTAATTTAACACACATTCTAGGAGCATATTGGAACACTCTCCAGGAACAGAGACTGAAATGTACTATCTCTTCTCTCTCCCTTTGCCACACTTTAGAGCACGAGTATCTCACAGAAGGGAACTTTTATATGTGTCTCGTGCCCTGATCTCTGCTGCTGTTGCCCAGAGGACATTTCTTGGCTGCCTGGCTCTGGAGGCCAGGGGAGCTTGTGTTTTTGGTCCCATAGGACTGTAATAACTGGGGTCACCCACAAAGGAGTTCATACCCCTGTCTGGCACCCTGATTTTTGTGGCTCTGGTGGCCAGTGTGACTTACATTTGTGGTTCCCACGAGACCATAATCAATGGAAAAAGAATTCTTAAACAGCTTCTACCCCCAGGGCACAGCAAGAGGCAAAGGGCCCAGGATCTCAGTCTTTCTATGAAAGAGGCCTGCTAGCTAATCATCAGAGCTGCACTCTGAAGGTCAGGTTTCTAATTAAGCACATCTAGGAGTTGACTGTACTCCTTTTCAGAGATCATGGAGGGTAGGCACTATCTTCACTTTCTCCCTCTGCTGCACCCAGACCACCAGTGTCTACTAAAAAAGAGCTTTATATGTAGCTGGTGCCCTGGTTTTCACATCTGGTGTCCCAGTTTTACAGCTACAATCCAAGGGATACCCCCTTGATTGCCTGGCTCTTGTGGTGAAGGGAGCTTGCATTGTTGAGTCCCATGGGACTGTGGCAATCAGAAAGATGACTCTTGGCAGGCTGCCATCTCCAGGGCCCTGTGCAGACAGTGACTGAGGCACACCACCTAATCTTTTTGTGAAGGAGGCTTCTTTGCTTGTCCTGGAGCTTCAGTCTGGCTTAAGTTTTGGCACACATCTAGTGCCAAAACATATAAACACAAGAACACCAGTTAAAGGAATGACTTATTATCACCTGCTGCTTTTGGCCCCAAATATCCACATGGAGCCCTAACTTAGCTTGTGAGTTAGGCTGAACTACATGGAACTACATGTCAAACCATAGACCTAAAACCAGGACTCCAGCTTTCTCTGTGTCTTTCTACTACTGCCAAGGTCATACTTCTATCTCTTAACATAAGAAATTTAACCCAAGGTAAGGCAAGCAAAGGAAAGGTTATTCTACTCAACCCACCAAGCTTCCTTAGGATGGAGGTACAATGTGGCTGTGAAGGCCAAACACACATGACATAACTAACAATAAATTTAGAGAACAACATGGTGGCAATTTGTAAACAAGAGTGAAATAATTAAGAGTAGTAAAGTCTGGACTAATCCAGATGTTTTAGAAAATTACCTATTAGTTGAACTTTCCAGATAGCTGAGTGAATTTCTTTCAAAATCCAAAAAATATTTCACTTTAATCATTATTTTTTCCAAATTATTTATGCAATTCCTTGACTTTTTAAGTGGCATTAACTCACATGATGAAATCTTTTATTTTAATTCACTTTACCTAGAAACACATAAAATTCTCCTTTAATCTCACCAATATAACTACTTTTTAAAAATTTATCAACATATATAGTAATAGTATGTTCTAGGCATTGTTCTTAGTATTTAACATATATATTATATCAGTTTAATCCTTATAAGAGCATATGGAGAAGATAATCTGTCCTTGTTTATCAGATGAGTAAACTAAGCCACATAGGTTTCACAATTTGCTCAAAGTAAGGCAACTAAAAAGTGGCAAATCTGGAAACCAAACGCAGGAAACCTGGTTCCAAGTTTATGCACATGGCCTCTATATTCTGCCATTGCCTTTCCATTTGTGTTATTCCATTCCAGTCTTTATCGACAAATAACCTTCTTTTAAATAGCAGTGATCTGTCAGATGTCTATGTAATTCTATGATCACTTTTTTCACTTAACACTGTTAACATTATTCCATATTTTTATATAGTTCTCATAATTATAGTTTAAATGACTATGTAATATTCTATTGGGTGGATGGACCATCTTTCAGTAAACCTTTATTGTGGAACACAGATTTCTTCAGTTGTTTTGGTATCACTTATATTTGTTTTAAATTTTTTGTGTCAAATTTCATGAATTCTTTGACCACATAGATGGTAATGTTTTTCTGGAAAAGTATCCCAAAATATCACTAAAGAAATATAAATTATAATTATTTAACTTATTCTAGAAGACTCAAAGCCATTATTGCAAATTTTAACTATTTAACTATGATGTACCACAGGGTTATCTTGGGAACTACTGAAAGGTACAGCTTGTTTTACCTATACAAAATAAACAAAAATCATGCTGCTTTTTTGAGTTTTGTCTGTTTTATATAGATTCATTTTTAATCTCTTCTTTTGATACAAAGCTGACAGGTCTCACTTTTGTTTTTAGAGTATGTATACTTCCTCTAGTTTGAATTTGTTGCAGATATAATTTTGTTATATTGTATAAACAATGACTAAATAAGATCTGAGTAAACATAGTGCTCTTTTATAAATGAAATGTATGGATTTTGCCACAACTATTTCAGCCACTAATAGCTCTTTAACATACTTGCCTCCTTTGTTTCACAGAGGCCAGAGTATTAGACCTCAGATCTACTCAAAGTTGAGCTACTATTAAATTTCAACAGTGAGAGAATAGAGAAAATGACATTGAGATAGGAAAAGATAAGACAGTGAATTCCCTGAGACTCATTATTGGTGTATAAAACATGCAAGTAAATAAAGATCCATGATCTAAGGGGCTTTCTCTTTAGGA
Organism: Eubalaena glacialis; assembly: GCF_028564815.1. Classification (NCBI taxonomy): domain Eukaryota; kingdom Metazoa; phylum Chordata; class Mammalia; order Artiodactyla; family Balaenidae; genus Eubalaena; species Eubalaena glacialis. The sequence goes on along the minus strand of NC_083727.1, from coordinate 35,809,325 downwards.
ATTTATAATTTAACTTTTGTTTGAGACTTGTGGTTAACTCCATAAGCTAATGTATAAGAATACCATACTAGGAGGGGGACCTTCAAGATGGTGGAGGAGTAAGACATGGAGATCACCTTCCTCCCCACAAATACATCAGAAATACATCTACATGTGGAACAACTCCTACAGAACACCTACTGAACGCTGGCAGAAGACCTCAGACTTCCCAAAAGGCAAGAAACTCCCACGTACCTGGGTAGGGCAAAAGAAAAAAGAAAAAACAGAGACAAAATAATAGGGACAGGACCTGCACCTCTGGGAGGGAGCTGTGGAGGAGGAAAAGTTTCCACACACTAGGAAGCCACTTCACTGGCGGAGACGGGGTGGTGGCAAGGGGGAAGCTTCAGAGCCATGGACGAGAGCGCAGCAACAGGGTGCAGAGGGCAAAGCGAAGAGATTCCCGCACAGAGGATCGGTGCCGACCAGCACTCACCAGCTCCAGAGGCTTCTCTGCTCACCCAAAGGGGCAGGTGGGGGTTGGGAGCTGAGGCTCAGGCTTTGGAGGTCAGATCCCAGGGAGAGGACTGGTGTTGGCTGCATGAACACAGACTGAAGGGGGCTAGTGCACCACAGCTAGCTGGGAGGGAGTCCGGGAAAAAGTCTGGAACTGCCTAAGAGGCAAGAGACCATTGTTTTGGGGTGCATGAGGAGAGGGGATTCAGAGCAGCGCCTAAATGAGCTTCAGAGACGGGCGTGAGATGTGGCTATCAGAACGGACACCAGAGACGGGCATGAAACGCTAAGGCTGCTGCTGCAGCCACCAAGAAGCCTGTGTGCAAGAACAGGTCACTATCCACACCTCCCCTCCCGGGAGCCTGTGCAGCCCGCCACTGAGAGGGTCCCGTGATGCAGGGACAACTTCCCCAGGAGAACACACACCTCATCTCAGGCTGTTGCAACATCATGCCAGCCTCTGCCACTGCAGGCTTGCCCCGCATTCCGTACCCCTCCCTCCCCCCGGCTTGAGTGAGCCAGAACCGCCTAATCAGCTGCTACTTTAACCCTGTCCTGTGTGGGCAGGGAACAGACACCCTCAGGCGACCTACACTCAGAGGCAGGGTCAAATCCAAAGCTAAAACCCAGGAGCTGTGCAAACAAAGTAGAGAAAAGGAAATTTCTCCCAGCAGCCTCAGGAGCAGCGGATTAAATCTCCACAATCAAATTGATGTACCCTGCATCTCTGGAATACCTGAATAGACAACGAATCAACCCAAAATTGAGGTGGTGGACTTTGGGAGCAACTGTAGACTTGGGGTTTGCTTTCTGCATCTAATTTGTTTCTGGTTTTATGCATATCATAGTTTAGTATTTAGAGCTTATTATCACTAGTAGATTTGTTTATTGATATGGTTGCTCTCTTCCTTTTGTTTTCTTATAAATATATATATATATTTTTTCCTTTTTCTCTTTTTGTGAGTGTGTATGTGTATGCTTCTTTGTGTAATTTTGTCTGCATAGCTTTGCTTTTACCATTTGTCCTAAAGGCTATCGATTTTCTTTTTTTTTGGTATAGTTATTAGCACTTGTTATCATTGGCGGATTTGTTCTTTTGGTTTGGATGCTCTCTTCTTTCTTTTTTTTACTACTTTATTTAAATAATTTTTTTATTTTTTATTTTAATTATTTTATTTTATTTTATTTCTTTTTTCCTCCCTTTTCTTCTGAGCCGTGTGGCTAACAGGGTCTTGGTGCTCCAGCTGGGTGTCAGGCCTGAGCCTCTGAGGTGGGAGAGCCGAGTTCCAGATATTGGTCCACCAGAGACCTCCTGGCCCCACATAATATCAAATGGTGAAAGCTCTCCCAGAGATCTCCATCTCCACGCTAAGACCCAGCTCCACTCAACGACCAGCAAGCTACAGTGCTGGACACCCTATGCCAAACAACTAGCAAGACAGGAATACAACCCCACCCAATAGCAGAGAGGCTGCCTAAAATCATATTAAGTTCACAGACACCCTAAAATACACCACTGGACGTGGTTCTACCCACCAGAAAGACAAGATCCAGCCTTATCCACCAGAACACAGGCACAAGTCCCCCACACCAGGAAGCCTACACAACCCACTTAACCAACCTTACCCACTGGGGGCAGACACCAAAAACAACGGGAACTACAAACCTGCAGGCTGTGAAAAGGAGACCTCAAACACAGTAAATTAAGCAAAATCAGAAGAGAGAGAAATACACAGCAGATGAAGGAGCAAGGTAAAAACCCACCAGACCAAACAAATGAAGAGGAATTAGGCAGTCTACCTGAAAAAGAATTCAGAGTAATGATAGTAAGGATGATCCAAAATCTTGGAAACAGAATGGAGAAAATATAAGAAACGTTTAACAAGGACCTAGAAGAACTAAAGAGCCAACAAACAATGATGAACAACACAATGAATGAAATTAAAAATTCTCCAGAAGGAATCAATAGCAGAATAATGGAGGCAGAAGAACGGATAAGTGACCTGGAAGATAAAATAGTGGAAATAACTACCGCAGAGCAGAATAAAGAAAAAAGAATGAAAAGAATTGAGGACAGTCGCAGAGACCTCTGGGACAACATTAAATGCACCAACATTCTAATTATAGGGGTCCCAGAATAAGAAGAGTAAAAACAAAGGGACTGAGAAAATACTTGAAGAGATTATAGTTGAAAATTTCCCTAATATGGGAAAGGAAATAGTCAATCAAGTCCGGGAAGTGCAGAGAGTCCCATATATGGTAAGTCCAAGGAGAAACACACCAAGCTGCATATTAATCAAACTATCAAAAATTAAATATAAAGAAAAAATAATAAAAGCAGCAAGGGAAAAGCAACAAATAATATACAAGTGAATCCCCATAAGGTTAACAACTGATCTTTCAGCAGAAACTCTGCAAGCCAGAAGGGAGTGGCAGGACATATTTAAAGTGATGAAGGAGAAAAACCTACAACCAAGATTACTCTACCCAGCAAGGATCTCATTCAGATTCAGCAGAGAAAGTAAAACCTTTGCAGGCACCCAAAAGCTAAGAGAATTCAGCACCACCAAATAAGCTTTACAACAAATGCTAAAGGAACTTCTCTAGGCAGGAAACACAAGAGAAGGAAAAGACCTACAATAACAAACACAAAACAATTAAGAAAATGTTAATAGGAACATACATATCAATAACTACCTTAAATGTAAATGGATTAAATGCTCCAACCAAAAGACATAGACTGGCTGAATGGATACAAAAACAAGACCCATATATATGCTGTCTACAAGAGACCCACTTCAGACCTAGGGACACATACAGACTGAAAGTGAGGGGATGGAAAAAGATATTCCATGCAAATGGAAATCAAAAGAAAGCTGGAGTAGCAATTCTCTTATCAGACAAAATAGACTTTAAAATAAAGACTATTACAAGAGACAAAGAAAGACACTACATAATATCAAGGGATCAATCCAAGAAGAAGATATAACAATTGTAAATATTTATGCACCCAATATAGGAGCACCTCAATACATAAGGCAAATGCTAACAGCCATAAAAGGGGAAATCGACAGTAACACAATCATAGTAGGGGACTTTCACACCCCACTTTCACCAACTGACAGATCAACCAAAATGAAAATAAATAAGGAAACACAAGCTTTAAATGATACATTAAGCAAGATGGACTTAATTGATATTTATAGGACATTCCATCCAAAAACAACAGAATACACTTTCTTCTCAAGTGCTCATGGAACATTCTCCAGGACAGATCATACTTTGGGTCACAAATCAAGCCTTGGTAAATTTAAGAAAATTGAAATCATATCAAGTATGTTTTCCAACCACAACACTATGAGGTTAGATATCTATTACAGGAAAAAAATCTGTAAAAAATACAAACACATGGAGGTTAAACAATACACTACTCAATAACCAAGAGATCCCTGAAGAAATCAAAGAGGAAATCAAAAAATACCTAGAAACAAATGACAATGAAAACACACCAACCCAAAACCTATGGAATGCAGCAAAAGCAGTTCTAAGAGGGAAGTTTATAGCAGTACAATCCTACCTCAAGAAACAAGAAGCATCTCAAATAAACAACCTAACCTTACGCCTAAACCAATTAGAGAAAGAAGAACAAAAAATCCAAAGTTAGCAGAAGGAAAGAAATCATAAAGCTCAGATCAGAAATAAATGAAAAAGAAATGAAGGAAACAATAGCAAAGATCAATAAAACTAAAAGCTGGTTCTTTGAGAAGATAAACAAAATTGATAAAGCATTAGCCAGACTCATCAAGAGAAAAAGGGAGAAGACTCAAATCAATAGAATTAGAAATGAAAAAGCAGAAGTAACAACTGACACTGCAGAAATGCAAAGGATCATGAGCAATTACTACAAGCAGCTATATGTCAATAAAATGGACAACCTGGAAGAAATGGACAAAGTCTTAGGAAAGCACAACCTTCCGAGACTGAACCAGGAAGAAATAGAAAATATAAACAGACCAATCACAAGCAGTGAAATTGAAACTGTGATTAAAAACCTTCCAACAAACAAAAGCCCAGGACCAGATGGCTTCCAAGGCAAATTCTATCAAACATTTAGAGAAGAGCTAACACCCATCCTTCTCAAACTCTCCCAAAATATAGCAGAGGGTGGAACACTCCAGAACTCATTCTATGAGGCCACCATCACCCTGATACCAAAACCAGACAAAGATGTCACACAGAAAGAAAACTACAGGCCAATATCACTGATGAACATAGATGCAAAAATCCTCAACAAAATACTAGCAAACAGAATCCAACAGCACATTAAAAGGATCATACACTATGATCAAGGAGGTTTATCCCAGGAATGCAAGGATTTTTCAATATACGCAAATCAATCAATGTGATAAACCATTTTAACAAATTGAAGGAGAAAAACCATATGATTATCTCAATAGATGCAGAAAAAGCTTTCGACAAAATTCAACACCCATTTATGGTAAAAACCCTCCAGAAAGTAGGCATAGAGGGAACTTACCTCAACATAATAAAGTCCATATGTGATAAAGCCACAGCCAACATCGTTCTCAATGGTGAAAAAATGAAATCATTTCCACTAAGATCAGGAACAAGACAAGGCTGCCCACTCTCACCACTATTGTTCAACATAGTTTTGGAAGTTTTAGCCACAGCAATCAGAGAAGAAAAAGAAATAAAGGGAATGCAAATTGGAAGAGAAGAAGTAAAGCTGTTACTGTTTGCAGATGACATGATACTATACATAGAGAATCCTATAGATACTTCCAGAAAACTACTAGAGTTAATCAATGAATTTGGTAAAGTAGCAGGATACAAAATTAATGCACAGAAATCTCTTGCATTCCTATATACTAATGATGAAAACTCTGAAAGAGAAATTAAGGAAGCACTCCCATTTACCATTGCAACAAAAAGGATAAAATACCTAGGAATAAACCTACCTAAGGAGACAAAAGACCTATATGCAGAAAACTATAAGACACTGATGAAAGAAATTAAAGATGATACAAACAGATGGAGAGATATACCATGTTCTTGCATTGGAAGAATCAACATTGTGAAAATGACTATCCTACCCAAAGCATTCTACAGACACACTGCAATCCCTATCAAACTACCACTGGCATTTTTCACAGAAGTAGAACAAAAAATTTCACAATTTGTATGGAAAAACAAAAGACCCCAAAAAGCCAAAGCAATCTTGAGATAGAAAAACAGAGCTGGAGGTATCAGGCTCCTGGACTTCAGACTATACTACAAAGCTACAGTAATCAAGACTGTATGGTACTGGCACAAAAATAGAAATACAGATCAATGCAAAAGGATATGAAACCCAGAGTTAAACCCACACACATATGGTCACCTTATCTTTGATAAAGGAGACAAGAATATACAATGGAGAAAATACAGCCTCTTCAATAAGTCATGCTGGGAAAACTGGACTGCTACATGTAAACGAATGAAATTAAAACACTCCCTAACACCCTACACAAAAATAAACTCAAAATGGATTAAAGACCTAAATGTAAGGCCAGACACTATAAAACTCTTAGAGGAAAACATAGGCAGAACAGTCTATGACATAAACCACAGCAAGATCCTTTTTGACCCAACTCCTAGAGAAAGGGAAATAAAAACAAAAATAAACAAATGGGACCTAATGAAACTTAAAGCCTTCTGCAAAGCAAAGGAAACCATAAACAAGACGAAAAGACAACCCTCAGAATGGGTGAAAATATTTGCAAATGAAGCAACTGACAAAGCATTAATCTCCAAAATATACAAGCAGCTCATGCAGCTCAGTATCAAAAAAACAAACAGCCCAAGCCAAAAATGGGCAGAAGACCTAAATAGACATTTCTCCAAAGAAGATATACAGATTGCCAATAAACACATGAAAGGATGCTCAACATCATTAATCATTAGAGAAATGCAAATCAAAACTACAATGAGGTATCACCTCACACCGGTCAGAATGGCCATCATCAAAAAATCTACAAACAATAAATGCTGGAGAGGGGGTGGAGAAAAGGGAACCCACTTGCACTGTTGGTGGGAATGTAAATTGATACAGCCACTATGGAGAACAGTATGGAGGTTCCTTAAAAAACTAAAAATAGAACTACCATACGACCCAGCAATCCCACTGCTGGGCATATACCCTGAGAAACCGTAATTCAAAAAAGTCATGTACCACAATGTTCAGTGCAGCTCTATTTACAATAGCCAGGACGTGGAAGCAACCTAAATTTCCATTGACAGATGAATGGATAAAGAAGATGTGGCACATATATACAGTGGAATATTACTTAGCCATAAAAAGGAACGAAATTGAGTTATTTGTAGTGAGGTGGATGGACTTAGAGGCTGTTATACAGAGTGAGGTAAGTCAGAAAGAGAAAAACAAATACCGTATGCTAACACATATATATGGAATCTAAATAAATAAATGGTTCTGAAGAACCTAGTGGCAGGACAGGAATAAAGATGCAGACATAGATAATGGACTTGAGGATACAGGGAGGGGGAAGGGTAAGCTGGGACGACGTGAGAGAATGGCATGGACATATATACACTACCAAATGTAAAATAGATAGCTAGTGGGAAGCAGCTGCACAGCACAGGGTGATCAGCTCAGTGCTTTGTATCCACCTAGAGTGGTGGGATAGTGAGGGTGAAGGGAGAGGTAAGAGGGAGGAGATATTGGGTTATATGTATATGTGTAGCTGATTCTCTTTGTTATACAGCAGAAACTAACACAACATTTTAAAGCAATTATAGTCCAATAAAGATGTTAAATTTTAAAAAAAAGAATACCATACTAACTAATAATAACAACTGTATTTAAAATGTACTTAAATATATTTATTATTAGAATCCATTGTATGCTATAGTATACAAGGTGGTGATATAAGTATTTAAAAGATGTACGTAACATGAAACCTGCTTTTTAAAATCCACATATTTTTAGGGATAGCCATGAGAAGCAATGTAGGAGAGCCTACAAATGCCAACTAATAACAGTATTGGTATGATTTTCAAATGAGAAAGCTTAGTGTTAGCAAATGTATTTGTTAGTAGTTACATATTTATATTGAAATGTTACTCTCTGTACGTTAGTTTTTCAAGTACAGTAGATCCTCTCTTCGAGATTAAAAAAAAAAAAGGAGAGAGCATGGAGTTTCTTAACTGTGCGGAAAAGAGAAAAATCTCAGAAAAGAAAAAAATGCTCATAATTCTCTGGGAACCCAGCAAATTGTTAAAGTCTTGGCCATGATGGATTACATTAGAATGTGGGAAGAGAAATACCATGCATTGTTCTGTAGAATTTTTCTTTTAACTATCCCTTTCCCATTTCTTTAATGTTTGCCTTATATTAGTAGTGACTGATATGAAATAATCAACAGATTTGTGCTGTAAATCCAAAGAGAAAATTGCAAAGAATTTAAAGATTTGGTTTCATCTGTAATTCTGGCAGATAAATGGAAACGAGCCAGAGAAGTGGGATAAAATTAAAGGAATATTGCAGTTAAATTTTATGCATTATGTCTTTATGTTATGTTTTTGCTGAAAGAAATATGAAAATGTATACAAAAAATACACAAACCTTTGCTGTCAGTAAGAGTGAATTACTAGTAAATGCCACTGAGAAGCAAAAGAGAAACAACATAAATTATTATAATCATCATCGTCATCAAGATTCATGTGTTAAGTTCACATATTTTTATTGCATTGGTTTAGATGTGTTAAAAGCAAATTAAAAAGTCATGGTCCCTGTCCGATAGGAACTTATGATTTAAGACAGGCTACATTACCAAGACAAATGTAAGAGAAGTATAGACAAGTATATGCACCTCAGAGAAACCTATAAATTAAGTGAATGAAAGAATAAATAAACTGAATGCTTCCTATTGTTTATAAGTTGAGAAAAAGGGGAATGACACATTCCTGGATTTGGAGTTTAACCACCAGTTGGTCTCACAGGAATGACTTTGGGGATGTACTGTTGCAGTAACGGTAGAAAATGATCTGAACATACTGAAAGATTAGAAAGCTAGAACACTGGAGATTCTGAATCTAGAATTAGGAAGCACTGCTTTGCCCACAGACAGATTCTTGAATAAGGATTCCATATATCATGGGCCCATATTTTCACATGATGGAACATCTGTGGACTATTTCTAAGAAAGAAGTAATGAAATGAAAATGATGGATAGAGAATAAACTATAATTTCATTTATGAAATAAACTTTAAAATTGTCACCTATTTCCCCTTTCAGAATTATTCTATTTATACATTATTTTAGAGATCACATTGTAATTATGCGTTTTTCTTTGAGTCTTGTAATAGTCTTCATCCAAAATCCATACTATTCTGATCTGACCAGAACAAAATTTCAGAAAATACCATTTTTAATAATTAAATTAAAATTTAAATCATCCTCAAATTAGTTCCTTATGTATTTAAAATGCCTTCACTAATAAAAAGAAGACTGAAGTTGTATGATACAAGCTTTCATAATTTAATCCCCTTAATTCAATTATTAAAAAAGTAGGAAAAAATAGCACAACCAATATGGTTCATTAAAATATTAGCAATGTAAAAAGTGGTTATAGTAGTTGCACAATTTTATAATTTTTTAAAACATCCTTGGTGTTATTCAGTGCTTCTTAGTGAAACCCATTTGTGTTGTTTATTTTTCAATTTGCTCTTCATTGCCTGCTTTGCAGTAGAACATGTGTTTGCAATTGTATTTAGCAAAATTCATGATCTTAACATTGTACACCAAAGTCAATGTGCCTTCCTGGCACAAAACAGCCAGTATTCAAACACTTTTCTAATGTTTGGGGTTTCTGTCTCAATTGACAAAATTGAAAAATATGTATTAGCCAAGCAAAACCACTATCTCAAAGCCATGTTGAAAATTACTCCAACCTGTCAAAGCCAATTGAAATTCCCTTCCCAGCCCAATTCCTAGCTTCATTTTGTATGTGAAATAGGAAAAGTTGGATTTGATTATAACCACATGCAGAAGGAATCAAGAAATCACATGTACCTTATATATTTAATACTATAGACGATTTTCCTTTCAAAGAATTTGTCTTTCTTTTTCCACCATTTATCCCATCTCACCTGTTCCGAATAAGTCACTCATTTCTAGTATCTATACATGAGCAGTTTAATTCGAGTTGTATAACACATTTTAAAAATCCTTGCTGCACCACATCATTCTCACCTTGGAGATGGAACAACCCTAATGGAAGAAATCTAAATCTATCCCTCATGCAGATCCAGTAATTTGGGATATTGCTCAATGTCAGGCTATTTTCTATTATTTATTATGTTTATATACCAACTACAGTGGTCTTCTAACTATGGTGCCCAGTTGCTGTTAATCCAATTTTAACAAAAGGGCATGATTCTGTCCTTGAAGTTCACTATAGAAGTAAGTTCCCTTCTTTAAGAAAAAAAATCAACTTTAGTTCACACCAGAACACAGACGGGCTAACACAAGGTTATACACAAGATGAGAAACATGACTAAAATATTACCCTGCGCCACTATTGATGTCAAGCAGTACAAACTGCTTGAAAGTTAGAGCCCATAAAATCCCTGGCAAAACTTAAGAGAACAACAAAAACAAAGTAATGGCATTGGGGAAAATAAAGGCAGGTTGCTTGGAATAAACAATATGATTTCCATCTATAAAATCACCCCAGAGTCCATTGCATTTAACATTTATGAGCATTACCTAAAGGAGAAAGCAGAATGTGTTCAAAGAAGTCTAAGAGACAAATAAACGCTGTGGATCACATCTCAGTTCACTGTTAGTTATTGATGAGATAGTCTAGAATTTTCATCAAGGCTTTGATGTAAATATTTCTTCCTCATTTTAGCTAGTATAATTGAGACTCTGGTGGAATAAATGATGTGTTCAGACCAGCCAGTGCATTACTCTCAAGGAATGAAATGAATTGGAAGCTAATTTTCAGGCACTAGAATGATTTGAGATACTCAACCATTTGGGATGAGTGAAGTTTTGAATTATAGTTTGAGATACTTAGGCTTTTCATCGTTTATACTTGCTTATGGTTGAAATATAAATTCAAGGGAGAAAAGTACCTGTAGGATTGAGCAGACTTTCTTCTCCACTGCCATGGCAATCGTGGAAGGACTTGTTATGGAAGTGCCACATGATCAAGTTAGCCTGGGGTTCTGAGCTCCCACATGGAAGACAGCTGCCCTGGAAAGCTGCCTGTACCCTCAGCAGACCTTGAGAGAGCAAATAAATAAACTGTTGTATATTAAGCCACTGGGATTTTGGTATTGTTTGTTTCCAAATTATAATGTAACCTATCTTGACTGATATATCAACCACAGTTAAAAAACTGTTAATATATTTGTATTTAGCTTTCCAGTATTATTTTCTATTTATAGATATATAAAAATTTAGATCATGTTGTACATGTTATTTTGTAAACTATCCTTTACTAAATAATATATAATGAACATTTTCCCAAGTCATTAAATATTTTTTTCCAAAACACTATTTTCAATAGTTACAGAGCATTGAATTAGCATTGTACCATATTTTATCTAACCTTTCACTAATATTGGACAATTTTGCTAAATAGTGCTATACTAGCTAACCTAGTCCACGTTCTTTGTGTATATTTCTGATTACTTTTCTGGGATAACATTTCCAAAATGAAATTCTGCATCAAAGTTTACTCATATTTTAAAGGCTTTTGATACCCATTGCCAAATTACCCTTCAAAGATTTTGTATGAACTTATAATTTTTCCAAGTGTGTAATATATCATTGTCACTCTACCTTTGATGACCCTGAGAATCACAGTTTCTAAAATTGAAAATTTGGTATATAAAAACTATCTCACTTCTCATTTTAATTTGAAGGCAAATTTATTAGGAGTAGCTGATTTCAGGGAGAATACCAGGAATTCAGTTCTTTTAAGAATGCAAGAATTTGATGCTATATATTTGACTCTCTATACCTTTTGTCTCATTCTGAAAATGCTATTATGAGACATTTCATTGTCATTATTTTATAATGACATAGGGCCCTATGGATTCAATTTCATATTTGATCCAAAAATTTCACAGGATAATTTTTAATTCCAGTCTTTGAGTTTCTTTTTAATATTTACTTACATATGTATTATTGATTACTAGTTTTATTAATTCATGGTCTGAGGCTAATTTGCATAATTCAGTTTATTAGCATTAAAATATATAATTTGCATACAAATAAACACCCATTATTTTAAAAGTTTTGTTTCAGTCTCATGGATGTGGTAGACATGGTAAATCTGGTACTGAGTATTCATTCTGTCTATTTTCTAAAGAGTTTTTTAGTACTACAGAGGCTGGAAAGCTAAAACTCACATTTCCAAGATTAATTGGCAATTCAAAATGTAGATGTGAAACAGATCACACTGAAAATGCCCCGCTCCAAACCTTGAGATTGGGAAGGTGCAGGTGAGGCTGAGGCAGGGGACTACTTCTTGTTTTGCTTTCTGCAGCTGGCAAATAAGGACAGAGATGGTATTGCCCCAGTGCCCAGTCACTAACTTCACAAGTGCTTGCAGTGGAGATATCGGCAACAGTTTCCTGATGCCTGGATCATAGCTCCAGGGGTGTGCTCTTGAACTTGACAGTTCAGGTGGTGTTCACGTGATTACCCACTTTTCTAATTATGGCAAAGGTGGCAGCAACCCTGCAGGCCTGTGGAGCAGTGTGATTCTGGGAATCATTCCTAGGGATCATCCTACAGTTCAGTTCTCTTGCCTTTTCAGGCATTTTGTATGAACTAAGTTATCTGGATCAAATGTCTTTTGCTTAAAATAGCCAGAATGATCTCTATTTCCTAACTGAACCACCAACTGACATAAATAAGTATTAAGACTTAGCCCTTCTTTGTAGTTTCTAAAATTTGATATATAGATATGTTTAAAATAATGTGATTAATTATATTACTTTTATTATCTATATTCTTTTTTCTTTTACTGATACCTACTTGCTTTTAAAAGATAAGAGAGTATTGTATTAAAGTCTTCTTCAACAGTTGTGGAGGTTTCTTTTTTTCATTCTCTCCTTGATTTATAATTTTTTTTCATCAGTTTTGACGTTCTACTTACTTTACAAAAATTTCATTTTGTTAGAATTTCACTGTATTTGGTATTTTTCACCTACTAAAAAATAACCATTTTGTTCACTTTAATGCTTTTCTTTTTCTTTAAATTCTTTCTCATCTGATACCAACATTGAGACCTGGAGCATCATTTTTATTGCATTTTTTGATATCAATTTATTCATTTTTAATTTTTAACCTCTATAAGTGACTGATTTTATACATATAGAAATCCATTTACAATGAAGAATTAATTGGTTATCTGAGGTGAGATAATAATGTGTGAATAAAGTAAAAAGCACAGTTAAAGCAGGAACTTAAAATGAGTCCAACAATTAGTGTTAGTAACATCAATCTAATTGGTTTAAGTAAGTTTTTGGTTTAAGTAAGTTTTCAAAGGTAATATCAACATGTAACTTTTGCCTTTTGCCATGACATGAAATCTAATTCTGCCTTAAGACACAAAGTGCTGGCCACACTTAGTGAGCAAAAATGATCATGACCCATGACAGGTAACCTTTCACATAGACAATGACTTCTCATATCAATGCTGTTTCATAATACTAACTTTATGAAGACATTTTAAGCAACAATTAAGGATATATGTTTCATTTATAAAGCAATGGCTTGTGTGATCCTGATGCAAACAACTCGAACTGACAATTGTATAAACATAAAATACCTACAAGGTTAAGTTTGCACAAGTGCAGGCAATGACAGCTAGAAAATAATTCAGTCCTCTGCCTTCTGGGAGCAAGTTTCTTTGACATCAATTTGAAGCATTGCATCCCAATTTCAGAAACAAAGATAAAATAACATATTATAGTCAAGAAAATATGCAAATGCATTGGGGAATTGTTTAATTAATTAATGGCTAATAGTTCATTTTATAAAATCAGTCATTTATAAGGATTGTTTTATTTTCACTAGAAATTCTTGGAATAAAGAACTCTTCTAGGAATTTTTAGAAATATTATATCTGAATTAAGAAAACACACAAGTATAAATGTTGAAGTGGCACAGGTAACAGCACGTATAGAATGCTGCCTTCACACAAGGTAAGTCACCATTGGTTAGCCACGTTTCCGTTACAATTACTGTCTTAATAGGCCATTTTGAGATTAATCATGTAAGGCTTCTGCTGTTGGTTACATCTATTGCAGAAGAGGAGTGAAAGGAATACAGAAAGGAAGTCAGATTGTACTAGTTTTCTATTGCTACATAACAAATTACCACAAACTTAGTGCTTTAAGACAACATTCACTTATTGTCTCACAGTATCTGTAGGTCAGAAGTCCAGGCACAGTGCAGCTGGGGTCTCTGCTGGGGTCTAACACGGATGTAACCAAGATTTTGGCCTAGGCTGTGTTCCCATCTGGGGCTCAGGGTCCTCTTCCAAGCTTATTCAGGTTGTTGGCAGAACTCAGTCTCTTGCAGCTGTAGGACTGAGGTCCCCAGGCAGGGACTGATCTCAGCTTCTAGAGGCAACCCTCAGGTCCTAGCCACGTGGCCCTATCACAATATGGCAGCTTCTTTAAAGCCAGCAGGAGAATCTCCCTCGATACAGCACAACCTAATCAAGGGAGTAATAGCCCCTCATATTCTTAGGTCTTGTCCACTCTCCAGGTCATGCAGGTCGTGTACACCAACAGGAGGAAACTGGTGGGCCATCTTAGGATTCTACCTACCACACTATGGTTACAGGGAGATTTTTAATATAGTGTCAAAAGCACGGCCAGTTGCCCTCTGTGTATCAGATGAATGCAGAGGAGACAAGGTTTCTGATCTGAAGAACAGGAATTGAGTCTTTAACAAAAATCCGTAAGAAACAACTCAGGAAAAATAAACTAAGGCATCAAGAAGTTTAAACTAAAATTTAGCTGCAGTGTAATAAGATAGATTTTTTTTTTCTTAAAATCAGGAGTTAATGTTTAAACGATTGTGTTTTAATATTTTTGAAGCAAAATTGTAATGTTATTAATTTTAAATATACTGCACAACAATACAATAAACAGCCAAAGTGGAATGCTTTGTGACGCGCAGGATGGGGAATCCAATCCAGACCACCTCCCCAGCTTCAGTTTCTTGTCCTCCACAAAGACTAAAAACTGGTTGAACTGACCTGCAAGACCGCGGTTTTGACCTATGCTGAAAAGTGCGATGTTAACACTAATCCACTAACAACTTAACCAGTAATCAGTAAATATCTTGAGTTAAATAACTTAATGTACCCAGTTAAATAATCTTAAGTGATTGTTTCATAAGTATAATTTGTTTACTCTGTTCTACCTGCTTCTTATTTTGAAGTGAAATATCAAAGGTTGTTACCCTGATTCCTATATTACCATAAAGTATTTTTAATAAAAGCCTAAAGGTTAAAGATCATCTTTATTAAACAACCTCGCAATCCCTTTCTGAATGACATAATCTTCTTAATAATCCAAATATTTTCTAGATAATTATTAATTTTCAATATTTAAAGTTTTTTCCTAATTTCTAGATATGTGACAGTAGGTTCTAAAGCATGATTTGCTTTAGCTGTCTTTTCCCATATACTCTATTTTCTAAAACCTTACTGCCAAAATAGTTTTAAAGGCTTAAAGAAATTACTTATGCATGACAGTGTAGTATTAGCATATCAAATAACTTCTGTTTTTATTGAAAAGAAAACTAAGGCATTGAAATACAGAGTAATATAAAACTAATCATATGCACAAAACTTCCACTAGAAAGGATATAAAACAAAATGTTAAATCTGTATGTATAATATGGTGTGTTATGCTTCAGTTTCCATAGCAACCTTCTTGACAGATGTTAACAGGGATATTGCTGTGAAACATAAAATAGCATAAAACAAAGTTATGCACATTTGCAATCAGTGATTAGCTTAATACACACAGAACAGCAGAAGCTAAACCACATGATATTACTGAACTAAACGCAGAAAAGATTGTGACAAGTCTGAGACGTTTATAGTACAGCATTAACAAGTTGTATATTGGAGACAAGTTTTTCAAATATCCAGTTGCATAGCTCTTAATAATGGCACTAGTAATCAGGACAAGGAATTTTGATGAAAAAGCAATTCTTTCTGTGAGCAGAGTTTTGTCTATGTTGTAGACCTGTAAAGATTTTTTTCTATGAGCACAGCATCATTGTAACTGTTACCCTGGAAATCAGCTTAATGTCTTGCTTTTAAAATTAATCGAGCTGCTTTTGCTATAACAAGATAGAAACCCAATTCAAAATAGCTTCATTAAAAAGGAATCTTTTCTTAACCAGAAAATTCAGAGATGGGACTGTCTTCAAGTTTCTCTTTCAGTCTCTCTTGGATGTCCATTACTCTATATATATCACTCTATCAAGGTCACAGATGACCTTCACATTGCAAACCAATAACAAATTTTAGGCTTTATGTCACTTATCAGCACCATTTGTCACCATCATTCACTATAGCTTGAATCCCTTTCTTTGCTTGTCTGCCTGGATACTGGTACAGAAAATTTTTTTTGGTTTTGTTTCTCAAAATATTCAGATTATTTAACACATTGGACCAAATACTCTAAATGTTTTGCATGTCACTCAGCATAAAATAATGAGCCCACAAGCCCTCCATAGCCAGTGTTCCCCTCTTTCTTACCCGCCACTGCCTCCCCACACTCATTCGGCTTTAGCCGTACAGAACACCTTGCTCCACCTCAGGACCTTTGAAGTTGCTGTTTCCTCTGCCAAGATCTCTTCCCTCAGACATCTAAATGACCTCCAGCCTCATTTCACTGAAATTTCTGCTCTAAGTTTTCCTTTGCAATATTGCTTTCCTTGATCATTCCTCCTTTTAAAAAAATCTGTTGTGTTCATTGTTGTAATCTTAGAACCCAGAACAGTGTCTAGAATAACATAGGTGCTCAATAAATAGTTTTTGAATGAAAGAACAATTCAATCCAGGAGATTAGACAGTGTGGCCCTTCTCCCTCTCTACCTCTCAGCAATTCTCATTTCTGCTTAGCCTCATTCTGTATTCATGCCTATTTTCTACACAGCCACACATATTATCTTTAAGATATTGGTATAAACTTACAGCATAAAATTATTGCCAAATAGGTTTCGACGTATGTGTATCTCTGAATAGTACCATGCATCATGTTATGGTGGCAACATGGCAACATTGTTTCTATTAGAACAAGGCACTTATTGTGTCCTATAAATACTAATCCTAGAAAATTACTTTCACTAAAGAGATATTTGGGTGCTCATCTTTTTAAAAGAAAATTTAGTGAGCCAATAACAAGTCAAGACTAGAGAAGAAAACTTGCAGAGCTTTTAAGTTATATTTTAAAAAAATAACAGAATCATGGGAATTGAGCTTAAACAAAGATGGAAGAACATATCTTTATATTATGCTGAATACATTGATGTAGCGTACTAAGCGGAAACTCTGGAGCAAATTTGACGCCTGGAGCCACTTGGATTCAGTTGACTGAAACATGGATTCTGTGATGGCTCGTGCAAAACAGTTGAGTTGATTAAAAGTCCTTAGCATAAAACAGGAGGTAATCCAAGGCCTTTGGAGGTAACAATACCAGGATAGAACTATGAAGGAAACATATAGGAAGATCAGGAAAATAAATAGCCTACAAAGGAGACTAAGAAGAATCAAACTGAATGGGGCTGAAATCCATGATAGCATGGTATCAAGGAAAACAAACAGGGAGTTCTTTGAAAAGGAAGAAGTTTGAACAGTGTCAAGTGAGATCAGAAATCACGTAAAATAACTGAAAAATGATGCTGGATTTTCAAATTACTGGGTCATTATGACCTTGGCAGAAACAGTTTATATGTGGATGAAGGCAAAGCAAAGTTGGTTGAAAACTTGCTGGGGTGAAAATGGAGTAAAATAGACAATGCTTTCAAACAGTTCTCATAAAGACAAAAACAACGTAATTTAAGATTTTAAAAATATTTTATATAATGTTTTTATATACATCTAAGTTAATGTATAAACACAGCCTGAATAAGTACTTTACATTAAATTTAACATTTTCCTTAAATAGACAAAATTTTGTATAATACAAAGCCATAAACTTTTTTTAAAAGCATTCAGGTATACAGAATTGTATTATGCATAATCCTTGGTTTATGACACACTCTTGCCACTGATCCATTCAGAACCTCTTTTCAGTCTGTTAGCTGGTTATTTTTAATAAGGTAATAAGCATCCAAAAAGCCACAACCCAGTACAAAGACTCAGATCTTGACAACTGACATCTAGTCATATGTACTCCGTCCATCCTCCTTTTCCCTCAGCTAGAAGTAACCATCATCCAAAATCTGGGTTCAATATTCCTTTGATTTGCATATATGTATGTATATGTATATGTGTATACAATTTATAGGGAATATATATACACATATATATTCCTTAAAACTATATATCTTTATATAACATATTTTTTAACTTTTTCACTTTGTAAATAGAACATTGTACCCTGTAATGTTCTAGACTTAATTACTTAAATATTTTATTTGATATTAATATTAATATTATTATTATTATTATTTGGGCCACACGGTGCAGCATGCGGGATCTTAGTTCCCCAACCAGGGATTGAACCCATGCCCCCTGCAGTGGAAGTGTGGAGTCTTAACCACTGGACTGCCAGGGAAGTCCCTATTTGATATTATTAAGCTATGGTTCATTCTTATTGTTGAGTGTAGCTTAATTCCTTAATTTTGCTGCTGTCTTAAAATATTTCATTGTCTGACTATACCCCATCTTTTAATCCATTCTCCTGTTGATAAACATGTGAACTGTTTCCAAGTTTTTGCTATTGTGAATAGTGCCACTAAGACATGTGTCCAGTTGTGCACATGCAAGAGTTTCTTTTTGGTGTAGACTTAGAAGCGGTATATACCTAGATCACAGTGTAAGTGAAAACATTTTCAGGATATAACAGCAAATAGCTTTCCAGAGTAGTCCAAACTATTCTCACTGGCACCAACAATGTGTAAGAGAGGCTGTGTTTTCTACATCCTCTTCAACGTTTGACATTCTGAGACTTTTAGATTTTTGCCAACTAAATGAATGTAAATCATGTGGAGGTCTTGATTTACTAATTGCTAATGATGTTGCACAACTCTTAGATTTATGGTCTCATGTGTTTCCACTCCTGAGAAATATTTCTCATACCTTTTACTTGTTTTTTCTTATTGGTTTGTAAGAGTTCTTTATATATTCTTGATACTAATCATTTCCCAATTATGTGTATTGCAACCTACAAATATGCCAGTTTGTACCTTGTATTTTCCCATTTTAAGGTCTTTTTGATGAACAGACGTTTTTAATTATTTATATACAGTCAAAATTACCAATTTTTAAATATATTCAATACTTTTTATGTCTTATTTAAATATATTTTTCTATCACCAATTTACAAGACATTCATCTGTATGTTTTGATATGAGTCTGACAGTTTTGTTTTTAACATGTATGTGATTAATTCATCTGGAGTTAATTTTTGTATATGATGTGTAATAGGGATCTAATTTTATTTTTTTCTTATTAATACCAATTTTTTCTGTCATAAGTTAATGAGCAATGTCTTTTTATTAATATATATATATTTTTTTAATTTTTATTTATTTATTTATTTATTTATTTATGGCTGTGTTGGGTCTTTGTTTCTGTGCGAGGGCTTTCTCTAGTTGCGGCAAGTGGGGGCCACTCTTCATCGCGGTGCGCGGGCCTCTCATTATCGCGGCCCCTCTTGTTGTGGGGCACAGGCTCCAGACGCGCAGGCTCAGTAGTTGTGGTGCACGGGATTAGTTGCTCCACGGCATGTGGGATCTTCCCAGACCAGGGCTCGAACCCGTGTCCCCTGCATTGGCAGGCAGATTCTCAACCACTGCGCCACCAGGGAAGCCCAGCAATGTCTTTTGACTACTGATTTGTCATGCCACTTCTGTCTTCCAATTTATTTAGGCTTTCTTTGATTTCCTTCATTAGTATATTATTTTTAGCATACATATCCTATACATGTTTAGATAAGTTTATACCTATGCATTTCATTTTCTTTGGAGCCATTGTAATGGTATTGTGTTTAATTTTTGTAACTACATTTCATTGTTAATATATAAAAATGAGCTTATTTTATATGTGATTATTTTGTATCCTGCAATTTTGCTGCATTCACATATTAGCTCTTCATGTTTTTTTGTAGATTTCTTGGGATTTTTTTTTTTGTACTTAAGCAACTATATCATCTGCAAATCTGCAAGAATAAATCTGCAAAATGAAGTTCTATTTATTCTTTTTCTATCTGTGCTTATTTTTTATTCTTTGTATTGCCTATTCCATTGGATAGAACATCTACTACTATGTTGAATAAAAGTGGCTTAAACAGACATCCATCCCTGTCTTGTTCTAAATCTTAAATGTTTGGTAGAATTCTCCAGTGGGACTGGCTTGACCTGGAAATTTCTTTTTTGGGAGCTGTAAATTATGACTTCAATATATTTAATGGTTACACGACTATTTACATACATTGTCTACTTTACCTTGGTTAGGTTTTGGTAGCTTATAGTTTTCAAGGAATCGGTCATTTTCCTCTAAGTTCTTGAATTTATGAGTGTATTCCCTTATTATCATTTTAATGGCTGCAGGATCTATAGTAAATAACTCCTATGTCATTCCTGATATCGTTTATTTCCATCTTCTCTCTTCCTATCTTTGTCAGTCTTCCTAGAGGTTTATCGATTATGTTGCTATTTTTCAGAGCAAGCTCTCTGTTTTATTGACTTTTTTGTTTTCCTATTTTCAATGTCAATGATTTCTGTTCTTTTCTTTATTATGTCCTTCCTTCTGCTTTCTTTGGTTTTGTTTCGCTCTTCTTCTACTCTTTTTGGGTAAGAATTCAGATTATTGATGAGGACTTTCCTCTTTTCTAACGTAACTATTTAATGCTATAAATTTCCCTTTCCGTACAGCTTTAGCTCTATACTACATTTTTTATTATATTTCATTTTCATACAGTTCTACATACATTTTTAAATCTCCTTTGAGACTTCCTCTTGACCCAGTAAGTATTTGGAAGCATTGCTTAATTCCCAACTCTTTAGATATTTACCCGTGGTCTTTTTGCTGTTGATTTCTGTTTTAATTTTATTGTGGTCAGAGAACATATCTGTACATTTTAAATTCTTACAATTTTTTGAGGCTTAAGTTGTCACAAATTGCAAGATCTCCTTCTTCTTAACGGCTAAATAATATTCATCATATATACCACGTTTTCTTTATCCATTCATCATTGATGGACACAGGTTGCTTCCATTAAGTGATATGTTTGATTTCAATTTCTAATTGTTTATCACTAGAGTATAGAAATACAATCGATCTTGTATATTGATCATATATCCCACAGCCTTGACATACTCACTAATTAGTTCTATGAGCATTTTTGTAGATGCTGTCAGATTTACTACATAGACAATTATATCAACTGAGAATAGTGACAAGTTTACTTCTTCCTTTCCAATTTGAATTCCTTTTTTTTTTTTTTCTTGCCTGAATGCACTGGCTATAACCTCCAATACAGTGTTGAATAGAGCTAGTGAGAACAGACAACCGTTGCTTATTCCTTATCTTTATCTTTGTCAGAAAAGATTCAGTATTTCACCATTAAGCATAATGTTAGCTGTAAGTTTTTCACAGATAATCTTTATCAAATTGAAGTTCTGTTCAATTCCAAATTTTTAAGTGCATTATCAGGAATGGATGTTGAACTTTATCAAATACTTTTTCTGTACTCCTGACATGATCATGTTCCTTTTCCTCTTTTGTCTGTTAATGTAGTGAATTACTTTAGCAAAAACTAATCAAAACCTCAGGCCTGTCCTCAAACTAGAATATTCTTTTTAGAGTCTTCAAAACTAAGAGTGGTGTAAATTTAGATTAGGATCTCCTTTCCCTGTACCATTTCCTCAGAGAGTTTAGAGACATCCTTATAAGGTTTTTTCTTTTTTTTACTCCATTAAGCATTTCTAAGTGTTTGACTCTGGCAAGGTGTTACTGGTAGGTAGGAAGGCTATGGACAGGACCAGTAAAGATAAAGAAGGATGGTTCTATTTTGAGTGTCATCTTTCTTAAGCTTTAAAGCACTATTATTTAATAAGAGCAAAGGCAGTAAAGATGAGATTCAAATTAAGTTTTTGAAATAGGTAAAATAACTGAAGCAGTATCACATATGATATGATTAATACCATCAATATGGTATAGAATCATGTGTGTTGAGATTGATTTCTCTGAAATGGGTAAATGTTTTTGATGCTGAGTATAAGAGTTTTTCAAAAGGAATGATCAGAGGGCATAATAAGCTGCTTCATGAGTAAATTAGTTTTTCTGATGTGGTCTTTAACAGTCAAATAATTATATATTGAAAATGTTAAACAAATTGTCTTTCAGCATGGAAAATCTCACAGCATTTGTCTTTAGTAGAGAAACAAATAAAAGGTAAAATTAATTCAATGATATACTTTAATTCCACACACACACACACACACCCATTCAAAACGTCGAATATAATGTGGTAAAAAACTGAAGTTGATATTGTGTAATTTAGGTAGTTTTTAATCTAGTAGCCTAATACGTAATCATTTTTTATTAATCTCTATGTCTAAGTCTACCTTGGAATATGTTTAAGTTTGCCTTTGTTGTTATATATTTGGGGGAGTTCCAATGAAGTCTTAGTAGAATACTGATAACTTATCTGTTCTCTTCAGTAGCAACAGACTGAGGTTTTTTTTACACACAGATGCCAGACTATTCTGTCTGGAATCGTTTCTCTTAGGTTATTATTGTTGCTCTCAGATTTTTTTCAATAAGTCCGTATTACCTGCAGAATAAAGCCCCAAATGATGAATTGTACATCCAAGGCTCCTCAGAATTTGCTACTAAACTATGTTTCCTATCTTACTTTCCAAGTTTTTTCAATTAATAACTCATCGTTCTAGCCAAATTGGAAGACTTACTGCATCTTCTGAGAACTTTAAATTTTCACAACTTGGTGACTTTGATCCTGTGTTCTCTCTTCCTGGAAAGTATTTATTCTCATCATTTTATGCCAAAAATCTATCTATCTAGATTGCAGATAATAGCTCAAATGACACATCCTCCGAAAGCCTTCAAATTGTAGAATCAAATAAAATCTAATATTTAAAGAAATTCTGAGTAACTCTCAGAGTGACAGGTTAATTTTCATACTTAAGTAGACACTGAATCATTCTATGTGGTTATGATTATCCTTTATGGTATAAATTGATGAGACCCTGTTTTTGCTATAGTGTGCTTTCTAGTAAGAGACATGCACTCAAGTTTGTCAAGAAGATTACAGACACACACACATTGATAGAGGTAGAGTGAAAATTTAAATTTGCTTATTTTCAGTAGTAGTTTAAATTAATAATTAAGAATATTGTTATTTTCCGTACTCTACATATTTTATGTGATATTAGATGGTCTACCTTACAAAATAGGTTTTAGTGTCATTCTTTTAGAGGGTCTAGCAAGAAGGCCTATGTCTGCATCTACAGTGTAAATACCTTTACTGCCATGTTCACAGCTGACTCTTCCAGATGTTACGGAAATCACAATTTAGGCATCCAAGCTTTAGAAAAGGTTAAGTTTTACCCTAACCACTCCCATGGGCCTGTGGCAGTTTGGCTAAACAGGCATGGGTTCATTCTGGTGATACTGAACCTACAGCTAGCTCAGACGTTTCTATTCTCTCACTTTGGCCAACATGGATGATAATATCAACCCTCGTGTTTTCTTGAGACACAAACGTAACATCAATCTTAACACTAACTGGCATTCTAAGAACAAAAATTGTATCTGATCTCAACTTCCCAAATGTAGGCTTTCCGAAGCACAAAAATGACAGATGGGAAAATCAAGCTTATCCAAACTTGAAATTCTAAATTGTTTTCCATGTTGATGTCTTTGATATATATCACAAAAAAAATAATTCATTTCATATTCACATAATTTGCTGCATTCTGTTTACTATTAAATGGGTCTAATAATGCTGGTTATGTCATCTGACCAGAACTTCTAGAAGTTTGATGTCTTTAACTTATATAAAGTGAAGAACTACTCATTATTTAAATAAGGTTTGGTCGACAAGATCTTCAAACACATATAGTTCAATAGTCAGGGGGTGATCAGATACAACTGATTAAAATTTGAGTCATTGTCATTCAAAATAAAGAAACCATAATTCATACTCTGATAATACAGGTATCTTTGATAGACCCCTAATCTGTTCTATAAATGCTACCGCATCCTACAGCCTAGTTGGTAAAGTCTTTACATCTTGGTATTTTCATACCTAAACTTTTTATAAACTTTCCTTGACTATGCACACACACACACACACACACACACACACACACACACACACAAATGCACGTACTTCATTTTGGGATATTTTGCTTCAATTTCATATCTGGTATATAACTCTACCTAGCCAATCACTACACTGATACATAACCCTAATTAGGTGTTTACATCCCACATGCTACTTTATGCTGCTTATCTTTGTGTTCCCAGTGTCTTCTACCTCAGTGTATGACACACAATAGATGGTAAATGCTTAGAGAATGAGAGAATCTGTCCCTTTTACATTATTTTTTTAAAAATAATTGACCATCTCACCACTAGTAACTTACCACCTCAGTGCAAAATGAGTGCCTAATCTAACTACTGAAAACTGCAAATCTTTTGTCCTTTTTCACCCTATTCATATTAGCAAATACTCATTTTAAGTTGACAGCACTAACCACCACCTAGTGGCTAGGATGGGGAACTATATGATTTGATATATGTTACCTGGCACCTTTAAGGAATTTGGGAGGTCCAAATAGTTGGAAATAGAGGTTACCAATGACATCAGAGGCAGCAAGTAAACCCCATCAGAATCTGATCAAGGCTTTGGATAGTCTTGTCCCTAGACTCCCTTGTCCTAGGTTTAGATCATTTAATCCTCTTTTAAGATGTCTGCATACAACAGTGAGGGACCCAATACCAGACTTCCCAGGTTCAAGCCTCATATCTCCCATTTACCCTCTGAATGATCTTAGACAAGTTATTTAACCTCCTTATGTCATAGTTTTTTTATCTATAAAATTGGGATAATAATATTACTATATGGGCCTTCATGATGGTACTATCCACATTGAGGTTCTTGTGAGGAATAACTACAATAACTCATGTGAAGAAATTAACACAGTGCCTGGCACTTAATTAGAACTCAATAATTGGGTATGGTTTCTATATTGAGCTAGTTCATCTTCCTGGCTGGGTTTGAAACCACCCTTGATTACACTCATTATACTCAGGCAATCTTTCTCCAGTTCAGGTCCTGGTTTCTATTTTTCTTCTTTGTCTGCACTGGTATCTGCTTCTGGCCTACCCTGGCCTTGTCCCTTTGTAAGTCCGATGCTTGACTCATCATCTCTTCCCCACATCTACTTCTTTTCTGAGAAGATTTGTGTCTGCAGTGAAATTCCTATATTTTCAATTCTGTGGCAATAGACATAATTCCATCTTGGATAATTTTCCTTGTTTATAAATATACCACTTTGACCACTTTACCCCTTCTTATATATCTCTCATTGCACTCTCTGTTTCTTCAGAAAAAAGAAGTCATCATCTCTTTCTCCTACTCTTTTCTTCTGTTGTATTGTCATAACTAATAACACAGGTGTGGGTCTGTGGAATATTACAGGAACCAAGGAAAGAGGAGAGTTAAAATTTTAAAATAAAATTAGGCCTAAATTATATGAATGTTGTTAATCTTTAAATATCTTGAAAATGCCCATAAATCCACCTAAAATCCTGCACAAACTTGCCATTTTCTAGCTTCCCATATGATTGAAATATACTTTTCTTCAAGCACCCATCTATGAAGAAATATTTTTAAACATTTCTTATATTTTATTGTGAAAAACTGAAAACATCTTCTGTAAATGTTTATACTTCAAGCATATGTTTTATTTTATAAAGTGGGCATTTGTACCAATCCTGGAAACCTAACCACCACCATAAATATTGTTATCATAGGATAATGTAGGCCAAATGAACTTATGGTACACAATTCATTTCTAAGTTAGGAACTGAATAGAAGAAGAATGAATATGATATCCAAGCTGAATTATTCTGCTTAGCATGTCCTCCTGTTATCTAAGTTATTGAGTAATTTGATACTAGTTGTTTTTTTTTCCTCTCCTTGGTGAAACAGCTATGCTTTGAAATTTAGAATAATCAGAACAGCACAATCAGATACTTTTCACTCAGATTCCATCGAATATATCCTAAATATATTACTTAGTGATGACAGTCTTTTGTTTGGGCTGTTCACAGTATGTTGGGCACTGGAAACATCACTCGTGGTGATATTATATGTCTCAGTAACAGGTCAGACTCTAGGAATTTCTTGGTTTGTTACCCTCACTCAGGTAAGATAATTTGTTCTCAAACATTTGGATGAAGGGGCAATCTGTCTCTTTTGATAACTGCAGCTGTACAGATATAAGGTCTCATTCAGTTGGTTCCATTCTCAAACTGGACATTCTCCTACAAGTCAGGTAAAAAGGTGAGAGAATAGACGCCAGTCTCATTTCCTTCTGATTTTGGTCTGTTGTGGTTTCCGCATCTTCCCTTGGTCCTCTCAAAATGCACTGGCAAGTGGTCCCAGAGTAGACACAGAGCAATCAGCCAGAGGTCTGCTCAGATCACAATAGGTAAAACATAGCTACCTACAGTGCAGTGTTCTTGGCTTGTGGCTCTTACTTTTGAATATAATACGGAGTTTGAAAATTTTTATTTTGTGATTTAGGCTTATTTATTCTGTGATCCTAGATAAATCATTCAAATCATGAAAGGAAAGAAATCCTCAATGCTGGAACTAGAATCCTTATGTTATACATGATGGCTATTAGAAATGAATTTAGTCACAAGGTTTCTGTGATGTTAGATAATTTTTAAGTGTCAGAATTTTGCACCCAAGGTCTCATACTGTAGAAATGAAAGAAGGAAATTGATACTTTAATGACACTTCTATTAATATCTAAAGCAGGGGGGTCTCTTCCGAGGTGCTAGTACTAGGTTCTCCAGGTTCTACCAGGTCCTATTCATTCCCTGCCTAGAATTTGAAGATTTTTAAAAAATTGTTCTTCTTTCCTAAAATTACAAAAGGAAATGAGTTCATTTACCTGGACACCTCTCATTACTCTTGGAAAAAAATTCTCACTAAATTTACACCTGCTTTAGAAATACTCAAATTCATGCACTCATGACACATATGCATTTATTTAAAGCACTTTCTTCTAAATGTCTGTCAAACTGTGCAAGTTTTAAAAGTAGGCTGTCTCACTCACAGGAAGGGAAATAATGCAAAAACATGTGATGTAACCAGACCATTATGAATCAACACAGATGTAAGAATAAGATAATATAAAGCAGTGATCTGAACACAGTATTCATTTTCAGAAAACAAACTATAGAAGAACAGTTAAGTGGTATCCAGGTCAACACTGGACCATGTGAGAATTTAAGGACTCTGGGAAAGGGAATCTAAGAAAAGGAGGTCATGAATTGTATGACAGTGCAACTAGGGAGTGAAATACAAAACCATCATGTTATATGCAAGACAAGGATGAAAGAGTAGTTAAGGTAAAATTCCATTAATTAATACGGAGTCCCTCAGAATCAAGTTCTTCAGGAAAATTATCACTGGTCTCAGAGTAACTAGAGATGTTTTCTTTATAAATCAAAGGAGAAAATATTTCATTACTTGGAATGTTGTAGGTTACTCTAAACAATAGAATGGAAAGAAATTTTCATCTGTTGAATGTTCTGAAAGGTTTAGGTGGGGTTCTTCACTATGAGGGTTTTTAATATGTTAAAATCTAATACTAAAAAAACTTAGACACAAATATTTAATCCTGGAGATTAAACATTAAGACATAAAACTAAATGTGAGAGAAATATGTTAAGACATTGTGAAAGTTAAGGGAGAAAATGAGGCTTTTGGCCAATAAAGAGCAGTAATCAATCAAACAAACAGAACTCCTACCAAGATGAAGCACACTGCCATCACTTTTGTGAGCGGGGTAATATTAATTGACTAACTTAACAATAAATTTCTTCTAAAGAGCTGATGGAAAAATTACTTGGGATTCAAAGAGTTTTCCAGAACAGAAGCTAGTAAAAACTCTGTTTCAATAGGAAGTGATATAAACATCCAGAGGAGACGTTCTCATTAGAGATAAGGGAAAGGCAACATGTCCTAGGAAAGTTCCCTAATTCTGGCTTTGATCCATTTGATTTAAAGTGCCACTATTTAAAATCTTGATTTCTCAACAAAAGTTGTTATTCCCATGTTCCTTTTTTGTAGAAGGCTTCTTTGAGGACATTTGATCCCCATCACCCTCACCATCCGACATCTAAAAGAATAATTACTTCATCTTTGCTCCACCTTGAATCTATCTCTGTCATAACATCATTACCCATTATCACATATTAACAACCAACAAACAGCACTTGTAACAGACGGGGAGCTCCTTGGGACCAATGTTCATTATATCACTATTGCCTCACACAGTGCCTGGCATCTACTAGGGATGTAAAAAACTGCTAATAAAGAAAAGTAGAAATTTAAAGTTTCCTTAAAATTAATATTAGCTCTTTGGATAGAGTTTATTATCTTCCTTTGTAGCACTTTGAACTTTTTCTTTTTATCCCTTAAAACATTTGTCATGAAATAATTACCAATGCAAACAATTTTTAATGACTGCCTTCCCCATATATTAAGATGCATGGGAGCAGCGATGCGATCTGTCACATTCATTGTTGTGAATCTCTAGTTTCTAGGACAACTTAATAGGAGCACAATAAACGTGGAAAATTATGAATGAAGAGATGAATTCATATAATTTTTTAAACTACCTGCTGGTTTCTCTTAATTAACTCTGATATATTTACATATATATAAAATACATTATGTCGCCTGGGCCAATGACATAATTTGTAGGGCTCAGCACAAAATGTCAATGTGGAGTCCTTTGTTCATAAAGCGGGAAAAATATTCCATAAAATTAGTCAAATATAAAACTTTTTACTTTCTTTTGAAGTTTCTCTCTTAAATTGTCATGGCATTTTTATTTCCTATTTAATGTCATTCTAAGTAAAGAAAAATTTGAAATTAAATTATTATCATAAGTGTTACTGTTAATTTTATATTGTTCAATGCCAGTTTTAAAGGCAAATATAAAAAATCTAACTCTTGCAGAATCATTGAAATTACACAATTCCTATTTTGTAGCTTGTACATGCATATGTATTTTGATGTTGTTAGCACAAAAGATGCTCTGCACAAAACTAATTCAACTGTTTTATTTCACTTCTTGATATACATCCTCTACCCACACTATTTGTGGCTTACCCATGAGTAAGGGAGGACTGAAAGGAAAAGGAACTATGGGTTGCCCTACCTTTCCTTTTCCTTCTATAACACAGCAGCTTCCATAACATGCTTGTCTTGTATTTCCTTTGAATCTTTCTGAACTCCAACACATTGTGAATCCAGTGGAATTCTGCATGGATGGGACATCACGAAGGCTATAGGCAAATGGGATGGCGAGGAACGGTGGACATACATACTGCTCATATCTTCTCTGCTCATGTGCATGCTCTATTTTCCCATCAAACTCCACTTACAAACACAAGTCCTAAGATAAAAGTAGTAAGAATTGAAGGCGCACTAGAGGGCATTAAACCAAACACAGGACATTTCTGAGGGCAAAGCCTCGTGTGACCTGCACAGGTCATAAGCCCATGAGGCCAGCCCTATCTGGGGCCCCTGTTGCCCTTTAGACAACAGCTCAACCATCAGAATTGGCCTATAAATGTCACTAGCGTCAGAAGGCAAGTGACTGAAGTTTTGCTGTAAGTTGGAACTTGAAGATTTGGATAGTTGATTCGTTTGCATCAAAAAATAATGTTATCTTTTAGACTGAGGAGAGGAAAGCTAATAAGGTGATTGCCAAAAATCTCATGAAATTTAAACTTATATAGATGTTATTTGTGGGAGTACAATCAGACAAAGGCTCTGTTACAGAGATGCTGCATATCTGAAATAAAAAATGGGCTAGCACTCCATCAGTGGATCTTAAGATCAAATTACTAGGTTATAACGACTATTTCTTAAAATAATGAAATAGACTAGACAGGAGTAGAAAAGAGTAGATGGCTGCACATATGGCAAATACATGTATAATTTTATGAAACTATTTCATATATACATGTAAATATAATACATATTATATATATATGAACAAAAGTATAGGTTGCAAAATAAGATTATTTCTTACTGTGGGTCATCATTAAAAAAGCCACTGTCCTAAAAATCTGTGTCCTCAGATGAAGTCTATGGTTTTTAAACTCTCAAACCATCTTTCCATATTATAATGAACTTGATATCAGAAAAGGAAGAGCAAGTTCATATAAGACAACCTGAAAATTACTTCCTACAAAATGTTGCCTTTCCAAGCTTAGATTTTTGTAGATGATTATGTTCTCGAAGATTCATAGACAATATACCCAGCAATTCTAACATTTGCAGCATCCATCAAAGACTGGGCATTTGGAAGTAAAGAAAGAAAAAACACATTTATTCATTTTAATTATGTGATTTAATCGTCACAGTAATCTCTCAAGAGAATATTACCTCTCTCTTTTATAGGTGGGGAAGGTGAAACTCTGAGCATTTAAGTAATTTTCCCAGTCACATACCTTATTACTGGCAAAATGAGACTTGGAACTAGGCTGTCTGTGTCAAAAAGTCCAGCATTTAAGTCTCCTGAGGTGCTATAATCTTATAAAAAGGCTGAAAAATTCAAATTAAAAAGGGAAATAATATAACTGATGCACAAAAATCAAAGTTTGATTGTGTTACAGTCTAGTGAAATATAATTTAATTTTGGACTCCATTTTCCCACTGAACCATACCATAACTAATAGGTAATATTCTTTTGTGAATCAGAGCCTCAGCATTTGCGTTTTCTTGTGGTTACATTATAAGAAATAATGTGCAGTGTTTTGATTTCTTTGTACCCACAATCTAAGCCATTCAAAAACAACAAAATTCCACAAAGGAGGAGGAAAAAATAAATCTTAGAGAATTTCGGAAAGAACAGTATCAACTTTTTATAGCAATCATAAGAAAATCATCTACATTCATATCAAATATCAGGTTTCCAGCACAGGAAAAGAAAACTGCAGTACCTGCCATTTTAAATTACTCCCTGTCATGTTTTTATTCTTCTTCCTCCCCTGGGATGTTAACGTCTTGAAGAAGTATGTGTGCACTCTGGAAATATTTCCTGAAGTCAGTGGATTCCATATGTTCCTAGGGAAACAAATTATTCACTCCATGGGTCATTCCTGGTGACATTTAGATCATCTAATCAGTAGATTTAGGCCCTATGTACTTTGTATTTTCAGAGCTCTCTTACGTAGACCTACATAGAACTCAAGAAATATTCTTGACTCAAACCCTCACTTAACCTAAAAGAACACACATGAGCATACACATACTCTTTCATACATACTTACACATACAAGCACATATACAAAGCTACACAAATATATATTCTTTATAGTGTAACTATATTGGATATTGGTTTTTGAAAATTAAAACAGCTATTTTGAACTAAGTAAATGATAGTCCCAAATGCAAAGAAAAAATTAGAAATGTACAAGAAAATATACTCAATACCTTTAGTTCATAAATAAAGTTGATCATAGAGAAGAAGGCAAAAATAATAAATTATAAGAGAATACTTCCGTTTGATTTGTGGGGGTTTTCATTTTTTGTTTTGTTTTGTTTCTTTACAAAACAAAGAGCAAGAATTGGAGTGTGGCTTTTTTTTCCTTTGAACAACAAAAACAAAAGGTGTTGTTCTTGAAATACATTCCACATTTGGTTTCAGGGTCCTGCTGTCTTCCTGTTCTCGAAAATCTATAATGATTCTTCTCTTTTCTAACTCTGATGTTAGAGCTTCCCCAGATTATTTTATTGGTCCTCTTCTTTGCTGTCCTTAGCAATTTCAATACTATCTCAGGCTTCAATTGTCATTAATACGCTATAAACTCCCAAATATATATCTTATTCATTTATTGTACATATATTTGTTGATTGCTTATATATCCCAGAAAGTCGTGTTATTTAGTTGGGACAAAATAGTAATCACCATCTTGCAACTTAAAGTAAAGTACAGGAGCAATTTATTAAATATGTCAATAACCCCCAAAATGTAATCAAATAACAATAATACCAGGAAGGAAAAAAACAGGACAAAAAGTAAGAGAATAAGGTAGGAGGAGGGAAAGTCATAAGGAAGTCACAATTAAGTTGAGATCTAAAGAATAAGAATATCCAGTCCAGCAAAGATCAAGGAGGAAACTATTTTTGGGTTTCTGGCATGGAACCCCTCATATCCTGATTCTCTCTGAGCTCTGAACATGCTCCAAAAATTACCCAATAGACAAACATTGGAATATATAATTTCTTTGATTTTAAGATGTATATAAATGAACTCTCTAATTTCCACACAAATCCAGTTGCTTCTCCTCCAGGCTGTTTCTGTCTTGGTTAATGGCACCACCATTCACCCAAGCTAAATACTTCAGAAGAGACTTGCAAGAATCTTCCTTGTGCCTCACTTTTTATATAATCACTCATCAAATTCTATAAATTCCACTCCATA
Source organism: Eubalaena glacialis (assembly GCF_028564815.1). Lineage (NCBI taxonomy): Eukaryota > Metazoa > Chordata > Mammalia > Artiodactyla > Balaenidae > Eubalaena > Eubalaena glacialis. Next base: position 35,776,818 of record NC_083727.1, on the reverse strand, counting down.
TAGAAGGTGCTTAACAAATGTTTTTCGTAAATGAATGAATCAATAAACCAACGAGCGAAAATCTTTGGGTTTCTGCCTACCGATGAGAGGTTTTTAAGTGCTATCACTAAATCTGTCTTAATAACAAAGTATCTGATTCTTCATTTAGAATGTATACTCTGCCTTTCAAAGGAACTTTGAAACTACTTTTTGTTGAACATATCACATTATTGCAAAACGGGGGAGAGAAATTAGTTCTTATCTTGCCACTGATCTCACTCAGTCTAAAATCAGTTCTTGATAAAGGGGATTTGGTAGAGGCCACATCTTTATATTTGGAAGTATTGTTCTTGGGGAAGAGCATCAAAAAAGGGGAAAATAATGCTCATCTTTCCTCGTCTTTTACTATTTATACAGACAGCTCACCGATTTGTATCTCTGCCCATGACTCTTCTCTGAATTACTCATCTATAGATTTATATATCCAACTGCCTACTTGGAATTTCCACTTAGATGTCCAATTAACTTCCTGAACATATATATCCAAAATGAACCCCTGATATTCTCCCTCAAACCCTGCTCCTCCAACAGTCTTCGTTATCTGTGGTAATAACAACTCCATCCATCCAGTTGCTCAAGACAAAATGTTCTTGACCCTCCATTCTTAACACTTCTCGTTTCTTATATCCCACTTCCAATCTTTCAGAAAACCTTGTTGGCTCTGCCTTCTAAGTAGATCCAGAATCTGAAGAGTTATCATCACCCTCACCCCTACACCTTGTCCTAAATCAACATTGTCTTTCTTGGATTATTGCAAAATCTTCCCAAAGCGTTTCTGTTTTTACACTTGCTCCCCTACAGTCCTTTCTCAAAAGAGCAATCAGAATAATACTTTTTGCTCAGCACTCTTCAAGGGCACCATCTCACTTGGAATAAAATACACTAATGAGCCCCATGTGACCTGCCCAGTTGCTGCTCACCTCTGATATTTACTTGTCTCTGAGGACTGTCCCCCCACTCCCTCTCTTCTTACCACACCAACTATATATCCTTTCTCCATTGTGTGTTCTTGGCACGCTTGTCCAAGATTAGTTGACTGTGTATATGCGTGGATTTATTTCTGATTCTCTATTCTATTCCGTTGTGCCTATTGTTATGCCAGTACCATACTCTTTTGGCTACTATAGCTTTGTAATATAATTTGAAGTCAGGAACTGGTGCCTCTAGCTTTGTTGTTCTTTCTCAAGATCGTTGTGGATATTTGGAGTCTTTTGTGGTTCCATATGAATTTCAAATAGTTTTTGTTTCTGTTTCTGTGAAAAATGCCATTAGAATTTTGATCGGAATTGCATTGAATCTGTAGGCTGATTAGGGTAGTATCAGACCTTTAATTTTCTAATACAGCACATTCTCATTATTCACAGAGTGTATTTGTAAATTTGCCTACTCACTAACATTTATTTGTAACCCCAAAATCAATATCTACATTGCTTTCCCTGTCATTCACATACATATACAGAGCAGCAAAAAATTTGAGTCCCTGTCTGGCATGTTTCCCAGCTACAGTTGAACAAGGAGATGCTCTGCCTTCTTGTTTCAGCTCTCAGAGTGTAAACAAGTGTCTTTTTCACAGTCTATTTGATACCAAATTTGTTGCATTTTTGTTTGGTTGGTGATTCTGCTATTGAAAAGGCCACTAAATATAGTGTTGACATGCTGTATAGTCTCCCTAAGTGCAAGAGACTGTGATGTGCATTATAAAGAAAATATGTGCACTGGATAAGCCTCATCCCAGGTATGAGTTATCATAAGTTAGAGTGCTGTTGGGTGTGAATTCAATGTTATTCATCAATAATATATATTAAATAAGGTGCCTTTAAACAGAAACATGCATAAATCAAGATCAATTGTTAGAAATATTGTGACCAGAGGAACTTAACTAGTGTTAGGAGCAATTTTTTTAAGAGCATTTCTTTTAGGAGCAATGTTCAGTATTCACTAAGTCAGTGTTTGCAGTAACTTTCTAGAACATAACTACCACAAATAATAAGAATCAACTATGTATAGTCAAAGTGTGCAATACAAGCTTTGGAAGAGACTTTCGAGTGTAAAGCTTACTGTATTCCACAGAGCTGACTTGCTAGATAATACTCTATCTAAAAGATCACATAGGGCTTCCCTGGTGGCACAGTGGTTGAGAATCTGCCTGCCAATGCAGGGGACGCGGGTTCGCGCCCTGGTCTGGGAGGATCCCATATGCCGCGGAGCAACTGGGCCCGTGAGCCACAACTACTGAGCCTGCGCGTCTGGAGCCTGTGCTCCACAACAAGAGAGGCCGCCATAGTGAGAGGCCCGCGCACCGCGATGAAGAGTGGCCCCCACTTGCCACAACTAGAGAAAGCCCTCGCACAGAAACGAAGACCCAACACAGCCAAAAATAAATAAATAAATTAAAATGCTGACTTAACCCCTAGAGAGTTTCATTATTAAAAAAAAAAAAAAAAAAAATCACATAAAATAGCTACATGTTCCATGCTGCTAATCACTGATGTTTCTAAAGAATCAAAGAGAACATGTATATAACTCCTCCTTTGGTTCTGGACAGTCCTCTTTATTGGACAGCATGACAGAGGGGACTTTTCTAAGCAAAAGTTGGAGGCCTTTTTGAAAATTATGTCTTTGAGAATAAAAATACCAAGCCACTGGTGAAAAATATAGGGGTTGGCCAAAAAGTGCCTTCGGTTTTTAAGTAAAGATAAAAGACGCATTTTTCATTTTCACCAAGAACTTTATTGAACAACGTATTCACCATTTCGTTCCACTACCTTCTGCCATTTTTCAGGCAACTTCATAATTCCATCTTCCCAAAACTTCTTACCTTTTTGAGCAAAGAACTATTCCAGGTGCCTTTTACAGTCTTCCAGGCAATTGAATTTTTCCATTAAGAGAATTTGGGGTTTTTTGTTTTTTGTTTCTTTTCACATCTTTATTTGAGTATAAATGCTTTACAATGTTGTGTTAGTTTCTGCTGTACAAAAAAGTGAATCAGCTATATGTATACATATATCCCCATATGTCTTCCCTCTTGAGTCTCCCTCCCTCCCTCCCTGTCCCATCCCTCTAGGTCGTCACAAAGCACCGAGCTGATCTCCCTGTGCTATGCAGCAGCTTCCCACTAGCCATCCATTTTACATTTGGTAGTGTACATACATCAATGCTACTCTCTCACTTCATCCCAGTTTCCCCTTCCCTGCTCCGTGCCCTCAAGTCTGTTCTCTATCTCTGCATCTTTATTCCAGCCCTGCCACTAGGTTCATCAGTACCACTTTTTTAAATTCCATATATATGCGTTAGCACATGGTATTTGTTTTTCTCTTTCTGACGTACTTCCCTCTGGATGACAGATTCTAGGTCCATCCACCTCACTACAAATAACTCAATTTCGTTCCTTTTTATGGCTGACTAATATTCCATTGTATACATGTGCCACATCTTCTTTGTGCAGTCATCTGTTGATGGACATTTATGTTGCTTCCATGTCCTGGCTATTGTAAATAGTGCTGCAATGAACAGTGTGGTACATGTCTCTTTTTGAATTATGGTTTTCTCAGGATATATGCCCAGTAGTGGGATTGCTAGGTCATATGGTAGTTCTATTTTTAGTTTTTAAAGGAACCTCCATACTGTTCGCCATAGTGGCTGTATCAATTTACATTCCCTCCAACAGTGCAAGTGGGTTCCCTTTTCTCCACACCCTCTCCAGCATTTATTGTTCGTAGATTTTTTTGATGATGGCCATTCTGACCGGTGTGAGGTGATACCTCATTGTGGTTTTGATTTGCATTTCTCTAATGACTAGTGATGTTGAGCATATTTTCATGCATTTGTTGGCCATCTGTATGTCTTCTTTGGAGAAATGTCTATTTAGGTCTTCCGCCCATTTGGGGACTAGGTTGTTTGTTTTTTGTTGTTTGTTTGTTTTTGGTTTTTGCTTTAATTTCCACAGCTGCTTCTTTATTTTATTTTTTTAACATCTTTATTGGAGTATAATTGCTTTACAATTTTTTACAATGCTGTGTTAGTTTCTGGATTGTTTGTTTTTGTGATACTGAGCTGCATGAGCTGTTTGTATATTTTGGAGATTAATCCTTTGTCAGTTGCTTCGTTTGCAAATATTTTCTCCTATTCTGAGGGTTGTATTTTCGTCTTGTTTATGGTTTTCTTTGCTGTGCAAAAGCTTTTAAGTTTCATTAGGCCCCATTTGTTTTTATTTCCCTTACTCTAGGAAGTAGGTCAAAAAGGATCTTGCTGTGATTTATGTCATAGAGTGTTCTGCCTATGTTTTCCTCTAAGAGTTTTATAGTGTCTGGCCTTACATTGAGGTCTTTAATCAATTTTGAGTTTATTTTTGTGTATGGTGTTGGGGTCTGTTCTAATTTCATTCTTTTACATGTAGCTGTCCATTTTTCCCAGCACCACTTATTGAAGAGGCTGTATTTTCTCCATTGTATCTTCTTGCCTCCTTTATCAAAGATAAGGTGACCATTATGTGCGTGGGTTTATCTCTGGGCTTTCTATCCTGTTCCATTGATCTACATTTCTGTTTTTGTTCCAGTACCATACTGTCTTGATTAGTGTAGCTTTGTAGTATAGTCTGAAGTCAGGGAGTCTGATTCCTCCAGCTCCGTTTTTCTTTCTCAAGATTGCTTTGGCTATTCAGGGTCTTTTGGGTTTCCATACAAATTGTGAAATTTCTTGTTCTAGTTCTGTGGAAAATGCCATTGGTAGTTTGACAGGGATTGCATTGAACCTGTAGATTGCTTTGAGTAGTATATTCATTTTCACAATGTTGATTCTTCCAATCCAGGAGCATGGTATATCTCTCCATCTGTTTATGTTATCTTTGATGTCTTTCATCAGTGTTTTATAGTTTTCTGAGTACAGGTCTTTTGCCTCCTTAGGTAGGCTTATTCCTAGGTATTTTATTCTTTTTGTTGCAATGGCAAATGGGAGTGTTTCTTTAATTTCTCTTTCAGGTTTTTCATCATTAGTGTATAGGAATGCAAGAGATTTCTGTGCATTAATTTTGTATCTTGCAACCTTACCAAATTCACTGATTAGTCCTAGAAGTTTTCTGGTGGCAACTTAAGGATTTTCTATGTATATTATCATGTCATTGGCAAACAGTGTCAGTTTTACTTCTTCTTTTCCAATTTGTATTTCTTTTATTTCTTTTTCTTCTCTGATTGCTGTGGCTAAGACTTCCAATACTATGTTGAATAATAGTGGTGAGAGTGGACATTCTTGTCTTGTCCCTGATCTTAGAGGAAATGTTTTCAGTTTTTCACCATTGATCATGTTTGCTGTGGGTTTGTTGTATATGGCTTTTATTATGTTGAGGTAGCTTCCCTCTCTGCCCACTTTCTAGAGAGTTTTTATCATAAATGGGTGTTGAATTTTGTCAAAAGCTTTTTCTGCATCTATTGAGATGATCATATGGTTTTTCTTCTTTAATGTGTTAATGTGGTGTATCACGTTGATTGTTTTGCGTATATTGAAGAATCTTTGCATCCCTGGGATAAATCCCACTTGATCATGGTGTATGATCCTTTTAATGTGTTGTTGGATTCTGTTTGCTAGTATTTTGTTGAGGATTTTTGCATCCATGTTCATCAGTGATAGTGGTATATTATTTTCTTTTTTTGTGATATCTTTGTCTGGTTTTGGTATCAAGGTGATGGTGGCCTCTAGAACAAGTTTGGGAGTGCTCCTCCCTCTGCAATTTTTTGGAAGAGTTTGAGAAGCATAGGTGTTAACTCTTCTCTAAATGTTTGATAGAATTCACCTGTGAAGCCATGTGGTCCTAGGCTTTTGTTTGTTGGAAGATTTTTAATTACAATTTCAATTTCATTACCTGTGATTGATCTGTTTATATTTTCTAATTCTTCCTGGTTCAGTCTTGGAAGGTTGTACTTTTCCAAGAATTTGTCCATTTCTTCCAGGTTGTCCATTTTATTGGCATATAGTTGCTTGTAGTAGTCTCTTATGATCTTTTGTATTTCTGTGGTGTCAGTTGTAATCTCTCCTTTTTCATTTCTAATTTTATTGATTTGTATCCTCTCCCTTTTTTTCTTGATAAGTCTCACTAAAGGTTTATCAATTTTGTTTATCTTCTCAAAGAACCAGCTTTTAGTTTTATTGATCTTTGCTCTTGTTTTCTTTGTTTCTATTTCATTTATTTCTGCTCTGATCTTTATGATTTCTTTCCTTCTACTAATTTTGGGTTTACTTTGTTCTTCTTTTTCTAGTTGCTTTAGGTGTGAGGTTAGATTGTTTACTTGAGATTTTTCTTGTTTCTTGAGGTGAGCTTGAATTAAGAGAATTTGTAAAGAGAAAAATGTATGGAAACCCAAAGGTGCAATGTCTGGTGAATCAGAACTTCCCAGACAAGCTGTAACAGTTTTTGCCTGGTCATCAAAGAAGCATGCGGTCTTGCGTTATCCTGATGGAAGATCGTGTTTTCTGTTGACTAATTCAGGATGCTTTTCATGGAGTGCTGCTTTCAGTTGGTCTAATAGGGAGCAGTACTTGTTGGAATTAATCGTTTGGTTTTCCAGAAGGAGCTCACAATAGAGGACTCCCTTCCAGTCCCACCATATACACATCACCTTCTTTGGATGAAGACCAGCCTTTGGTGTGGTCAGTGGTGGTTCATTTCACTTGTCCCATGATCTCTTCCATTCCACATTATTGTACAGTATCCACTTTTCATCACCCATCACAATTTGTTTTAAAAATGGAACGTTTTTGTTACGTTTAAGTAGAGAATCACCTGCAGAAATACAGTCAAGAAGGTTTTTCTCACTTAACTTATGAGGAACCCAAACATCAAAGCAATGAATATACCCAAGCTGGTGCAAATGATTTTCAATGTTTGATTTGGATATTTTGAGTATGTCAGCTACCTTCCACATGTTATAACATTGATTGTTCTCAATTAATGTCTCAATTTGATCCCTATCAACTTCAACTGGTCTACCTGGCCTTGGAGCATCAGCCAGTGAGAAATTTCCAGCATGAAACTTCGTGAACCACTTTTGATACGTTTGATCAGTCACAGCACCTTCTCCATACACTGCACAAATCTTTTTTTGCATTTCAGTTGCGTTTTTACTTTTCTTGAAATAATAAAGTATAATATGCAAAAAATGTTGCTTTTTTTCTTGCATCTTCAATATTAAAATGGCTACACAAAAATTCACCAATTTTGATTTTTTTTTAAATGCACGCTGATATGACAGCTGTCACAATACAATCTAGCAAAATCGTTTCGAATGAAGTTAAGGACAACTAAGCATTACTAGAGCCATCTTATGGAAAAAACCCCAACTAACTTTTTGGCCAACCCAATATTACATGGGATTCTGCAGGCATTAGATCTGCTAGTATAACTGAAATCTTGAAAGATTTTTCTTTATTTGTTTTTATTTTCAGGGATTTTGGAAAGGGAACAGGACTTGAATTCAGAAGACATGTTTGGAAGCCTTGCTCTACCACTTTCTAGCTGTAGTTATTCTATGAATCTGAGTTTCCTCATGCAAGATAGACAAATATCTTCTTCACAAGCCTGTTATTAACATAAGAGGATATCATATAGAGAGCACTCTGCAGTCTGTAAGGGTTATACAATCCTGCTATATCTGACCTAATCTAGTCTAATGAAACACATCATAGTTAAATGGAAAGGTTTTTCTTTTGTCTTCATTATTCTTGATTTGGCTGAAACATTTTAGTCTGTTGATCAACTTCTGCCTGAAACAACCTCCTGTGTTTTTTAAAAGAATGCAACATGTCATTTCTACTTCTTTCCTTCATCATGGTACTTTCTTGATCTCCTCTGGACGGATCATGATTTGAAGGAGGAGAGAGGGGGAGAAGGGGAAGGAAGAGGGAGGAAAAAGTATCTGAATCAGAAAACCCACTTTCAAATAAGACTCCACTGCTTGGTACAGGGCCTTATACCAGTTATTACTTTGTTTTTAATTTTCTTCATCTGTATATTTATACTAAAAATATGTATCTGATAGAATTCTTGTGAGTGTTAAATGGGTAATACAACTGATTATCTACATCCCCTATGACATGACTAGGTTGAACATCACCATGCTCTACATTCTGGTTTAACTCAATATCACCACTCCCTGTGCATCAACTAGACTTATCTCCCAATTTAGATCTTTATATCCTTTAGTCTAACTCAAGCTTCCACATCTTGTCAACATCTTGCACTGTGCCCCCTGGAACTCACGGTTTGTCATCATCAATAAACCCAATATTCTCAACCTCTTCTCCACCAGTTCTCTTCATCATCAGGTTCAGTGTACCTTGCATATCCCTCAGTTGATGGTTTTTTCTTCCACCCACAGGGATGCGGTAGATATTCTCTCTGCCTTTTATTGCCACTTCCAATTTCCAAAAAAAGTTCTAGTTACTTCCAAGTACATGCTATCAGACTCTGATATGTGATTACCCTTCCTTATTGCTGATGCCTATCATCATCCAGGTTGCTCCCTCTCCTTCACTGAATATTTTATCATCTTTCTCTTTACCACCAGCTCTGTATTATGGGAATTTCAATATCTATCCAACACTTGGTGACTTGGTTCATTGACCTCCCACTCATTCTATGCTGTTCTTATATCATAACCTTGAAACAAGCTAAACAATGTAATGTTTCCCAAATATACACTGTGTTTTCCAGCCTCAGAATATTTGCTTAAGCTCTTTTTTCTGTTATAGAGCACCATCCTTCTTCATCTCTACCTAACAAATTTCTACTCATCATTCATTGCCTACCCTTAATAACATTTTCTTCATGCAGCTTTTCTTGATCATTTAATTTGGCTCTGAATTCTCCTTTCTTAAAATCTTGTGTCATTTTTATTAAAGTTAGTTTTTGATTATACTCTTTTGCATTCTTGCCTTATCTGTCTAGTCTTATACAGATGTTTATTTTATGGTAAGCCCTTAGATAGCAGGAACTACTTCTTACCAATGGTGGCATTACTTGATGAATCTAATACAGACATTTTCCTAAATATATATATAAATATATATAAAGAATCCTTGTTTAATTGGAGAATTATTGCTTCTTAATTATAGTTAATAATTTAAAAATTTTTTTCATCTCAGTAGACTGCTGGTTTCCATAAAGAATATGGAGTCAGGCAAAGGGCTAGAGTAGCATCTTTTTCAGATTCTGATTGCCTAAAACAGTGCTTTTATATTCAAATAATTTTTGTTGAATGAATGAATTGTTCTGTTTTTGTAGGTCAGGGTTTCCTATGCCCAATACATTTGAAGCAAGACAGACCCTTGCAAGAGGCAAACAACCTGCAAAAGTCTTGCAAGAAAAAAATAATCCTGAGTAAAAGTGGTGACAATTCTCTAAAACTGTAATTCAAAAACTTGACCAGTCATAAGAATCATCTGCAGAATATTATAAAAAATGTAAATGCCTAAGCCCCATCCCAGACATACTAATTAAAATCTCAGCAAGTGAAACCAACCATCCAAATAGCTTAACGATCTGGGGATGAGACAATTTTGGAAACACCTCTTGTAGGAGACATGGCTGAGAGCTGGTTCCATTTCTTACCAGTAAATATAACTTCTGTACTCCATCCAAAGTAATTATATATAACATATTTTTTAAAATGTGAGTGTTTGTAATCTGTGCATTGAATAAGCATTTAGGAAATATAATTGAGGCAGAATAATTGAATAAATCTGCAGGTCAGTGATAATTACAAGTAAATACTTTAAATGTGGAAAATTTAATGTGGCTCTACTTCATTTAAAATAGATTTATATAATATTCATAACCCAATTTTGGCATATGAAAAAGGAATTTCCAGTTTAGTGTTTTTCTGGAGATTTGCTGAATACAAAAAGACTAAGCAATGTTAGCATGTATTTGATATTGTCTGTTCTTGGCTTGTCATGTATAATTGTGTCATATGAACAGGTCCCAGCCAAGTAAAGATAATTTAGCAATGTAACAGTAACATGACAGCTAGGAAAGATTATTTATGATTACGTAAGATAGTCAATTGTAATTTCTGTTTGTGATTCGTGGGGTTAATCACAGTGGGATAACACTAACTTTTACTTAGCTAATCCACATCTCCTCTATTTTCAGAGAAAACTGAGCACCACACCTTGTTCTCAGAAAAGATTTAATAACTGAGAACCGAAGTGAGATTGAAATGTCAAGTTGTATTTCTCATATTAAAATTAAAAGCATTAGACTAGGAGCAGAAACACTGGACATTGTTGAGTCAACTGATCTAAGTTCTTCTGCTAATTCTACCTACTGAATTGCTGTGGGGAAAATGAGAGCTGTTTTAAATACTGAAACTATATTTTCATTTAAATAGCAATTAATAGGGACTTCCCTGGAGGTCCAGTGGTTAAGAATCCACCTTCCAATGCAGGGGATGCGGGTTCGATCCCTGGTCGGGGAACTAAGATCCCACATGCTGCGGGGCAACTAAGCCTGCGCACCACAACTACTGAGCCTGCACACTCTAGAGCCCATGCACCACAAGTAGAGAGCCTGCCTGCCACAACTACTGAGACCGTGTGCCACAACTAGAGAAGAGCTCACGTGCCGCAATGAAGATCCCGTGTGCTGCAACTAAGACCCGATGTGGCCAAATAAATAAATTTTTAAAAAAATAAATAGCAATTAATAATAATAATAAAGACAAGAGAAAAACCTTGCTTCATATGTGCTATACATAGGAAACTTTGACCTATAAAGATAGAAGTCATTCATTCAACAAAAATAATTTGAGCATCAAACGATTGTAGTAGACACTAAGAAGCCAAAAAAAAAAAAAAAAAAAAAGAATAAGAAGCCACTCCAGCCCTTTGGATTCATGGTCTAACAAAGAAGCCAAAAATATTAAGAGATAAACAATGAATATATTTATTAAGCATCTATTGCATAGTCATCTAATATGCGATGAGTTCTCCATGGGCTTTTCTAACCATAGGAAACTTTAAGGAAGAGAGAAAATTTAGTTGGGCTTGAATAATAAATGAAAAGATAATCAGGCATCGGAAAGCATTATAAGCAGTGTTCTGAAGTAATAAACACCATATTTGCAATCACAAGACTTTGGTTCCATTGTTAGTCATGTAATTTTTGAAAGCCAGTTAACCTTTCCGAAACTCAGGTTTCTCACCTGAGAAATGGGGAAAATAATAATATCTACCTATCTCTTATCATATAGGAAGGAACAAATAGAATAGTACCTGCAGAAGTGCTCTGGAAGATGCAAAGAGCCATGAATATGCTTCGGATGCTTTGAGCTGGGGAAATGATGTGACTGGAAGATCCAGAGGCCCAGTGAGCCTGGTGTGTAGAACAAGTAATGTCGACAGTAAGAAAGCCAACTTAGCTGAAGTGGAAGACTTACTGGGAGTAATGTAAAGTCAAGTTAAATAGACATAATTAGGGTCAAACGATTTTGTTTGCAATCTTGAGAAGCTGTTTGGAGTCATTTTAGTAAGCAATGTAAAAGCACTCTAAGCTCTTGCAGTTGAGGTGAAAGGGGGCAAGTCAAAGCTGACTTATTTTCTGCCAAAGCTATGCAGATGGCTCAAAAGAGGGAGAACATATCAAAGAGTGAAAAACTGTAGCATTTTAGAAATGACTTCCTAGCAATCTGTGCTAGAACACTGTCTATGATAATGGAAAGGAAGGGCTGTGTAATGACAGAAACAACTTGGCAGAGTAGCTGACTTGTTGCTAATGTGAGATATTCCAAAAGGATACCCAAGATTTATATTGTTGTTGGGCCATGAATAGAAATGGAATACAGGAAAATAAAATCAGTTTAAATGTTTATGGGAGTAGAGAACCAGAGAGGAAGGTAACTGTCAAAATAACAAAGTTTGTTTTAATCACGTTGAGATACTTTGAAAAACATGAATGTAAAATTTGGGTAAAATAGAAATACTGAAGTCATGAGTATAGAGTTGATAATGGAAATGTTAAGAAATTTGATTTATATGTATGAGGGAGAGGGGTGTAGGATATGCTCAGAAATAAGGGAGTTGGTAAAAATAAGAATGCTTAAGAAATAAATAAAGGATGAGAAACAAGGGACAACAAGTAAAGATTACTACTCTTTTTGTTATTTTAGCAATTAAAAATTTTTAATATTAAAATTATTAAAATATTAATAATTAATTAAAAAGAAGCCCTTGAGTGAATCTTTAAAGCTATTGGGACAACAAATTGTAACGGTGTTGCGTGTGTTTGTAGACAAAGGGAAAACAGGAAATTTAAGAAAGAAGTTCCCAAGAGGGACTGAAAGATGAGATCAATTTTTTCTCATTTTGTTTATGATATAAATATTTCCTTTTCCTTTCTCTCTTTCTTACTAAGTAATGCTTATTTTTTCACAATGGCACCTCGAGGTAGGACGGGGCATTTGAGGAAGAAAAAAAAACAGGCATTGACACTCTCTTTAGCAGAGTGGGACAAATCTCCAATAGGCTTGGGAAGCATTGCTGATAGTGGAGGTCAGAAGACCAAGGGGGAGCTTGGCGAAGTGGATCTCAGGACTCTTTCACAGAGGATCAGGTAGTTAAGTGGGAAGGGAACTAATTTTTATAGAATGCTTATTAGATACCCAGCATCATTCTAGCTGTTTTACATACAATCTATTGAGCTACAGTGTGCTATTCGCATTCTTTGAATAGCCTCACAGAAGTTAATTTGCCAAAAGTCAAATATCTAGTAAGTAACAAACATAGGGATTTAAATGTAGATATGTCTGACTACAAAGCTTGTGATCTTTTTTTATCCCACTCTTTCCTTACCTGTAAAATGAAATTATCAGACCAGATACTCTCTAAGACCGCTTCCAATTCTAACATTCTCTGCATCTCCATGGTATAACCACTTCACTGGACAACTCACCTTATTCTTTCATTGCTGGCAAAGCAGGGTTTTAAAATGAGCCCTTGGACTGGTACTATGACTGCCTGATCTTCCCCAACTTGATTTCTTTCATTTAAAAATGCATCCTTAATTTAGTAAATATGTCATATTTAATTTTGAAAAAAAGAAAATCCCTGTCTGAATCTTTGCCTATTCTTTGAAAAGTACTAGTAGAAGTTAGACATTAAATGGGAAATGATCCAGATGGTAATGAATATATGTTCAGGTGATATTACTTCCTCTTTTATTTACTCCAGAGGTGTAGAATACTCCAAGTGTGCTTTAAGAATTCTGTATTCTGCAAAAAAATTTTAAAAATATCTACAAAATGATGGAGTTTGAATAAAATTGATAAGACTCTACCCTAATCCTTTCACTTTACAGATGAAATAACCAAGGCACAGAAACATGAAGGCAACAGAGTATTCAGTAAACACACGGGCTTTGGAATGAGACTGTCAAGACTAAATCTTGGCTCAATAGCAATGGTTTCTAGGAATCATTTTTGGTCTGATTCTCAGATAATTATCTGTAAAATGAGGATAATTATAGTATCTACACGATAGAGTAGTTGAGATGATTAAATAATTTAATGTAAATAAAGCACTTACCATAGTGCCTGACCCAGAATAACTGCTCAATAAAAAGTTATTGTTGGGGCTTCCCTGGTGGCGCAGTGGTTGAGAATCTGCCTGCCAATGCGGGGACACAGGTTCGAGCCCTGGTCTGGGAAGATCCCACATGCCGCGGAGCAACTAGGCCCGTGAGCCACAACTACTGAGCCTGCATGTCTGGAGCCTGTGCTCCGCAACAAGAGAGGCCGCAACAGTGAGAGGCCCACGCACCGCGATGAAGAGTGGCCCCCGCTTGCCACAACTAGAGAAAGCCCTCGCACAGAAACGAAGACCCAACACAGCCAAAAATAAATAAATTAATTAATTAATTAAAATAAAAAAAGTTATGGTTAAAAACATACTGTATAACTCATTTACTTTTTCATTCAAAAACAAGCAAAAATAACCCATGGTTATAAGTCAGGAAAGTTATTTCCTTTGGAGAGGAAAAAGTGAGTAGAGATTAAAAATGGGATGTGACGGAAAAAGGTAGAGATGGAGAGATACTGGAAACATTCTGGTTTTAGACTTGTGTGGTGATTACACGTGTGTCACTCTGATAATTCATCCAGCTGTATACTTAAAGTTATGTAGTTTTCTGCATGTATTATTTTGACTAAAATGTTTACAGTAAAAAAAAGTTATTGTTATTACTACTATCATCTTCATCATCAACAGCATAGTCAATATCAGCAGCATCAGCCTTGTTATTCAGGATTAGTCAGAGGCAAAACTCGAACCCAGGTCCTCATGAGTCCTGCTCAGTATTCTTTCACTTTAGTTTCAAGGTTCTCCACAGAATTTTAAGTTAATAATACTGCACAAAACTCTTTAAAAAGCGCCTTCTTCTTGGGTACCGCTCTCAACACTGGCAACTCTGTTTCAGTAAACGTCACCATATATGTAGTTTCCACAACCCGATCCAGACCACAGTCAATTAGGATGAATGTCCCGATAAAAAGCAATACTAACTCTTCATCACAAATGCAAATAGCAATATTACAGAGCTGAGATAATTCAATGCACAATCATTTGAAAACAAATTGAAGTTGACATTTTTCATCAGTCTGGCTGTTTGTGGCACAACTATTCTCTAATCCTCCCACATTCTTCAGATGGTAGTAATGGTAACTCCCATTTGCATAGAGCTATACAGTTTTTGGAAAAGTTTTCAACTCGCATCTTCCTGTTTGATTCTCATTATCTCATTTTATAGGTGAGGACAGTGAAGCTAAGGAGTGACTTGCTTAAGGCGACCCAGTTGGCAAGCAGCTGAGTCTGCGCTGAAACCCAGAAATTCTGTCCCCAAGTATAAATGTGCCCTTCCAGCTAGAAAGCACTCTCCCCTTAGCTTGACTTCTTACGTATACAGACAATTATTTACAAGACTGTCAAAACGAGATTTTTATTTCCAGACCAGGTTCAAGTACAAAAGAGTTGCCAAGTGAGTTCTTAGAGTAACTGCAAGGCACTAGCATCCTACAAAATAAGTTAGTCTTATGCAGACAGAAATATTAATCTGGTTTTCTGGAGCATTACTAGTTGTACTCCTGCCAGAGAGAATTAGATACCTGTGAAGATAAAACTCAGAATCTTTCTTTAAAGCCTGGAAACATACACAGTAAACTTTCCAGTGGAAAAAAGAAACCTAACAGAACAAGCAAGCAAGCAACGGTCATCTTTCTAAGTTGTTATCAAGACTTCTGTGCAACATTTGATTCTGTAATCTGTCATTGCCCAAAGCCAAGAAATAGACAGTGGGAGTCAAGTCCTTTGTAGAAAGCAGTGGAGCTGTTGGGGGCTTTGTTCCCTTCCTTCTGCCAAATGGGATGGGACTCTGGCAGCAAAATTTTGAATAAATCGTGAAAACAGTTTTAAGGGCCAAGAAATTACTTCATAAGGGAGAGGGAAGGAGATAGAGAAGGACGTGCTGGATCCCTGGAGCCATCAATTTATGTGCTGTGATATGAGCACATAAATTATCTTTATCTTTATAAAGACATAAAATATCTTTATCTGATTTTTATAACTTTATCTGATTTTTATAACTTCAAATGCTATTGGTCACCAAATACCCTGCATTTTTAAGATCTCTGACTCATTTTTTAACCTGGTGACCTGTCTCTACATACTGGTTATTAGCTCCATTTTTCCCAAGTAATGCAGTATGCATCACCTCCACATTCCCTGAGGGTATTATCTTGTCTTTTGTTAACTAGCATTGGTTTTCATTTTTCATTCTTCAATTCCGATTCATTTTTCAATATCAAGCTAAAATAATCACAGCAAGTTATAGTGAAAAAAATGTTGAATTTAATATAGGGAGACTTGAATTGAGGTCCTGGCTTCGTCATTAATTGTATGGCTGTATCAAGCTTAATTGTATCAAGCCATTTTTACCCCTGAGGAGCTCAGTTTTCTCCTTCATTCAGAAAAAAAAAATGTTTATTTCTAATTTCTAAGGCTTTAATATCTTCTATAGTTCTACAAATTTCTGACTTCCAAACAATCCACAGGAATTCCTATGTTGCCAAACACTGAGGCAGTATTTCTAAGTAAAATACATTCTCCTCCCACTCTGGTAGGAGAGTAAAAGAATCTATAGGCTACAGCACATATAGCTAAGGTCACATTTTATTCCAAAGTATTTCCGTCCAGGTGAATTAAATGAACAGATACAAAAGCAGTTAAGATTTTATGTATTTGTTCATATCTTGCTTTAATGTGCAACTTAAAAATATATATAAAATAATATGGAAAAATTAATAAATCAAAAATTAAAATAAGGAAATTGCGAGTCAAATAGAAGATCAAGACCATAAGGGTAGACAGAACAAAGACTTGTGTAGATTGACAAGGTCCTTTACTGTTATTAACGTTGATCTTCATGTCAGTCCTCACATTATGTTTTCCCCATGCTTAAAGATCACAAACTTTTGTATGGGGCAGTGAAGTTATGTTTATTATTTTCAAAGTCAAATATTTTTAAATATTTGTGGTCTTTTCTTACAAAATATCTACCTTATTCAGGAAAAGTCCTGTCTCACACCATATTTCCTAAGTCCCAGATCTCATCTGAAGCACTCAGGATTGGGCAATTCTACATGTCTTATGAAAATAATGTATTCTCTATGCTTTTTAATGCATGTATATCTGATCCATACTTAAATAGGTTTTAAATCCAAGGTCTGGATCTTTACTGAAATGGTTTTCAAGATATATCTCCTAGTTATATATTACTTTTTGATTCTCTTGACCCCACTGTCAACCCAGAAAACACAAATCAAGTAAAAGCTTGATGGCCATCTTGTGGGGATCTTACAGAGGGTGTTCATGTTTGGGACAGAGTCTGGCTTTTTTTTCATAAAAGCTGGTGAAAACTGGGTGTGGACTTCAACCCTATGGACCAGTTCTCAGGAATGAGATAGAATCCCAGAGGCCTGGCTAGATCAAATTTGCTTTGCAGAACACTAGACAGCAGATATAAACCAAGGAGCAAGCACTAGTTTTATCACAGGGATTACCAGTCACTATCTGAAGGGTATTATTAAACAGAAGATCCAAGAGAAAAATGTAGAGACGTAGACAGGAAATAAGGCAAAAACTCAGGAGCTACAGAGATCATGAGCAAGTCAGAAATCAGTGTGGATGGTGGCATGTAGTGAAATGTTTATGATATTGCTATCTGGTCCATGAATGAGTGAGGCAACGCTGCCAGGACCTTTTTTTCGGGGGTGGGGAGGGGATGTTGAATGGTACATAGATTAGCCAGCTTAAAGGAGCATTAGGTTGGATATATACCACCACAGCTATCCAGTAGAAAAGACAAAAGTGTCAAGCCCTCTTTAGATGTTCTGGACCCTCTGAGGCCACCTTAGCCCCATTGCTTTGGCAAAGTAATCATAATAGGCCTCTCAGATCACTCAATAATTTAAGTGTAGAATATCTAGAGGAGAAGCATGTTTTTGTCAAATTTTGTTTTAGGAGACAATTCTCCATGAGCCTCTTCCATTTTTCCACATCTTATGAGCTGAGGCACTTTCTATTATTATTCCAGACTGTCTTTTCAAGGATATTTGTAAAACAAAGAGCCTTTGGAAGATTAAGACAGGTTACACACCAGAGCAAAGGTCAGGCTTGCCTATTGCCTCGTATAACGAAAATTGTGTCCATTTTCAGAGTAAAGGGCAGGAATGGTTACCGTCCATTATAAAAGATTCAGGTTTCCTCATCTCAGGACCTCTCTCCTTCAATACAACCCACTGCATGGACAGGTATTACCTAATATTTGCGCTGTCTTATGAGAATGGGGCGTGGGGAACCAGCACAAGTAAGTGCTCGATACTCTGGCTGTTGCTGTTACTGCTAATAAGGTCCTTTGTCTCTGAAGCAGGAGTCCTGTATCTTCTGCCAGCATCTATGAAACTGTGGCAGGTTAACTTAGCTTGCAAGGAGTATAAAATCTCAAACAGAATAAAGATTAATTTAAAATAACTTGCTTGTAAAAGAAGTATCTTAAGAGAGACTCATCTCTGTTAACTGCTTCCATGTGAAAAGTGATACTTCACCATAGGCTCTGAAGAATTTAAAAGCTTGAACTTCATGTGATGTTTATCTATTATATTTTATACACCAAAAATATTGGCTTTATATAACTTTACTTCAGAAGCATAGGCATACCTACTGAAAAGCAACCCATTCATACCTATAGATACATTGAATACATTATCTCTACCCTAAATGAGATTTTCTCTTAACTGATAAAACTTGGATTTAGAAATCTCATAAACTTTCCCCTTTGACTTTGAGTTTCACCTCAGTTATCCTTGATCGCTACTCCAATTTGCAATGAATTTTTATTTATGTCCTTAAGATATCCAGTACCTTTGCAAGTCTCAAACGGTAACCATTTATAATTGAATTATACCAACCTATTGTTTTTCAGTTATCACATCTACAGCATTTATTTGTCTGAGTCAGTACTGTAAGCCTTTCATTAAAAACTGGAGGAAACATGAGCCACATCTATGTGGTACTCTTTACAGAGGTCCCTTGTAATTTTTTTAATTCATTTTTTTTAATGTTATGGGCATCATAGCTGGATTGGGGATGTCATCCTGGAATACAGTTTGAGAAAAATGCAGAAGGGGAGGATGAAGGATCATAAAATACAGACATGAAAGAAGAAACAAAATGTAGGGTCTTACATTTAATTTTAAGCAAAGAGGTCAGTAAATTCAAGAGGAGTCCATAATGGGAGGAAATAGAGGGAGCAGAGGTGACAGGGCAGGTGGTGGCCTGAGGCAGACGTGCTAGTACACCCCAGACTTAGATTATTCTATTTTATCACTTTATTGTCCCAAACAACTCCATCAATACAAATGCACCACCCTATTCACTTCAGCACATCTTGCCAACACTCAGTAAGTTTTAGTTTAAACACATCACACAGATGTTTACATTCAGCAGAGAAATTTGAGAATTTTCATCAGGATATACAAAAATTGAGTCTGGAAGTTTGTGGTCTAACAAGTCCTCCCACTCAAAAGCAAAGGCATTATCGCTGAAAAGGCTGTTGACGAGGGGACAGAAGGACTGAAAGGTTTCCTAGACGATGGGAAATATCACACCCACCCAACTAATCTGTGTTATGAATCAAGTCATCTTTCTGGCCACACCAAATTGTCCAAAACCAGATTTGTGTGCTTCCTCGACTTGGTGTCACAAAAAAGAGGAATTGTTTATTTCAATAACTGCACATTGGAATTCATGGTTTTGGTTTTTTCTAGGAATGCATGACAGCGCCCTGAGTAAGCAGGGCTCTTATTTCTATCAATGGAAGTTTTCCCCTAGAATATACATTTTAAACTATAATTTTTCTTTTAGTTTCTAATTTTTCACTTTCTGCTATTTATGCAATAAAAGTCATTGATCACCTACTATATTTAAAGCATTTTACACAGCACAGAGTACCAAATGATGAATAAAACAAAATCTTTGCCCTAAAGGAACTTAAAGGGGGCAGTTATCTTTGGAAACAGACCATCATAGAAACAAACACATATTGCCACGCCAACAAAAATATTTAGGTTGTTAGTTGGTTTAACTTGCCGCATTTATTAAGTGATTTCACCTACCAGAATGAAAGACATTTTATAAATATTACATATATATACATATATAAAAAATTGTTACTATACTTGTGCAAAGTTGAAAGTGATACAGAATCACAGTGGCTAGGCTCATTCTTGTCATTCATTTTTATTAAACTAGAAATATAAAGGTACTAGAAATACAAAAACTAGCTTGGATTAAACAAATAATAACAATAATAGCTTGTGGTTTTTCTATAACCACTATAAACCCCATTCTCCAGTCATGCATCCAGCACTTGGTCACTCTTTTCTGCCTGTATAAAGGAGCAGCTAAGTCATTCTTATCTAATTGTGAATTTACTGCCATCATGAGGTTTGCATTTTTTAAAAAGTGAATCCAAGGAAAGTAATCCAAGGAAGGTTTCAGACAGCTTGGCCAGGATAGAGATAATATAGGTGTTGAAGACCCATCCTACAGCCATCAAACAGCATCACACAGTCATCTGATAAATTTATTGTTGGGGTTTATCCTTTCGACAGCCACCCTCTGTTGTTGCCCACAGGATAATTATTACAGTGACATTGCAGGCTGTAGACAAACTGCAATTGAGAAATCTGTATCAGATCTGTTAGGAGACACGGACAAAAATTCAAAGATCATATCCTCGAATGTACCTCTATCCTATCGCCCTCTGCTTCAGACAGTAAAGCCACCTTACATTCATTCATATATGGTCTGCACTTAATATCTGGAGCAGCCCTAGAGGAGAAGAGAATCAGTAAATGAAATCTAAATACAAGCCTCTAATTTTCACCAGTCATTGTGACTCTTACCTCCTCTAAACTTCTTTTACAAAAGCGAAGATACCTCATCTTCCACCAAATTCGGTCTCTGTTCCCTTTACCCATCTTTTCTCTCCTAGAATATTAACTACCTCTCCCTACCTCCAGCATGCATTGTTTCAGTTGCTTCTGAACACAGCCTATGCGCCCATGGCCTCACCCTTTTGTTTTCGCCCATTCATGGTCCCTAGTCCTCCTGTGGTTCCTAGCTGGAAAACCTCCAAACTTGTATCAAGGCAACAAATCCCCCTTCTTATTTCTTGGCAACAAATCCACCTTCTTATTTCTTAACACCCAGGAAATAAGGAGAAAGCCACTTACTGTGAAAACTGTGGCCTCTACCTATTTCTGGTTTCTGGCCTCATCTGGACCTGCGATGTTTCACTTGACCCTGGCCTTTGCCTCTCCCTCCTGGTTGCTCGTGTTAGGCATCCAAATTTTCACATCTTTCCTTGGCCTTTATGCTTCATCCCACTCGCCCCAGCCCCAGCCGATGGCTTCTTCCTAACTACCGCCCCACCTTATTCTTAACTGCACATTCACAGTGAGCTTCCTGAAATGTGATCTTTCCTTCCTTTTACTTTGTTGCTGTTCTGAAGAAATCAGTGATCATTTCTTTCCTGGACTAATGCAACTTTCTAACTGCTCCCCCTGCCCGCAGTCTTGCCTTTCCCTAGCATCTGCCCCCTTATATACAACATATTTTCACTCGAATCCTATTTCCATATGCTGGTAACTCCCAAACCATATCTCCTGTCCTGACTGATCTTCTAAACTGCAGGTCCATAGTTACAACTACCTTCTGAATATCTCCAAGTGGACATTCAGCAGATTTCACATGCTTAACATGTCAAAAAACAAACTTTTAAATTCCCACCCTGTAACCTACTCTCCCCTGCCCTAGGTATTGAATCACTAGTGCAAGTTAGAATCTGTTACTCATTGTAGGCCCTTTCCTCTCATTTACTAGTCTCCCCCAGACATCACATATAATCGATTGCTAAGGATTGTTACTGAACCTCTCAAATACTTTTTGAATCTATTCTCTTCTCTGTAATCCTCTTATTAATGTTCAAGTTTTGTCATTTTGGGTCAGAATCATGAAAGTATCCAACTAACGACTCTTGCTTCCTCAACCCCACTCCCCATCAATGCACCTGCCATGGTGATGCCAGAGCAATATTTCTAAAACATACATGGGTAATTCAGTATGAAAAGGCTGGAAGTCGCTGACAAATCTTCCCACCCTTCACCATCTAAAAGAAATGAAAAGATGACATACACTGGAACTTAAGACCAACAGTGAACTAACACCAGAATTTAGGAAGCATTTGAGAAGAATCCTCACTAAAAGGAAAGTCAGTGGCACTGCCCACCATAAGGAGGAGGAAAGAATATACATTTGTTGAGTACCTACCATGTGTCAAGTCATCTAGTGGGGGCTTTAGACAGGAATCCAATTCATCGCAACTCACTGGATCCAATGTGTACTATCCAGAGGGAACACCTATATATCCCTGGTGGTAGGTGCACGTTTTCGAAGCAGGCAGGGGGCTTCTTTCCACTTCTACTGCCCAATCAACCATTGGGACCTCCCTTTCTACATCTGGTCTAATCCTGAAAATCTAGGAAACTGGGTAGGAAATAGAGTGTGAGCACAGTAGTAATGGCGCATTTATTTCTAGAACGGATACTTCTTACAAGTGAGTCATTATAGACATAGGTAGAGACAAGATTTGTGGAAGCAGAGTATATTGAAGATTGTAGTTTTTAATGTACTTATGTGCTCAAAATGACATATAGCAGACAGTGGAATGTAAAGGTAAATTTGATCTTAGATAATGACACTAGATAAACAGTTGCATAGTGAAAACTAGGCAAGAACTCTCTGTACCAACCAGCCATTATGGCCAGAAGTCTAAGAAGTAGACTTAACCATCACTAAAGTAAACAGACTCTGAAGCCCAAGGGGAATGCACATACCCAGTGTGTTAGCAAACACCAAGAGTAAATAAACAGAAAACTAAAACAAAAATAAAGAAAGCTGGGCTTCAGGAAAAAACAATAAAAAGTAATGGTAACCTGAGAGAAGTTACAACAAATTTAACGCCCAATGAAAGAAAGAGAACTTTGAAAGAATAAATTTAAAATGTGTATATTTGGTATTTTAAATTAAGATACAAGAAATTAGAACATTTACGAAATAGAGGAGAAAGCCATAAGGGTGAGATGAAAACCAGCAGAGTGATAATCACAAAAACAAAGATATAGGTAAGGCAAGAGAGGATTGCTTTCTTAAGCTAAAATGCAAAAACAGAATTAAAATTCACATTGGAAGACACAAATTATGATATTAACACTGTGAGAAATAAAACCAGTAATGTAGTGGACATCCTTGAAGCAGTCTTCCAAAATACTATGAAAAAAGAAAAAAACTAAATGGTGGATATGTAAGTAAGGTAACAAATATCTAAACATCCAACAAAAGTTAACACTTACAGAGCAGCTTTCAAAGCACTTTACATGCATTCCATCCACTCAGTTCTCTCAACAATCCATCCCCATATTTACAGATTTAGAAATTGAGAGGAAATGACTAGCCCAAGGTCACAAAGCTAGTAAGGAGAGACTTACAACTAAGGACATTTGACATCAAAGTCTTCTGTTTATTCGTTGCTATGCTATAATATCCAGGGAAAAAAACAGTCACATAAAAAAGAGAATTGAACTGATAAGGGATTTAAAAAGTTACATTATGGATTTATTATCCATAAAGATAAACATAACCTAGACAAGAAATTTACATGATGACTACAAAGAAAAAGAATAGCTGTCATAGATCTTTTCTGTAATAATAACTGGCAAAAAGAGTTGAGGGAAAACTTTTTGTCCCAATAATTTAATATTCAGCCAAGTTAGTATTCATCTGTGAAGGCAATTGAAGATAAGCAAAGGTTCAGAAACATACCTTCCTTACAACACTTATTAAAAAAAAATATAAACATGCTTAAGAAATGTTTGCATCATACAGTTAAGTGGGAAAAGTAGATTATAAAACAACAGGTATCATATGTCTTTTTTTGAAAAAATGTATATCATTACAAACATATTCATGGAAAATATTTTAAAAGTTATACAGCAAAATGTAACATGTATGAAAGGGTTTTTTTAATGTGAATTTCCTATTTGTATTATGTAATTGCTTGTGTCATAAAAGAATAATAAAAGGTAAAATTAAAAAAGGTTTCTGGAAACTAAGAGATGAATCAAAACTTCATAGGTAATCATATTATTTAAAAAGATGGTAAGTGCTGAACTCTATTAAGCATAGAATCAAATTGAAATACTCACTTGATAATAAAACATAATGAGAAACCACATGAAAAAATAATTATTTGCTAATAATAATCTTATATAAAAGTCAATATTTTTTAAAACATCAGTACCTCAGTAGCAGGAAGGGTTAAAGAGTAAAATATTCCCATAGTTCATAACACATGCGGGTCCAAAAGCTATCATGAGGAAAGAATAAAAACAAGCACTTTTAGAAGAAGAAATTTTAGTGGCTGGGAAACATGGAAAGCTAATTGTCTTCTTCAATTAAGGAAAAGTAAATTAAAACAACAGTGAAATTTTTTTTCACACATGGGCTTGGCATAAAATAAAGATTTATACTATCCAGTGCTGTTGAGCTTCAAAATTGTCGAAACTGATCACAGTAAAAATGTGTGTGGAAGGGGCTTACCTGGTAGCGCAGTGGTTGAGAATCTGCCTGCCAATGCAGGGGACACGGGTTCGAGCCCTGGTCTGGGAGGATCCCACATGCCGCGGAGCAACTGGGCCCGTGAGCCACAAATGCTGAGCCTGCGCGTCTGGAGCTTGTGCTGCGCAACAAGAGAGGCCGCGGCCGTGAGAGGCCCGCGCACTGCGATGAGGAGTGGCCCCCGCTCGCCGCAAGTGTGGAAAGCCCTCGCACAGAAACGAAGACCCAACACAGCCAAAAATAAATAAATAAATTAATTAATTAATTTTTAAAAAATGTGTGCGGATGATGGGAGATGTAGGATTTGGGAGTAACCAGTAAAATTTACAATGTGCATGACATTCATCTCCAGCAATCTCACTCAGTACTTCTGTATTGCAGAGAAATATTTGAACATGAGCACATAGCACACAGAAGCACCTGCAAAATATTTATTGCAGCATTATTTGTAATAGCAAAAAATTGGAAGCATGCAAATGTAAGTTAAAAGGGAATGGGTTACAGCAATCCCACCACTGGGCATATACCCTGAGAAAACCATAATTCAAAAAGAGTCATGTATCACAGTGTTCATTGCAGCTCTATTTACAAGAGCCAGGACATGGAAGCAACCCAAGTGTCCATCAACAGATGAATGGATAAAGAAGATGTGGCACATATATACAACGGAATATTACTCAGCCATAAAAAGAAACAAAATTGAGTTATTTGTAGTGAGGTGGATGGACTTAGAGAGTGTCATACAGAGTGAAGTAAGTCAGAAAGAGAAAATCAAATACCATATGCTAACACATATATATGGAATCTTTAAAAAAAAAAATGGTTCTGAAGAACCTAGGGGCAAGACAGGAATAAAGATGCAGATGTAGAGAATGGACTTGAGGACACAGGGAGGGGGAAGGGTAGGCTGGCACGAAGTGAGAGAGTGGCATGGACATATATACACTACCAAATGTAAAATAGATAGCTAGTGGGAAGCAGCCACGTAGCACAGGGAGATCAGCTCGGTGCTTTATGTCCACTTAGAGGGGTGGGATAGGGAGGGTGGGAGGGAGACACAAGAGGGAGGAGAAATGGGGATATATGTATATGTATAGCTGATTCACTTTGTTATAAAGCAGAAACTAACACACCATTGTAAAGCAATTATACTCTAATAAAAATTTTTTTTTAAAAATGGGAATGGGTTAGATCTTTATGGAACATCCATACTCTGGAGTACTGTGTTTAAAAGAATGAGATAGAACACTGTGTACTGGCATACAACAATGTCCAAAAATCATAGTTTATGAAGAGATCAAATCTCAGAAAAATGTATACAAGATTATTTCATTTATTACAAGACTCCACAGAGCAAAAAATGTGTGTATATATATATATACACACACATATATATATATATGTGTATATATATATGATCATCTGTCCTAAATGTATGAAAATGTCTATTAAAAATCTGGAAAAAGATGTGAATTTTTTAAAATTCCTACATTTTTATAGTTCTATATGGGATTTATTTTAAAATATATATATATATATATATATATATATATATATATATATATATATATATATGTATGTCAAAACCAAGGTTTCCTATAAAACAGAGGCTACGTTAAAGATTAAATCTTTGGGACTTCCCTGGTAACACAGTGGTTATGAATCCACCTGCCAATGCAGAGGACACGGGTTCAAGCCCTGGCCCGGGAAGATCTCACACGCAGCGGAGCGACTAAGCCCGTGCGCCACAACTACTGAAGCCTGCGCACCTAGAGCCCGTGCTCCGCAGCAGGAGAAGTCACCACAATGAGAAGCCCGTGCACCGCAACAAAGAGTAGCCCCTGCTCACCGCAACTAGAGAAAGCCCGCGTACAGCAACGAAGACACAACGCAGCCAAAAATATAATTAATTAATTTAAAAAAATATCTTAATGCTTCACTTGGGAAAGAGTGCAATCAATGACTGCAAGAGTGAATGAGAGAAACCAGAAAATGAAGCAAGGAAGCAGGGAAAGCAAAAACAACATGGGTCTGTATGGAGCTGGCACAGTTTCACAGGAAAGCATAGCCAGGGACATGTCCTAGCAGGCCACATGGAACATCCATCCCACATCGGAACAGCTGGGGGTGGGACGAGCAATGAACTAGAGAATCAGCTCTCTCTCATCTCCTATTCCTCATTGGTCAACTTTTCCCTCACAAGTTAACTCTCTGTACCTCTGGGTTGTATTAGTCATGACATCTGAAGAGCCTTTAGGAAAGGCAAATCTCATGCCCAATGCTCAGTGCTCACCTGAACGCAAAACCAGAGGGAAGAGATAAAATTGTCATGCATTTAGTTGAGTTGAGCCTGGTTTAGATGCTGCTGTAGTTCTGCCTTCATTAGGTGCGGCAAAATCTGACATCTTGCCAGGGGAACCTGAGACTGTAAGGGATATTTGGGGATGAGGTGACTCCACAGTATAATGGCCAAAGATCTCCACTGAGCAAGTAGCCAAGACCCCAGGAAGTACATGACATCAAGTGAATGTGGGAAGATGCATGTATGTTTAATTCTACCACAGATATATTAAATTATGTAAATATACTAATTACAGAAATAAAAATAAATTACTAAACAAAAAAGTTATTAATACATTTTTACCTTCAGTATAAGGGAAACTAAGAAACTAAAGCATATTTGAAAGTGTTTTAATTTTCCTAGTTAACCAGGAGTAAAATTTAAAATGGGATGCTTACTTTCCAAATTCCTAGACAAGTAAAAACCAAAATATAGTTCATCACTAATAAAAGGAGACTCCCAGGAAGCACAAAAATCAGAAAATATAAAACAAAATACTAAAAAGGAAAAATCATACATTTAAATTATGCTAAATGGTCAACTTCCTTATTAGAAGACAAGGATACATAATATTAAAGCAAACAAACAAACAACCAATATCCAAATATTTATTGGAAAAACCTTCCTCATCAGTTCTGATACCTCTCAGAGCACAAACTAAGATATTAACTTCATTTAATGCAAAACATCTCCAACTGTCAATAGAAGAAGAGCCCCCAAATGAGTAGATGAATATAGATGAATAGTCTTAGAGTCTGTGCATGAAATCTAATGGCCAGAACTGAGTAATTTGGAAGTTTGAATATAAAAGCTTCATTTAATTATTTTAATGGAATTTATCTTATCTATAGTTATAGAAATATGATTCTATTTCCTTGTTTTCTAGTATGAAAAACATTATTTTATAAATCATGGAAACGACAGTGGCATTGAGATTTTTTTGGTGGGGTGAGGAGAGAAAAAGTGAAGGAAGAGTGTGAATCCTTATGTTTATGGAGAAGATTCTTTAAGAGCTTTACTCCTCTATGTGTTTTGCATTTTTTAAAATCTTGGCACAAAATTGAACAGAAGTATAAAGGCAACAAGAGAAATCTACCAGTAATAATTCAGATAAGACTTTTGAGAGAGTTCATTATGATTAAGATAAGTTCTTTATTTCTGTGCCTCTGCCCCAACATAGCTTTTTCCCCTACAAACGTTTTATATATTTTTCTGCATTATTGTAAATAAAACTTAATCTTTTTTTTCCTCTCTAGTTCAAAGATCTTTAGTGGGTTTTCCAAAGTCATATCTAAATGTCTGAGATAATTATTGCACTACAGAAATTTACATATGCCATCAAAGTCTTTACCATTTATCCTCAGGAAATATTACAGTTAAAAGAAAAGATATTTTTTTCTGTTCCATTATTTCTATCCTTGATATAAACTGCACCCCAAAACATACAAAATATGAAGAATTAAAACCATACATCCAGCATAAAGGCAACAGAGACTCATGACTATAAGTAGTGTATAGGTTACTATGAAGACTACTCTTCTGGCACTAATTTTTTCCCAAGGAATGGTCTTGGCACTGGCTTTATATGTCTTTCTAGATAAATACATTCGCTGTGATGTGTTCAGTTCTAGATTCTGAACATTTTTATGGTATTAGTGTCTTTATTCCAAGATATTCAAGCACTAGCTTTATCAGCCATTCATTTTAAGAGCTTCAAAAAAGATTTGAGTTCAGTACACATAAGCACATCAATTTGTCATTTAATCCATACTTTTCAGACATTAAAAGAAAAAGAAATGAAGAAGGAAGAAAAGAAAGAAGGAAGGAAGATGATGACACAATCTAAAATCCTGAAATACTGAAAGTAGGTCAATTCTATGACAAGATCATAAAATTTATGTTCACTTTATCAATATTGGCCATAAATATGTTATACTTTACCACCTATTTTATTATCAATAGCATAAAGTGCCAGCCTGAAATCCAAGTCAGCTCTGAAGCCAAGAGAAAAGAATGATACCAACCACATCATGAGGGCAGAGAACCAGCTGCTCCTTAGTAGAGTCACAATGGCTTTAATATTCAAAATATTCCTCTATCATTTAAAGGTACACCTCAAACTGTGAAAGGAATCATCAAAGAAGATACAGAAACTGAGACTCTAAAATCATAGATGATACTAATTATCTCTATGAAATTCTGTTCACAGTTTTAAGGTAAGGGATAAAAATATTTTTTGTTTTCTACCATATCAATAGTTTGATTTCATAAACGAAAACATCTTCATTCTACAATGAAGACCTAGAAATTGCACAGGGAGATCAGCTCGGTGCTTAGAGGGGTGGGATAGGGAGGGTGGGAGGGAGATGCAAAGAAGGAGGAGATATGGAGATATATGTATACATATAGCTGATTCACTTTGTTACACAGCAGCAACTAACACAACATTGTAAAGCAACTATACTCCAATAAAGATGTTAAAAAAAAAAAAGACTTGGACATTAACCTGGAAGATAAGTTATCACAAAGCCTCTGCAGTCTACGTGAGACACTGCACACTCCACACTGCTCAGCCTTATAGAACTCCAAAAAAAAGCAGCTGAACAAAACATAAATCCAAAGGACAAAACTGAAATACAGAGTGCCATGAACTCCTACCAGAGCTCATCCTTGCAAATGGCATTTATCCCTCTTTAATACTGTGTTTCAAGCTGGCCTTTAACATCAATCTTTTTGACACTACTGACTCTAGTATACTATATTACCATTAATATAATAATTTTCAGATATATTTTTAAATGGAGATAAAGTTTTCTTACCCTAGTCATCACATCAGTCCAGAGGAGGCGAAAAGAATTGGGGGGGAGGGATTGGAATTAAGCAATTTGGATAAGAACTCTGACTTCTGCCCCGAGCTGAGCTGAGAGGTGAGGAGGCCACCCCTATGTGAAAGAGATTCAATATCAGGGTAGAAGGAAGAACATTCTGCCCACGCCCATTGGTAAAGCCATATATGTTCATGGCATGATAATATGAAGGACATGATGATGCACAAGGCCCTCATGTCCAGAAATCTCAACCCCACCACTTAACATTTTATCATCAGGGATTTATGCCTTTGCAATTACCAAGGGAAGGGATCCCACAGCGTAAGCTGACACCCAAGAGGAAAGAAATGGCAGCCACTTGAAGAAAGAAATACAGAAAAGCTAAAATACAGGATGAAAGGTTTGTGATGAAAAAGGCCACTGAGAGAGCAGGTAATTGTAAGTTACAAAAAAAAAAAAAAGACAAATTCCACATGTGTCACTCTTTTCCCTGGATAAAATCCCATTTCCTAGTAGAGGAAAAGGACGAGTAAGAATCAAAGCAAATAAAATACGTATTGAACACCTAGCATATAAATGTCTTGCTGTAGCTGTGGGCTGTAAGGAAGAAACAAAATGTACAAATCAAAGTAGGAAGATAAGAAGGAAGCATAATGACAGAAATCAAAGTTACAATAATTAAGAAACTGTGAAGCAAAATTCTAATACACATTTTGTACTAAATGTGAGAATTTCTAATTCCACGTTCAGCTCTATTTAGAGATGTGATCCTGTTGTGATATGGAAATAAATTGGTACCTGATGAGAAAAATGCTGGCTACTCCTCATCTCCAAGGGCTACATCTACAGGAAATTAACTATGTGGAAACGTTATGCAGAGCTTAAAAAACATTCACTCAAAATCTGCTTTGAGTAGATACCAATTTATAGTTGCCAGAGAATAAAATCAAAGCTGTGTGATTTCTTAGAAATAAATATATAAAGTACAAAGGACAAAGAAATACAAAATAATTTTTCCTCCCTCAATCCCTAAAGAGAAAATTTCCTAAAACTATTTCCTCACAGATACAAGAGCTGTCTCAGCATTCAAGCATGAAGCCTGAAGAATTGCAAAAAAAAAAAAAAAAAATAGTGATACTAAAACATGTCTTCTTAAATAAGTTTTTAAAACTAGGTGTTTTTTATTCAATAGCATTCTTTTATTCATGTTTAAATAAATGTTTGTTGAGCATGTCCCATGAGCAAGCCATGTTGCTTAAAATGAAGAATATAACCAGATCACTTGATCCCTACACTTAGGGAGCTTTAATGTGTGTTGAGGTAAGACATGTCCAAAAAACAACTATAAGGCAAGGTAGAAGATGATAATGCCGAAAGGAAAATGAAAGCAAAATGCCAGGAAAGTTCAGAGGAAGCAGAAATTATTCCCATAATGTTGGAAGGTACAAGACGTTTTTCATGGAGCACACACCAGCTGAGTAGGGCCTTGAAGAACATGTAGGAGTTCTATAGTTGTAGAGAGCACTGGAGGAATTCCAAATGAAAGAAATAGTGCAATAAAAGGAGCAAATGTGAAAAAGCCCAAGAAGTGTTTAAGGGAAGAACATGTAGTCCAGTTGTGTATGTTTAATGATGGTACAAGTATTTTAAGAACAAAACGCTAGACTTCCACAATTCTTCTAGAAGTTCCTGGCTCATACTCAGATTTTCAAGGCATGCTTTTATACAAACGATAAACTATCTTCTATTGAAATAATATCATAAAATTTAGATCTGGGCCTTTCTAACTCAACCCTCTATTTTAGCAGAATTGAAAAACTGACTTTCAAAGAAGATAAGTGGCATTTCCAAGTTCATACAGCTAATTAATGGCAGCGTTGAGACTCATAGTGGAGCTTATATTCTGGTCTGGAAGGAAAGATTTTCCCTGGTCCATAAATACTCTCTCACTCCACACCTTACCTCCCTATTCATGCCAAAATATGCACTGGTTCACAGGCTGACCCATGCAGTCTGTAAGGAAGGGACAGGGTATTTTCTCTGTAAGATGCTAATTGGCTCACACAAGGAGTCATTCCCTACCTTGGCCTCATTAGCTCCTGGTTCTCACCAACTCCTGGACGGGACCCTTATTAACAAAGAGGGTCAAACAACGATGTCAGCAAGAAAAGGAATTTCTAAAAAGAACCAATAGCAGTTGAAATGCATGAAACATAACTTTCTTAGATTTGACTCCCTCTAGAGTATGTTGGAGGGAAAGACTTGATCCAGGGAATTCTTTTTCCATACACATTTTAAAACATGGAAAGTTCTTGATACAATACTCCCCCTCCTCCACAAAATCTACAAGTTTTCTTTAAAAAGAAAAGCCAAAACAATTCACTCATTCTTAATGGAGAGAGCTAAAATGTTTCTGGCTGAGTAAACTCCTGATTTATATCTCTAACTCATCACCTGCTGATACCAGGACCAGAGACCTCTAAAGTCAAGTCATTAAATACTGGCTCTGTGATTTAAAGTATTAAAATTCCAAATTCACACTAATAGCTTTAGTGTGAGGCAGCTAGTGGTTTTTTCTAATGGGCTAGCATTTAATAAATACTATCAAGTAAACCTATCATGAAGCCTTTATTTCTACAGCTTAAAGTTCACTAACCAAATTCAAATGATATTCAGCTTTTTCACATGTATAATGAACATACATTCATTTGTAAAATGTGTAAATGCTATGTGTTGTTTTATGGTAAGATATATATGTATGAGTTCCATACTGCAAAAAGGAAAATCCAGGACTTGCTTAATTCTCCTAAAATCTTAACATCTGAATACATTTAAGAGATTCTTTCACCCGTTTTGCATTCTCAATCTCAGGTAGGCTTATTCAACATAGAAGTTTTCTCAAGGTCACTGAATCATTAAGTATCATACATCAATAACAATGGAGGTATTTATGAAATCCCTCAAGGGAATGATACTTATGCTAGGATAATCAAATTACATCTAATCATTTTTGTTCTTTCTAGCAGGAAACCTACATAAAGTACGTATATATATGTGTACATATATATGTATATATGTATACAGATATAGATGTATTGTAGTTATGGATATAGATAGATATTTTAGTGACCTGTTTAATGAGCTTCTGCTATTCTAGGTTGGTAGACCCTATTAAAGTGTTATTTTAGTATCTACTACCCCAAAATTTAAATAGTGTATTTTTGGGAGAGGCGTGCTATGCAGCTTGCGGGATCTTAGTTCCCGGACCGGGGATCGAACCTGGGCCCCAGCAGTGAAAGCGCCGAGTCCCAACCACTGGACTGCCAGGGAATTCCCTAAAAAGAGTATTTCAAGAAACTTGAAAATAACATGAGAGAAGAAACCATAAAATCTTAATTTGAAATACCTTAACAGTCATCCGAATTTACGTAGGAATTCTACTCTGCAGGAAAACACGTTCCACTTTAGGCAGCTCTCATGGTCCAAAATGACCCTTATGTCCTTCTCTCTCAAAAATGCTCCTCTCGGTGAAGAAATTTCTCATTAGGCCTTGGGTCCCCAGCTATTAGTTGATTAGTAAAGTACTTTGGCTTGTCTACTAATATTAATAATTAACTTGATTGATTAATATACATTAAAGGTGCAGAGGAAAGTCATGCTGGTGGGAACCTGTAACAAATTGGTTATTTATTTGGACACTCTGGTACATTGAGAGTTCATTTTGACTTCATTGAATACTGCAAAGCAGATAATTTCTCACTTTCTGCAGGAGTGAGAGAAAAGAACTCCTTTTTCACAAGTTGCAAAATGTAGTGACTAATCTTTATTATATTGTATTACACAGTTGTGTGATGACTCCTGACGTCCATAGACCATTTTCCATTCCACAGACTGGACTCACTTGACTTTCTGTTTATTTAAGTGACACTTTTGTTTGAAATTCTGGGTGCTTCTTATCCCTTTGAGTCACACACTGTGTCTGGGAGCCTCTGCTCTGGCACTTTTAGCACCTCATTAATTACTAACTGTAGCAAAGTCCTGCTGTTTTGCAACTCCTCTGCCTTTGTTGGGAAAATCACAGCCCCTTGTTAGAATGAGAAGGCAGGACAATAGCTATCTGCCAAATGTCCAGTTTGGAAGCATATTGCAAAGGCTAATTATCTTAAGGTCTTGTAATTTCCCTAGATATTCAAACTTGGTAAGATAACTCATTGTGTCTCTGAGGTACCTTTAAGTTTAGCACCAGGGGAAATCCAGAGAGCTTTTGCATTCAGCTAACTAAAATTAAGAGAAGTTAAATGATTGTTAAAGCTATAAGTGAGAAAAAGTGATGAAATAGAATATAGTCTCCTAGTTCACATAGGCATCTTTTAGAGGGAGAGGCCCAAAGCTCAATACCCACAGGCATAATAGCACTCCCAACTTCTTTAGCACTTATTGTCTGAATCTCCAATTTGGCTTTCAGTATGTGCTCTGCTTCAATGTTGTTTATTTTTTTGTGCATACAAGTTCTGACCATCCCCCCACCTCCTTCAGAGGCAGGGGCTGTATCCTTTAATATTCTTTTTTTTTTAATCTGTAGCACACAGCAGAGTACTCCACACATTTCTCTGTGTAGGTATTTAAAATACACAGTATTTTCCTACTACAAAACTATAACAAAAATCTAAATAATTATATAAATCAATGCAAGGTCTTAGAACAAGGTCTTAAATGACAGCTAACAATTTTATGAAGGATTAATCTGTCAGACCAATTTGGTGTTCTATGTCAAGAGGGCAGATATATTGAACAGATGCAATGAGCATAATCCACACCAGTATTAGAAATGTGTTGTTGCCCTTTGCGTCACATATACCAATAAAAAGACTACATATTCTTGAAATCAGTATTCCTCAATTTGGGGGTTAAATAAAAGAAATCCAAAGGATAGCTTTCCACAGTACTGAAGAACACCTACTCATTCCCTTCGTGTTGAACCCTAAGACTCTCAGTCATGTTAACCATTCTGATTTGCTCTCTGTCTTCCCCTAAATACTCTGGTTATCTTCTCTGAAATGTTCCCTTTCAGCACCACCCCTTTCCCAAACAAAGAGATTTAGAGTTGTTGAAAATTATTCACTGATCTAGGTACAGCAGCAGCTCTTGATAAAGTTAAGGGGACACAGACTGATTTGAGCTCTACCCACCTCCACCTCTGCTTAGACCCTATCAGATATTTTGGAACGTATATCTCATCCCACATTCTCTCCTTTCCATGTTTACCTCCCTGCTTTGTGGGTCTATTCCCTCTCGTCATCTGGTAAAAGGATATAGGGGCACTGACTAGAACCTCCTGGGAAATGTTGAAATCATACAGATGCACAACAACCAGAGATTCTGCTTTAATTGTGTTGAAATAGAGCTCGTTCATCAGTACTCTGAAAAGCTCCCTCAAATGATTATATTGTGAAGCAGCTTCTCAAACCTTAATGTACATGCAAATCACCCAGGAACATGGTTGAAATGATTCAGTAGATTGATTCAGCAGGTCTAGAGTGGGTCCTGAGATTCTGCATTTCTAGCAAGGTAATCTCTGGGGTGCTGCTCTGTGGACCACATGTGAGCAGCAAGGCTTATTAAACTGACATCTTTGGGAACGGAGCCAGAGCTAGAGCTAGCACTTACTCACCCGCCTTCCCTTCCGCTCTCCTTCTCCCCCACATACATTACTTATATATTTTAGATTCCAGTGGTGAGTAAGACTAATAGCATGGAGGGGAAGATTGAGAATAACCTGGCAACCTGCCTCGTTGGAAAAACGATTAGGTGAACGAATGTGACAACACGCCATAGCGCCTCGTGTGGACACTGGAACGTGAGCTCTCAGGAATTGCTGCTGAAAGGGAATCTGAATGTTCTGAAGGGGCAGATGCACAGACTGGGTCATTCAATTGGTCTCAAAGGAGAGAGAGAAAAATTCAAGCCTAAGTCTTTCTTTTGAACAGGAAGAACTGCAACACCTGAACTACCCTTTCCCTATATCTTCATCAGATTTGCTTCAGAATCTGGCTTAACACCCAAGTCTTTAAAGACTGATACCTTGACTGCACTGACCTAGTTCTGCTCATTTCTCTGTAGTCTAAAGAGTAACCTTTGTAACCTCTTTCTGTCCTCCTCATAACTAAATTATGAGCTCCTGGAGACCTGTGCCTATCATTTCTTTGGTATAATTTTCACAAAAGTTAATACATTTATGCTTTTTGTCCACGTAGCAGACATTCATCATTCTCACTAATCGTTAGTCTGGAAGCAGAATCCAAGTGATTTTCATACATTGAAGTAATTTGAAAATAAGTGACAATTTCAGCAGTACAAGTATAGGGTATTACATGGAATAAACACATTGCCTTATTTAGTTGAGGAGGGTATAATTTTTTTTTCCTTAAGTACAACTGAGAAAACAAAACAAAACAGGGCCACTTGTATAGCAAATCCATATTGGAATTCTCTATTATAAAAACAAATATGGGCTTCAGTTAGGAAAGTAAATACAAAAATATTAGATCTTCCTTCTATTATATTCAGAATTCATCTGACCCTAGACTTTGCAAATGCAAGTAAATGAAAGTCTATAAGGAGTTATTAAAAGAACCAGAATTAAAGTGTTTAACCCAAGGAAATGGGTAAATGCATAATATTTTAAACTGTATTAAGAGTTCTTCCTTTGAAAATGGTAATGAGGAACAAGGGCAATGCCCAAAGAAGGTAGTAAAGGAATGTTGAATAAATGTGAGTGAACAAAAGAATGAACTAGTGAATGAATGAGTTGTTCTCAGACTCCACTGATGTGAAACAAAAGGATACAGATTTCTAAAACAGCACGAGTGATGAAACACTGAATGCTAAATGAAACTGCATTCAGAATCTTGGTGTGGTCAAAAATATCCTAGTAATGAGAGTGACTGGGCTTTAGTCTCAGCTTTGCCAGTGTGACCTTAGGCAGGTCATCTCATCTTTCAGGTCTCAATTTCCTCATCTACAAAACACAATAATATATTTTATATATATATATACACTAAGTGATCTCTAAGAGCCCTTCCAGTTCTAGAATTCCATGAATTTGGGGAGTCAAATTAAACTAAAACTTTCATTAAGAACCAGAAGTTTTACCAGTTTCTAAGCAAAGATTCTAGTTTGCTTTTGAAATTTCAATTCAGTACAGAAAACTTATGTTGGCATAAGCTGCATTCGAGTGAAATAAAATTTGTTCTGTATTTTTTAAAGCTTGCAAAGAAGATTGTAAATTCCTCCCTGCAAGGTCTTTAAAAACAATGCAGACTTTTGCATCTCAAGGATGCCTTATGTGTTCTCCTGCCTCAAGTTCAAGTGGCAAACAGGTTTCCCTATTGTATTCCAGCTCCCGTCTAATAGTGGTCACAGCAGAGAGTCCTGTATGTAAAGCATCCTGAAGCCCCTTAGGACTTGGTGTTCCAGGATGCCACAGTCACAGCAA
Source organism: Eubalaena glacialis (assembly GCF_028564815.1). NCBI lineage: Eukaryota > Metazoa > Chordata > Mammalia > Artiodactyla > Balaenidae > Eubalaena > Eubalaena glacialis. Next base: position 35,739,842 of record NC_083727.1, on the reverse strand, counting down.
TAAGGTGCACTTCAGTGGGAGGGAGTTGTAGCACCAGACTGAAATATTGGCCAAGTATGAAAAATTAGATTAACTACCAAACCCTTCAAGTTCTCTAAAACACATATATATTAATTCATCAATAGCAAACATATCTTACTCCAGGGGATTCAGCTGTGCCATCTTTCAGTCAATTTTACCCATTATCAGTAAGAACCTATTGAATCTTACCCTGTAAATTATCTATTATTTTTATTATGATGGAAATTGTCTATTTTAATTCTCTTATTTATTCTCCTTCTGCACGCTTGTCTTGACTGACATATGCGAGGACCTATATTGACTGAAGGAATCAGAATCTGACTTAAGGGAAATCTCAGTAGCCCAATAACTACAAAGCTGTATTTCTCACTCATGCTGTACGTCCAACATAGTCAGCAGCGCGTAGGGAATGAGAGGGCTGTTCACCATAGTCCCCCAGGGACCTAGTCTGAAGAAGGCTTCATTTTGTCCTGTGCTTCCATGAACATCACAGCACTAGAAAGAAAATGTGGTAAACCTGACTCTGGTTCTTAAAGCTTTTATCTTGAAGTGACTTAGTGTCACTTCTACTCTCATTTCTTTCCACGTATACATTCTATGCCTAACTTTAAAGGGAGGGAGGGGGAGGGATATGAAACCTCTGTACATGTCTAGAAAGCATAGCGAAGGGGGATAAGACTATTTGCTGAACATTCACGTGGCTACCACATGAAGCCATGCCAGGACTGGCATTATAATTATTATAGGGAAACTCCTGTGGTCACTTTCAACCCATACTTGAGTGCTGTACAAGATGTCTCCGGCCCCCAAGAAGGTCTGTCCTTGAACTATTATGTTAGGTCCCACCAGCATAGGGAGGAATTTTAGTTCGTCCTCTGATCTTTGATTATAAGTTCCTTATGAACTTTTTACACAAGGCCCTAAATATCTGTAACAATTGTATCCCTCCTATATGAAAAGAGACATGAATGATTGCCTGTCAAGAGGAGACTAGACTATGACTTCTTTGTCCTACTCTCCTACTGTATTTCTTCCTGTTCCAGAAGAATTCTCCACGTCCTCTTCCTTCTGACAGGGAAATCTTTAGTGACTACACTGTGACTTTCAGTGGAACTCTATATTTGGATCTCCAACTTTGCTTGTATACATAAAGGGAAGTTTTAAAGTATAGAAATATCTTGACTCTCAAAAAATCTATGGCAAGGTGAATATTACTGGGAATTCAAGAAAGGCAACATTGAGACTCAAAGCAGAACAATGAAACTGTGGTCTAGGTGATATCTGCCCTAACCCACAAATAACAAATGGCCTTGATTCAATAGATACAGTAGCCGCAGGGCAACATAATTTTCAAGAGAATGAAAAATTCATGTGTTTAACATTTTCAAAATTGGTATCTTCAAATTAAGCAATGTAGAATATTAAACTTCAGGGCTATAAATTAAAATGTTTTTCATTAGCTGGTACAGTCTTTATTTAAAATGTAGCATGGGTCCTAGTATACAATCAGAAATATCTGTGTTGTCATTGAGGGTTCCCCCAGTTAAGCATTTATAAGTTATTCATATCAGAGAAAATCCTTTCATATAATTCTCACTAAAAAGTATCAACAATAGCAGCAATTTTGATAACAATTAATTTTTAAAAGAAAATGGATAAAACATAAAAATGGCATAGTATGCTTTGTCTCACCTTTTTGTGTTCAAGAGTACGTACTCATCTATTTTCAATCTTCAGAGCACTTTCTGTACAATTTTTCTTCTTTCCTAAGTCATAGGACATGCCTACTCTCAGGTGAAGCTGTATCAGGGAATTTTAAATTACTTTCAGAACAATCCATTGTTTAATCTTTGCCATAATCTCCTCCTATGGTAAGGGAATTGCAATAAGGTGTCTAACTTACATTTTTGTTAATGCTTCATTGGGTCACACTTAGAAAACTAAGTTCATCCTTGAAACAGTCACACCGCCCCTTCTGCTGCTTTTTCTTTCAGCTTCTGTTTCTGCCCTTACTTTTCAACCTCCCATAGTCACTGAGCATCATTATTCAACACAAGTCTCCACATACTCACGTTTCATAATGCCCTGCACATCTTGGACCTTCTTCCCTTGCCACATGTCAGAGATCTGTTAAGAAAAAACAATCTAATTAAAATAATTCACTCATTCTTAACTTTCTCGGGAATACTTGCATTTAAATAAATTTTTAATTATGATGATTTCAAGTAGTATACATGTGAACAATTTCAGCAATGGGACTAGACAGATGAAAAATATGTACAGTCATATGCCCACATAGAGAAAAAGTAGTCTTACATCTTCCCTACATCTGGGGCATACCACCCAGGCCAACATGAAATCAAAATCAAAATATGTTTCTAGAAAGAAAGGTTTACATGAGGGTAGAGAAGAAAGAAAGAATGGCAGAGCTAAGCTAATCCTTTACAGCGGTCCCCCACCTTTTTGGCACCAGGAACCAGTTTGGTGGAAGACAAGTTTTCCACGGTCGCAGCGGGGGGAGCATGGTTCAGGCAGCAGTGAGAGCGATGCGGAGCGGCAGGTGAAGCTTTGCTTGCTCGCCCCGACTCACCTCCTGCTACTCACCTCCTGCTGTGCGGCCGGTACCTAACAGGCCGCGGTTGGGGACCCCTGCCATCACTAACGTGTGAGCTAGGGTCAGGTTTCAGAGTAGGGCGCTTCTAAAGCGGGGAGGGCTAGATTGCCCGATGGATGAGACTCAGCAGGGGACGTTTGGGTAAGGTTGGGTGACCAAAACCCTGTCTGGGAGAACATGTTGCAAAGAAATACCAGAATGTGTAGCGGATGGTGGAGCGCTGGGGCTAGGGTGGGAGAATGAGACCAGCCAGACACCTAGGAAGGCTGACCTTCAGTTTTTTGTTGCTTACTCTAAACATACTCAAACACTTAGAAGAAATTGGAGAAATGACATGTCATTTTTCTCCCATGAGAGGAATCCACCCACAGTGCAGCTACAGTAAACTGGTCAAATCATTAACCCACAAAGACCCCTGCATAGGTATCAGCCATTAACAACACTCCCACATAGTCAATACTGAGCCACATTGAATTGCCGGAGGAGGAGGAGGCCTGATACCACTCCAGGAGCATGGCTGCCTCCCTAGCAAGCAGGCAGCCAACCTTGACCACCGACCTTCACAAAACAAGATAGAAGGAGAGCTTATCCTTCCACCTCGGAATTAGGGCTAGTCTAAGCAAGGGAAGGAATCCCTCCTTATCCGCATTTTAAGACTCACCATTAGTCCTTTAAATGCTGCCCGTCTTAGACACAGAGTTTATCTCCCCTCCCTTTCCCCAAAGCATTGTTCCTTTTTCCTCTTCCCACAACATACCACCAGCCTTATCGCATAGCATTTATCTCGTGGAAGCTTTAATGGTTTATGTGGCTGTCTCCCTCACTGAGGGTGTTCTACTGGAGGGCAAGGCCCTAGTCCTCATAGTTTTGTATACCTGGAGCCTAGCGTGGTGCTTGCCACATGTCCAGTGAATGTTGAAATAAGGGTAACCAGCGGACCCAAAGTAGCTACCCAAATGCATTGGTAACATCAAATGTAAACCATAAATGATAGGTAAATATATAGATAGAGAGAGGTTGTTTTTGTTTTGTTTTGTTTTTTAATAGAGTTGCTTTGATGAATGTTTCCTTAAAGCTTGTTGTTGAACATGCCCTTTTATGCCTCTACATGCCATTTTATTTCTGTCATAAACCATAACATTGTTTTTAACCAGAGCACCAATACAACCTATAAAGTCATCCCTTCCATATTCTTGTCTTAAAGACCGTGCATAAGTCTCTGCTTCTTTGTCCAGCCTGGAGTCACTCATAGCAGGCACCATCAATATACATTTGTGGAATGAAGGGATGACTCATTTACCTTAGCTGCCACCCTTCACTACCCTTTCCAATAAAGTACCCTCACTCACCTATGGATTGTAAAAGACTGGTTTTAGACCTAGCAGGAAAAAATAAATATAAAGAATGACTTATTCAAAACAGCCTTAAAATCAACATTATCTTTTGCTACTGCTATATCCTGACTACCTTGCTCCTTCCCTTCCTATGTATCACCTTGTTGCTGATGCCTGGCTACAATTTTGAACATGAACTTCACTTTGCTCCTTGCCATTCTGATTCTAGTTTTTCCCTCTGGTTTAGCCCACAGCCATGCTCTGATGTCTGCTGTATGCCTGCTTCTTTACTTGCGAAGCCTTCCTGGCTTGTAACCCTGCAGCCTCCTCTATTTCCCTCCCCTTCACCCAACTCAGTTTTAATCAGAGTGCATTCCTCTGGAAAGGCCAGACGACATGGTAGAAAAAGCACTGGCTTTAAGTCAGATGACCTTGTTTCAAGACCCAGCTCTGACACTTATGTGTCACTTCAGGACCCCGCAAGAATTTTTTGGAAGATACTTTTAAAAAGGACTATTTATAATAGCACAAAGTGAAGGGAAACAACAGGAGATGTTAAGGCACCCAGGAACTAGCCATTTCCACTCCTAGGTAAAGAGGCAGGGAGAGTCAATGGTGTTATTGAAACCTGGTTAAGAACGAGGGCCACAGAAAAGGGGCTGCTTGACAGAGCTGTGGTCACCCCTAGGGATACAGCCATTTCCAGAATGATGCCGAAGAAGGGAGGGAGCAGAATCGCTCTTTCCTCCCATACTCTGATCTCCTGCTGGTGCCCTCACTGACTGAACTCAACCAGGAATCAGAGGAAGAAAGTTCTGGGGATTTGTCCATAGAAATCAACGTCCTGGGGGTCAGGGAAGGCAGAGAAAATAGATGTTGGGGTAATATAACCAGAATAGTTTCTATATAAGTTTAGGCAAGCAACTTTATCTTTCTGGCTTACGTTGTCTCATCTAGGAAACAATGTGTTTTGAGGCTGTTTTGAGATAACACATGCAAGAGCAACTGCAAAAAAGTTGCTCATTAAAATTATCCCTCATGTAGCCTTGCCCACGACATCTTATCAGACTTGTATGTCATCGACGACAGTAATCCTTCAGCCTAAGTCTGTGACCACAGCCACTCAAGCTTCACTGTTGACTTTCTGAAGCGTTTCCTGGGACAAAGGAGACATGGATATCAGTCTTCATCCAAAGATATGAGTAGGGAAAAGAAAGGACTAACACAGAATAAAAAGGAAAGGCCGCACTCAGTAAAATCCATGTTCCTTCCTCACCTACAATTCCTAAAAACAAAAGGAGATTGAGTAGTATCTCCATGAGGTGCAAAAGTCCTTTTCCCTAATCTCTATGGGCGTCTGCCCAGAATCCGAGGTTTAAAATGTGTTCCTCCTTGTCCCAAAGTCTAGAGACATCTAGACAGATTAAACTAGTCCTGGACCTAATTTGCCAGGCCAGCGTCATCTAGGATTCTTGTAAGGGTTTAGGCATTTCCAGAAAATCAACGCGTTTACAGGCAGATTTCTAAATCTGGACCTATTCAGTTAAACATAATTCCGTAAGTGAAAGATGTGATGTCACATAACTAGAAATAGCATTGACATTTGCAGTTACAAGTCTGTCTTTCTTTTTTGGATATATTGCCATTATTTTCAGAGCTGAAAGGGACTTTGGAGATGATTTACTTGAATTCCCTCATTTTTCAGATAAAGAAAGCTGAAACACAACAATAAATTCAGAACAAGGACTCACCTTGATCCCTAGATTTCTTGCCCTTCTTACCACAACACACAGCCTCTTTCTGTTAAAACTCTGTAGTCAAACAAAATTTTCTGAGGTAGTAAATAATTTATCTTAAGTACTACCAGATATTCACTTTTTAAATGAGCCCAGCAAAGAACTGATTCGTGAAAGTTTTTAAAAATAGGCACACCAGCCAGTGCTCACCACAATTTTATAAGTGTCCCATAACTTCATCTGGGAGGAAGAACATTCTTTCTTGTTGACAGAAAGTAATTCATCATGGGTCTTGATTTTCTCATGTTCTTAATGCTATATAACCATTTAATCATTTTTAAAATTGCTATAATAATTCTGTCTCCTTTATTTCTCTCTCTAAAAATAGTAGTTTCCTTCATCTACTCATTTCAATGGCTTTTAAATACTGCTGTCTGCTCTCTATTTCAGGGATGACTTCTAGCTGCATCAGTTACACAGACACCACCCGGAGGACCCTGCTTGACTTACTCACTCAGATGCCTCCAGATCTGAGTAACTGGAGAGTTGAGAATTTTCAGGATCTGCATGTTAGCTCTGTGGTATAATGACTGATGTCAGCCTGAACTTTGCCAAACATCTCTCATCACTACCAGTTATGTACCATTCCAAACTATTGGGCTTGCTCTCTCTTTCTGGAGCACAGCCCCCTTTCACATATTTGCAGTATGGATTCAACAATATGACAATCATTTTCTTTCCTTAAAGTGCCACTGCTGCAAGTGACAAAAATAACTTGTTACTGTTGTCACTGCCTGGTGGGGGAGGTAGAAAAAGGAGAGATGAGAAGTTGCCATAACTAGTCTGGATGTGTTTAACCCTCTATCTTTGTCCAAAACTATTCTATTCTCCTGGCCCGACTCAAACTCCTGGTTATCTAAACTCCCTTGGGACTTTGATGTTTTCTGGAGAAAAATAGCAAGCAAATGTTGACTTCTATGCTGAGCCTATGGTTTTTAACTTGCTTTAGGCTTGGGCCCTGGAATTCATTGGCAGCCACAGGCTTCTGTGAGCGCTGTTTTCTTGATTTAAAAAAAAAAAAAAAAAAAAAAAAGTGCTATGTTGCACAAAATAGGCCATGGCAAGCTTTCCATAAGCTGTAAGGACAGTCGAGGGACGCAAGGCTCAGCCAGGCAAGTAAATACACTTTTAATAGAACGGTAACATGGATCAGGAAAAAGTTATTCTAAAGCATAGTGTCAAGAGAGAAAGAATACACTCGCCGTTTATTTAATGTTTTCCTTATGTTTCCTCAGAGCAGCACTTATTCCTTGACAAGCTTTTCCTGCCCACTGCATCCAGTTCTTTTCTGGGATGGCTCAAGAACTGCAGCTTCTCACTGTGTGTGTTTATTTATTTACACGCCCATTCCTGTCCTCATCCAAACTAACATATGTCTGCACAACACACAGTGAAAAAAGTAAATTCTTTCTTCGTGTTTATTTCCCTGAACTTGTTCACCAAATTGCTTTTTTACATCCCCTTTTGCAATCTCATCCCATCCGGCTCAAGTATCCCGGATTAGAAAGGCCGTCTCTGGAGTCCTTTTCAAAGGGAGCCTCCCACAGCCTTTAAATCCCCCACGTTTTATGGTGCAGATATTCAGGATCTGAGGTATTAAGAAGGAAAGCAAAGCTGACTGAGACGGGCATAGAAAAGTAGAGTAGCTTCTTTTTTGGATAATCATTATTGGAATTGTCCTGTTGTCTGCAACTTTTCTGGTTCAAAGTAATAAACTCGGTCATTCTCAACTGGACATTATGCAACAGATAAAGGAAGGGAGTGTGTGTGTGATGTATGGAAAATACAGTTCCACCACAGAAACAGAAATCTTGCAAATGGGAATTTTTAATTAAGCCCCAAATCATAATCTTGATGGGTTGTTGTCTTCCCCATAATAAAGAACCTAAAGAAAACTATTCCTGCCTCCAAAATTCCAATACAGGTATACAAAGTAATAAATGATATTTAATTAAGGAATTCATATGGGAAGACCCAGTCTCTCAGATTCTAATTTTTAGCACCTTGACAGGAGTGCCTATTTCATGTTCCCTTCCTTTTGCTTCCAGGCCATTTCACCTCCTCAATCCTCACTTTTGGGATGTATAACAGCTACACCATTGACGTCTTCACAGACACAACAATTTGAAGCACTGCAAGCTTGAAAATGGAATGGCTAGACGCAATCACCTTTTTCTCTCCTCTCATTTATCAACACAAAAATTAAGGCAATCCGGTAATAGGGGTTACAAATAGATAAAAGAGAGAGAAATACAAATCTTAATTGTTCCTGCAAGGCTTTAGCTATTTTCTAAACCTAAATTATTTGAGCATAAGAATTAGCAAGGTGTCTTTGAATCAGGGACTTTTTTCAAAGCCACCTCTCAGAAGTCCGGGGCTGTGTAAAACTGTAATGCTGTAGAGTGCAGTCCTTGAGACAGTCTGTGTAATAGAACACATAGGACAGATTTATGTTAAAAATCACTTTGGGGGCTTGTGACTTTCAACTAAATACTTCTTCAGAAACTACTGGAAGCTCTTCGACTTGTGCTACTGGAGAAAAGAGGTGGGAAGCTACCACCGACTAATAAGAGCCAGGGTGTGTACCCCGCTCTGAAGGGCCGGCCCTCGGCTTTCCCACCCCGGGGTGGACCAACGAACCTTATTTTTCGCTGCCAAGGGCCCCTACCTGAACTTGGAACAGAAGGAAGTAGTGGACCCTCTCCTCTCCTCCCCAAGCGGGGAAAAATCTTTCCAAATCTCATTCCCAGTCCCCCAGATGAGAAACCAAATTGCACAAGAGATCTCGAGAAGATTTGAGAGACGGAGAGTGAGAGAGAGAGAGAGAGCGGCGCTGGGCGAGGGCAAGCAGACTGCGGAGGGAACTGCCTGAGGGGAGGAGGAATCTTCCAGAGGCTCAGCAAAGACTCCGTTTGGGAGAAAGTCGCAGCACAGTTGGATTTCCAAAGGTGTGTGAGCGCACACACCTCTGAGTCCCACCCGCTCCGGGCAGGTAACGGGCGGCCGACCTGACCACCAGTGCCCACTGAGCTTCCCCCGGACCACCCGCCCGGCGCCCAGCTGCAGCTACTTCTGCTGAAAGAAAGAAAGGAAAGGAGAAAAGCAACAGAGGAGGGGCTCAAGAAAGCTGGGAAGGAGTCCGCAGCCAGAAACCCTGCAGCGATCTGCCAAGGGGGCGAGAAGCGAGCTTCCCTGGGGCAGTGGTTGCGCGCCGGCGCCGGGAGTGGAGGCGCGAGGGAGCCGGGACGCGGGCCCCCGGGAGCGGGGTGCGCCCAGCCTGAGGCGGTTGAGACCGGCCGGCGTCGGGGGCGGGGAGGGGGGAGTCTCGCGGCCGCTGGACCGTCCACCTCCACGGTCCCAGCCCGAGCGCGCCCGCCTCTCCCCGCGACCGCGACCCTTCTGAAGAGGGGCTCTTCTGGGCACGCAGTGCCTCCCCCCACTCCCTCCGGCTCCTGTTCTCCCGCCTTCTTTGCAGTGTCCAGAGATGCTCCGCCGCAGACCCGGGACCCCTTAGGCGCCTCTTCCCGTCCCTCTGCCAAATCGCGACGCCTGTACTTTTCCAGCTCCCTCTTTCCCTCTTGAAATTGAAAGTTATTGAGGTCGCTCAGGGTTGTTGCTCCAGCAGTTTCCTTCCCCGCCCCCGAGCTCCCCCCGCCCCCAGGAGCCATCCCCCTCCCCTCCCCCCTCCCTCGCCCCGTCCCTCCCTCCCTCCCTCCCACCCACCCACCCTCTCGCCCTCCCTCCACCACTGGAGCGGCTCCTGCTCGCGAACAGCAGAAGCAGCTCGGGGTCTCTCCGCCGCCCCTTGGCCATGGCCGCGGTGCTGACGGCGCCCGCTCCCCTCCGCTCCCGGGGCCCCCGCCGCTGCCGCAGCAACCTCTAAGCCCAAGGGGCCGCCACCGTCGCCACCGCCCACCCGGATCCCGCCCGCGGCCGCCGCCGCCGCGCACCATGCTACCTGCGGCCGCCCTGGCGAGGCCGCTCGCTGCTTCTGGAACCCTCACTTGCGGCACTGACAGCCACCGTACGGGAGCCCCCGCAGCTCAGGGCTCGGACAGTTTGAAAGTACAGTAGTTGGTTTCCCTGACCACCCGACCCGCTTCGTTTGCCATCCCAGCTCGCCTATCGGATCTGAGTGGAGGAGTCCGCTGCTTGGATTCTCTCTTGCTCTCCATATACGCCTAACACCTACGTGTATTTCTAAAACATTCAATATTAATTAACAATCAAAAGAAAAAGGAGAAAAGGAAGGGAAATATTACTGGGTTACTATGCACTTGCGACTGATTTCTTGTTTTTTTATCATTTTGAACTTTTTGGAATACATCGGCAGCCAAAACGCCTCCCGGGGAAGGCGCCAGCGAAGAAGTAAGTGCAGGCTTTTTTACGCATTTGCTCCCTCCCGCCGCGTTCACCTGTCGGGTCGCTTTGCCTGTCCTGAGTCGGCTCCCAGAGGCAGCGGTCCTCCCACCCAGCACCCCACGCCTCGAGAGGAGGTAACAGTTTAGGCTCCTGTGTTGGCGTCTTTCACGCCTTTCTCTCCGCGCCCCTCTCTTCCCCCGCATCCTTCTGGGTGCCAGAGTCCGGCGGACCTGGCGCTAAGGTGGCTCCCGCACCCTCATAATTTCAGGTTCGCGGAAAAGTTCGACCCTTCGTTAGACTAGCTCGAGGGATTTGTGCTTTCCTCCCGAGACTTGGACGGGCGCCTCGAGCCCCCAGGCATCACGGACGCCCGGACGGCTGGATGCCCCTGACCACTGAGTTCCCGCCAGGGAAGGCGCGGCCGCGGCGCCCGCTCACCTTGCGTCGCCGCCTCGCTTGGGGAGACCTCGCAGGGTCCTCCCGCGGCGCTGGGGTCGCGAGGAACTCTCCCGCCCCTCGGGAAATGGCGAGCGAGCGCCTGCGCGGCCGCTATACCCCCAGCCACGCACGAGTGGAACCGAAGGGCGCGCGGGGCGCTCGGGGTTCGCGTGCCTGCGCGCTTAAGGAGACGCTCGGCGTCCCAGTACGGGGGATGTGAGGGCTGCCGAACCGGCCGCTGGGAGCTGGAGGTGCCAGGTTTCCAGTTACAATCTTGCCTGTCACGCGTGAGCGCTTCTACCGTCTCAGGCTCTTTCAAGTGGGTCCCCTGGGGCAAACACACACTGAGGGTGGGGTTCCCCTAAAGACAGGCTCGCCTCCTCGCTGCCCCTTATCCCGATTCCAGTTACTTGGAAGGTTGGCTTGTGAAGACTTCCTAGGACAGTGCCCTAGCTGGGATGAAACGGGCACCGCGCCCCGACCAGGGCACCCTCAACCCGGGTTGGTCTGTTTCAAGGTGGCGTCTTCCATAGATGAGGAGACAGACCCGAGAAAGGCACCTCTCCCTGCCCCTGGGTAGCCCGGCGCGCTGGCCGCTCCGCTCCGGCGTATGTGCAGGCGTGGGGCGTTCCTTCGCAGATAGAACCGAGGGCGACCCTGGCTCCAGCGTGGGGGTCGCTGGCGGGGACTGGGAGGGAGAAAACTTCCCGGGGCGCAGAGAGCGATGCTATTGCCTTGACCGACTCGGACCTCCGCCGCCCAGAAGCCAATGACGCTTGGCGGCGCCTGGTCCCGCGCGCAGAGCCACCTCGGATCGCTGGCCCGCGAAGCCCCTGGGGGCAAGCTCGGGTACAGCGCAGAGGACACAGCACAGTTTTGTGTGAGATGGAGATTTTAGTAATCGCTTCTCCGCCACTGTTTGTGCCCTGTCTCTGGACGTGAGGGACCCCTGAAAGCTCCCTTTGTGCCGCTTGCCTAGGGCAGACAAGGTTTGATTCACCTGAAAATTGCTTCTAAGAAACGCTGTACCAAAGCGCCAGGGGCTCCCGCCCGGCCTCAGCGCCTCTAGGATCGCGTAGCCAGGGGCAGAAGGGCCTAATCTAACCACGTCGGGGCATCCGATTTATTATGCTTGGCCTCTGGATGGTTGTATTCTTCGAAACTCCTCCACTCACCCTTTCACTCGAGACTTGCGGCCGCCTCCCAAAAGAAGTGGCTTGGAGCTCGAGACTTGCCCTCGTTTCTGGCAGTCCCCAGGTCCCCTTCTCGCAGAGTCCGGCCAGGGGAACTGATCGCAGGTCGGTGGGGAGAGAGAGGGATGCTGGGCACAAGCGCAGCCTCCTGCTTTCCATCCCTCTTCCAGACAGTGCCCACCCAGCGCCCATGGCCCACACCCTCCTTCACCCCACTGAGGACCCCAGGGCCAGGAGCCACACAATCGCAGGGGAGGGACGGGGTCCTGAGTGTCAGAGTGGTCTCCGATTGCAGTTTGGGGGCCCCTGTTTCTGATGGAAGACACCGGAAAGAAAGCTGGCCACCCATTCGTTCTCACTTCCCCCCAGCAAGGACAGCGGTGCAGGAAGCTGCCCAGTGGTGCTGCCCCAAGTCTTCTGGGAGCAGAGGGGGGATGGAGCACCCCTAGGCTCCGATTAGAGAGGATTTACAGAGTCCGAAGGCGAGCTGCTTTTTGATCTGCCTTAATCTTCTCAAGGCCAAGTCAAAGGCGCCCTCTTGTTGTGTAGTGGGGATGAGAAAGGGAGTGGGTGGAATTGTGTTGAAATTCCGATTGTTCTGTGGGTGTGGGGCCGGGAGAGAGCTCCCCTAGCAGGGGATGCTCCTTGCTCCTTCACACTTGAGTCTGCCTTTGCTCCTGGGGTTTGCTGATGCAATCCTGGGAGAGGGGCGACCCCTTGCGTTCTCCGAGGAGACAGAGGAGACTCTCTTGGCAGGTGCAGCATGGGGTTTGTTGTTGTTGTTGTTTGTTTGTTAGTTTTTGGGTTTTTTAGAATGGGGAAGGAGTAGAGGGTAAGGTCCAGAAAATCAAGGTCAAATTGCAGGTGTACAAACTCGTTTCTTTGGAAATCTCTGAAAAAAACGTTTTCTCAAATAGGGACTGGGAAAAAGTTGTTTAAATGAAAAATAAGGTAGTAGTCAAAGGTATTCTAGAAAGAAACGGTCTTTCCTATTTTTGCTTCAAGAGACAATTAAGGTATTTAACCTTTTGGCCTATAGATAAATAGCTCCACTCTCCTAAACTTTTAAATCTTAACTAATGATAGAAATTTGGGGTGTAAGAACTATTTTTCAGAGTTTTTAAAGCGGTCTCTTGAATGTTTTGGTAGAAAAGTTTCTTGCAAAAACATGTTCATTTGCAGTGTTAAATATTATCAAGTCTAAGGAACCATGGCTAATCCGCAGATAAAGCAGATACAGCTATCTATATCAGTAATCTCCTGTTTCCCTCAAGGAACTGCTATACCATTTATCTCTACTTTGTTGCAAACTAGTGATCCTGTTTCCTCTTATAGAAAAAATAACATTTTAAACAGGAGTTTTGTACTTTAAAAAAATATCTATTATGTTATGGATGAATAAATACTCAATAACTTTTTTACCTGCTCGGATTCATATACAGCTCCTAGAGTTGACTAAGTTGAATTTACTCAAGATAAAAATGAAATGCAATCCTTATTCAAAAATCCTCAACCAGAAATGTTTTCAGAGGATGTTAAATAAAGAATCCTGAATGGAGTTTTGAACTCATTTCCAGCTCAGCCTTTGCTGCTTGGTACAATCAGCTTCTGAATTCTAGCTTATCTGCTAATAAAAGTAAAGGTTATATGTGCCATAATAACCGCAGTACCTTACAATTGCACCACACTTTCACTTGAGTTATTCACTTGGGTCCCTAAATAGCCACTTGAAGTATAGAGGCAGGTATTAATATCCCCATTTTACAGGGAAAGAACCCAAAAAACAGAGGCTAAGTAACCTATACAAAGCCATACAGCTACTAAATGCAACTTATCTCCTGCTATTTATGCTATATGTTGGCCCATGTCAGAGAGAAGATGTCAGGCGTGTTAAATAATAAATCTGATGGTCTCAAAACCATCATTTATCCTATGTTTGTAGAATAAGCTGTTCTAATTGACTGGAAATTTTTGAACTGATATTTATATGTATTATACATTAATGACCAATGTCAAAGAGTTAAATACCTGATAGTGATAATGAAGCTTGCTAAATATAATATAATATTATTTAGTTATTAAGAAGACATTTTAGGATCATATTATGCCAGAAGACTATTGTGAGAAACATCAGATGCAATTGTAGTACCCTTTTTATTTGATGCCATCTATTAATTGGTTTTTAATTGCTTAGATTCCAGATAGATCCAGCTTTTGAAAAGCCATTGTAGGCATAATAATTACCAAGCACTCATTGCACAATCTATAAAACTTTTAAAATTCTTTCATAAAGATGTTTGAAATAAAGGAGTAAGAACATAAGAGAAATCATTTTAATGGTGATAAAATGAAAACCGATTTATTGGAATACAGTGGTCATTGCTCATGATACCATTTTGGATGTTAAGCCCTTCTTTGAGATTCTGATACACTCTTGATGATTACACAGCTAACCTGGAAAATAATAGGTTAACTACAAGACAGAAAAATCTTTCATTCTATTATGCATTTTGTCATATTAATTTTGAATGAAAGTGTATAGTTTGGATATTGGCTACAACGCATTTTTTCACCTGTCTACTTTTGTCACCAGTCTACCTTGTTTTTGAGTGAAACACTGTTTAATAGATGAAGATATGAGTAAAATTTGCTAAAGAAAGTATATTCTGCAACATATCATGTGATATCTGTATGAATCCAAGCCCCAAATTCAAACTCTTAGGCATTGATGGCAACATCTAAATATAAACAAAAGACACTTATTTTTGTGAAATCTAATTTAATCATCATTACACTATCAAAATTGTTTCTTAAAGTATCTCTTTGTTATACTATTTTAATTCTTTATTACGTCAATAAAAGGATTTTATTAAGAACATTAAGGATGATAATTTTTGAATATTGTCTTTTTAGTCCCAAGTTATTCTATGTAAAGTAATTGAGAATATAATAAGCATAAAATTGATTTAATGGCATTACTTCAATATTTTTACGCATGAAATATGAATGGTATTTTAACTTGCAAGTAGATAAGTTTTGTTGAATCATTTCTCCATTAAATATTTCCTGGAATTTAATATTCTACAAATTAGTTCCCCAGAAAGTGATGAATGGGAAATTACAGCATGTAGTTAAATTTGATTTTCAAGTTATTATGGGGAAACTCTTGCCACACTACTACAAAACAAGGGTATTAGTCATCTGATCATTTTAGTCTGTTTTAATCTGGACAGAGATCTCCAGATTGCTACTGAGTATCTCAAATATTTTCTAGTTAAATGGTTAATCTTTTTTAAAAAATGCAATAGTTCTTTTGAATTCTATATATTATTGATAGAATACTGTGTGTTGTCAGAAACCTTTGTAGAGTTAAGACCACATGATCCCTCTGCAATTATAAGAATGAACTATCAAAAAATAAAACTATTCCACATACAGCAATTTTCTAAATCATCTTTCCCCTCTTTATCTCTATCCAAATGTTTCATTTTGGACGTTGTCCTGACCTCTCTTCCCACTTCCTCACTATTCACTCTCCCCAGCCCCCAAAACATCCTTTTCCAAGCAGTGAATTCTTGAAATGCCATCAGAGTGGGTATTATGTTTCATGAAATGTAAGAATCAACTTTGGTTACCATTAGGAAAACATCATTCAGTTTTGAGAGCATGGTAAGGATCATGTAAGACAGTGTGTTGAAATTATATGTTTTACTTGGTTAAGACTATTTCTTCTCTGAACCGTGCATCATACACTGGCATTCTTTTGAGAATGATCATTTGAAAAAGTGTCGCATCATAAGTTATATAGATATTTTTTGCCTTGCTTTTGATTTTGAGGAAAAACGTGGGTTGCTTTCTTGATTGTGAATTTTTTCTTAAGGTTTAAAATGATTCGATTATCTTAAAATTTACCATTTGTTGGCCAACCTAGTAAGTTTGAAATGCTTTGCAGTTATACCTTAACAAAACATATAAAGTATAAAATACACATCTGTAAAAGACGCTACCCATTTTTTCTATTTGTTTAATTCTGTCCATCAGATCTTTCCATTCAGGACTATTACTAGCATTCCGACTAAAGTACTTACCCAGCAATGCTGAAAAGGATGGAATGTTCCATTCTCAAGGATTGTCAGGGTGCTGAGGATGCCATTGAGTGCTAAGAAATCCCATTTTCTGCTCCAAAGATGTTTCAACAACATGCAACTTTTAGGCAAAATACCTGAATTCTTTTTACATTTAAAAAGTTTGAATAATTTCAAAAACTCATTTAAAAAAAACATGGCTGCAGGTGCCTCTTCTCTGATAATATTTCTGCCTTATTTATATTCTTGGCGAGGTAACTAGGTAACTGGGTAACCTAGGTAACTAGGTCTAGTTACCGTCTGCTGTCACTAAAACTGTTCTGGAAGTTTTTAGGGAAAATTCAATGGTACTAAAGGAGATGATTGCCCAATTAAATACATATTTAATGGCCTTTAACTGCTTTTATGCTTTATGCCTTATGCAAGTATCTAACCCAGTCTTCAAAATACTACCTTATTAGGTTTCCATCTGACCTTTAAGAATTTGATGGATAGCAGCAAACATCATAAAATCATGGTACAGACTGAGACCTAAGAAGTCATTGAAGGAGAATTCCCAGTGTATGTTGAGAAAAGTAGGCTAAGAAGTAGAAGACCTGGGTTCTACGTCTAGCACTGCTAGTAATATCTGAATAACCCAGACGAGTCCCTTTACTACACTAAGCTGCAGTTCCTCATCTGTGAAGTGAGGTAATTGGTTAAAAATTTAGATCTAAGCAATTCTTATAGGTTCTTCAACTTTTAATCTTTTGGTATAAGAACATGAACCAGGAGTAGCGAGTTAGTTCTTCTAAACTTAGTTGTTTTATTCAACCAAGTTTAGTGGATGAAGATTAAGAGTACAAACAGGGACTTCCCTGGTGGTCCAGTGGTTAAGAATCCACCTTCCAATGCAGGGGATGCCAGTTCAATCCCTGGTCGGGGAACTAAGATCCCACATGCTGCGGGGCAACTAAGCCCTCAGTCCGCAACTAGAGAAGCCCGCGCGCCACAATGAAGAGCCCGTGTGCAGCAACGAAAGATCCCATGTGCAGCAAATAAGACACGATGCAGCCATTAAATAAATAAATAAATAAATAAATAAATAAATAAAGAGAGGCGGAAAGAGGTCATCTTAAAAAAAAAAAAGAATACAAACAAATATAAGTATTCACTTATTATAAGTAAATCCATCATATAAAGATTAATAAGTAACTTATCAACATAGAGACTGAATTAATTATGGTATTCCTCACCCATCGCAATATCTAGTGCCTGAAAACCATAGCCATAGCGTCAATCCACATACTCCATTTTTGGCAAGTCCGTTTTGTCCTTGGACTTAGAGTCACAGGGAGCTGGTTTGGAATCCCAGCTAGAGAGATGCATCAGAACTCCCCTACCATGACAGGAGTTTAGAAGTGGCCCTGTGATGGGATGGAAGCGGCAATTACAAAGGCCCAGGTTTAAGCTTATAAGACCCTGTGCTATGACAGTGACTGATTGAGCACGAGAGTGCATATGAAGGGAAAAGAGGAAGAGAGCCATACTTGGCACTAAACTTTGGCTTATAAGGACTCATGTCTGGGTGAAAAACAATTATCTCTATCTTTTTGATTAGAGATAATCAAAAAGAACAGGAAAGTAAGACAAGCAGATTTGTTAGGAAACTTATTTTCCTTTTGCGCTGTCTTTGAGGGCCAGCAGGGCATTTAGTAACTCTGAATCAAAGTTGCAGAGAGTTTCAGGAGCTGAAGATAAGCATTTTTGAGTTACTCCCATAAAAGGGATAGTTGAATACATGTGATAAAAATCTGGCAGTGTCTTGTTTATTGTTATTAAAATGTTTGCTGTGCTAACATTGAGACTCACTCTTACTGGTAGTATCAAAATAAGATGAATTACATTAAGGTACTTTGTCTATAGAATCTAATGTATCATTTTCAACTGTGGTTTCTCATTTTTATAGCCCTTTTTGTGCTGCATAAGAAAATGGTCACTGGTATCAGGAGCGGTAATTTTACGTTGCCAAGTCTTCCACTTGAAATCATACTTGGAAGTCTCATCACCTGTGGAACGATATTCCTTTGCCACAGGATCTTAGGAGACCTGAAAAACTTTATAGTAAGGAAAGATGATTTTCCTTAAGGTGTAAAAATGATTTTTTATATCGTTCCACTTGGATCTAGCATCTACTCATAGCATTCTACTTTCAAGCAGATTTCTCAACAAAGTGTGCTCTCTTAAAATAAGAAATTCTCAGGATGGAATGAAATTTGAAGGAATTCAGTCCATCTATATAATACGTGAACTACTTCTGCAATATCCCCACCGAGTAATTGTCTAGCCTCAGTAACAACCAGGTTCCATGCCCTCTCTTGCTTCTTCTAGGCAAGTTGGGTCTTCTGGATCAGGAAGCAGGTTATATTTTCTAGTGGTCTGTTCTCCTACTTCTCTTCTGAGCACTTGGCTGGGGCATGGGATTACATTTAGTCACCTTAAAACATCTTTCTAAAATGAATACATAATAATTCAATGCACTATATTCACTCCCAAAAATTGTCCTTAGAAAACTAGCTGGTAAGCATATTTATAATTATACCCCAATACAAAGCACATTCCTGAGAGTAAGTGGTAAAGCAGCCCCCATTTTATAACCACATAATACAAACCACCACCACACAATATAAAATAACAGAATTTGTGAAATGCTTATTTTAGAACACTATTTTCTTAACATATGCTTGATAAGCTGGTAAGAAAAAGTGTCGCTAGTTTCTCATTGTTAGGTACCCTCATACAATGGGACCTCACATATGTGAACACACAGTCATCTCGACAAAGACTGTCATATAAGAAGAGACAGTATCAGCCACATTTAGATGATAAGAAAGAGGTACCATAGTTCTCAGAACCACTGTTATATTCACATACATTCTATCTTCATATGCATTTATATTTATATGTTAAAGTGAGTATTGTGATAATGATTATCGTTTAAATAGCTGCCGTGTTTTAATCACCTGTGAGTGCCAGACTCTGTCCTTGATGTTTTTGCAAATATTATCTCAATTAGTCCTCACACTTACCTTGTAAGGCAGGTGCCAGTAGTCCTATATCAGTCGCCTGAGGTCATTCAACAAAGATGTGGTGGACCTGGGATTCCAGCCCAGGACTGACTCCAAAACCCATGTCCTTCCTTGATTTTTTCATGTCACTTCAACTATTGGGATTGGTACTTGAAGCAATCATGGGGGTGTTTTCTCAACCGCTACCCCACTTTTTCTTTCCTTTACTCTCTTTGCTCATTATCTCTTCCTCCTCATTTAACAAACCACAAGTCTTCTTCAAACATTTACTCTAGAGGTTGCATCTGGTACTCTAATACTCCTTCCCACATCTCTCTCTTTTCTCTGTCCTTTTTCCTCTCTTTCCTTAAACCTGCCCTATTGATGGTTTTTAAACATAGAAAGTTGCTGATTTTTTTTTCATTAGAAGCAATAGAATAGCACAGTTTATATGAAATCATCTTAAGATTATTCTTCCCATCTATGGTGCGCAATTCCAAGAGAAGACTAACTAAGGCATGAGAATGTGGGCAAAATCTATAATTTTGCAGTTAAATATCAAAATCCTTCTCTGTAATTTATAACCACAATAGATATTTCACTGGCTAGTTTTTGCTGTCCAGAAAAGTTATCTTTATGGTGCTTCATAAAATCTCTTATTTATATTACTTTTACTATGAGCATTAACAGTAACCTCCACTCCGAATTCTTGCTTTATGGATCTTGGTACAGTGATTTTTCAACCCTGATTTCCAATCAGAATCACGTGGGGATCTTAAAAAAAAAAGCCAGACTCTATCTTAGACCAAATGAAGCAATCTCTGGGGATGGGGCCTGGACATCTGCATTTTCAAAAGTAGTCCTGGTGATTCTAAGGTACAGCCAAGACTGAGAAGTACCACTGGACCCTTAATTCAAGGATAACTCTTACAGCTAAGCAACTGTTGAAAACAATGCCAGTTTCATGAGAGTTTGACAGAAAAAATAGGCTTGTGTGGCGTATGATAAGAGATGAGATATGTGTCGTTTGAACAGATAGTAGTTTAAAATATAAAGCAGTCTGATAGCCCCAGATTGTTGATCAGTTGAGTACTGTTTAACTTGTGGCACTGACTGGTGCACACAAGACCATCTGACTGAGAATTGTCTCAGCCAGAGGGTCTAAGAAGACATAGCAGAGTGCACACAGTAGAACATGATGGTGAGTTTAACAGATACTGCTGCTGTTTTCACAGCTAAGAACCCTGCTGCTAGGAGAGGTGCGATCAGGAGTGAGGGTGCTTGCTGCTGAACTATACCAGGGGTTAGGGAGGCAGTGAATAGAAGATGAGGTATCAGCCATACCCCCAATTTTTTTTTCAAAGCTACATAATCATAAACAACTGTTTTCATGTCTTACCAGATGACGGTGCCCTAGAGTCCTCTTTGTTTTCAGGAAAAATGAAATGGTTAGAAAACAGCCTCTAATAAGAAATAAACATCCTTTTCTTTTATGGTTTCTACAATTACTGACTAACTTTATATTGACTACTGGTGATCAGTAAAACTACTATAAATAGCATAGTTGTAACTCTATCTTAATGGGTTAAGTTTTGCAGTAGGTTGTTTATTCTTGAACTTACTGTTCTTACTTCTCTCCTAATGTGCTCTTCTTTAAGTGGTTATCTTCATTAAATCTTGTTTATTATTCTTTTCTAGTCCATGAACGATGTTCAAACCTTGCCATAAACCAGGGAAAGCTCCATGTAAAAGTGAGGTGGAAGTCTGGGCTTCCTGTCAGACTTAATTCTGTTTGTTAAGGGGGCTCCTTGGGAGAATTTGGGTTCCAGTGAGTCACTAGGCCAAATCCCAATAACCACAATTGCCAAAAGTAATTAGACTGAGGAAAGCCAGGCTTTTGGGGAGGAGGGTCATCACAGCACGCTTGAGCCATTGCTCCGTGGTCAGACCTAGTTACTTGTCCCTAGGGAATGGGAGCAATCATGAGTTACAGAGAGCAGGAAACCCACCAGAAAACAATGCTTTTCCACCAATTTTTTTTTTCCTCAATAGGTTATTCATCCTAAGCATGCAAGAGATGGAAATGTGCCGCCAGTATACGTGCGCAGTGCAAATCACCGTCATCTTATAAACCACCTTGTCTGCCTGCATGAGGGCAAACGCACACATACAGAACTCCTGCTGTCATCACTGCAAGTTCTCCTCCTCCCTTCCTGAGTAGATAAAAAGAACCCAAGGAATGTAGTCTGAGTCTTTGTACAAGAGGTGTCTGATTAGGATGGGAAGGGAAGGGGGAAAGGATCTTTGTAAACATCCTAAGGTCAATTTAGATATAATATTCCTGACGTAACATTTGGAAATAAGAAAATAGTAGTATATTGCACAGGACAGGAGCTCTAAAGCCTCTAGATCTAGGAAAAGGCCAAGAGCAAGCTTAGGATTTCTTTTACTGAAAACAATACCATTTTGAAATACGGTGCTGTAAGCAGCTAAATCAAAATTATTAAGAACCAAGCAGTGCTTTGATTTTAAGCTTTCAATATGCTAGAAATTAGAAGATTGTTAAGCCTTTCTATAGGAAAATATTCAAGTAGCACAAATATATCTATGCTTAATAACCTCAGTGAAAGTTCACCTTTGAAACTATTGACACTGCCTCAAATACCCAGCAAGGTTACTCTGTCACCTCATGTGCTGGATCTTTAATTGAACAAAGTCACAGAGTTCCCACTGTCCTTAATGTGGTAAGTTTCACATTCTCTTATGATTCAGAATGACGTCAGTATATTTTAGTACTCCTATGACCTTAGACCTTAGACGCCTGTGACCTTAGACTCTCTTTGTTTAAACATGTGGATGGGTGATATTGCTTATTTTAAATCCACAGAAAGGCACGCAGTCAGATTCTTATTCTGGCCAGCCTTCTGTGGCAACTGGCAATCTCCAGGTAACACTGGGCAAATAAACCCTGACCTCATGCCCTGTGTACATCAAAGAGTTATAATGATCTGCTATCAATATGATATTACCAGTTTAGTGGAATCATATATTTGATTTTATTTGGTCTTAAATTGACCATGAGCTGATTGAAGAATTGAAGAATCTTAACTTTTGGAAATTTAGCAGCAAAACGGTGACCTTGCATTTACTTGTATCACTCACTACCTTTTGATGGCATGTAGTTCCTGCCATGCAATACAGAAGACGTAGACAAGTGCTGCTTGGCCACAAACTAAATGAGCACATACTGAGCTGCTGAAGATTTGTTTCGTACAGAATTCAGTCTTGTTTTCCAATTTATGAGCAATTTGTTGATGTAAGTTTAACAGGACCCTCATTACTGTTTGGTAACAAGAAATAAAGCCTGAAGGCGGTATCCTTAGCCCCTCTGGCCTCAATTCACAGACTCATTTCATGCCACCCTCAAGATGTTAACTCTTAGCCCTCTCCACAAGGACTAGTATAATTTAAAAGGGGCAGTCTCTCCTATAGCATATTTCTAAGACATCCATCCAACATTCCATTTCTGTCCAGAGCTTGATGTAAATCCAAACTTTTAACATAGATCAGTGGGATTCCCTTGGAAGCCAATCAGACTTGCAAGATCATGTCGATGCATCCTTGGCCCTAGTACAATCAATAGCATGTGCCCTTCTACCTAGCACTGAGCCTCCAGGGTGCAGCCCTGATTCATGTGTGTTTTCAGACTTGTGAGCATTATGTGCCCATACCTCAATGTTTAATTTCTAATAGAATAAGGGAGATTTCCAACCAGAGTAGGTCCAGACCATTTCAGGCTACTTCTACCGTTTTCAGTACCCATGTGGACACCTCATTGACGTTCTAGGAATTCATCATGAACTGTTTGCCTCTGAACTTAATATCTTGCCCATACTATAAATGGAGAGCTTACAAACCCAGAAATCTTTGTGTAATCATTTTTTAACCAAACTACTTAATTCACAGACTTTGGGGCAGAAGTACCATCGTTCATCAGATAAGAACACATTTCAAATGAAAATTGCCAAGATTTTCCAATGCAGGATATTTTCTCTACCCTTCCTAGCCCGAACTTACTTTCTCATCCACTCCTCAAATTCTAAACCACTACTAAGATGAGTCGAACAGCCTTAATTTTAGGCTCTTCCAAAGAAAAAACAAACCCACAGACAGCCGAGTTAATTTATGAAACACTGCTGCATTTATCTTGGCATTTATCTTGGCAGATTTCACGTCTCTCCTGTCTAACTTTTGCATGCTGACTCTCTCGCTCAGCAATTCATGGAAGAAACAAGTCATTTCTATATATTAAGCACCTTGAGGGCCACTGCGTAGAATGATTTCAGTGTTCCTTCACATTTCCTATACAAGTTTCTTTCCTCATATACAATTTATTTGCTGGGTCTCTGAAACCGAATCCATCCCTTTACTTTAAACCTGAAGCAAATGGAGAGCCATTTTTATAAGAGCAATAAACGAAAGTGGCTGTTCAGATACTTTACTTGAATTTGTCTACACACTGAAGTACCTTTTTGTTAATACAGACCCTTCATATTCTAGCAAGCAGCTTCCTGAAAATCTAGGGCTGCTTAAAATTATACGACCAGGAACCAGGAGTCTCCCCTTCCCCCCACACCAGCCCCTGCTCCTGGGAGTATGCCAGCAGTTTTGCAGGATTCATTCTGACAACTGTTCTGGTGTAAATATTTAGAGAAATCCTTTCCATTAGAGATGAAACAAAGTGTAAGTAACTGTTTCCAAAAGATATATCTTATTAATGTTTGCAACAACAGGCCTTATGCTATCTGATGCACAGATTCCAATATTGTACACTGGAGAAAAGACTAAGGGAAAAAAGAATCCAGATAGGAAGTAGATTGAACTCTGTGTAACCTGAACTGAAAAATATTATATGTTATCACCAGAGAGATGACATGTTTTAATGTGCACAGAATGTAGGGGAAATGAGTTAAATTAAATTGAAAATAGTAAAAATTGGCTACTAGTGTTTTAATGGTTTAATAAAAAGTGAGGGGCAGTTACAGATTTTTCTATCACCCTGTCAGTTCAGTGTAGCTCTTAGCTATTTCTCCATATTCCCAACAAAATGAAGTAATACATCTGAGATCCTATCTGGTGTAAGTTCTGGTTTCTGTGTTGTTATTCAAGAACTATTAAAAGGGATAATAGCTAAGCTCTAATACTTGTATCAAATATCACTTGTTAAAACAGGGTGGTAACCTAGCCTCAAGGGGTGGAAGCGCACCAGTGTTCCACTTCTGCACTTTCCTGTTTGCATGGCATTTTCAAGTGTTTTATATACTAGGGGATTACACAGCTAAGTCATTTAAAACATCGGAGGCTTCATTGACTGAATTTCAAATTAATTCTACTATATTGATGATTACTGTGATACTTGACTAGAAAAGGTATACATCCTTTACACTACTTATTGTTTCCTCCTTCGCTTGATGATTTAAGGCCTACACTAAAATATAAAAAGCCAAGAATTTTAATTCAGTTTCTTTATTGATAAGTCACAATCTAAGATTTCTCATTAGTATATGTAGTTTTTTCTTCTTTACAGGAGTCAGATTTTTCTTTTTACTTTACATAGAATCTTTTTTCTGCTGAAAAGCATTTTAGAGAAAAGATGCTATATAAATAATGTTGTTAAAATATCTACAATGGGATTTTATTCCTCCTTGTTTTGCTTCTAACTTATAGTGACAACCATTCACTGCTGAGTCTCCAGTTGGATCCCACTTGAATCCTATATTTGTTGATGATTTTGCAAAGAAAATAAAAAGAGATTTAAGGGAGATGACATGGAAACTTCATAAACTTCATTGTGGGAGAATAACATCTTTCTCGTTGCCTTTTTAGAATCTTGATCTTTTTGAGTTTGGACTATAGCTAGAGAAATGCGACATTAGAGGGTAGGTGGGTTGATTTCTAATTAACACTCTGCTGTATAATTTAGACAAATCATTTAGTCTGTGATTCAGTTGCATCCACTATAAAATCTGACTCTTAAACTTTCATTTATTTGAAAGCAAGAGACTGATCTTGAAGTCCCTGCAACAGTAAGATCAAAGAGCTTTCCCTTTCCTTCTTGTAGCATGCTCTATCCTTAGACAACTATCTGTCAAAACTTCAAGAATGTGGAGTTAGAGCTTGAATTCAAAAGCATGAGATTTTCTTTGTACTTTCATGGAGTTTTTTAGATCATATTTTTAAAAAGCTCACAAATGAAAAAGAAGTTCTGTTGGGGGGGAAGTACAGGGAAAATTGAAATTAAACTTAGCCTAAAATAACATAAATTCATTCATTCATTCAACAGCTATTTATTGGACATTTAGTATGTGCCAAGATTACAAAAGTGAACAAAACACACGTGATTTGTAGCATGTCACAGTCGTTAAGGAAAAAAAAAACAAACCATGAAACCAGAATTAAACAGTATTTGGCCTAAGATAAGTGAAAACTGTTAGGCACTCTTTCTAAGCTGTATAACTTTTCTTTTTAAGTCTTGTTTAAATAGAACTGGAAATCAGATTGTTTACAAATAAGCTTAATGAACACCCAGATTTTTCTCTGGAAAACAAGGATACTAGACATCATGTGGGGAAGACGCAGGAAGGTAGAGGAAAGATCAACTGAAAACACTGGAATTTATTGGGCCTCCCAGTATTTTCTTGCTTGAAAATTTATGACCGATGAATAGGAGTCATGGCTTAGCATGACGTTTGTGACAATCATAGGAAGTTTGCTATGCAAACTATAAACGTGGTTGGCATTGTTAGGTAAAGCTTGTAATGGAGCGGCATGGTTTAGCTGAGCGAATTTCCTTTTTTGGCACTGAATAATTTCTATAGTTGAACTTTCACACTAGTTCATTAACTGGAATTACTTTTATCAAACAAACATTAAAATATTGTATGTTTAAACATTAGTGCATTTTTGTCCATCTCTCAGAGGCATTTTTCAAACCTTTTATGGTAACCCTTGACCACTACATGGAACATACAATCCGATCTACTTAAAGCACCAGTTTGGCAAATGCATGTCAACAAGTTATTTGGATTTCTTATGTGATCTTTCCTAACATCAATTGAAAGCTTTAAATGTCAGTTGCCAGAATTCAGAGCCTTGAAAATAATATGATCCAGCTCTTTTCTGTATGTTATTACTAACTTGTGAAGGATTTTGCATAAGGAGAGGTGACTATCAGGTGTTTTTATATATGTTATCTCATGTAGCCTTCACACCAATCTCGTGATATATAGTTAACTATTTTAGAAATGAAGAAACTGAGGCTTTAATTAGGAAACGGATCAAAATGACCTAGTCAGAAAGGGTAGAATTAAGTGTATACCCAGATCTTATGGCCTAAAGCACAGCTTTCCCCATTACACTCTGCTTTTCATTAAGCCCATTAATGGAGAAGGCCAAAGGAGGTTTAAATGAGGGAAATTCTCTTTCTGCTACTGAGACAGAACTACTGATGCCTCCTTAGACAAGAGAGTAAACTGGGCTAATTGACAGAAGTGGTTAGTTGCGAAGTATAATGAGAAGCCTTTAAACAGTTGTTAAAGCAGGGGCCTGATAAGATCACAACTACTGTTCTTAAAAGTTCACTGTAATTGCTCAATGGGAGCAGAAGTGGGGGTAGGAAATGCAAAGATGTGAGCTCTGTTCATAGGAAAGGGTGATTGATGAGGGTGGGGAGGGCACCCGGCTCTCTGGCTTCAGCCAATGAATGGTGCCATTTACTGAAATAGAAAATACTAGAGAAAGAGCCATGTGGATTAGGTGTACAACATGTTTTATTTTATTTTATTTTTTTATAAATTTATTTATTTATTTATTTTTGGCTGCGTTGGGTCTTCATTGCCATGCGCGGGCTTCCTCCAGTTACGGCGAGCGGGGGCTACTGTTTGTTGCAGTGCACGGGCTTCTCATTGCAGTGGCTTCTCTCGTTGCGGACCATGAGCTCTAGGCGCATGGGCTTCAGTAGTTGTAGCACGAGGGCTCAGTAGTTGTGGCACACGGGCTTAGTTGCTCCGCGGCATGTGGGATCTTCCCGAACCAGGGATCGAACCCATGTCCCCTGCACTGGCAGGCAGATTCTTAACCACTGCGCCACCAGGGAAGTCCTACAGCATGTTTTAATATCTAGGAAGATTGCAGGGAATAATGCATGCAGCATAATTACCTCACGTAACTGAGGAGGAAAAAGAGAGGCAGAGAAGTGAATTATTTGACTGAAGTCACTTTGCAGTGGAGCCAAGAGTAGAAACAACTCCTGTGGCCATTCTGTAACACCAGACACCACATGGCAGATGGTGTCAAGGACTGACGTTCCAGAGAAGTGCTCTGTGGATCTTCTGGCAATCTGATTTCTTATTTGTTTAATTAACGGTCGTTTCAAAGAGAATTATTTGTTCACTGGATATTTATTTCACAATCTTTTCATTTTCTTACTCCATGAGATCTAAACATTAAAAAGTTTCTATAACCTGTTGTCCTAGTCTAACAAGACTTACAATAGGGCACAATTTTTAAAAAACAAACCAATTATACATACTCTCATCAAATACAGTTGTCAGTTTCCTCATCAAATATATTCTTATTCTATTCCTGGGAATGGTTAGGTTCAGATCTGGCCCTGAGATGGTAAAGTACCATTATGCCCATTATTAACAATAACATATCAATATAATTTTGTACAGCTTATAAACACATGCACATTTGTACGCATATTTGTCTTACAAGTTCATGGCCATTCCTGCATTACCAGAATCGCCATTCATCTCCTGTGAAGTTCCTACTATTAGTTTAATTTCTTTGAGTTTGACAATAAAGGCATGTAAATTAGGGGAAATCTTTGTTATGGATGAGATGATTCTTATTGGCTGACAGGGTGAATTGGTGGCTCTTTAAGGTTCTTTCCCATTTAAATACCCATGTGTGAACTCATCCTGGAAGGTGGGGTGGGGGAAATTCCAAGGGAAAAGGGTACCAAATAAGCTATTTTAAAGACAGAACAGAAATGCTTTTAAATCTAAGAATAAAATTCTAAGCCCATGGCTCCCCTGATAGTCCTTATAAGCTAAAATAAATTAAAAATAAAGATTCATAGTGATACATTATTTTATAAAATATTAAGGAAAACAGCTTTCCCATTTTGCTATTTTACTATAATCATTTATTTTTGTTATATATTGGGTAATGAATTAGGATCTTGAAATTTGCTCCCTGATTAATATTCTGGTGATACAGTATCCAAAGTAACATGCCTATAGAGGGTATGATGGAAGATGAACCAAGTTGGATCTCTTTTTGTTACTAAAGATTTGGCTGCATAGTCTCAATGTAGAGTGATCATTATCATGGACCACAGGAACATTTATTTTATCCAGTGAGGAAGATGGAAAATCAGAGGAATAACAGTCAGGTGTCTCTGCTCCTACTCTGGGCAAGATTCATGACTAACTTTCCAGGACCTGTCTCCACAATGACTAATCACGAGGAAATGAACATCAGGGAATGATCTTAAACACTGGAAATGTAATGGGATATTGATGCTGTAAGAAATCACGCTTAGCTTCAGCATTTTAGTTCTCTTTGGTTTTGGAGAACTCTTAGATTCCATACCTAAATGCGTGCACACTCAGGTGTAATGATTGAACTGCCGGGTTGCAAGCATTCCCCCCAACTTTGTTTTCTGAACTCCTATTATGCATGAACAGCTTTTCCTAAAGTCCCATCACCTTTCAAAACCATGACGTTTCCTTGTTATCGGCACAGCCAACTCCTTGGCCCGCTATTCATGTGCCTTATGTTTAGTCTTAACTTTCTCTCCCCTGTAATCCTCTCCATAAATTTCACATTCCAGTAAAACCAAAAAAAAAAAAAAAACAAAACAAAACCCTGAAAAGTGCCACTAATGCTAGGTGATCCTTGTCAAGGCACCAAAACTCCATAAGCCTCAGCTTTTGTTTTTGGGGGGTTTGGGTTTTTTTTAATAAAATGAAGGGGTTTAGGGTTTTATTCTTTATGATGCATTATGAACCTGTTAATGTGCCTTGTCCTGGGCTATGTGTTTGGGATACAGAAGGGAGATAAGACAAGTCCAAGCCCCAGGACCTCAAAATAAAAGAATCATTTTCACCTGCTTTTCTCCCTCCCTCAATCACCTATCCTTCTAGTTTGATATCTGGATTCCCTTATCTCAGTTAACCACATCATTGTATGCCTGGTCTCCCAAGTTAGAAACCCCCAACTCAACATTTATTACTCTTTCATTTTCCCATTGAAAATTGATTGTCAAATCCTGTCAATCCTGTCCAGTCTTCTTTGAAAATAACTTTAAAATCCATGCTCTCTTTTTGCATCCCATTAATACTATTCTAATTCAGCTAACAGCAATGCCAGGTACAGAACAAAACATCCTATTGACTCTCTCAACTTTTAGCCTCTCCTTCCCAGTGATTCTTTTCTCCACCATCAGAGAGGATTTACTTAGAACCAAATTAGATCATGTCACTGATTTGTCCATAAACAGTTCATCCAAATTATGTGTAAGATTAAATTCAAATCCCCACCCAGTTTCTCCTTATTTCTCAATATCCAGCTCAAATGTCAGGTCTCCCAAGTAGGTGTTTCCAGGTGGTTAGTTGTTTCCTTTCTCCCTGACCTTGTACACAGTGTTTACCACGCTGGCTTGACCTTGTTTATAGTCTCTAGCCATACTTGGAACTCCTAGGTCTTATCCATCTTTTCATCCAAAGCACCAAGCATTGTTTGACAAACGGTCTGAAGGAAAACAGAAAGCATATTGGGTGTGCTCTATGGTAGTAGAACTTTCTGAAAGACAGATTAACGTTCACTGTGGGAGGTGTTTTAAGATGTTCAATATGAGGGGATGCAGTAAAATAATTATGTTGGCTGCCCCCAAATATCATAAGATTTGTTTTACTAAACATGATTAAATAGACTGTTCTGGGGAAGCTGTTTGAACTAAATCCCTCTAAAGTTCCAAAGGTTTATGATTCTATCAGCTGGAAGCTAATTAACTGTGTGGATGTCAGTGTTCTCATCTGAAATCTAAGATCCCATAAAATTCCACAGTTTTATATTCACCATTATCCCAAATGTTCTTTATATATTCCTACATAAACATTCCTGTTCATAACATTCCCTCTCTTTCCATTCGTCTTAGTTCTTCTCTTCCTTCAAGTGCCATAACTATTCCTAATCGTTCTCTACAGTCTTCAGGTAACTCAGCCATCAGTAATTGCTCCTACCTTTTAATTTCTGTTGTAAATTTCTAAACTATGTATTTATAGCCCTCAGAATATAAACAGACTATTCTACTAACTGTGTTGTAGAATTCTTGAGCCAGGGACCGTGTTTTGTGTCTCAGTCCCTACTAGAGAATTTCCAGTAATCACTGAATAAATACTTAGTTGTGAGGATGGCCATGATGTGATACTGAGAGTGTGGTATTTGTATCACCTGCATCACATTCACCTGGGGTGCTTCTTATAAATGCAGCTACCTAGGCCCACCTCTTCATTCCCAAATCAAAATCTTTTGGAGTAAAACCTATGCATCTGCATTATTAACAAGTGCTCCAGGTCATTTTCACATACAGTAAAGTTTGAGAACCACAGGCATAGACCTTCACGTTCTCTGTACCATTCTGGTACCATTTCCATGGCATGCCTGACCTCCTTCAGTCTGTTTAAGCAGTTTCTTGTCGTCAATGTGTTGCTAGAGTCCCAGAGGACTTCTTGCTCAGAATGTTGTTTGAGACCACCATTGATACCCATTAAAAGCTGTGTCTGCAGTCCTTAAAATGTAGCCCCTCTCTATGACTGTTCGTGAATCCTTGGCTCCTCGAGGTTCCCCAAATCTGTGTTAGAAAGAAGCTTCAGCATCTGCCTTCTCTCCTGTCTCCTTGCTTGGAGGCTTTTGAGGAGTTATTATTGACTGAAGCTTCCAGCTACCTTGAATAAGAGTTGAAATAGTACAAGGATGTGCTTGGTACTTCTTGAGTAAAACAAAATGTCTTACACTTACTGATTTGTAACGAGTGCCTGTAAGAGTGCTAGGTGCTCACACATGGTCTCACTTAATCCCCCCAGTGTCTATCGAGTAGATATTTTCAGGTTGCAGATGAGGAAGCTTAGGCTCAAAGAGGTTAAGCAACTATTGTCTAAATAAATAATCAGTCTCTTATTTGTGAACTCTTCGACACAGATTATTGGTTTTTTTCATCTTTGGATGTTCACCAACTAGCCCAGTGTCTGGATGTTAGAAAACTTAATTGTTTAAATGAATAGCTAGATGAAGAGGTACCTTCTGGTTTTTCAGTTAGTGAACGTCAGAACTCTGTTTGAGTTCAAAGCCAGTTCTCCACCTCCCAGTTCCTGTGCTCCTCTAGGGAACATGCAAGGCCCATTTCTGAATGAGGGGGTACCACAGTGAATCATGCACATAAATACAAAAATGCATCATACTCACAAAGGTGCATGTCAGCTCCTGTTCTGTCAGCAATTTTGTAAATCTAGGAGAAAAATCCACTTATTTTTTTCTGCTCAGGACTTTAGATGTCACACATAAAGCTGGATTTATTTAATGGTATACCCACTATTTGCACATCTTGTGCCTGTTAAAATATCACAGGTCCCTTGCCTGCTGTTTGCTTATGCTAAGACTTCAGCCATCAGATATGCTACTTTAGCATGCTATGTGGTGAGAAGATTTAGGTTTATTCAGAATATAACAAAGTGGAGCTTGTTTTTAGCACAAACTGAAGTTTGTTTCATTCAAGAATGTGAACTTAGTAGTTACAGAATCACACCCATGCAGACTCATTACCATTAAACTATCACATTTTCTGTTTATGTTGATTTCTAATTAATTCTCTCCTTAAAAAAAAAAAAAAAGAATGGCTCTCTCAGCCAGACCGGAGCACATAATAATTCCCACTGTTGGATGAACACTGTTGGATCTGTCTCATGAAAAACGCTGTTATTACCGCCCACTAACTCATCAACAGGTCCTGGCTCTCTACAGAATCTGGGTCTCCATTACCCCTGTCCACGCCTTCTTATCCTCTATTCACCTCCGCTTGGGAACATGGCCACTTGGAGAAGGGGAAGCTTTCCCCCCAATCAGCAACAGCTGGAGATGCTGATTCAGTACCTTACATTTTACACCCGTAGCAGAGTACTTCATGATAGATTTTCTACTTGTAGTTAGGAAAAAACCCCCACTATTTTTGGTTCTACAAATGCTTTTTGTTGCAGTTTCAGCAGTAGTATCAACTATAGCTATCTGGTAGCTCATAGGAAAACTAATATGGTTTTCACTACTTTTGAAGAATCAACTTTGGAATTAGTCCTTAGGTTATTTAATTCATTTAATGGAAAAAAAAGAACATAATAGTGGGATTCTAAAAGGAAGGT
This sequence comes from Eubalaena glacialis, assembly GCF_028564815.1. Classification (NCBI taxonomy): domain Eukaryota; kingdom Metazoa; phylum Chordata; class Mammalia; order Artiodactyla; family Balaenidae; genus Eubalaena; species Eubalaena glacialis. The sequence goes on along the minus strand of NC_083727.1, from coordinate 35,707,471 downwards.
TATAAGTGAAAACTATAATGCTGTTGCTCTAAATTATTTAGACTGTGTCAGTAGGCGTCACTAATGGCAAGAATTCAGAAAAATACAAAAAGGATTATATTCAAGATTGCAAAATGTTTTACTTTTTTACTTTTTATTTATTCTTATGACGTCTTACATATTTCATAACTTTCCTGTTTCTTCTCACCACCACCAACGCCCCCTCCCCCTCCACACACACACTCCAGTACAAGAGAATGAAAATTTAAAACCCCAAAGCAAACTAAAATTACTGCTAGAGAGAGGTGGGAGGAACAAAAGAGAAATAACATGTTCCCAAGAGCAAAGTACAGGTAGATCAATGTACAGTCTCTTCCAAGATTGCAATCTGAATGTAAATTCCCAAGTTATGTCTAGTTAGAACATTATCCTCTAATATAAAAATTAATAGGAAAACATGTTTTCGTGGAATACAAGATGCTGGTTCTGTTCCATGACCCATAAAATTAACAAAAATTAAAATGAATAACTAAATCAGGCAAAAATGTGTTCTTTCCTTTCCTTCTGATATCTTCTTACCAATGCAGAGTCTAAAGGTACTTGGTAGATAATCCCAGCTATTTACTTTGGTCGAAGAGGGTCTGTAGGATCTGGCTCTAACCTCCTTTTCTAACCTCATCTCATACCAGTCACAGCACTGAAGCCTCATTGGTGTCCCTTGTGCTGTTCCTCATGCCCTGTTCCTTCCCACAGTCTTTGCACCTGGGGTGCTCTCCCTCAGGTTTTCATGGCTGAGTCCTTCTCACCCTCCAGGTCTCAGCTAAAGGGTAAACTTCTTAAAGGGGCCTTTCCTGACCAGCATATTTAAAATAGCTTCCCAGAGTTATTCTCTGCTTTACCCACCTGTTTATTTCCTGCACAACACTCATCACAGTCTTTAATCATTTAATTTTTTGTTTACTTGCTTATTAGCCGATTAACGTCATGAGATCGGGAACCAGATGTCTTATTCATTCCTACGTTTTCTGCACCATGTGTAGTGTTGGGCACATAGTAGTTATCAGAAATTTTTGTTAAAAACCTTAATACTAGTCTCCACTATATATATATATACACATATATATGTACACACATATATATGTGTATATATATGTGTGTGTGTGTATATATATATAATCTATGTATATTAAATATACATTATATATAATATTATATATACTATATATAATATTATGTATATAATATACATATATATATATACACACAATGCAACCCCCTTTCATCTTTCACTTCTAGTTCTGATGCTACAGCCTGTGGATAGACAAAGCACAGCCATTGTCCACCAACTTGGCATCTAGTTCCAAATATTCATCATATCTTAGATTTCGGGAATTCTATATCTGCCATCATTTGCTAGCCATGTTCTTAATATTTTGAGCTGGCTTGATTTTAGTGGAAAGTCTAGCTAATTGCTACTTAATGTTAGGTCTGTTTTATTGCTGTGGTTTTATTTTAAAGTATTTATAGAATATAAATATTAGACTCCCTTCAGGAAATTATTATTCAGTAAGAGAAAAAGAAAGATTTTCCAAGTTTTCCAAGAAATAGTTTCCATTAAAAACAGTATGTTTCCCACATAATAATGGTGGAGCCCTAACTGGGCTGTATTCAGCAGCTGGTGAATACATTCCTCTCTGAGACTGTTGGGAATTTTGTGAACCCATTGGTCTGGGCACAAACTTTCAGAGTATCAGAAGTTGGTTCACTGGGACAAAAGATGTGGCAGACTCAATGATTTTAACTGCTTCAGGTCAGTTCATGTCTGTGCTATTGATTTGACAAAAGACCAAATAGAATGTGTGGGTGTCATGTGTCTAATACGGGCACACACACACACACACACATGCATGTACATTTATATATCTAAATAGCATAGGTGAATTTTAATTCATTTAATCATTAAAACATTGGTATATGAAGACATTAAAATCATCAGATGATACACAGTACTTCAAAAATAGCAAAATCTATATATGTATATATATAAACATGTTGCTCTTTTAACAAATTATTAGTCAAAAATAATAATAGAGGACTATGATAGACCTCTGTTCATCCAGGTATCATTGTTTAAGAATGTAAAGGAGTATTGTATACCAGTAAGCGATTATATTTATTTAAGCAGCTTTTGATATTTTGCTGTCTATACCTAATACTCCCAAGTTGCCCAGATGGTTCTAGAGATCTTAGCCATTGTCAGTTTTGCCCTAAAAGCTTTAACCTATGAACAAATAAGAAACATTGACTCTCAATATTTTCTGGGGTTGATTCAATAGAATTTGAAAGAGACTGCCAAGTTATTCAAGTTTTTAACATTAGATTTTTCTTAAAGTGAATATTGCCAAACATTCCAAATGAAACATGAAACATCTCTTTCCACGACCAAAAGATTACATTAAACTTAAAAATGATTCTATAACAATCAAGTCCCAAGATCTGATAGAAATGTGCTGTCCTAACTTAGGCAACAAAAAAGTCTCCATTTTCACTAGGTGAATGGATAACTGAAGTAAATGTCACCTAGAAAAGCTTTCATTATGTTATTTTGAATGATTTATTTCATAATTAAGCATCCTCAAAATGTATGTGATTTAAACTTGGTTTCTTTACTATGTGTTCATAGACACAGTTCACTTAAAATCAATTATTATAGGTACTTTCTGTTAAATATTTACTGCTTTAACATCGTTATTTTTTAAAAAAAACACAAATAAATGGCTTATATTTTATATTTATTGCTTTCATCCATTCAATAATCAAAAACTCTTTAATGAAGGGACTTCCCTGGCAGTCCAGTGGTTGAGACTCCGCGCTTCCCCTGCACGGGGTGCGGGTTCGATCCCTAGCCGGGGAACTAAGAGCTTGCATGCTGTATGGCCAAAGGGGGAAAAAAAACCCCAGCAACTCTAATGAGGACCTATTCAGTAAGCAGCTACCCTGTGTAGAGGCTGAGAATTATCCGGAAAATTATGAAGAAATTCTCTAGACCGACTATATTTCTGCCTTCGAGAGGCTTCCAGTCAATGCGAACATCCTTGTAAAAGGAGAGGACATGGAAGAAAGGACAGATGTAAAAGTAACTTTGATTATAGAATTTCACCTGTCTCTTCTCCCTAACCTGTCTCCTAAGGCCACTACATGGAGAAGAGCAGACAGTGAATGTTGTGAAGACAAGAATGCTTTAGGGAGAATCTGTATGTTTCACTGGTTAAAAATAAATTTATCAAGTTGGTTAATTTATTAACTTTTGATTATCTGAATTATAAAATCAATGTTACCTTCATGTGTTTAGCACTTCCTTTGAACTTAGTCGAGCCTATTATAAACCTAAAGTCTGTTAAATTTTGTACTTCTGGAAATTCTCTAGCCACAGATAAATGACTCTCAGAGGTAATTGACAGCATGCAATAATGGATTTCTTCTGCATAGCAATTTACAGTAGGTGTTAATATTTGCAGTTGGGCTGTAGAAGGGGATTAAAGTAAGGGAAATCCTTGAAGTTTACACTTAAATTGTTACAGAAACAGAACTTAGATTCCAATGCTGCAGTTGGTTTGGTATATCATAAACATTGAAAATAACAAAGATTGTGTATTTTCCAAATGCTCTAGTACCATTTAAAACTCTATGTTCTGAACATTTTATCAAAAAAGTTGAATTAACTATCATGACAGTAGCCTTTAGGAACAGTTGCATCAGTTACACATCACAAGATTCAAACAGAGAAATAGTAGGAAGACTTGCCTAACAGCTAGAGAAATTGAAGTCACTTACACAGGGAGTATCGATAATTCAGACACTGAAAATTGGTTTAAGTTATGCATTAAGGTATACTCTTCACATTTAACTTTTGTATACAAGTTAAGAAAAGATACTTTCCTCTTTCCCAATTTTAGGAAAAGATATCCAAATTTGACCATGTATTTGAAGCATTTGTAATCAGAAGGTCCCAATTTAAAGTTCCCATGAATTCTGCCCATGTTTTCACTTTATATTTACCCATGTTACACACCTAGAGTTTACTTATATATAAACAGATTGGTACCAGATATCAAAGATCTAGGTTCTAACCTTTGATCTAAGTTCACTATTTGTCCAGAAGTTTACAGCATTTCTTTGAGTCCTCGTTTGGGGTTCCAAAATAAATAATTGTGATAGCTTCTACCCTTACTAACAGCAGTTTCCACGGTTAATTTAGCTTTCTATGAGATGCATGCAAAAGTGGTAAAAATTGAAAGCAAAAGTAGTATAGAAACAGAGTATTATTAAAATTAGCTGATAATGTATCTTTTCCTTATTTGGACTACTATTCCTTCTTCTGGCATCTTCGGCACCTCCCCCTTTCAAGATCTCTTCTCTAATTAAAAAACTCTCACGTACATCTCTAGCAACCATCACGATATTAAACTCCATCTACTAAGCATCACATTTTGGACAGTTCACAAAATCTGCAAAATCAATGATCCCAAACCACATTTATATTTGTAGACCTTCTTATTCTATGTACCTTGCCACAGCCCTCCAACTGTGGCTTTTATTCAGCCGTCCCTTTCCTTTCTCTTCACTGGCCACAACGTAAAACACAAATCCTCTTACTTATTCAGTCCACATTCTGTTGGTCAGCATATTTGATTGAGTCCACCTCCTAAATATCCTTGGAATATGCATCCCTCTCTCACCACATTGCACTGTCTCTGCTATATTTTAAGCTCTCATCAGTCTTTTTACCTCGATCCTTACGTTAGTCTTCTCCTAGCTTCCATGCCTGCCATGCTGCCAGGGAAATTGCCTTTCTGATACAGATGGGATCGTATCACTCACCAGATTCAAGTCCTCCAAATCTACAGAATAATTTCTTTGGCAGAGCCCACAAGGGGTTTCATAATCTAGATCTATCCTGTGCTTCCAATTTTCTTGATGTGCCTCATACCTCCACTCACCACTACTTAAGCATCAGTTGCATGGAACTCGTGCCCGTCTCCTTGATGGGGTAATTGTGGTGTTCCTGCTTCCAGCCCCATCATGGCCACTTACATGCTCATAACTTCAACACATTTTCTAAGATTAAGTTCAAACGTTAGATATTCTGTGAAACCTCCCCACCACCAACCCCTCCAATGCTCATATAAAATAGTAGTACAAAACATTGTTTGCAAAAAAAGTGATTCAGAAATAGAAAATGAAGGTATAACTAGTGTGGGGAAAAAAGAAGCAGCATGACAAAGTAGAATTCTATTTTCTCTCTTAGAATTATAAGATTTTAAGACTGAAAGGGCTGTTACAGTCAATCCAGACCAAAGTTTTCTGTGGTTTCCATATAAAAAGTAAAAACTCTTGCCTTAAGATGAAGTTTGGGAAATTTGTATCTAGTTGTGTCATACCAACTGCATAATTTGAGTGATCCTTGTACAGGGTTCAAGATAGCAAAATGTCATGCTACTCAACTGTAAAAGAATCTAAAATCATGGAATCTGAGCTTCATAGTCTCAATTTTTCTTACTTCCCACAGCATCATACTTAACCCTTCCTGAAGAAATAAAGTTGGCCATTATTTGTACCTGCCCGTATTCAAAATTCCCTGATTAAAAACAAACAAATTTTCCTTGCCAGTTAGGACAATCATATCTTCTTTAATTTTTCAAGACTCTGTTTTGTCAAAAACTTTTGTCTAAAAAGGCAAAATATGGGGGAAAAGAGAGTGATTGTAGTACCATGTGTGAGTTGAATGTGCTACCGTTCATCAGCAAAAGTTTTAAAGAGGGAATTAAGCAAGACACTTCGGCACATCTCATAATTTGGGGCAAAATTGTTACTAATCCTGGGACCCATACAGAGGTCTCTCTGGCAGAAGTTTCCAGACATTCAAAACTCAAATTTTTAAATAAAATTTATTTCAAGATATATCAGTTTTTGAGGCTCAGAATATGTAAGTCATATTGATTTTCATAACTGATCAATTTAAAGTTATAATTGACAAAAGTCTCAAGGTGCTTAAACTTACAATTGTGTTCCTGTGAGCAATTGCGTTTCAGAGATGAGATAGATTGATGTGGGTCAATCCAGTCCATCTTCATTTAAATTCAGTCACTTACTTTCCTGAGCTTGGAGTGATCTTCTTTCAAACTGAGGTCCTGTTTTCCATCAGTAATTCTTACGAAAAGGTTTTACAGGTTTTGACCTACACCTCTCACTTTTTGAAATGGGTCGATTAGATTCCGAACACACGGAGCTCTCTTCACCCCTTTCTTTTTTAGGGTCTTTCCCAGATTAAAATATGTACACATTTTCTGTAAGTCTCCAATGCTGGAGTTCCTGGCATGAAAAATGACCCTGTTCCTTGGAAGGCAGTATTCACTTACAAGTCCCCCAGGTCCTGTAATGTCTAAACCTCCTGTGCCACTTTAGATGTCCGCCCCACCCCGCAGAGGAGCATGTACAGGAAGAGCAGACTGCCCTTCCCCCACACATTTCCTCAGTTTATTTACAAAACGTCTTGGAATGAGAATGAGCTGCTTGTGGTTCCTGTGGCTGATTCAGGGATGGTTTCCTCCAGGCAGAGAATGCTGGCCAACCAAATGACCTTTCTGCAGCTAACCCGTGCGCCCCTGTGGTAAGGCTGATCGGGCTTATGGGTACCCCTTCTAACTAAGCCTGGTGGGATTTGTTTTTGCAGTAAAGAACTTAGCAATAATCAGACATCACTGTGAAGACAGACTTAGTAATTGCAAGGTCCCTCCCCGCACCAACAGTAGTCAGAGAAGCACGGGGATGCCTTTGCACTCTTGTGCCTCAACCTTGCTTCTCATAGGGTCAGGATTATTCCCTTGTGAATTCCTGAAGGGACAATAAAGCTATTAATATTGTATATGAATAGAGAATACATTAGGAGAAGAAATCATCCCCAACACCAGCTACATGAGAGATGCACCTCAGTCAGCAATTTTCCATCAGCTCACACATAGGTGTCTATGACCAGTTAATAGTCATAAAAAAGGTTTAAAGTTGTGAAGATCTCAAGTAAACATGAATCTTCCAAATGCTTGTATTTGTTCAGACTTGCTAATGAATATGCTCACCACACATATTGGTGACTCTTAGAAACCTTGGGATTCTCAGGGATATGTGTAGTAGTAGCCCTTAGAACGGACTGGTCATGTCCTCACCAAATATATATTTCACTTAAGTAAATGAAAGATGAGGGCACAAAAACTATAAGACTTCTCTCCCAAAAGATCAAATATTGAACATAACTTATAGTAAATATTATTATAAATACTTACATATGATCCACGTGGAACTACTGATAAGATAAATCACATTTTCACCATTATATCAATTTGAACTGATAAATATTAAACTCATGTGAGAAGAAATGTTTCAGGAAAGCATTGGCAGGGAGTGAGGTGCTGAATAGCTACATAGTTGCAGAATCAGTTTGCTTTGAATCAAAGAGTGAAATGGTGTTCTCTAATAGACCAGAGTTGAAAAAGATATCTTAAAATTAGTGTCATTACTCAGATTAAGCCCCAGTCTATGTTGTCATCCTTATTTGAAGACATTAGAGACATCCACCACATAAATGAAAAGCAAAACTAATATGTATTGATTTCAATGAGTGAGCACAAAATACCCATCTCTAATCTGCCAGGGTGCTAGTTCAGTGAGGATACTTCCACTAGGTATATACTATCTATAAATATTTTGAGGCAATATATTCTTATTTCTCAAATGCTCAAATTTTAAGAACTTTGAAATTAAAACAATATATGTATTATTAAAGGGAAATACCAGATCACAGAAAAGAGGGAAAAATTCCCAACTCATTCACCCATTACCACCAAATTGAAAGCTAATAAAAGAAAACGTGTATCCTGCCCAGAGGATGTCATTGAACTTCTATATCTATGATTTAACTTTCATTTTTGTCTTTTTACATTTGTCCCCCTAGTGCATCCTAACGTCAGTCAAGGCTGCCAAGGAGGCTGTGCAACGTGTTCAGATTACAATGGATGTTTGTCATGTAAGCCCAAACTATTTTTTGTTCTGGAAAGAATTGGCATGAAGCAGATTGGAGTGTGTCTCTCTTCATGTCCAAGTGGATATTATGGAACTCGATATCCAGATATAAATAAGTGTACAAGTAAGTGTCTACACAAAATTATGTTTTTATCTCATCCTTGGGGGACTTTCCAGATTTGAAATGGCCTCTAGCCATATTTGTAATATTCAGTGTTACGTAAATAATAATATTTACCTGACACTTAGGCTAAACCATACTTGACCTTAGCCCTCAGGGCAGGAAGATTTTCACCGCTATTAAAAAATACTCCAGTTTTGAGGGGTGTTTTTTTGTAAAAACAAAAACTGAGAATGTGATTATCATTCACTGAACCTGTAGAAAGGTACCGCAAGCACCAGTGCCACCTGAGTTCCCACCACCATCACAAAATCCAAGTAGTTAATGACCGAAAGAAGTAATTCAGCTATTTTCGCTTCAAGAAGGATTCCAGTACAGCAACTGAAACATGTATTTATCAGTTGGAATTAAATGTTGGAAACACTCTCAGATCACATCTCATCTGGACTGAAAGTTTACTCTCCACACAGTAGACCCAGCAACCTTTCGAAATGTAAATTAGGAAATATCACTACTCTAGCATACATCACATGTGGCCCTGCCTTCCTCTCCATACTCAGCTCCTACGACTGCCCCTCAACCACTTTGCACTAACCTCACTGGCCTTCTTGCAAGATCTTCCCACTTCAAGGCTTTTGAAATGACTGTTGTACACTCACCGTCCTGGCAGTTTGGAAAACTCTTTGCCCACACCTTTGCTTGGCGGGCTCTCTCCTTTCATTCAAGATTCTGCTCAAATGTCACCTTCTCACAGAGGCACTCCATGACCGTCTTGTCCAAAATAATCAACCTCTTCCCCTCATCAGTCATTTTTTATATCTTTTTCCTACCTTTTGTTTTTGTCGTTATTTTTTCCAGAGCACTTACCACTCTGGAAGTAGACTGCCTAGTTTCAAAGACCACTCTGCTCTGTGGTCCTGAGCTAATTACCTAATCTTGCTGAATCACAGTTTCCTTCTCTGTAAAATGAGAATCATAATAGGGGCTACCTCACTGGGTTATTGTAAGATTTAAATGACAATATTGTAAAATACTTGTAGCAGTGTATGACATACAGTAATCACCATATAAGGATCAACTATCATTATTGTTTATTGTATCTCCCCTCCTAGAATGTAAACTTTGTGAAGTATGGGCCTTATCTCTCTTTCGTATGCTGCTGTCAATGTACCTAGAATAGGGCTTGGCAGACAGTAGGCAATCAAATATTTGTTGAATTAACAAATAGACCTCAAGAGCAGCATGAAGGCAATATCCTAGTACATTTCATTAAAGTTCTAATGAAACATTTTCACTGTCATTTAATATAAATAGACGCTTGGTCTTATAAGCATTCTTGTCAAAATTTTTTTCATAAGGCAATAAATACAATAATTTTGAAATCAATGACTGGTGTACATCAACTAAATGACTATGGAGGAATCTTTAATTTGGTTTGACAAAATAATTTTGAGCCTAAGTGTTTGTTTGACATACAAGTTGCATGTGCCTGTGTTGTAAGCATACAGAACTGGACCAACAATAAATAGTTAACTGACGCTAAAGGAAGCATATTTCTCTTTTCCTTTTTCGTTTTCAGAATGCAAAGCTGACTGTGATACCTGTTTCAACAAAAATTTCTGCACAAAGTGTAAAAGTGGATTTTACTTACACCTTGGAAAGTGCCTTGACAATTGCCCAGAAGGGTTGGAAGCCAATAACCATACCATGGAGTGCGTCAGTATTGGTGAGGAGGAGCTCTAAGACTTAGGAGGGATGAGAAACACCAGAGATGATAATGTCAGTCTCCATGGAA